>NC_140075.1:17188664-18552264 GCF_964194135.1 Talpa europaea
GCCAGGTTGGATATAAAAAACAAACACATGGGCCTAGGGCTGGCTTGCTATTGCTCGCCTCCTGGCTTCTCGGCTCCTGGCTTACAGCCAGCTCTCAGAGTGCCATTTGGGATTCCAGATTGGCTGATCGGGTAGGACTCATTTAAAACTTTGTCTCTCATTTTTCTCCCTGAGCTGTACATTTCCTCACTTGCCCCTCCCTTGTAAATAAACCTTTCATTAACCTTTCGCGTGTGCCTGCAGTAGAGCATTGATAAGTCCTTTTAAGCGCACAGGGGCGGACCCACAGTCAGGCACCCCTGTTTTGTATCGGGGCTGCCCTATAACAATCCCATATGAATTTGAGCCATATTGGTTCCATTTCATTGAAGAACACCATTGTGATTTGTATTGGAATTGCATTGAATCAGTAAATTGCATACAAATAGGAAGTCCCATCTAGGTATGTTACTTTTTTCCAATTATGGAACATTCATAAAACAGAGTGTTTATAAAAAATGTTGGTGTTATTTTCTGTAATTTCTAAAAAGGTGTTATTTTGTATAACTTCTAAAATAAAGTTGGTCTGTTCTTTAGAGATGAAGAAAGAATGTGTCAGATTGAAAGGCAAAGACATTTTATCATATAATAGATGACCAGTTATTGACTGTATAAAATATTAGGATATTCTTCCACTTCTACACTGATGGAACGCTAAGTAAGATCGTTATCTACTTCATGGTGCCACCAGAGAAAATGTTACACGTAAGTGACTTAATTGTATGCTTTATAAAGGAATCAAGGAGAGGAATTAAGTCAGGAAATTCAAAATGTGAAACTGAAAACATGAAATTGATAATAATGGTAGAATTGTTACAGGGCAACCCTGTTATAAAATGGGTTGCCTGCCTGTGGGCCCTCATCCATGCATATTTAAAAGGGACTTATTAATACTCTACTACAGGCACATACAAAGGATAATGAAAGGTTTATTTACAAGGGAAGGGGAAATGAGGAAATGTACAACTCAGGGAGAAAAGTGGGAGATAAAGTCTTAAATGCGTCCTACCCGTTCCTCCAACACAGAAACCCAATGGCTCACTGCGAGGTGACAGAGAGCCAGGAGCCCTGAAGCCAAGAGGAGCCCCCCAAGGCCCACATGTCTGGTTTTCTACCAAACCTGGCTGATTAACTCCACCCTCAGGTCCCAGCAACACTTTTGGTGATGATGGGATTTGTCTTTCCAGCTGTCTTGATGGCTTTGGTCTGGAGTGGGGGTGGAGTCCACAAAGCCTGTATGGGATTAGCTCAGGACATCCTTTCCCCCTAACAATTGGATAGTTCACCATTGGTCTCTGTGTCTGTTTTTGTTCTAATATTGTTTTCATTGTAACAGCTTTGTAGTATTCTTTCATGTCTGGGAGTGCAATACCTTGTGGGTCTGCTGCTCCTAAGTGGATTGTTTGGCCACCATTTTGTCACCTATAGTTCTAAGCAAGGTCAAGATGACCCGGTCAGTTAGGTGCAGAGCCCAACCCTTCAAGGTGCCCTTTCAAATCAAACAAGAACACAACGCTGGATCACACTGGGAAGGCTATGCATCACGAGGTATGACCGAGAATGCCTGGGGACCTGAGGACCAATGCATAAAAAAGGGGCCCAGAAGCTGATCAGTGGAAGCCTTGTTGATAAAATTAGAACCGTGGCTGGGGATTAGGGTGTCACCTCAATGACAATACTGAGTCATCCAGCAGATGAGAAGTGCCTGGAGGGCAGACTCACAATCCCCAAACTTCTACATTGTTCCCCTTTCTTTCATCTCCTATCCCTTAATCTTCACCTTTCCTTTTGCTCCTCGCCCTTATAACCGATGCTGTGGATCAATAAGAAGGCCAGGATTTTGTGCTTCAGCAGCATCCTGCATTATGTACCCTGCTCCATGACTCCCGACTCCCGTTTCTATATCATTGTGGTGTTGCCCAACGCGACAATAGCTCCTTTCTCCTCCACCCTTTTAGTCAGAAGAACTTTCGCTACTAGAGGTTGTTGTGATCCCATATGAATGTGAGCCCTATTGGTTCCATTTCATTGAGGAACACCATTGTGATTTGTATTGGAATTGCACAGAATCTGCAAATTGCATACAAATAGGAAGTCACATCTAGGTTTGTTACATTTTTTCCAATTATGGAACATTCATAAAATGAGTGTTAATAAAAAATGTAGGTGTTATTTTCTTTAATTTCTAAAAAGGTGTTGTTTTCTATGATTTCTGAAACAGACAAAATAGGTCTGTACTCTAGAGATGAAGAAAGAATGTTTCAGATGGAAAGGCAATGGCATTTTATCATAGAATTATGACCACTTATTGAGCATATAGTATTAGGATATTAATCCACCTTTCTGCTGATGGAACACTCAGTAAGATCATCCCTTTGTCATCTGCTTCATGGTGACACCAGAGAAAATGTTGCACTTAAGTAACTTACTTGCACGCTTGATAAAGGAATCGAGGAGAGGAATTAAGTCAGGAAATTCAAAACGTGAAACTGGAAAACATGAAGTTGATAATGAAGTTAGAGCCACATCTCTGATCATGTGTGTCTGTAAAATTGCATGTCAATTGCGGGCTGGTCACCTTCCACTGGACAAGGCAGGGCCAGACCCACTGATCCGTGGATGGTCCTTTCTGAAGCTGGGCCTGGGGTCTGAATGTGTAGCTTGCTGCTGTCTTGGGTGGGTTGGTTCACGTCCTCCTATCTCTGCCTCCCTGGGGAGAGAAAGGGAGGAACCAGATGTTTCCCGAGAACTGTCTGTAGTCCTTCCCTCGGTCCTCGCTGCCCTCACAAGACGACCTGTTTGTCACGTCATTTATTTACAGCCTCAAAAATATCTTCAGCGGCTCCCATTGTCTGTGCTCAGGCTAGAGTCCAAGCCTCCAGACAAGCATAAGAGAGTCTTGCCAACTGCTCCTGCTGTCTCAGGCCCGCGGCCCCTCTCTGACAACCTCCTTCTCTCCAGCTTCCCCATTCACCTGACAGAGTCCGTGTCAAGGCTCATTCCACAGCAGCCCTGCTGGTCGCCCCCTCAGCCAGGAGCGTGTCAGGTGTCCCTTCCAGGGAAGGCTGTGGCATCTGAAGCACCCTGTCACAATTCTTGTGGGTCTGTTGAGGTTCCCTGTGCCCCTAGTAGCAACTGAGGGTGCTCTGAGCTGTGGGCTCAGCTCAGCCTGTGTCCTCGTCCAGCAGACAGTGGGCGCTCAGCAACAACAGGTGAAGGGGTCGTGTCTGCCGCTCAAGTCGAAGGGATACTTTCCTTTGTACAGATAAGGAAACTGAGGCTCAGGTATTAGAGGAAAAAAACTATCTTCCACACCCCCGAGCCTGCGTAGATCCTTCCATTTTGTCAGAGCAGGTAGTCTCTGGGCTCTGGCCTGTAAGCTCCTCTCTCTCCCTTACTGGGTGCTGGCAGAGGCGCGACCCTGGCGCCTGCTGGGGGGAGGTGTTGGGGCAGCCCCGCCCGCCTCTCTCTCAGCAGTCAGGGGCCTCCTGGAATGACACTGCCAGGCAGGCGCTCATCCCTCATAGGCAGTGAGGAGAGGGTGCGGTTGTCGCGCCCCCAGGGTCGGGCTTCCGGCCACGGGGAGGGTGCAGGAGCTCAGAGAGTCTGTGCAGCTTCTGTCCCAGGCGGTGACCATCTCCAGCGGGACCCGGGTATGGTGGACACAGCAGCAGGGTGAGCTCCAGGGTGGAGCTCGGTGCATTTTTACCTTGTTCCATTGGGTCCTCTGCTCAGAGCGCTCAGAGCACAGCTTCACGTGCTGGTAGGTCTCCTGGCCCCACCCCCTCCACAGTGAGGGTTCTGACCCAGTTGGCTGCTCAGAAGTGAACCCGGACCTCTGTGCTCCATGCCCACAATGCAACCTGCCAGCTCCTGGCGGTTTTCCACATCCAGCCCTCCCTCCCTGGGGTCCTCCCGGCTGGTGCCCCCCACTCTGCCATCATCCGCCCACAGGAGATGCTCCTAACTCTCCCCTCTCTGTGGGCTCCCCTTCTGCCCAGATGGAAGCACAGAGCATGCCGCCCCGCTGGGTCTTGCAGGACCAGGTTCCTGACCCACCCTGCCAGCCCCACTCCCTCCTTAACCGTCCTTCCCCCACCTGTAGGCCCAGGCCGGGACTTCACTCCAAGTCTTACAGCAGCCTGGATGGGAGAGACCGGGACTCACAGTGGCGACACCCACCCGATGGCCCCACTACATCATGACAGCGTGGAAATTCAAAGTGAGATAGAGGTAAATAGCCCACGTTTCCTCCGAAGATGTGACAATGTAAAAATTGTAAGATGAATGGGGAAGGCTCGAGTGTCCTCACGTCTGGGGTGGAAATGTTGGTGAGGATGTCCATTTTGTGGAGCCTGTGAGCAATTCCATTTCAACATTGCTCAAATGGGTTGAGACTAGAACATCTGTTGCCATTGTTGCTGCCTTGAAAGTCACCATGTCAGAAACAATAAAGGTCACAGATAGACATGGCGATACCCGTGTACTCTGTGTCAGTGACTTTCTTTCAATGACAGTGGATAAAATTCATTTCAAGGGTACCTTTTAGCCAAAAATAAAATCCCCTTTTTAAAAAATGGGAGTTAAATATTGTTGGCATTCTTTTGTTCCTTGATGCCTCTTACTATTCCCAGTTGTTCTTTTTTTTTCTTCCTTTTCCTTGAGCCTTAGCACACTTTTCATTTATGAAACTTCTGATCTTGTACAGTTTACAAGTTTACCCAGAAATAAAACCACTGTTGAATTACCACAAAATAATCTATATAAATTTTGACACCACCATCTTTCGTGTCAGTGATGGAACCTCTGCTGAAATAATCAGGTTTTCATTTCTAGGATAAGACAGAAAATGAACGTGTTCTGTTTGGCAGGACACTAGATTTATATTGATCTGTGACAGTTGACTTGGAATACAGGATTTTCATTCTATTGTGTTCTCTATTTCTTTTTGCAAAGACAATGAATTAGGAATATCTGATGAGAAATGACACCCTAGGATGTATATTCTGAGGAGAAGATTGGCCTCTGAGGAGAAAAAACTGAGGAGAAATACTGCAGTAAGGAGTGTTGAGGAGGAATATCTGATGAGAAATGACACCTTGGCAAGCAGATTCTGAGGAGAAGACAGGCCTCTGTGGAGAAAAATCTGAGGAGAAATACTGTAGTAAGGTGTGTTGAGGAGCAATATCTGAGAATTGACACCCAAGGAAGCAGATTCTGAGGAGAACAAAATGCCTCTGAGGAGAAAAATCTGAGAAAAAATATGGTACTAAGGAATGTTGAGGAGAAGTATCTGAGGAGAAACGACACATTGGGAAACGCATCATACCGGGGAGAAGACAAGCGCCTCTAAATAAAAAAAAAAAAACAAAAAAAAACTGAGGAGAAATATTGCAGTAAGTCTTGATGAGGAGAAATATCTAAGGAGAAATGACACATTGAGATTCTGAGGAGAAGACAGGCCTCTGAGGAGAAAGTCTAAGGAGAAATACTGCAGGAAGGAATGTTGAGGAGAAATATCAGGTGAGAAATGACACGTTGGGAAGCACATAGTGAAAACGCAAGCCTCTGAGGAGAAAAAATTGAGGATAAATACTGTAGTTAGGAGTGAGGAGGACAAATATCTGAGGAGAAATGACATGTTGGGAAGCAAATTCTGAGGAGAACACAGGCCTCTGAGGAGAAAAGAGGTGAGGAAAAATACTTTAGTAGGAATGCAGAGGAGAATTATCTGATGATAAATGACACGTTGGGAAGCAAATTCAGAGGAGAAGTCAGGCCTCTGATGAGAAAATCTGAGGAGAAATACTGTAGTAAGGAGTGTTGAAGAGAAATATCTGAGGAGAATTGACACCCTAGGAAGCAGATTCTGAGGAGAAGACAGGCCTCTGAGGAGAAATTCTGTATTAAGTAGTGTTGAGGAGAAGTACCTGAGGAGAAATGACACGTTGGGAAGCACATACGTAGGAGAAGACAGGCTTCTGAGCAGGAAAAACTGAGAAGAAATAATGTAGTAAGAAGTGTTGAGGAGATATATCTGAGGAGAAATGACACGTTGGGAAGCAGATTCTGAGATGACAGGCATCTGAGGAGAAAAGAATGAGGAGAAGTACTGCAAAAGATGTGTTGAGGAGAAGTATCTTTGGAGAAATGACATTTTGGGAAGCAGATTCTGAGGAGAAGACAGGCCTCTGAGGAGAAAAAACTGAGGAAAAATACTGCAATTATTCTTGTTGAGGAGAAATATCAGAGGAGATATGACACACTTGGAATCAGATACTGATGTGAAGACAGGCCTAGTGGAGAAAAATCTGAGGAGAAATACTGCAGTAAGGAGTGTTGAGAAGTATCTGAGGAGTAATGACACACTGTGAAGCACAAAGAACACAGGCCTCTGAGGAGAAAAAAGTGAAATACTTTAATAGGAGTGCAGAGAAGAAATATCTGACCATAAATGACCCCCTAGGAAGCAGATTCTGAGTAGAAGACAGGCCTCTGAGGAGAAAAATCTGAAGAGAAATACTGTAGTTTGGAGTGTAGAGGAAAAATATCTGATGATAAATGACACATTGGGAAGCAGATTCTGAAGAGAAGACAGGCCTCTAAGCGGAAAATCTGAGGAGGAATACTGAAGTAAGGAGTGTTGAGGAGAAATATCTGAGGAGAAATGACACCCCTTGGAATCAGATTCTGACGAGAAGACAGGCCTAGTGGAGAAAAATCTGAGGAGAAATAATACAGTAAGGATTATTGAGGAGAAATATCAGGTGAGAAATGACACATGGGAAGTACAAAGTGAGGAGAAGACAGGCCTCTGAGAAGAAAAAAGTGATGAGAAATACTGCAGTAAGGAGTGTTGAGGAGGAATATCTGAAGAGAATTGACACATTGGGAAACACATTCTGAGGAGAAGATAGGCCTCCGAAGAGAAAATCTGAGGAGAAATACTGTAGTAAGAACATTTGAGGAGAAATATCTGAGGGGAAATGACCCCCTTGGAAGCAGATTCTGAGGAGAAGACAGGACTCTGAGGAGAAAAAAACTGAAGAGAAATACTGCAGTAAGGAGTGTAGAGGAGAAATATCTGATTATAAATGGCACATTGGGAAGCAGATTCTGAGGAGAAGACAGGCCTCTGAAGAGAAAATCTGAGGAGAAATACTGTAGTAAGGAATGTCGAGGAGAAATATCTCATAAATGACACCCTTGGAGGGAGAGCTGGAACCCACTGCTGGGGCAGAACAGACATGGAGGAGAGTTTGTCCCCGCATCGACATTTTAGAACAGGGGCCTTTCTTCAGTAAAGACTGCTTGAAACCAACAGATGGCTCCCGGAAGAGCCATAGGGGAGTGGAGAAGTTCACCCAAGATGCCGGCCAGTCCCAGCAACACAGTGTCCCAATGCATACGGCAAATTAGAAAACAGACTGTGGGGAGTAGAAGAACCACATGCAACCTAGAAAATCCTCAGGAAAAAAAGCATACCACAAAAAGAAAACCACCCCCTAGATTGCAACAACAGTAAATTAGAAGAAGTTCTGAAACTTCCAGAAAGAGAATTTAAAATTGCCATAATTAAAAAAAAATGACAGAACTCATAAAGTAAAACAATTATAAGGGAAAAATAATCAACTATCAGAAGAATTTGAATTTGAAGAATTTGAATAATTCAGAAATTGAATTACTAAACAGGGAAATGAAGGAAATGCAGGAGATCAAAGGATTAACAGACGAGCTAAAGAATTCTGGGGAAAGCAATGAAAGATGAAGAAAATGCAGGAGATCAAAGGATTAACAGACGAGCTAAAGAATTCTGGGGAAAGCAATGAAAGAAGAATAGATAAAATGGAAGAATGAATAAGTACTCTTGAAGACACAGAAATAAAAAGAACCAAAACAGAAAAGGAAAGAGAAGTATGAAGGAAAAAGACTGAAGAAAGACTTAGGGAACTATAGGACTCCATGAGGAAAGGAAATGTAAGTGTTATAGGAATACCAGAAGGAGAGGCGAGATATGTAGGAACAGAGAAAATATTCAAGGAGATAATTGAAGAGAACTTCCCAAATGTGAAGAAGGAGCTGAAAATTGATATACAAGAAGCAAGAAGAACACCAAACTTACACGACGAGAGGAAAAATACAGCAAGACACATAATAGTAAAGCTCCAAAGAATCCAGGACAAGGAAAAAAATAATGAAGCTGACAAGAGGGAAGAAACAGATAACATTCAAAGGAAATCCAATCAGGCTGACATCAGACTTCTCTGAAAAAACACTACGGGCAAGGAGAGAGTCGAGGGACAAAGTCAACAGACTCCAAGAAAACAGATGCCAACCAAGAATACTCTATCCCGCAAAGCTCTCCATCCTCTATGAAGAAAGAATAAGGACATTCCCAGACAAACAGAAACTCTGGATTTCATTACGAATAAACCACCACTACAAAAAATATTACAAGGTGTCCTAAAGCCAGAACCTCAGAAGGACAAATAACAGAGAAAGAAGGCCAAAAAAATTATTAAAAGAATAATTAAATAAAATCAAAGGAAAGACAAACACAATGGCAAATACAGATGCTAACATATCAATATTAACTCTAAATGTAAATGGACAAAAATATTCAATAAAAAGACACAGAGAAGCAGGCTGGATTAAGAAACAAAATCCAAACTTTTATTGTCTCCAGGAAACACATTTAGCTACAAAAGATAAAAAATAGACTCAAAGTTAAAGAATGGAGAACAATCCTACAAGCAAAAGGACCAAAAAAAAAAAGCAGGAACAGCTATACTTATATTAGATAAAATAGACTTCAAACTCAAAAAGATAAAAAGAGACCCCAATGGTCACTACATAATGATCAAGGAGACAATACTTCAAGAAGAAATAACACTCATTAACATATATTC
The DNA here is from genome assembly GCF_964194135.1 of Talpa europaea. Classification (NCBI taxonomy): domain Eukaryota; kingdom Metazoa; phylum Chordata; class Mammalia; order Eulipotyphla; family Talpidae; genus Talpa; species Talpa europaea. The sequence goes on from NC_140075.1 coordinate 17,197,613, forward strand.
ACCAAACAAAGGGGCACCAAAATATATCAGACAACTATTGTCATCTCTGAAAACAGACATCAGAGAAAACACATACGTAGTGGGAGACTTCAACACACCACTATCAACAATGGATAGATCAACCAGACAAACAATAAGTAATGACACTAAAGCTCTAAATAAGGACCTAGAATGCTTGGGCTTAACAGACATCTATAGAACAGTAAACCCCCCCCAAAAAAATGGAGTACACATTTTTCTCAAACGCACACAGATCATTTTCCAGGATCGATCACATATTGGGGCACAAGACAAACATCAACAGATACACCAAGATTGAAATCATACCAACCATCTTTTCTGACCATGAAGGCATCAAACTAGAAATAAACCATAAAAAGAAGGCAAGGAACTTTCCTGCATTGTGGAGATTGAAAACCACACTACTGGAAGACCACTGGACTAACGAGGAGATCAAATAATAAATTAAAAAATCTTTGAATTGAATGACAAGGAGGACACCAATTTTCTATATGTATATGATGCAGCAAAAGCAGTAATAAGAGGGAAATACATAGCAATAGAGGCTCACACCAAGAAACAAGAGAGAACTCAAAGAAACAACCTAATCTCAAAGATCAAAGATCTAAAAAGAACAACAACAAGAAAAAAAAAAAACACTAGAAGAAAATAAATAATAAAAACCAAAGTAGAAATAAATGAAATAGAAACAAAAAAATCCAAAAGATCAATGAAACTAAGAACTGGTTCTCCGAAAAAATCAGTAAAATATACAAACCCCTAGGCAGGCTCACAAAGGATAAAAGGGAGAAAGCACAAATAAACAGGATCATCAATGAAAGATGAGAAATCACAATGGACACCACAGAAACCAAAAAAATTATCAGTAACTACTATGAACAGTTATATGGGGGGTTAAACAAGTTCAACAATCTAGAGAAGATGCACAAATTCCTACAACTCTACAAGCACACAAAGCTAGATAAAGAAGAAATAGAACACCTAAACAGACCAATTACAAGCAGCAAAATTGAAATGGTAATGAAAAACCTCCCCAAAACAAAAGCCCAGGACCTGATGGATTTACAAATGAATTCTACCAAACTTTCAAAGACAAATTATTTCCTATCCTTCACAAAATGTTCCAAAAAATTGAGAAGGAAGGGATAATACCAAACACATTCTATGAACCCAACATTGCACTAACACCAAAATTGAACAAGGCCAACACAAAAAAAGAAAACTACAAGCCAATCTCCCTAATGAAAACTCATGCAAAAATCCTCAATAAAATTTTACCTATCAGAATCCAACATTTTATCCATAAGATAATTCACCACGACCAAGTAGGATTCATTCCAGTGACACAAGGATGGTTCACCATCCGAAAATCAATCAACATTATCCAACACATCAACAAAAAGAAATATAAAAACCATATGATAATATCAATAGATGCTAAGAAAGCTTTTCACAAAGTACAATATCCATTCATGATAAAAGCTCTTGAAATTCTTGGGATACAAGGAACATACCTCAACATCATAAAGGCTATATATGACAAGCCAACAGCCTGTATCATTCTCAATGGTGAAAAGCTGAGAGCATTTCCATTAAGATCTGGAACAAGACAAGGATGTCCACTATCACCACTGCTTTTCAACATAACACTGGAAGTCCTAGCCAGAGCAATAAGACAAGAGAAAGACCTATACAAAGTAAACTATAAAACACTGTTAAAAGAAATAGAAGACACAAAGAAATGGAAAAACATCCCCTGCTCATGGATTGGAAGAATAAACATTAAAATGGCCATCCTACCAAAAGCATTATACAGATTCACTGCTATTCCAATAAAAATCTCAATGCCATTCTTCAAAAAAAAGAACAATTTTTTGATGAAATTCATATGGAATCACCAAAAACCCCGAATAGTCAAAGCTCTCCTGAAAAAAAGAAAAGAAGAAAATGGAGGCATCACACGCCCAGATTTCAAACTATACTACAAAGCCATAATCATCAAAACTGCATGGTATTGAAACAAGCACAGACACACGGACCAATGGAATCCAATAGAAAATACAGAAATAAACCCACAGATGTATGGTCAACTAATCTTTGACAAAGGAGCAAAGAATATACACTGGAGCAAAGAAAGTTTGTTCAATAAATGGTGCTGGGGAAACTGGGTCGCTACATGCAAAAGAATGAAGCTTGACTCCTACCTCACAACATACACAAAAATCAATTCAAAATGGATGAAAGAACTAGACATAAAACCTGAAACCATAAAATGCATAGAAGGAAATATAGGCGAAACACTATGTGATATGCACATCAAAGACATCTTTGCAGACACATCACCCAAAGCAGTGATAGTGAATCGAAAGATCAACAGCTGGGACTACAACAAATTAAAGAACTTCTCACACAGCAAAAGAGACAACAACCAAAACAAAGAGAAACCCCACAGACTGGGAGAACATTTTTGCACACAACACTAATGATATAGGATTGATCAAAAAAATCTACAAAGAGCTGATGAGATTCAACAACAACAAAAAAAATAATCCTGCCCAAAAATTGAGAGAAGAGCTAAAAATAAACTTTTTTGAATAGGAAATGCAAATGGCCAACAAGAATATGAAAAGATATTCAACATCACTTGTAATCAGGGAAATGCAAATCAAAACTACAGTGAAATACCATCTCACACCAGTGAAAACGGCACATATTAAAAAAAACTAGCAACAACAAATTTTGGCAAGGTTGTGGAGAAAAAGGAACTCTCCTGCACTTCCGGTGGGAGTGCAAACTGGTCCAACCACTATGGAGATTGTATGGAGATTACTTAACCTACTAAACATAGAGCTTCCATATGATCCAGCAATTCCACTCCTAGGTATTTACCCAAAGGACACAGAAACATCAATTCCAAAGAGCACCTGCACCCCTATGTTTATAGCAGCACTGTTTACAATAGCTAAGCTTTGGAAACAACACAAATGCCCAAAAATAGATGACTGGATGAAGAAGATGTGGTACATATACACCATGGAATATTAGTCAGCATTCAAAAAAGATAAACACATGCAATTTAAAGCAACATGGATGGCACTGGAAGGGATCATGCTCAGCGAAATCAGCCAGAAAAAAAAAAGAAAAGAAAATACCACATGGTCTCACTCATAGCAACAAACTATAAAACTTAAATAAGTGACCAGGAAAAAGAATACCTATAAGTAAGTAAAAATAAGAGGGTCACAATTGTATGGGGAATATAAAAATAAAATTTATAATAAAAAAATGCTCAAATGTCTATGGAACCTCAAAAACCCCAAACAGCCAAAACAACCATAAAAAAAAAAAAATGAGGATGCGTGGTGGAGGCAGCACATTCCAGACCTAAATCTATACAATAAAGCTCTAATAATTAAAGCAGCATGGCACTGAGTCAAAAACAGACAGGCCGGCCACTGGAATATAATAAGAGCCCAGGAACCCACCCTCATCAGGATGGACAGTGACTCTACGACAGAGGAGCCAGAGCAGGCACTGGAGCAGGGAAAGTGGGGAGATGGTTATTGGAGAAGCAGACAGACACACTCAGCAGAGTGAAGCAGGTCCTGCCCCACCCCCTACAGAAGAGTAAACTCAAGCAGATAAACACCTGTTTCCATGTGTGACATCACCATCGTCATGCAGCAAACCTAAGGATATGACACCATGAGCAGAAACCCTAAAATACTGTTTCCTAAAGATTAAAAGCAAATGATCCCATCAAAAGGACAATTCTAATGTAATTGCAGGGACAGGTGCTGGGGTGGAAAAGAACCGCAGGATACACAATTTCAGAGACCAGTAAAGTTTCTATTCCCGAAGGGCTGGTGACCCCGTGGTCACTCTCTTCTGCTGGACGTCCATTGTCTTTCCACCCCACTCCCCCTCCCTGGTGTCCCTCCAGCCTTTCTCCGTGTCCCTTCACTCCCACCTCCGGACTTCCCGCATCCACCTCACACACATCCCCAGGGCCTCTCCGGGAAGGGCACATGGTGGGTGACGGGTGACTGTACAGCTGTCTAGACAGGGACTCAGGGCACTGTTATGACTGATGGTGCCCACCACGGTGGACACGACAGGTGGGAAATGGAACCAGGACATGAGGATTCATCTCTTCACGTCCAGGGAGGCATGAGCCAGACAACATCACATCTACACACCGAGTGTGATAATTACTCGCTGAGACGCACTGTAGAGCACTCCAATTAACACAGTCAAGTAAACACACACTTTCCCTCGGGAGGAAGGTCCCTGAGGGATGGAATCTGGACATTGTCCAACACGCGGACACCAGCTCCAGAGCTCAAATAGCCCAGCCCTGAGGTCCTGTTTGGTCCATGAGGCAACACAGGACGGGGTGCAACATCCTGTGAATGCTCAGAGGCTCCCCACGTGCCCCAACCACGGAGTGAGAGGCCGGAATGCCCTCTGTCCTGCCATGGGGACAACCTCAGGAGAGAGACTCGACACGGCAGTGGGAACTTCCACCCCCAGACAGCAGGTATCTGGCCCCAGCCGTTTGCAGGGGAGAACGGGTTTTCAGATCACACTTCAGGGTTTTCAGATGAAGCTTCATTTTAGACTAGAGAATGTGCCACGGTTACACTATTCACTTTGTAAATCACAACAACTAATGCTGATGGGGCCCAAGTCGTCATGTCCCACTGCCCTGTCAGCCTGGGTGAGACACGGTGAGAGAAAACACATTCTCTTGTAATTATGATGCTCAAAGTTACAGACTTTTAATATATTGATCATAGGTTTTGATATACGGGAGATGTGACGATTATTGCTTCAAACCTGGGAATTTAGCTTTAGAACACTCAGTGTGTCTTGGGCACTGAATAAAATCACAACAATGAATGGGATTAGATTGTAACAAAAGAATTCCATAAGAAATTAAAAAAATAAAACTAGTTGTTAAATTCAGAACGTTGTGCCTTTTTGTCCCAATCATTATGACAAAAATAATTCAAGTAGAAAATCAATAATTTTTGCAGCAACATGTTGACAGCTTCATGGCTCTGACATGAACGTGACTCTGGCAGGGACGTGTGACTATTTATGGACGTGAACTTGGGATTTTTACCCAACTCCGTACTCAGGATTGTCCGTATAATTGCAAAATGAGCCACAGTATTTAAACAGGGCCTGGAGGAGATGTGTCAAGTTATTTTATCCATTTTAATATTTAGTTAAGGTCTCTCAGCAGATGTCAACATTTTTCACAACCAAAATCCTGATTTATTATCTTGTATTTATTATTTTTTTGGAATATTCAAACCGATGTGATTCAATTATTTTATAATACTATACTTTTCTAAAAATCCTGCCTCCCCAGTGCCTGCCCCTCTATCACCCAGTAGAGGGGGAAGAGGATAAGATTGGGGGGAGGAGAGTGGGCAGGGCTGCCACATGTCCAGGCATCACCACTCACGCATGGGCCTGGGGAGGAACAAACCCACACCAGGGGGACCCAGGGCCCTGGGACCAGCAGGGACAGCCACACGCACAGACAATCCGGCTCAGCACCAGAGAGGCCTCTGCCCTGCACAGACGTGCATGAGTCTGGTGGGGACAAAGGGCTGGGAGGGACCCGGGGTGGATGAGCCAATCCTGCAGGAGGGACATGTGGGTGTGACCCAGGAGGAGACTCTGCGGGAAACGTGGTCTCTGGGTCCTCAGATGTGGGGAGTAGGGGGCAGGGAGATGAGGAGATGAGGGGACGGACCAGGAGGCAGCAGTGAGGCCACAGGGGCAGGAATCTGAAAGAGGTGGCATGAGGACACGCCACACGGGGACCCGGAGCGCAGATCATTCAGTTCCAGGACAGTGTCGGGTCCTGGGGAGCAAGAAAACGGGGACCCGCACACCACATCTCCCGGCACACCCATCTCTTTGGGGCCTCCCCAGACAGGGCTTTGCTGGAGGAGCAGGGACAGATTCTCCAGGGTGGGGAGGGTCTGGGCATGGTCACATATCCTCTGGGGCTGTGCCCTGGAAACTTCTGGGAGGTGTGCTGGGCAGTGACGCTGGAGCCTGGGCAGGAGGGGGAGCAGCACAACTTGGGCGAGGAACATAGCATGGGAGCTCTGCTGATTTTCTTGACAAATACGAGATTCTAATTTGTTCAAGTATTGTAGGGGACAGATGAAATTTTCAGTTTTCACCAATTTTCAGTACTTATGTGGAGAGTGTAATAATGACATATTCACATGAGGTGGTAATAAACGGTTGAATGAAACAGCAGACATAGCTGATATTAGTGTCCATAAAACTGGAAGGAATAATCATGTAGAAAATACATTCAGTTATTATCTTGTATTGATAATCCATTCTATTTTCAATATAGAAAGAATTAAGATTTTGCTCCTCTTTCCTCTTCTATACAGATGACGGCTCCAGGTGTGACAAATCTCACAGCTGTGAAAGAATTCATCCTCCTGGGGTTCCCCGCCCAGGGGACCATGGGCTTCCTGCACCCGCTTCTCTTCTCTCTGGTCTACCTGTGTGCCCTGCTGGGGAACGGGCTCATTATCCCCATCACCACCCTGGACCGGCACCTCCACATCCCCATGTACTTCTTCCTGAGGAGTCTGTCCTTCTCGGACCTCTGCCTCTTCTCAGCCACGGTCCCCAAGTCCATTGTCAACTCTCTGAGGCACAGCAGCTCCATCTCATTCCCGGGATGTGTCGTCCAGCTCTTCAGGATGACTTTTTCGGCAGGTGCAGAGATGACCCTCTTAACAGTGATGAGCCTTGACCGCTATGCTGCCATCGGTCACCCCCTGCACTATGACGTCATCTTGAGCAGGGACAGGTGTGTGCAGCTGACAGCTGTTTCCTGGCTGGGTGGGGGTCTCTATGCTATGATGAACACTGCTGGAACCTTCTCCTTGTCCTACTGTGGATCCAATGTGGTCCACCAGTTCTTCTGTGACATCCCCCAGTTATTGGCTATTTCCTGCTCAGGAAATCTGATGAACAAACTTGTCTCAATTCTCATTAGTGTGGTTTTGGGTATCTGCTGTTTCATTTTCATCATTCATTTCCTATGTCCACATCTTCTCTGCTGTCAGGAAGATCCCATCCACAGAAGGGAAGGACAAAGTCTACTGCACCTGCCTTCCCCACCTGCTGGTTGTGGTGCTGTTTATCTCCACTGGATGCTTTGCTTATCTGAAGCTGACCTCAGAGACCCTGTCCATGTCTGACCTGGTCATTTGTATGTTCTACACAGTGGTGAACCCCAACTTTAATTCCCTCACATATAGTCTGAGGAACCAAGCCATGAAGTCGGCTGTGGGGAGACTGATGAAGGGCCAGTACACAGCATGTGAGATATCGTTGTTTTCCTTAATTAATTACACCATCTACATTCAGGAATCCTGCAGTTATTTAGATTTTCCCTCTATTACCATCACCATTTTAAAGTAAATAAGACATTTCATTACAGATTACCTTTGACAAATTTTAACATTTTTCTATTCTTCAAAAATATATTTCCTGGGCCTCCCATGTGGCGCAATGTTTGTGCACTTTGTTGCGAACCTGCCCGCAGAGTCTGCAGTGCTTGTTCAATCTCTGGTCACCGATGATGTTCCAACATGATTCGCAGACCTCTCCTGCTGCGCCCACTACTGCCCTCAGCAGTGTATTTCGTCAGTCGGCCTCGTCTGCTCCCCACTCTGGCTCTGGTGAATTCTCTCACCCTCCCGCACTTCTGACTGTTCGCAGTGCTTGTATAAATAAATAAATAAATATTTTAAAAATATATTTCCTAAAATAATGCAGCCATTTTTCAAAACTCATATCTGTGTGACATTCAATATATGAATCCTAGTTTTTTTTTCTTTTTTTTAATATTATGGCTGGTATATGAAACAATGTTCTGGAACTCACTCATCTCCAACATTTACATGAAATCAAGCAGTTGTAAAGGCGGTCTGTCCTTGGGAGTACACGGTCATGGGACCCCAGTTCTGGGTACTGGGTACCCATAGCCCCTGTGTTTGTCTCCACAGAGGACCCCGCCTTGTGGAGCGGAGGGGAGGGGAGACAGAATGTGGGGCCTCCCAACCCTCAGGATTCATAATGGGCCAACATCCTCCAAGAGAAATTCATTCTTCTATTCAAAAGTTAAGTAGGAATTGCACTTGAAATGAATCTCCCACAGATGGATGGAAGATTCTTAAACAATCTGAATCTGGGTTGTTTCCATAGCCTACCTATTGTAAACAGTGCTGCAATAAACTAGTGGTACAGGCGTCCTGTTGAATTAATGCGTTTTTTTCCTTTGGGTAAGTACCTAGGAGTGGGATTGCTGAATCATATGGAAGCTCCATTTTTATCAGTGTGAGGAATCTCCACCCAACTCTCCATAGTGGTTGGACCAGTTCATACTCCCACCAGCAGTGCAGAAGAGTTCGTTTTTCTCCACATCGGATGCCCCCACATCGATGTCTGGATCAAGAAGATGTGGTCTATGCACACAATGGAATATTACTCAGCAATCAAAAAGATAAACTCGTGTCATTCACAGCACACGGATGGGTCTGGAATGGATCATGCTCAGTGAAATAAGCCAGAAAGAAAAAGAAAAATACCAGATGATCTCACTCATAGCAGTAACATAGAGGATTCAAATAAGAGAACAGGAAAAATAAAGTAATTATAATAAAGTAAAAATCAACACCAACAGGTGACTATCATTCAGACACACTACAATAGGCAGGAGGGAGCAGGATCAGAACAGGTGGGATGGGCACAGGGGACGGCAGTGATCAGTGATGCTCGTGGGGGAGAGGGTGCTGGGATCTCACAGGGACCACATCTGACATGAGAAAGCATATATTGTGCAAAAAATGAAGAATTATGTAAAAATACATAAAAGATTATTAAAAATAAAAAAGAATCGGAGTCTATGTTTGAAACCTCTATTTCATGGTCATTTATATGGTGTTCTGATTTGAATGCAGTCCATTAAAGCATGTTTGTTTTAAAAATGTGAACTATTTTTGAAGAACTACATTTCATCAATTAAGTTTTATAATTTTTAAGACACTTGTTGCTCTTGTGTTTATTTTTAGGAGTCTACATTTTAGGGGTTCACAAGGTCGTTTGTTGATGTCCTGCACCAGGTCTTCTTCTCCACTTTCTGGTACATCGGAGTTTATGTCACTTTCTACATCATGTAAAGTGAAGCACGGCAATATCTGTAAATTTTTATTCTCTGGCAGCTGTTGTGCTGTAAACGCCGGGCCCTCATGGCTGCTCACCCATCCTGAGAACATGAGCTGGGGGGAGGCTCCTCCCTCACGCGTCCTCTCTGCAGCGGGACACAGTGTCTCCAAACACGTCTGAAGGATCATAACAGACTAAGTCAAGACAATATTTCTCTGATAACATGCGTGTTAATGACTAGACCAAGACCATCGAGATTTCAGAATAAAATCTGTGTGGGGAAGTTCCCCAAGTTGCTCATCTTTCTATGAACGACCCTGAAGGCAGGTGTCTCCCCCCTGGGCCTCCATCATTGTCGGGCCACGGCCTTTACACACTTTCTGTCTTGGCTTTGAGCAAAGCTTCTTGACTCTGTTGAGAAGAGGATTTGACCTCCCAAGAGTGGTGACATGGGGTCATGGTAATAATTGACATTTGTCATGTCTTTGCTGTCTGTTTTGGGGTTCCATTGCTGCCCCTCTGTGTGTGCGGTGCCACCCTCACACTCCGCGGAACACCCATGTGAACACCCTCCTGCCTCCACAATTCAAGGACAGGGAACCCCAAGGGTAATAAACAAGCGGCCAACCCACACTAGAGCTCTCCTGGGCCTCAGAAACCACTGAGAGCATAGGCCATGCGCTGGGAGAAGTCATGTGTACCCCATACTCCTGACAAGGGTGAGTTTCCATCCACACACGTGTGTCCTCACCACAACAGGGAGCAGCACCCCAGTCAAGACACGGGCCAAGGCTGACGCGGACAATCTCTAAGGAGGACACGCTGGTGCCTGCAGAGTCGCGGGCAGGTGGATTCAGGCTCAAGACCCTGCTCCAAGCTGCTGGCGCATCATGACCCCAGCACCGATGTGTTTGTTCCCGTCCTGGGATGGGCTCATTCTGCGGGGCCAGCGGAGTCCAGGGTGTGATCATGTCATTATTCAGCGTTAATGTCTAATAAGCTGGGCAGACTCTGTCCTACTGCTTCCTGGGATCTCTGAGAGCTGCCAATGACGACGCTTCAGCTCCTCACTCCCAGCCCACACTTTCCACATGTCCCCTTCCCTCAGCGGGTGCTGGACACAGGGATCCACATGGTGGACAGAGTCGAGTCTGTGTCTGGAGCATTTAAATGTGGGGAATCTTCTCCTGGGACTGAGAAGCCTTTCTCAGCCGGGGTGAGCAGGAAGGACTGAACGTTCCCTTCATTGGCTGAGACGTTTCTACCAGAAGAGTTTAAATGAGGATGCGGGATCCCCCACAACCCATGTGAGCAGCACCCCAGACCCTCCAGCCACCCATGACCCTCTTTCTGAGGCCTAAAGGACACCCCACCCGGTGCTGACACCGCCTGCCCCTACCACGCAGGCAGAGCAGGAAGAAGTGGGTGTCATCTCCCGGGCGGTCTAGGGCATCCAGAGCACCGGTGGTCACAGTGCCCAGAGGCAGGATCCCCCAGGGGTAGGCATGTGTCCTCTGCAAGGCTGAGGTGGGGGGGACATGTGGGCACATGAGCGGGCAGTCGGGGCACAGGGTCTGTACCCCTAAACGGCACCCACGGGGATCATCAGAGTTGGGTGAAGCACCAGGCGTCCTCCTGTCTGCGGCCATTATCTGTTCCTGCTGGGCATCACATGATCCCTCACCCTGGACTCAGCCAGTCCCGGGCTCCGAGCAGATACTGCCTGACCACCACCTCCTGCCCTCGGGGCCGCCTCCGCCTCACAGAGCACTTTGGGGAGTTCTGGGACTGTCCTGTGTGTCCTCCCGTCCCACGGGCCCAGCCGGGACCTCACATGAAGGGGTCACTTCGCGTCAGGGGAGGAAACAGACTTCGGTCACTTTGTGTCCCTCCCCCGGCCTCAGGGTCCACACAGCTCCCCCGGGCGTAGATATCTCTCCATTGACCACTGTCAGGTTGGCTCTGATGCCGGAGAGTGACCTGCTGCCGACTCCTAGTGTGGAGGAGGCTCCTGGCATGCAGGTTCCTCAGCGTCCCCTGAGTCCTGTCCTCCCCTCCCAGCGGCTTACCACGATCCCCCAGCTGCTGGCCGGGCTCCGGTGGCTGAGGCGGCGGCCTGGGTGGCACAGGCAGACCCAGACCCCCACCAGGGGACCCCAACCCAGCCGTGTCCACCCCACACTCACCCGGTCAGGACTGTCCACGTGAAGGTGATGTTCATGCGAGGTCAGCAGCAATTCAGACTCTCAGCCACTAGAGGGGCCGACGGGAGCGTCAGGACAGGGAGAGTAGCTGCGGCGCTAATGCTCACACTTCAGGGGGTCCAGCCTCTGCCCCGTCTCCACCCGGTCTGGGGTGTCTGCTCATTGTCCTGCTCGCCCTGTCCCCCACTCGGCCCCTCCCGACCTGCCATCACATCACCCAACACCTGCCAGGCCCAGGAGGGCACACGGGGGTGGAGGTGACTTTCCTGCTCACTGTGGACGGGCTCTTCCTGGCTCTGACACCGGGGCCACCATGGTACCTCCGGACATCAGGGGGGTGATGGGCCTGAGGGGGGCCCAGGGTCTGTCCTCACAGGAGTAAAAACTAAGGAAATGGCCTCTGACACACTCAGGGCACTAATGATCACTGGGATGAGCCACAAGACGATGCCAATTAAGACAGTGACCTGAGAAAGGGCGCTTGTCCCTCTGGGGTAAAGTCACTTGATGGATGGATCTTGGACCATGTCCAACATGTGGACACCAGCTCCAGAGCTCAAATAGCCCAGCCCTGAGGCCCTGCTCTGTCCATGAGGTGGTGCAGGACTGGGTGGAACATCCTGTGAGTGCTCAGAGGCTCCCCACGAGCCCCGACCATGGAGTGAGAGGCCGGGACACACTCTCTCCTGCCATGGGGACAACCTCAGGACAGAGACTTGAAAGGACAGTGGGAACTCCCCCCCCCCAGAATGCAGGTATCTGCCCCCAGCCGTTTGCAGGGGAGAATCCACTCACAATTGAGTGTTTTCAGATCAAGCTTCATTTTATTTATTTTTTTCATAGAGGCATGTGTTTTATTTATTTATTTGTTTGTTTGTTTGTTTTGTTTATACATGCACTGGGTACAGTCAGAAGCGTGGGAGGGTGAGAGAATTCACCAGAGCCAGAGCTGGGAGCAGAGCAGGCAGAAGGACCGAAGTACACTGCTGAGGGGAGTAGCGGTCGCGCCATGTGGGACCCTCCTCCGGTGGCCGGGCAGCAGCCAGGGATTGAACCGGTGCTGCAGAGGCCGTGGGCAGCTTCGCAACCCAGTGCTCAACTGCTGTGCCACCGGGGAGGCCCTCAAGCTTCATTTTAGACTGGAGAACGCACCGTAGTTAAACTATTCACTTTGTAAATCACAACAACTAATGCTGGCAGGGCCCAAGTCATCATGTCCCACTGCCCTGTCAGCCTGGGTGAGACTCCGTGAGAGAAAACATTTTCTCTTGTAATTTATGACGGTCAAACACATTGACTTTTAATACACTGAGCATAGGTTTTGATACATGGGAGATGTGATGATTTCTGCTGCACACCTGGGGCGAGCATCAGCACACTCAGTGGGTTCTGGGCGCTGAATGAAATCACAGCAATCAATAGAATTACATTGTGATGAAGACCTTCCAGAGGGAATTAAAAATTGCACTTATTGTTCGATTCAGAATGTTATGCCTTTTCTCCTGAACATGATAACAGATATGAGTCTGGAACAAATTCAGTAATTTGTCAGTGACACTGTTGACGTCTTCATGGCTCTGGCACTAACAAGATTGTGGCACTGACATCTGTCTATTTGTAGACGTGAACTTGGGATTTTTCCCCAACTCTACACTCAGGGATTGTCAGTGCAATTTTAAAATGAGTCACAGTATTTAATCAGGGCATGGGGTGATATGTCACATTATTTTATCCATTTTAAATATGTATTTAAGGTCACACAAAAGATGTCAACATTTTTCACCACCATGAACCATGATTTATTTTCATATTTTCATGAAATTTATGGATTTATTCCCACCAATGTGTTGCAATTATTTTATATTCCTATATTCTCCTAAAAAATCCTGCCTCCCCAGGGTCTGCCTCTTCGTCACCCCACAGAGGGGGTAGAGGGTGAGATTGGCGGGGAGGAGAGAGGGTAGGGCAGCCTCGTGTCCAGGCGTCCCCACTCATGAATGGGCTTGGGGGGAGGAACAAACCCGCACCCCGGGGACCCTGGGCCCTGGGCCCAGCAGGGACAGCCACATGCACAGACCGTCCGGCTCAGCACCGGAGCGGCCTCCTCCCTGACCAGACGTGCCTGAGTCTGAGGGGGACAGAGGGGCCGGGAGGGACCCGGGGTGGACGAGCCCATCCTGCAGGAGGGACATGTGGGTGTGACTAGGAGGAGACGGCAGGAAACGTGGTCTCTGGGACCTCATATGTGGGGAATCAGGGGCAGGGAGATGAGGAGATGAGGGGACGGACCAGGAGGGAGCAGTGAGGCCACAGGGACAGGAATCTGACAAAGGAAGTGTCAGGGCAAGCCACACGTGGACGCTGAGCCCAGATCATTCAGTTCCAGGGCAGTGTCTGGTCCTGGGAAGCAAGAAAATGGGGACGCGCACACCACATCTCCCTGCACACCCGTCACTGTGGGGCCTCCCCAGACTAGGGCTGTGCTGGAGGAGCAGGGACAAGCTCTCCAGGGTGGGGAGGGGCTGGGCTTGACCATGTGTCCTCTGGGTCTGTGCCCTGGACAACCTCTGGGAGGTGTGTTGGGCAGATATGCTGAGGCCTGGAAGGCGGGGGATCCACGGGCCAGGGAATGACTGGGCACTGGTGGTCTGTCAATTCAGTTTACAGAGCGATCTGATATTCAGCTTTTATCATGGTCACTTAAAAATTCATTTCTTCACAAATTTATGGACACATGCTTGGACAATACATCAATAGCGCATTCACATGAGATAAAATATAAATTTGCTCAGATAACTATAAGCATAAATAGATTGTGTGATTGTCATATGTTGATAACTCATTTTGTGTTCAACATTGGAAGATATGACAATGTTTTCTTCCTCTTTTTTTGGTACAGATGAATGCTCCAGGGGTGACCAATCTCACGGCTATGACAGAATTCGTCCTCCTGGGGTTCCACACCCAGGGGACAATGGGCTTCCTGCACCCGCTGCTCTTCTCCCTGGTCTACCTGTGTGCCCTGCTGGGGAACAGGCTCATCGTCCTCATCACCACCCTGGACCGGCACTTCCACACCCCCATGTACTTCTTCCTGAGGAGTCTGTCCTTCTCGGACCTCTGCCTCATCACAACCACGGTCCCCAAGTCCATTGCCAACTCTCTGAGGCACAGCAGCTCCATCTCCTTCCCGGGCTGTGTCGTCCAGGTCTTCATGGTGATCATGTCAGCATCTACAGAGCTTCACCTGCTCACGGTGATGAGCCTTGACCGCTATGCTGCCATCTGCCACCCCCTGCACTATGACGTCATCATGAGCAGGGACAGGTGTTTGCAGCTGACAGCTGTGTCCTGGCTGGGTGGGAGTGTCATCTCTTTGATGCTCACAGCTGCTACTTTCTCCTTGTCCTACGGTGGGTCCAGAGTGGTCCACCAGTTCTTCTGTGATGTCCCCCAGTTATTGCCTATTTCCTGCTCAAGAAATCTAATGAAGAAACTTGTCCTCATTCTCATCAGTGTGGTCTGGAGTATCTGCTGTTTCATTTTCATCATCGTTTCCTATGTCCACATCTTCTCTGCTGTTAGGAAGATCCCATCCACAGAAGGTAAGGACAAAGTCTACTCCACCTGCCTTCCCCACCTGCTGGTTGTGGTGCTGTTTATCTCCACTGGATGCTTTGATTATCTGAAGCCGACCTCAGAGACTCCATCCATGTCTGACCTGGTCATTTCTATGTTCTACACGATGGTGCCCCCCACCTTTAATCCCATCATATACAGCATGAGGAACCAAGCCATGAAGTCGGCTGTGGGGAGACTGATAAAGGCCCAGTAACCAGCATGTGAGGTATCACTGTTTTCCTAAATTAATTATGCAACCTACATTTATGACCCCAGCAGTTATTTAGATTTCCCCTCTATTACCAGTCACCTTTATAGTAAAGTAAGACTTTTCATTACAGATTTCCTTTGCAAATTTTAACATTGTTCTATTCTTCAAATATCTATTTACAAAAATTAGGCAGCAATTTACAAAACAACCATCCATGTGATGTACATAATGTGAATTCTAGTTATTTAAATGTTATGGCTGGCATGTGAAAGCATGTTCTAGAACTCACACATCCCCAACATTTTCATGAAATACAGTAGTGGTAAGGGGTCTATCCTCGGGAGCACACGGTCACAGGACCCCAGTCCTGGGGCTCGGTTCCCACAGCCTGTGTGTGTCTCACCTGAGGCCCTGTGGAGGGAGGGGAATCATCTGCATGGGCCCCACTGCCCCGATTCCTGATGGGGCAACTTCCTCTGAGAGACATTCATGTTTCTGTTCAAAGGTCAAGTAGAAATTACACTTGGCATGAATCTCTGGGAGATGGAAGGAAGTTTCTGAAAGAATCTGAATCTGTGATTAAACCTGTACTTGATGTTCATTTATATGGCGTCTGATCTGGTTACAGCACCTCGAGTGTCTGATTTTTTTAACGTGAGTTATTTTTGAAGAACTATGTTTCGTCCGTTTAATTTAAAAATTTTTAAGACATTTATTGCTCTTGTGTTAATTTTTAGGTGTTCCCATTTGAGGGGTTCACAAGGTTGTTTGTGGATGTCCTGTACCAGTTCTTGTTCTCCATTTTCTGGTACGTCGGGGATTATGTCACTTTCTACATCATGTAAAGTAAGGTATGGCAATATATGTAAATTTTTATTCTCTGGCAGCTTCTGTGCTGTAAACGCCGGGGCCTCACGGATGCTCACCCACCCTGAGAACATGAGCTGGGGGAGGCAACTCCCTCACGCGTCCTCTCTGCAGCGGGACACGGCGTCTCCAAACATGCCTGAGGGATCATAACAGAGTCAGTGCAGACAATCTTTCTTTTAAAACATGTATGTTTGTTAACATTTGAGAATGTTTTTTAACATTCTTTAAAAGGCATGTTAACCGCAGACCGAGTCCATTGAGATTTCTGCAGCGAGAAAGAGTGTCCCCAAACATGTCTGACAGATCAGAACAGACTCAGTCAGACAATATTTATCTTATAATATGCATGTTAATGACCAGACCGAGTCCATTGACATTTCAGAATAAAATCTGTGTGGGGAAGTCCCCCAAGTTACTCATCTTTCCATGAAAGACCCTGATGGCAGGTGTCTCCCCCCTGGGCTTCCATCACTCTCCAGCCACGGCCTTTACACACTTTCTGTCTTGGCTTTGAGCGAAGCCTCTAGACTCTGTTGAGAAGAGGATTTGACCTCCCGAGTGGGGTGACGTGGGGTCATAGTAATAATTGCCATTTGTCATGTCTTTGCTGTCTTGTTTTGGGGCTCCATTGCTGCCCCTCTTAGTGTGTGGTGCCCCCCTCACACTCAACAGAACACGCATGTGAACACCCTCCTGCCTCCACAATTCAAGGACAGGGAACCCCAAGGGTAATAAACAAGTGCCCCCTCACACTAGAGTGCTTCTGGGCCTCAGAAACCGCTGTGAGCACAGGCCCTGCGCGGGGAGAAGCCATGTGCAACCCACGCCTCTGACAAGGGCGAGTGATCATCCACACACATGTGTTCCCACCACAACAGGGAGCAGCACCCCAGTCCAGACACGGGCCAAGGCCTAGGCGGACAGTCTCTAAGGAGCACACCCAGTGACTGCAGAGTCACAGGCAGGTGGAGTCAGGCTCCAGACACTGCTCCGAGCTCGCTGGCCCATCCTGAGCCCCCAGTGGATGTGTTTGTTCAGGTCCTACTCACACTCAGCCCACATTTTCCACCATGTCCCCTTCCCTCAGCTTGTGGTGGACTCAGGGTCCACACGGTAGACAGACTCGAGTCTGAGTCCAGAGAGATTAAATGTGGGGAATGTGCTCCTGGGCTGAGAAGATTTTCTCAGCTGGGGTGAGCAGGAAAGACTAACCATTCTCTTCATGGGCTGAGGAGTTTCAACCAGAAGGGTTTAAGTGAGGATGCAGGATCCCCCACAACCCATATGAGCAGCACCCCAGCCCCTCCAGCCCCCCACGACCTTCTCCCTGAGGCCAAAATGACACCCTGTCTGGCGCTGACCCCACCTGCCCCTACCACGCAGGCAGAGCAGGGAAAGGCAGAGTTGTCTGCTGGGCAGTGCGGGGGTCCAGAGCATCGGCGTTCACAGTTCCCAGAGGCAGGATCCCCCAGGGGCGGTCATGTGTCGGCCATGAGGACGAGGGGGAGTCATGAGGGAGCACTGGTGGGCGGAAAGGGCCACAGTGTCTGTCCCCCTAAAGGCACCCACGGGGATCCCTAGAGTTGGGAGAAGTGCCAGGCGCCATCACGTCTGCGGCCATGGCCAGACACCACTGGGCAGTGCATGTCCCTCACCACGGCCTTGGCCAGCCCCTGGCCCTGAGCGGTAGCCACAGGACATCACCCCGCCCTGCACTGCCCTCAGGACTGTGTCTGGCTCACAGAGCCCTTTGGGCACAAATATCTGCATTTCAGTCAAAGACGAACATGCATCTGGGACATTCCGGGGACTTGTCATGTGTGTCCTCCCTTCCCGCGGGCGCCCCCAGGACCTCATATGAAGGGGTCACTTCCCATCAGGGGAGGAAACGGATTTGAGTCATTTCATATCCATACTTTCGGTCCGTGCAGCTACCCTGGGCGTGGCCAGCTCTGTCTGGTTGTCTCCCAAGCCAGAGAGTGATTCCCGCCGGTCACTGTCTAGGGGAGGCTCCTCACCTGCAGGTTCCTCAGTGTCCCCTGAGCCCTGTCCTCCCAGACGCAGCTGGCCACGGATCCCCTCTTAACTCCAGGGGACCCCAGGGCCACCCCCAAACCCCACGGTGGTCAGGGGAGGGGATGGGGCTGGGAGAAGAGGATGAATCACATTCCTCCCCACATGGGAAACCACCAACAAAATCGCCCCTGACACACTCAGACACCAATTATCACTGAATGTGCCACAGCACGAAGCCAATTAAGACAGTGACCTGGATAAGGTCACTTGTCCCTCTGGAGTAAAGTCACTTGATGGATGGATCTTGGACAGTGTCCAACACACAGACACCAGCTCCAGAGCTCAAACAGCCCAGCCCTGAGGCCCAGCTCTGTCCATGGGGTGGCACAGGATGGGGCGGAACATGCTGTGAGTTCTCAGAGGCTCTCCACGAGCCCTGACCATGGAGTGAGAGGCCGGACACCCTCTGCCCTGCCATGGGGAAAACCTCAGGACACAGACTCGACACGAGAACGGGAACTTCCCCCCAGACTGCAGGTATTTGCAGGGGAGCATCCACTCACACTTGAAAACTTTTAGATTTCACACTTCATTTTTAGACTTGAGAACATGTTAAACTATTCATTTTGTAAATCACGACAACTAATGCTGACTGGGCCCAAGTCGTCATGTCCCACTGCCCTGTGAGCCTGGGTGAGACTCAGGGAGAGAAAATATTTTCTCTTGTAATTTAAGATGTTCAAAGATATTGACTTTTAATACAATGATCATAGGCTTTAGTTATAGAGATGGGACAATTATTGCTTCAGACCTGGGATGTAGCTTCAGCACACTCAGTGGGTCTGGGTACTGAATAAAATCACAACAATCAATGGGATTAGATTGTAATGAAGAAATTCCAGGCAATGTTAAAAATAAAACTAGTTGTTTAAATTTGGAACATTATGCCTTTTTGTCCCAAACATTATGACAAAAATGAGTCAAGTAGAAAATCAGTAACTCTTACAGCAACATGTTGACAGCTTCATGGCTCTGACACGAACATGAGGCTGGCAGGGACATCTGAATATTTACGGACGTGAACTTGGGATTTTTCCCCAACGCCCTCACTCGGGGACTGTAGCGATATTGAAAATTAAAGTCACAGTATAAACAGGGCCTGGAGGAGATAGATGTCAAGTTATTTTATCCATTTTAAATAGGTATTTAAAGTCACACAACAGATGACAACATTATTAATAACCAAGTAATACATTTCTTTACCTCCATGAATTATGATTTATTTTTTTTTGTTTTTATTAAATTTCAGGAGTTATCTCCGCCAACGTGCTGCAATTATTTTATATTACTATACTCTCTAAAAGTTCCTGCCCTCACCAGGGCCGGCACACGTCACTGCACAGAAGAGGGAGAGGTGATATTGGGGGGAGGAGAGAGGGCAGGGCCGCCCCGTGTCCAGATGTCCCCACTCACCCACGGGCCTGGGGGGAGGAACAAACCTGCACCTGGAGGACCTGGGACCCTGGGACCATCAGTGACAGCCACATGAACAGACCGTCTGGCTCATCTCCGGAGCAGCCTCCTCCCTACACTGTCATGCATGAGTCTTGGGGTAACACAGGGGCCGGGAGGGACCCGGGGATGGACAAGCCCATCCTGCAGGAGGGATGTGTGTGTGTGACCCAGGAGGAGACTCAGCGGGAAACATGGCCTCTAGGTCCTCAGATGTGCGGAGTCAGGGGCTGGGAAATGAGGGGACGGACCAGGAGGCAGTAGTGAGGCCACAGGGGCAGGAATCTGACAGAAAAGGCGTCAGGACATGCCGCATGGCGACACCGAGCCTAGATCATTCAGTTCCAGGACAGTGTCGGGTCCTGGGGATCAGGACAATTGGGAACCGCACACACCATATCCCTGCACACCCGTCCCTGTGGGGCCTCCCCAGACAAGGGCTGTGCTGGAGGAGCAGGGACAGGCTCTCCAGGGTGGGGAAGGGCTGGGCATGGTCACGTGTCTTCTGGGGCTGTGCTCTGGACAACCTCTGGAAAGTGTGCTGGGCGGAGACACTGGGGCCTGGGCAGGAGTGGGAGCCTCGGACCTGTGGGTTTGTGGGGAAGCTTTGTCTATAGACTTTTTTGATAGATATGAGATTCTAAATGTTCAAGTGTTATAGGGGACAGTTGAAATTTTCAGTTTTGACTAATTTTCAGGACTTATGTGGAGAGTGTAATAATGACATATTCACATGAGGTGGTAATAAATGGATTGAATGAAACAGCAGAATTAGATATTAGTGTCCATAGAACTAGAAGGAAAATTATATAGAAAATACATTCAGTTGTTATCTTGTATTAATAACCAATTTTATTTTCAATATTGGAAGAATTAAAATTTTGTTGTCCTTTCCTCTTTTATACAGATGATGGCTCCAGGGGTGACCAATCTCATGGCCATGGCAGAATTCGTCCTCCTGGGCCTCCCCACCCAGGGAACCATGGGCTTCTTGCACCCGCTGCTCTTCTCCTTGGTCTACCTGTGTGCCCTGCTGGGGAACGGGCTCATCATCCTCATCACCACCCTGGACCGACACCTCCACACCCTTATGTACTTCTTTCTGAGGAGTCTGCCCTTCTCGGACCTCTGCCTCATCTCAGCCACGGTCCCCAAGTCCATTGCCAACTCTCTGAAGCATAGCAGCTCCAAATCCTTCCCAGGCTGTGTCCTCCAGGTCTTTGTGCTGGTTATGTCAGCAGCTACAGAGATGAGCCTCCCCACGGTGATGAGACTTGACTGCTATGCTGCCATCTGCCCCCCCCCCCCGCACTATGGAGTCATCATGAGCAGGGACAGGTGTGTGCAGCTGACAGCTGTGTCCTGGCTGGGTGGGGGTCTCTATGCCGTGATGTTCACAGCTGGAACCTTTTCCTTGTCCTACTGTGGGTCCAACATGGTCCACGAGTTCTTCTGTGATGTCCCCCAATTATTGGCTATTTCTTGCTCAGAAAATTTAATGAGCGAACTTGTCCCCATTTTCATCAGTGTGGTCTGGGGTATCTGCTGTTTCATATTCATCATCATTTCCTATGTCCACAACTTCTGTGCTGTCAGGAAGATCCCATCCACAGATGGGAAGGCCAAAGTCTACTCCACCTGCCTTCCCCACCTGCTGGTTGTGGTGCTGTTTCTCTCCACTGGATTCTTTGATTATCTGAAGCCGACCTCAGAGACCCCGTCCATGTCTGACCTGGTCATTTCTATGTTCTACATGGTGGTGCCCCCCTCCTTTAATCCCATCATCTGCAGTCTGAGGAACCAGGCCTTGAAGTCGGCTGTCGGGAGACTGATGAAGGGCCAATACTCCAAGATGTGAGATATCACAATCTAAAATTATAACCCTGGTTAATTCAGCTATTTCCCCCAACTCTTACAAGTCATCATTTATAAGCATAGATTTCTTGCATTAGGAGGATTATTCTCTTGTCACAAATTCATATTCTCATAATCCTCACTATACTCCTGTTTCCTAAATGGCTGCAATACTTCACCCAAGCCCTCCATGTGTGATGTTTGTAAACTGAATCCAGCTCGTGGTTAAAAACTTGTATTTGGCGTAGAAAGAATGTTCTAGAACTCACATTCACCAACATTTACAAAATGTGAAGCAGTGGTAAAGGAGTCTGTCCTCAGGACCACATGGCCACGGGGCCCCAGTCCTGGGGCTTGGGTCCCACAGCCTGCATGTGTCTCCACCGAGGGTTTTGTCCTCGTTGATGGCAGGGGAGACAAAGAGTGAGGCCCCCCGTCCCTCATGATTCCTCATGGGTCGTCTTCCTCCAGGTGAAGTTCCTGTTCCTGTTCAAAGGACAAAAGGATACCCCACCTGACTCTGCCAGAGGTGGAAGGATGGATGCTTCCTTGGTTAGTAGGAATCTATGAGTGAAACCTGGAATGGATGGAATGTTAATTTCTATGATGCCTGTTTGGATGCCAACGTGACAGCACTCCCTCGATGTGGTGTTTTCAGAAGTAAACTTACATGAATTACCTTTGAAGAACTATGTTTCTACTTAAAAGTTTATAATTTGTAAATTATCACTGTGTTGATTTTTAGGTTCCCTTACTTTTCCAGATTGTATCTTGATCCTCTACCAGGTCTTCTCCACCTTCTTGTAGATTACAATTAAGTTCACTTTTCTTCCACTTGGGAACTGTGTTGTTATTTTTATGATGTAAAACATTATGCAAACTAAAGCTTGGTGATATTTGCAATTTTTTTAAATAATTCCACACATCTGCACTGCAGTCACAGAGGTTCTCCTTCTTGTTTCCCTAACAGTGAGAACGTGAGCTTGAGGGTGACGTTGCTCCCCTCTGGGAGCAGTTCACTGTCCTGACCGATGGGCACATTTTGTCCATGAAACTATTTGTGATAATAAAATGAAGTTAATCACCAGACATGACTTGTCCATTTAAATCAGAATGAAATCTGCACTAGAAAATCACTCACAGTAATATTCATTTCAGTGATAGCATGAGAGCACACAGCCTCCCTGGTGGTGCAGTGGGTTGAGTGTTGTTCTTTGAAGCTCTGCACAGCCTCTGCAGCACAAGTTTGATCCCCAGCCAGCCAGGGAGCTACCCACATGGCGAAGCAGACCTCTCCTGTCTCACCTGCTACTCCCTTCAGCAGTGTCTTCAGTCCGTCTGCCTGTTCTGCTTCCCATTCTGTCTGAGATGAATTCTCTCACCCTCCTGTGCCTCTGTGTGTACCCCAGTTCTTGTATAAATAAATAAATCTTTAAAAAATAAACATTGGAGCACAGTCTCCATCCACCTGGGATATGGCATCATCCCCTAGTCAGATTCCTGTTGATGCATTTTCTGTTTTTCCTCGAAGAAATTCAGTGAGTTTCTGTGAGAAGGGATCTTTCCATGAGTGTTTCATCACAACATCACACTAATTTGTTATTTGTTCTTGTCAAGGAGGACACTCATTTTCACTTTTACTGTTTTCACCATGGGTCACTCTTCACTCCCCCACATGCACCAGTGTCCACTCAGAGTCTACTAAATGCCCTGCAGTGCCTGGCCCCTCCATCCACACTCCTATCTCCTCCCCTGTTCTGTGGGGTAAAGAGCAATTTTTTTTTCACTTAGTCCAACGTTTCCATTTGCTGTTTGCTACTATAAATTTTTAATTGTTGGCTTTATATTATAATCCACAGATGGGTGAGACCACCCAATGTCTTTCACTTTTTGCCTTATCTCACTAGCATATGCTCCTCAACGTCCACTTTGGTCCCTAAGGACACTAGTTCACCTCTTTAATAGCCGTGTGGTATTCCATGGAGTGTGGATCCACATTCTTTATTCACTCCTCTGTCCCCAGCACTTGGGTTGGGACCATGGCCGGCTAAAGTGGACGGTGCTGATGGGAACACAGGTGTGCATGGTCTGCACTGTAGAGTCTGCACATCTGGGACAAATACCCGGATGAGGTTGCTCCATCCTGTGGTTGTCCTGTTGTTAGTGTCTGAAGACATCTCCACGCCATTCCCAGGAGAGGTGAGAGGCCTTTTCTCTCCCTCCCTCACCTTTTTGTTCTGTCCAGTCTCTGGAGTGGTCCCTTCTCAAAGGTGACAACAGTTTGGATTTCTATATTCCTTATTATTAGAACAATTTGGAATGGGTTAAAAATTTGCATTAGACAAACACTTAAAATACCAGAAGGAACACACAGGGGCTGCCCACTGCACACTCACCCCACAGATGAGCTTGGGGACACATGCGAAGGACCAGGAAAGAAGAGCACGTAGGAACAAGTGCCCCTGCCACACTGGAGAGCTTCTGTGCCTCAGAAGATGCCATCCCCAAAATTGGCCCCTGCACTGGGAGAAAATTGTGCACATAGCACATCTGACAAGGGTGAGTGTCCAAAATATGCAAAACCTACAAACCCAGCAACAGAAAGAGACACCCCAATCCAACACGGCCTCATACCCCCAGAGCATTTTCCTGGGGGAGTTCAGGAGCCCACAGCCTCTCACACCTTTTATTCAGGTTGAAACCGTTTCGGCTCCTGAGCACGTCCACCTGCCTCACACCTGCAGGACGTGAACTTGCCTCAATAGTCACAGGGGCAGGCTCATGCTGCATAAATTCTCCTGCATTCCTGATACTTGCTTTAGATTTTAATATTGGATAGAATCTGAGTCCCCTGAATTAGTTCTGTCAGGTGATTTCCTGCAGCGTCTGACTGTTGCAAATTGATCCTCTCCATCCATCCCACTCGCTGTCCCTCTGTCTCCCCTCAGAGGCCTCCCAGGAGACAGAACACCTGAGTCTGCTTTCTGAGTCTCACATGTGGGCACCCGGGGCTGGATGCTGCTCAGCCAGGATGGCCAGAAGGACGGACATTCCCTCGTTGGCTGAGACACGACAAGTCTCTCGGTGACCACGTGGGTTCCCAGTTAACCCCACGAGCAACACCCCAGCCCCCTGACCCTGTACCTTCTCCTTGAGCCCCAAAAGGACACTCCGCCCTGGCGCTGACACTGCCTGCTGAGCAAGAGGGAAAGGGTTGTCCTCTCCTGGGGGGCTTTGCTCTGGGAGGGTCTGGGGCCACCATCATCAGTGTGGACGGTCACTGGTCTAAGGTGACTTGAGGAACTGCTGACCGCACAGTGCTCAGAATTGCGATACCCTGGGAGACACCGGTGAGCCTTGGGGGCCACAGGCTGCCCACCCACGCTCCGAGCTTGGAGGCGACGCCCTTGCTGGCCTGTGGGGGCCTACCCCGTCTGCCCACTCCCCAGTGCGCCCCGCTGCCCCTGAACCCTGACCCCGGGCCTCACCACACACCAAGTTCACGGCACCCATGTGTATCAGGGAAGTGAGGGGCCCCACCCACAGCCCCTCAGCGTGGCCTGTGCTGACGAGGGTGGGCCTCGTCCCGGCCCCTGTCTCCTCGGATCGTTCCTCTGTCACACAAACAACACGTGAGACAAAATGGAAGATGCGTTCTTCATCGTGGATGAAAAGAGGCCACGGGGTGTATTCACAAGACACAGGAGAATACTTCAAAGGCAGAACATGCGGGACCCTAAACTGTATCTCCCTCACCCCCGTGCCCATCAGGAGAATCCCACTCACACGCACACAAAGCTGACGTTCTCCTCCTCCCGAGCACGCAGGCCCGGACGCTGTCGCTGGACATCTGCTGGCTCGGACCTGGCCCTGGGCCTGAGGCGGTGGCTGTACTGAGCCCGGCGTGAGGTCTCTGGTGCCTGAGCCTGAGGCTGCTTGCCAGGGGGAGGGATGTGTCCAGGCACCACATCAGGAGTCCATGTGCTTGTCCCTGGCGGGGCCAGCTGATGCCCACGCCTCAGAGTGTGCATCCTGGGGGAATAGCGAAGAAAGACGCCAGGACCAGGACAGGAGCCCGGCAGGAGGGAGATGCCACAGTGACCATCCTCCGACCAAACCTCAGCTGGGATGGGAGAGGGAGCCACAGAGGGCGCCGTCCCCAATGGCCAGTGCATCCCCATGGTGCCCACTCTCAGGGCCGGTCGCTGCTCAAGGGCGCAACAGAGGCGGTGGCGGGCAGTATCCTCAGGAAACAGACTCAAAATAAGCGGCCTCTGCAGAGGAGGCAGGGAGAATGATGCACCCGTGCCCACTGGGAGTCCCAGAGAGGGGGGCACTGCCCGTTCCACATGGAGAGCCGGCGGAAGAGAAAGTGATGACACCTTGGCGGGGGCAGGAGGACGTGACCTGCACCTCAGGTCAGCCCCATGGGCAGAAGCGGGAGGAAGCAGATCTGGCAGAAGACCAAGGGCAAAGCTCTGGGCCTCCTGCTGCTGTAGGGCATCCCCCGAGGTCACGCCTCCAACTGACCTCAGGGCTGGCCTTGAGTGACTGGAGTCTCTTCAGCCTCTGTGAGTCCTCAGTGCCCTTCTGCCCGGTCTCAGTGTTCCAGGGGCCCTGCCCACAGGTGCAGCCCGGGACACGGCGGGTTGGCTGTGCAGTACCCCTTGGTTGATGTGCCAGGTGTACCCAGCCTGGCATGAGCCACAGGAGAGCAGGCCCAGGGCACTCCCTGTTATCATGGCGGCTCCAAGCCCAGGCGCAGCTGCTGGACCCACGTCTCAGCTGGGCAGTGAGGCATCTGCATCCCGACCCAGATACCCTGACGTGCCCAGGGCAGGCAGTGTCAGGTCCACCAGAGCCAGCTCTGGCCGCGCCTCCCCTGAGCAAACGGCCCAAGAGTCTGCCCCGAGTGCAGGGCAGTTTGGGTCTGGGCAGAGGCTGGGGTTTCACTTGGGAACAAAGCGCCAGGATCGTAAATGAACCACACGGGCAGTCCCTCCAGAACTGACAAGACTGAGCTCTCACCAGCTGCACGCAAGGCTGGAACCCCTGAGCACTGAACATGGAACATCTGATGGGAGCTTCACCAACAACAACAAACAGTGAGCACTGGAAACCATCAATCAGGCTTGAAGATGGGACCATGAAAGGATGTAAGCCTCGCAGGCGAAGCCTGGACTGATAAATTTGCTTCAGAAGAGGACGCATGTGGCGGCCTCAGAAGAGAAGCATGAGCTGATGGCTGCACACCCTCCCCAGACAGAGTCGTTATGGTTTCAGGAACTCCATAGACTTGAAGACCCCTGGACACCTCCGCAGAGATCCCACTGGTCACCTGTGTCAGGCCCTGTCTCTAGCATCTCCTGCGAAGAGTGCCTGGGCCTCAGCCTGGTCTCTGCCTGCTGTTTGCAGGTGGCGGGCGCCAACACCCCAAGAGCTGGAACACTGGTGTCGCTGGCACCACCCGCGGGGCCGGGTGCTCACCTGCCTGCTCCCTGAGGGCTGGCGCCTGTGTCTGGCCTCCTGGAGAACTCTCGATGGCCCAGCCATGTCTGGCCCGGCATCTGGTGCTGTCCAACCTGATCTGCGGACAATTGCTGTGGGCTCTGCCCGCACGGGCTACCTTCCCAGGATGTGGGGATTTGATCTCGATCCCTGGGTTCGCCCGTGGTGACCCCTCCCTGTCCTCTCCCCATGCCCGTGGACCCCTGGGTGTTGCCAGCCACAGCCCTCGGGCCCACGAGACGGGGTGTCCCCTGTGTCCCTGAGGTGCAGGACACGAGGGCCCAAACAGTACCGGGGCCAGTGGACACACATCCCTGGGGGGGTCGTGTGCCGGCCAGAATAGAGGGGCAGGGACATCTGCTTCATTGACAGGAATGTGAGGTCGAGGCCCTCCCCTCATTGTCTGCAAGAAACTCCAGAATCACCGTCAGTTTCAGGGGCTGCAGCTTCTGGGACTGCTCGTCAGTGTGGGTCCCTCATGCTTGCTCTGGCCTGTGCCTTCCCTCCTGTGCGTGCAGGGGAGGGTCCCCAGCATGCCCACCATGAGCTCGGTTGTTGTCTGTGACCCTGACCTGGGGGGCCTATGAGGACTCGGGTAAACCACACCGGGAGAGGGTACCCTGCTCTGCTGTGTCAGAGCCCGAGGCACACCCACCGCAAGGACAAGCCTGAAGGCGCGGCCGCAGCCTGACCCCCATTGTAAGGTCACCACCCGCCTCCGTCAGACACGCCCGTTCACATGTTGTTCCATTTCCAGATGCTGAGGTAAATGGCCTTTTCGAATAAAATAACTCCCGTGTCAGAAGACCAGGTGCTTCTCCGGCTCGCTCTTGAGGGATTTTGTCCTGGTTTTCCTCCTTCCCTCCCCCTCCTGCATCCACACGGACCTTCCCCACCTGCCAGGCCCAGGAGGGCGCACGGGGTGGCGGCAGCTTTCCTCGCAGCGCACAAGGACACGTCAGGCCAGGATGCAGGAGGGGGAAGTCGCAGACTCCTCCATGGCGGGTCTGTCTGTTGGGGCGTCAGCGGGGACTAGGAGAGAGTCCTGGGCTTGGCAGCCCCGAGCATGTGGCTGTCGCCACAGGGTTGACCGTCCCTCCCGCCCTAACGGCGGCTGTGCCTGAGCCCTGCGGAAGCAGCTGCAGGAGAAACCATCTCAGCTCCTCAGGCGAGGGCAGGGGCAGAACAATGACTGGAAGGGCAGGATGGGAGGTCAACCTCTCAGTGCATACGAGCAGGGGCGAGGGCCAGAGGGTTGTCAAATGGTGACACGGAGTGGGGACTCCCCACCCACTGCCCTGATGAAGGACATGGACACCAATCAGGAACAAACTCGGGGCCATCAGTGTCCGCTTGGTCCAAAATGTGCGCCTGGAGCTGCGACTGGCCAGTGTTTTGCAGAAACTGTGGCTGAGACCCCAGAGGCTGCATCCACCTTTGCTTTCCCGTCTGTGACGTCCCACATTTAAAAATTTCACACCAAAATATTTTATGATGAAAATGTAGTTCCAATTGGATGTCAGACATTTAAGTCATTCTCACAGAGTTCACCTTGCGAGGCAGCTGGTCAATCCTACCTTGCCTCCAGCCCAGGGGAGACCCATGTGGGCACAAAGTAAATAAGGAGGCAGCCAGGGACAGTTAGAAAATGCCAACATCTCCACCTTTGAAAGTCTAGGATGACAACTTCATACTCTCCTTTAAGTGACAGGCAATTTTAACTTTTCTGCCAATAAATGACTTTCTTCATATTATTTTTTGGTACTGTTATGCTTTACACGTATAAAGTTTTGGGATACAATAAGAATCCAATATATGTATTGAATTAAGAACCTGATTCAGAGCATTATAAACATTCACTGATACTATTCAAGTCATTATATAGCATAATTAAAATATGTAACTTAACAAAACATTAAATACCTCAAGTTTGTTTGAATTTAGACATATAAAATTGTTGGGCAACATGTTATTATACATTGAGAACTCTAGAGACTCAAATATAAATTAAAATATGAAGACGAGAAGTTGAGAAAGCAGTCCTATATATAATCACAAAATTAAGTATCTAGGAGTAAACCTAAAAGATGGATAATTGTAAAACATTCTTAAAATAAATAGGAAACACCCAAAAAATGGAAAGATAACCCCTCCTCATGGATTTAAGAATCAGCATTACAAAATATCCATCAGACCCAAAGCAATTTATACATTAAATGCAATCCAAATGAACATTTCGATGGTATCTTCATAAATATGAAACAAATAATATTTAAATTTATATAGAACCAAAAAAGAACAAAACCAAAAATAATCCTGACAAAAATGAGGAAGAATGGAGGCAGCACATTCCAGACTCAAGTCTATACAATAAAGCTCTAATAGTTAAAGCAGCATGGCACTGGGTCAAAAGCAGACACAGACCCCTGGAAAAAAACGAGGGCCCAGGAACCCACCCTCATCAGGATGGACAGTGACCCTATGACATAGGAGCCAGAGCAGGCATTGGAGCAGGAAAGTGCGGAGATGTTGCTGGGAGAAGCAGACAGACACACACAGCAGAGTGAAGCAGGTCCTGCCCCACCCCCTACAGAAGAGTAAAGTCAAGCATATATATGCCTGTTTCCATGTGTGACGGCGCCATCGTCATGCAGCAAACCTAAGGATATGACCGTGTGCAGAAACCCTAATATTCTACTCCATTTTGTTAAGTGTAAAAGCAAATTATCCCAACAAAAGGAATATTCAAATGTAAGTTCAGGGACAGGTGCTGTGGTGGAAAAGAACCGCAGGATACACGATTTCAGAGACCAGTAAAGTTTCTCTTCCCACAGGGCTGGTGAGCCCCGTGGTCACTCACTTCTGATGGACGTCCATTTTCTTTCCGCCCCACTCCCCTCCTGCCTCTCTCCATGTCCCTTCCCTCCCGCCTCAGGACTTTCCACATTCGCCCTCACGCCCATCCCCAGGGCCTCTCCGTGAAGGGCACATGGAGGGTGACGGGCAACTGTCCAGCTGTCTAGACAGGGACTCAGGACACTGTTATGGCTGATGGTGCCCACCACGGTGGACCCAACAGGTCGGAATGGAACTTGGACATGAGGATTGGTCTATTCACGTCCATTGAGGCATGAACCAGATACAAAATCACATCTACACACTGAGTGTGATAATTACTCCCTGAGAAGCACTGCAGGACGCTCCAATTAACACAGTCAAGTAAACACACACTTTCCCTCGGAAGGAAGGTCCCTAAAGGCTGGAATGTGGACAGTGTCCAACCCGCGGACACCAGCTCCAGAGCTCAAATAGCCCAGCCCTGAAGCCCTGCTCTGTCCATGAGGCGGCACAGGACAGGGTGGAACATCCTGTGAGTGCTCAGAGCCTCCCCAGGAGCCCTGACCATGGAGTGAGAGGCCGGGACACCCTGTGACCTGCCATGGGAACAACCTCAGGACAGAGACTCGACACTGCAGCTGGATCTTTACCCCAAGAATGCAGGTATCTGCCCCCAGCCGTTCGCAAGGGAGAATCCACTCACATTTGAAAGTTTTCAAATACAAGCTTAATTCTAGACTTGAGAATGTGTCTAGGTAAACTATTCATATTCTAAATCATGACAACTAATGCTGAATGTGCCCACGTTGCTCAATGCCCCACTGGGTAAGACTCAATGAGAGAAAACATTCTTTTTTAATTTAGGATGGTCAACAATATTGACTTAACACATTGATCATATTAAAACAATTTGATTTATGGGAGATGTGACGAGTAATGCTAATACCTAGGATTTTAGCATCAGCACAATCAGTGTGTTTTGGATACTAAACAAAAACACAACAATTAACGGAATTAGAGTGTAATGAAGAAATGCTAACGGAAATTAAAAAAAATACTTATTGTTAAATTCAGAATGTTAAGCATTTCTGTCCTAAACATCATGAAAGACAAGAGTAAGTAGATACTCAATAACATTTACAGCAACATGTTGACCACTTCATGGCTCTTGCACGGATGTGAGGCTGCCAGGGACGTGTGACTATTTATGGACTTGAACTTGGGATATTCCCCAACTCCATACTCAGGGATTGTTGGTAATATTGTGAAATAAAGTCACAATTTTTAAACAGGGCCTGGAGGAGATAGATGTCAAATGTTATTTTATCATTTTAAATTTGTATATAAATCACTCAACAGATGTCAACATTATTAACAAATAGTTACCTTAATTAATTTCCTTGTTTTTATTAAATTTTGGGAATTATTCCCACCAATGTGTTGCAATTATTTTATATTACCATATTGTCCTAAAAATCCTGCCTCCCCAGGGCCTGCCCCTCCATCACCCCACAGAGGGGGAGAGGGGGAGAATAGGGTGAGGAGAGAGGGCAGGTCTGCCCTGTGTCCAGGAATCCCCACTCACGCATGGGCCTGGGGGGAGGAACAAACCTGCACCCAGGGGACCCGGGGCCCTGGGACCGTCAGGGACAGCCACATGCACAGAACGTTTGGCTCAGCCCTTGAGCGGCCTCCTCCCTGCACAGATGTGCCTGAATCTGAGGGGGACAGAGGGGCCGGGAGGGACCCGGGGTGGACGAGCCCATCCTGCAGGAGGAACGTGTGGGTGTGACCCAGGAGGAGACTCTGCGGGAAATGTGGTCTCTGGGTCCTCAGATGTGGGGAGTCAGGGGCAGGGAGATGAGGAGATGAGGGGACGGACCAGGAGGCAGCAGTGAGGCCACAGGGGCAGGTATCTGACAGAGGAGGCGTCAGGACATGCCACACTGGGACACGGAGCCCAGATCATTCATTCAGTTCCAGGATAGTGTCAGATCCTGGGGAGCAGGAGAATGGGGACCCCCACACCCCATCTCCCTGCACACCCGTCCCTGTGGGGCCTCCCCAGACCAGGGCTGTGCTGGAGGAGCAGGGACAGGCTCTCCAGGGTGGGGAGGGGCTGGGCATGGTCACGTGTCCTCTGTGGCTGTGCCCTGGACAACCTCTGGGAGGTGTGCTGGGCAGAGTCACTGGGGCCTGGTCATGAGGGGGAGCCGCGGGCCTGGGGCAGTCAGGAGGGACCGTCAGTTGAGTTTGATGCAAGGTTTGAGATTGTAATTCTTAAAGTTCTGTAGGGTCAATTGAAATCTTCAAGCCTTCACCAATTTTCAGGACATATTTAGACAGTGTGCTAATGCACCTCAGAGGAGATAGAAATGAAAGTTTGAACACAGCAACGCACGCAGATGAGGGTATTAGACTCCTTGGGATGTAGAAGGAATAATTACCAGCTAAATAGATTGAATCATTATCCTATGCTGATAACGCACTTATGTTCAATTATGCAAGATTTAGACAATATTTTCTTCCTCTTTATTTTTTAATGCAGATGATGGCTCCAGGGGGGATGAATCTCACAGCAGTGACAGAATTCGTGCTCCTGGCGTTCCCCACCCAGGGGACCATGGGCTTCTTGCACCCGCTGCTCTTCTCCCTGGTCTACCTGTGCGCCCTGCTGGGGAACGGGCTCATTGTCCTCATCACCACCCTGGACCGGCAACTCCATACCCCCATGTACTTCTTCCTGAGGGGTCTGTCCCTCACGGACCTCTGCCTCATCTCAGCCACGGTCCCTAAGTCCATTGCCAACTCTCTGAGGCACAGCAGCTCCATCTTGTTCCCGGGCTGTGTCCTCCAGGTCTTCATGGTGATTATTTCAGTAGTTACAGAGCTTCACCTGCTCACGGTGATGAGCCTTGACCGCTATGCTGCCATCTGCCACCCCCTGCACTATGAGGTCATCATGAGCAGGGACAGGTGTGTGCAGATAACAGCTGTGTCCTGGCTGGGTGGGGGTCTCTATGCTGTGATGTTCACAGCAGGAACCTTCTCCTTGTCCTACTGTGGGTCCAACGTGGTCCACCAGTTCTTCTGTGACATACCCCAGTTATTGGCTATTTCCTGCTCAGAAAATTTAATGAGCGAACTTGTCCCCATTTTCATCAGTGTGGTCTGGGGTATCTGCTGTTTCATATTCATCATCATTTCCTATGTCCGCATCTTCTCTGCTGTGAGGAAGATCCCATCCACAGAAGGAAAGGCCAAAGTCTACTCCACCTGCCTTCCCCACCTGCTGGTTGTGGTGCTGTTTTTCTTTACTGGATGCTTTGCTTATTTGAAGCCGACCTCAGTGACTCCGTCCATGTCTGACCTGGTCATTTCTATGTTCTACACAGTGGTGCCCCCCACCTTTAATCCCGCCATCTACAGTCTGAGGAACCAGGCCTTGAAGTCTGCTGTGGGGAGACTGATGAAGGGCCAGTACCCCAGCATTTGAGGTATCATTTTTTCATTAACTAATTACCCAATCTACATTTATGCGCCCCTCAGTTATTTAGATTTCCCCTCTATTACCAGTCAGCATGTTAATGTAAAATACGACCTTTCATTACAGATTCCCATTGCAATATTTAACATTGTTCTAGTCTTCAAATCTCTATTTCCTAAACCAATGCAGCCATTTCCAAAACACCCATCCATGTGACATATATGATATGAATTCTGTCTTTAAATGTTACGGCTGGCATGTGAAAGCATGTTCTAGAACTCACACATCCCCAACATTTTCATGAAATCCAGCAGTGGTAAGGGGTCTATCCTCGGGAGCACATGGTCACAGGACCTCAGTCCTGGGGCTCGGTTCCCACAGCCTGTGTGTGTCTCTCCTGAGGCCAGTCCCTGTGGAGGGAGGGAGACAGCTGGTGGGCCCCACTCCCCAGATTCCTGATGGGAAAACCTCCTCTGAGAGACATTCATGTTTCTACTCAAAGGTCAAGTAGAAATTACACTGACATGAATCTCTGGAGACAGATGGAAGTTTCCGAAAAAATCTTAATCTATGATTGAACCCGTACTTGATGTTCATTTACACGGTGTCTGATCTGGTTACAGCACCTTCAGGGTATGTTTTTTTTAATGCAAATTATTTTTGGAGAACTATGTTTCACCTTTAAATTTTAAATATTTTAGACATTCGTTGTTGTTGTGTTTATTTTTAGGGGTTCCCGTAGTTTTGTAGGTTGTTTGTGGATATCCTGCGCCAGGTCTTCTTCTCCACTTTCTGTTACGTCAGGGATTATGTCACTTTCTACATCATGTAAAGTGAAGCACAACAATATCTGTAAATTTTATTCCCTGGCAGCTTCTGTGCTGTAAACGCCGGGGCCTCACAGCTGCTCACCCACCCTGAGAACATGAGCTGGGGGGAGGCTCCTCCCTTACGCGTCCTCTCTGCAGCAGGACACGGTGTCTCCAAACACGCCTGATGGATCATAACAGACTCAGTTAGACAATATTTCCCTTATGAAATGTTTTTTTTGTTGTTGTTTTTTTGTAACATACTTTAAAATGCATGTTAACTGCCAGACCGAGACCATCGAGATTTCAGAATAAAATCTGTGTGGGGAAGTTTCACAAGTTGCTCATCCTTCCATAAAAGACCCTGATGGCAGGTGTCTCCCCACCTGGGCCTCCATCACTCTCAGGCCATGGCCTTTACACACTTTCTTTCTTGGCTTTGAGTGAAGCCTCTAGACTCTGTTGAGAAGAGGATTTGACCCCACGAGTGGGGCAACGTGGGGTCATGTTAATAATTGCCATTTGTCATGTCTTTGCTGTCTTGTTTTGGGGTTCAATTTCTGCCCTCTGTGTGTGTGGTGCCCCCCTCACACTGCACGGAACACCCATGTGAACACCCTCCTGCCTCCACAATTCAAGGACAGGGAAACCCAAGGGTAATAAACAGGTGGCCCCACCACACTATAGCACTTCTCGGCCTCAGAAACCACTGTGAGCACAGGCCCTGCCCGGGGTTAAGCCATGTGCACCCCACACCCCGAACAAGGGCGAGTGTCCATCTAAACATGTGCCTCCACCACAAGATTGAGAAGCACCCCAGTCGAGACACGGGCCAAGGCCTAGGCAGACAGTCTCTAAGGAGGTTGCCCGGTGCCTTCAGAGTTGCGGGCAGGTGGATTCAGGCTCTAGACCCTGCTCCGAGTTTGCTGGCATGTCCTGACCCCCTTATGAATTGTTTGTTCACGTCCCCAGATGGGCTCATCTGCGGGGCCAGCGGAGTCCAGGGCGTGATCATGTCATTCTTCATCGTTAACGTCTAATAATCTGGGAGGACTCTGTACTGCTGCTTCCTGGGCCCTCTGAGAGCTGCTGATGATGACATTTCAGCTCCTCACACTGAGCCCACACTTTCCATCACATCAGCGTGTGCTGGACACCGGGGTCCACATGGTGGACATACTCGATTCTGAGACAAGAGAGATTAAATGTGGGGAATGTGCTCCTGGGCTGAGGAGCTTTTCTCAGCCAGGGTGAGCAGGAAGGATTAACTATTCTCTTCATTGTATGAGGTGTTTCAACCAGAAGAGTTTAAGTGAGGAAACAGGATGCCCCACAACCCGTGTGAGCAGCATCCAGCCCCAAGCCCATGACCTTCTCCCTGAGGCCAAAAAAGACACCCTGTCTGGCGCTGACCCCGCCTGCCCCTACCATGCAGGAGAGCAGGGGAAAGGCAGAGTTGTCTCCCGGGCGGTGTGGGGTCCAGAGCTCGGGGTTCCCAGGGGCAGGATCCCCCATGGGCGGTCATATGTCGACCATGAGGATGATGGTAGGTCATGAGGGAGCACTGGTGGGTGGACGGGGCCACAGTGTCTGTCCCCCTAAAGGCACCCGCGGGGATCACTGGAGTTGGGAGAAGCGCCAGGCGCCATCACGTCTGCGGCCATGGCCGGACACCGCTGGGCAGCGCATGTCCCTCACCCTGGCCTCGGCCATCCCTGGGCCATGAGCAGAAGCCACAGGACATCCCCCCGCCCTACAATACCCTCGGGACTCTGTCCGCCTCACAGAGCCCTTTGGGCACAAATATCTGCATTTCGGTGAAAGACAAACATGCATCTGGGACGTTCTGGGACTTGTCATGTGTGTCCTCCTGTCCCGTGGGTGCCCTGGGGCCCGCATATGAAGGGGTCAAATCCCATCAGGGGAGGAAAGAGACTTGAGTCACTTTGTATCCATCCTGCGACCGCCTCACTGTCTATGCAGCTACCCAGGCACAGCCAGCTCTGCGCTGACCACTGTCCGGTTGGCTCCCACGCCAGAGAGTGATACCCGCCAGTCACTGTCTGAAGGAGGCTCCTCGCATGCAGGTTCCTCAGTGTCCCCTGAGCCCTGTCCTTCCCACCATGGCTGGCCACAGATCCCCTCAGAACCCCAGGGGACACCAGCCCCGCCATGTCGACCCTGCCCTCACCCGGGCCTGGATTGTCCACGTGAAGGCGATGTCCAGGCGACATCAGCAGCAAATCAGACTCTCAGGCACTAGAGGGGCCGGCAGGAGCGACAGAACAGGGATCTTGTTGCGGCACCAACAACTCGCACTTCGGGGTCCAGGTTCTGCCCTGTGTCGTCCAAGTCCGGGGTGTCTGCAGTTGTCATGCTCACCCTGTCCCCCACTCTGCCCTCCCACCCTGCCAGTGCCTCCTGCCACCTGCCAGGACCAGGAGTGCCCACTGGGGTGGCGACAACTTTCCTACTCCCTATGGATGTGGCTAGTCCTGGCTCTGATGACAGGGCCATCCTGGTCCCCGTGGTGTTCAGGGGAGGGGATGGTACCTGGAGAACAGGATAAGTTACATTCCTTCCCACAGAGGAATCCACCAGCAAAATTGCCCCTGACACACTCAGACACCAGTTATCACTGGGATGTGCCACAGGATGACGCCAATTTAGACCGTGACCTGAGAAAGGGTGCTTGTCCGTCTGGAGTAAAGTCACTTGATGGATGGATCTTGGACAGTGTCCATCCTGTGGAAACCAGCTCCAGAGCTCAAATAGCCCAGACCTGAGGCCCTGCTCTGTCCATGATGTGCCGCAGGACGGGGTGGAACATCCTGTGAGTGCTCAGAGGCTCCCCACGAGCCCCGACCATGGAGTAAGAGACCGGGACGCCCTCTGTCCTGCCATGGGGACAACCTCAGGACAGAGACTCGACAAGGCAGTGGGAACTTCCCCCCCAGACCGCAGTTAACTGTCCCAGCCATTTGCAGGGAAGAATCCACTCACAATTGCGAGTTTTCAGATCAAGCTTCATTTTAGACAGGAGAATGTTCCGTAGTTAAACTATTCACTTTGTAAATCGTGACAACTAATGCTGACGGGGCCCAAGTATTCATATTCCGCTGCCCTGTCAGCCTGGGTGAGACTTGGTGAGAGAAAACATATTCTCTTGTAATTTACAATGGTCAAAGATACTGACTTTTAATGCATTGAGCATATTAGAAGTTTGTGACTTGTGGGAGACGTGATGATTTCTGCTGCACACCTGGGATGAGCATCAGCACACTCAGTGGGTTCTGGGCGCTGAATAAAATCACAGCAATTAATAGAATTGGATGTTGAGGAAGACATTCCAGGGGGAATTAAAAATTATACTTATTGTTCAATTCAGAATGTTATACCTTTTCTCCTGAACATGATGACAGATATGAGTCAGGAAGTAATTCAGGAACTTGTCAGCGACTCTGTTGACCCCTTCACGGCTCTGGCACTAAACATGATGGTGACGCTGACATCTGTCTATTTGTGGACGTGAACTTGGGATTTTTCCCCAACTCCATAGGCAGGGATTGTCATTGTAAAAGGAAAATAAGTCATAGTATTTAAACGTGGCCTGGAGGAGATATGCCAATTTATTTTATCCATTTTAAACATGCATTTAAATTCACTCAACAGATTTCAACATTTTTTACCACCACGTTCCCTGATTTATTTTCTTGATTTTATTAAATTTTTGGAAATAATCCCATCAATGTGTTGCAAATATTTTATATTGCTATATCCTGCTAAAAATCCTGCCCTCCTCTGGGCCTGACCCTCCGTCACCCCACAGAGGGAGTAGAGGATGAGATTGGGGACTCGGAGGAGGGGAGTGGACAGGGCTGGCCCATGTCTAGGTGTCCCCACTCACGCACAGGCCTGCGGGGGGAGGAACAAACCTGCACCCGGGGGACCCAGGGCACTGGGACTGGCAGGGACAATCACACGCACAGACCGTCTGGCTCAGCTCTGGAACGGCCTCCTCCATGCACAGACGTTCATGAGTCTGAGGGGGACAGAGGGGCCCGGGAGGGACCCGTTGGTGGACGAGCCTATCCTGCAGGAGGGACGTGTGGGTGTGACCCAGGAGGAGACTCTGAGGGAAACCTGGTCTCTGGTCCTCAGATGTGGGGGAGTCAGGGGCAGGGAGACGAGGAGATGAGGAGATGAGGAAATGGACCAGGAGGCAGCAGTGAGGCCACAGGGGCAGGAATCTGACAGAGGAGGCATCAGGACATGCTGCACGGGGACGCCGAGCACATAACATTCAGTTCCAGGACAGTGTCAGGACCTGGGGAGCAGAAAAACGGGGACCCGCACACCCCATCTCCCTGCAGACCCGTCACTGTGGGGCCTCCCCAGACCAGGGCTGTGCGGGGGGAGCAGGGACGGGCTCTCTAGGGTGGGAAGGGGCTGGGCATGGCCATGTGTTCTCTGGGGCTGTGCCCTGGACATCCTCTGGGAGGTGTGCTCGGGGGAGACGCTGGGGCCTGGGCATGAGGGGGAGCCACAGGCCTGGGAATGACTGGGCACGGGTGGTCTGTCAATTCAGTTCATTGAGAGACCTGATATTCAGGTTTTATCAAGGTCGTTTAAAATTTCATTTCTTCAAAAATAAATGGACACATGTTTGGACAATACTTCAATAGCACATTCACATGAGTAAAAATATAAATTTGCTCAGATAACGATAAAGCATACATTGCACAATTGTTTTATGTTGATAACCCATTTTGTGTTCAACATTGTAGGATATGAAATGTTTTCTTCCTCTCTATTTTTTATACAGATGATGGCTCCAGGGTTCATCAATCTTACGGCTGTGACAGAATTCGTCCTCCTGGGGTTCCCCACCCAGGGGACCATGGGCTTCCTACACCCGCTGCTCTTCTCCCTGGTCTACCTGTGTGCCCTGCTGGGGAACGGGCTCATCGTCCTCATCACCACCCTGGACCGGCACCTCCACACCCCCATGTACATTTTCCTGCGGAGTCTGTCCCTCACGGACCTCTGCCTCATCTCAGCCACAGTCCCCAAGTCCATCGCCAACTCTCTGAGACACAGCAGCTCCATCTCCTTCCCGGGCTGTATCCTCTAGGTCTTCATGGTGGTTATTTCAGCAGCTACAGAGATGAGCCTCCTCCCGGTGATGAGCCTTGACCGCTATGCTGCCATCTGCCACCCCTGCACTATGAGGTCCTCATGAGCAGGGACAGGTGTGTGCAGCTGACAGCTGTGTCCTGGCTGGGTGGGGGTCTCTATGCTTGATGCACACAGCTGGAACCTTCTCCTTGTCCTACTGTGGGTCCAGCGTGGTCCACCAGTTCTTCTGTAACATCCCCCAGTTATTGGCTACTTCCTGTTCAGAAAATTTAATGAGTGAACTTGTCCCCATTCTCGTTAGTGTGATCTGGGGTATCTGCTGTTTTATTTTCATCATCATTTCCTATGTCCACATCTTCTCTACTGTCAGGAAGATCCCATCCACAGAAGGGAAGGCCAAAGTCTACTTCACCTGCCTTCCCCACCTGCTGATTGTGGTGCTGTTTGTCTCCACTGCATTCTTTGCTTATCAGAAGCCGACCTCAGGGACCCCGTCCATGTCTGACCTGGTCATTTCTATGTTCTACACGGTGGTGCCCCCCACCTTTAATCCCGTCATCTACAGTCTGAGGAACCAAGCCTTGATGATAGCTGTGGGGAAACTGATGAAGGGCCAATACTCTAAGATGTGAGATATCACAGTCTATAATTATAAACCCTCATTAATTCAGCTTTTCCCCTCTAACTCTTGCATGTCATCATTTATAAGCATAGATTTATTGCATTAGGATTATTTCCTTGTCACAAATTCATATTCTCATAATCCTCACTATACTCCTGTTTCCTAAATGGCTGCAATACTTCCCCTAAGCCCTCCCTGTGTGATGTTCATAAAGTGAATCCAGCTTGTGGTTAAAAACTTGTATTTGCTGTAGAAAGAATGTTCTAGAACTCACATTCACCAACATTTACATAACACTAAGCAGTGGTAAAGGGGTCTGTCCTCAGTACCACATGGTCAGGGGACCCCAGTCCTGGAGCTCGGTTCCCACAGCCTGCGTGTGTCTCCACTGAGGGCCTTGTCCTCGTTGATGGCAGGGGAGACAGTGAGGTCCCCCATCCCTCACGATTCCTCACGGGACGTCTTCCTCTAGGAGAAGTTCCTGTTGCTGCTCAAAGGACAAAAGGAAACCACATCTGACTCTGCCAGAGGTGGAAGGATGGACGCTTCCTTGGTTAGTAGGAATCTATGAGTGAAACCTGGAATGGATGGAATGTTTATTTCTATGATGCCTGTTTGGATGCCAACGTGACTGCACACCTTGATGTGGTGTTTTCAGAAGTAAAGTTACATTAATTATCTAAAGAACTATGTTTCTACTTAAAAATTTATCATTTTTTATTTGCTGTGTTCATTTTTAGCTTCCTTAGTTTTCCAGATTCTATCTTGATTCTGTACAAGGTATTCACCTCCACCTTCTTGTAGAATAATCTAAAGTTCACTTTTTTTCTACTAGGGAACAATATTAT
This sequence comes from Talpa europaea, assembly GCF_964194135.1. Lineage (NCBI taxonomy): Eukaryota > Metazoa > Chordata > Mammalia > Eulipotyphla > Talpidae > Talpa > Talpa europaea. The sequence goes on from NC_140075.1 coordinate 17,238,395, forward strand.
TATTTTGTTATGAAACTAAAGCATGGCGTGTTTGCATTTTTTTTTTATAATTCTACACATCTGCACTGCATGTCGGAAAATATCACTGCTATTATCCTAACACTGAGACTGTGAGCTGGGTGACGTTCCTCCTGTCCGGAGCAGATCACTGTGTCTCCAAGCTCTCTTGACTGATGAGCACATTTTGTCCACAAAACTATTTATGATAATAAAATTTAGTTAATCACAAGACATGACTTGTCCATTCAAATTTCAGAATGAAACCTGAGTTAGAAAATCATTCACAGTAATATTTGTTTCGGTGACAGCGTGAGAGCTCAGTCCCCACCCCCTTGGGATATAATGTCATTCCCTGGTCAGATTCCTGTGGATGTATTTTCTTGTTTCTCCTTTAATAAATCCAGTGAGTGTCTGTTGAGAAGGGATGTTTACCATGAGTGTTTCACCCCAACATCATATTAATTTTGTTATTTGTTTTATCAAAGGAGAAGTCTCATTTAAACTTTTTACTGTTTTCACCATGGGTCACTCTTCAGTCCCCCACATGCACCAGTGTCCACTCAGAATCTACTAAATGCCCTGCAGTGCCCGGCCCCTCTGTCCACACTCCTATCTCCTCTCCTGCTCTGTCTGGTCATGAGCAAATTTTTGTACTCAGTCCAACATTTCATTTTGCTGTTTGCCCTGACCCCAGATCCCCACCCACACCAAGCTCCGCAGCACCCAAGGGTGTCAGGGAAGCGAGGGGCCCATCCGCAGCCACGCAGCACGGCCTGCGCAGACCCAGGTGGCCTCATCCCGGCCCCTGTCTCCTCAGAGCAGCCGGTGGATCATTCCTCTGTCACACAAACAACACATGAGACAACATGGAAGAAGTTTTCTTTATCGTGAATGAAAGGAGACCGTGGGGTGTATTTGCAAGAAACTCCAGAATCACCATCAGTTTCTGGGGCTGCAGCTTCTGGGACTGCTAGTGAAGGTGGGTCCCTCACGCTGGCTCAGACCTCCGCCTTCCCTTCTGCGTGTGCAGGGGAGGGTCCCAGCCAGCTCGCCATGAGCTTGTTTGTTCTCTGTGACCCTGACCCGGGGGGTCTGTGAGGACTAGGGGAGACCACACCCGGGAGAGGTCCCCCCACTCTGCGGTGTCAGAGCCGAGGCACACCCTCCGCGAGGACACGCCGGATGGCGCTGCAGCAGGCCTGACCCCCCCCATTGTAAGGTCACCACCCGCCTCAGTCAGACACGTCCATTCACGTGTTGTTCCATTTCCAGGCGCTGAGGTAAACGGCCTTTTCGAATAAAATAATTCTGAGAGACGCGAACAAACCCGTGTCAGAAGACCCAGGTGCTTCCCCAGCTCGCTCCTGGGGGATTTCTCGGTTGCCTCCCCTCCCACCACACCCCAAACCCCCTGCCAGGCCCAGGGGGTCCACAGGGGTGGCGGTGACTTTCCAAATCCCTGTGGACAGGGCTTGTCCTGGCGTGACACCGGGGCCCCCTGTCCCTGCAATGTCAGGGGAGTGATGGGGCTGAGGGGGGACTAGGTCCTGCCTGTGGAGCCTCCTGGGCACCTGGCACGCTATGTAATGGTCAGCATAACACTATATGTCAATTTTTCTGTTTTTTTTTCTTTTCTTTTCTTCTTTAAAATATTTATTTATTTATTTATTTTATACAAGAAGTGGGGTACAGGCCAGATGTATGGGAGGGTGAGAAGATTCACCAGAGCCAGAACAGGGAACAGAACAGGTAGACTGACGAAATCCACTGCTGAGGGGAGCAGCAGGCCAGACAGGAGAGGTCTGCGGCGCCATGTGGGACACTCGCTGGCAGGCCGTAATCCAACTGGTGCTCAGAGGCTGCGGGCAGCTTCACAAGCTTCGCTCAACTGCCTGCGCCACCAGAGGAGGCCCTGGTCAGATCTCTTTAAAATTTTCTATTTTCCTTTGGACCAAACTTCTACATCTCTGTTGAGCCAGAGATTTAATGTCATCAGTGATGTCACATGAGGTTATGTGAGTTTACAACTTGCCACCATCCAAGAAATGCTTTATTCACGGGGATCATTGCTTTAATTTGGTGGTTAATTTCTCACTCTGCAGGAACAGTAGCCCCCGCGGTTCACACAACACCCCATTAGTGCCTCCTCTTCTTCCATGGCCGTCCCCTTGCTTCTCTCTGTTCCCTCAGGTAACAGCACATTTTTTCACTAAGCCTGACATCTGCTTTTGCTGAATTTGGTGAGGGAGCTTCTCTGTATTTCTGTTCCACAGACGAGTGAGACCATCCGCATCTGTCTCTCACTCTATGGCTCATTTCACTTCAGAAAACCAACTCAGGATCCAGCTATGCTGTCGAAAATGACACTATTTCATCCTTTCACCGCTGGGTGGTGCCCACTGAGCGTGGACCCACATTCTTTATTCACTGCCCTGTCGCTGGCACTTGGGGGAGGCAGGACCGGCCACGGTGGACGGTGCGGCTGTGACCACAGGAGCACGTGGTCTACCACGACTCACCCCCCCAGAGTGCTGTGAGGACACACTCCAAGGAGAAGGGTGCCGAGGGTGCATGGACAAGTGGCCCCACACCCCAGGGAGTGTTTGAGCCTCAGAGATGCCATCCCTGAAACAGGCCCCTGTGCTGGGTCTTGCGTGTGTGTCTGTGATGTGGCTCTGGGGCCAGAACACAGGCAGGAGCCTGTGTGACGGGGAAAGTGAGCCAAGGGACACAGGGGATGAGGACAGCGTCATCTGAGACCCAGAGGGCGGGAAAGGCCAGAGAAAAGCTGCGGGAGAGCCAGTAAGCCCCCAGGTCAGCGTTACAGGCCTGAAAACTCGACCAAGGCCACAAAAGCATCTTCATGTGTGAGAACCGACCATGAACCATGCAGCCTGCGATGGCTGCACAAGGGGCCCAAACCAGGCTCCTGGAGCCCATATTGGAAGGTAAATTAGCCATTCAGGATGGATGGTAATGCGGGCATTTCTCACCTCCCTGGAGAAGCCGTTTTCATGCCGTGCCCAGCTACAGGAAAGAGCCGCAGTGATGCCTCTGTCCCCGCAATGTTGACGAGAGATTGACTTAAACGGCCTGGAAACAGCAGAGGACGTCCTGCAGGAAGAGTCTTCGCCCAGCCTTTCCCCTGCGGCCACACGCCCCACCATGGGACAGTCGCATGGAGGTAGTGACAGAGGCTTCCGGGCGTGGCAGGACTCGGAGACCGTCCCACGCACGTGCCACACACACCCGTGCTGTTCAGCACGAGGCAGGATCTGCTCGCTGAGGTGCGGCCCGTTCCCAGGCCCCTCACAGTCCAGGCCACACACAAAAGGCCTCTTCCCGCGGGGCAGATGACACAGCGGGCGTGACGCCCACCCAAGAGCCGCATGCCGCACACAACCGCCCATGACCACGGTCCCCCACAGCCCCTCCCTGAGTGAAAACCACAGAGAACCTCTAGCGAGCAGCAGTCATCACACCCCACAGACGGGCAGGCGTGAGGCAGAGCAGCCATGTGCACGTGACCAAACACACACGCATCAACGCGTGAGGACATGAAATTTCCCCTCAGAGAGTCCAGTTCACTTCCCTCTGTCGTTCATTCTGGTGAATATCCCCCACCCCCATTCCCCTCCCCGCCGCCTCTCCCGACCTGCCTTTTCCCTTCCAACCTTCCTTTCCCTTCCTCACCCTCATCCCCACCCACCTCCCAGGTCCCCCCATGATGGGCACTTGTGGGTGACGGTGACTTTCCAGCACCTCTTGGATGTGGCTCATTATGGCTTTGATGACAGGGCCACACCCGGGTCCCCTGAGGCCGGACAGTGATGATGAAAGAGACCATTGAGGAACATTAATTACAAGCCTTTCCTACAGGGTCACAAGACACACAAAATAGCCTCTGACACACTCAGGGCGCTAATTGCTCACTGGGATGTGAGACAGGATGACGCCAATTAAGACAGTGACCTGAAAAATACAGTTGTACCTCTGGAGGAAGGTCCCTGAGGGCTGGAAACTGGACAGTGTCCAGCACGTGGACACCAGCTCCAGAGCTCAAATAGCCCAGCCCTGAGGTCCTGCACTGTCCATGAGGTGACACAGGATAGGGTGGAACATCCTGTGAGTGCTCAGATGCTCCCCATGAGCCCAGGCCATGGAGTGAGAGGCCGGGACACCCTCTGTCCTGCCATGGGGACAACCTCAGGAGTGACAGGCCAACGGCAGCAGGAACTGTCCCCCAGACTGCAGGTATCTGCCCCCAGCCGTTTGCAGGGGAAAATCCACTCAGACCTGAATGACTTTAGTGCTCATGCTTTATTTCAGACTTGAGAAAGTATCATAAACTATTCATTTTATAAATAGTGAAAACTTATGCTAACATTACACAATGTGCTCAACTTCTCAATGCCGTATTGTGCAGAGATGACTTGCAATGTGAGAAAATATGTTTTCCTCTAACTTAAGGCATTTAGAAGATTTTTCCTTGAACACATTTGTGATATTAGAGGCATTTCACATACAGTGTCGCCTCACATGGGTGGCAGCCTTGGGGGCGGCACGGGGCAGCATAAAAATCACTCCAAGTGCAAGCAGAGAGACTCCTAGAGGGCCACCCAACCCTTCTCCCATCTCATGGGCAGCACAGGGCCTCAGGGCTGGGCTATTTGAGCTCTGGAGTTGGTGTCTGGATGTGTCTGCACGTGACTGCCCCCCGCGGCAGGTCTCACTTGTATTTGTGGTCACACACAGGCAAGGATGACAGTACGTGGAGGAAGGTGTGGGGTGCATGGTGGGTGGGGATGGGGATGCTAAATGTCTGGCAGGAGTTGGGGGAGGGCACGGGAGCTGCTGCGGGGGCTCCAGCAGCTGCCTCAGGACAGCCCGTGTCTAGGCCTGTCAACGCTTCTTTCCTGTCACAGTGGTCGCTGGCGAAGCTGCTCTGGCGCCAGGTCTGCCTGTGTTCCCAGCAGGTGGGCTCAAACCAAGACTTTGTACTGACCGGAGGCTCCTGCCTGACCCACATTAGCTGAATAATCAGTAGAACCATCTGGGCTCCAGGCAACAGCCCAAGAACCAGGGGGTGGGCCCGACAACTGTGTCTGTGACCATTGGCACTCTCGCCTGTGACGTGGGCATGGAGCACAGGGAGGAGCCACAATGTGAAAGAGCCACAACAGTCAGTGACATGCAGCCATGGGGGGACTCACGGGAGAGTCCAGGGACACTGCTGGCGGGGATGGGGCCGCAAAGAGCCCAGCCTGGCTCCGGGCCGCAGCGGGTCCTGCGCTCAGAGGAGCCGGTACCCTCCAGACCCAGAGGAGCAAGTTCCTCTCCTGCCTGGGGGGACAGGAGGGCTGGGGTGGGGGATGGGGGGCAGGGAGTGGAGACCAGGAGCAGACATGGGGGCCCTCTCATGGGGAGCCACCCCTGCACCGGGGTGGGGTCTGCTCTGAGGACAGGGGTGCCGGGCCTGTCCATTGCCAGCAGGCCACGGCGTCAGGGGAGCGACTGTCAAGGGGCTCAAGGCAGCATCTGGGGAGACGGATCTTTCTCTCAACACGTAGCGTGGCTGTGACTGTGTCCATTACTGGACACGCACTTCGGGGGGATCTGACCCATTACCCTCCGAGAGCAGGACACTGTCTCACACTGTGACGGGAAGGGGTCCCCGTAGCTGATCAGGGCCCGGGCAGAGACGGGGCTTTTGTATCTGTCATGAAACATTTGAGTTTTACATTACTCAGACAAATCCCAGGCCCTTGACCACAACCTGTGCTCAAGTATTCCCTTTTCAATTAAAACATCTGGGTCATATCCACGAATCTTTCAGTTATTTCATATCATTACATTCTCCTAAAAGTCCTGCCTCCTCAGGGCCTGCCCCTCTATACTCCCCACTGAAGGGGGAGAGGGTGAGATTGGGGGAGGAGAGAGGGCAGGGCTGCCCCGGGTCCAGGCGTCCCCACTCATGCATGGGCCTGGGGGGAGGAACAAACCTGCACCCTAGGGACCCAGGGCCCTGGGACCGGCAGGGACAGCCACACGCACAGACCATCTGGCTTAGCCCCGGAGCAGCCTCCTCCCTGCACAGATGTGCATGAGTCTGAGGGGGACAGAGGGGCCGGGAGGTACCCGGGGGTGGACGAGCCCATCCTGCAGGAGGGAAGTGTGGGTGTGACCCAGGAGGAGACTCTGAGGGAAACACTAGAGATGGAGGAAGGTCCTTTAATGGGACATCACAACGTGACGAGCAGGTGGCCGGCGCCGTGCCTAGGTGCACGGAGGAGGAATGTGGGCACAGTGAGCAGAGAAGCAGTGCAGGATGTGGGCCTGAGCGGCTGTGGCAGGAGTGTGTGGGGGCTGTGCTGGGAACACAGCTGCTGAGAGTCCACTGAGCCTCGACACCCATGGCAATAGCACTTTCCACAGTGAGTGTCTCGAAGGCAGGGCATGGGTTACGGGTTTCTAGGGGAAGGGAAAGGATCAGTGAGTTTCCTGCTCAGAAGTGTATGTGGCTGTGATGGGCCTGATCCAGGACCCCAAGGGGCTGGGATGTTGGGGTAGCAGGACAGTTCAGTCCACTGTGCTGGGCGGGTCAGTGACAGACAGGGGAGGACAGTTTGGGAAGTTCTGAGGGGAAAGGAAATGGCCATCCTTAGTGTCCCTCACATGAATTGTTTGGACAACGTGACAGTTTGCTTCAGAAGAGCAGAAAATGCAGTTGTTTGACAGGACGGTGCTGCTCATAGTATGACTGGGATGAGACTCGGGAGGACCAGGGGTGTGGGTGCTGAGGAGCTGCTGAGATTGACTAAAGGCTCCCAGTTATGTTCACCTGGGGAGACGGGGTGGTAGTGATTTTTTCCTCCCCACATTTACACATATGACGGCTCCAGGGGTGACCAATATCATGGCCATGACAGAATTTGTCCTCCTGGGGTTCCCCACCCAGGGGAACATGGACTTACTGGACTTGCTGCTCTTCTCCCTGGTCTACCTGTGCGCCCTGCTGGGGAACGGGCTCCTCGTCCTCATCACCACCCTGGACCGGCACCTCCACACCCCCATGTACTTCTTCCTGAGGAGTCTTTCCTTCTCGGACCTCTGCCTCATCTCAGCCACGGTCCCCAAGTCCATTGTCAACTCTCTGAGGCACAGCAGCTCCATCTTGTTCCTGGGCTGTGTCCTCCAGATCTTTATGCTGTATTTGTCGGCAGATTCAGAGCTGGCCCTGTTCACGGCAATGAGCCTTAACCGCTATGCTGCCATCTGCCACCCCCTGCACTATGACGTCATCATGAGCAGGGACACGTGTGTGCAGCTGACAGCTGTGTCCTGGTTGGGTGGGGGTCTCTATGCCCTGATGCACATAGCTGGAACCTTCTCCTTGTCCTACTGTGGGTCCAATGTGGTCCACCAGTTCTTCTGTGACATCCCCCAGTTATTGGCTATTTCCTGCTCAGAAAATTTAATGAATGAACTTGTCCCCATGCTCTTTGATATGGTGACAATAACCGGCTGTTTCATTTTCATCCTCATTTCCTATGTCCACATCCTCTCTGCTGTCAGGAAGATCTCATCCACAGAAGGAAAGGACAAAGTCCACTCCACCTGCCTTCCCCACCTGCTGTTGTGGTGCTGTTTGTCTCCACTGGATGCTTTGCTTATCTGAAGCTGACCTCAGATACCCTGTCCATGTCTGACCTGGTCATTTCTATGTTCCACACGGTAGTGCCTCCCACCTTTAATCCCGTCATATACAGTCTGAGGAACCAAGCCATGAAGGCGGCTGTGGGGAGACTGATGAAGGGGAGACTCACCAAAATGTGGTATAGAAGATGACTTCATGACTCCATTATGAGACATATTTTAAATTTTAACATCATTCTCCCCTTTATATTTGTATAGTTACATGTAATTACATTGTATAATTAAAGATATATTCTTATTTTTAAATTATATTTAAGATTACTCCATATACCCCTATAGTTTTACTTGTTTATCTTGTTAACACTTAGATGTTCTTTGATATTCTGTGTGTACTGGTGTTTGAATTTCTAGCCACTCTTTACTGTTCTCCAATTCTGTGCCCCCAGCCAAATTTTTCTCACTGAGGCAGCATCTCCAGGCTCTAAGGCAGCTTCACCTCTAATGTCACTGACCCTCAGGGTCACATGTAGGATCAGGGGACACAGGTAGGACAGAGGCCCCTTTAGTTGGTGAGCGAGACCTTCACAGCATAAATAAGGCCCAAAGATCCATAGTGAATCGAGTATTCATGACCTTCTGTGGATAAGGACCACACGTGACGTGGTGGAGACCCTCCCGGAGGCTCTGGTGTGGGTGCCTCCAGCATTTACCATAAACCCGCCAAGCACAGTGGACACCAGAAATAAGACAGGGACTTGAAAGCTCTTATTTTCAGGTGCAGTATAATCACTAAAAACTGACAATATATAGTGTGTAGGGTTTTTTAAGAAACAGTTTAGGGGGAGTCCCTGGTGGTACCGTGGGTACAGCACAGTGCTGTAAAGCTGTCCACAGCCTCTGCAGTACGGGTTCAGTTCCTGGCCAGCCAGGGTGCTACCTACATGGTGCAGCAGACCTCTCCTGTCTCACCCGCTGCTCCTTTCAGCAGTGTATTTCGGTTAATCTGGCTCTCACCCCCCTCACCTCTCACCTTCCCATGCCTCTGTCCTGTACCCCAGCTCTTGTATAAATAAATAAATCTTTAAAAAAAAGAAACAATAAAGGAACTTATGAAACTATAATGGTAAAATCAAAATAATAGCTCATGGACTGCACATTATTCTAATATTTCCAGTAACAGTTGAGGAACAGCACTCACAACATCACACCGGACTTTATGCGTGTGATTATCCACATTTATTTAATTACCTAGAATGCCTGGGAATTTGAGGACAGTGTCCTTCTGGGCTCCTTATTACAGGGATCTCACCCAAAGTGTTTGTGTTTCCATGTGGAATTCTTCAAACAAGAAACTCATCAGATTTACATATCATGAATGATATTATCATTTAGTGTAGATGTTAAGACAAAGAATTTGAGGTTTAAATTGGGGAAGTGAAAAGCCCCTGAGTGCACTTGCTGTCTGGCCTCAGCTCCTCTCTACTGACTGCATCCACCTTTGGTTTCCTGTCGTGACGTCCGAGGTTTGAAAATTTCACACCAAAATATTTCAATATAAAATGTAGTCCCAATTGGACATCAGGTCCTTTAACTGTTTTTCAAATAGGTCAACCTCTGAGGGAATCAGGCTGACCTTTCCTTCAGCCCAGGTGAGTCCCGCAGGAAACATGGCAAATTTGGAGGCAGCCAGCAAGGGTTAATAGATGACATCATCTTGATACATAAACATCTGGGTTGACAACTTGCTACTGTTATTTTAAATCATTGGCATTTTTATTTATCTGATGATAAATAACTTTGTTAAAATTAATTCTTGATACTGTCATTATATACTGGTCAATAAAATTTATGGAATATAATGAAAATAAGTTATGAGATATAAGGAGAATTCAATATGTGTATGGAATTAAGAACCTGAATCTGGGTATTATAAATATATGCTGAGACTATTCATAGCCTACATTTTGCCACTTGTGTATAAATTAAATAAGAATTTAAATTAATAAAATATTAAGTGCCTCAAGATTGTATGAATTTAAACATTTAAGCACATTTTAAACAGTTGTACAACATAATATACAATAAGAACACTAAAGACTCCACTGAAAACAACAAATTGAGTCAATGAGCCACATCATTTTAGTTGGAAGCTGACAAAATCAACACACGAAAATCTATTGCCTTCTATGTGCACAAAATGAACTAGAAGAGAAGTGAAGAAAACAAACAACTTATAATCATGAGACTAATTACCATGGAGTAAATTAACAAAGGAGGTGAAGATAAAAGAAAAGACATTGTTAAAAGAAATAAAAAAGACAAAGAAATGGAAAGAAATTCCCTGCCCTTGGCTTGGAAGAATCAACATTACCAAATGCCCATCTGACCCAAAGCAATTTACAGATTCAACGTAATCCCAATAAGGGCTTCAGTGGCATTCTCCAAGGACATAAAAAAATTACTGAAATGTAAAAGACCCCGAACTCCCAAAACAACACTGACAAAAAGAGGAAGAATGAAGGCAGCTCACTCCAGATGCCAGTCCATACGATAAAGCTCTAATTCTTAAAGCAGCATGGCCCTGGGACAAAAACAGACAGGCCGGCCACTGGAATTTAACGAGGGCCAAGGAACCCACGCTCATAAGGATGGACAGTGACTCTATGGCAGAGAAGCCAGAGCAGGGACTGGAGCATGAAAGTGGGGAGATAGTGCTGGGAGAAGCAGACAGACACACGCAGCAGAGTGAAGCAGGTCCTGCCCCACCCCCTACAGAAGAGTAAACTCAAGCAGATAAACGCCTGTTTCCATGTGTGACGTCACCATTGTCATGAGGCAAAACTAAGGATATGACATCATGAGCAGAAACATAAAATTTCCTACAAGATTAAAAGCAAATTATCCCAACAAAATGAAAATTCTAATGTAAGTGCAGTGACGGTGCTGGGGTGGAAAAGAACCGCAGGATACACAATTTCAGAGATGAGTAAAGTTTCTCTTCCTGAAGGGCTGGTGACCCTCGTGGTCACTCACTTCTGCTGGATGTCCATTGTCTTTCCACCCCACTCCCCCTCCCTTGACTCCCTCCTGCCTCTCTCCATGTCCCTTCCATCACGCCTCCGGCCTTTCCACATCCCCCTCACGCCCATCCCCAGGGCCTCTCTGTGAAGGGCACACGGGGGTTGATGGGCGACTGTCCAGCTGTCTAGACAGGGACTCAGGGCACTGTTATGATTGTTGGTGCCCACCACGGCAGACATGACAGGTGGGGAATGGAACATGGAAGTGAGGATTTGCCTGTTCACGTCATAGAGGCGTGAGCCAGACACAACATCACATCTGCACACCGAGTGTGATAATTACTTGCTGAGACGCACTGCAGGACCCTCCAATTAACACAGTCAAGTAAACACACACTTTCCCTCTGGAGGAAGGTCCCTGAGGGCTGGAATGTGGACCGTGTCCAACACGTGGACAACAGCTCCAGAGCTCAAATAGCCCAGCCCTGAGGCCCTGCTCTGTCCATGAGGCGGCAGAGGACGGGGTGGAACATCCTGTCAGTGCTCAGAGGCTCCCCATGTGCCCCGACCATGGAGTGAGAGGCCGGGACACCCTGTGACCTACCATGGGGACAACCTCAGGAAAGAGACGACGCAATAGAGGGAACTTCTGCCAAGAATGCAGGTATTATGTTATTAGACAGTTTTCAGAATGGAAATCATTCACACTTGACTGTTTTTAGATTTCAAGCTTCATGTTAGATGTGAGAAAGCACAGTAAATCAAACGTTTGTTTTATAAATCACAAAAACTAATAAATTCTGAAGGTGCACAAGTTTCTCACTACCCCACTGCCTTATCATGCTGGATGAGTCTCAACCAGAGGAAATATTCTCTCCTGAAACTTAAAGGGTTCAAAAGATTGTGATGCATCTTATGTGTGACAATTAATGTTTCATAACTGGAATTTGAGCATCAGCACTCTGAGTAGTTTTGGGCACTATGTAAAAACACAACAATTAATGGAATTACATTGTGATGAAGAAATTCCAGGAAAAAGTTAATATAATACTTATTTTCAGAATGTTGTGCCTTTTGCCTAAATATTATGACAGAATAAGAGTTAAATTATGTCACGTCTACGCAACAATGTTACCCGTTTCAGGCTCTAGCACTAGAGAGAAGATGGGTGTGGACTCCTGTCTCTTCACAGATATGGACTTGGTGTTTTTCCCAACTCCACCACTCAGGGATCGTGTGACTGATACTGACAGGAAGGGAATATGTCAGAGCTTCTGTCATCATGACAGAGATGTTTCTTATAAGTCACAAGGTATCTACATCTTGGACCTCCTCATATTCTGATTTATTTTCCCGTTTTTATTAAATTATTAGGAAGATTCCACCAATGTGTTGTAATTATTTTATGTTACTATGTGACCTTAAAAATCCTGCCTCCCCAGGGCCTGCCCCTGTGTCACTCCACAGAGGGGGGAGTGGGTGAGATTGGAGGGGAGGAGAGCGGGCAAGGCTGCCCCGTGTCCAGGCGTACCCACTCACGCACGGGCCTGGGGTGAGGAACAAACCTGCACCCAGGGGACCCCGGGACCTGGGACCGGCAGGGACAGCCACACACACAGACCATCCGGCTCGGCGCCGGAGCGGCCTCCTCCCAGCACAGACGTTCATGAGTCTGAGGGTGACAGAGGGGCCAGGAGGGACACAGAGTGGATGAGCCCATCCTGCAGGAGGGACGTGAGGTGTGACCCAGGAGGAGACTCTGCAGGAAACGTGGTCTCTGGGTCCTCAGATGTCGGGACTCAAGGGCAGGGAAATGAGGAGACGAGGGGATGGACCAGGAGGCAGCAGTGAGGCCACAGGGGCAGGAATCTGACAGAGGAGGCGTCATAACACACTGCACGGGGACACTGAGCCCAGATCATTCAGTTCCAGGACAGTGTCGGGTCTTGGCGAGCAGGAAAATGGGGACCCGCACACCGCACCTCCCTGCAGACCCGTCACTGTGGGGCCTCCCCAGACCAGGGCTGTGCTGGAGGAGCAGGGACAGGCTCTCCAGGATGGGGAGGGGCTGGTCATGGTCACGTGTCCTCTGGGGCTGTGCCCTGGAAAACTTCTGGGAGGAGTGCTGGGCGGAGACGCTGGGGCCTGGGCAGGAGGGAAAGCCGTGGGACTGGGAAATACTGGGCACTGGTGGTCTGTCAATTCAGGTTTTATCAAGGTCGTTTATAATTTTCATTTCTTCATGAATTTGTGGACACATGTTAGGACAATACATCAATAGCACATTCACATGAGATAAAATATGAATAGATTGTGTGATTGTATATGTTGATAACCCATTTTGTGTCCAATATTGGAAGATATGACAATGTTTTTTTTCCTCCTTTTTATTTATACAGATGCCGGCTCCAGGAGTGACCAATCTCACGGCTGTGACAGAATATGTCCTCCTGGGGTTCCCCACCCAGGGGACCATGGACTTACTGCACCTGCTTCTCTTCTCCCTGGTCTACCTGTGCACCCTGCTGGGGAACAGGCTCATCGTCCTCATCACCACCCTGGACCAGCACCTCCACACCCCCATGTACTTCTTCCTGAGGAGTCTGTCCTTCACGGACCTCCGCCTCATCACAGCCACGGTCCCCAAGTCCATTGCCAACTCTCTGAGGCACAGCAGCTCCATCTTCTTCCCGGGCTGTGTCCTCCAGGTCTTTATGGTGGATTTGTCAGGAGGTTCAGAGCTGACCCTGCTCACGGTGATGAGCATTGACCGCTATGCTGCCATCTGCCACCCCCTGCACTATGAGGTCCTCATGAGCAGGGACAGGTGTGTGCAGCTGACAGCTGTGTCCTGGCTGGGTGGCTGTCTATTGGCTGTGATGAACACAGCTGGAACCTTCTCCTTGTCCTACCGTGGGTCCAATGTGGTTCACCAGTTCTTCTGTGACATCCTCCAGTTATTAGCTATTTCCTGCTCAGGAAATTTAATGAACGAACTTGTCCCCATTCTCATTAGTGCGGTGATGGATTCTTCTTGTTTTATTTTCCTCATCATTTCCTATGTCCACATCTTCTCTGCTGTCAGGAAGATCCCATCCACAGAAGGTAATGCCAAGGCCTACTCCACCTGCCTTCCCCACCTGCTGGTTGTGGTGCTGTTTGTCTCCACTGCATTCTTTGCTTATCTGAAGCCGGCCTCAGGGACCTCATCTACGTCTGACCTGGTCATTTCTATGTTCTACACAGTGGTGCCCCCCACCTTTAATCCTGTCATATACAGTCTGAGGAAACAAGCCATGAAGGCGGCTGTGGGGAGACTGATGAAGGGGAGATGCACAAAAATATAATAGAGAAGATGATTTCATGACTCCGTTATTAGACACATATTTTAAAATTTCACATAATACTGGCCTTTATGTTTTTCTAAGTTCATATAATTCCATTGTAAAATTTAAAAATATATGCTCTTAGTTAAAATACATTTAAGATGAGTTCATATATTCTGCTGCTCATATAGTCTTACTAGCATTGATTGTTCCTCTTTTTAACTTAGTTGCACTTTGATATTCTCTGTATGATGGAGGTCAATGAGCTTCAGCTACTGCCTGCTGTTCTCCATTCTGTGCCCCGGCCCGAGAGAGGCAATTGTTGGGTTTCATCTCAGTGGTCAGCAGATCTCTCACTGGGGCAGTATTTCCAGTCTCTAAAGTGTCTTCTCCTTTCATGTCACTGACCCTCGTGGTCACGGGTGGGATCAGGGACCATGGGTAGGACAGAGGCCCCTGTACTTAGAGGCCTTCACAGCATAAACAAGGCCTTTGGTCCAAGTTGGAATCTGAGTAGTCACAAACTTATGTGGACAAAGACCCACACACATGACTGAGTTGAGACCCCCCTGGAAGCTCTGGTGTTTAACATAAACTCACTCAGTGCATGGTGGACACCAGAAATAAGACAGTGGCTGTGAGAGCTATTACTTTCATGTACAGTATAATAACTAAAAATTTACTAAGATACACTGGGTAGATTTTTTCAAGAAACAATAAAGGAACTTAGGAAGCTATAATGGTAAAAACAAAATAATTGCTAATGGATTGAACCAAGTTCTAGTATTTGAAGAAATAGTTGAGGAAGGACACCCACAACATCACGCCACGCTTTCCATACCTAATTCTAGGTAATATTTAATTACCTAGAATTTCTGGGAATTTGAGGACAATGTCCTTTTGGCCACATTATTATGGGATCTCAGAGTGTTTGTGATTCCATGGGGAGTTGGTCAAATGAGAAATCTCATCAGACTCACATATCATAAATAAAACTATCATTTAGTGTAGACGTAAAGACAAAGAATTTGAAGGAGATTTAAATTGGGGAAGTGAAGTGGCCCCATGATTGTCACTTGCTTTCTGGCCTCAGCTCTCTCTGACTGCATCCACCTTTGCTGTCCCGTCTGTGACGACCAATGTTTGAAAATTTCACACCAGAATATTTCATGGTAAAATGTAGCTCCCATTGGATATCAGACATTTAACTCATTGACAGAAACTCACCCTCTGAGGGTGCTAATCAGGCAGAACTTGCCTTCAGTACAGGTGAGGCCCATGTGGGCACAATGTCAGTTTGGAGGCAGCCAGGAACAGTTACAACTGGCAACATCTCCATCTTTGAACATTTGGATTAACAACGTGCTGCTGTACTTTTAAATTATTGGCATTGTAGTTCTTTCTGATGATAAATAACTTTCTTGATATTAATTCTTGATACTCTCATAGTTTTCTGTCAATAAAAGTTATGGGATGGGCCTCCTCTGTGGTGCAGCGTTTGAGCACTGGGTTTCGAAGCTGCCCGCAGCCTCTGCGGTGCCAGTTCGATTCCCAGCTGCTCCCCGGCCACTGGCAAGGGTCCCACATGGCGCACATATCTCTCTGCCGCCCAGACCTCTCCTGCTGCCCGCTTCTCTCCTCAGCAGTGTACTTCGGTCCTTCTGCCTGCTCTGCTCCCCGCTCTGGTTCTGGTGAATTCTCTCACCCTCCTGTGTTTCTGACTGTACCCAGTGCTTGTATAAATAAATAAATCTTAAAAAAAAATATGGGCTATAAAGAGAAGAAGTTTATGGAATATAATGAGAATTCAATGCAAGTATTTAGTGAGGAAGCTGAATCAGACTATTATGACCATATCCTGAGACTATTCATTGCCTCCAATTTGTCAGTTTTGTGTAACATAATTAAAATTTTAAAATAATAAACATTAACCATCTCTCGGTTGTATGAATTTAAACATTTAAGCACAATTATATCTGTCGAAGACAACATAATATACACTAAGAAAACAAGAGATTCCACTGGAAAAATAAAACAATAAGCCACTTCAGTGTGGTTGAAAGTTTAAAAAATCAACATACAAAAATCAATTGCCTTCTTATATGCAAAAATTGAACCAAATCAGAAGTTAAGAAAACAATCCACTTACAATCACTGCCCTACATACCATGGAGTAGACATAACAAAGGAGGTGAAAACACAAGAAAAGGGTAAGGCATTGTAAAAAGAAATAAAAAGTACAGAGAACTGGAAAGAAAATTCCTGCCCGTGGCTTGGAAAAATCAACATTACCAAATGTGCATCTGACCCAAAGCAGTTTACAGATTCAATGCAATCACAATAAGGACTTCAGTGGCATTCTCCAAGGACATAAAAAAAAAAATTACTGAAATGTAAAAGACCCCAAACTCCCAAAACAACACTGACAAAAAGAGGAAGAATGGAGGCAGCTCACTCCAGACTTCAGTCTATACGATAAAGCTCTAATACTGAAAGCAGCATGGCACTGGGACAAAAACAGTCAGGCCAGACACTGGAATATAACGAGGGTCCAGGAACCCACCCTCGTCAGGATGGACAGTGACTTTACGACAGAGGAGCCAGAGCAGGCACTGGAGCAGGGAAAGTGGGGAGATGGTGCTGGGAGAAGCAGACAGACACACACAGCAGAGTGAAGCAGGTCTTGCCCCACCCCCTACAGAAGAGTAAACTCACGCAGATAAATGCCTGTTTCCATGTGTGACGTCACCATCGTCATGCAGCAAACCTAAGGATATGACACCATGAGCAGAAACCCTAAAATACTATTTCCTAAAGATTAGAAGCAAATTATACCAACAAAAGGACTATTCTAATGTAAGTGCAGGGACAGGGGCTGGGGTGTAAAAGAACCACAGGATACACAATTTCAGATATGAGTAAAGTTTCTCTTCCTGAAGGGCTGGTGACCCCCGTGTCACTCACTTCTGCTGGATGTCCATTGTATTTCCACCCCACTCCTCCTCCCTGGGCTCCCTCCTGCCTCTCTCCATGTTCCTTCCCTCCCGCTTCAGGCCTTCCCGCATCCCCCTCACATCCATCCCCAGGGCCTCTCTGTGAAGGGCACATGGTGGGTGACGGGTGACCCTCCAGCTGTCTAGACAGGGACTCAGTGAACTGTTATGACTGATGGTGCCCACCACGGCGGACCCGACAGGTGGGGAATGGTACCTGGACATGAGGATTTGTCTATTCACGTCCATAGAGGTGTGAGCCAGACACAACATCACATCTGCACACCGAGTGTGATAATTACTCTCTGAGACACACTGCAGGATGCTCCAATTAACACAGTCATGTAAACATACACTTTCCATATGGAGGAAGGTCCCTGAGGGCTGGAATCTGGACAGTGTCCAACACGGGGACGCCAGCTCCAGAGCTCAAATAGCCCAGCCCTGAGGCCCTGCTCTGTCCATGAGGCGGCACAGGACAGGGTGGAACATCCTGTGAGTGCTCAGAGGCTCCCCATTAGCCCCGACCATGGAGTGAGAGGCCGGGACACCCTCTGTCTGCGCCACGGCACAATCTCAGGACACAGATGGACATGGCAGCTGGAACTTTCCTCCCCAATTTGCAATTATTAGTTTCTTAGGCAGTTTTCAGACTGGAAATCATCCAGACTTGAATGTTTTTAGAATGCAAGCTTCATTTTATATGTGAGAAAGCAAGGTAATTAAAATACTCATTTTATAAATCATGAAAACTAATAAATTCTGAAGGTGCACAAGTTTCTCAGTGCCCCACTGACTTATCATGCTGGATAAGTCTCAAACAGAGGAAATATTCTCTCCTTGAGTTTAAAGTGTTCAAAAGATTGACTTGTCGTACCTTTATATGTTAGAAGATTTATTGTACATGACAATTAATGCTTCATAATTGGCATTTACACATTCAGCACCCTGAGTTGTTTTGGGCACTGTATAAAAGACAACAGCTAATGGAACTACATTGTGATGAAGAAATTCTGGGGGAAATTTAATATAATACTTATTGTTAAAAATCAGAATGCTATGCCTTTTGCCTACATATTATGGCAGACCTAAGAGTCAAATATAAATTCTGCAAATTTTACAGCAACATCGTTGATTATTTCATGGCTCTGCAGTAAAGAGTATTTGGGTGTGGACTCAGGTCTCTTTACGGACATGAACTTGGGTATTCTTCCCCAACTCCACCACCAGGGGTCATGACTGATACTGCACAGGAAGAGAAAATATCAGAGTTACTGCCATCAATAAATGCATGTTTCATATCACTCGTAAGATGTCGACATCTTTGATCACTCATATCCTGAATTATTTCCTTGTTTTTATTAAATTATTAGGAATTTTTCTACCAA
Organism: Talpa europaea; assembly: GCF_964194135.1. NCBI lineage: Eukaryota > Metazoa > Chordata > Mammalia > Eulipotyphla > Talpidae > Talpa > Talpa europaea. The sequence continues at coordinate 17,256,778 of NC_140075.1, forward strand.
AGTGTTGCAATTGTTTTACATTACTATGTGACCTTAAAGTTCCTGTCTTCCCAGGGTCTGCCCCTCTCTACCCCATGGAAGAGGGAGTGGGTGAGATTGAGGAGGGTGAGGAGAGTGGGCAGGGCTGCCCTGTGTCCACACGTCCCCACTCACGCACGAGCCTGGGGGAGGAACAAACCCGCACCCGGGGGACCCGGGGCCCTGGGACCAGCAGAGATACCCACACGCACTGACCGTCCAGCTCAGCGCCAGAGTGGCCTCCTCCCTGCACATATGTGCATGAGTCTTAGGGGGACAGAGGGGCCAGGAGGGACCCAGGGTGGACGAGCCCATCCTGTAGGAGGGACGTGGGGGTGTGACCCAGTTGGAGACTCTGCGGGAAATGTGGTCTCTGGATCCTCCGATGTGGGGAGTCAGTGTCAGCCAGATGAGGAGTTGAGGGGATGGACCAGGAGGCAGCAGTGAGGCCACAGGGGCAGGTATCTGACAGAGGAGGTGTCAGGACATGCCACACGGGGACGCCGAGCCCAGATCATTCAATTCCAGGACAGTGTCATGTCCTGGGGAGCAGGAAAACAGGGACCCGCACACCTCATCTCCCTGCACACCCATCCCTGTGGGGCCTCCCCAGATTTGGGCTGTGCTGGAGGAGCAGGACCTGGCTCTCCATGATGGGGAGGGGATGGGCATGGCCATGTGTCCTCTGGGGCTGTTCCCTGGATAACCTCTGGGAGGTGTGCTGGGAGGAGATGCTGGGGACTGGCAGCAGGACAGAGCAGCGGGACTGGAGCAGTAGGGAGAGGTGTCAGTCTGGTTTGTTGAGAGATATGAGATTTTAATTTATGCAAGATTTGTAGGGGATATTGGAAATTTTCAATTTTCACCAATTTTCAGGTCTTCTGTAGAAAAAGTTATAATGCACATTCACATGAAGTGGAAATACATGGGCTGAATAATAAAGTTTATGCAGATGATGATTTTTGACTCAATAGGACCTAGAAGGAGTAATTATGTAGAAAATACATTGAATCATTACTCTATTATGATAACAATATGCTCCACATTGGAAGTTTGACATTCTCTTTCCTTCTCCTTTCCCAATACAGATGACACATTCCAGGGGTGACCGATCTCATGGCCATGACAGAATTTGTCCTCCTGGGTTCCCCACCCAGGGGACCATGTGCTTCTTGCACCCACTGCTCTTCTCCCTGGTCTACCTGTGTGCCCTGCTGGGGAACGGGCTCATTGTCCTCATCACCACCCTGGACCAGCACCTCCACACCCCATGCACTTCTTCCTGAGGAGTCTGCCCCTCACGGACCTCTGCCTCATCACAACCACGGTCCCCACGTCCATTGCCAACTCTTTGAGGCACAGCAGCTCCATCTCATTCCTGGCCTGTGTCACCCAGGTCTTCATGATGGTTGTCAGCTGGTGCAGAGATGACCCTGCTCACGGTGATGAGCATTGACCGTTATGCTGCCATCTGCCACCCCCTGCACTATGAGGTCCTCATGAGCAGGGACAGGTGTGTGCAGCTGACAGCTTTGTCCTGGCTGGGTGGGGGGTCTCTATGCTGTGATGTTCACAGCTGGAAACTTATCCTTGTCCTACTGTGGGTCCAACATGGTCCACCAGTTCTTCTGTGATGTCCCCAAGTTACTGGCTATTTCCTGCTCTGGAAATTTAATGAATGAACTTGTCCCCATTCTCATTGGTGTGACATTGGATGTGGGTTGCTTTATTGTCATCATCATTTCCTATGTCCACATCTTTTGTGCTGTCAGGAAGATCCCATCCACAGAAGGGAAGGCCAAGGTCTACTCCACCTGCCTTCCCCACCTGCTGGTTGTGGTGCTGTTTCTCTCCACTGCATGCTTTGCTTATATGAAGCCGACATCAGAGACTCTGTCAATGTCTGTCCTGGTCTTTTCTATGTTCTACACGATGGTGCCCTCCTCCTTTAATCCTCTCATATACAGCCTGAGGAACCAAACCATGAAGTCGGCTGTGGGGAGAATGATGAAGGGGAGACACACCTAAATGTAATAGGGAAGATGATTTCAGGACTCCGTTATGAGACACTTATTTTAAATTTTCACATCATTCTCCCCTTTATATTTGTATAGTTACATGTAATTCCATTGTGTAATTAAAGATATATTCTTATTCTTAAATTATATTTAAGATGACTCCATATGTGCCTATATCTTTAATTGTTTATCTTGCTAACATTTAGATGTTCTTTGATATTCTGTGTGTACTGGTCTTTGAATTTCTAGCCACTCTTTGCTGTTGTTCTCCATTTCTGTGATCCTGGCTGAAGTTTTCTCACTGGGGCAGCATCTCCAAAATCTAAGGCAGCTTCCCCTCTATTGTCACTGACCCTCAGGTTCACATGTGGGATCAGGGGACACAGGTAGGACAGAGGCCCCTTTTGTTGGTGAGTGAGGCCTTCACAGCATAAATAAGGCCCGAAGATCCATAGTGAATCGAGTAGTCATGACCTTCTGTCAATAAGGACCACACATGACGTGGTGGAGACCCTCCCGGAAGCTCTGGTGTGGGTGCCTCAGGCATTTACCATAGACATGCCAAGCACAGTGGACACCAGAAATAAGACAGGGACTTGAAAGCTTTCATTTTCAGGTGCAGTATAATCACTAAAAACTGGCAATATGTAGTGGGTAGGTTTTTTTAAGAAACAGTAAAGGGGGAGTCCCTGGTGGTACAGTGGGTACAGCACAGTGTGGTAGAGCAGTACGCAGTCTCTGTAGCATGGGTTCAGTTCCCAGCCAGCCAGGGAGCTACCCACATGGCACGGCAGACATCTCCTTCCTCACCCGCTGCTCCAGTCAGCAGTGTATTTTGGTCAATCTGGCTCTCACCCCTCTCACCTCTCACCCCAGCTCTCACTCTCCCATTCCTCTGTCCTGTACCCCAGCTCTTGTATAAATAAATATATTTTTTTAAAGAAACAATAAAGGAACTTAGGAAGCTATAATTGTAAAATCAAAATAATAGCTTGTGGACTGCACAATAGTCTAATATTTCCAGGAAAAGTTGAGGAACAGCACTCACAACATCACACCACACTGGACACATGTGATTATCCACATTTATTTAATTACCTAGAACTCCTGGGAATTTGAGGATTGTGTCCTTCTCGGCACCTTACTACAGGAATCTCACCCAGAGGGTTTGCATTTCCGTGTGGAGTTCATCAAGTAAGAAAACTCATCATATTTACATATCATTAATGATATTATCATTTAGTGTAGACGTAAAGAGATAAAGACTTTGAGGTTTAAATTGGGGAAGTGAAAAACCCCTGAGTGCACTTGCTGTCGGGCCTCAGCTCCTCTCTGCTGACTGCATCCACCTTAGGTTTCCCTTCGTGATGTCCAAAGTTTGAAAATTGCATGCCAAAATATTTCAATATAAAATGTAGTCCCAATTGGACATCAGGCCCTTTAACTGTTTCTCAAACAGGTCACCCCGTCAGGGAATCAGGCTGACCTAGCCTTCAGCCCAGGCAAGTCCTGTAGGGCACATGGCAAATTTGGAGGCAGCCAGCATCGGTTAAAAGATGATATCATCTTGGGCCTCCCCGGTGGCACAGCGGTTGAGCACTGGGTTGTGAAGCTGCCCACAGCCTCTGCAGCACCGATTCAAACCCCGGCTGCTCCTTGGCCACTGGAGGAGGGTCCCACATGGCGCGCAGACCTCTCCTGCCACCTGCTGCTCCCCTCAGCAGTGTACTTCGGTCCTTCTGTCTGATCTGTGCCCCGCCCTGGTTCTGGTGAATTCGCTCACCCGCCTGTGCTTCTGAATGTAATCAGTGCTTGTATATATAATTAAATAAATAAACAAATAAATAAATAAAGTCCTACAATTAAAAAAAAAAAGATGACATCTTGATACATAAACATCTGGGTTGACAACTTGCTAACGTTACTTTAAATCATTGGCATTTTTATTTATCTAATGATAAATTTCTTTGTTAAAATTAATTGTTGATATTGTCATAGTTTACTGGTTAATAAAATGTATGGGGTATAATGACAATAAATTTATGAGATATAAGGAGATTTCAATATGTGTACTTAATTAAGAACTTGAATCAGGGTATTATAATCATATGCTAAGACAATTCATAGCCTACATTTTGCCACTTTTGTATAAAATAAATAACAACTTAAATTGGTAAAATATTAAGTGCCTCAAGATTGTATGAATTTAAATATTTAAGCATATTTTAAACAGTTGTACAACATAATATACACTAAGAACACTAAAGACTCCACTGAAAACAAAAAATTAAGACAATGAGCCACATCATTTTAGTTGGAAGCTGACACAATCGACACATGAAAATCAATTGCCTTCTATATGTACAAAATTAACTAGAAGAGAAGTGAAGAAAACAATCCCACTTATAATCACGAGACTAATTACCATGGAGTAAATTAACAAAGGAGGTGAAGATAAAAGAAAAGACATTGTCAAAAGAAAAAAAAGAAGACAAAGAAATGGAAAGAAATTCCCTGCCCTTGGCTTGGAAGAATCAACATTACCAAATGCCCATCTGACCCAAAGCAGTTTACAGATTCATTGCAATCCCAATAAGGACTTCAGTGGCATTCTCCAAGGACATAAAAAAAAAATACTGAAATGTAAAAGACCCCAAACACCCAAAACAACATGGACAAAAAGAGGAAGAATGGAGGCAGCTCACTCCAGACTCCAGTCCATACGATAAAGCTCTAATACTTAAAGCAGCATGGCACGGGACAAAATCAGACAGGCCGGCCAATGGAATATAAAGAGGGTCCAGGAACCCACCCTCATCAGGATGGACAGTCAACCTATGGCAGAGGAGCCAGAGCAGGCACTGGAGCAGGGAAAGTGGGAAGATGGTGCTGGGAGAAGCAGACAGACACACGCAGCAGAGTGAAGCAGGTCCTGCCCCACCCCCTACAGAAGAGTAAACTCAAGCAGATAAATGCCTTTTTCCATGCGTGACATCACCATCATCATGCAGCAAACCTAAGGATATGACACCATGAGCAGAAACCCTAATATTCTACTCCATTTTGTTAAGGTTAAAAGTAAAATTATTCAAACCTAATAACAGTTCTGATGTGAGTGCAATGACGGCTGCTGGGGTGGAAATGAACCGCAGGATACACAATTTCAGAGACGAGTAAAGTTTCTCTTCCTGAAGGGCTGGTGACCCCCATGGTCACTCATTCTGCTGGACGTCCATTGCCTTTCCGCACCAATCCCCCTCCCTTGTCTCCCTCCTGCCTCTCTCAGTGTCCCTTCCCTCCCACCTCAGGCCTTTCAACATCGCTCCCATCCTCACACCCATCCCCAGGGCCTCTCCGTGAAGGGCACACGGGGGGTGACGGGCGACTGTCCACCTGTCTAGACAGTGACTCAGGGCACTGTTACGACTGATGGTGCCCACCACGGTGGACACGACAGGTGGGGAATGGAACCTGGACATGAGGATTTGTCTATTCACGTCCATAGAGGCGTGAGCCAGACACAAAATCACATCTACACACCAAGTGTGACAATTACTCGCAGAGGCACACTGCAGGATGCTCCAATTAACCCAGTCAAGTAAACACACACTTTCCCTCGGGAGGAAGGTCCCTGAGGGCTGGACTCTGGACAGTGTCCAACAAGCGGACACCTGCTCCAGAGCTCAAATAGCCCAACCTGAGGCCCTGCTCTGTCCATGAGGCGGTGCAAGATGGGGTGCAACATCCTGTGAGGGCTCAGAGGCTCTCCGCAAGCCCCGACCATGGAGTGAGAGGCCGGGACGCCCTCTGTCCTGCCATGGGAACAACCTCAGGAGAGAGACTCTACACGACAGTGGGAACTACCCCCCAGACTGCAGGTATTCTGTTCTTAAACAGTTTTCAGAATGGAAATCATTCAGAATTGACTGTTTTTAGATTTCAAGCTTCATTTTAGATTTGAGAATTCACAGTAATTAAAATATTCATTTTATAAATCACGAAAACTAATCAATTCTGAAGGTGCACAAGTTTCTCAGTGCCCCACTGCGTTACCATGCTGGATGAGTCTCACCGAAAGGAAATATTCTCTCCTGGAATTTAAAGTGTTCAAAGGATTGAACAGAACATTGTGGTGCATCGTGTGTGTGATGATTAATTCTTCATAACTGGCATTTGAGCATTCAGCACCCTGAGTTGTTCTGGGCACTGTACAAAATTACAACAATTAACAGAATTACATTGTGATGAAGAATGTCTCTTTACAGACAAGAACTTTTTTTTTTTTTCCAAATCCACCACTCAGGGGTCGATAGTGATATTGCACAGGAAGAGAATATGCCAGAGCTTCTGACATCATTACCAATATCAGTCTAAAGATGTCTATATCTTGGATGATCTCATTACATGATTTATTTTCCCGTTTTTATTAAATTATTAGGAAGATTCCACCAATGTGCCGTAATTATGTTACTATGTGACCTTAAAAACCCTGCCTCCCCAGGGCTTGCCCCTCTCCCACCCCACAGAGGGGGAAGAGAGTGAGATTGGGGAGGGGGAGAGAGGGCAGGGCTGCCCCGTGTCCAGATGTCCCCACTCACACACGGGCCTGGGGGGAGGAACAAACCCGCACCCGGGGGACCCGGGGCCCTGGGACCGGCAGGGACAGCCACACACACAGACTGTCCGGCTCAGCCTTGGAGCGGCCTCCTCCCTGCACAGATGTGCATGAGTCTTAGGGGGACAGAGGGTCCGGGGAGGGATCCGGGTGTGGACGAGCCCATCCTGCAGGAGGGACGTGTGGGTGTGACCCAGGAGGAGACTCTGCAGGAAACATGGTCTCTGATTCGTCAGATGTGGGGTGTCAGGGGCAGGGAGATGAGGAGATGAGGGGACGGGCCAGGCATTAGCAGTGAGGCCACAGGGGCAGGAATCTGACAGAGGAGGCATCAGGACATGCCACATGGGGATGTGGAGCCCAGATCATTCAGTTCCAGGACAGTGTCAGGTCCTGGGGAGCAGGAAAATGGGGACCCGCACACCCCATCTCCCTGCACACCCGTCCCTGTGGGGCCTCACCAGACCAGGGCTGTGCTGGACGAGCAGGAACAGGATCTCCAGGGTGGGGAGGGGCTGGGCATGGTCACGTGTCCTCTGGGGCTGTGCCCAGAACAACCACTGGGAGGTGTGCTTGGTGGAGGGGCTGGGGCCTGGGCAGGAGGGGGAGCAGCAAGACTGGGGCAGTCGGGAGGTACAGTCAGTCAGGTTTGTTGAGAGGTTTGATATTGTAATTCTTAAAGTTCTATAGGGTCAATTGAAATCTTCAAGCCTTCACCTATTTTCAGGACATGTTTGGACTCTGTGATAAAGTCACCTCACATGAGATGGAAATGAAAGTTTGAACACAGAAGCACATGCAGATGAGGGTACTAGATGCCGTGAGATCTAGAAGAAGTAATTACCTGGTAGATAGACTGACACATTATCCTATGCTGACAACTAACTTATGTTCAATATTAGAATATTTGACAATGTTTTCTTCCTCATTATTTTATTAATGCAGACGATGGCCCCAGGGGTGGCCAATCTCACGGCCGTGAAAGAATTTGTCCTCCTGGGTTTCCCCACCCAGGGGACCATGGGCTTCCTGCACCCGCTGCTCTTCTCCCTGGTCTACCTGTGCCCCCTGCTGGGGAACAGGCTCATCGTACTCATCACCACCCTGGACCGGCACCTCCAAACCCCCATGTACTTCTTTCTGAGGAGTCCGTCCCTCATGGACATCTGCCTCATCACAACCACGGTCCCCAAGTCCATTGCCAACTCTCTGAGGCACAGCAGCTCCATCTCCTTCCAGGGCTGTGTCCTCCAGGTCTTCATGGTGGTTATTTCAGGAGTTACAGAGCTTCACCTACTCAGCGTGATGTGCGTTGACCGCTATGCTGCGCCATCTGCCACCCCTGCACTATGACGTCATCATGAGCAGGGACAGGTGTGTGCAGCTGACAGCTGTGTCCTGGATGGGTGGGGTTCTCTATGCTGTGATGAACACAGCTGGAACCTTCTCCTTGTCCTACTGTGGGTCCAATGTGGTCCACCAGTTCTTCTGTTACATCCCCCAGTTATTGGCTATTTCCTGCTCTGGAAATTTAATGAATGAACTTGTCCCCATGCTCATTACTTCAGTGTTGTGTATCTGCTGTTTTATTTTTGTCATCATTTCCTATGTCCACATCTTCTCTGCTGTCAGGAAGATCCCATCCACAGAAGGTAAGGCCAAGGCCTACTCCACCTGCCTGCCCACCTGCTGGCTGTGGTGCAGTTTGTCTCTACTGCATTTTTTGCTTATTTGAAGCTGACTTTAGAGACTCCATCCATGTCTGACCTGGTCATTTCTATGTTCTACACGGTGGTGCCCCCCATATTTATTCCTGTCATATACAGTCTGAGGAACCAACCCATGAAGTCAGCTGTGGGGAGACTCTTGAAGGGGAGATTCACCAAATTATAATAGGGAAGATGAGTTCATTACTCTTTACAACACAATTATTTTAAATTTTCACATTATACTACTCTATATTCTTATAATTATAAAATACATATTAATAATATAATAAATAATAAAATAAATATTAAATAAAATAAATGATAAATATATATTAAGATAACTTCATATACCCTTAGTTTTAGTTGTTGCTCTTTTTACCTCTTAGGTGCCGTGTGATATTCCATGTATACTGGGGTAACTGAACTTCCAGCCACTCTCTGCTATTCTCCATTTCTGTAGCTTCCAGACAAGAAAGGAGATGGATGGGTTTCTTCTCAGTTGTCAGCAGTTGTCAGCAGCAGTTTCATCTGTTGTCATCTCAGTTGTCCCTTGGGCAGCATCTCCAGTCTCTAGGTGGCTTCCCCTCTAATGTCACTGACCCTCGCGGTTATGTGTTGGATCAGTGGTCACGGTAGGACAGAGGCCCCTGTACTTAGTGAGTGAGGCCTTCACAGCATAAACAAGGCCATAGGGTCCAATTTAGAATCTGAGCAGTCGCAATCCACTGTAGAGAAGGACCCACACACCTGATGTGGCAGAGACCCTTCTGGAAGCTCTGGTGTGGGTGCCGCCGCATTTATCATAAACACAATCAGCGCTAGGTGGATAGCAGAAATAAGAAAGTTAAGTCCCTGTGCAGTATAATTACTAAAAAAATACAAAAAAAAAATATTGGGTGGGAAGTTTTGAGAAACAATCTGTTCAAAACAAAATGATAGCAGGTAGCCTGCCGCGTATCTATTATTTCCAGAAATGTGTTAGGGATGCCATCCATGACCTCACACCACACCTCACAGGAGTGTTGTCCCCATTTATTTCATCCCCTAGAGTGGGCGGGAGGGAATGGCAGGACAATGCCCTGGCTGGGCAGGTCATCAAGAGGAATCTCACACAGAGTGTCTGCATTTTTATGAACTGGTTGAATTGAAAATGTCGTTGGATTTATGTGCAAAAAGGTAACACTATGAAGAGATAAATAAACACTATGAAGAGATAGTGTTACATTTTTGCACATAAATCCGACGACATTTTCAATTCAACCTGTTCATAAAAATGCAGACACTCTGTGTGAGATTCCTCTTGATGACCTGCCCAGCCAGGGCATTGTCCTGCCATTCCCACCCGCCCACTCTAGGGGATGAAATAAATAGAACAATTATTGGTGAAATTCATATGGAATCACCAAAAACCCTGAATAGCCAAAGCTCTCCTGAAAAAAAAGAAGGAAATGCAGGCATCACACTCCCAGACTTCAAACTATACTACAAAGCCATAATCATCAAAACTGAATGGTATTGGAACAAGAACAGACATACAGAACAATGGAATCGAATAGAAAATCCAGAAATAAACCCACAGATTTATGGTCGACTAATCTTTGACAAAGGAGCAAAGACTATGCATTGGAGCAAAGAAAGTTTGTTCAATAAATGGTGCTGGGAAAACTGGGTTGCTACATGCAAAAGAATGAATCTTGACCACTACCTCACACAATACACAAAAATCAACTCAAAATGGATTAAAGAACTAGACATAAGACCTGAAACCATAAAATACATAGAAGGAAATATAGGTGAAACACTACGTGATTTGCATATCAAAGACATCTTTACAGACACATCACTCAAAGCAGTGATAGTGAAGGCAAAGATAAACAGCTGGGATTACATCAAATTAAAGAGCTTCTGCACAGCAAAAGAGACAATAACAAAAATAAAGAGAAACCCCACCCACTGGGAGAACATTTTTGCACACAACACTAATGATAAAGGACTGATCACAAAAATCTGCAAAGAGCTGATGAGACTCAACAACAACAAAGAAAATAACCCAGTCAAAAAATGGGCAGAAGAGCTAAAAATAAACTTCTCTGAAGAGGAAATGCAAATGGCCAACAGGCATATGAAAAAATGTTCAACATCACTTGTAATGAGGGAAATGCAAATCAAAACTACCATGAGATGCCATCTTACACCAGTGAGAATGACACATATTAAAAAAAACTAGCAACAACAAATGTTGGTGAGGTTGTGGAGAAAAAGGAACTCTCCTGCACTGTTGGTGGGAATGCAAACTGGTCCAACCACTATGGAGAGCTGTGTGGAGATTTCTGGACGTACTAAACATAGAGCTTCCATATGATCCAGCAATTCCACTCCTAGGTATTTACCCAAAGGACACAAAAACATCAATTCCAAAGAACACCTGCACCCCTATGTTTATAGCAGCACTATTTATAATAGCTAAACTTTGGAAACAGCCCAAATGCCCAAAAATAGATGACTGGATCAAGAAGATGTGGTACATATATACCATGGAATATTACTCAGCATTCAAAAAAGATAAACATATGCATTTTGCAGCAACATGGATGGCGCTGGAAGGGAGGCTGAAAACGGCCTCCTGCTCTGTTAAGTGACTGGCCTTTTTATTTTTAGTGCCAACAAGTGACTCTGTCAATATTAATTCATGATGCTGTTACACTGGCCAGTAAACATTATGGAATATGATGAGACTCCAGTGTGTGCCTTGAACAAGAAACTGGATCAGACCATTCTAAATGCATGTGCTTCACTGCCAACATTTTTACCAACTTTGTGCAACATAATTAGAATATATAAGTTAATAAAACATTAACTGCTCTAAGTTGTATGAATTCAAACATTTAATCACAATTAAAACCGTTGATTTCTGATTTTTTTCTTACTGGGCATTACTAAATGATTTATATCACTGTTTTTTTTTTAATAGAGGCATGTTTCACTTATTTATTGATTGATTGATTTGTTTGTTTGTTTTGTTTACACAAGCACTGGGTACAGTGAGAAGCGTGGGAGGGAGAGAGAATTCACCAGAGCCAGAGCGGGGTGCAGAGCAGGCAGAAGGACCGAAGTAAACTGCTGAGGGGAGCAGCGGGCGGCATGAGAGGTCTGCATCCATGTGGGACTCTCCTCCGGTGGCCGGGGAGCGGCCGGGGATCGAACTGGCGCTGCAGAGGCCGCGGGCATCTTTGCAACCCAGCTGCTCCACCGGGGAGGCCCATCACTGTTTCTTTTTACCATGGTAACCTGCTGCTAGCACAGTTGTGGGGATTCAAAGTAACAGTTTTATAAATCCTCAATGTGCCAGAAGTCATGCAAGAAATATATTACGAACTTAAATTCCCCTGAATGCATCAAAGGCCAAAAGGGAAGGAAGATAATTATTGACGAGAAGGTGGAACGCGGGAAGCAGAACATGCCTCTGGTTTCCTCGTACGCAGGGGCGCTGGTCACTGCGGAGACTGAGACTGGAATCCCCTGGAATGCCAGACCACCCCCCGCCACGGTTCCATGCCCAGCAGTGCTGCCACCCACCACCAGCTCTGCCCACCGGCGTCCTGGGCTGACCCTACTGCACCCGGTTTAGGAAAGGCCTGCACCCCGCACCCTCTGCTCTACCCCAATCCCGGGTCCAGGCCCCAGAGAGCCCAGCTGTGCATCTGGCAGATGTGGTGCTTGGCGGGCACGGACCAGCTATCCCTGGGCTCTGGGCCCGCCAAGCTCTAGGGCCCTCCAGGGCTCCCCGGGCCCGCACCCCGCCCTCTCAGGGAGCCAACGGCCCAGACTCAGGTGCCGACCCCCCGCCGTCTGGGGGCCGCCCGGTGGGGGGCCCGGGGTCACACTGGAGACGGGGGAGAAGCCTTAGGCCGCTGTGCCCTCCAGGCAGGGTCCCCCTCGGGAGTCGGGTCCACGTAGACACTGCCTCCCCGGGTCAGGGCTGGCGCTGGGTTGGGGGGGCAGCGACCCCTGTCATGCCAGTGGGGGGCGCGGTGGACGCGAGGGATTCCCGGGGCAGGAGGTGACTACGGTCTTGGGGGGACAGAGAGACCGCGGCAGGGGAGCTCGTTGCTGACCGCGAGGCGGGGGCCAAGCCCGGGCAGCAGCCGAGGCCCCCCGGGACCCAACCCCAGGGGCCGCGGCCAGGCGCCCTAGGCTTGCTCCTCTGCCTGGCTCCCTGCGCCAGGTCATGCGGCCTCGCCCATCCCTTGCGTGGGTGGGGGCCGAGGGCTGGGGGGCGCTGCAGCCCACCAGGCCAGGGTCCAGGCTGGGGACCCCGCACCCTGCTGGAGACCCCAGGGGACCCGGGACAGCAGCTCGAGTGGGGGATGGCACAGGTGGCTTTCCAGGTGTGCCCGGAGCCCTCCTGGTGTCTGTGGGCCCCCCTGGGGTCCCAGGGGTCGCCCTCCATCCCGGGGCACAGCCACCCCAGTCGCGCGGAGGGAGCACAGGGGCAGCACACTGCGGGCAGCGGAGCGCGGAACCCCCCCCTTCCAAGCTGCCCTTGTGAGGCGGGGGGCTCATCAGGCGAACAGGGCGCCTCCTCAGCGCCCGCGGTGCACCCCAGGTATTCTTGGGCTCCTCGGGGTGCCTGGGGGCACCCATGACGCAGGGGGGCCCTGGGAGCCTGAGACCCATCGTGGGGCCACCCTCAACTGCGATACTATGGCCGTGCCCCGCAGGGGAACCCCAGAGCAGGGCGCGCTGGGGAGGGGGTGATGGGGCGGGCATCGTTGCGGGCTCATTGCTCACCCCGCCAGGGCGTCCGGGTGGGGGGCCGCAGAGGAGGCCCTGGCACGCGCTGCGGACACCAGAGGGGCCCCACGGCTCCCCCGCAGCCTCTGTCTGTCCCCATGGGGACGGTCCCGCCAGGAGCAGGGGGGGCGGTGAGGGGAACCAGCGATTAGAAGAGGGTGTGTCGGGTGAGGACCCGACGTGAGGGGTGAACAGGACGCCCCTGAGACTCGTGTCCTCTGCCAGCTGCTTCAGTTCCCAGGCCCAGGCCCCACTCCCAGGGGCTCTGGGGCTCCTCGCACCCTCCCGCCCCCCCCCCACGCGCGGGCCACGCGCCCAGGGGACTGGACGCAGGCGGGGTGGGCGGGGCAGGGTCCCCTCCATGCAATGGGTTGGGGGCTTCATTGAAAACCAGCAGAAGCAGCGCCCAGGCGAGTGTTAAGTAACGCGCCTGAATCCCCAAGTCCGGCTCCCTGCAGCTAGCCAGGGTGCGCTGGCAGAGGCTTGGGCGGGCGCCGACCCCCGGGGCAGCTGATGCTTGGCCTGGCCGCCCCCCAGAGGCGCCTCAGCCAGTCTGCCTGCTCCCGCCCAGCGGGTCCAAGCAGACTCCTGTCCTGGCCCGCACTCAGTCAATCCAGGGACGCCAGGCTGGACCCCAACTTAGCTCAGGGGCGTGTCCTATTCCTAGGGACCCCGGGGGATTTCTGAGCCCCAGCACCACCCGACGCCCTGGGGGAGACCTGCCTCAGCCCAAGGCTCTCTCCTCGGCCCGCAGGGAGCCCAGCCTGCAGTGCACGTCCCCCACCAGGGTAGGGGTGGGCACAGGCCACAGCGCCTGCCTGGCAGGCCACAGACCCCCGCTGCCATCCCCCCTGGGCGAGGCGGGTCACCCCTCCCGCTGCCCCCCAGGGCCTGGCCAGGCCCCGCCAGGCATCATCGGGGCAGGGGGCCAGAGCCATGGGCGCCCCAGCGCCCTTTCTGCGCCCGGGCCTCCCAGCTGCCCACGGGGTGGGAGACCAGCCTCCATCTGCGGGGGCAGCAGCCTGGGCGGCTGCCTGCAGAGGGCGACGCTCAGACACGCGGGGGTGGGGGGGAGGTGTCAAGGGACTGGGGGGTGGTGCGGGGGGCGGGGGGGGCGGCACCGCGGGCACAGCCGGCCTCCCCCGTGGGCCAGACACACCACCGAGGCAGCGACGCCTCCAGCCGCCCTGGGCCCACCGCGGGGACGGCACCCCGGGGAGGTGCGTCTGGGGGACTGCAGGGCAGCGGTCCGCAGCGGCGCTCGCGGTCAGGTCCATGGGCGGGCAGGGACAGCAGCCTCAGGGCACCACTCGGACCAAGGTGGCTGGTCCCGCCCCCCCCTCGCCCCGCCCAAGTCCCCCCCAGTCCTTCCCGTGGCGCTCTCCTCTGCCCTCCTCTGTCTCTTGCCCCCTCGACCCTGCCCCCTCTCCCCCGCCTGCCCCTCCCTCCCGCCGCGACACTTTTCCTAAAATTTCATTCGACAAACGCCAGGATCTCCGTCTCTGCTGACCAGTCCAGCTTTCGGAAGCCCCAGCCCGCCTGCCATGGGGCCGGCCTGGATGCGCCTCCTCCTGCTGCCGCCAGATGCCCCCCCGCGGGCAGGGGCGACGCCGTAGACGCCCCCCGCGGGCTGAAGGCTGCCTCTATCCACCGGCCGCAAGGGCTGGGCCGGCCATGTGCAGGGACCCCTCGAGGGCGGGCGGCCGGCGCGGGAGGGCGGGACAGCCCCACCTGCGGGCCGCCGGGGCCGCGCCCAGCCCCACGGGATGGCCTCACCTGAGCAAGAAGCCGCCCTTCGCTCTGAGGCCGCAGACGTGGCCCCTCCTCGTCATCGCTGTCCTGAAATCTTTGAAATCTTTGTTCCTCAGACTGTAGATGACGGGATTCAGCAGCGGGGTGACCAAGGTGTAGACGACGGAAATGATCTTTTTGTCTCGGGGGACAGGTGGGCATTGGGGTGCACGTACATGGAGATCATGGTCCTGTAGTAGATGGTGACCACAGCCAGGTGGGAGCCGCACGTGGAGAAGGTCTTGGCACTGCTGGAGGCGGAGGGGATCCTGAGGATGGTGGCCACGATGAAGACGTAGGACACGAGGGTGAGGAGGAAGCACACGCACAGCACCACGACGGACGGGGCAAAGATGACCATCTTGGTGACGTAGAAGCTGGAGCAGGAGAGCCGCATCAGGGGGGGCAGGTCGCAGAAGAAGTGGTCGATCCGGTTGGGGCCACGGAAGTCCAGCCTGGAGATCATCACGCAGGACAGAGCCCCGGTGCCCACCCCGGCCACCCAGGAGACGGCCACCAGCTTGGCGCAGGTTTTGGGGCGCATCAGGAGGGGTAGTGCAGGGGGCTGAAGATGGCCAGGTAGCGGTCATAGGCCAACGTGGCCAGGAGGAAGCACTTGGTGGCCCCGAAGTATACAAAGAAGTAGAGCTGGGCCATGCAGGCGGGGAAGGAGATGGCGTGGCCCCAGGCCAGCAGGCCAGCGAGCAACGGCGGCACGACGGTGGAGGTGTACCAGACCTCCAGGAAGGACAGGTGCTTGAGGAACGTGTACATGGGCGTGTGCAGCCACTGGTCATGGCTCACCACGGCGATGATGACAATGTTCCCCGCCACCGTGAGCACGTAGATGAACAGAAAGATGGCAAACAGCAGGGACTGCGACTCGAGAAGGTTCTGGAACCCCAGCAGCTGAAACTCAGTGACAGCAGACACATTTGGGGGCTCCATCGCCTGCGGAGAGGAAGAGACCTTGGAAAGCACTGCGGGCAAGGCGTGGCATTCCTTCCTGCTGTCTGGAACGTGAGAGACTGTCTTCAAGCACTCCCGTCTCCACGACAGCTTTCTGGAAGAACTTGTGCGGCTCCACCTGGCATTTAGACCACTGTAGTTCCAACCCACTAGGCGAAGGGGGTGCAAGAGTTGGGGGAGGACCTCAGCAAGCTGCACTCGCCAGGCTCTCTGAGATATAGAAGTTCCAGGTTCAACACCACAGGTAAGAAGGGGCTCACTGAGCCAAACTCAGGAAATACAATTAATAGCTGGGCCTCCCTGGTGGTGCAAGGGTTAAGTCTCAGCACTGCGAAGCTGTCGCCAGCCACTAAGGCATGAGTTCAATTCCCTGCCAGGGAGCGACCCACGGGGAAAGGCAGACCTGTCCTGTCTCCCTGCTGCTCCCCTCAGCAGTGTGTTTCAGTAGATCTGCCTGTTCTGCTCCCCACTCTGCCTCTGGTCTCTGGTAAATCCTCTCACCCACCCCCCCAACCTTTGGCTTGTACCCCAATTCTTGTATGTATAAATAAATAAACCTTTAAAAAATTAATTGCTATGTTTTCCTGGAAAGGGCCTGAGCCCAGGCCCTTTCCTCCCACAGGTGACCCTCATCTGGAAACAGGTCACACCTGGCCCGTCTCCCAGCCCCGGGAGACTGTGTTCTGCCCTCCATGTTTATGGACACCTCCTCCGAGCACTTGAGCATCTGAGTGTGTCTGTGTGTCTGTGTGGCCAGGGCTGAGCCAGCCTGCATCTCCACCGGTACCTTCTCACCCAGGTGGACACCAGCTTAGCCATCGGACTTTGTGTCCAGTCAACAAGTCATCCCTCCCTTTTTTTCGAGGTCTAGCCTAGTTCTGGACAAAGCCAGCATCCGCCTGCCATCAGGGGCTTCCCTCATCAAGGACTGAGTGTGACGTCAACTCTGTAATGCCCAGGCCCAGGGCTCCAGCCGCAGGCCCTTCCGCATCCCTCCCTCTCCCCTAGTGACTATTTCAGGCGCTTCTCCAAAACCTTCCAAGACTTTTTGTGTAGGAAAGTGATGAAGCTGAGTACCCGGAGGCCCTCCTTCAGCGCCCCCCTCTGTCTCCCCAGGAGCCCGATGGGCGGTACATCACCCTCGTCCACCCCCCTCTCCCGCAGAGGCTGCACCTGAGCCGGCTGTGGCTTTATTTAGTCTCTTGCCCAAATTAACCAACATCCCCTGGAAATGCCGCATTCCCCCAAGGAGTGCCGCCCCTCCCACCCGACTGCTCCAGTCTCCCTGCACCCCAGGCACACCAGTCCTTCCTCCTGGGAAAGTGGACAGAGCAGCTGCCACAGCAGAGGCCTCTGCTAGGCTGGAAACCAGAGCATAAAGCAGATACTTTGGCGAGGGGCTGCAGAGAATGGCCAGTTCAGGGCTCCAGAGCCATGGTCCCTGGAGCTCTGCAGTGAAAAATGCCCCTGGCTCCACCTGCTGACTGCGCCCAGGAGCTGGCCCTGCTACATGGTGTCTGCTCTCTGTGCCTAGGGCTGGCCTGCCCTGCTCCCTCCCAGCCGCTCCCCCTCCTCCTCAGAGGCACCAGACCTCTGGGTCTCTGTTCTGACCCCATCTCAGCTCCTGCGCACAGCACAAACCGCAGTCTCTGGCCTTCTCTGCTCACTACAGTTCCTGGGCCCTGCCCCGGGCAGGCTGACCCCAGGGCAGTCCAGGAGCCCAGGCTGAGGGGAAGCATGACCCCACAGGGCAGCGAGTGATGCAATTCACTTTGGAACATGGTCCTTTCCTGCCATTGCTCCCACTTCCGTGACATGAGCAGTGACCAGAAAAAGGCAGAATTTAAATGCCGAGACCACCAGGGCCTGGTTGACGGGGTCAGCGTGGGCAACGTGGTTGGGTCACAGGGCATTTGGCCCCATTTCCGAGTCACCTAGTGTCCCCCACAAATGCAGTCAAGGACACAAGGGAAAAAGGATCTGCTGGGCCTAGCCCTTTGCAGCAGGACAGGGTGCTGGGGTGACAGGGTGGGGGGTTGGCGGGGGTGGGGGGTGGCAGGGATGTGGGTGCGAGCAGGTGGCGGGGTGACCTGCTCGGGGCTGACATCAAGTCCTGGCTATTCCAGGGACTGGATCACCTGATTTACAATGAGCTCAGTCAACAAAACCCGCCCCGAGGCAGAACCTCCCAGGTGCCAGCTTCCCTGGAGCCTTTATGGAAAATAACATGCCCCAGGGCCACCAGGCGCCTCTGGGCTAGGGCCTCCCTGCTGCTCCCCAGGCACCACAGGCACAGGCAATCCCACCTGGAGAGAGCATCTACAGGGCCTGCAGCCTCAGGCTCACAGCCCCTCACCCACAGGCATGGCCTCTGGCTCCAAACACACCTCTCCTGGTGGCCTTCTGAGCCCTGGGCCTACCTGTCCGCCTCCCCAGCACACGGCCAGCGCCCACGGTCTTCCCTGCTGCTGACTTGGCCCTGCTGCCCTCTGCCCCGCACGCCGGCCCTGGCTCCCTCCTGTGGGCTGCAACTGGCCATCTTCTGCGGGTGACGCGGCTGGAACACGCTCCACCTTTCAACAACCCAGGTGTCCTGGGGCCTGGCCTTCGGGGAATCCTCCTCCCAGGTATTCTTCCACGATTTGCCAACCGAGTTAATAAGCAACAAAAGCAAACTTTTGAGACTCCCCACTGCCCAGGGGGCTCAGGCAGGGCGGCACCCCTGGGACCCAAGCAGTTCTTTGGAAATCTTTTTAAAAATGTAGCTTAGGATGGCCCCGGAGATGCTGAACTGGACTGACTCAAACAAATGGGTGTTTCTTGAATATCTAGGGAGCAGGTACCCAGGGGACCATCCTGAGGACAGATGGGTGCCAGCGGCCTTCCGCTTCACACTGTAGTTTCAGGTGCACCCACAAGAGCACATCCAAGCACCCATGCAGTGAGACCCCCACCCAGGCCATCTTCCAGTGACCAGAGCACCTGCGCCTAGGGCGTCTCCCAACTCCACAAGGAAAACGCAGCATCTGAGCCGGGAAAGGCCTGAGCAGAGCCCTCCACGTGCCCCCGCACCCCTCTTACCAGCAGGACCAGAGGCTGCTGCATGGCGGGGCACTGCCCCGTGACACGCTTGTGCTTGACTTAATTAATAACTTATTTTCCAAAATAATGTGATCCGTGTGTATATTTTTCAGAAAACTTGGAGACAGAAGACGTCCAGGGTGCAGCGCGTGCACGCGTGCCTGCTGTGAACACGCTCAGGGGCAAGGGCGGCTGCACACGCACAGGTGCATTTTGGGGCACTGGGTGAGGAGCCGCTGCAAGCTCTAGCTGGCACCACTGGGTCTTGGGGTGCCTGCGGCGCCAGGAAGCCCAAGATCATGGGGGCGAGGCTGCAGGGAAGAGTGTCCAGGCTCCCGGACGGGGTCCCGGGCAGGGTCCTGGGCAGGGTGGGGCCCATTACACTCCACCCGAGTTGGCCCCCTGATGGCCCACCCCCCAGCTCTCCTGTTCCTCGCGGGCAGCGTGCGCCCTGCCGCTGTGGCCTTGGCTGGCCTTAGCCCCTCTCCATCATGGTTTTTCTCACTGCTAGAGGTGGGGAAGAAAACAAGCTGCACCCCGGCCTGTGGGCAGGCTTCATCCAGGCAGTCTTCACACTGGGCCCCCACTGTTTGCCTGGCACACCACGGCCAGGGGAGGAGAGCAGTGCAGGCACCGAGGGAGAAGGCGAGCAGGCGGGTGGGCGGGTTCCAGCAGGTGAGAGCACAGGGTACAGCAGGACCTGGGGACACCCAGGCCACCCACCCCATCAGCGCCGCCACGTAATGGTGGCCGGCAAAGGGAACTGGCATGTAAGCCCCACAAGGTCACCCTAGGATTCAAGTGCCAGTAGGTGACCAGCCTGAGGCTTGGCCTGAGGAGCCGGTGGGGGTGCCGGGCTCAGGTGTGCTGACATCCAAGGGGCCCCTCGCCCCTGCAGATGTGCGACGGAGGAGAGGTGGGAAAATGTCACCGCCAAGAGGCAGCAGGGCCATGGCAGATGCGCGAGCCAGCTGCGTCCTGAGCCAGCTGACCAGAGCAGTCTTCCCCAGGCTTCCAGGCCCGGCCCTGGGAGCACTCGCAGGCCCAGGACTGGCTTCAAAACCTCTCTGCACCCCAGGCTGTCCTCCCCACTCCCCAGTCCCCAGCCTCCACTGCCTGACCAGCGCCAGCCCCAGGCGCCCGTGCCATCCCCGCAGGACCACTCTGGCACGCGTCCTCACCCTGGCACGCGCCCTCGTCCCCAGCACAATGTCCTGCTCTAACTCAGGCGGGCGCCCCTGAGTGTGGGTGCACCGTTGGCTACAAGTCGGCATCTGTGTATCCGTCTCCACCACGACAAGCTCATAGATACTTTGAGATGTTCAAATCCTCACCCAGAAGTATCTTTCAGAATCCCTCCTTCCTCTTTCCCACGCAGTTGCTGGGACACTCCCTCACGCCCAAGCGGGCAGCCCCTCCATCCCGCACAGGGGCCGGGTAGGGGTGCCAGAAACTGCCATCGGTGGTCACTCTCACACTGACCAGATGTGCTGAAGTCACCTCAGTCTAGGCAAACTGACCTGCCCCCTTGGTGTGGCAGTGCGTGGTCCAGGCCGGCCATTTCCTGGGGCGGCTGAGTTGTGGCTTTGCTCATCCCATGGCGGGCCCCAGAGCAACGTGGCTGGAGCCCAGGGATTGGGGCATGTAGGGTGCACCAGGCCCAACAGTGGGAGGGCCGCCCAGGCAGGGGCAGGTCTGTGAGGCAGGGAAGGGGAAGCAGGAGTCCAGGGGGAGCCCTGGTGAGCTGGGGTGGCAGTCACCCCGTGGGCCCAGGCCAGGGTCTGGGGGCCGAGGCGTGCTGTGCTCACTGGGGACGGGACAGTCAGCAGAGGAAGCTGGGCCAGGGGCTTTCTCGTGGGGGTACTCCAGGGACTCGGCAGTTACAGGAGGTGTGGAATCTCTACCCGTAAGGGTAGAGGCGCCGGTCCAGATGGGCCTTCAGGAGGAGGTATTCCGGGTCCATGGAAGGAAATTCTTTTTTTTTTTTTAAAGATTATATTTATTTATTTGTTTATTTATACAAGCACTGGGTAAAGTCAGAAGCGCAGGAGGGTGAGAGAATTCACCAGAGCCAGAGTGGGGAGCAGAGCAGGCAGAAGGACCGAAGTACACTGCTGAGGGGAGCAGCGGGCGACAGGAGAGGTCTGTGTACCATGCGGGACCCTCCTCCGGTGGCCAGGGAGCAGCCGGGGATCGAACCCATGCCACAAAGGCTGCGGGAAGCCTTGCAACCCAGCGCTCAACCGCTGAGCCACGGGGGAGGCCCCATGGAAGGAAATTCTAAGGCTCACACTTGAAGCCCCGCATGGAACATCACTGGGTTCGGTATGAAAAAGGAAATGATTATAAAACTTATGCGTTTCTTCAGAAGTTTCATAGATGACAGTTATTCATCAGAGCACAGTGTGCACAAAGCCTGGATCCAGCTCCAGCAGTGCAAACCCCGCCTCTGAACAGGGTGAGGGGGTGCTCCGATGGTCTGTCTAGACCTGCTCTCAGAACCACTCCCAGATCCACAGGCCCTGGGCTTGGGCTCGGCGCCGGGGAGGGTCCAGCACCCAGGCCTGCTGGTTACCTCAGATGTGGCTTCCCCAGAGCACTGAGGGCCTTGGGGTAGGGCCTCAGGGGAGCCAGAGGCCTCTCTGCTCCCTCTCCCTGGGGGATTCTGCAGTTTGGGCCCTTTGAGGCCCAGGGAGAGAGACTTCTTTTATCATTCAAACCCCCTCTGGAATTAAGCAAGTGAAGTGTGGGCACGACTTCCAAGGCTGCCACGGGGGTAGCATCTTCACCAGCCCCCCACAAAGTTATTAAGAGGAGAATCTCCCTCCTCCCCAGGCTGGGGTCTCCCTCCTCTCCAGGCGGAGCGCCCAGCAGGAGGAGTCAGCTCAGAACAATTAGCCCTGGCAGGCAAGTCCCAGGGTACCGCCTTCCTTCCTTCCTTCCTCTGGGGCACAGTGTGTGCGGGGGTGATGGGTTTGCATTTATTCAATGCAGGTCAGATGCCAGACCCCGCCATACCACCCAGGCCAGCCCAAGGCCCAGGGCCCACCAGCTGCAGCCGGAGAGAGTGGAGGCTCCCGGGGCAGAGGGGGTGCCAGGGAACGGAGGGAGTTCGCCAGGGCACAGAGGGGTTGGCCAGGAGACAGAGGGGTTGCCAGGGCACAGAGGGGTTGCTAGTGAGCAGAGGGGGTGCTAGACCAGGGTCAGAAGGGAGGTCTTGCCTCCAGGTCCTTCACCATCATGCAGGCTTTCGGGACAACCGCAGGGCGATAGCAGGGTCCCGCTCACAGTGCCACCAAGGAATTGCACACATAAATGTCGCTGCACATGGGTAGGGCAGGTCAGAGCCTGTCAGCTGAGCTGCGTGCCTAGCAGCCTGCTCACGGGTGGGGTGCACCCTGTTTCGGCCCCACGTCCACCTAGGGGAGCTGCTTTCCATTCATCAGGGTCTCCCCAGGAAAAGCGTGATACTACCAGGACATTTGGTTCCCACGGCAGGGAAGCCGGGAGCCCCGCCCAGCAGCCCAACAAGTCACGTCCCCAGCCCCCACAGAGGGCCTGCGAGCCCGGGTCTGCCCAGTGACCGCCCATGGGCACCTCCCCACCCAAAAGACCCTGGCAGCGGCCACAGGCCCTGGCCTCACCTGGAAAGAAAGTCAGAGCAGGGCCGTGCGCCCCGCGCCTGTAATGGCTAGGATTTCACCTTCAATTTCCAAAAAAGTGTTTTTTGCTTTGGCTTTATAAGGGTCCAGCTCTGATCACATTACTTCTTACAAACTTTGAAAATGTGCTTATTTCTAAGAAAAATAACTGAAGATAAACTTGTACTTTTTATTTTTTTAAAGATTTATCTTTATTTATACAAGCACTGGTACAGTCAGAAGCACGGGACGGTGAGAGAATTCACCAGAACCAGAGCGGGGAGCAGGCAGGCAGAAGGACCGAAGTACACTGCTGAGGGGAGCAGCGGGCGGCAGGAGAGTTCTGCGCGCCATGTGGGACCCTCCTCCAGTGGCCGGAGCAGCTGGGGATCGAACCGGCGCTGCAGAGGCCGCGGGCAGCTTCGCAACCCAGCGCTCAACCGCTGTGCCACTGGGGAGGCCCTAAACTTGTACATTTTTTCATTGCTTTGCCTCGTGCTGATTTGCCTCTTGGAAAACCCTCTTTTTAGGTCACCACCTCCACACCAGCTGACCGGTCACTCTCTTTTACGTCCTGCAGTGGGGATGGCTTCACTCTGCTCCCCCAAGCTCGCCTGCTGTGTCCAGGAAGACCCGGGGTTCCCATACTCCCATACTCGGGGCTCACTGAGGTGAGCAGGGGCTGTGCCCTGATGGCCCGAGTGTGGTCTCCACAGGGAGAAGGCGGGATGCTGCGCAGGGCCTGCGGGCAGGCAGGGTTTGGTGTCTGGGCAGCGCTGGCTGGTGTCCAATACCCAGGTGGGGCTGGCCCCACAGTCCGTGGGGACACGGGATGTCCCTCAGGACACGGCCTGCAGTGCTGTCCCCTGAAGCCCTGCTGGCCCTGGCAGCACACCGGCCAGAGAGGCCTCTGAATAAAATGTGCACAGGAGACAGTCTCGAATCATTGAATCACTTAAAAGAGCAAGGGAGCTGCTCTTGAGGTCAAACAGGTGTCGCCTCACTGCTGGGGTGAGGGACAGGCACCTGACAACAGAGTGGGGGTGGCCACAGTGGCGGGAGGGTGGTGCATGGCTCCAGGCGGGAGCCATGCTCTGGGACACAGAGTGTACACCAGGCACTCGCTGCAGAGTGAACACACCTGACAGGTGCACGTACCTGGGGCTCCTGGGTGCCGCTGGGGGCAGTAGGCAGGGGCGGGCTGAGGACCAGCTCAGGGTCTCCGGGATTGGGGTCCCCTCCCGACCCCCAGGAGCAGCTTGCTTCCCTCTGAATGCTGCGGAGGTTAGCAGGGAGGTGCCCTATGCATAGCGCCTATGCACTTGACTACACTGACTACACTCACCAGCCCTGACTGTGCTCCCAGCCCTTGTGCTACCTCCGCTGACAGCTGACTCTCCTAAGATATTAGCAAATGGACTATTAATCTAGTATTAATAGTACTCAGAAAGTATCCACTAACCTCACTAAATACTAACAATGCTAACTTAACTCTACCAACAATACTAACTTCACTCACCTTACTAGCAATACTAACTGCGCTACAAATAAATGAAACTACACAAACAAAAAATGAAAAATGAGATTTAAATGCAAAATATGATAACAACAAACCAATTACAAACTAACTACTAAATTTAAGAATAAAACAGAACAATATCAAAGACCAATAGAACAAACAACAGAACAAACAACAATTAGAAACTAAAACCTGAAAAAACAAACAAACAAATCAAAATAAAAAAAAAAACAGAAACGACAAAGGGGAAGAAAGAACAAACAATGAAACAAGAAAAGAAGGGAAGATGGGGTAGATCTCTAGAAAATAAAAATAAAAAAACTAAAAACTGAAGTCAAAAAATAAAGAAAAGAATAAAGATAAAAAAAAGCCAATAATAAAAAAAAAACTAAAGGAAAATAAAAAAAAACAAAGAAATAAAAGGAAACAGAAAAAGTAGAAAAAACCATAAGCAAATACAAAAAAAAAAAAAACAAGGAAAATAAGGAAAAAAAAAACAAAGAAAGAAAAATAAAATAACTAAAATAGCCTAAACAAACAACTAAATAAGTAAAGCAATAAATAAAGCAAAAGAAAACCAAATACCGCAAAACACAATCTCTCTCACTGTGTCGGCGTCCGGAGTGCACAGGTCACTGTCCAAAGCTTCCCGGCTCCTGAGGACACAGGCGCAGTCCGGGCGGGCCTGATGGAGGCGGTGCCGGTGCCGTCACAATGGCTCTTTGTGGTGTCAGAGCCAGAGGCCACAGCCATTGGCAGAGGGAACCCCCAGCGGTTTCTCAGCCTTAACGAAAAAGCTGCCACTTAATGGCAACCCTTGGAACGCCGAGAGGCCCTTTCATTTGTGCTGAGCAATCCCGTCCTGGGTTTTGGCTTTTCCAGGCGTCCCCATTCTGGCCCTGCCTTGTGCAGATGCTTTACTGTCACGCTCACACTGTGGAGGGAACAGCAAACAGGGGGCGCGGGCGGTTGGGCGCGCGCTGGGGAGCTGTCCACAGCCTCTGCCCGCCCGCGAAGGGCCCACGTGGCGCGCAGACCCCTCCTGCCGCGCCCGCTGCTCCCCTCAGCAGTGGATTTCAGTCAGTCTGCCTGTTCTGTTCCCGGCTGTCTCTGGGGAATCCTCTCACCCTCCTGCGCATCTGGCCTGCACCCCGGTGCTTGTATAAATAAAATAAATCTTTAAAAAATAAAAAAATAAGGAGTCACAGTTACTACTGTTGGAGTGAACTAGTAAGGTTTCAATTCTAAAATTTTCAAGAGGTAATTTCAGGATTCTTTTTCAGCCTGTCTTTCTTTTTTGGGGCTATAATTGTGTCATGGACTCTAGTTTAGTAGAAAAATAACATTAAATAATAACACTATATACACAATAGTTCCTTTGAGAAGGAACAAATTACAAATACAATAGGTCATAACAATATCAATGTGCTTAAAAACTAAACAAAAATGTTAGGTAATTCAGAATACTTCGTTTTTTAGCTTGCTTTTAACACTTCAGCCAAAATTGATTTAATAGTGATAAATATCAGGAAGTATAAGTATCATTGTTTTAATTCTATATATATATTACGTATATCAGTATGTACACTTACAAATACATTATTAAGTATCTGAAGAAGGAGATTTTGAGAAGAGAGGTTAATCATTTTTTCAATGTTACCTATATATGATATTCACTCAAAAGAAACAATGACTAATAATTGAGAAACTACACTGTACTTTTGTAGAATTGATAGTGTTCTAGTGATCAAGATATAGAGAGAATGTTGTGATAAAACTGACTTTTCAATGACAGGGAACAAAAGCAATATAAGTAGTTTTTAAAATAATCCAACAGAGAAATAACAAATGGTGATAGGATCTGTACAAAGGATCAAAACAAACCAATTGAATTTTCACTACCATTTAGGATAACATCAAAATATGAAACCCTTCAGGATATTTTTAATAAAATGTATGTATCTGTAAAGCTATGAAAACATTATTCTTTAATGGAAATTATAAGACTTCAATAAATGACAATATGAACTCTATTTACAGACCAGGATGCATACAGCAAAGTTTGGGAGAAAGCACAATTGCAGAGGGGAGCATAGAGAGGCAGAAATGACTGAATCACCCTGCAGTAAGAAAAAGGATAACAGTGTTTCATGTGGACAAAGGAGAAGGAATTGTGAGATGAGGTCAAAGATATTTACAGAAACTAGTCACTCAGAACTTCCTGCTAATTGTGAAAATGGAGAGAGGTGTTGGAGAGTGGTGTGAATTGAATAGTTTGTGTTTGAGAAAAATCTCTTTGCATTGGGGAAACTAGATTGTAGGAGAACCAGACTGCAACAGGGACGACAATGGAGAAACTTGCAGTAGACAAAGAGAGAGGAGTGGGTCAGAGTGGTACATTGCTTAGGATGTTAGCTAATAGGGCTGATTTGGATTAGTATAGAAAGTGAGGGAAAGACAGAAATTAAAGATGCTGCCAAACGTTCTATCCTGAGCAACTTGGTAGATGTAATTGCTATTTGCTTTTTTTTAAGTTTTATTTTTATTTGCTGAATTCAGAGAACAAAGAGTAGAGGTTTGGGTAAATAGAAGATTGGTGTAGTTGAAGAGGTTAGATTCCATCTTCTTTTATAAGAAGTCACACCACTCTATCTAACAAAGATTTATTGATATATAATGTTGTGGGAAAGAATCAAGGTGGAGGCCCTGTTGCAGGGGTGAAAGAATTCACCAGAGACAGATGAGAACAGACAGGTGAATTTATTGAAATACACTACTAAATGAATCAGAGGGTGAAACAGGAGGAGTATACTGTTCAGAGTTTGGTCCCAAGTCTCTATTTATACTCTAGACACCATTGACTGGTTAGGGTGACTAGTCTTGGGTGTGTCCTGGCTGATGATCTGAATCAGCATAGAGGGTCATCAGTTCTGGGCTTCATCAGCTTAAGGTCCATGTTTCCATGGCAGTCCCATCCACTCCCTTTATCATTCCAGCCTCCCATACTTGCCTGCTGGGTAAGGAGTGGGGGCTTGGTTTTCAAATTCTTAATGATACTTTGACAGGCCAGAGGTGCAGGGGTGAAAATTTTCACCAGAAGCAGACTGGAGAACAGAAAAGGCACATTTGTTCAAATACACTGCTAAGAGAAGCAGCTGGGGAGACAAGAAAGATCTGCAAGTGAAGACAGATTTGGGGCTCCCTTTTATAACTGGTTTTGTCAGTTTTGCTTTGGGGAGTAAGTTTTGGGCTGGTTAGTGCTGGGGTGTCTGATCCTGGGGGGGTTGATCTTTCTCCCAGAATGTGTCCTGGCCTTGCCTCCACATTCCTGGTCAAAGGGATCCATCTTACAGTTTGGGACCCAGAGCAGCCTTATCAGTTCTCTCTTTGTTCAAGCCTCCCAAACCTTCCTGCTGGGCAATGGGTGGGGTTTAATTTTAACCTTATTTAACGCTACTCCACCAGATACCATTTGGTTTCTGTTTTCCTACCACAGTGGATACTTTCCTATATGTGATTTACATTCCCTCCTCCTGGTCTTCACCTGTCTGCATCCATTAAATTCGGAAGTATCTTGTGACAGAAACAATTCAAAGCATGCACTTTATGACTTAACACTCTTATATCAAAAAGTGTCAAATAAATTACCAAAAAGAGAAGCCCAAATCCCCAAAGGCTAAACACGGAAGCAATTCTACACTTTCTTAAGAGAGAATTTCTGACAATTAAATTGTAAGTTATGGTGAAATCAAAAGCAGCAAAAGGGGTGAATAGGGTTGCTTTATGTTTTATTGCTAATTCCCTGTCAAAGCCATATGCTTACTTACCAAATATTAAAACATGTGCCCATCAAATTGTTAGGGGGAAAGGAAGTCCTGAGCTAATTCCCCCACGCCAGACCAAAGCCATCAGGACAGTGGGAAAGACAAATCCCATCAACACCAAAAGAGGGTTGCTGGGACATGAGGGTGGAGTTAATCAGCCAGATTTGGTATAAAACCAGACACATGGGTCTTGGGGGCCCCTTCTTGGCATCACGGCTCTTGGCTCTCGGCCAGATCTCAGAGTATCATTGGGTTTCCAGGTCGGCAGAACTTGTGAACCCACTGAGGACTTGAGATGTTTATTTAAGAAAAACACAAAAACTTGATTGTTACTGACTTCTTTTCCAGTTATTGTTGCAGGATGTCCAAAGATTCACTTTTCTGGATTTTTTTTTAAGATGTCTTTATTTATTTATACAAGCACTGGGTACAGTCAGAAGCGCGGGAGGGTGAGAGAATTCACCAGAGCCAGAGTGGGGAACAGAACAGGCAGACTGACAAAATACACTGCTGAGCGGAGCAGCGGGTGTGGCAGGAGAGGTCTGTTGTGCCATGTGGGACACTTGCCAGGGGCCGGGCATTGAACCGGTGCTGTAGAGGCTGCGGGCAGCCCCACAGTCCAGCGCTCAACTGCTTTGCCACCAGGGGAGGCCTGGATTCACTTTTATGAAGAAACCCTAAGATGACTAACATGCTCAAACCAATCTTCCTTTCAAAGTTTCGGAGATGTGAAATAACATCTAGAATCACTCATATGCTGGCAGTATTTTATTTTTTACACAGAAAAGCTTTCAATCTTGATTTTGGTATTGCCATTTAACTTTTTGCATTTTTTTTTTAACTTCAAGGTTTATTTTCTGCTTGTTTTTGTTACTTTGGCATATGAGTGAAACTGCAGTTGTATAAGATACCCCACGCATGATAAATCGTTACTGAAGAGCTCTTTGTGTCTATATGTTGTATGTCTGTATGTCCTTTCCTTGTGTCTTTGTCTTGGCCTCTAGTGGTTGACAAATTGGTATGCATAGTGCCTATAGACATTGAAAAAAAGTCTCCAGTTATGAGGAAATGCTAAAGGTTATGGTTTGATTGTCAACATTGTAATACTTAACTAAGCCGGTGCCTTCATAGAGACTGAATATTGTTATTTCTGCTGTTTTCTGATATTTATTGCAAAGCTTCCCAGAAATCTAAATTCAAGTACAAATTTAGTAGCCTGTCATTTGGCCGATGCATGGGAATTTTGTGGCACCTCAGAAGAACTCCTGAGACACTCCACATTCCCTCCCTTTCCTCTTGGGAAAGGTATTAGATGAATTTGTCCTATTTGGCCTACCTAGTAGAGAAAACTAGAAGGGAAGCATTGTCACTTGGGAAAACGGGTAACATCTTGACCTGATTATATATGTAAATTGTTAATGGTGATTGTCGCCTTGTAATATTGTATAATTCAGTTGTTTATCGACAGAAATGGTTTCTGGAGAAAATAGGGGTAAAAGGTCTCAACGGATTCCTATTTATGGAATTGTTGAGAGTAAAAATTTCCGACAAAGGACTGAATAGATCTGGAGATTCACCTGAGTTTTACTAAGTTTTGACATAATACTGGTAATTTTTATTTTTTTTTTTGCCTTTCATTCTGAATCCACAAAAATTTTCTTGTTTTGACAGACCAGGACGTGCAGCGATGTTGAATTTTTTTCTTTTTTCAGCAGAACTATCTTGTGTTCACATTTTCTTTTCCCTTAATACCAACACAGCATAAAAATAGTGGTAGTAATTTTTTTTTACTACTTATCTCAGAGACTGTTTTTGCATAACTTCTGTAGGGATTTTGTCTGCTTAACCTAAAAAAAAAATTGGACATGAGTTTCATTGTGTGGCTTTGAGTGGAGTTCTTCCAGGAAGTTGAAGCAGAGCTGAACCAAGAAGAGGAGAACCTGTTGCTTTGTTTGTAGTATTCCAGAGACCTCCAAAGAAGGTGAGGAAGGTTGCCTCCATTGGTGGGACTGGACAACCTGGCAAATGAAAAAGTCCTGGTACCATCAAGAAGAGGAAAGCCCAGGTGGAGTCTGATGAGCCCAACTTTGTTCCTGAAGCCTACATGGACCAAATGTCAAGAGCTCACTCTGATCCTATACAGACTATTCCAAAAGCCAGCTAAAATTGCTGTTTAGTTATTTTGCCCTACGATTTTATGCAAAAATAGGTAATATGTCTTACATGTAGATTTAGTTTGCAAACTTTTGCTATGCCGTCAAAAGAATTTGGGCTCAAGGTTGAGAGAACATGGTTTTTACATAAGTTGAACCAATTTTAAGATTTTTTTCTTGTGATTTTGAAGTATTTGCTGTCTTGTTTTGGCTAAGCCTCCAGATTTTTTTTGTTGTTGTTTTTGTTTTGGCTTGCACTGATGAACTCTTTTTCCAGGAATGGAGGACTTTTGCTTTCCACAATGGACAATACCTGGAAAGACTGGTTTACTTTCACACTGGAACCCTGAAAAATTTTCATCTGAGACTGTATCCCAGCATCCATATATTTGATCCTCATCACCATGGAAATAGTGGCACAAAGTGAAAGGGGGGAATTGCTAGGTGGAAAAGATGTCCTGAGCTAATTCCATACAGGCTTTGTGGACTCCACTGCCACCCCAGTCAAAGTCATGAAGACACTGGGAACTACAAATCCCACCATCACCCAAGGGAGGGTTGATGGGATCTGAGGGTGGAGTTAAGCATCCAGGTTTGGTATAAAACCAGACACATGGGCCGTGGCGGGGGTGGTCAGGTCCCTTGTCTTCATGGCTCTTGGCTCAGGGTCAGGTCTCACTGTGCCATTGGGATTCAGGTCAGCGAACACAGGTGGGACACATTTAAGACTTTATCTCCCTTTTTTCTCCCGAGTTGTACATGTCCTCATTTCCCCTTCCCTTGTAAATAAACATTTTATTAACCTTTGTGTGTGCCTGCAGTGGAGTATTAATAAGTCCCTTTTAAGCACGTGGGTGAGAACCCACAGTCAGGTAACCCGTTTAATTTTGGGGCTGCCCTGTAACACTTTCAATTCTCAGATTACAGGGCATTGATCTGAGAAAATGGGGGGCATCGCACCCTGAAGGGCCTGTTTCCCCATCTCATCTCCAGCTGGCCTCGTAATAATCAGTCACACACAGACAGTCACAGCAAACAACCATCAGAACAGCCCGTCACAGCTGGTGCTCCTGGTATCCATTACGTTCAGCGTCCATTACTGGTTATCAGCCCCCAGCCTCACCCAGACACTACACTGCCATAGTCAGTTTGCATGAATTCATCAGGAACAGACATTTTTATGCAGAGTTTTAATCTTGCTTTGCCAGACCTTCATACAGGAACCCTCAGACTGAGAGCTCCTAACAGCCAGAAACCCCAAATGTCATGGGAGACTCAAGAGGAATTTTCCCAATGATACAGGTACAGCAGGCCAATTCTGGTGGTGAGAACTTGGCGTGGTCCTGAGCCCTGAGTCCTGGCTGTTAGACTCTATGGGGACTACACCTGAGGGGGTAGGGGGAAAACATGGATGCGACTGTCAATTTCTGTCTTACTTGATCCTATCACACTGTACTCCTGTGATGCAGTGTTCTTATTTTAAAGTAGATGAATTATTTTTGAGTCAGTGTATTTCTACTTCAAAATTTAATGTTAAGACCATTGTTGTGGTGGTGTTCATTTTCAGGTTCCCTGAGTTTTCCAAATTGTATCTTGATTCCTCTACTTGATTTTCTACTTGACATTCTTTTAGATAACACTTAAGTTCACTATTTTTCTACTTCACAAACCATGTTATCTTTTTATATGATGTAAAACTTTATATAAAATAAAACACTGCAATATTTATGAATTTTTATTCTCCAGAAGCTTCTGTGCTATAAAACCTGAGGCCTCATGACTGTTTACCCACTCTGAGAACATGAGCTGGGGGATGCTCCTCGCTCAAGCATTTTCTCTAGAGCAGGTCACTGTGTCTCCAAATGCTCCTGAGGGATCATAACATACTCCCTCCAGAAAATACTTCTTTTAAAAAATGTATGTTAATGACCAGACTGACTCCATACAGATTTCAGAATAAAATCTGTGTCGGAAAATCTCTCAAGTTAATAATCTTTCCAATGAAAGGCCATGATCTTCTGTTTCTCCTCCCAGGACTTCATCACTCTCTGCTCACATCCTGTGCATACTTTCTGTCTTTCCTTTGAAGAAAACTCAACTCTATTGAGAAGAGGATCTGACTTCAGGAGTGGGGAAACATGGGGCCATGTTAATTAATAATTGCCACTTAAAGGAAACACTCATTGTCACATCTCTGTTTTCTTATTTCAGGCTGTATCTCTGCCCCTCTGTGTGTGCACGTCTTCCCTCCGGGGAACACCCACATGAATACCCACTTGTTTCCACTCCTTATCCCTCTCCTATCCCCAGTTTCAACTGGTAACAGTGAATTTATTCACTAGTGCAAATAGGTTTTTCTGTATTTTGTAATGTCAGTTTTCTGTATTTTCTTTTTTTAAAAGATTGATTTATGCATAAAAGAACTGGGGCACAGGCCAGAGTTGCGGGGGGTGAGATAATTTATCAGAGACAGAGTGGAGAACAGAACAGGTATACTGAGTGAAATACACAGATGAGGGGATCAGCAGACGAGGCAGGATAGGTCTGCTGTGCCACGTGGGATAGCTCCCTGGCTAGGGATCGAACTCGTGCTGCAGTGGCTTTGGCTAGCTTCATAGGTTGCATCTTAACCCCTTAGGCTACCAGAGAGGCCTTGTTTTCTGTATTTTCTATCCCACAGATGAGTGAGACCATCTAATATTTGTCTTTCACTGTCTGTTTTTTTTTTTCACTTAACAAGATAACTTAAAGTTCTACTCACCTTGTCCCAAATGTATGATTTGATTTTTTAATCGCTGTGTACAATTCCACTAACTATGGACCCACAATTACTTTATTCACTCCTCTGTTGAAAGCCCTTGGGCTGGTTCTGCAATGGTGCACGGTGCTGTTGTGACACCAGTGCACATGAATATCTCTGTATTGTAGAGTTTTCACATTCTGGGATAAAAACTTAGCAAAGGGATTGCTAGTTCCTATGGGATTTCCATTTTTATTTACTTAGGACATCTCCAAACCATATTCCTAGATGCTTTAACTACTTACATTCCCACCAACAGAGGTGAGAGTTCCTTTCTCCCCACATCCACACAACAGCAGTTATGTTCAGTCTTTTTGATTGGCCCATTATCATAGGGGTGTGTGACAAGTCATTGCAGCTGTAGTTGGTGTTTTTGTTCCCCTGATAATTAGAGCTACTGAACAATATTATTTGGATTAAATATTTGGATGTGACAAAGCCATAAATACTTGCGGAACTGTGCCACCCTATTGCACATCCACCCCACAGATGAAATTGGGGACACATCTCCAAGGCCCCAAGGACAAGAGAAATGAGCATGCAGGAACAAATGTGCCCCACCACACTAGAGAGCTCATAAACCACTATAAAAACAGGCCCCTGCACTGGGAGAAAATATTCACATAGCATGCATCTAACATGGGGCTGGTTTCCATTCATACAAGGTATGTCACAGCCCAACAACAAAAAGCAGACACCCCAATCAAGAAGTGAGTAAGAAACCAACATAGACATTTCCAAGGAGGACAACCAGTTTCCCGGCAGAGTCGTCGGCAGATGTTATTGGGCTTCTAAGATATGCCTGCTCCTGAACTTTGCCTTCATGTCATGACACTGGCTGACCTCGAATGTGTTTTGTTAAATCCTGAGAGGTTAGCACATCTTCCATGGAATAGTTGTAGTCTAGTTCATAATTTTATAATTACATAATATAAACTAATAATGATGGATTAGTTCTGTCATACTGTTTCCTTGTGATTTTTGAGTGATACAAATTATGGTGTTTTAATTCATCACATCTCATATATGCTTTACAACATTTTCATTTTATTTCACAGATTGTACACGTACACCTGAGTCTGTTCACGGATACAGCATGAAAGCTCTGTAAATATTTACTGAAGTCTCTAAAATTATCTTTGCATGTGTGAGAGATGACAACGAACCTACCTGGTTTTGGATGTTTGAAAAACAATTGGCACAGTTGGCAGGATATGACTCCGAGAGCAGACATACCAAGTGGCATCTACAAATGGAGTGAAAGACAACATCAGAGTTGCTGGAGACAGGTGGTGGCCAAAGTCAAAGAAGATCTAAAGATGCTGAAGGAGCGCAGAATGTGGACAAGGTCTGGGAGATGGAGAACAAGCCCTGGGAATCATCTCGACCTTGTGGGGAGGAGAAGAAAACCCTGCAAGGCCCAGCCCACCATACCCCTGAAGCAGAAGACTTGTCAGGAAAAAAAAGGGGACCCCATCCATCACCTGGAGCTTGACAGTGACAAAGATGACACTGACTGACTTGCACAAACAATCCTTCCAGAAGGCAGAGAACTTTGGGACCTGGGGGTGGACAGAATCATTTGCCCACCACAGGAGATGAAGCACAAAGGATGGACCTGTCATCCTTGGTGGCTTAAAGCAAACTTATCTGCTGCCCGGCACTCCCAGGGCCACAGGGTGGCTGTGCCAGGCACTAGGGAGAGGTGAAAAAATCCTGAAGGGGTGGATTGGAAGGTATATGAGGTAAAGGTAGGCTTGTTGCCCCCTCCTGCCATTAGCCTCTGTGGCTGGCACCCAAAGTCTTGTACATGTACATGCACATGTGAGTGTGGACACCTGGGCCCAGAGAATTTTTGGTATGTGTGTATGTAAACCAAGGGATGAGGTGGTATAAGGGCAGCGTCACTCGGAATTCCAAAGCATTCCACACAGTGAAGGCCACCCACAAAAGGCCTCTTACCATGTATTTGAAGACACAATGGTCATGACATCAAACCCCAGGAATCTCAAACCATGAAGAATTATCCACAAGAACCACTCCAAATGCAATGGCCCCTCTCCTTGTGAAGACAAAGGACACACTCACCAGCAGTAGTGATGCAGGTTCAAAGGAGACTTGTAAATGCTGAGAACGGACCATTAAAAAATAAACCAAAGCGCACACATGGTAAATTTGTGATGACAGGAACCATTTCTACTTCAGAAGATTGTTTTCTTCCCATCTATGGTTCAGTTCTGTTGATTTTCTTTTTGTCTTCCTTCCCGCTTTCCTTTCTCCTTTAGTTCCATCCTACTTTATTTCCCTTTTTCCTTCCCCAACCTCTTCACAACCGCCTCTGCTGTTTTCCCCGTGAGGGAGCACAGGGGATGATGGTGACTTTGCATTTCCCTGTGGTCATGGCTCTGATAACAGGGCCACACCTGGGTCCCCATGGCCACTCACTGGAGCCTGATGGAGCCTGAGGAGGGGGAACCACAGTCCTGCTTGTGGAATCTCCTGTGACCCCCTGGCTGTGCTGATGACTCAGGAGGCTCATTACTGGGGACACCATTAAGAAGTCCACGGGGACAATGGACACCTGGTACTCTCAGGGTGAGGTCCCTGAGGAAGGGGATCTGGGGATGGTGTCAGGGCCTGGGGGGCAGTAGGAGAAGGAGATAGTGAACCCTGCGGCCTGTCTGCTGGAGTCTGTGAGCCAGAGGCCTGGACCCCAGACACCAGAGGCCAGCACAGCAGAGGGCAGCCGGTGACCGAGACATCAAGTCAGGTTTGCTTTTCCTCCTGTCTCTGTGAGGGCAAGAATTTTGTGGGAAGCAAACTTCTGGGACAGCGGGCACATCACACCAGACTGAGGTGTCTGTCAAATAATTTTAAAAAGTAAGTTTTTTAAACCTTAAATTTTTAATTTACTGACATTTCATTTAACCCATACATCAAAGTGTTAGCATTTCAACATGAAATATTTATGTTATTGTGTGTGTTTCCAATGGAGACTTTGTTTCTTTATTGAGGTAACACTGTTTTACAACACAGTATCACTTCAAAATGCATATTGTATTTCAGGAGAACAGTAGCTAGAATATTCATCTTATTAATGGAAACTAATAAATTATAAAGGTGGATATAGTTCAGTTTCAGAATGCCATGTTGTTTTTGGATAATCTTAATTTAAGGTGTTCCACAAATTATTATCTTTCATGCATTTATTATTTTATAATATTCTGACCTAGGGTATATAGGGCAATTATTGTTTCATAACTAATTTTTTTAACATTTAGCACTCTGAGTTGAAAGTATATAATTTTAGACCTCCCTGGTGGTGCAGCGGTTGAGCACTGGGTTGCAAAGCTGCTCGCGGCCTCTGCGGCGCTGGTTCGATCCCCGGCTGCTCCCCGGCCACGGGAGGAAGGGTCCCACATGGCGCACAAACCTCTCCTGCCGCCCGCTGCTCCCCTCAGCAGTGTACTTCAGTCCTTCTGCCTGCTCTGCTCTCTGCTCTGGCTCTGGTGAATTCTCTCACCCTCCCGCGTTTCTGACTGTACCCAGTGCATGTATAAACAAAACAAACAAACAAATAAATAAATAAATAACATGCCTCTTAAAAAAAAAAGAAAGTATATAATGTTACATGAAATCACATTTAATAGAAGTATTTAGAGGGCAGTGGGGAAAATCTGAAAGGAAATTTAAAATACTGCTAATTGTTTAAAAAGGGAAGGTATATATCCTCATCCCTAAAATATTATGACAATGAGGGGAGTGAGACAGAAATTCATGACTTTTTCTTGTTATCTGTTTTTTATTTTATTTTTTTTATTTCACACTAACATTTTACAATA
Source organism: Talpa europaea (assembly GCF_964194135.1). Taxonomy (NCBI): domain Eukaryota; kingdom Metazoa; phylum Chordata; class Mammalia; order Eulipotyphla; family Talpidae; genus Talpa; species Talpa europaea. The sequence goes on from NC_140075.1 coordinate 17,293,552, forward strand.
CATACTTTATTTTATTTTTAAACAATATTTGCTTTCCCCCACCCCCTCAGGTTGAATCCCCATAGAATTTCCTTTCCCAAGGCACCGTGCACCATCACCTCAGACCCCTGTGCTCTTCCCTCCCTCCCTCTGATCCCTCTCCCTCCTCCTCCCCTGCAGGATGTCTCGGATTTATAATTGTCTGATTTTGATTTGTTGTTGTTGTTTTTTTTTTAAGAATTATTTATTGGGCCTCCCCGGTGGTGCAGCGGTTGAGCGCTGGGTTGCGAATCTGCCCGCGGCCTCTGTGGCGCCGGTTCGATCCCCGGCTGCTCCCCGGCCACCGGAGGAGGATCCCACATGGTGCGCAGACCTCTCCTGCCACCCGCTGCTCCCCTCAGCAGTGTACTTCAGTCCTTCTGCCTGCTCTGCTCCCCACTCTGGCTCTGGTGAATTCTCTCACCCTCCCGCGCTTCTGACTGTACCCAGTGCATGTATAAACAAAACAAACAAACAAATATAATAAATAAATAAATAAAAGCATGCCTCTATAAAAAAAAAAAAGAAGAATTATTTATTTATTTATACAAGCACTGGGTACAATCAGAAGTGCAGGAGGGTGAGAAAATTCACCAGAGCCAGAGCAGAGCAGGCAGAAGGACCAAGGTACACTGCTGAGGGGAGCAGCGGGTGTTAGGAGAGGTCTGCGTCATGTGGGACCCTCGCTGGCAGCCGGGGATCCAACAGGTGCTGTGGAGGCTGTGGGCAGCTTCACAGCCCAGCGCTCAACCTCCGCACCACTGGGTAGGCCCACTTTGTTGTGTTTTGTAATGTTGTGTTTTGTACTTTGTTGTGTTTTGTACTGTACTGTTATTATTTTTTACACTGATGTCTTGCTGTGTTGGATTACACTTATTTTCATATGTTGAACCATCCTTGTGGCACTGGACTGAATCCTACTTCATCGTGGTGTACTCTCCCTTTGAGGCATTGCTGGATTCTGTTGGCAGGATTCTGTTGAGGAATTTTGCATCAGTGTTCATTAGGGAGATTGGCCTGTAATATTCTTTTTTATGTGCTGTCTTTCTTTCGTTTTGGTATTAGTACAATGTCGGCTTCATAGAACATATTTGGTAGTATTCCTTCTTTTTCAATTTTTTGAAATAGTTTGTGTAGTATAGGCACTAATTCACTGCTGAACATTTGGTAGAATTCATTTGTGAAGTTGTCTGGGCCTGGGTTTTTGTCTTTGGGGAGTGCTTTTATTACTGCCTCAGAGACCATACTTGCTGACCTGTGCTTTTTCCCAGTGGTTCTCTGAGAAATGGAGGAGGGGTGGAGGGGAGCACCTCAACACAGGGACTCTTATTCAAGCTAGGTTTTCTGTCTGTCCCATGTTCACCAGGTGCTGTGCCCACAACTATAGGGATCCTGTGCCCTAAATTCTGTGTTGTAGGTCTCCGTTCCAAGGCTATCAGATCCAAAATGCTGGCTGTCACTCTGCAGTGCCTGTTGCTATGGCACGTTCCTCATCCTGGATCCTGCTCCTAGCTCTCAGTTCCAGAATGGGGGTCTTGCTCCATGCCTTATTTCCCTTCTTAGCCCCATTTGCATGGCCCATCCTTTCTCAGAGCGTGAGTGTGTTTTTGGGATCCCTGGTTTCCAACTATCAAGATGTTGGCGATTTTGGTCTGGTCGTGGGCCTTTTGAAGTGATGGGATTTTGCAAGGTCTGGATGGAAAAAGTAGAGAGTTTTCATCCAGATTACAGGTGAAGGTGTTCTACTGTGACTCTTGTCTATACCAGGCCATGTTTGCCATTTGAATCTTTGGATTTGTTTGATTGCTGTTTAGAGGAAAGATTCTAAGGTCCTTGCTGGATACTAAGAGAGGTTTGCTTGAAGGATGCCCTCCGAGAGAATTAGGAATGCATTCCAGAACCTTGACGTTTGCAGGCAATTACATGAGAACTTTCAAAAAGTGGAGAAGGTTGCCACGTGGTTTAAATGCCATCTTGAAAAAGAGAAGTGTTCAACAAGGAGGACACAAGGACCGCTCACTTCCACACAGAAGAGTTTCAAATCATCAAATGTTTGAACTACCAATTAGAGATGAGTTGCACAGACACACTCAAACTCTCTGCCAGGCCAAGGACATTTTTTCTGGCAAATCCACTGGTTTTGCGAATAGTTTGGCATGGCACCACTGCAAGACAACATTGTGTGATCTTCCCTCTCCACCCCTACCCACTTTTAGGCATTGCAATTTTACTTTGATTTTGAGTTTTGACTTCTGTGGAACTTCTTTAATTTTTTTTCCCTTTTTTTCCCCATTTCGTCCCTTTTTCATTTGCAGGTCAAAGCAGCCAGAGAACAAACCCTCCACCTATTGCAAAATGTACTAAATTTCAGTTTACACAAGAGTATACACCTGGCTTAATGAAAACTAAGAGATATCAACTGTGTATGTTTGCATCTTTCTGCTTTTCCATTGATAGTGGGTGATTAAAAAGATATAATTTGAAATATAAGAATTTATTCTGGAAACTGTTTGCATGTAGAGTTATAGAATTAGGAAGAACACTTTTTTATTTTACCTGGATTTTTAAATTTCACAAGTAGGGTTTCTCATCAGTGAAAGTTTGGTGGAAGGAAAATGGTTACTTTTGGAATGATATAATATAGGAACATGGAAAAGGTCGTTTTGTCACCACTGTGCTGCTGAGTCTATCCAGAGCTTGGTATTTCAAATTGTCACTACTGAGTAATTAAATGCCATCCCCCTTAGTATTTAGGTCAAAGGTCCCCAGAAATCTAATTCAGGAAATAATGGCTGTCTTTTATTTCATTGATCAGAGGAAATTATATGGAACATCCATGGAGCTGCTAAGCCACCCCACAAAATTTCTCCTTTTCTTTATGGGCAAGACATTAAACACACTTGCCTACTGGACATTTATCTGATGAAGTTGAACTTGTTGGGAAGTATTTTCACTTGAGGGAAATAGTTAACTTTAATATGTAAATGAACATTAATATTGGGTTCTAAAATTTTTGTGAGACTTCTTTGGTTTATACTATATTCTGGTATAATATTGCTTGTCAATTCTGATTATTGTAGTTTTGGAATGCTGTAGGTTATAATATTCAACAAATTTATTTGTCAATGATATTATCAGATTTTTTAAAAAGATTTATTTATTTCTGCATACAAGAATTGGAATATAGGCCAGAGGTGTGGTGGGTGAGAGGATTCACCAGAGACAGAGTGGGGAACAGAACAGGCGGATTGACAGAAACACTCTGCTGAGGGGAGCAGCGGGCCAGAGAGAAGAGGTCTGCTGCAACATGTGGGTTGTTCCCTGGCCTGGGATAAAACTCATGCTGCAGAGTCTGCTGATAACTTTATTGGTTGCCTCTTAACCCCTTGTGCCACCAGGGAGGGAGGCCCTAGTATCAGATTTTTTATTTTAGTTATCTCAGAGTTCTGGCACTTGTAGAAATTGTTTCTGGAGAAATGAACAAGAGAGAAATCTTGACAATTGTTAAGACCCATGGTAATAGATGGAATTTGAGATGGAGAGATTTCTACATATGCATGAGTGGATTAACAATCTTGATAAGTTTTGCTTGGAATGAAACTTGTTTTGTTTTGTTTTGAATCATGGAAGAAGTTTTTTTTTTTTTCCTCTGAGCTGAGCAGTATCTCTAGCAAAGTTATATTGTCAATTTGTGAAAAGAACTAAATTCTGTTGACATTTTTCTCTCTACTTCACACCATCATAATATGGAAAATAGTAAAATGTATGATAGTACTCATCGGAATGTGTCTGCCTTTGCATAATTTCAATAGGGGATTTCATTGCCTTCTCCTTAAATAAAGAATTAAGTGTCACAAGACACTGTAATTGAAATATTATAGTCTAGACCAGTTTTCTTTTAGTAGTTGGATTGAGAAGAGCCAAGAAGAGAAAGCCTGCCATGTGCTTGTAGGATTTCAGAGACGGTTGGAAGGTTGCCTGCACTGGTGACCCCAGATAAAACCCTTCAGAAAAGAAATCACAGGCAGAGTCTGAGGAGAGTGAGGCTGGGCTCCTGAAGCATGTACTGGCCAAATGTCGAGAGCCTAATCGACAATACTTTAAGTAAAGTTTCATTAAAGACAAAAAAAAAATTCTGCTTGGTTGATTTGCCCTATGAGTTTATGCAAACACAAATAAAAAGGATTGGAATTAAAATTAATTAATTACTTGTGATGAAAATGGAGAAAAAGCAATTTCCTCTCTTAACCTTTTTTTAAACAATTTTTGGCTTTGATTAATTGACTGTTTTCTAGGAATGAAGGACTTTGCCACACTGGATATACTTGGAAAATGCCTAGCGACTGTCTTGTTTTTGTCACCGTAGTAGAGACTGTTTTCTGCTTCCACATCCTAGCAGCTACACATTTGAACTCAATCACCACAGCTTTTGGTGGCAAAAGTTGGACTTGGAAGTTGTAAGTGGGCTATGATCTCACCCTTTGCCCTTTCCCTGACTTCTCAAAGTCAAGGTAGACTTTAAAGATAGAAGTAGTGAGCCAGAGGGGGTCCTCCAGCTTCTGCAGGGTCTCCCTCTTATGCTGCTACTTGAACTTTGTTGGCCTTCTCACGAGCGTCTTCTGCTGTACTGAGATCCAGAAGCCCCACTTCTGTGGCTCCCCACCATCCTGCTTCCTTGAGAGTCAGTGGCAGCCTCCATCTTCACCTCATGGTGGACTCATCTTGGGCAGTGCACTGTAAACTTGTCCTGTTTCCTTCTCTCCTAGCCCAATCTGCCCTGCACAAATGCCTGCTTCTCTTTCCTGCCAGAACATTGCCTGGAATTTGCTGTCATGTAAGCTCTGCTCTAAGGCCTTGCCCATTCCATTTTGGACCCTGTTTTTTTTTTTTTTTTTGGCTGAATGTTTACACACAAGGGGATGGTTGATTTTGGAGTGATTGTGAGCCTGCATTTTTAAATCTGTCTCTATTTTTCTTCTCCCCCTCTCTTCCCTTTGTTACTTTCAGTGATTAAAAATCTTTGAGTGTGTCAGATTTTGATGAGTTTGCTTTCCTGTGCACAGGTTGGTACAAACTCTTACAATGGGCAATATAGGATTTTCCCCTTAACAACTTAGGGTCCTTGGGCACCTCCCAGTTTTGCTTGGTGTTATGTACATTTCTAAAATGCCTTCACTGGGCCTCCCTGGTGGCACAGCTGTTGAGCACTGAGTTGCACAGCTGCCCACAGCCTCTGCAGCATGGTCGAATGCCTGGCTGCCATACTAGGGTCCCACATGGCGCATAGACCTCTCCTGACCCCCCGCTGCTCTCCTCAGCAGTGTACTTCTTCACTCTGCCTGTTCTGCTCTCCCCTCTGGCTCTGGTGAATTCTCTCACCCTCCCATGCTTCTGACTCTACCCAATGCTTGTATAAACAAACAAACAAACAAACAAATAAATAAATGAATAAATAAATAAATGTTTAAAAATAAAAAATAAAAATAAAATAAAATGCCTTCACTGTTTGATGAAAGATAAAATGTGTGACAGCTATTTCCTACCAATTTTGGCTGCTCCATACTCCTGGTTCCCAGCATCCCTCTAAACACACACATTTTTTTTTAAAGTTACTTCAAATATTAAAAAAAATATATTGTCATTTATTTTTATATCATTTTTCATTTTTAAATAATATTTGCTTCCCATTCACCCAGGTGTATTCTCCATAAAATATCCTTCACCAATACAACCATGCACCATCACCTCAGTGCCCCATCAGCACACACTTTTTCCAACATCAGATATTTCAGTATTTTTTCAAAACCTAAGATTTCTAATATAGTCAGATTTATTTTTATTTTTTTTAAGATTTCTTTCTTTATTTATACAAGCACTGGGTACAGTCAGAAGTGTGGGAGGGTGAGGGAATTTACCAGAGCCAGACCGGGGAACATAACAGGCAGACTGATGAAATACACTTCTGAGGGGAGCAGCACGCATGGCAGGAGAGGTCTGTTGTGCCATGTGGGACCCTCTCTGGGGGCCTGGGTTCAAACTGGCACTACAGAGGGTGCGGGCAGCTTCACAGCTCAGTGCTCAACTGCTGCATCACCAGTGGAGGCCCTTAATATAGTCAGTTTTTAAAAGAGACTCAAGTGACTGTTTCCTTTTAAATAATAATAGTTTTTATTTTAATAATGATTCTAATCTGGAATTAAAGACTGTCTTTATGTAACAGAGATAAGCAATCATGGTATGTAAGAATCAGAAAGCACTGTTTTCTAATGAGGGAAAATGGAGAAGGAGGCAAAGAAGTAATAAGGAGCTCACTTGGGAGATGGGTTTCAGAGGATGTGGTGAGGATGCAGGTGACAGGAATGGAGAGATAAACGTGAAAGTGGGGGAAAGCATGTGGTGACTTGCTCAGTAACAGGTTAAAGATTTGCGTTTTTGACAGCAGAAATAAATGAAATAGCATTTTTAAAAAAGACAATCAAAAATATCAATGAAACCAAAAGCTGGTTCTCTGGAAAAATAAACAAAATAGACAAAACTTTATCTGTGATCATGGAAAAAGAAGGGAGAAAACTCAAATAAATAAGACCATAAGAAAGAGGGTAAATTAAAACAGACACAGCAGAAAGCCAGAGGCAAATTAGAGATTACAAGAACATTTATATGCAAACAATTTCAACAATCAAGACGAAATGGGCATAGTCTTAGAACTATACAATCACCCAAAGTTGAACAAAGAAGACACAGACTATTTAGACAAATTACAAGCAGCAAAATTGAAAAATTAATTAAAAGCCCCTTGAAGTGCCAAAACCCAGGAACAGATGCTTTCGGAAGTGAGGTCTACCAAGTGTTCAAGATAAACTAATGCCTGTCCTACACACACTCTTTGAAAACATCAAGAAAGAAAGAATACCACCAGAAACATTTTACAAAACCAACATTATACTAACACCAAAACCAAAAGGAATCAAAAAATGCCAAAAATGAAATCTACATACTAATCTCCCTAATGAACACTAATGTAAAATCCTCAATAATATCTTAGCAAAATGAATCCAACAAAAGGAATGAAAGAAAATATTTGCACTCCATACAACTAATAAGGGACTGATAACAGAGATCAATAAAAGTGTAACACTACTCACCAAAAATAAAGCAAATAATCAAGTCAAAAAATGGGCAGAAGAGCTAAAAAGACACTTCTCCAGAGAAGAAATGCAGATCGCCAAAAGGAATACGAAAAAAAAAAAAAATCATCATCACTTATAATCAGGAAAATGGATATCAAAACCACAATGAGATACTACCTCACTTCACTGAAAATGGCTTATATTAAAAAAAAAAAAAACTGGAAACAATAAATGCTAACAAGGGTGTGGTGAAAAAGGAAACCTCTTACACGGCTGGTGGGAATTTAAACTGATCCAGCCAGAAAGGAAAGCTGTGTGGAATTTCTTCAAAACACTAAATATGGATCTGCCATATGACCCAGGAATTCCATTCCTAGGAATCTACCCAAAGGACACAAAAACACTAATCCAAAAGGAGACCTGCACTCCTGTTTATTGCAACACTATTTACAATAGCTAAGATATGGAAACAAACTAAGGCCAAAAAATATACAAATGGGTCAGAAAGTGGTGGGTATATACACAATGAAATACTACTCGACAATCAAAAAAGGTAAGCTCATGCCATTTCTGGCAACATGGATGGAGCTGGATAGGATTATGCTCAGTGAAATAAGTCAAAAGGAATAAGATAAATTTTGGATTGTTTCACTTATATGTGGACTACAGAGAAACCAAAAAGCTCAAGAAATAGACAAAACTTACAAGCTGACATTGGATCTGAGACATGCAGCAATTTTGGGGGGGTGGTAAAATGCTAAAAACAGTGGAGAGAAAAGCATCAGGTTACGATGGTGATGGATAATAGAGTCTCTGGTGGTGGGGGAATTACAGGCACTACACCTGAGAGGAAAAATCAAATACCTTACAAAAATGTACAAGAACTTTCAAAGGAAATTTAGAAACTGAAATTAAAAAATAAATATATATCTCTTATAAGTCTTGGCTGAGGGAGCCAGAGCTGTAGGGGGGCTAAGCTGAGGGGGGAAGGTGTTGTGTGCCATTGTCCCCAGCTTAATTTCTGTTTTTTGGGGGTTGCCCAATGAATGGAGTTGGCTTTATTACCCTTGGTTATTCTGGGTCTCATTCCCACGTTCATGCCCTCAGGGTCGCCTGCCTTTCAAATGGAAGAATGAATAAGAAGTCTCAGGGGATGGGGGAGTGAGTAAACGGCTCGAGGTGGCCCAATGAACCTTGGAGGGCAGGGTGGGGATGCAGTCCTAACCTCAATCTGGTGTATGCTCTGCCTGATGGGGTTGTTGGCACTGGGGGATATAAGGTGGCCAACACCAGGCATGTTCCAGGAGCAAGGCAGTCCATCTTCTAAAGATGGCGTGGAGGAGTGGAAGGCCATGCAGGATCTGGGGGTTCATTGGATAGAAGGCAAATGTGGTCAGATCAGAATCAATCAGGTAGCCCAGCCTGCAGACATCTGAATTCTCATACGGAAAACAATATCAGTGACACCTCCTGTAGTTAGGTGGCTAGTCCTGGAAAGGCCTTGCTGGAAATCAGCATGCAAACTATATAGCAGGTGTTACATCTGCATCATGTGTAGGAAGACCCCTCCCTAACTTCCAGCTCCCTCAGCCCAGCAGCCAGTTGCAATGGGGCATGACCAGCTCCACTGCAGAAGGGGCCCCTTGCACCAGCGTGGTTTTGGGTACATGTCAGTGAGGTTGAACCTAGCCAGTGCCATTTAAAGGCAGCACAGCTTGCCTGCCTTTCCCTTCTGCAGAGCCCACTGTTGGCACAAGACCACACAACCTCAGGGCAGATAGGGTTTCACATGCTGGTGGGGGTTCAGTTTTAAAGAACATGTGGCATTGTAAAAGGAGCAGTCAGATTTTATCTCACAGGAGCCAATCAAATGTTGAAATGGTGTCAGTTTTGAAGATGCACCAATCCAGTATACAAGGGGGATAACAGTGAAGGAAGTATTAGCTGGGACAGTAGCTGGTTTCGTGCATTGATTGGAAGACTCCATTTGGACACTCATTTACTGAGACCTTCATTCACCAAATCCTTCATTCATTGCAGACCTTTACATCTGATCTCTCCTTGGAAACACTGCTTGACATTTGCTTCTGCCTCTAACTCTGCTCCCACATTGCCTGTTGACTGGTGTCCGTGCCCTATGTGTAGCATCTCTGGAAGAGCTATTAATTGGTGTGTGGTCCTCTGACACCACTTGTAAAAAGAGTTTCTCCTGTTGGCCTATGTTTGGCATCTTTAAAGAGTGTAACACCGATGCCTAAGCTTCCACATCCCTGCCTGCTCACTGGCACTGCAGGCATGTGCCCAATCACCTCTAATAAGCATCTTCTGATCTTCCAGCACCACTGCTCACTGCCGCCCCTTCCTCCAGAATGCCTGATACAACCTCTTGGTGCAGTTGCATCTGACACTGTCCACTCCAGACTTCAGATTTCTGCCTCAGCACCTCCTACTAAAACATGTGGCTGCTTGCACTGGGAGTGGCAAATAGTGAAAAGCTTGTGGTCTCTGCTGCTTTCAGAGCAGGCTGCACATACTGGGATAGTGGAGTGGGAAATCACTGCTGCCACTCAGTCTCCAGGCACCTTTGATTAGGCAGCGGACTGCAGGAATGTCTCTAGGGCCCCACTGACTTTAGGGACTTTTCAGTCACTGTTGCAGTGTGACTACCACCAGCTGCCACCATGAGTCGGGTCCTGGTTCATCACTTATTGGTGTGCACCACCTCCAGGCTCTCATTGACAGGATGGGGCCATCCTGCATAAGCAGCTTTTGGTTTGGACTACTGGACGCTGTGGGCACTCTTTGGGGTAAGACAGCCAGCCATCTGTGACCTTAGAAACTTTCCTTTTCCCCATTTCCCACTCATTGCAACCTGAGCCTGACTTGTGTTTTGCAGTTGTGAGCACATAGATGAGGACTCACAGACTGTCATCCCCTCAGATTTGCATGGTTTCACATGGACACACAGTCTTGACTGTGCTGTGACCAGAGCTGCTTAGCCACACTGACTTGAGGACTGAGGAAAGCTACACTCCCATTCTTGACTCATTATGGCAATAAGCAATGATATTGTTTATGCTTCTAAGTTATGGGGTGATTTGTTTCATTCAGTAGATGTATATATCAAATACCAGCTGTGTTAACTGAAAATCACATCCTGTTTGAAGCACCCCGACAGTGTATGCTTTAACTCAGTAGCACTGCCAAGGGCCAGATATCTCTTCCACGGGGCTCCCAGTGACTCCTCTAAGGCACTGCTCACCAGGGCTTCAATTTCAGCTTGAACCAAGTCTCTTCCAAGGCTGAATTAGGTCTTCAGGTCTTCTGAGCCCATAAAACTCCCAAGGTATTCCTGAGTCTTCTTAGTGGGGAGGTCCATCCCACATTGGCACTAAAGAACTCAAGCCATCTTGGTGGCTAATAAATTATTATTGGTATTTGATTCACAGAAGCCTTATCAGGTTTGTGTCTGAGGGGCAAAATCTAAAACACAGAAAGTAAAATTTCTAGTCAGGATGCCTACCCCTGGGTAACACCCTGATGCTCTGCAGGGACTTGGAAATAACAGAGTAGGTAGGGCCTGTTCCACAGTGTGATCTGAGAAATTAGGGCAATGGTTCTTGATGCTCCCCAAGCAGAGAACATTGGGAAAGGTTTCATGATACATACAGCTAAACTAACTCCTGACTCAAGGTTATTTGCAGAGAAAAAAATGGACATTCCAGAGAGTAGTAGCACATTCTGGAAAAAGCTAAAGGAATATGGAGTTCAGTACAACTGAATAAGTAGTTACAGAGAAGGTAAGATTGCTAAGAGAGAATAGGGTCAGACTGAAAAACGCTGGATGTCATGCTAAGACGTGGGGACTGCTTCTAAAGACAATAAGAGGGGACTCTCCTGTGGCGCAACAGTTGAGCGCTGGTTTGTGTAGCTGCCCGCAGCCTCTGCAGCACTGGTTCGATTCTTGGCCTAATTCTTTTCTAGGCATCTCTACCAACTTGGAAGGCACTCTGGGAAACTATCATTAATTTACAGCAAGCAAAATTTCAATCGAGATAAAATCATCTTCACAATTGCAGGAAAGGGGCCTTCCCTCACAGCACAAAGAATTAAATCTCAGCATTATGAAGCTTTTTGCAGCACAGAGTTAGATCCCTGCCCAGGGAGGTGCCCACATGGCATGACAGACATCTCCTGTCTCACCCGCTGCTCCCCTCAGCAGTGTATTTCAGTCAATCTGCCTGTTCTGCTCCCTGGTGAATCCTCTCACCCCTCCCCCACCCAGCACCTCTGGCCTGTACCCCAGTTCTTCTCTGCATAAATACATAAAATAAAGCTTTAGGAAAATTGTAAGAAAGTTTTTTGAGATTTTTACACGACCTGTCCTGCCCCCCAATTTAGTGTAGTGGTGCTTTTGATCTTGAGTAGTGGCAGCCCAGATCCCACTGTATCCACTTGAACTGGAGAGGCAAGACAAGCTATTATTTGCAAATTATTGTCTGATATCATGTCTGGGTGATGCCTGAGAAGTGACTTGCTCATTTCTATCCTGAATACCTTAGAACCCTGGAGAGGAAAGTGGCAGGCACTGTCTGAAATGGCACAGGGGAGTATAATTAAAGATGTCTGTGGCAAGAAATTCAGGAGGAGACAATAGACAATGGAAGGCCCTGAGGAGCAGCTGTGGTGAGGTGCTTTGGGAAATGAGAACATTCAAAAGGGACTGCACATCTGTGGGAATCTGGAGAGTCCTGCACACCAAGGGAAGATGCATGCACAGAGAAGATGTGGGAAGATTGAAGCCTGGAGCTAATGCACAGACACAGAGCCAGTCTAGCTCATTGGCTGAAGAACCTGCACTGGAACAGAGCCTTCTGAAAAGATGAGGAGAGGCAGTTATTCTCTCTTGTTCTGTTTTTGCATCTTATGGATTTGTTTGTCTATTTCAGCTCTTGGCATTCGAGGAAATCTCCATCAACACATCAAATGAACATTCAGAGAATGCAGTGATCACGCACAACTTTCCAAAGAAGTTTTATGGAAAAGAATCAAACAAAAGATCTTCAGTATGATCTTCAATACCTCCCCACCCCAAGCATAAGGCAAAACACAGGCAAAGGCTGGAATCTAATTCCTGAGCTGCTACATTAAGAACACTATGTGCAGGGCCTCCCCGGTGGCACAAGGGGTTAAGACGCGCAACCTATGAAGCAATCTGCAGCTTGTGCAGCATGAGTTCGATCCCGGGCCAGCCAGGGGGCTACACACATAGTGCAACAGACATCTCTTGACTCGCCTGCAGCTCCCCTCTGTAGTGTACTTTGGTCAAACTGCCTGTTCTGTTCCTCGCTCTGTCCCTGGTGAATCCTCTCACCACCCACACCTCGGGCTTGTACCCCAGCTCTTGTATGCATAAATAAATAAATCTTAAAAAATAAGAGAACACTATGTGCATAATTTTGACAAAAAATATCCACAAGGTACACATATCAAAAAGCAAGAAGCTACAAGTGTTGGTGGGGAAATGGAGACAAAAGAACACTTTTCCATTGTTGGTGTTGGTAGTCTGGTGTCGCTCCTATGGAAAACAGTATGGCTTTTTCTCAAAAGACTAAAAGTGGATCTGCCACGTGACCCAGCAATCCTACTCCTAAGTTTCTACTGCCGAAATATAAAAACACTAATTTGAAAGGAAACTTGCTCTCCCAAGTTTGTTGCTGCGGTATTTACAATAGCCAAGATGCGGGGACAACTTAAGTGCCCCATCAGATAAATGGATCAAGACGATGTGATGTGTATACACAATGGAATACTACTCAGCAATGAAAAAATAAACTCATGCCATTTACAGCAACATGGATGGAACTAAAAGGCATTATGCGGAGTGAAATAAGTCACTAGGAAAAAGACAATACCAGGTAGCGTCCCTTGTACGTGGATTACAGAGAAACCAAATAAATGTTCATGTAACATCAAACTTTTAAACTAATCCTTGACCCCTGGTCACAGAACTGAGTTCCCCAAGGGGAAAAAGAATAGGGAGGGGTGAGAAAGACGCAGGAGAAAGCACAATGGCTATGGGGGCAGACTGGGTGCTTTTGCAGTGGGTGCGCTTGGTGACTGCACATAGGGCACAGAGACCTTACAAAATACTAACACTGGTGGAAACCCATCTTACTCAATTACATTTTAAAAGATTATTTTTTTATTGACTCCTTGAACAAAAATAACATATGGGATAAGGGAGAAAGGATTTTGAGTGGGAATTGCAGAAGGGACCTACACCCAGAAGTAACATAAATCCCAAATAAATAAACAGTACACTTCAAGCAACTTGAGAACTAAAACAAAGAATAACTAAAATAAATAAAAGAAGGGAAATTATTTAAATTGGAGCAGAAATAAATGAAACACAAGTCAAAAAGCCAAAACAAAGATCCATGAACTAAGAGTTACTTTTTCAATAAACAACATTGATAAATATTTAGCTAGGCTAACAATGGAAGTAAAAGAAAATTTATGAATAGAATTTGAAAAAAATGGAAATTACTACAGCTAGCAGAGAAATAGAAAGGTCCTGAGAGCACTATGACTGACTATGCTACCAAATTCAATAATCTTTATTTTCTTTTTTTAATATTTATTTATTTATGCTTACAAGAACTGGGGTACAGGCCGGAGACACAGGAGGGTGAGAGGATTCACCAGAGACAGAGCGGAGAGTAGAACAAGAAGACTGACAGAATACACCAATGAGGGGAGCAGTGGGTGAGACAGGAGGGTAGCTCTGAGGTCGGCGGGGATCATACAGGCACTGCAGAGGCTGTGGACAGCTTCACAGCGCTGTGCTCAACTGCCTGCACCACCAGAGAGGCCCTGTATAGGTCTTTCACCTCTTTTATAAGGTTCATTCCCAAGTATTGATTTAATTTTTTGATTTTTTGTTTCAATTATATAAGGGATGGTTTTCTTGATTTCTTCTTCTGCAGACTGTTTTTAGGAAGGCTACTGATTTTTGTGTGTTGATTTTGAATCCTGCTACTTTACTGATCTGGTTGATTATTTTGAGTAGTTTTTCTGTGGAGTTTTTAGGGTTCTCGGTATATATTATCATATTGACTGCAAAAGTGATAGTTTTACTTCTTCTTTCCCCAACTGCATCCCTTGTATGTTTAGACATAGGTATTGACACTGATTTCGACTGTGAGGCACTTCAAAAATTAAGCCAATAGGTTAAAATACAGCAAAAAAAAAAAAAAAAAACCTCAATATGGCTGATGACGTAAACCTTTATTATATCACATGTGACATTTGTCATTTGAAGTACTTTGAAATGTTGCTTAAAACAAAGTTTCCCTAGTCAAACTGTTTGAATATATTTCCTGATGGAGAGTGAAAAAAATGTTCCCATGTAAAAAGACAAGGGGACAGTCAAAATGTACTGTTCTTTAGAATGTTCTTGTTTTAGGGCTGTTTTGGGTCAGTCAACAGCATTCTTCCCATAAGCAAAACTGTGTCAGGAGCTCAAGACACAGGAGGGAATTCCATTCTAGCATGACATTCTGAAAACATGTTAGTATGATTTAGGTGCAGATGACACTGTGAAGGGAGGAGAGGATGTGGTTCAGGAAGAAATGTGCAGCACCTGCCTGCAAGGCGGTCAGAAGTGACATGTGGGTTGGAGGAAAGCAAGGTCAGAGAGCTGGTAGGCGCATCTGGGGATTCTGCAAGAACAAGAGCAAATGTCCCAGGTGGCAACAGGATGTGGCAGAAAGAAGGACACCCAAATATCCCAAAATAGATGACAGGATCAAGAAGATGTGGTGCATATACACAATGGAATATGACTCAGCAATCAAATAAGATAAACTCATGCAATTTGCAGCAACATGGATGGATCTGGAAGGGGTCATGCTTGGGCAAAATAAGCCAGAATGAAAAAGAAAAATACCAGATGGTCTCATTCATAGCAGGAATTTAGAAAACCTAAAAAAGGAACAAGGAAAATACTAATTATAATAAAGTAAAAATCACAATCAACAGCAACTACAATCCAGAGACACACTACTGTGTGGGGGAGGAGGAAGTAGGATCAAACAAGGGGGTTGGGAATTGTACGGGAACTATAACCAAGGAGAAAATGCATAAATTGGAAAAATGAAAAATGATGTAAAAATACATAAAATTAAAAACAAAAAAAGAAGGGCAGCTCACCCAGCAGGGCTAGACAGGGAGGGGAGGCGGGTGGGGTCAGGGCTGAGGCCAGCGGGGCAGTGAAGCCTGTGCAAAGGGGTTTTGGGGAAGTGTCACGCCCAGCAGGGCCACGGGAAGGTGTGAGGCCAGCGATCAGATGATCTGATTGATGCTTTCGCTCTTCCCTGGGTGTGGGGGAGGTTGAAGGAAGGGGAGGAACCAGTGCAGGCGCTGCAGCCCTGGCCCGTGACGCGCAGCATCCCAGGCTGGTGGGGGCATCGTGGGTTCTCAGAGGCGAGAGGGATGCGGATCCTCCGTGGGGTTGGCAGCCCCTGAGGCTGAGGCGGGCGTGGACACAGGCGGCCGCTGGGCGTGGACTCCCCCGATGCGGCCGTGGAGGTTGGGGAGAAAGACGGGAACGGGCCCGCGAGTCCGCCCCCGACAAGGAAGAGGCTGCGACCTCTCTGCGTGGTAGCCAGGAGCAGCTGTGGTCGCAGGAGGAGCAGCACGGCCTCTCCCGGCCACTGCTGGGTCAGGTCCCCGGGGGACGGGCCCGCCGGAACCTGCCCTGGGCGTCCTGTCCCCCGAGAGGATGACACCCTCCGCTCTCCGGGCCTGGGACACGTGGCGCTTGGGCCACCGGGCCCGACCCCAGAGCCCAGGCTCTGAGACTCGGGGCTCTGGCCGCGCCCCAGGCTGCTCAGGGCAGACCTGGTCCTCGGCAGATGCTGTGCGTGAGTGATCAGGGTTGGCGTGGAGGGGGGAACCTGCAGCCTGAGCAGTAGCGGACCCCACTGCTCACGCGAACCCACCACTTCCAGAAGCCAGGCCTTACCCTTTGGGGCGCAGGGCCACAGCGTGTGGACCTGGCCTTTGCCAACCTCTGCTCCCCAACCCCGAGTTCGAGCAAGAAGCAGAATTTTTTTTAAGTCTTTTTTTAAAAATATATATATTTATACAAGAATTGGGGTACAGGCCAGAGGGGTGAGAGGGTGAGAGGATTCACCAGAGACAGAGCGGGGTGCAGAACACGCAAACTGACAAAATACACTGCTGAGGGGCACAGCGGGCGATACAGGAGAGGTCTGCTCGCCTCCCTGGCGGGCCGGGAATCGAACCAGCGCTGCAGAGGTGTGGACAGCTCCACAGTGCTGCGCTCAACCCGCTGCACCAACGCGAGCTCCAGACGCAGATATTTTCAAGCCAGAAATTGGGGAGCTGACCAGCTCCAGCTGCCCCCAGCCCCGGCTGAGTCAGGTCAGGGGATGTCCCCACAGCGCTGCGAGGTGGTGGGGTTGTGGACACCACCTCTAGGGCCCGCTTTACAGCATCTGCCTCCCTGGGAGCCGCCCCAGCCTCCGACCTGCGAGGACTCCGAGGGGCACACGCAGCTCGAGGGCCAAACGGGGGAACCATGTCCCAGAGAGTTTTCAGTGTTGGGGTGTGAAGAGCGGACTCTGTCGCGTCCCATGCTCCCAACATGGTGTCGTTTATTGTGCCCGTGGATGTGTTGTGTCATGTGAGACGCATCAGGGTTTGCGGGGGACTGTGCAGAGACCCTAAAAGCTGAAACCTGGGACAGGTCGCTCTTGACAGAGGACACGGCCTCGCAGCGCCCCGCGGGCTTCTGGAACGGGGTGGATTCCGGTCTCCAGGGAGTCTGTCCACACACCTCTTGGCGGCTGCTGTCCCGTGAAGGCTGAATGGCCCCCGGGGGGCCCTCTGCTGGGGGCGTGGCCTCTGCTCTGACGCCACAACGAGCTCTGTGACGTCACCCAAGGAGCCTACTTAAGCCCCCACGCGGCCCGCGGCGTTGCAGGTAGAGCGAGGAGTGTTGGGATCGTGACGGTGGACTCGGAGGGAGAGAGAGGCGTGTTGGTGGGTTGGATTGCTTTTGCTTTGTTTGTTTATTTCTTATTCCGTTACTTATTTTAGCTATTTTAGTTATTTTATTTATTTTTAATTCTTTTTTATTTCCTTTATTGATTTATTATTTGCTTATTTTTTTCATTTTTATTACTTTAATTTTTGTTTTTAAATTTTTTTTATTTCCCCCATTTTCCCTTGTGTTATTTTTGTGTGTATTGTTTTTTCCCCTTTGTTGTTTGTCTTTTTTTTTTTAAATTTAGTTGTTAGTTTGTAATTGTTTGTTGGGTTGTGGTTTGTTTCTTTTGTCTGTGTTCTTGTTAACTTTAGTGGTTAGTTTGTTTTTTTTTTATTATTTTTAAATATTTATCTTTATTAATTTTTTGGTTGTGTGTTTTCATTTCTGGGTGCAGAGTTAGTATTAGTGTCCTAGTTAGGTTAGCATAGTTAGTATTTCTTGTAGAGTTAAGTTAGCGTCCTTAGTGTTTCAGTAGAGTAGTCAGCACGGGGAGCATTCAGTTAATTTCGGGAATCCTTTTCATGTACTACTAGCTCTAGGCTAATAGTGCACTTGTTAATTGGGTAGCGGAGCTAGTGCCGAGGGCTCTAGACAGCCAGGGCCTGCAAGTGTAGGAGCGGGTCCGCCCTCACTGCCCCGATGCACCCATCTGCCAAGGGAGTGGCCCTGAGAAAGTATGTGATGCTCCGCAAGCTGTGGGAGGGCACCCACGCCATGGTCAAACTGGTGTAGCACCTGCCTACGGGCACAGAGGTGGACATAAAGGTCATCCCCAAGTCTGGCACGCCTGAGAGGTTCCTGGTCCACGAGGTGGCCTGCATGAAAGTCCTTCAGCACCCAAACGTTCTCCAGCTCTTCCTTGGTGGTGAACAACAAGGGCGAGGTGCTGCTGGTCCTGGAGCATGCAAAGGGGGGCAACCTGAAGGACTACCTGTTGAAGCACAGGTGTCTGGGGGAGATGGAGACTTGCCACTTCTTCCAGCAGATTCTCGCCACGCTCAGCCACTGCCATGCCCAGGGCGTGGCACACCGGGACCTGAAGCCAGAGAACCTTCTCCTGGACCAGCATCAAAACATAAAACTGGCAGACTTTGGGCTCAGCGCCCAGTTCTCCGGGGCAGTGCTGCTCAACACCCACTGTGGCAGCCCAGAGTTCATGGTGCCAGAGATCCTCCGTCACCAGGAGTACAGTGGCCCCACAGTGGACGTCTGGAGCCTGGGGGTGGTCCTCTATGAGATGGTGACCGGGGAGCTGCCCTTCAAGGGCACCAGCCTCGGGGAGCTACGGGGCAGGGTGCTGAGTGGTGTCTACCATGAACCGCACTGCCTCTCCCAGCAGTGCCAGGACCTGCTAAGGATGATGATGACACTTGACCCCCAGAGCCACAGCAACCTGGATAGCATCATCCAGCACACCTGGGTGGGGCTGACGAACTGACTCCCGCCCTGCCATGAGCCGTCTCCGGGCCAGCACAAGGCCGCAACGGAAGCCATGGCCCGCCTGGGGTTCTGGAAAGAGGTCATTGACAGGGCGCTTTTGGAGGGCAGGCATGACCCTGTGATGGGGACCTACCTCATGCTGCTCTCCAGGCAGTGGGCTGACGAGATGGAGCCTGACACCGCCATCTCCCCCAAGCTCCTCAGTCCAGATGGGGCCCACTGCACCCCAATATTGGAGGACCACCGGCAGCCTGAGGTATCGGGGCATGAGACCTTGAAGGTGGGACTGTCCCCGAAGCAGGATGCCCAGAAGCCTACCACCACCTTGGGCCAGGCATCCCGCAGGAGCACTCTGGTGTGAAGAGCTGTCTCCAGCTCAGGTTCCCTGCTGCTGGATGCCTGGAAGCCCAGCATGGCCTCCAGGTCAGGGCCCGTGCTGCCAGGCCCCCTGTAGGAGGAAGCCCTGCGGCCCAGCACCACCTTGCTAGGCCCCCAGCTGGAGGGGGGCCAGGAAAGCATTAGGAAGACCACCAGCCCAGTCCCCCAGCTCTCCAGCACCACCCGAATAAACCCAAGAAGGTGCCTCCTGTTCAGCCCAGCCCCTGCAGAGACAGTGGGCCATGAACAACATTCCCATTCTACCCTTCATTCCAGCGGAGTCTACAAGGCCAGAGCTCTAGGACTCCTTAATAGGATTTTAAAATGTTGCCTTTTCTGTGCACCCTTTGGAGGAAAACACAAGAGAAGATTTCTCCCTGCTGGTGATTAGATGATCAACAACACCTCCCTAGAATTCACTTCCCTGCTCCAAGGCTGCCACTCAGTGGTCATAGTGAAAGGAGCACACCAGCGGAGGCAGAGGCCCTGGAGAGTGGTCAGGGGCTGTGCCCAGCCAGAGGGGCCAGGAGCAGCATGAGAACATAGGGGTGGAGCACTGATGTCCGCAAGCACAGCAGTCCCAGGAGCAAAGCAGGTGAAGGGCCGAGAGGCAACAGAACTGGTGAAGCACCTGGAGGAGAGCAGAGCGGGGGAAGGGGAATAGAGGAGGGCTTGTGGCAGCTGAGCAGATGTAGGGCCCGGGATGGGAGTAGAGCTGTGTGGGCTGAGCCTCCAGAGGCCCCAGGACCAGAGGCTGGGACCCCAGAGCCTTGCTTCCCTATCTTAGGATCTATCCCATGAGGGCCCTGCTGGTGGCCCCTGGGCACCTGGTAGGAGCAGGCGATGCAGGAGCTCTTAGGGCTGACTGGCGCTGTCAGGGACTGACATCCACGGTAGGAAGTCCCCCTCTACTGAGCCCCTTTTCACAACGGACATTCCAAGTTGGAAAATTGCTCACCCGCCAGCGAGTGGTGCCTCGGTAGGGCCTCCTGGTTTCCATCTGCACTTTGTTGCTTCTGAGTCCATGCAGCACTCCCCGGGGGTGTCACTAAGGAAAGAGCCTCCTCCGTGCTTGGGCTTCACTGGCTCTGCTCTTCCCATGCAGGTCCAATAGGGTGCGAGGAGGCGGCTGCTGTGGCTACACTGGTTCCCACTGCAGGGGCACCTCCAGGTGACCCGCTCTGCCTGCTGGGCCCTGGTGTGTGGAGGCATCTGGATGCACTTTCTCCGCCTGGAGGAGACAGTCTGAAATTGATTATTTAGTTAAAACGTCTATCCCAGGACACATTAAAATTGTAGATGAAACCGACCACATTTGCTTCCCATTTATGACTACACCCACACTTCCAACTCATTAGACACCAGAGACCTAAATTTCCTTTAACATTCTTGTATCAGCAGTGAAAAAATTAGAAAATATTGGAAAGCATTTAGAAAATTTTAGAAAAGTCAGAGGGGTCACGTGGTGATAAGACAGTGAGACAGGAGTGTGAAGCAGAGCTAGTTCTGAGTATGGAATTAGGTATTTGCACTATTTTCTTTAGGTGTATGTGCATATCTTGCATTGTGTGCAAGTGTGTGCATGTGAGTCTACATGAGTGTGATTTGTGTGTGCTTCTATAGGTATGAAGTATTTATGTACCTTCTACCATCCGAAAAACTCCCAGCTACAGAGAATTGGTATGATGTCTTCAAAAATGTGGCCTCCCAGATGGCCCAGCGGGTTGAGCTCAGCGCTGAGGGAAGGGCTGAGTCTCCAAATTCCCCAATGTGGCTTGTGTCCCCGAGTCCACATCTATAGGGGGTTTTAATTCTCCTCCAGTATAACTGTAGATGCAGATCAGTTAAATTTTCCCGGTTTCTTGCCATTGGTCCCTGCTCCTGGTGTGTGCCCTGGTCACCCATTTCTATTTCAGTGGCATCAATGTTGTCCTGCACAGTGTTGTGAGTGTGGTGGTGGTGACCTCAGAGTCTTCACTCTGCCTCCGTATTGCCTCACAGGCGTAACCCAATTCATTTTTGAGACCATAATTACTTTGTAAACCAAAACAACTAAATACAATAAAAAGACAATAAAACTGAAAAACTAGAGAATTTAAAAAAAAATCACATCCAGTGACTTGTATTGAAATTATTGAAAAATTATATACATCATGGCTTAGTGTGGTTCATTCCTGTAATACAAGACGAGTTCAACACTTACATATCAAGTAATATAACATATTACTATATCAACAGACATAAAAACACTCAATATATTTCAACACACATTCGAAATAAAAAAAAAAATAAAAAATCCAGGATTTAAAGGGCTTTTCCTTAAACTAATAAAATGTATAAAAGAAAACATGTAACTAACATTACACTTAAAGATGAGCCATCAAATAGATTTCCTCTTCAGATGGAGAAAAAGGCCATTTTGTCCTCTGCCACTACACCAATTCAGAACTGTGGGGCTTTCCTAACTAATATGCTAAATAAAAGTAAATAAAAGCTATAAAGGGAATACATATTGATATGAAACAATCTATTTTGTATTCCAGGTAGAAAACCACTAGAAAGCTTAAAAAAAATCTCAGAAATAATTAGCAGCTATAGGAAGGTTGTAGGGTATGTGGACAATATAAAAATTTTACTAGTTTCCCCATAGCAACACAAACAACTGGGATTTAAAATTAAAGAAACATCATCTTTTATAAAAATACTACCCCAAATGAAATACCTAAGCAGGGCCTCCCCTGGTGGCGCAGTGGTTGAGTGCTGTGCTGTGAAGCTGCCCGCAGCATCTGTAGCACTGGTTCAAACCCTGGCCACCAACAAGATTCCCACATAGCACACAGACCGTTCCCGCTGACCGCTGCTCTCCTCAGCAGTGTACTTCGTCAGTCTGACTGTTCTGTTCCCGGCTCTGTTTCTGGTGAATTCTCACACACTCCCATGATTCTGACTGTACCCAGTGCTTGTATAAATAAATAAACAAACAAACAAATCAATCAATCTTTAGAAACAAATAAATAAAAACTGAAAAAAAGAAAGAAACAATAAATACCTAAGCATAAATCTAAAAAAAAAAAAAATTGCAGGAGACCTATACACAGAAAGCCAACAAAACTAATAAAATGGACCTAGATACAGACCTAAACCTTATTAAAAATGAACAAACACAAATTGCATCATAAACATGAAAGTAAAATGTAATACTATAAAACTTCTTGAATAAGACATAATAATACAAATAGATGTGACTTTGGATTTGCTAATAACGTTTTAGATAAAACACTAGAAGCATCACCTATGAAATAATAAACAGGCCTTTGCACTTTATTAAAAGTTTATTAAAATGAGGTTAAGACAAGTAGCTTATTGGGAAAATACTATGAAGATAGCTGCATTTAACTACATGCATTTGTCAAAACCCATAGAACTCACAGCACTAAGAATATCCCTTGGTCTACCTAAATTTTAAAGAACCATTTTGCAAATTCAGGTATCTCAGAATGTGACACAGACGATGACAATAGATTGTAACTGTATTACACTGTATGACATATGCTTAAAGAAAGAGGTTTTTTAAAAGGTGCTGTAGACTCAAAAAGAAGGAAAGAATTCTATGGTTTGTTTTGCTGTAAATGTGCTTTCCACACTGACAAGGTTGCCTGGGCAATAAAGTCAGCAAGACAATAACTTTGTTTGCTTTGAAGAGCTCCTCTGGTGAGAAGCAAAGAAAATGTCCAGAAAGTCCACAGTCCTATCGTGTTTATAAGTTGCTAGATGAAGTAACATGAGCTAATGACCTGAGGGACGAGCATGTCTATGAGGGCACTTGTCAAAATAAGAGATTCCAGTAATATTTGGTCCTTACATCTTCCCCCACACAGGTAACTCTGACTGACTCGACTTTGTAAAATCAAATATGGAATTGCTATTGGTTTTTAAATTGGGGGTTGGAGTCATATACCTGTCAGAACATTCCTACAGGTCCAACATAATCTGTGCAATATGATCCATCCCTGGAAGGCATTGAGTTGATTGGTTAAACTGTTAACCCAGCCTACTAGATGTACAAGGACTCTGCTGTCCCCTGCCCTCAAGGTGCTGGTGTCCTAGGTAAGAAGACACATCATCAAGGATTGACTCTAAACTTTGTCTTTGACAAACTTTGTTTGGTTTCATGATATTCCACAGAAAAGTAACGTCATCCAGTATTTATCTTTGCCTTTTTGGCTTATTTTGCTTGGCATAATAGCTTCCGGTTCCATTAATGTTGCCATAAATGGTGTGAACTTATCTTTCTTGATTGCAGAGTAGTATTCCATTGTGTGTATATGCATATATACCACATTATCTCTTCCATATGGCCACTGAGAATTCTTTCATTTGATTCCTCTATTCCTTTAAAAAAAACTCCACTTGGGAGAGGAAGTCCACTCATCTCTACTAAGCAAACAAGTATAGGTTTTTGCACCTGAGGTGGGAAATTCTATACTCCAAAAACACTAACAAAAATGTAAACCAATGGTGCTTCTATAATAAAAATGAAAAAGATGACACATCATCAACATCACTAAGCTGGCAGTGTGTTGGACAGCTTGACAATTAACACTATGGAGAAGAAATAAGCAAGGAAGAAGAAAGGCTGTATTGTCTTAAATCAAGACTTCAGGGAAAGCCTCTCTGAAAGCAAGGAAGGACAAGCAGGAAGAACAGCAGGGGCAAGCCTTGGGTGGTAGTATACTTGCAGTCTTTGAAGGGCAAAAGTATGGCCTGAAGAGCAATGTTGTCTCAAATCTACATGCCCTGGTGTGGCTCTTTTGGGATGTGCAAGGTGCCCTACGTGCTTAAAATGCATTCAGCTTTAAATGAGGACTGTACCAGAGATGGTGATTATATAACACTACCCAGTCCAGCAGCCATTAAGGCAGGGCTAATTAGCACACTTCCTTTTCCAGCTGTGCCCTCAAAATTCCATTAACATCAAGTGCTGGCACCCACTGTCACCTACAGATTCAAGGTAATAGATCTCATCTCTTCTACAATATGATGTGTTTCCTGAAGGAATTGAATCATTTCCCAGGATTGCCTTGGGCAAAGTGGGACACAGAAATGTGGCCTGAATTAGAATGGGGGTGAGGAATGGGAAGCTGGGCTGCAGGTGAAACATCCAGAAGAAGGCTTTGATAGGTAACTTTATACTTCCAAGAGAGCCTGTGCCAGGTGGACTCAGGACACCAACACTCAGAAGATAATGAATGTCCCTCCACCAAACATCTGTGCTCTCTAGGTCTAGTCCCGCCCATTGAGACTCTCACCTTTTTGTGTCTGCATTATGTTCTGTGACTGACACCACATGGTCACCCTGCTTACAGTTTTATTATACTAAGCAATCACAGCCTTCCATTGCATAACACCAATTTTATTGAAGAACAAATCTGCCCTATTTGTTTACATTCTGGACACTGATAAAATTGAATAATGATTTCAGGTGGTATCTTGAGTGTCAAATTTATAATTTATCCCAACTTGATATGCTCCAAAAATGAAAGAAGTGGAAGACTGTGTACAGTATGAAATTACAGCTTAATTGTTAGGAAAGTAAAACCCAGAGCCAGAGAGTTAAAGGTTTTCCTACTGATGTTAAAATTGTTTTCAGAGAGGACAGACATGCAGCATTTGATGCCGAGGAAGACAAGTTTGCTTTGGTGCATAGGGCAGAGAAATAGCCTTTATATGTACATTTAGAACAATTTAAAAAGTACCCGTTATTTCTGTAAAGGGCTAATACAAGTAGTATAGGCTTGAGTGGGGTAGTGCAAATCCAGGAATCAAGGGTCCCTGTAAATTCATCTATCACTCAATCCTGATGCTTTTATATGAGGTTCACCAAAGAGAGCACTTTGGATTTCAAACCATCTCTGCCTTGTACACTGGGGTCTGTTTTTCTCTCTGCATGATACATGTGTTAGATTGATACTGATCAGTATAGATGGGATGAGTGAATGGGACATAATGCACTTAACAAATATGTATGATTCCTTCTGCAAGCCCAGCACAGAAGGTGCTCAGTACAGGAGACAAAACCTGGAAGACATGGCCTTGCCTTGTACATATTAGAGTCCAGGAAGGGTAAAGAGAAATCTGCCCCTTAGATGCAGACAGCAAGCATAAATATCACCAAGAGGACAGAAATTGTCTAACAGGACAGGTTCTGACCTCAAGTCAGTATTGTTTGTGGTCTTAGAGGTTTTGATTTTTAAAAAAATATTTATTTATTTATGCATACAAGAGCTGGGGTACAGGCCAGGGATGCAGGGATTCTGGACGGTGAGTGGATCCACAAAAGATAGAGTGAGAAACAGAACAGGTGGATTGACTGAAATGCACCACTGAGGGAAGCAGTTCTGTGTGAGACACGAGAGGTCTGTTGCACCATGTGGGTATCTCCCTGGCGGGGATTGAACCTGGGCTGCAATGGCTTCAGACAGCTTCATAGGTTGCATCTAACCCCTTGTGCTACCAGGGAGGTCCCCTTACAGGGTTTTTAAAATTGAATTTAAATGCCCAAGGAAGCAATCTCTTCATTTATTTTATTTTTTTAAGATTTTTTTTTTCATTTATACAAGAGCTGGTTTACAGGGCAGATGCACAGGAGGCTGAGAGGATTCACCAGAGACAGAGCGGGGAACAGAACAGGCAGACTGACAAAATTCAATGCTGAGGGGAGAATCAGGGAGACAGGTGAGGTCAGCTGAGCCATGAGGGACCCTTGCCAGCAAGCCAGGAGTGAACAAGCACAGCAGAGGTTGAAAACAGTTTCACAGTGCAGGACTCAACTGCCTGTGCCACAAGGGAGGTCCTCCTCAAAATTAATTAATTTATTTTCTAAAATATTCATTCATTCATTCATTCATTCATTCATTCATTTATTTATTTATTCGTTCATTCATCCATCCATTCATTCAAGCACTGGGTACAGTCAGAAGTGCGGGGAGGGTGAGAGAATTCACCAGAGCCAGAGTGGGGAGCAGAGCAGGCAGAAGGACCGAAGTACACTGCTGAGGTTAGCAGCGGGCGGCAGGAGAGGTTTGTGTGCCATGTGGGAACCTCCTCCGGTGGCCAGGGAGCAGCTGGGGATTGAACAGGCAGGCTGCGGACAGCTTCGAAAAATAGCACTCAACCAATAGCATTCAACCAGGAAAGCCCTCTTCCTTTAATTTAAATATCAACTAGTACACTTATATTCATAGACCAAAAATTCCCCTTCTTAAAGTGTACAATTCAGTGGGTTTTAGAAACTCATAATTGTAGAACTGTTACCACAACTTAATGTTAGGACATAGTCATGAACTTTTGAAGTCATGAAACTTAACCCATTAGCAAATCCTCCCTGTGTTCCTCCCTCTCTAGTACAGGAAAATCTGTTTTCCGTATGTGTGGATTTATTTGTCTACTACAGACAATTCATGTAAATGCAATCACACAATAGGTATTATTTGTGACTGGCTAATTTCACTTATTCTATGTTCAAGGTTCATGCATGCTGTACAATGTATGGATCAGCACTTCATTCTTTTTCCTTGCTAGATAATATTCCATGGCATAAGTTAGCATGTATTTGTTCTGCATCCCACTTGCAGCACAGATCTTCCAAAACCCTGGCAATTTCCTAAGTGATGATTATGACATTAAGGCATAAAATGCATAAGAGAATAGAGGCAATGTGCTCACAGATCTCAACCCTTGATCACTTCGATTTTATTCTACCCTTCAAGTTTTCTAGAAGGTACACAGCTCTCTCTTAGGATGAACACATCATCAGTGCACTCACATCCCCGATCCTTGGCAGGGGGAAAGGAACCAGTAACATGACGATTACAGTAAATCATTCCATTGTGGTCATACAAGAACTTTTCATAAGGATGAAAATGTGGCCTTCCTGCTAGTCAGGCAGGCATGGGCAGAGTTGCTTCATGTAGAGAGAGAGTCAAGCTCACCTCAAGTATTTCAGTGAAGGGGTTTGTGTTTCTGGCCTGAACCTAGACTCCTGCTCATCTGTTAATACCAATAAACACATTTTGCCATTTTTTTAGTTTAATTTCTAAAATTTTAAGTTTATTCTGTTTCACCCTGAAGCTTCATATTGATCTGATTTGGTTTCAAAAAAAAAGTGAAATAAGACAGTCTTTCAAAGTCCAGACCCACCCAATTTTCAGAAGCAAGAGTTGTGAAAGTTGTGCACGTACATGCCAGTAGAAAGGAAAAAGGAAAAAGGAAAAATGGTGAGTGGAGCTACAACATTTCATAACACAAAATTTGAAATGATGGGAAGATCCTTGCTCTGACTTGTTCATTGCCTTTACCAAAACACAAACCAGATAAATAGGACAGAATAGAATGAAATTCCTGTTTTCCCAATGAACTCACCCCACGTTGAAAGCCATTCCAGTGTCCTGCCAGACAGCACCCTTTCATTTTCTGTCTCCCCCTATTGCTCAGTTCCTGAGGACAGCAGAGGGTCCACAGTCAACAACAAAGACAGTGGCAGCAGATCAGAGAGCTCCACTATGCTGAAGTACAGCCATGGGTTGACTTCCAATCAGGCTTGCCACCCTACGAGGCCAGAACACTATCAATAATTTGGGTTCTAAGACACCAATAAGGAAATGAGGAAGGAAAAAAAAAAAAACTCTGCAAATGAGCAGAGCCAAGTCAAGGGACCATAAGCACACCAACAATATCTAAAGTCCCATTTTTTAAAAAGGAATTGTATCTTTACCTGAAAATATTTAACTCTAAACAAACTGAAGTCAGCTGACATCAGAAGAACATCACAAAGACACTGGTAATGCCTCAGGCAATGTCTGTCCATGCCCTGTATTGTATTTGACATGGAGACATGGAGATTTTCAACAATGGCAATGAATGTTCTAGTCTAAAGCTCAAACCATCTGAGCAAAATTGAAATGGAACTGCGTACAGATGCCATAAAATGGACATACTCACCCACATCTCCACCCAAGGACACTTTGAGCCTTCCTCATGGATCTTAGAGTGTTGAGACCGTCACCATCTGTGGAGGAAACGTGGGCTACTTGTCTCCACTTCACTTGGAACGTCCACACCGCCTTGATGAAGCAGGACAGTGTGCAGGTGTTGTCACTGCGAGTGAGTCCCGTCATCCCCTTTCAGGGCTCCCCCAAGACTTGGAGTGAAGTTGCGGTCTGGGCTGTGGACCTGGAGTGGGGGAGGGGAGGAACCTTGTCCGGGGGAGGGTGAGGACCATCTCCCTGTGGGTAGATGAAGGGTAGGGGGGGCAACGGTCGGGAGGACACAGGGGAGGGAGGGTTGGATGTGGAAAACCACCAGGCTCTGGCAGGTTGCATTTTGGGCACAGAGGAGCACAGAGGTCCGGATTCATTCCTGAGCACCCCACTGGGTCAGAACCCACACTGTGAGGGGATCCCCAGGAGAACCAGGGTCGTGGGATGTTCTAATCACTGCTGTGCTCTGAGTGCTCGGAGCAGAGGATACAATGGAAGAAGGTAAAAATGCAACGCGTTCCACCCAGTAGCCTCAACCTGAAGCTGTGTCCACCACATCCCGGGTCCCACTGGAGCTGGTCGCTGCCTGGGATAGAAGCTGCACAGACTCTGTGAGCACCTTCGTCCTCCCTGTGGCTGGAAGCCCCACCCTGGGGATGCGAAAACTGTACCCTCCCCTCTGTCCATGAGGGATTAGTGCCCGCCTGGCAGGGTCATTCCTGGAATTGAGGACCCTGACAGTTGAGAGAGATTTGGTAAGGGCTGCACCAGCACTCCCCCCCCAGGGATGCACTTCCACATGCACTGAGTAAGGACAGAGAGGAACTGACTGGCAAGAGCGCCAAGAAGACAATCTCTGGCAAAATAGAAGGTTCTAGGCTCAGGTAGGCCCGGGGTGGGGGATATAGGTTTTTCCTCCTATACCTGAGCCTCAGTTTCCAGTCTCCCCTCGACTCAAGAGGTGCACAAGACCCCTTCACCTGTTGTTGCCAAGCACCCACTGTCTGCTAGATGCCAAGGACACGAGCTGAGCTGAGCCTACAGCTCAGAGCACCCTCAAGAGGAATCAGGGCACAGGGAACTTCAACAGATGCTGCAAGAGTTGTGACAAGGAGCTTGAGATGACACAGTTTTCCCTAGAAGGGGCACCTGACACAGGAGGTTGTCAGAGTGGGGCTGCAGGCCTTAGACAGCAGGAGTGATGGCAAGACTCTCACAAGCTTGTCTGGCAGCTTGGACTTTAGCCTGAGTGTGGACGGGGGAGCCACTGAAGAGCTTTTTGAGGCTGTAAATAAATGACATGACATAACAGGTTGTCTTTTGTGAGGGAGAGAGGACCCAAGGGAAGGACTGCAGACAGCCCTCGGGAAACATCTAGTTCCTCCCTTTCCTCTCCCCAGGGGGCAAAGAAAGGAGGATGTGAACCAGCCTGCCCAGGTCAGCAGCGACATGCCCTTGTTTGCCAGGTACAAATTCAGACCCCAGGCCCAGCTTCAGAAAGGACAGTCCACGGATGAGTGGGTCTGGCCCTGGCTTGTCCAGCGGCTGGTGAGAAGCCCACGATCGAGGATCATGGATTTCACAGACACAGGTGACCAGAGACGTGGCTCTAACTTCAATATCAATTTCCTGTTTTCCAGTTGCATGTTTTCAATTTCCAGAATTAATTCCTCTCTTTGATTCCTTTATAAAGCACACTGGCACTATCCTGCAATTATGTCACTTGAGTGCAACATTTTCTCTGGTGGCACATAAAGCAGATGAGAAAAGAACGAACTTACTTACAGTTCCATCAGCAGAAAAGTTGAAGAATATCCTAATATTATACGATCAGAAACTTGTCATCTATTATAATAAAATGCCTTTTCCATTCAATCAGAAACATTCTTTCTTCATCTCTAGAGAATAGACCTACTTTGTCTGTTTTAAAATTTATTTTTTTTACATAAAACTTATTTTATTATATGAGTACGCATATGTTCATACATACACTTTATTTTGAATAAGCATCATTCTGGTTAAGTTATAAACATCTTTTGGTATATATCTTCTTTTTTTTTTACATTCATGTAATGTTTTATTATTTTTTAAGATTATTTATTTATTTATTTATTTAAATAATAAATTTTATTTTTATATTCCCCATACAATTGCAACCCCACATTCAGGCCCCATTCCCTCCCCTCCGCCCCCCACCCCCCAAAATGTGTCTCTGGTTCATAGTTTTTTGTTGATTTGATTTTCACTTTCTTATAGTTATTCATTTTCCTGGTCCCTTATTTAAATTTTCTAGATTCCTGCTATGAGTGAGACCATCCGGTATTTTTATTTTTCTTTCTGGCTTTTTTCGCTGAGCATGTTTTAGAATTTATAGAAAATAACAACTTTTTAGAAATTATAGAAAATAACATCTACTTTTTTATTAACACTCTGTTTTATGAATATTCCACAATTGGGAAAACATAACAAACCTAGGTGGGAATTCCCATTTGTATGCAATTTAGAGATTCAATGCTATTCCAATACAAATTACAGTGGTCTTCTTCAATGAAATGGAACCAAAATTGTTCAAATTCACATGGGATCACAAAAACCTCTAGTGCAATAGTTCTGACTAAAAGGGGTATAGAATGGAGGTATTACACTCCCAGACATAAAACAATATTACAAAGCTATTGAAATGAAAAATTTATTAGATCAGAAAAAGACACAGAGAACAATGAGGAACTAACCTATGACAAAGGAGCAAAGAACATACATTGGAAAAACATTGCCTCTTCCATAAATGGTGCTGGGGAAACTAGATTGCAACATGAAAAAGAATGGAACTAGACCACTACCTCACACTATATACAAACCAACTCAAGTGGATGAAAGACGTGCATGTAAAACCTGGCACCATAGAATACACAGAAGGGAACACAGTCAAACAATCCATGACACAATCCTCAGGAACGTCTTTGAGGATTCTTCTCCAGAATCAAAGAAAACAAAGGAGAATGTAAACAGTTGGGGCTCCATAAACATAAAAATCTTCAGAACAGCAAGAGACAATGATAAAAACAAAGAGACACCCTGCTGAATTGGAGAAAATATTTACAAACCATATGGCAGATGAGGGAATGATATCAAAGATCTACAATGAGCTTACACAAATCAAAAAAAAAAAATCCAGTCCAAAAAATGAGCAGAAGTAAAAGGACTCTTCTCCAAAGAAGAAATGCAAATGGCCAACAGGCACAGAAAAAAGGTTCAGCATCACTAGTATCAAGGAAATGCAAATCAAAACCACAGAGATGCCACCTCACTCCAGTAAGAATGCTCCACATTAAAAAAAAAAAAAAACAACCTGGAAACAACAAATGCTGGAGGAGCAGTGGAGAAAAGGGAGACTCCTACCCTGCTGGTGCGAAGGTAAACTGGTATAGCCACTGTGGACGGCTGTGTGGAGTTTCCTCAGAACACTGAAAATGTGTCTACACATGATCCAGTGAGTCCACTCCCAGAAATCTACCAAAGGGACAAAAAAACCCGCAGGAAACCTGAACTCCTTTGTTTACTGCAGCACTATTTTCAATATCCATCACATGGAAACAACTCAAATGGCACAAGACAGATGAATGGGTGAAAATGGTGTGGTGTAGATACACAAGGCAATATTACTCAACAATGAAGAGACAAATTCATGCCACTGTTGGTGATATGGATGGAGCAGGAAGGGATTATGCTGGCCACAATAAATCAGGAGAATAAATATCAGATGTGAAATACGGAGAAACTGAACAAAATGTAAAGAAAAAGAAAATCCTAGCAGGCTGACCAAGAGCTGAGGCATCCAGCAGGGAGCGGGAGGGAGGGGGCTCAACAGAGGGGAGGGAAGAGCATAAGGGATTGAGGTGATGGTCACAGCTGCTATGGTGGTGGGAGCAATATGGAGACCACCCCTGGTGGAGAAATCAGTAACTAGACAAAAATGAACAAGGATGTAAGGAAGGAAGGCAAAAGGTGATGGTATTTAAGGACAGGAGAGACCCTATAACAACATAAATAAATGCTCTGAAAGGGGTGTGTCATCCTGAACAATACTGCAGGCACTGCAGAGGGATCCCCTCCTCACCAGATCTAGAATAGATCTCCAGGAACTTTCTCTGGTAGGTGCAGCAATTATGCCAGCTGTGTTAGAGAAACAGTTAGAGAAAAGGCTTTTTTTTTAAAGATTGATTTTTTTTTTTTATGCAAGAGCTGGGGTGCAGGCCAGAGGCACTGCAGGTTGAGAAGATTCACCAGAGACCGAGTGGGGAGAACAGGCAGACGGACAGAAATACACTGTTGTGGGGGAGTAGCAGGGAGATAGGAGAGGTCTCCCTGGCCGGCTGGAATTGAACCCACACTTCAGAGGCTGTGGACAAATTCACAGCATTGCCCTCAACCTGCTGTGCCATCGGGGAGGCCCGAAAGAGCTATTTTTTTTTAAGATTTATTTATTTATACAAGCACTGGGTACAGTCAGAAGCGCGGGAGGGTTAGAGAATTCACCAGAGCCAGAGCGGGGAACAGAACAGGCAGACTGATGAAGGACACTGCTGAGGGGAGCAGCGGGCGTGGCAGGAGAGGTCTGCGAGCCCTGTGGGACCCTTGCCAGCGGCCAGGGATGGAACCGGTGCTGCAGGGGCTGCAGGCAGCTTCGCAGCCCAGGGCAAAACTGCTGCACCACCAGGAGGCCCACTGAAAGGGCTGTTTTTAATTGCAGTCTCTTATGACTAGCGATGATGATTGGGATGAGAGCCATTCTAAAACTTTCAAGTAATTCATGATCAATATTAATGACAGCATCCTCAAATGCTAAAATGATACTTGAAAGTTTTGTTCTGTCTCTTTTTAGCCCAAGCTCCATCCTTATGGAGGAGGACGCCCAGCCCCCACAGACCTTTTCTGAGGATGGATACAAATTGTTTCCCTCCCCAGGCCTCCAAGAGGGTTACAATTTGCCTTCATTTTAAAATTTCTGGTTCAGGACAAAATACAAAAATTCGGGAGTCCAAAAATATCTGGCCCTTGTGTTTATTTTTTGATCTCAGAGAAGTTACTTATCCCTTTTGGACCACAAGGTCCACAACTAGTGTAGGAATAATATCTCTATAGCGTCATTAACAGAGATCATGCAACGAAAGCACTGAATTTGTTACACAGGTTCAGATAATTTCCATCAGATGCTCAATAAAGGCTGATTCCTTTCTGCTTTGTAGAGAAATTCAACTTCTCTCCAAAGAAAGTATAACAGAGGAAGTGGCAACATGTTTAAAAGTAAAGTGCAGTGTTCCCCCCCACCGCCGGTGGGCTAGGGGTTAAATCCCAGTGCTGTCACCATGACGGCCCGAGTTCAATCCTCAGCCAGGAGTTGACCCACTAGGTGCAGCAGACCTCTCCTGTCTCACTCACTGCTCCCCTCAGCAGTGTATCTCAGAAGATCCTCCTGTTCTGCTCCCTAAACTGTCTCTGGTGAATCCTCTCACCCTCCACACATCTAGGCTGCACCCCAGTTTTTCTATGAATTTTTTTAAAGGCTTAAAAAAGGGCCACCCCTAGTGGCACAGCAGTTGAGCACTGGGATGCAAAGCTGCTCGCGGCCTCTGCAGAGCCAGTTTGATCCCCGACCACCGGTGAGGGACCCCCATGGTGCAAAAGAACTCTCTTGCCATGCCTGCTGCTCCCCCCATCAGTGTATTTTGTCAGTCTGCCTGTTCTGTTTCCCACTCTGGCTCTAGTGAATTCTCTTACCATCTCATGCTTCTGACTGTACCCCAGTGCTTGCATAAATAAATAAATATATCTTTAAAAAAATCTTTGAAAAAGACACATAAAGGGGATTATCTCCAAAATATCCAGTTCCCATGAGCCACTATGTTTTACTCAATCCCTGAAATAGGAGGGATCCTTTTAGCACCATCTATAGAGAAAAGATCCCAAGAAATTAGAAAAGAACCCTTCAGTGTCAAAGATGTTCCCCATTGAGTAAGTTTCCTTCCCTGTTATCGACAGTGCCCAGCAGACCCTGCTGAAAAGTTCTTAGGTGTGACCTTTCGTGATACAGAGAGGGCCACTGCTTTCACTGCATGGAGTCGGTTAATAATAACCCATTTAAAAAACAAACAATCATGCTCAGCGAAATAAGCCAAAAAGAAAAAGAAAAATACCGGATGGTCTCACTCATAGCAGGAATCTAGAAAACTTAAATAATGGACCAGGAAAATGAATAACTATAAGAAAGTGAAAATCAAAATCAACAAAAAACTATGAACCAGAGACACTTTTAGGGGGGCGGGGGCGGGAGGGGAGGGATTGGGGTCAGAATGGGGGGCTGCAATTGTATGGGGAATATAACAATAAAATTTATAAAAAAAAAATAAAAAAGAAAAAGAATAGCTGAATTAAAAAAAAAAAAAGATGTTGCAGCAAATATAAACATAAATCAGAGAGTCCAGTTTTCAGGAGCTTATGCACAGCAGTAAGAGAAGAGACATGGGTTCTGATAAATAATCGGAATGTGCTGAATTTTAAGAATGTACAACTGAAACTCAGATAGTGCTATTATGTACTGTTATTTCAATAATAAATAAATGAATAAATAAAAAAAAATAAAAAAATAAATAACAAACAAACAAACAAACACTGTAGCCAGCATGTGGCAGGCTGTGGGGCTCCTGGTCACTTAAGACTCGAAGCTTGGATTGTCTTCAAGGGAGAGTGTAAAATCGCCTGCTGAGGCAGTGCCCAGGGGTCCAAGGTCCTTCTTCCAGGCTCTGAATGACCACGTCAGATGCACAACAGGGAAGTGGTGCTGCAGCCCTCACATGCTGGCCCACGACCAGCAGGGGCAGAATCTCAGACCCCTTGTGAGAAATGCAGAGCACCAGGCGCCAGCAACCCCCTGGGTCAGAACCTGTGCCCCCAGGAGACTGGGACACGACTCTGCCCTGCTGCATGCTAGACCTGGGGTGGGGAGGCAGTGTCAGCCCCAGAGAAGTCTACAACATGTAAATTTATATGTAAAGTTATATGTAAAAGTTTACAACATGTAAACTTATAATTCCCCAATTTACATCTAAGTTCACAAAAATAAAACACACAAATCAGTGGAACACAGCGGGGAGCCCAGAAAACCCACCCCAGGGGTGACCAGTGCAGCAGGGAGGCGCTGGGAGCAAACACGGGGGACGCACATTCCGTCAGGGGCGCTGGCCACCCACGGGGTCACACTCAGGAACGACCTGACCCCCATGTTCCTCCAGGACCCAAAATGACCCGCGCAGAGCTCTGTACCCCCAGCCCGCCCCGGTCTAGTTCCCCTGACTGGCCCGGTTTGCACCAGCCACCGGCAGCGACTTGTCCTCACCTCCCTCTTGCTCCGGGTGGCTCCTGAAGAAACTGGGCGCCCGCAGGCAAGAGCTTCACCCCGAGTCCCGGGAAGAGAGTGCCGAGGAGACCCCAGCAGCGGGGGAGGCGGGAGCGGGCGCAGGGCCAGGGCTGCAGGGCGGGTGTCGGGGCGGCCCAGGCCCGGGCCAGCGGGAGAACCCGGGGGCTCACGGGGCGCCCCGCCCGTCCTGCTGCGCTGAAGCTCAGAAAACCCAACTACACGGAGGCGAACACCCCGCGTCTCCACGACGCCGTTAACGTAGAATTTCCACGCGACTCCACAGCAAGTCGCGCTCCGTGACTGAAAACACGCGAGGATCGTTCACCCGCGACCCCACAGGCCCGAACCCGCTGCCCCCACAGGGAGAGACGGGGCGTCCCGCCCCCCATTATTCCCTGCCTCTCCCCGCCCCGCCCCCAGCCGGCGCGCTCCCCGCCTGCGCGCTGCCCCCAGTGCTGCTCCCTCCTCGGCCCGAGGGCCGCTCCACTGTGGCGGGCGCTCCCGGCCCCGCGTCTCCGCCACTTCTGCTCCCGCGTCAGCGCGCAGGAGCGTGATGTCAACACGCAGGGGGCGGGGCGAGGCCGAGGAAGGACAGGCTCACGGGGAAACCAGGGGCAGAGACAAGGCGCGCGCTGCCTGGTGGCTGGGGGGTGCAGGTGCCACCCAGGCGGGATAATGGGGGGCCAAGTCCCCAGGCTTGGGACAGGGGGTGAAGGGGGAATGGAGCCTGGGCCGAGAGGCGGGTCAGCCCCGCCAAGTGGAGACACAGCCTGGCCAGGGGCGCAGGGGGGATGGAGCCGGGGCCGAGGGGTGGCTCAGACCAGCCAAGGGGAGACTCAGCTGCGGAGAGTCCTGGAGGGGGGAGGCCTGCGCAGAGTGGGGGCGGGAAGAGGGAGTGTGTGACTTCAGAGCCTTCATGATGGGGAGAAAGGATGACTTGGAGGCAAGAACCCGCTGAAATAGGGGTTCTCGCTCATTCAGAAAAAAAATTTGTATCACCTTTCTCTGGGGAACTTTGATTCAGCTCTTAGAATTTGGAATAGTATATATATGCATGTGCATTAAAAGAAATAGTAATGCAGTTTTTGAGAAATGACCTCAGGAAATGCTGTGAACACAAATAAAAATGTATATCCGTAAAAATGCTAACTAGCACTTTCTTGTACTAACAAATACAGGAAACAATCTCCATCAGAACTCCAGGAAACAGTCAAATATGTGACAATAAATGTAGCAATTAGGAACCCTCATTCTGAATAGTTATCAATGGAAAACACTTATAACATTAAATGAAATAGAAACAATATAGAATTGCAAATATAGTGCTATTCCACCATGGATATAAAATTTTATGAAATAATATACCGTGCACGTGGAACAGAAGGGACAAGTACTTTGCATTCAGTGGAATACTATACAACAATGAACATACAGAAAGTCTAGCAAAATCCAATATGTGGTCACCTTGCCTGCATGTAGTTGAGTGAAAGAGTCAAGATATAAAATGAACATATTATGACTGATTTAAATTATACATACCAGGCAAAATTGAAATCATGTGTTAATCATGTGTGTCACTTAGTGACACACTTAGGTGATGAATTGTCATAAGAGGCAGTGCTTATACTTGTAATGGCAGCCACACATTTGTGCTTAATCGGAGAAGAAGATTATGATAGTGTGGCCTTATGTTTCTTCACCCAGTTAATGGAGCCATTTGGTCATTCCGAAATTTCATGTTTATACTATCCAGGACCCCTGCACACAGGTGTTTCAACAGTGAGTCTTCACTTAACCCAGGAAGGGCAGCTCATCTCTTCTAATTACTCTCATTTCCTCAACTTTCCAAGTGACTCTCAGCCATCAGTGACATCTTGTTTAATGTGCTATTTACCCAGCTGCACACAATAGATACAGCACCCAGAGCAAACCTAGAATATGTGTCCCCTTCTTCACTGACATCAACCACCTGCCCCTGTTCCATGGAAATCTTGTGATCACCCCATAGGAATAGGGGATATTATCACATGTGACACAGACACCCACAAATAGGGATGCCACCGAAACACTCAAAGTGACAGATGACCTGAAACTACCTTACTGGAATCAGGCTATGTTCAAGTATGTGATGACAATAGAGCCTTTCTGGTGATTTCTTTTTCCCCAATCACACTCTAAAATATGATTTCACAAAAGAGAGAGTAGCTGGATATTGGAGTTAATTTTGTTATAAAATTATATTTTATTTATCCTTTGTGCTAAGCTATATTTTAGAATTTTTAAAAAAATATTTATTTAATTTATTTATGCTGCAAGAACTGGGATGTAAGCCAGTGTTACAAGGAGTGAGAAAAATTCACCAGAGACAGTATGGGGAGCAGAACAGGCAGATCCACTGAAATACACTGCTGAGGGCAGCTGCCCCTCCCCCATGAGCCATGTGGGTCAGCTCCCTGGACAGGGTCATACTCCTCCTTCAGTGGCTATGGACAGCTTTATAGTGCTGAGACTTAGCCCCTGCATCACCAGGGGGGACCCTATAGTTTGTAATTTTCAGAAATTTGAAGATACATTAATGGCTCTCTTTTCTTTTTCTGAAATTACAGAAAGGAATAAACAAGGATATATATGGTGAATTATTGTATATACACACAGGGTTGATTGATTCCAATATCTACTTGCAGAGCCACTGACTCCTACCAACAGGCAGAGCTTACTTTTTAATTTTTTTTTATTTTGTATTTATTTGTGCATGCAGGAACTGGGAAACAGACCAGAGGTGGTGGACTGAGAGGATTCAGCAGAGAAAGCAGGGAGCAGAATATATGACTGACATAAATACACTGCTGAGGGGAGCAGTGGGGAAGAGGAGAGGTCTGTTTTGCCATGTGGGTCACCTCCCTTGCCGGGGATCAAATTCCTGATGTAATAGCTACGGATTACATCATAGTGCTGATGCTTAAACCCTTGCACCACCAGGCAGGCCAGAGCCCACATTTTTAAAATTGAATGGGAAACCAAAAAGTAAATTTTTTTCCAGATCTAGCCTGATGACTTGTCACACCTCCCAGGGTGTCAGTCCTCAGCCCTGATCAGTGGTAAGTGGGGAATTCCTGATGTTGCTGGGAGCCTCCACGTGTGCAAGGGAACTAGGGACGAGGGTCACTTGTTCTGCATTGGGACAAAGGGACAGGAGGGCCTAATCCACACAACAATGCGGACCCCAGCTGAGGTGTCTGCCAATGGTTATAATGGTGAGAGGTGCCATATTCGTTTCATCTGAATGCCCCTTGGTAAACAGTATTAAGAGAGTTGGGTACCTGTAGCTGCCAACCCATGTCTAAGAAGCAGCTCTTGTCACTATTTCTCTGCAGGAACCCAGGAGCAGCTGACAGTGGGGGACAGACTGACGCTTTCCTAACACAAAGTCCAGGCAGTGTGCGCTCTTTGTCCACACTGGCTGGCTCAGGCATGAGTTCCTTGTCACTCTCCTCTTCTGCAGTCTCACCCTGACATCCAGGGTAAGCTCAGGCACTTTGGCCGCGGGCAACCTAGGACAACCCAGACTCTCTGGACACTGGCAGGTGGCTGGGAGGGCTGGATTGTCCCAGTGAGAGCAGTGGGCCTGGACTGGGGCTTCTACTTACCATACTTGGTCCTCGCTTTGTGCAAATAGTTTTGTGAATCTGAACATTGTGTCTGTGTAAAGAACTCAAGCAAGTATCCGGAATCAGATCTTGGTTATTTAGAACTTTGGTATTTTTCTTAATTTTATGTGTTTAGTCAGACATCCAATTCAGTATTCACCTGTCACTGTGAAAATGGGATGGAAAGGAGGCTGAAGAGAGTGTTCTTCACTGGAAGGAGGCCTTTTCTTCCTCTGAGTAGGCTGGCCTCTTCTGATCACACTTGGGATCACACTTCTGAGACCAGGCTCAGTTGGTTTTGTCAAAATTACTTTGGAATTTCTAGGCAGCTATAAAGGAAGATTGCCAGTTGGTTGGAAAATTTCTAAACTTCTTATTGATCATTAACAATCACAGGTTTCTTTAAAAATCCAAGTTTTATTTAAAATAATCAATTTATTCATCAAAAGCTACATAATAGTTTTCTGTCAACAATATTCCTTGTCAAATCTTTTTCTTAAAAGTTTTATTTATTTATGCATACAAGAACTGGGGTACACACCAGAGTTGCGGGGCAGTGAGAGGATTCACCAGAGACAGAGCGGGGAACAGAACAGACAGATCTACTGAAATACACGGCTGAGGGGAGCAGCGGGTGAGTCAGGAGAAGTCTGCTGTGCCATGTGGGCAGCTCCCTGGACAGGGATCAAACTCATGCTGCAGTGGCTGTGGACAGTTTCTTAGGTTGCGTCTAAGCCCCTTGCACCAACAGGGAGGCCCACTTTGTCAAATTTTTGATAAGAGTCTAAGAACAGACAAACTGCAAAGCAGATATATTAATCTATCTCTTTTTTTAAAATTTACTTATTTATGCATAAAAGAACTAGGAGACAGACCAGAGGTGCAGGGGGTGAGAGGATTCACCTGAGACAGAGTGGGGAACAGGATAAGCAGACTGACTGAAATACACTGCCAAGGGGAGCAGCGGGTAAGTCAGGAGCAGTCAAATGCACCGTGTTGGTAACTCTTTGGCTGGCTGGGGAGCAAACCTGTGTTGCGGAGACTGTAGACAGCTTCACAGTGTTGTGCTTCACTCCTTGCACCACCAGGGAGGCCCAATCTATTTCTATTCCTTCCCTTTTCATGGCCCAGGTAGAAGGTGTCTTTTGTATTTCCTAGGAGCAGGCCTCATCTGTGAGATCAAATAGAAACCAGGACTTTATATAACAATTTGAATTTTCACTGCTTGACTTTAAAATGGTTCCAATTGTGGGCTCTAGAGGTTTTAAAATGATTAAAATGGGACACTTATTAGAACA
Organism: Talpa europaea; assembly: GCF_964194135.1. Lineage (NCBI taxonomy): Eukaryota > Metazoa > Chordata > Mammalia > Eulipotyphla > Talpidae > Talpa > Talpa europaea. The sequence continues at coordinate 17,333,993 of NC_140075.1, forward strand.
CATAAGAACTTCAGTTTCCATCTCAAATTAGAAACCTTCTTGATTACCAAAGGGGAAAAAAAATACAAAACTTAAATGGCTATATCGACTTAACCTGAAAAACTTAAGTTGTTTTAGGAATTAGTCTAGCCTTGTCTTGGAAAGGTATATAGTTCTGGTGAAACTGACCACCCATCCAAAATCTCTTCTAGGAATTTAAGGAAAAAGTGGCCTTAAAAAACTCATAGGGAATTTTCTGCCCCACTTTCTTTAGATGCTAAGGGCATTCTTACAAATAAAACTTGATAAATGTTTTCTTATCTGAAATAATTAGTTAAAAATTATTATTTAAGGGCCTCCCATGGTGGTGCAGTTTTTGAGCTCTGGGCTGCGAGGCTGCAGCAGCAGCACCATTTCTGCAGCACCATTTCGTTCCCAGTCACCGGCGAGGGTCCCACCCAAAAAAAATAAATAAATAAAAATAAATTAATAATTGTTGTCAGTGTTGTCACACATACTGGTAAAATAACTTTCTCTAAAAAATAGTGCAAATGGCCCAAATTCTAAATGAGAGATTTTTGTGTCTGTTTTTACCTTTGTGTCTTTTCTCTCCAGAGGGTTGCTGGGTTAAAATGGTGCCATTATATATTCTAAGATTTATTTATTTATGAAAACAAGAGCTGGCATACAGGCCAGAGATGCGGGGAGTGAGATGATTCACCAGAGACAGAGCAGGGAGCTGAACAGGTAGATAGACTGAAATACACTGCTGAGGGGAGCAGCAGGTGAGACAGGAGAGGTCTGCCTCGCCATGTGGGTTTCTCCCTGGCCGGCTGGGGATCGAATTTGTGCTGCAGAGACTGTAGATTGCTTCACACTGTGGTGCTTAACCCCTTGCACCACCAGGGAGTCCACCACATAAACGAGTTCAAAATGCAATGGTTTAATTAAAGCACTGGTGAGCACCTTCATTGATGTTTCCTCCCCTTGTCCTAGCCAAAAATAAATAAATAAATAAATAAATAAATTATAATTAATTAACCAAAAAAACCTCTAGTATATGAATTTGTTTCATTTGTAATGCTGCATTTTGTACTTCCTATCCTAAGAAAAACTAAAGCTACTTCTGGTTTCTCTATCTTAAATCTGTTCTATCTTTATTCAAATGGTGGTATATTTCTCCTACAAAACTAAGGATCTAATAAGTTCAATCCAATGAAAATGTGACTACCTAATGAGCTTTTGGTTTATATTTTGCTTCTTAATGTAGGAAATCTAAACTTTGTTGTTTATAATTTCACCTAAAAAAAAAAAGAGAGACGTGTTTATGTATGAGTTACCCAGTAGAAAGGAATAACAGCATAACAGCTCTTACAATTTCCTGAGGTGAAAACTGTGAGCCTGAGTTGTTCATTAGCCAAAGTTTTGTTGGAGAAGGCCTGCGTGTGGATAAAAACTTCAGTGAATGATGGAGTTTCTCTGGCCAGGCGCCTGACTTGTGGCAGGGCAGCGCCCCCTGGCGGCGACGGAGGGGGCGGAGGGCGGGGCGGGGCCGGGCTGAGGGAGCGCGAGTAGGTGCCTCAGCCGCTGAGGTCACAGCTCAGAGACCCCGGGACCCCACATAGGCCGCCCTGAGCCCTTGGACGCCTCGGACCGTCGCAGACACGGCGGGCCGGACCCCGAGGCCAGATCTGCAGGGGGTCTCTGGCCCATCCCCCAGGGGGCCGCTGTGGTGGGGCTGAGAGTCCGTGAGCAGCGGACCCAGTCCTGTCGCCCTGGGGATGCCCGTGTCATCCCAGGAATGTTCTCTCTCCGCCTAGAGTGCAGGAGGCAGAGTTGTCAGAGGCAAGAGATCGGGTAGCTCCTCTGGGGGGTCGCCAGGAGAGACCTGCCCCTGCCCCTGTCCGCCTCTCTGCAGGCAGCTGCCCTGTGCGTGGACAGTGTACGCGTCTCCAGGGTCCAGCCACAATGTCACGTGTGGTCATTTATTCCCATCCGCGTTTTCACTTTTTTAGAATAGCAAATACACGTCTGTTTGTAAACTCTATCCTCTCTTCATGAAATACAGCCCCTCCCCCCATTCTAGAGAGGCGTGGCCTGAGAAGGTCAGAGTGAATGACCTTCACTGTGGAGCACTCCCTGGGACACCCCGCGGGGCATCGGACCAGATTTGGTTTGGGGGGGGCGGCGCTCAGGTGAGAGTAGCTTTAGATTTCCTGTGGGGGAGCCTCTGCCCTGTGCAGCAGGGAGGGGGTACACACTGGACAGTGAGCAGGAGCGCCCAGAGTCCCAGGATTGTGAAAAATAACGAGGAAGAGCAGCTGGGACACTGCTCACTAAGCACTACCTGAAGAACCTGACAGTCGATCACAGAACTTGGGAAGACAGGTGCCTTCGATGCAAATAAACTATGTTTTCTCCAGAGTAGATTTGCACCTTAATGTACCATCGACTGGCAGACACCCAGCTCAGGTGCATGTCCTATGTGCGGATCAGGCCCTGCTGTCCCTTTGCTCCAATGCAGCCCAAGTGACCCTCATCCCTAGTTCCTGTGCACACATGGAGGCTCCCAGCAACATCAGGAATTCCCCACTTCCTACTGATCAGGGTTGAGGACTGACACTCTGGGAGGTGTGACAAAACCATAAGGCTAGATCTGGAAAAAAAATATTTTTGGTTTCCCATTCTGTTTAAAATATGTAGGCTCGGGCCTGCAGGGTGGTGCAAGTGGTTAAGCATCAGCACTATGATGTAATCTGTAGCTACTACATCAGGAATTTGATGCCCAGCCAGGGAGGTGTCCCTCATGGCAGAGCAGACCTCTCCTCTCCGCCACTGCTCCCCTCAGCAGTGTATTTCTGTCAGTTGCCAATTCTGCTCCTTGCTCTCTCTGCTGAATCCTTTCAGCCCACCACCTCTGGCCTGTACCCCAGTTCTTGCATGCAAAAATAAATAAGAATTAAAAAAAAAATAAAATGAAAGCTCTTTGCCTATTGGTAGGAGACAGAGGCTCTGCAAGTGGATATTGGAATCAATCAAACCTGTGTGTATATAAAATAATTCCACACATATATCCTTGTTTATTCCTTTCTGTAATTTCAGAAGAAGAAAAGAGAGCCATTAATATATCTTCAAATTTCTGAAGATTACAAACTATAGGGTCACCCCTGGTGTCGCAGGGGTTAAATCTCAGTACTATAAACCTATCCACAGCCATCTCAGGACGAGTTTGACCCTGCCAGGGAGCTGACCCACATGGCTCATGGGGGAGGGACAGCTGCCCTCAACAGTGTATTTCAGTGGATCTGCCTGTTCTGCTTCCCCACTCTGTCTCTGGTGAATTTTTCTCACTCCCTGTAATGCCGGGCTACATCCCAGTTCTTGTAGCATAACTAAATAAAATAAGTACTTTAAAAGGATTATAAATTATAGCTTAGCACAAAGAATAAATAAAATATAATTTTTATAACAAAATTAACTCCAAAATCCAGCTATCTCTCTCTTTTGTGAAATCATATTTTAGAGTGTGTTTAGGGAAAAAAGAAATCACCAGAAAGGATCTATAATCATCACAAACTTGAACATAACCTTATTCCAGTAAGGTAGTAACAGGCCATCTGTCACTTTCAGTGTTTCTGTGGCATCCCTATTCGTGGGTGTCTGTGTCACATGTGGTAATATCCTCTATTCCTATGAGGTGATCACAAGATTTCCATGGAACAGGGGTAGGTGGTTGATGTCAATGAAGTAGGGAACACATATTCGAGGTTTGCTCTGGGTGCTGTATGTGTTGTGTGCATCTGGGTAAATAGCACATTAAACAGGATACCACTGATGGCTAGAGTCACTCGGATAGTTGAGGTAACAAGAGTAATTAGAAGTGGTGAGCTGCCCTTCCTGGGTTAAGGGAAGACTCACTGTTGAAACACCTGTGTGATAGGGTCCTGGATAGTTTAAACGTGAAATTTCTGAATGAGTAAATGGACTCCATTAACTGGGTGAAGAAACACAAGGCCACACTCTCATATTCTTCTCCAAGTAAGCAGAAATGTGTGGCTGTCATTACAAGTATTCCCCCTGCCTTTCATGACAATTAATCACCTAAGTGTGTCACTGACACACATGATTAACACATTATTTCAATTTTGTTTGGTATCTAAAATTTAAATCAGTCATGATATGATCATTTTATATCTTGACTCTTTCACTCAACAACATGTAGGCAAGGTGAACCACATATTGGATTTAGCTAGAGTCTCTGTATTTTCACTGATCTATAGTATTCCACCGAATTCAAAGTAAATTCTCCCTTCTGTTCTGCATGCACAGTATATTATTTCATATTTTTTATATCCATGCTGGAATAACACTATATTTGCAATTTTGTTTCTCTTTCATTTACTGTTATAATATAAGTGTTTTTCAAGTCATTGATAACTATTCAGAATGATGGTACCTAATTGCTACATTTACTGTCACCTATTTGTTTCCTGGAGTTGTGATGGAGAATGTTTCCTGTATTTGTTAGTACAACAAAGTACTGCCTAGCATCTTTACGGCTATACATTTTTATGTGTGTTCACAGCATTTCCTTAGGTCATTTCTCAAAAACTGCATTACTATTTCTTTTAATGCACATGCATATATACAATATTCCAAATTCGAATAGCTGAAGTCAAAGTTCCCCACAGAAAGGCGATACAAAATTTTTCTGCATGAGCGAGAACCCCTATTTCAGCGAGTTCTTGCCTCCATGTCATTCAGTGCCCCATATTGAAGTCTGTGATGTCACACACTCCTGCTTCCTGGCCCCCATCCGGGGGGGCCTCCCCTCTCCAGGAATCTCCACAGCTGCATCTCCCTTTGGCGGGGCTGACCAGTCCCTCAGCCCAGGCTCCATCCCCCCTCACCCCCTGGCCAGGCTGTGTCTCATCTTGGCCAGGCTGACCCGCCCCTCAGCCCCAGCTCCATCCCCCTAGGCCCCTGGCCAGGCCTGGGGCCTCTGCCCCCCATTATCCTGCCTGGTCAGCACTGCCCCCCACCTCCAGCCACCAGGCAGCGTGTGCCCAATCTCTGCCCCTGGTTCCCCCATGAGCCTGTCAGTCCTCGGCCTCGCCCCGCCCCCTGCGTGTTGACATCACTTCCCTGCGCACTGACGCGGGAGCGGAAGTGGTGGAAACTAGGGGCCGGGAGTGCCCACCCAGGCTGAGCGGCCCACAGGCCTAGGAGGGCTCAGCACGCCAGGGTTAGTGCACAGGCAGGGAGCGCGCCGGCTGGGGGCGGGGCGGGGAGAGGCAGGGAATAATGGGGGGCGGGACGCCCCGTCTCTCCCTGTGGCGGCAGCGGGTTCGGGCCTGTGGTGTCGCGGGTGAACAATCCTCGCGTGTTTTCAGTCACGGAGCGCGACTTGCTGTGGAGTCACGTGGAAATTCTACGTTAACGGCATCGTGGAGACGCGGGGTGTTCGCCTCCATTTAGTTGGGTTTTCTGAGCTTCAGCGCAGCAGGACAGGCGGGGCGCCCCGTGAGCCCCCGGGTTCTCCCGCTGGCCCGGCCCTGGGCCTGCCCTGACACCTGCCCCTGCAGCCCTGGCCCTGCGCCCGCTCCCGCCTCCCCCGCTGCTGGGGTCTCCTCAGCACTCGCTGCACCAGACTCGGGTGAAGCTCTTGCCTGCGGGATCCCAGTTTCTTCAGGAACCACCCGGAGCAAGAGGGACGTGAGGACAAGTCGCTGCCGGTGGCTGGTGCAGAGTGGGCCAGTCAGGGGAACTAGACCGGGGCGGCTGGGGGTGCAGAGCTCTGCGCGGGTCATTTTGGGTCCTGGAGGAACATGGGGGTCAGGTCGTTCCTGAGTGTGACCCCGTGGGTGGCCAGCACCCCTGACAGAAAGTGCGTCCCCCGTGTTTGCTCCCAGCGCCTCCCTGCTGCACTGATCACCCCTGGGGTGAGTTTGCCGGGCACACCGCTGTGTGCCACTTTTTTGTGTGCTTAATTTCTGTGAACTTAGAATATAATTTGGAGAATTATGTTTACATTTTGTAATTTTCTCTGGGTCTGACACCCCCTCCCCACCCAGGTCCAGCAGTCAGGAGGGCAGAGTCATGTCCCAGTCTTCCCGGGGCACAAGTTCTTATCCAGGGGGTTGCTGGCGCCTGGGGCTCTGCATTTCTCACAAGGGTTCTGACCAGCCCCTGCTGGTCTTGGGCCCGCATGTGAGGGCTGCAGTGCCGCTTCCCTGTTGTGCAGCTGACGTGGTCATTCAGAGCCTGAAAGAGGGACCTTGGACCCCTGGACACTGCCTCAGGAGGCGACTTTACACTCTCCCTTGAAGAGAATCCATACCTTCCTGTGTCTTGAGTGACCAGGAGCCACACAGCCTGCCACAAGCGGCTACAAGTGTTTGGTTTTCTAAAATGGGTTATTATTAACCAACTCCATGCAGTGAATACAGTGGCCCTCTCTGCGTCACTAAAGGACACACCCAAGAAACCATTCAGCAGAGTCTGCTTGGCACTGTCACAAACAGGGAATGAAATTTTCTCAATGGGGTGTTTTTTTTTGTCTTTTTATTGTAATTAGTTGTTTTGGTTTACAAAGTAATTATGATCTCCAAAAATGAATTGGGTTACACATGAGAGGCAATATGGATGCAGGGTGAAGACACTGGGCTCACCGCCAACATATACTCAACACTGTGCAGGACAACATCTATGCCCCTGAAAGAGAAATGGGTGACCAGGGCACACACCAGGAGCAGGGACCAATGGCAAGAAACCGGGAAAACTTTAACTGATCTGCATCTACAGTTATACTGGAGGAGAATTAAACCCCCTAGATATGTGGACTCAGGGACACAAGCCACATTGGGGCCTTTGAAGACTCAGCACTTCCCTCAGTGCTGGGCTCAACCCACTGGGCCATCTGGGAGGCCACATTTTTGAAGACATCGTACCAGTTCTCCAAAGCTGGGAGTGTTTTTCTGATGTTACAAGGTACATAAATACTTCATACCTATAGAAGCACCCACAAGTCACACATGGACTCACATGCACACACTTGCACACAGTGCAATACATGCACATTCACCTATAGAAAATAGTGCAAACACCTAATTCCATACTCACAGCTAGCTCTGATTCACAATCCTGTCTCACTGTCTTATCACCACGTGACCCCTCTGACTTTTCTAAAATTTTCTAAATGCTTTCCAAAATTTTCTAAATTTTCTAATCTTTTCTCTGCTTATTACAAGAATGTTAAAGGAAATTGAGGTTTCTGGCGTCCGATGTGTTGGAAGTGTGGGTGTAGTCATAAACGCGAAGCAAACGTGGTCGGTTTCATACACCATTTTAATGTGTCCTGGGGTAGACATTTTAACTAAATAATCAATTTCAGACTGTCTCCTCCAGGCGGAGAAAGAACATCCAGATGCCTCCACGCCCCAGGGCTCCGCAGGTAGAGCGGGTCAGATTGACTGAAATATACTGCTGAGGGGAGCAGGGGGCGAGACAGGAGAGGTCTGTCGTGCCATGTGGGCAGCTCCCTGGCCAGGGATCTAACTCTGTGCTGCAAACACCTTCATAATGCTGAGATTTAATCCTTTGTGCTGTGAAGGAAGGCCTCTTTCCTGCAATTGTGAAGATGATTTTATCTCGATTGAACTTTAGTTTGCTGTAAATTCTTGATAGTTTCCCAGAGTGCCTTCCAAGTTGGTAGAGATGCCTAGAAAATAATTATGCCAAGAACTGAACCAGCGCTTAAGAGGCTGTGGGCAGCTTTGCAACCCAGCGCTCAACCGTTGTGCCACAGGGGAGGCCCCTCTTATTGTCTTTAGAAGCAGTCCCCGCGTCTTAGCATGACATCAAGAGTTTTTCAGTATGACTCTATTCTCTCCTAGCAATCTTACCTTCTCTGTAACTACTTACTCAGTTTTACTAAACAACATATTCCTTCAGCTTTTTCCAGAATGTGCTACATCTGTCTGAAATGTCCATTTTTTTCTCTGCAATTAACCTTGTGTCAGGAGTTAGTTTAGCTCTTTGTATCAGGAAACATTTCCCAATGTTCTCTGCTGGGGGTGTATCAAGAAACATTGCCCTGATTTCTCAGCTCACACTGTGCAACAGGCCCTCCCAATTCTGATATTTCCAAGTCCCTGCTGAGCATCAAGGTGTTACACAGGGGTAGGCATCCTGGCTAGAATTTTTACTTTCTGTGTTTTAGATTTTGCCCTTCAGACACAAACCTGAAAAGGCTTCTGTGAATCAAATACCAATAATAATTTATTAGCCACCAAGATGGCTTGAGTTCTTTAGTGCCAATGGGGGTTGGACCTCTCCACGAAGAGGACTCAGGAATCCCTTGGGAGCCTCCTGGGCTCAGAAGACCTGAAGACCTAATTCAGCCTTGGAAGAGACTTTAGACTTCAACCTAAAATTGAAGCCCTGGTGAGCAGTGCCTTTGAGGAGTCAACGGGAGCCCTGTGGAGAGTCATCTGGCCCTTGGCAGTGCTTCTGAGTTAAAGCATATACTATCAGCCTGCTTCAAACAGGATGTGATTTTCAGTTAACACAGCTGGTATTTGATATATATATATATATATATATATATATATATATATATATACTGAGTAAAAGAAATCACAACATAACTTAGAAGTGTAAACAATAACATTGCTTATTACCACACTGAGTCAAGAATGGGAGTGTAGCTTTCCTCAGTGCTCCAAGTCAGTGTGGCTAAGCAGCTCTGGTCACAGCACAGTCAAGACTGTGTGTCCATGTGGAACCATGCAAAGCTAAGTGGATGACAGTCTGTGGATCCTCATCTATGTGCTCACAACTGCAAGACACAAGTCAGACTCAGGGTGAAATGAGGCGGAATTGGGGAAAAGGAAAGTTTCTAAGGCCACGGATGTCTGGCTGTCCTACCCCAAAGAGTGCCCACAACGTCCAGTAGTCCAAACCAAAAGCTGCTTATGCAGGATGGCCCCGTCCTGTCAATGAGAGCCTGGAGGTGGTGCACACCAATAAGTGATGAACCAGGACCCGACTCATGGTGGCAGCTGGAGGTTGTCACAGTGCAACAGTGACTGCAAGGACCCTAAAGTCAGTGGGACCCTAGAGGCTTTCCTGCAGCCTGCTGCCTAAGCAAAGGTGCCTGGAGACTGAGTGGCAGCAGTGATTTCCCACCCCACTGTCCCAGTATGTGCAGCCTGCTCTGAAAGCAGAAGAGACCACAAGCTTTTCACTATTTGACACACCCAGTGCAAGCAGCCACATTGTTTTAATAGGAGGTGCTGAGGCAGAAATCTGAAGGCTGGACTGGACAGTGTCAGATGCAAGTGCACCAAGAGGTTGTGTCAGGCATACTGGAGGAAGGGGCGGCAGTGAGCAGTGGTGCTGGAAGATCAGAAGCTGCTGATTAGAGGTGATTGGGCACACACCTGCAGTGCCAGTCAGCAGACGGGGATGTGGAAGATCAGGCATCGGTGTTACACTCTTTAAAGATGCCAAACATAGGCCAATAGGAGAAGCTCTTTTCCCAAGTAGTGTCAGAAGACCAGGCACCAATTTACAGCTCTTCCAGAGATGCTACACAAAGACCAGAGACACCAGTCAACAGGCAATGTGGGAGCAGAGTTAGAGGCAGAAGCAATTGTCAAGCAGTGTTTCCAAGGATAGATCAGATGCAAAGGTCTGCAATGAATGAAGTTTTTGATGAATGAAGGTCTCAGTAAATGAGTGTGCAAATGGAGTCTCCCAATCAACACATGAAACCAGCTACTGTCCCAGCTTATACTTCCTTCAGGGATATCTACATTTCATACTGGATTGGTACATATTCAAAACTGATACCATTTCAAGATTTGATTGTCTCCTGTGTGAGATAAAATCTGACTGCTCCTTTTACAGTGCCACATGTTCTTTTAAAACAGAACCCCCACCAGCATGTGAAACCCTATCTGCCCTTAGGTTGTGTGGTCTTGTGCCAGCAGTGGGCTCTGAAGAAGAGACAGACAGGCAGGCTGGGCTGCCTTTAAATGGCACTGGCTAGGTTCAACCACACTGGCATGTACCCAAACCACTCTGGTGCAAGGCGGCCCTTCAGTGGAGCTGGTCAAACCCCATTGCACCTGGCTACTGGGCTGGGGGAGCTGGAAGTTAGGGAGGGGTCTTCCTACATATGTTGTAGATGTAACACCTGCTATATAGTTTGCATGCTGATTTCCAGCAAGGCCTTTCCAGGACTAGACACCTAACTACAGGAGGTGTCACTGATAGTGTTTTCAGTCTGAGAATTCAGATGTCTGCAGACTGGGCTACCTGACTGGATCTGATCTGACCATAGGCATCATCTGTCCAGTGAGTCCCCAGATCCTGCATGGCCTTCCACTCCTCCACGCCATCTTCCGAAGATGTACTGCCATGCTCCTGAACATGCCTGGTGTCGGCTACCTTATATCCCCCGTTGCCAACAACCCCATCAGAGAGAGCATACACCAGATTGAGGGCAGGACTGCATCCCCACCCTGCCCTCAAAGGTTTATTGGGCCACCTCGAGCTGTTTACTCACTCCCCCATTCCCTGAGACTTCTTATTCATTCTTCCATTTGAAGGGAGACCCTGAGGGCATGAACGTGGGAATGAGACCCAGAATAACCAAGGGTACTAAAGCCAATTCCATTCATTCAGCAACCCCCAGCAAACCAGAAATTAAGCTGGGGACAATGACACTCAACACCTTACCCCTCAGCTCAGCCCCCCTACAGCTCTGTCTCCCTCAGTCAAGACTTATGAGATATATATATATATATATATATAATTTCAATTTCTAAATTTCCTTTGAAAGTTCTCGTACATTTTTGTAAGGTATTTGATTTCTCCTCTCAGGTATATTGCCGTAATTCCCCCACCACCAGAGACTCTAATGTCCATCACCATCATAACCTGGTGATTTTCTCTCCACTGTTGTGAGCCTTTTACCACCCACCACCGCTGTATGTCTCAGATCTAACATCACTTGCAAGTTTTGTCTATTTCTTGAGCTTTTGTTTGGTTTCACTATAGTCCACATATAAGTGAAACAATCCAACATTTATCTTATTCCTTCTGACTTATTTCACTGAGCATAATCCCATCCAGCTCCATCCATGTTGCCAGAAATGGCATGAGCTTACCTATTTTGATTGCCGAGTAGTATTTCATTGGGTATATACCCACCACTTTCTGATCCATTTGTCTATTGTGTGGCCTTAGTTTGTTTCCATATCTTAGCTGTTGTAAATAGTGTTGCAATAAAAAGGAGTGCAGGTCTCCTTTTGGATTAGTGTTTTTGTGTCCTTTGGGTAGATTGCTAGGAATGGAGTTCCTGGATCATATGACAGATCCATATTTAGTGTTTTGAAGAAATTCTACACAGCTTTCCATTTTTTTTTAATATAGAGGCATGCTTATTTATTTATTTATTTATTTGTTTGTTTCATTTATACATGAACTGGGTACAGTCAGAAGTGCGGGAGGGTGAGAGAATTCACCAAAGCCAGAGCGGGGAGCAGGGCAGACAGAAGGACTGAAGTCCACTGCTGAGGGGAGCAGCGGGCGGCAGGAGAGGTCTGCGTGCCATGTGGGACCCTCCTCCGGTGGCCGGGGAGCAGCTGGGGATCGAACTAGCACCACAGAGGCTGCGGGCAGCTTCACATCCCAGCATTCAACCCTGCACCACCAGGGAGGCCCCAGCTTTCCATTTTGGCTGGACCAGTTTACATTCCCACCAGCAGTGTAAGAGGTTTCCTTTTTCACCACATCCTTGATAGCATTTATTGTTTCCAGTTTTTTTTTTAATATAAGTCATTTTCAGTGAAGTGATGTAGTATCTCATTGTATTTTTCAGATCCATTTTCCTGAATATAAGTGATGATGAGGTTTTTTTTTTTTCATATTCCTTTTGGCGATCTGCATTTCTTCTCTGGAGAAGTGTCTTTTTAGCTCTTCTGCCCATTTTTTGACTGGATTATTTGCTTTATTTTTGGTGAGTAGGGTTACACATTTGTTGATCTCTGATATCATTCCATTATCAGTTGTATGGAGTGCAAATATTTTCTTCCATTCCTTTTGATGGATTTATTTTGCTAAGATATTATTGAGGATTTTACATTAGTGTTCATTAGGGAGATTGGTATGTAGATTTCATTTTTGGCATTTTTTGTTTTCTTTTGGTTTTGGTGTTAGTATAAAGTTGGCTTTGTAAAATGTTTCTGGTGTATTCTTTCCTTCTTGATGTTTTCAAAGAGTGTGTGTAGGACAGGCATTAGTTCACCTTGAACATTTGGTAGAACTCACTTCTGAGAGCATCTGGTCCTGGGTTTTGGCACTTCGAGGGGCTTTTAATTAATCTTTCAATTTTGCTGCTTGTAATTGGTTTAAATAGTCTGTGTCTTCTTTGTTCAACTTTGGGTGATTGTATAGTTCTAAGACTATGCCCATTTCATCTTCATCATTGACATTGTTTGCATATGAATGTTCTTGTTATCTCTAATTTGCCTCTGGCTTTCTGCTGTGTCTGTTGTAACTTCTGTTTGAGTTTTCTCCCTCTTATTCTCTGTGATCCCAGAACTCTCCTGCAATGCCCACTGCTCCCCTCAGCAGTGTATTTCGTCAGTCTGCCTGTTATTTTCCCCAGTCTGGCTCTGATGATTTCTCTCATCTTCCCACGCTTCTGACTGTACCCAGTGCTTGTATAAATAAAAAAAGAAATAAATCTTTAAAAAATAAAAATAAAATCTGACTATATTAAAAATCTTATGTTTTGAAAAAATACTGAAATATCTGATGTTGGAAAAAGTGTGGGTTGACAGGGGACTGAGGTGATGTTGCATGGGTGCATTGGTGAAGGAAATTCTATGGAGACTACACCTGGGGGAGTGGGAAGCAAATATTGTTTAAAAATGAATAATGATATAAAAATAAATGATATTTTTTTAAGTTAAAGTAACTTTAAAAAAAAAGTGTGTGTTGAGAGGTATGCTGGGACCCAGGGGTAACCATTTTAACCAGAGGTAACCAGGGTAACCATTTTCCTTCCACCAAACTTTCACTGATGTGAAACCCTACTTGTGAAATTTATAAATCCAGGTAAAATAAAAAGCGTTCTTCCTAATTCTATAACTCTACAGGCCCACAGGTTCCAGACTAATTTTTTTAATTTCAAATTATGTCTTTTAATCACCAACTATCAATGGAAAAGCAGAAACATACAAACATACACAGTTGGTATATCTTAGTTTTCATTAAGCCAGGTGTGTAGTCTTGTGTAAACTGAAATTTAGTACATTTTGCAGTAGTTGGAGGGTTTGTTCTCTGGCTGCATTGACCTGCAAAAGAAAAAGGGACGGAAAGGGAAAAAAAGGGAAAAAAATACAGAAGTTTCACAGAAATCAAAACTCAAAATCAAAGTAAAATTGCAATGCCCAAAAGTGGGTAGGGCTAGAGAGGGAAGATCACACAATTTTGTCTTGCAATGGCACCATGACAAACTGTTGGCAAAACTGGGTGCAGTTGCCAGAAAAATGGCCTTGGCCTGGCAGAGACTTTGAGTGTGTCTGTGCAACTCATCTCTAATTGCTAGTTCAAACAGTTGATGATTTGGAACTCTTCCTGTGTGGGAGTGAGCAGTCCTTGTGTCCTCCTTGTTGAACACTTCTCTTTTTCAAGAATGACATTTAAACCATGTGGCAAACTTCTCCACTTGTTGAAAGTTCTCAGGTAGCCACCTGCAAACGTCAAGGTTCTGGACTGCATTCTTAATTCCCTCGGACAGCTTCCTCCAAACTAACCTCTCTTAATAGCCAGCCAGGAACTTAGAAGCTTTTCTCTCACCAGCAATCAAACAAACCCAAAGACTCAAAGGCAAACATGCCCCCGTGTAGAAAACATTCCCAGTAGTTACCCCTTCACCAGTAATCCAGATGAAAACACTCTACTTTTTCCATCCAGACCTTGCGAAACCCCGTCACTCCAAAAGGCCTATTAGAGATGCCGTCACCATTTACCTCTCAACCGTGATGCTTCATCTGCCCCACCTGATCTCAGCCTAAACATGATTTCCCAGTTGAAATCCATGACCCATGGTCAGCCTCAGCCCACGCTCATGTATCACTGAGGGTCACTAGGAGACCTGCTTCTGCCTACTGATGTCAGGGGCTATGTTTGCCTCCAAGCATTCCAAAACAACAAAGCCAGCAGAGATTGGGGCAAACCCTAGGAGGGCATATACTGACAGCAAGAATCTCAGAAGGAGACCAAAGGAAAGAATCAAAATTGCTGGGCAAGAAGAGGACTCCCGAGCAGCCTGCCGCAGGGACTCAGGCACAATTTGGAAGCCGTGGACTATTGAGGGGAAAGGGTGTCCTGACTGAACTCCACAAACACAGGTTTTATGGACCAAAGTGATCCACGATGCCAAGGACTACAGATCCCATAATGTCATCAACACCAGTGGGGGATTGCTGAGGACTGAGGGTGGAGTTCAGCAGCCTGGCTTGGTATATAGTCAGACATGTAGGCCTTGGGGGGCTCTTAGTTTTCACCGATCTTCAGCGTGCTATTGGGGTTCTAGCTCAGTGGAACTGGTAGGACACATTCACCAATTTCTCTCTCCCTCTTTCTCCCAGATATTCCTTTCTCCATTTCCCCCTTTTTGTAAATAAACCCCTTTGTGTGTGCCTGCAGTTGAGTCTCGTGATTAGTCCCTGTAAAGGATACCGGTAATCCAGGAAGGACACCGGTGATCCAGCAGACCAGGTAAAGTAGGAGTCCTGGGGTCCTCAGTGGCTTTTCTGTCTTTTATTGGGATATCCTGGGTGCATGGCAGGCAGGGGTGCTGTTTTCAAGTCTTCACTCTGTCAGGGCTCTCTGGCGTTCTCGCTGCTTCTCTGCTCTCCTGCTTCTCTGCTTCTTTCTCGGCTTCTACTGGTGTCCCCATGACGCTGGCCTTAAAAGCCCAGTCTTAGCCCAGAAGAATCCCATCTATGTATGCCCACACCCTGCTCCAGGTGCTGCCATCAGGCATGTATTCAGGGCATGCAGGGTTCTGTCATCCATCCTAATGGCGGGAGAGCAGGAAAGCCTGATGCTTTTTTATTTTTAATTATTTTTGTTGTTGTTGTTGTATGTTTTTTTAATTTATTTATACAAGCACTGGGCGCAATCAGAAGTGCGGGAGAGTGAGAGGATTCACCAGAGCCAGAGCGGGGAGCAGAACAGGGATACTGATGAAATACCCTGCTGAGGGGTACAGCGGGAGTGGCAGGAGAGTTCTGCACGTCATGTGGTTCCCTCACCTGGTTGCTGGGATTGAACTGGTGCTGCATCCCATTTTACAGTTTTCTGAATGAAGACTTTCTGAAGTGTTTGATTCACTGAAATTATTTTCTTTAATACTT
The DNA here is from genome assembly GCF_964194135.1 of Talpa europaea. Taxonomy (NCBI): domain Eukaryota; kingdom Metazoa; phylum Chordata; class Mammalia; order Eulipotyphla; family Talpidae; genus Talpa; species Talpa europaea. The sequence continues at coordinate 17,349,412 of NC_140075.1, forward strand.
TTTAACACACATTTAGATTTTTCAGTGGTGGCAACTGTTGTCCTGTGGTCATCAACATTATCGTGTGAGTAGTGTGCTGTTGTACTGGCCCTTGTTCCTTTCAACTTGCAGAGTCCACACATTTTCAAAACTACCTCGGTCTGCAATTTCTAATGAAATAATCACCTCTGTGAAGCAAATTCAAAGTTTAATAAAAGAGAAATTTATTAAAGAGATTATTCAGAGTCAAAGTGAGGACCTAGGCCAGGGAGACTGCCATCAGATTTCTTTGCTTGACTTCCCCTAACCTCTGAGATGTGGTCTCGGGTTATAAGTTACATTAACAGAAAAAAGTACATTATTATTATTGAATAAAGAAAGGAATACTTCTAGTTAATTTCTAACATGGTTAACTGAATGAGGTTTCCAACAGACTTAGTTGATGGATAGAGGAGAAGCATTGTTATAACCTCAAAGTAACCTCTAGATTTTACAAAGTCAAGTCGTCAGAGTTACCTGTGTGGGGGAAGATGTAAGGACCAAAGGTTATTGCAATCTCCTATATTGACAAGTGCCCTCATAGACATGCTTGTCCCTCAGGTCATTAGCTCATGATCCTTCGTCTACAAACTCATATACACAATAGGACTGTGGACTTTCTGGACATTTTCTTTGCTTCTCAGCAGAGGAACTCTTCAAAGCAAAGATAGTCATTTTCTTGCTGACTTTATTGTCCCAGGCAGCCTTGCCAGGGTGGAAAGGGCATTTCCAGCAGAGCAAACTATAGAATTATTTCCTTCTTTTTGAGTCTATAGCACCTTTTCCAAAATCACATTCTGTAAGCATGTGTCATACAATGTAATACAGGTACATTCTATTGCCATTGTCTGTGTCACATTCTGGGATACCCGAACTTGTGAAATGATTCTTTAAAATGTAGATAGACCAAGGTTCATCCTTAGTGCTGTGAGTTCTTTCGGTTTTGACAAATGCATGTTGTTAAATACAGGTATCTTCATAGTATTTTCCCAATAAGTTACTTGTCTTTTAAACATCATTTTTGCAGAGCATTAACTTTTAATAAAGTGCAAAGGTCTGTTAATTGTTTCATAGTTCATGCTTCTAGTGTTTTATCTAAAAAGTTATTAGCAAATCCAAAGTCACATCTATTTGTATTATTATGTCTTATTCGAGAAGTTTTATAGTATTGCATTTTACTTTCATGATTATGACTTATTTTTTATTTGTTCATTTTTTAATATGGTTTAGGTCTGTATCTAGGTCCATTTTATTAGTGTTGGCTTTCTGTTGGTCCCCTGCACATTTTGTTAGATTTATGCTTAGGTGTTTCTTTTGGGGTAGAATTATTATAAAAGTTAATGTTTCTTTAATTTTAAATCCCAGTTGTTCATGTTGCTTATGGGGAAACTAATATGATTTTTTATATTGACCACATACCCTGCAACCTTCCTATTGTTGACAATTATTTCTGAGTTTTTTTAAGCTTCCTAGTGGTTTTCTACCTGGAATACATAATTTATTGTTTCATATCAATATGTATTCCCTTTATAAGCTTTTCTTTTCTGTTACTTATCATATTAGTTAGGACAGCCCCGCAGTTCTGAATTTTTGTAATGGCAGAGGACATAATGGCCTGTTTCTCTATTTGGTGGCTCATCTTTAAGTATATGTTAGTTACATGTTTTCATTTATACATTTTATTAGTTTAAGGAAAAGCCCTTTAAATCCTGGGTTTTCAATTTTTTTAATATTTAATGTGTGTTGAACTATATTGAGTATTTTTATGTCTGTTGATACAGTAATATGTTTTTTCTTATTGACTCTTAATGTAAAGTTTTATATTACCTGCTATGTAAGTGTTGAACTGGTCTTGTATTACAGGAATGAACCACATGTAGCCATGATGTATATGATTTTTCAATAATTTCAATACAAGTCACTGGATTATGATTTTTTTTAACATCTCTAGTTTTTCAGTTTTATTGTCTTTTTATTGTATTCAGTTGTTTTGGTTTACAAAGTAATTATGGTCTCTAAAATGAATTGGGTTACACATGAGAGGCAATACGGAGGCAGAGTGAAGACACTGGGCTCATCACCACCATAAACTCACAACACTGTGCAAGACAACATTGATGCCCCTGAAAGAAAAATGGGTGACCAGGGCACACACCAGGGGCAGGGACCAATGGCAAGAAACCGGGAAATCTTTAACTGACCTGCATCTACAGTTATACTGGAGCAGAATTAAACTCCCTACAGATGTGGACTCAGGGACACAAGCCACATTGGGGCCTTTGGAGACTCAGCACTTCCCTGGATAAAGGGGTTGTAGAGGCAGGAAGGGACAGAGCAGGATCTCTATGATCCAAGCAGACTCTCCAGGAGAGTCCTGGAGCCCACGGTGGCTTTCTCAGGCTTTTATTGAGCTTTTTACAAGGCATCCACCACCCCCCAACCCCTGCCAGTCTTCATACTTTCTGGGATTTCTGGCATTCTCTCATGGTTGTTGCTTCTCTGCTGGTTCTGCTCTCGTTCTGCTGTTTTCATTCTTCTTCTTCTCTCTTCTGGTTCTGTTCTTGTTGCTTTTGTTTTGCCTCGTGGCATCCCCCTGACACCACCTTTATTAGCCCAGGTGTGCCCACCTATGCATGCCCACAGCCTTCTCCAGGAGCCCGCCATTAGGCATGCTTGTAGGAGTGTAGGGATCCATCATTAATGATAATGGCAGGAGGACAGTAAAGCCTGATAATTGTTCACTTACCCTACAGAGGTACACAGAGTCGGCATTCAGGACAGAGGATGCACTAGTGGAGTGGTGTGAGTGAAGAATGATAAATACTGGCTTGACCATAAAGTTCATATAAAACAGCTGGAATCTGAACCAGCAAGGAGAACCAGATCTAGTCTAAAACACCTGCCAACCTGCTACACACCCACCCAGAGTCAAAACCAAGACAACAACTGAACTCTCACTCAACATAGTTTACGCATCTGCTTACCCCAGGATAAGGTTCTCCACTGGAAAAGAAAAGAGAACAACTCCCAGCTTGTGAACCTATCTCAACTAAAATCCATGTCCAGCATTACATTTTGTGCTCAAACATAGCCCAAGGGTATAAAATGAATTTACTAGAGGGTCTCCCCAGTGGCGCATCAGTTGAGCACTGGGTTGTGAAGCTGCCCAAAGCCTCTGCTGTCCCAGTTCAATCTCCGGCTGATCCCCAGCCATGGGAATAGGGTCCCACATGTTGGGCATAACTCTCCTGCCGCCCTTTGCTCCCCGCTCTGCTCCCCGCTCTGGCTCTGGTGAATTCTCTCAACCCCCCCGTGCTTCTGACTGTACCCAGTGCTTGTATAAATAAATAAATCTATATAAAATGACTTTACTAGACATTTAGACCACTAGCCTAGAAGAGAGGATCTGGGATACTGATACCTGGTGATTCAACGTGTGCACAGTACAAAACTAGAATTCCTGATGATGAGGACAAGAATTAAAAAAAAAAAACAAACTGAAAGGGAGGTGCCACAAGACCAGAAACCTGGCTCACAAGGAGGTAAGTGTGGAAGAGATTAACATAGCCATTGACACAGCTATGGAAACAAAGATCCTCAGATGCTGACTAGTAACCTTAGGCACGGATGCCTAGATTACAAAGCATAACATCCAAGCAGGTATCCAAGCCCATGTCCAACAGTAAAGACATGGAGATTGAGTTGATTGTAGAATCTCCTGTCCCTTTAAGATTCTGCATAGTTACCCAACATTAGCAACCAACTGACAGCTCACAAGGATTGACTCCTCCCAAACAGAAGACTATTATCAGTGCAGTCTCTGCACAGGCTTGGGCAGCACTCCCTCTGACCCCCTGTGACTATGCAGGTGCCTCTTTTCACCAACTCTCTCCTCTGCAGGGCAGCAGCCTCCCTGCCTGCCCATGACCTTTCAAGGCTGCTGCAGGTCTCTCAGCAAACCTGCCCTTTCTGGGGCAGCTCTTCCTGCCCACTGGTGTCTATGCAAGTGTCTTTAACTGCTTTACCCCATCCCTGACAAAACTTTTCTTTAAATATAACTACCATCGGCCTCCCTGGTGGCTCACCACCATGGTGACACATCTCTAGCCTGTACCCCAGTTCATGTATGCATAAATAAATCTTTAAAAAAATAAATAGGGCCACCCCAGTGGCGTAGTGGTTGAGCGCTGGGTTGCAAAGCTGCCCGAAGCCTCCGCGGTGCCAGTTCAATCCCCGGCTGCCCCCCACCCACCGGAGGAGGGTCCCACATGGCACGCAGACCTCTCCTGCCGCCCGCTGCACCCCTCAGAAGTGCACTTCGGTCCTTCTGCCTGCTCTGCTCCCTGCTCTGGCTCTGGTGAATTTGCTCACCCTCCCGTGCTTCTGCCTGTACCCGGTGCTTGGATAAATAAATAAATAAATCTTCAATAAATAAATAAATAAATGTGTTTATCTCTGTCTTGTGGAGAAACTCACCCGAGAAACTCGCCACGTGTCACTGAAACAGGAACTCTGCTGACACCTTTCCCAGAGTGAACCCAAGGACCCACACTCTAAAACAACTAACTCCAAATACGACAATACCTGTTGCTAACTGGAGGTGAAACTTTAGTTTCTTACTGCCCTGGTCCGTTTTTTTTAAAAAATAAAAAAAGTTATTTATGCACACAAGAGCTGGGGTACAGGCCAGAGGTGTGGGGGTGAGAGGATTCACCAAAGACAGAGTGAGGAACAGAACAGGCAGACTGACTGAAATACACTGCTGAGGGGAGAAGCAGAAAAGTCAGGTGAGGTCTGCCACACCACATGGGTAGCTCCCTGTCCGTGGATCAAAGTTCTGCTGCAGTGCCTGTGGACAGATTCACAGTGCTGCACTCATCCCCTTGCACCACCAGGGAGGTCTTTTCTTTTCTCTCTTTTTTTATCTTTTCTTTTCTTTTTTCTTTTTTGTCTTCTTCTTCTTCTTTTTTTTTTTAACTGCTACCCTTTGTTCAGTACAAACTCTCAAATTGAGAGTTTCAAAGGTGTTGTTATGGAAAAACTGGCTCTTACCCAGGCAGAAAAAAGACAAGGGTACTTTAGGATAGGTGAGGTCAGGACAGTTTTAATTCACATGCATGTGGACCCAGTACAGACTAAAGATCTGGGACTCGAGTTATTGCAAAAATCCTTATAGGTAGGTAGATAGATAGATAAACAGATTTTTTGAAGATTTTTTTATACAAGTGCTGGGTACAGTCAGAAGTGCCGAGGCTGAGAGAATTCACCATTACCAGACAGGGGAGCAAAGCAGGCAAAAGAACCAAAGTACACTGATGAGGGGAGCAGCGGGTGGCAGGAGATGTCTGTGAGCCATGTGGGAACCTCGCCCAGTAGCCTGGGAGCAGCCTGGGATCAAACTGGCACTGCATAGGCTGTGGGCAGCTTCCCAACACAGCGCTCAACCACTGTGCCACCAGGAAGCCACAAAAGTCCTTTTTTTATACACAGTTTTCTCAACATTTGTTATAGGCAGATTGATAGATTGTTTCACAATAGGCAAATCCATTTGTTTGAGTGTAAATCAGGGGAAGGGGAGTTTGGGATTGTGAAGGGGATGCAGTTGTCTGGAGATTGCCTGAGGAAAGAGACCAGCAGGACCAGGTCTCAGACTCCCTCCTTTGAAATGCAACTTTGTTTCCAGGAGAGTGCTGAGACTGGCCATGAATATTCTAAGTAGAGATTTGCAAGTAAGAAAACTTATTAATTGCCCCTGGACTCAGGATTGTGTCGGGCCTGGGGTGCATTTCTCTGGAGACTTTTACTTCAGCTGTTTAATTTTTTTTTTTTATAATTAGCTCCTTCAGTATCAAAGTCCATCCCTATCAAACATCTTTACAGAAACATCACCCAAAGCAGTGATAGTGAAGGCAAAGATAAACAGCTGGGACTACATCAAATTAAAGAGCTTTTGCACAGCAAAAGAGACAATAACAAAAACAAAGAGAAACACCACCAACTGGGAGAACATTTTTGCACCCAACACTAATGATAAAGGACTGATCACAAAAATCTGCAAAGAGCTGATGAGACTCAACAACAACAAAGAAAATAATCCAGTCAAAAAATGGGCAGAAGAGCTTAAAAGAAACTTCTCTGAAGAGGAAATGCAAATGGCCAACAGGCATATGAAAAAATGTTCAACATCACTTGTCATCAGGGAAATGCAAATCAAAACTACCATGAGATACCATCTTACACCAGTGAGAATGGCACATATTAAAAAAACTAGCAACAACAAATGTTGGCGAGGGTGTGGAGAAAAAGGAACTCTTCTGCACTGTTGGTGGGAGTGCAAACTGGTCCAACCACTGTGGAAAGCTGTGTGGAGATTTCTGGACCTACTAAACATAGAGCTTCCATATGATCCAGCAATTCCACTCCTAGGTATTTACCCAAAGGACACAGAAACATCCATTCCAAAGAGCACCTGCACCCCTATGTTTATAGCAGCACTGTTTACAATAGCTAAGCTTTGGAAACAACCCAAATGCCCAAAAATAGATGACTGGATCAAGAAGATGTGGTACATATATACCATGGAATATTACTCAGCATTCAAAAAAGATAACCACATGCAATTTGCTGCAACATGGATGGCGCTGGAAGGGATCATGCTCAGCGAAATAAGCCAAAAAGAAAAAGAAAAATACCGGATGGTCTCACTCATAGCAGGAATCTAGAAAACTTAAATAAGGGACCAGGAAAATGAATAACTATAAGAAAGTGAAAATCAAAATCAACAAAAAACTATGAACCAGAGACACTTTTAGGGGGGCGGGGGCGGGAGGGGAGGGATTGGGGTCAGAATGGGGGGCTGCAATTGTATGGGGAATATAACAATAAAATTTATAAAAAAAAATGAAAATTAGGGGCCTCCTTTGTGGAGCAAGGGGTTAAGTCGCAGTACTATAAAGTTATCTGCAGCCACTGCAGTATCACACGAGTTCGATCCCCAGCAGCCCAGGGAACTACTTACAGGGCCAGCAGACCTCTCCTGTCTTCCCACTGCTCCCCTCAACAGAGTATTTCAGTCAATCTGCCTGTTCTGTTCCCCACTCTGTCTCTGGTGAATCCTCTTACCCACATCCCGCACACCTCTCGCCTGTACCCCAGTTCTTGTGTACATAAATAAATCTTAAACAATAGAAAAAAAACAAACAAACAGAAAAACAGAAGATCATATCACAAATGACGGGCCAAACACAAAAGCATATCCCAAAGAGTCTCAATTTACAAGAATTGAAAAATACAACTGAAGTGTAGTTGACATTAACAGTATATTATAAAAATATAATATATTTTTATATATTATAAAATATATAAAAAATGCATGATGTAAAAAATGCAGACTAAAAAAATGCATGATGTAAAACAGTAACAGAATAAACAGGAAAATATAAAGCCATTACAATCATGAATGAATCGGGTAACCCTGAGTTTCGTGGTGGAGCTTCAGACAGGCTTCCTTCCTGCTGAGCCTGCAAGGAATTAGATAGCACCACCAATCTTCTGGTCTGTTTTTTTGTTTGATATGGGGGACTCAAAACTGCTTGGTCAAAAAGCCTGCAGCATGGGAGCCCACCCACTTGAAGAGCAGATACTCTGGCTCAGGAAGCCCGGGCTGTCAATGCTTGCATGCCTTGATTCCCTCCCTACAAATGGCTTCACAGATGCAGCAAAACATGCTTTTGATATTCAGGCTGGCGAGGGTTTATGGAAATAGAGTGGTCAGGGCCAAGTAAGTGGAAGACAGTATTATTATTACTTTTTTTTAAAGTTGCCAGCCCGGTAGTATCAGCCCAGTCAACAAATATTAAGGCTTCTGTTGACAGTACACTGGGGGTTAAAATAAAATGACTAAAACTGCACACCTGTAACAGGAGCACAAGCCAACATCTCAAACACCATTTCATGATCCCTGCGTGAGGTGAGTCAGGGGCTGCAAGGCCAGAGGAGCAGTATCTAAATATGCCTGGGCGTCTCATACATGGCCCAGGGGAAAGGAGACCTGAGATGTTCCCCAAAGTCACAACAGCAAAGCAGAAGAGAAAGAAGAATGTTTCAGGCTCAACTCGAAGCAGGAGCACTGGATTTGTTACAGGGAAAACCCCAATATAAAATGGGGTTGCCTGACTGTGGTCCTCACCCGCATTCTTAAAGTGAACTTATTAATGCTAAACTGCAGACAGTCATAAAGGTTGATAAAAGGTTTATTTACAAGGGAAGGGGACATTTGGAAATGAATAACTCAGGGAGAAAAAGAGGGAGATAAGTTGGTAAATGCGTCCTACCCGTTCCGCTGACCTGGAATCCCAATGACCCACTGAGCTGGACTTGTGGTCAAGCCAGCGACCCCCACCCAGGCCACATGGCCAGTTAAAAACCCAGACCGAGAGCCTACTTGCTTAACTCCCCCTTGAGATCCTCACAACCTTCCCTTTGGTGATCATGGGATTTGTAGTTCCCAGTGCGGTGGGGGTAGAGTCCACAAAGCCTGTATGGAGTTTTCTCAGGACATCCTTTCCCCCTAACAGATTCACCAGGTCTGGTTGTGAGGAGGTGACAATCTTGACATCTTTGAGCAGAGTTTCTCAGATATTGGCTGAATCTGGATCACCTGGGAGTCCTGGGCTGGGCTCATACCTCTCTCCCACCCCCAGAGTTTCTGATTCAGAGATCAGGATACATGCAAACGTTTGAATTTCTGACAGTTCCCAGGGGGTGCTGATCCTACTCTAGATATTTAAAAGAGGCATGAGAAGCTCAAGGTCTCTTCCCAGCCAAGACTAATAATGACTCCATAAGGTTGGAAATGCCTGTGCTCAGGGAGACAGGGCATGATGCTGATGACTGCAGAGGCTGGGGGGAGTTGAGGTCCCACCCTATTGTCCCATCTCTGTGCTGGGTTCTTGTTCTTGAAGTTTCTTTCTTTGCCAACTTCTGTGATGAGAAGACAGTTTTGCCTTTGCTTCTGCAATGTGTCTGAACACAGATCTTCAAGGCTGTACCATCTTTCATGTCTTGTAAGGAGAAACATTTTTTCCGAGTTTACTGAAAGCAGGAGGAAAAATCTGGCATGCTCCCAACTCCCCCCAGATCCCAATCCTGTTGCCTCAGTCCCAGGATTCTTTGAGAAATATTATTTGTTCAGTGACATCTTCTCCTTTGTAATTCATTGAAAAATGGAATTGTCTCCTGTTGGCGCCTTACCTCGTGGCATCAGGATACTTCCCCCTTCCGTGATTGGCTGTGCTCCTTTCGGCCCAGTGCGCATGACGACCTCCGGCGCACCAAATAAGGGCATGTGCCCTTCCGGGATTAGCTGTGCTTCTTTTGGCCCAGTGTGCATGACGTCCTCCGGCGCACCAAATAAGGTTATGTGTTTAATCATTGGCTAGGCACAGGTGGCCTGCTTCTTCCGCTTCCGGTCCCCAGCTATAAAGCCCCACCAAAACCGAAAGTAAAAGAGACCTTCGATAGCGGAACGAAGAGTGCACGTGTCTCCCTCCGTGGTGTACCCCTGTTCTTCATGTAGCTGCTCTCCACTCGAGAACCTCGTTGACCAGTCCGCGGGCTCGGGCAGGTGGTGCCCAACGTGGCGCTCGAGGTACGAGAGATTTACAGTAGACCCAGACGCGGCGCGCGGCGCGAGTTACTCAGGCCCCAACCCACCCGGCGGGACAGTCATTAGGAAAGTTTTGGCGTCTGATTTGTTTAAAAACGGGACAGGCAATTAGTGAGCACCAGCTTTATGTTTCCCAGCTCAAGGAAGCTCTTAGGACACGTGGAGTTAGGGTTAAGTCCAAGGACCTCTTTTTATTCTTTGATTTTGTACAAGAAACATGCCCGTGGCTCCCTAAAGAAGGAACTATTGATGAAAAACGCTGACAGAGAGTGGGAGATGCTCTCAACGATTTTTACCGAGTTTTTGGGACCGAAAAGGTTCCCGTAACTACCTTTTCATATTGGAATCTTATTAATGATCTGTTGGCTAAGCGAAAAACTGATCCTGGCTTATAACATGCTATCTCCCATACTGAAAATATCCTTAAAAGTGCCCCCTCCAGTGTAGCTGAGGCTCCCCCTTCCAGGGCTTGCGGTGAGGACCTAATTTCATCCCATAGTGAGGATGAAGAAATTTCGCCCCCAAAACATGCGACAGGGGTCTCCAACCCTTGTGATGAGACTAATCCCCAAAATAATGCGCCCCCAGTGCCAGATGGTGCCCCCCAACCTGCCGGCATTCTCGTAAAGGAGCCCTGTCCAAATACACTTCCCCCATGCAAAAGCCTCTACCCTTCTCTGCTGCGACCCCGCTGTAGGTCTCCTTCGGCTTCTGAGGTAGACTGGGACGAGTTGGCAGAACAAGAGGGTCGCTACCGGCCTCCCCCCGCCTCTATTGCCAAGGACCCCATAAAAAAGCCTGTTTTAATGCAAACACTTGAGACTTTGGGAAACAAAATTAATACTCTTGTTAACTGTTTTGATAAATTGTGTGCGGCCTTCCCCGTGTCTGCTGACGGCACTTCTGCACTACCCCCACAAGTTAATCTGCCGCCATTTTGTCCTTCTTCTGTTCCCACCAAACCACCATGTTGCCCTCCTTCTTCCTCCCTTGTTGCCTTGCGGCCTTTTTCTTTGACTCCTCCCACTCAACCGCCCTCTCCGTCCCTCCCTCCTCCTTCATGCCCTGCTCCATTACATCTCTTTCCGGTGGTTGAAACCACCAACGCCCAGGGCATTGTTCAACGTCATCATGAGCCTCATAATTTCCGCAACGTTAAAGAACTAAAAGAGGCGGTGTCCCTTCATGGAGCCACGGCACCCTTCACCCTCACTGTTTTGGACACCTTAGCCCAATCCTCTCTCACTCCGTCGGATTGGTACTCCCTGGCAAAGGCCACCCTTTCTGGGGGCGATCATCTCCTTTGGAAGGCTGAGTTTATTGATAATTGTAAGGTTTTTGAAAGACAAAACCGCGAGGCCCACAATGGATGGACCCTTGAAATGCTAATTGGAGAAGGCAATTATTCTGATCAAAATAACCAAATCAATTTTCCACCCGGCCTTTATGCCCAAATTAGTGTTGCTGCCCTTAGTGCATGGCGCAAACTTCCCTCAAAAAACAACACAGGTACCCCCTTAATTAAAATACGTCAGGCTTCCGGGGAACCCTATTCTGATTTTGTTGATTGCCTCCAAACTGCTGCAGAACGCATGTTAGGAGGTACGGCTGGATCCTCTGACTTTGTCTGTCAACTGGCCTTTGAAAATGCTTCTCCCGCCTGTCAGGCCGCTATACGTCCCATTCGCCGGACCACCTCTACCATTATGGATTATGTCCGTGTGTGTGCAGACATTGACCCTGCCTACCAACAAGGACTGGCCATGGCCGCTGCCTTCTTGGGACAGACGGTGGCCGCTTACGTGGCTGGCCAAACACAAGCTCAGGTTACTTGTTTTAAATGCAAAAAACAGGGCCATTTTGCTAGAAATTGTCCCTCGCCTGCTGCTCCCGCGGTATCCCGTTTGTCTCCGTTTCCCTTCACTAATCAACAACCTCAAACCACGGCTACTACTACCTCCGCTTCTTCCCAACCCTATCAACTCTGCCCACGCTGTCGTAGGGGTTACCATTGGGCCCGCGAATGCCACTCCCTCACTGACCCAGATGGAAATCCCCTACCCCCCCCCCGTTCGGGAAACTTCAAGTGGGGCCAGGTCCAGGCCCCGCAACAAACAATGGGGTTCGTTCCATCAACGACCAGTCCCACCCCGATAAGTGGCCAACTTCCCGAGCCACCTCAGGTAGCACTGGATTGGACCTCTGTGCCTCCAACGACACATTATTAACTCCAGAAATGGGCCCACAGGTGTTATCCACCACATCCAAGGGACCGCCCCCGGTGGGCACCTGCGGCCTCCTCCTCGGCCGTTTCTCTCTCAACCTCCGGGGCCTGCATGTCTTTCCTGGAATCATAGATCAAGACTTTACGGGCACCCTTTCGGTTGTTGCCTCCGCATCTCTCCCATTACAAATCCGCCAGGGCCAAAAAATTGCCCAGTTGGTTCTGCTCCCCCTGTTGTCTGGGCCGTGACAACAAACCCTTCCTCATCGAGGGTCGCACACTAATGTCACAGATGTCCTTTGGTTCAGCCCATAACTAAGGACAAGCCCTCCCTTACTCTTTCTTTGGACGGCCACACTTTCACCGGCCTTATCGACACGGGAGCAGATGTCTCTATCATCCGCCAGTCTGACTGGCCTCCCTCCTGGCCTACCATAGCCACGGTCACCAACCTTCAAGGTATAGGACAATCTGCCAATCCATTACAAAGTTCCAAACTCCTACAGTGGGCAGACACAGAGGGCCATACTGGCCACGTTAAGCCTTATGTCTTGCCCGGCCTCCCAGTTAATATCTGGGGTCGGGACCTCCTCTCTCAAATGGGTCTCATGATGTGTAGCCCTAATGAGGTGGTTACCGCTCAAATGCTGTCTCAGGGCTTTCTTCTGGGTCGTTGCCTTGGATCCCGCCTTCAAGGCATTACACAGCCCATCCAACCTAAGGGCCAGGTAAGCCGTGCCAGACTGGGAAGTTTTCCGTAGAGGCCATTGACGTTCCTGTACCCTCCCCGGATGTCATCTCTATTTCTTGGAAATCCGATGACCCCGTCTGGGTCGACCAATGGCCTCTGTCCCAAATTAAACTCCAGGCAGTATACCAACTGGTGCAGGAACAGTTGGATGCCGGTCACGTTGTGCCTAGCACGTCACCCTGGAATACACCTATTTTTGTCATTAAAAAATCCTCAGGCAAATGGTGACTCCTTCAAGATCTCAGGGCGGTTAATGACACTATGACACTCATGGGCGCCCTACAGCCTGGCCTTCCCTCACCAGCTGCCATCCCAAAAAACTTGTTCCGGGTTGTTGTGGATCTTAAGGACTGTTTCTTCTCCATCCCACTTCACCCCAATGATCAGAAAAGGTTTGCATTTAGCCTTCCTTCTATCAATTTTCAACAACCTCTTCAGCGTTTCCAATGGGTGGTTCTTCCACAGGGTATGGCTAACAGCCCTACTCTCTGTCAACTTTTTGTTGCCTGCGCCATCCGGCCGGTACGTCTTCAATGGCCCTCTATTTACATCATTCATTATATGGATGACATCCTATTGGCAGGCAACCCCCCCCCAAGAGGTTCTAGCGTGCTTCCACTCCCTTCACTGCCATTTAACTCGGGCAACATCTACTGCGAGAATGAAGACCATTCTCAGCAACCAGACTGTTGACATTCCAGAAAATGTTGACATATCCCTGAAGGGTCGCACTGTTATTGTGAAGGGTCCCAGAGGCACCCTGCGGAGGGACTTCAATCACATCAATGTCAAACTCAGTTTGCTTGGGAAGAAAAAGAAGAGGCTCCGGGTTGACAAATGGTGGGGAAATAGAAAGGAACTGGCTACTGTTCGCACTATCTGTAGTCATGTACAGAACATGATCAAGGGTGTTACACTGGGCTTCCATTATAAGATGAGGTCTGTGTATGCTCACTTCCCTATCAACGTTGTTATTCAGGAGAATGGGTCTCTTGTTGAAATCTGAAATTTCTTGGGTGAAAAATACATTCGCAGGGTTCAGATGAGACAAGGTGTTGCTTGTTCAGTATCTCAAGCCCAGAAAGATGAGTTGATTCCTGAAGGAAATGACATTGAACTTGTATCAAATTCAGCTGCTTTTATTCAGCAAGCCACAACAATTAAAAACAAGGATATCAGGAAATTTTTGGATGGTATCTATGTTTCTGAAAAGGGAACAGTTCAGCAAGCTGATGAGTAATATTTAAGTTATCCAGCATTACCTGTTATTAATATCTAACATTTATTCTACTTTTCACTTTTTTCTAATTTTCCACTATTTTGATGCCATGGTGAACAATTTTATGCATTAATTTTCTTTTGCATTTTGAGTTATTCACTTCAGAGGCAAAATTGCCTGATCAAAGGATTTTAGAATGTATTTGACTCCATAAAATCAAAATCCCTAACTTGGGTCTATTATCTAAATTCTGCTGCTTGGCATCAGAGTAGTAATTAAGTTTTGATTTCTAGGTTTGTTCAAGGGGAGACTCTTAAGCATAGCCACTAGCAAAAGATGATCAGGAAGGTAAACAGTTTGCAAGAATTGACAAGGTCCTCGGTATGAGATCTTGACAACCTTGGGCCAACTTGTTTACCCTTTCTGATCAGTCTAATCATGACTGAATATATTAAATTGCAGTCATTTCAATTACCTGCAAGACAGAATCAAACAAAAGTCACTTAAACTTTCTTGTACATGATGGAATGTTAGTCTAAAACAGTGGTTCTCAAAGCACAATTCCCAGAACAGCATAATAACTGACCTACAGAGGACAGATAATAGGGCTAACAATCGCCCCTGAGAAGGTTCAAATTTGTGATCCCTACACCTACCTTGGTTTCCATTTCGATGGTCCGTATATTACTGCTAAAAGTGCAACTATTGCGACCGACCATCTCCACACCCTTAATGATTTCCAGAAACTTCTGGGGGATATTAATTGGCTTCGCCCCTATTTAAAGTTGCCCACAGTCGTGGGTTCTCCACGACGGTGGGGCACAAGGCAGACATAGCACCCCAAAGCTGTTGAGGTGTACCCTACCATTCCCGCTCTGTTCCCTGTCCCACGGGGTGGGGGGAGGCGAAAAACAGCCCCCCAAGGACAATAGGAGAGATCTCTGGCGCCACCTAGCGACCAGGAAAAAAAAGTCACTAACACCCCATTAAACAGGAAATTTCTTAAGACTGCTTGAAAAGGGCAGAAGGCTTCTGGAGGACCCAGTGGCCAGCCGGGAAGTTATTCCACGCCAGGCCCCTTCCGACCAGTAGTCTGAGCCCACAGAGGGAGCAGGCACCCACGTCCTGGGCAGACCGGGTGCACAGAAGAGTGTGCCTGAAACCGGAAGCGCAGGGACTGCATCCCGCTTCGCCATTTGAGAACAGGGACATTTCTTCAGTAAAAACTGCCTAAAACCAGCAGAAAGCTCCCCCAGAAGACAGAGATGGCTCCTGGAAGAGCCAGAGGGGAGCGGAGAAGTTCACCCAAGATGTCAGTCAGTCCGAGCAACACAGTGTCCCAACGCATACGACAAATTAGAAAACAGACAGTAGGGAGTAGAAGAACCACACGCAACCTAACAACTCCTCAGGAAAGAAGCACACCACAAAAAGAAAACCACTCCCCAGGTTGCAACGACAGCAACTTGGAAGAACTTCTGAGCCTTCCAGAAAGAGAATTTAAAATTGCCATGATTAAAAAAGTGATAGATCAGAAGAAGGAAATTGAGTCCCTAAAGAGGGAAGTAAGAGAAATGCAGGAGATCAAAGAATTAATGGAGGAACTAAAGAACTCTGGGAAAAGCAATGAAAGCAGAATAGATGAAATGGAAGAACAAATAAGTAATCTTGAAGACACAGAAATAAAAAGAACCAAAACAGAAAAGGAAAGAGAAGAACGAAGGAAAAAGAATGAAGAAAGACTTCGGGAACTATCTGACTCCATGAGGAAAGGAAATATAAGAGTTATAGGAATTCCAGAAGGAGAGGAGAGAGATGTAGGAACAGAGAAAATATTCATGGATATAATTGAAGAGAACTTCCCAAATGCGAAGAAGGAGCTGAAAATTGATATACAAGAAGCAACAAGAACACCAAACTTCCACGACGAAAGGAAAAACACAGCAAGACACATAATAGTAAAGCTCCCAAGAATCCAGGACAAGGAAAAAATAATGAAGCTGACAAGAGAGAAGAAACAGATAACATTCAAAGGAAAACCAATCAGGCTGACATCAGACTTCTCTGAAGAAACACTACGGTCAAGGAGAGAGTGGAGGGACATAGTCAACAGACTCCAAGAAAACAGATGCCAACCAAGAATACTCTATCCCGCAAAGCTCTCTTTCCTCCATGAAGAAAGAATATGGACCTTCCCAGACAAAGAGAAACTCCGGAATTTCATTGCGACTAAACCCCCACTCCAAAAAATACTACAAGGAATCCTAAAGCCAGAACCTCAGAGGGACGAATAACAACGAAAGAAGACCAAAAAAAAAGTTATTAAAAGAATAAATAAATAAAATCAAAGGAAAGACAAACATAATGGCAAATACAGATGCTAACATATCAATATTAACTCTAAATGTAAATGGACTAAACTCTTCAATAAAAAGACACAGAGTTGCAGCCTGGATTAAGAAACAAAACCCAACCTTTTGCTGTCTCCAGGAAACACATTTAGCTACAAAAGATAAAAATAGGCTCAAAGTCAAAGGATGGAAAACAATCCTACAAGCAAATGGGCCAAAAAAGAAAGCAGGAACAGCTATACTTATATCAGATAAAACAGACTTTAAACTCAAAAAAATAAAAAGAGACCCCAATGGTCACTACATTATGATTAAGGGGACAATACTTCAAGAAGAAATAACACTCATTAACATATACTCACCAAACGAAAGAGCACCAAAATATATCAGACAACTGTTGTCCTCTCTGAAAACAGACATCAGAGAAAACACATACGTAGTGGGAGACTTCAACACACCACTATCAACAATGGATAGATCAACAAGACAAAAAATAAGTAAAGAAACTAAAGCTCTAAATAAGGACCTAGAGCATTTGGGCTTAACAGACATCTATAGAACACTAAACCCAAAAAAAACGGAGTACACATTTTTCTCAAGCGCACACGTATCATTCTCAGGATCAATCACATACTGGGGCACAAGACAAACATCAACACATACACCAAGACTGAAATCATACCAACCATCTTTTCTGACCATGAAGGCATCAAACTAGAAATAAATCATAAAAAGAAGGCAAGGAACTATCCTACCTCATGGAGATTAAAAGCCACACTACTGGAAGACCACTGGACTTACGAGGAGATCAAAGAAGAAATTAAAAAATTCTTTGAATTGAATGACAAGGAGGACACCAATATCCTAAATGTATGGGATGCAGCAAAAGCAGTAATAAGAGGAAAATATATAGCAGTAGAAGCTCACATCAAAAAACAAGAAAAAACTCAAAGAAACAACCTAATCTCTAAGCTCAAAGATCTAGAAAAAGAACAACAAAAAAAACCCAAAACCAGTAGAAGAAAAGAAATAATAAAAACCAAAGCAGAAATAAATGAAATTGAAACTAAAAAAACAATCCAAAAGATCAATGAAACCAAGAGCTGGTTCTTTGAAAAAATCAATAAAATAGACAAACCCCTAGCCAGGCTCACAAAGGAAAAAAAGGGAGAAAGCACAAATACACAGGATCATAAATGAAAGAGGAGAAATCACAACGGACACAGCAGAAATCAAAAGAATAATCAGTAACTACTATGAACAGTTATATGGAAACAAGTTCAACAATCTAGAGGAGATGGACAAATTCCTACAACTCTACAATCACCCAAAGCTAGATAAAGAAGAAATAGAACACCTAAACAGACCAATTACAAGCAGCGAAATTGAAATGGTAATCAAAAACCTCCCCAAAAACAAAAGCTCAGGACCTGATGGATTTACAAATGAATTCTACCAAACATTCAGAGACGAATTAGTGCCTATCCTTCACAAACTCTTCCAAAAAATTGAGAAGGAAGGGACAATACCAAACACGTTCTATGAAGCCAATATTACACTAATACCAAAAGCGAATAAGGACAACACAAAAAAGGAAAACTATAGGCCAATCTCCCTAATGAACACTGATGCAAAAATCCTCAATAAAATTTTAGCTATCAGAATCCAACAATGTATCCATAATATAATTCACCACAACCAAGTTGGATTCATTCCAGGGGCACAAGGGTGGTTTAACATCCGAAAATCAATCAACGTTATCCAACACATCAACAAAAAGAAATATAAAAACCATATGATAATATCAATAGATGCTGAGAAAGCTTTTGACAAAGTGCAACACCCATTTATGATAAAAGCCCTTGAAATCCTTGGGATACAAGGAACATACCTCAACATCATAAAGGCCATCTATGACAAGCCAACAGCCAGTATCATTTTTAATGGTGAAAAGCTACTAGCAATTCCATTAAGATCTGGAACAAGACAAGGATGTCCACTCTCACCACTGCTTTTCAATATAATACTGGAAGTCCTAGCCAGAGCAATAAGACAAGAGAAAGAAATCCAAGGAATCCAAATAGGAAAAGAAGAAGTCAAACTATCACTATTTGCAGATGATATGATAATATACATAGAGAACCCCAAAATCTCCACAGAAAAACTAATTCAACTCATCAATCAATTCAGTAAAGTGGCAGGATACAAAATCAACACGCAAAAGTCAGTAGCCTTCCTATACACAAACAATAAATCTGAAGAAGAAGAAATCAAAAAAAACACCCCTTTTATTATCGAAACAAAAAAAATCAAATATTTGGGAATAAATCTAACAAAAGAGGTAAAGGACCTATACAAAGAAAACTATAAAACACTGTTAAAAGAAATAGAAGAAGACACAAAGAAATGGAAAGACATCCCCTGCTCATGGATTGGAAGAATAAACATTATTAAAATGGCCATCCTACCAAAAGCAATCTACAGATTCAATGCTATTACAATCAAAATCTCAATGGCATTCTTCAAAGAAATAGAACAATTAATGATTAAATTCATATGGAATCACCAAAAACCCCGAATAGCCAAAGCTCTACTGAAAAAAAAAGAAGGAAATGGAGGCATCACACTCCCAGACTTCAAACTATACTACAAAGCCATAATCATCAAAACTGCATGGTATTGGAACAAGAACAGACATACAGACCAATGGAATTGAATAGAAAATCCAGAAATAAACCCACAGATTTATGGTCAACTAATCTTTGACAAAGGAACAAAGACTATGCATTGGAGCAAAGAAAGTTTGTGCAATAAATGGTGCTGGGAAAGCTGGGTCGCTACATGCAAAAGAATGAATCTTGACCACTACCTCACACCATACACAAAAATCAACTCAAAATGGATTAAAGAACTAGACATAAGACCTGAAACCATAAAATACATAGAAGGAAATATAGGCGAAACACTACGGGATTTGCACATCAAAGACATCTTACAGACACATCACCCAAAGCAGTGATAGTGAAGACAAAGATAAACAGCTGGGACTACATCAAATTAAAGAGCTTCTGCACAGCAAAAGAGACAATAACAAAAACAAAGAGAAACCTCACCAACTGGGAGAACATTTTTGCACCCAACACTAATGATAAAGGACTGATCACAAAAATCTGCAAAGAGCTGATGAGACTCAGCAACAACAAAGAAAATAATCCAGTCAAAAAATGGGCAGAAGAGCTAAAAAGAAACTTCTCTGAAGAGGAAATGCAAATGGCCAATAGACATATGAAAAAATGTTCAACATCACTTGTAATCAGGGAAATGCAAATCAAAACTACCATGAGATACCATCTCACACCAGTGAGAATGGCACATATTAAAAAAAACTAGCAACAACAAATGTTGGCGAGATGTGGAGAAAAAGGAACTCTTGTGCACTGTTGGTGGGAGTGCAAACTGGTCCAACCACTATGGAGAGCTGTGTGGAGATTTCTGGACCTACTAAACAGAGCTTCCATATGATCCAGCAATTCCACTCCTAGGTATTTACCCAAAGGACACAGAAACTCAATTCCAAAGAGCATCTGCACTCCTATGTTTATAGCAGCACTTTTTACAATAGCTAAGCTTTGGAAACAACCCAAATGCCCAAAAATAGATGACTGGATCAAGAAGATGTGGTACATATATACCATGGAATATTACTCAGCATTCAAAAAAGATAAACACATGCAATTTGCAGCAACATGGATGGCACTGGAAGGGATCATGCTCAGCGAAATAAGCCAAAAAGAAAAAGAAAAATACCGGATGGTCTCACTCATAGCAGGAATCTAGAAAACTTAAATAAGGGACCAGGAAAATGAATATAAGAAAGTGAAAATCAAAATCAACAAAAAACTATGAACCAGAGACACTTTTTGGGGGGTGGGGAGTGGGAGGGGAAGGATTGGGGTCAGAATGGGGCGTTTGCAATTGTATGGGGGAATATAAAAATAAAATTTAATATTAAAAAAAATAAAAAAATAAAGTTGCCCACAGCGGACCTTAATCCCCTTTTTGATACCCTCCAGGGTGACCCTGATCCTGCGTCTCCGCGATCTCTGTCCCCTGAGGGTCAGATTGCCTTACAAAAGGTACAAACTGCCATTAATGATCATTTTCTTGTAAGTTTGGACTATTCCAAACCATTTTCCTTGCTTATCTTTTCCACTCAACACTGTCCCTCTGGGCTCTTTTGGCAGGACAACCCTGTCCTGTGGCTCCATCAATCAGTTTCCTCAAAAAGGACCTTTCTCCCATATTATGACCTTGTGGCTGACCTTATTGTTCAGGGACGTCTTGCATCCCGCAAATACTTTGGCCTTGAGCCTTCTTCTGTGGTACTCCTTATTCCAACCATCAGATTGACTGGTTGCTACAGTCCACTGACACTTGGCCCATTGCACTGGCTTCCCATCTGGGCGTTTTGGATAACCATTACCCTCCTGACAAACTTGTTCAGTTTGCTTCCAGCCACCGTTTTGTCTTTCCCAAAACCACACAAAGATCGCCCCTTCTGTCGGTCCTCACAGTTTTTACCGACGGATCCTCCAATGGAACAGCCGCATATGTGGTGCACGGTCATCCCACTGCCTGGAAAACCCCTCATTCCTTGGCCCAGCTTGTAGAGCTTGAGGCGGTGATCACTGTTCTTTCTTCCTTTGCCCATCAACCTCTTAATTTATATACAGATAGTGCTTACATCGCCCAGTCGGTCCCCCTACTTGAAACCGCCCCATTTATCAAAACATCCTCCATGGCTGAGACCCTTTTTCAGCAGTGCCAGGCGGCCATCCGGAACGGCACCGCTCCTTTCTTCCTTGGCTATCTTCGGGCCCATTCGGGTTTTCCGGGACCCTTGACACACAGAAACAACTTGGCCGATGCAGCCACTCAGACAATTCACATTCTTTCAGTCACCCAGGCCCAACAAGCCCATGACCTCCATCATCTCGATGCCCGGTCCCTGTGTGTGTTGTTCCGTCTCACCCGAGACCAAGCCAGGCACATTGTTCGCTCCTGCCCAACGTGTGCTACTTCCCTTCCTGTCCCTCACTTGAGTGTCAACCTTCGTGGTTTGGCCCCTCGAGACCTCTGGCAAATGGACGTCACCCATGTTTCTGAGTTTGGTAATCTCAAGTATGTCCATGTTTCCATTGATACCTTCAGTGGATTTTTAGTGGCTTCTCCCCATGCTGGGGAGGCCACCAAACATGTTATCTCCCATCTCCTTTATGCCTTCTCTGTTTTAGGCGTGCCTAAGGCCCTTAAGACTGATAATGGACCAGGCTACACTTCCAAGGCATTTTCTGAATTCTGTGCCACCCTTTCCATTACTCATACTACTGGCATACCATATAATCCCCAGGGACAGGGCATCGTTGAAAGAGCCCACCAGACACTCAAAACCGTTATTCACAAAATCCGCCAATCTTCCTGGTACCCCTCCCGGTTGGTGCCCCGCAATGTCCTCTGTCATGCCTTGTTTATTTTAAATTTCCTCCACCTGGATGATGCTGGTAAAAGTGCAGACGACCGCTTTTGGCACTCCTCCACCTCCACTCAGTTTGCGTTGGTCAAATGGAAGGACCCACTTACTGGCTCTTGGAATGGTCCAGACCCTGTTTTAATTTGGGCTCGTGGAGCGGTTTGTGTCTACCCCCACGATGCTGACTCTCCTCGCTGGCTCCCAGAGTGCTTGGTACGCGCTGTACCTGCGCCACCCAGTGCCACTGCAAAACCTCCGGATGCCGCCGAGGCGCCCCGTCAACCCCTTCTGCCCAGGGTGGCTGAGTCCTTCTGAGGCGTCTTTTTTGTTTCCTTTTCAAGATGCCAGTGGCCACCTGGATTCTCCTGGTTCTTCAACAGTACCCTGTCACCCGTGTCTTAGCCAGCCTCGGACCACCCGCCTCTCTTGCATCCGCGTCTTCTTCCTTGGATTCGCCCTGCAACTGCAAGGCATTACCTCTGCCCTGGCCACGGGTGCCTCCGGTTTGGCCATCTCCATTTCCAGGAACTTGCAACCAACCCCTTATGGACTTGCCTTAATGGACTTTTGCCGTATTTGCTTCCCCTGTTGGGTCCCCCCTGTTATCTCTTTTATTGTTACTTGCTATAGGTCCCTGTGTTTTAAATAAAATTGGTGGGTTTGTAAGGCAACAAATACAGCCCCTTCAGGCGAGACCTATCCAGGTGCACTATCACCGCCTGGAAATGCTGGAAAGTGGGGGCGCATATACGGATCTCCAGTCGCCGTCTGCGCCTGGCCAGTAGGTAGCATAGCCTACATGCTATGGGAGTCCCACCGTCCTGACCTTTGGCAGCCTTTTAACTTCAGTCATTATCCAGCTTCCTGGCTGGACCCCCTTGAGGATGCTGGAATGGATAGCCAATGGCGGGTAAGATGGAATGCGGGACAAGACCAACCTAAGACAGCCCGCGCTCCCTTTCCATCTAGGACTGTGGGTGATGACGGGTAAGGCTCGTCCCTGCAATTCACAACCTAAGACAGGCAATTTCCTCCTCACGAATAAAGAGAAAAGGGGGATCTGTTGGCGCCTTACCTGTGGCATCAGGATACTTCCCCCTTCCGTGATTGGCTGTGCTCCTTTCGGCCCAGTGCACATGACGGCCTCCGGCACACCAAATAAGGTTATGTGTTTAATCATTGGCTAGGCACTGTTGGCCTGCTAATTCCGCTTCCGGTCCCCAGCTATAAAGCCCCACCGAAACCGAAAGGAAAAGAGACCTGCGATAACTGAACGAAGAGTGCACGCGTCTCCCTCCGTGGTGTACCCCTATTCTTCATGTCGCTGCTCTCCCCTCAAGAACCTCGTTGACCAGTCCGCGGGCTCGGGCAGTCTCCCCATCAGGAAAACCATCCTGTAACTTCCGACATAGAAATGTCAATTGTGGGTTCTTAATCACTTGTTACATCTGCTCTATATTAAGATCATGACAAATTTTTCAAATCACTGGAAGACTAGAGACACTGAAACTTGCAACAAAACAGAAATTCTGGAATAAAGTTCAAAATGACTGTTTTTATAAGATATATAGTTTTGGCTCCTTTGAAATATTAACTCTCTGAAATTAGCATTTTTGTTGGACAAATATAGTCAAATATTTCCTGCATCCTATAATTGCCTACAGATAACAAAATCATACATACATATTCTAATTATGTATACACAAAATATATGTATAAATATTCCATTATCTCTATATTTTATGTAAAATATAGCAAACAATAAATATATATTCTATTTCCATACACATTCTATTTTAATAACCCACTCATATGTATCATTATGCTATTATCATTATTATATCATTACACTATTATCATTATACTATGCTATTAACTGATTATAGTAAGTGTAATTTTATTTTAAACAGCACAAAAAGTACATTAAATTTTATTTTGCTTAGTTATGTATCCTAATCAATATATATTTAATGTTGGAATCTATCCATAAATTTTATACACACAACATATTATACATATATATTTAGGAAATACAGGAATGCAAATTTAGGATATTTAAATATAATATATACATAGGTATCTTAATAGTAAGCTAATTTTAAAATATATTATATACTAATGACCTACATAATAATTGTACAAACTCCAAGTCTCCTTATGTATGTAATATGAAAAGTTTACCATTTTAATTTCATATATATCTTATTTTCATATGGCACTTAATTTATACACATCCTTATTATATATGCAGTTAGGTGGCCCCGATACAAAACGGGTTGTCTGACTTTGGGTCCTCACCTGCACGCTTAAAAGGACTTATCAATACTCTACTGCAGGCACACGCAAAAGTTTAATAAAAGGTTTATTTACCAGGGAAGGGTGAATGAGGAAATGGACAACTCAGGGCGAAAAGAGGGAGACAAAGTTTTAAATGTGTCCTACCCGATAAGCCGATCTGGAATCCCAAAGGGCACTCTGAGAGCTGGCTGCAAGCCAGGAGCATTGAAGCCGGGAGGCGAGCGAGAAAGCGAGCCCCAGAAGGCCCTCGTGTTTGGTTTTTATACCACACCTGGCTGCTTAACTCCACCCTCAGGTCCCAGCCACCTTCCCTTTGGTGGTGACGGGATTCGACTTTCCCAATGCCCTGATGGCTTTGGTCTGGAGTGGGGGTGGAGTCCACAAAGCCTGCATGGAATTAGCTCAGGACATCCTTTCCCCCTAACAAAAGGATTGGGGCAGTAAAGAAAAGGAGACCCAGGCTAAATTTCTCACAGGCAAGAAATTTATTGTGCTCACTGGGTGAGGTTTGCTGTTGGGGGATAAGGGCAAGTTTTTATAGGGTGGGGTCTGGCCTTGGTGGGAGGTGGAGAATGCAGAGCGGAAGTTGCTTTTCAAAGAAGTTTTTTTCTCTCAGAACTGGTTGTTCTCCCAATGCTGCTTATCAAGATCGGTGCAAACCAGGCAGAGCTGGCTCCCTGGATGCAGGTCGCAGAAGTTTCACGTTCCCCCCTCGGCACCCCATCTCTGCCCAGGCCTCAACCTTACAAGGGCCTTTTGGACACAGGAACTGTGTTCTCTTGGTCCTTTATGGTTGATGTCAAATCAAGAACAAGAAAACAAACACAAACCCAAGCCCAAAAAAATAGAGGATGCTGAGCCAGGCCTCACAGCTCAGCAGGAGGCTGCACTGCCCCCTGGTGTTGCCTGTGCCCTGGAGCTGGTTTGGGCCTGAGCATAGAACCACTTTCCAGAGGGCAATTGTTGGCACTAATTTATTGTTTCGACAACACTGATTTATTCAGTAAAACATCTGCCAATGCCTGAAGGGGACAGTGACCCAGGACTCCTCCCACAAGTCAATTCCTCTTATTCATGTTGATATTTCTGGGAAATTCCCACAAGACAGAAGCCCTCAGGAAAGATTCAAGGATCCTCTGTTCTCATTGGCCCCTGCTGAGGGAGAGTCAAGGGATGGCCCACAGGCCCAGCAAGGGCTTCTCAAAAATTTTTGGCATGGACTGGCCAAGGTCAATGACAAGGGTCTCCAGAAGAACCCAGGCTCCAGATCCTCCCTGCAACAGCCCCACAATAAATTTGTGTGCTTGTGCACACACATGCGCACACGCACAAAACACATTCCCACAAGTACAGGCTCCTGCAAAGTCCAGGGCCCTGCTGGGGCCTCTGCCTCCTCATTTGGTCACCAGGCCTGGTGTCCCCAGACTCACAGCCTGCTCCTCTGAGCTGCCCAGTATCGTCCCAATTGCGGATTCTCGGCGTGTCCTTGCAGGACAGGAGCCACTCTGATGAGACTGGCCTGCACAGTGTGGTTGGCTTCCGCAGGGGGACACCTGGGCACTCTGATCCTTTGGAAACATGGACTTTCTGGTTTGTGGACACAAGAACATGAACACCTGCTATGCCCATGTGTGGGGAGGAGTGCTTTCCCATGAGAGGTCTGTCCTCCAGCTGTCCACACAGTTCCTGTTTTTGCTGTGGCCACAGGACAGGCAGCTTTGTCTTCTATCACCTGCCCTGAAGCCCCTTGAGCTATGCATATACACAACAGTGTGCATCCACACAACAGTGCACATCTCACTCCACAGGCTTCCCCTCAACATCTCCTGGTGGAACCAATCAGATTTCCCTCTCTAAGAACAAATACCCTATTGCATAGAAAGGGAACACACAGTGAATTTCTTTGTCTGAAAATAGCTGGGCAGATCATAAAGTCACCCCTTACACAGTCCCATCCTAGGAAACCCCAGGCAGGAGTAGGAATAGAGGCAGCAGGCAGTTGAGGGCAGCAGGGGCTCTGAGGGGCTGGGCAGAAAGTGCTTTGGACACAGGGTCCCACTGGGGACATCATCTTCTGCAAGTAGGTAGTGAGAAGGTAGTGTGAAGGCACTGAACGCCAAGGAGTGGACAACTCAGATAAAATGAACAAAACTTTGTTAATATTAACACAATAAACAAAACTTATAGGAAATGAAATCAAAACTGAACTTGAAATAAATTAGAATCAAAAATTAAGAACTATAAGAGAA
Source organism: Talpa europaea (assembly GCF_964194135.1). Lineage (NCBI taxonomy): Eukaryota > Metazoa > Chordata > Mammalia > Eulipotyphla > Talpidae > Talpa > Talpa europaea. The sequence continues at coordinate 17,375,719 of NC_140075.1, forward strand.
GGGATGGGCCTTTGTTGGTAGAGGCAAATTTGAAGATCAACAAAGGCGTGTGGCTGGGAGGTGGGTGAGGAAGGGTTTGGGAAGCAATGGCATTGAGTTGTCAGCTGCTCCCAGAGTGGGCACAGGCAGGATGTGGGGCAAAGGGTTGTGTCCTTTGAGGGGTAGTGTCAGGGGAGACCCCTCTGGTTTTCCTGCAGGATCCCGCAGTGGCTGCTTCCCCAGGCAGGGCTGTTGTGAGGTTACACCTTCTTGTCTAACCTGCGGGATGTTGCCCAGGACCAGGTTGCTCCCTCAGGCCTGGTCTGAGCTTAGCATGTCCTGTGCTCTGGGGCCAGGGCCTGCCCCCCCCACGGGGGTGCTATCTTCTCGGCAGCCTCAGGACATCCAGCAGGAGGTGGGTCTGGGTCTGCCTCCCCCAGCAGGGGTGGGGTGAGCTCATCCCCCGCAGGCTGTCCTGAGTCTTCCAGGACCAGGCCTGGCTCCGCCTGCTGTGGTGGTGTCATTGTGGCAGCCTCAGGACATCCAGTGGGAGGTGGGTCTGGGTCTGCCTCCCCCAGCAGGGGTGGGGTGAGCTCACCCCCAGCAGGCTGTCCTGAGTCTTCCATCCCCTGGCGTGCTTCCCCCAGCAGAGGTGCTATGAGTACAACTGCCTGGGGATCTCCTTCAGGACCCTGGTCAGTGTCAAGCTGACCCTTCAGCGGTAGAGTGAGCTCCAGGTCCTCAGGAGTACCTACAGCATCCTGAATGGTTTTTGATGGCCCCAGCTCGCCTGCTGGGGGTGCATGTCCCTGAGGAACAGCATATAAAAAAGCTGATTCTCCAGTCTCTTCTGCACATTTGATGTCAGTTTCTGTTGAATCACTGGTTTGGCTCGGCTCCTGGACTGTCGGAAGACATTCAGAGGAGTCCGACTGCTCTGTTTGAGACGGAGCTGGAGAAGCAACAGAAGAAACCATCAGCTACACGCCAGACTGCTACATACCTTTGCAAACAGACCACATACCACAGCCCTGAGGCCTGTCCAGCCCAGCCCAGTGGCACCCAGGCATTTGCCCCCTAAATCTGGCAGCTAGAGGTCCTAGAACTGACAGCTGCTGGGGCTTATCCAGCCTGTGCAGTCTCCTCCCAGGGGGATATGTACCTCCCCCACCCAGTTGGTCCTGGGCACCCCCTTCTGGGCTACTCACTCTCTGGCAGTTCCTCCACAGTCTCCAGGTCGTGCTGCCAAGACCTGTGGACCTGGGCCAGAGTCTGAAAGCTGTGGCTCCCTTTTGTGTGGTCCTTGGGTATCAAAAAGAGCCTTTCCCGTTATTTGGGAGGTGAATAGTTATGTTTTATCAGCATATCTTGTATTTTCACGTCAGAGAGCACCTCCTAGAAATAAACACACACATACCTGTAAGGTGGGAGCCAGATGGGGCAAGATGGAGCAGCTATGGCTCTTGGGGCATCCCACCAGCCAGGCAGTTCCTGGGTGTGACCTTGATCCACATCCTGGGTTGGCCAGCCCCTTCCCACATGAGCACGCACACACTCACACAGACCCCCTCCACCCCACAACACAAGCACAAAAAGGGTCTAGGCTGGGTATGGGGAATCAGAGTGGTGGCCTGGACTGTTCAGGGCTCCCCTGGTTACCTCGGGGGCAACTCTGACTAAAAACTTGTGACATCCACACGGCTTCCTAAAGCATTTTAGGAAAGCATGCCACAAGTTTCTTTGGCCTTTTTTTGAGCCACTGTCAGTGGATCTGGGCCAACAACAACAACAACAACAGCAAGACATCTTGTCTTGTCGTAGACCTCAAGACAAATGAGCTGGGTTGGGTTTGTTGTCAGCACCTGGTGACCAGGTTCCAAGTTCTGTGGGGTGTCATGGCAGGACAGTGATGTCACTATCAAGGGCTCCTTTCCCTGCACTTCCTGCTCAGATAAGAGCCCCCCCACCCCCAACGTCCATGGCTGCTTCCTTTTCCCCCTCCATGTCAAGCCCAGTCCACACCACTGACACCAGCACAGCCTCCTGAAACCCATGGATGGTCAGGTACAGCCAGGGTCCAGCTGAAACACAGGTCACTAGCTGCGAAGTTGGTTACTCCTAAGCAAGGAGGAGACCATTGGGCATCCTTTGCTCTAGGTCCCTGTTTCCCATGGCTCCAGTTGGGCAGTGTAGAGCCACAAGCTAAGGACGACCTGGGGTTGGCAAAATTGCCCTGATGCCCTAGGAGGGGAGGCTGGTGTCCGCTGGGACTCAGGCTCACGCTGACATGGAGGGATGATAAGTCCCAAGGGATGGGTTTTCCACTCCTAGAGTGAGTGATGATTGGAAGGTGGCCTATGTCAATCATACTTTTCTGAGTCTCAATCTCTAAATCTCCCATTCTGTCCTTGTAACTTTACTGTAACTCCTACATGGCTGGGAGAGGGGCACCCCAGAACCCCCAAGACTGCCTGCTCTAAATAGGATCTGTCATCTGCCTCATCAAGACAAAAAATGTAAGACCTTTAATATTAAAAACTTTAATACAACGAGTGTGCAATACAGAATAGACAATGAATATAGTCTATAAATCAAGCACCTGAAGTTTGTAAATGTCCTGACAAACAGGGTGGCCGAAAGCAGGGCCACTGAATCCCAAAAGCCTGCCACAAATCCAAAGCACCTTCTAGAAGGGACCCACAGAAAAAGGTCGGAAACAGCCAGACAAGTCTGGGAGGAAAAAACAAAATCAAAATCAAAACCAAGATAAACGCTGCCATTGTTAACATACCCAGAGCCTGTTTTTCATAGATTAGGAAGATAAGAAATTAATTAGATGCTAGTTGCAAAAAAGTGTGGGTAAATTCATTGTTGACCTGTGTCTTAGCACCATAAAGTTGATTTCAGACTTAGTCAGTTTTCAAAAAAGGCAGTTTCCTATAATATTTAAAAGTTTACTGATACAAAGTGTGGGGAAATATTGACTAGTAACCCTGAGACCATTAGTTTGTGTTGAAAGGAAGTACAGTTTTAGAATATGTATTTTAGAGAGTAGAGCTTGTCATTTAAGGTTGTAAACTATGCTTGTCACCAATAATGGAATGGCCCAACCAATAGGACCATCCATGGGATCCTTGACTCCTGGCTGGGATCTCTTGATCTTACTGTGATTATTCAGTGTATGAAAATTGAGCATTCTTGGAATTGAAGGGGATTATTCCTCTTCACACAATTCTATCCAAGTAAATGTTAAAAACTTTCCTTTAGCAGATAAAGACACAAAGCATCCTTTGTCCCACAACAGGTTTGCCTGTTTCCCTGCATGGGATGAAGTTGGGTAACTGAATTATGACATTCTGGGTAAAGTTTGAAAAGGATCACATCCTATGGATGACCCAATGCAGTCCATATTTTGACAGTACAAAACCTAACTCTCTTTTTTTTTTCTTTTTGTTTGTTTTCTCATTTGTCTTTTTTTTTAATTTTTGAGTTCTGTTTAACTTTTTATTATGAAAAATCTCACATTTTTTAATAAACTGAAAGACTAGCACAGTGAGCATACTGCCCCACCACCAATTGCCAACCATTTAATCAATCCAAACTTTGTGAAGTACAGTATTTTATATTGCCCAAAATTTTATTCAGTTTTTTGGGTTACATTTTTGCTCATCCATATGTGCTCATGTTCCACTTGCCCTCCACCAAAATACCTGTGCCCACAACCCATCTGCCTCCTTCCCCTACCGTTCTCTTTTCTGTCCTTTGTTGTGGGTGCAGAATTCTTGTTTCTCCAGAGAACACAGCTTTTGAGATGACTCTTGAATTCTAAAAGGTCAATTCAGTGCCCCTCCCAGCTAGAATCTGTTGATTTTGGGTTGTTCTTCACCTCTGGGAATGCAGTGTCAGTGGATGAGATGGAGGGTTAGTTTAAAGATCCTTGATACCTTCCTCGCTGGCCCCAAATGAGGAAGACCTTTATGTCTCTGATTTTGTAGGGGGTGGGGTAGGGAACAACACTGTGGTCCTACGTATATCTTCAGATCTCAATGAATTTGAGAGGGAGATGAATTTAATGTTACCAATGAAAGATAATCTGTCCGCTAATAAGCACCTTCTTCTAGAGAGGTCTAATATGGATTCATATAGTTGACAATAGTTTTTTTTTTAAATTTATCATTGCTGCTGGCATCTAGTCTCCCAAAGACCCCACAAGATATTTTAAATTACAGATTGAATTTAGTCCATTATTTCCTTGTTTGTCGTTTGTCACCCACAAAAGGTTTGTGCAACTGATGGCTTACAGCTGATACTCTGGTAACCAGAAAACCTGGTTTTCATACTGCTCTAATTGAATATACTCAGTTACAAATTTGTGACTAGCACAGCCTGATTCATTCTGTTAGGTGTGAAGAAATGTCTTCACAATTTAGAGCACTAGATCTCTAACCGTGTTTCAGGAATTCCTGAGTTTGGCACCAAATGTTTTCTTACCAGCTCGAATACACCTCTTCCCTAGCTCATCAACAATCCCTTCCCTTTTGAAATAACTGTGAATGACATCTTATGTGTAAAGTTCCAGGCTTTTATTGGGTCACAATAGTATTACATAAGTGGTTAAAAACCATCATTTCAGTATCTTTCATCGCCTTCTTTCCTGGGAATCTTCCTCTGACCCGCTGCCATCTGTTCTCCCATCAGTGAAGGTGAAAGCGGAGACACTCTTATTTGAGTAGGTTTTCAACTGAAAAAACCAAGAGAACATAAAAAGTAGTTGATATCATCAGTCACTCAAAAAAAACGGGTGTTAAAAAAAAAAAAGACTGTTAATTGCTTATGTGTCCCTTGGGCAAATCGCATCACTATTTGGACCTCATTTTCTCAGAAAAATAATGAGGTTTGACTGAATAATGCTTAAGAGCCTTTCCAAGGCTAAATTATGTGAATGTACAAACATTTGCTGCAGCTGTGTGTGCTGTTTGGCTCTAGAAATTCCTGGTAGCAAAAGAAAGTAGGAGAAAATGTTGAATTATATGTGTTCATTATCTGACAGAAAGAAAGGAAGGCTTGCATCTGGACAGATGGAATAAAGTTCAAGTACAAAAGTGCCTCATTTCTTAACTTCCTTTGACGTTCATCTTCTCATCTTGCTCCTTCTCAGCACTGAATCATTCAGAAAGTCACAAACCACTGCCAGGAGTCTATTTTATAGCCATAACAGAGGGAGGTCAACATTGCCACCATTCAAGTTAAGTCATCAGGGCACTGCCTGCAACTCTTGCCACTCCTCACTGTCTCATTGGGCATTCCTGGGTGAGGCTATTTAATGAAATTGTAGACCTGGATATCCAATTACATCTCTAATCTTAATATATTCCTCCTAAAACATATGTTCTTATAAATGGATGTCCTAACATGGACTGATATAGACATTAATAATGATTTCTTGATTTCACTTTTGTAATGACATATGGCTGATTTGATAGATATTGCTCATTTACAAAGCCCTACTGTTTAACTAAAATTCAATATCCCCATTTTTTTTCTTTCTGTAAAGAAGAACTAGAGTGTAGGCTTGAAGCATAGGGATAAGAGGATTCAGCAGAGACAGAGTGGGAAGCAGAACAGGTAGATTTACTGAAATACACTGTTAAGGGGAGCATCTGGTGAGATAGGAGAAGTCTGCTGAGCCCTAGGAGGGTCAGCTCCCTGAGCTGGGCTAGATTCAGGCCTCAGTAGTGACAGTGCTAAGAATTCACCCCTAGGACACCAGGGAGGCCCAACAAACCAAATTTGCATTATACCTACCATGTGTACTACCTCTATTGTGTACTTGGGAAGATCCAAGTTCACCACTTATTTGGTTCCTTCTCTGTAAAACTCCCAGGTAGAATTCAGAACAGGGGCAGCAGACATGTGAAGGAATCAGGGCCTGAGGGGCCTGGGCAGTGAGTGGTTTGGTTTACACTAGTTGTAGATCTTCTGCAAAGGCCACAGCAAGAAGGAGGCCAGCACTATGACAGAAATAGACGCAAAACGAGTGAAAAAATTTGGGTGATACAAAACAAACTTTTTAAATATTTCTATAATGAACAAAAAAACCTGGAGGAAATAAAATGAAAACAACTTGAAATCAATTAGGTAACAAATATTTTGAACTACAAGAGGAGGGCCAGGTGTCAGTGGGTGGAGGGATAATAGAAGTTTAACGAGGATATGTGGCTAGAGAGGAGGGTGAGGAGAGGTTTGGGGTCAGCGGTGCTTAGTCTGCACCAGAGGTGGGCAGGCAGGACAGGGGTCAGGGGATGGGACCCTGGAGGAATGGTATCAGGTGAGCACCCTCTGCATATGTTGTTCCAGAGCAACAGGAGAGCCCAGCAGGCCTGCTGGGCCAGACAGACAATTTCCAGGGAACTGTAGCTGTTCCTGGGCACGCTGAGCTCACTAAACCCCTACATAGCCTGAAACTCCCCAGATTCCAGCAGGATGACCCCAAGCTGATGAGCTAATACCAGCCCTGCTGGGGAAACCAGGCCAGGACCTGCAACCGGTGGGACAACCTGCTGGGCATAAGCACACACCACCTGTTTGTGGGGATCCAGGCCCTAGCCAGGCCCCAGCAGGGCATCCTGGCAGTGTTGTGTTTAGACCAGCCCCACTGTGGGAGACAGGTAGAGGCCAGGATGCTTCAGGAGGTGCCCAGTGTGGGCAGTTCACACCCGCCCCTTCTGGGGAAGCCCAGACTGGTGCAGGATCCCGAAGACTTCTTTGAGGATTTTGAGATAAGAGGAGTGCTGCAGGAGGAACCAGACAAAGACCAGGATGCTGCACTCCATGGGGACAGTGCTGAGCACACTCCACCCCTGCTGGGACAGCCAGACCCTGGCCAGGAGAATGCAGCCTATGCAAGAGCGTCCTGAGCTCAAACCACACCTGTGGGAGGAAGCCACCTCTGGCCAACATCCTGCAGGTTCAAGTGAGGGTGGGAAGGCAGCAGCAGCCCTGCCTGGGGAACCAGCCCCTGCAGAGATCCTGCAGCACAAGCAGAGACAACCCCGGTGTCTGCTTCTCTCCAATCAGCAACTTGGCTGGGCTCTGGCCTGTCCCATGGGCTTCAGGGGAGCCTGGCTATACTCCTTGAGAAACGGCTAGAGATGCAAGAGGACAGGCCATCAGCCACACGCCAGATTGCCACTTGCCTTTTCAAACAGACCACATGCTAGAGCCCTGAGCAGAGACCAGCCTAAAATAGGGGGCCCTTGGGATTCTGTTCCTCAAATTAGGCAGTTTCAGATGCCAGGTCATACTGCTTGTGGTCCAAATCTAGCCCGTGTGGTCCCCTCCAAGGAGCACCTGACCCTACCTCGCCCAGTTGGGCCCATGCACCAGCCTGGGCCACTCACACTCGGACAGATCCTCCAGGGATTTTGTGTACTGCAGCCAGTTCCTTTGGACATGCGCCCCAATCTCAAAGTTGCAGGCGCATGTCAACCTGGGCTCTGTGCTGGGACAGATCCCACACTGGGCTGTGGGAGGACAGTCGGGGAAATGTACTCTCTGGATCTCTTCACCTTCCTGGACACAGAAGACCTCCTGGGAGTAAACAGACACACCTGCTGGGTAGCAACCAGCTGGGGCAAGAGGGAGCAGCCATGACGCTCTGGGTCCCACCACCAGCCAGGCTGGTTCTGGTGGAGACATGACCAGACTCCTGGATGGGCCAGACCCTCCTTCCTTGAGCAGGCACACGCTCACTCTCACCGCACGCATACCTACACTCACAAGTGGAGAGGAGTTAGTGAGGGCATCAGAGCCCTGGCGTGGCCTGACATATCCGAAGGGCCCCCCTAGTTACCTCAGGGGCAGTGCTGGTGCTGGCCTGAGGCATACGCACAGGCTCCTCATGCCTTTCAGCAGATTGTGACACGAGTTTCAGGGACCTTTTTTGGGTTCACTGCGGGGAGGCCTGGGCAAACAGCAAGAAAACGTGGGGCCAGGTCCAGGCCCACCAGGCAAGTGAGCTGAGTCAGGTTTGGTTCAGAACCAACTGCCTGGGTACCAGGATTCCGAGGTGATGTGTGCCCTGTCATCTCGCGGATGTGATATCACTTCCTGGGTCCCCTTCCCTGGACTTCCTGCTCAGACAGATGCCCCCCCGCGCCCCCCCCTCCCACCACATGGCTACCTGGGCCACTTCATGTTGGCCCTCCATACCAGGCTCATCTCACAACACTGACAGCAGCACAGCCTCCCAGAGACCTTGGATGGCGACATGCAGCCAGGGACGACCTGGGGACCCAGGTCTCTGGCTGCTGACCTGGCTCATCCTCCCTGCCAGGGAGCAGGCCCTGCAGCATCGGCAACTCCAGGCTCCTGTCTCCCATGGGCCCAGAGGAGCTCCAGAGTGTGGAGCCTCTCCCTGGGGTTGTCCTGGGGAGTGGGCCACTCTTCTCTGCTGCCCTTGGAGGGGAGGCTGGTGTCAGGCTCACAGCACTTGGAGGATCCCACCCAGGGGAGGGCACCTGCACATGCCTCACCCAGGCCTGGCCAGCCCTGCTGGGGGCTGAGATATCTCCCACCCGGGGTGCCTGTCCTCTCACCCAGTGTGCCTGTCAGCCCTGCTCCTCTCTGGCCGTGCCCTACAGGGCCTTGCGGGCCCAGTCAAGGTGCCAGGGCCACAGACAGTGCACATGTGCCAGCCACAGGCTTCTCAGGGCCCTCTCCCTGCTCACACACCTGCCCACCTGCCTGGAGGTTGTATCAATTTGGGACTGGGTTCTGACTGGGACGAGGCCACCCAAGGCATGGGGTGTCCACGTCAACAGTGAGTGATGCCAATGAGTCCTATTCTATCTCCTTCCCTGTCCTCACTGGCTGACTCTCCCTTTCTCTTTCTGTATGTTCCTCTGATGTTCTCTCTCCCCCACTTGGTCTGTCCTCATCTCACTCTCTGTGTGTATCCCTGTCCTTCTCTGCTTCTCTGTCCCTGCCCCATTCCTCTGTGTCCCTGTCTCAGTCTCTCTCTGATCCCCAGTGTGCAGAGGACCAGAGGGAGGGAGGGAGGAGATAGGAGACTGAGATGATGGTGCACGGGTGCCTTGGAGAAGGAAACTCTATGGGGACTACACCTGAGGGGGGAGGAGGAAAACAGTCTTTACAAGTGAAAAGTGAAGTTAAAAAATAATAAAAAAGAAGAATATTAAAAAAAATACAATCACGACTACAGGATCCTCATTCTGTCTTGGTTTCTTCAGCAGTAGGTGTGAACTGCCCACACTGGGCAGTTCCTCAAGCATCCTGGCCTATACCTGTCTCTACAGTGGGACTGTTTTGAACCTGTCTCCTGGAGGCAGCATAAAGTTGGATTTTGTTTTTTGGTACTACCAGTCACTCTGTGTCTTTCTCTTTGGTGAGTTCAATTCATTTCCATGAAGGGTGATGATATGATGACTTACTACTGTGCTTTTGTCTTTAGACAAATCCAGGCAAGAAATGTGTGGTAGGGCCTCCCCAGTGGCGCAGCGGTTGAGCGCTGGGTTGCAAGGCTGCCCGCTGCCTCTGAAGCATCGTTTCGATCTCTGGCTGCTCCCTGGCCACCAGAGGACTGTCCCACGTGGCACGCAGACCTCTCCAGCCGCCCGCTGCTGCCCTCAGCAGTGTACTTTGTCAGTCTGCCTGTTCTGCAACCTGATCTGGCTCTGGTGAATTCTCTCACCTTCTCACTGTACCCAGTGCTTGTATAAATAAATAAATTAATAAATGAACAAATAAATAAATAAATCTTTAAAAAAAAGTTATATCCCAATAAATTTGCTTTAAAAACATAACAAAATGGGTCTACAAGTTGCCCTGTGTCTGTCCTTCACAGTATCCTCATTGAGGGCTTGGGGGGCAGGAAAATGCCTGAGCCCACGAGGAGCTGAGCACAGATGGTTTCACTGCATAGATGCTGTCAAGGCGCCTCCTCTGCGTGGTCCTGAGTCATGCAATGAGATGCTGACATCACGCTGCTTCTGTGATGGGAGATACATTTAGGGGCCTTGGGTGGGAGACAGCTTATTTTTCATGTGCGCAGAATGGAAATAATGAGTGTCCAGAAGGTCTACTGTGTTGGTTTTCAATTTTCCACCAGTTCTGTGATACACAGGAGGGGAGACAACTCCCTCCGGGAGTGTGTCTGACTCCCTGGCTCTTCCTCATGAGAATGAAGCAGAAGGGATGTGCCACGTCACAGAGTCAGGCTCACAGGGGCTGAGACTTCCCACCCGCCCCCCCCCCCCGGTCCCTCTCTGGGGTGACTCCCTGCACACTTTGGACCCTCAGCTAAGGGGACGCCCACAGGACAAGAACCTTAGGGTTTTCTCCAGGAGCTACATGCATGAGCTCTGAGGCATGTCCTTCCACGCTGAACATGCCCGTTCAGATTTGCCAACATCTTGTCCCCATTGCAGCCTCGTGGGACCCAGAGCTGGAGCCTCTGGGGGAGGTCCAACCTGCCGCCTGCCCCTCAGAGACTGTGGAGATGCCAGGTCTTTGTTTTAGGTGCAAAGTAGGAAGTAATTTGGTACAAACCAGTAAAATATTCAGGCGATAAAGTGATCAGTGGCTATTTTCTCACAAGAAACAGTAGAGACCAGAGTAGCTCACGTGATGGTCAAGGTCCTGATTGCAATGAGCTGTCAGACAAGGAATCCACATCCCCTGAATTGTCCTTCAAAATATGTGATTTTTAAAAATCAGTTCTACCGTTTTTAGATTCCCATTTAATTTTGCTATTTTGTTTTCTTTATACTATCCCCAGAGCAGTGTCTGCAGGGTCACAACACAGAGGGGCTGTAAGCAGACTGGAGCTGTGAGCGAGGCTGACTCTAACCTGCTAGCAGGGAGTGGGGCCCTGGAGCCCCAGAATCATCCCCCAGGGCTGTCCCTCCAGGGCAGCACAGGCCTTTCTCCTCTTGATTCCCTGAATCACCTCCTCTTGATTCCAGTAATCTCCCTGCCACCCCAGCATTGGAGAGTTGGGGAGGATGTTGTGGCTCAGGAAATGGGGGCCTCCTCCTGACCATCTGTCCTCTCCTCCTCTCTCTCCTTCATCAGCCTGAGTGTGCATGTTTGAGTCACACCAGCCCTGCACGGACAGGAAAGGCCCAGAACTTAAGTGATTCCCTGGTCAGTTACAACACCAGCCCCTCTGCAGTCCCACCAGGGGAGACAGAGACTGTCCCAGCCCCAGCCAGATCCCCGTCACCCACACAGACCTTCCCCTCACAGTGACCCCGATGCTGTCCCTTCCTGGCCCCACCCTTCCTGGTGCCCCCACCACTCCTTTTGGGCCCCATCTCCTAGTCCCCATTTTCATCCTCGGCTCCATTTCCAGGAGCCTCCCCGACTTCCTAGTCATGCCCTGGGGGCTCTCCTCGACCTCCCCTCATTCAGAGATGGAGAATTTTTAAAAGATGTATATTTATTTATTTATTTATTTTCTTACAGTGTGGGCATCTTTCTATAGTTATTGTTCCTCTTAGGTGCGGCCCTTTCACCAATGACCCACCACATACCACCACCAGCTTCCCGGATCTCTCCCCCGCTCTGATCACTCCTGCTCCCCCCTGCTCTAAGATGTGGATGGCTGTTTGGCCCCGGGTCTTGGCATGTTCCTGGAACCTTGTAATTTTCCTGGGCAAGGACCTGGGCTCCTGGGTAGAATTGAATGTTAATTCCCAGGAGGAGGCGCTTTCACCCCTGGAAGCAGAAGCAGAAACAAACTACAGAGACTCTGGAGTCCAAGGATCCATCCGAGACCGAAGGAACCTCTATATTTGGGGATCATCCCATAATCAGGGAATCAGCTATTAGGACCTGGAAACCTGCTTTTGTCCTTTGTCCATAGGACTATGAAAATTGGAGGACTCTGACCTGATACTGGACTTGGGCGCCCCCTTGTGTGCAGATCCCTGTCCTGCCGCTGGGGGCCCAGGGAGCCTGGGGAGGGCCTGGCTGAGCAGAAGAAAGGGCGGCTCTGAGCTCCTGTGCTCAGCCCTGTGGCCACACGGGGGCGCTGCCGCCTGTTCCGGATTCTGGTGGAGCCGCCAGGAAGGGGTGGGGGCTGAGGTGGGCAGAGCTGGGGGTCCTGGAGGGCGGTGTCCTGGGGTGAGATGCTCTGTGAGGAGTCTGAGCAGCAGGGCTCAGGGGAGAGAAGACTCTGGAGCCTGCCCTGTGTATGAGATTTCCAGCTTTTCTCCCAGAACCCCTCTCTCCACTCCCTGGACGGTGATACCAGGGAAAACTGGAAAAGAAAAAAAAAAAATTCCATCTATAACCTATTAAATATTGAGAGTATTTTTAAAAAACAACAAAACAACATTTAAAGAATTCTGTTCGATTTACAGAAAAGTTGCAAAAGCAGTACAGGTCTTGCTTACCCCACACCATTTCCATTTTGTTAACATCCTACAGGAGTACAGATTTTTTTTACAACTAATGCAGCAATGTTGACATAATAACTAAACACCATACTTTAATTCGTTTTTGCTAATGTCCATTTTATGCCCAGTAATCCCATCCAGTTTGCCTGGATGACAGTTTCTCAGACTTTCCTTGTTTTTATAACATTGACACTGGTGGAGTGATGTTTAGGAGAGGTGTTGGGGTCACAGATGGGGGTTCTTGGGTCACCTCTAAGAAAAGCTTCACCAGATTCCTCCTTTCAGTGGCATGAGGGCACACACACACACACACACACACACACACACAAAAGGAAAGAAGATGATGCTTACACAAAGAAAATTGGCAAGAGGAGCTGCCCCTGGAGAGAGTGGGTGTATTAGGAGAAGCCTGTTAGTGGAGGCTCATTAGAACTCTGTTGGTGTGTGTGGTGTGGAATTACACATTTTGATAGGTGTGAAGCTGTACTCCAAAAATTTATACAGTGTTATAAACGAGTGTAACACACACACACACACATATATATTATATATATATATATTAATTATTGCTTTTGGGTATTGTGCTCACATATATGCTAAAAGCCATGATCCATTACGGAGGTCTTACTATGTGGGCCTCTTAGTTGAATCATAGTCTGTAGTATACTGTCAGTTTCCAATCCTCAGATATGGAGGAAATTTCTAATTCCATTTGCTCCTCAGTTGATCTATATAGCCAACATCTGCATCAAAAATAAAGAAAATCCTTGAATTTCCTCAAATTGTGTCCTGGAAAATATTCCTAAAATTATGTCCCCTGCAGTTATTTCATTGTTTCCCTTTCCTTTCCAGTCTGATTTGGGTAATTTTAATGCCAAATTAAAATTCCAATAGGGAACAGTGATAGAGAAAGAAATAGATGAGATAGTAATACATCACTCCTTAAGAATTTTCTTGTAGCCCTAGGAAAATCAAGTGTCCTCCATGGTGGCAAAAAGAGGAGATGATTTCCTGATGCAGGACCACTCACAATGTAATAGAAACGCAGAGTTGTATTGCCATGGGTTTGATCCCTAGCCCATTTTGGAATAGGGTCCGAGTCCTGTGTCATAAGCCTATATAACTAACCTGGGTCCCGAGTTCCAAGGAGGACCATGGATTTGTGGCTCATGCATGCACACTTTTCTGCCCCACCGAGGGCATATTGTAGCACCATCCTTGTAGGGACTTTGGGCCCAAGACCTGTTTCCTGTGGTTTCCTGAGGGGAGGTTCCCCAAACTGTGTTTGCATAGACTAGCTGTGAGCCATCCTCAAACTTCTATAATGGATTTTCCCTTCGTGTATTTAAGTTGTATTCTGTTGTATAGTGACTTGTGGACTAGACAATGTAGCAGAAGTACACTGAAGCAAGTCGATTAAGAGTTGATAAATGAGTGTAATGTCACAGAATTAACTGATTGATTTATTCTCAAAATGTTTATAATTCAGTTAGTTTATGCTTTAGTTAGAGTGACCATGTTTATCCCTTCATCATATTGCTCTGTACTAGTCTCAAATAGTTTCTCATTTAAAGCCTTTTCTCCTTGATCTGCTTTGCAGACTTTCCAAACAAAGTCTGCTACCTTTTTCCAATGTATTTTTTTTAAGCATAGAAGAACTGGGGTGTAGCCCAGAGGTGCGGTGGTTGAGAGGATTCACCAGAGAGAGTGGGGAGCTGAACAGACAGATGTACTGAAATACACTGCTCAAGGGAGCAGCAGGCATGACAGGAGAAGGCTGCTGCACCATATGTGGCTTAGCTCCCTCGTGGGGAATTGAACTCAGGCCATAGTAGTGACAGAGCTGAGACTTACTCCCTAAGCCACCAGCGAGGCCCCTTTTTCCAATAATTTCTCACTGCAGTATTGGCCATGTAGAATTTACTATAAAATGAATGTGTCTTTACTGATCAATGAATCATGTCCCAGGCAAGTTTTAGATTTAAATTAATTGGTATGCATGTGTAAGGACTATATACTACATGGTTGATATGAACATCTTTTCTGGTTTTTAAGTGACTCTGAAATTGAAAAGAGATTTTTTGTTAAATGTCAAAGTTAAAATTAACATGAAAATATTTAACCTTTCGTTCTTATTATAGCAAAATGGAGAATAACAAATGGCAGGGTTTCACATGGTAGCCCTGAAGGATAATGCTTTTCAGATCCCTTTTTTCTATCTATTTTAATAAATAGCTCTTCATTATCTTTTTATGTTACAAGTTTGCATACTGAACCAGATTGAAATGAAATAACAGCCTAATGAAAAACACTATGTTTGAAATAGATGTAGGTCATTCTGTGTCCATAAATTTTTAAGTAGGTGATGGAAAATTGGTCTCTAAGTAAGAGAGTTTTGTTTAATTTTCAAGTTAGGCTATAGTTTTGTCTGTGAGCAAACCATTTACTCTCTATGCTATTACCTTTCTTCTAACTAATTCTGTGAGTCATAGTCTCTTCTGGTCCTACTGATATTATTGCAAATAGCAAGATTTAATCCATTGGGCTTTTTTTAGTAGCTGAGTAGTATTGGTGTGCTGTGCGCCATATCTTCATAAGCAACTCATCTGTTGTTGGACCCTTAGGTTGCTTCCATACCTTTAGTATTGAAAATACTATTAGCATGAACAGAGGAGTGCACATATCACTTCATATTAGTGTTTTTGTATACTTCAGAAAGATTTCTAAGAATGGGAGTGCTGGATCATCAGGTAGAACTATTTTTTTCTATTTTCAGAAATATCTCTACTATTTTTCTAGGAAGGGAAACAGTCTACATTTCCACCAACAGTGGAGTAAAGACATGGATATAAGTTCTGAAATCACAAAATACACAGAAAAACAAAAATGACTGAGTTCCTTAATCAGCCTTAGAGATGACTTTTGTCAACCCGATTACATTGGCAAAGGAAATGAAAGAAATTTAAACAAATGGGACAATATTTTTTTTTATTTTTTAATAGTTCTTTTTTAAAGATTTATTTATTTATTTATTCATACAAGCACTGGGTACAGTCAGAAGCACGGGAGGGTGAGAGAATTCACCAGAGCCAGAGTGGAGAGCAGAGCAGGCAGAATGAAGAAGTACACTGCTGAGGGGAGCAGCGGGCGGCAGGAGAGGTCTGCACACCATGCGGGACCCTTGCCTGGTGGCCAGGGATCGAATCGGCACTGCAGAGCCTGGAGGCAGATTTGCAATCCAGTGCTCAACCGCTGTGCCACCGGGGGGGCCCCAAATGGGACAATATTAAACTAAAAAGTTTCTATGGAGTGAAAGAAACCACTATTAAAGAAAGACAAGCTAATGATTTGGAGAAAATACTTACATGTGTCAGGTAAGGGCTTAATAGAGACATTTTATAAAGAACTCATTAAACTCGTCACAAAAAGAACAAACACCTCCATTAAAAAGTGGACAGAGATGTTGAAGAGTGACTTGTCCACAGGAGACAGAGATGGCAGCAGGCCCATGAATGTGTGTTCCTCTTCTCTTGTTCAGAAAGCAAATCAGAAGCAAAATGACCGATTGTCTCCTATCTGTTAAGAGGGTTATTATCAAAATAGACAAGAAACAAGTGATGGTAAAGTGTGGAGAGAAAAAATCTTTATAGATTGTTGTTATGAATTTCAATTGCTGCAATCATGGAAAATAGTGTGGCAATCCCCAAAAAAATTAAGAATAGAAATTTCGGGCCTCCCCTGGTGGCGCAGCAGATGAATACTGGGCTGCGAAGCTGCCCGCAGCATCTGCAGCACCGGTTAGATCCCGGCCACCAGCGAGGGTCCCACATGGCGTGACAGACCTCTCCTGTCGTGCTTGCTGCTCTTGTCAGCAGTGTATTTCATCACTCTGCCTATTTTGTCTCAGCTCTGGCTCTGGTGAATTCTCTCACCCTCCCACACTTCTGGCTGTACCCAGTGCTTGTATAAATAAATAAATCTTAAAAAAAAGAAGCAAATAGCAATTACATCTACCAAGTTGCTCATGATAGAAATTTTAGCAGCATCTTTAATTTTTCTTTCCCTCACTTTCTATATCCATCCAAATCAGCCCTATTAGCTAACATCCTAAGCAACGTACCACTCTGACCCACTCCTCTCTCTTTGTCTACTGCAAGTTTCTCGGTTGTTTTCCCTGTTGCATTCTTGTTCTCCTACAATCTAGTTTCCCCAATGCAAAGATATTTTTCTCAAACACAAATTATTCAATTCACTCCACTCTCCAACACCTCTCTCCATTTTCACATCTATCATGAAGGTCAGGCCATCACCCTGAATTAGGAAGTTCTGAGTGACTAGTTTTTGTGAATATCTTTGACCTTGACTCACAATTCCTTCTCCTTTGTCCACATGAAACACTGACCTCCTTTTTCTTACTGAAGGGTGATTCAGTCATTTCTGTCTGCCCGTGCTCCCAACTGCAATTGTGCTTTCTCCCAAACTTTGTTGTATGCATCCTGGTCTGTAAATAGAGTTCATATTGTCATTTATTGAAATCTTATAATTTCCATTAAAGAATAATATTTTCATAGCTTTACAGAGGCATACATTTTATTAAAAATATCCTGAAGGGTTTCATATTTTGATGTTATCCTAAATGGTATTGAAAATTCAATTGGTTTGTTTTGATCCTTTGTACAGATCCTATCACTATTTATTATTTCTCTGGTGGATTATTTTAAAACTTATTTATATTGCTTTTTTCCCCTGCCACTGAAAAGTCAGTTTTACCACAACATTCTCTCTATATCCTGATCACTAGAACACTATCAATTCTACAAAAGTACAGTGTAGATTCTCAATTATTAGTCATTGTTTCTTTTGAGTGAATATCATATATAGGTAACCTTGGAAAAATGATTAACCTCTCTTCTCTAAATGTCCTTATTCAGATACTTATTAATATATTTGTAAGTGGACACATTGATATATGTAATATACATAGAATTAAAACACTGGTACTTATACTTCCTGATATTTATCACTATTAAATCACTTTATTTTGGCTAAAGTGTTAAAAGCAACCTAAAAAAAAAAGTGTTCTGAATTTCCTAATATTTTTGTTTCATTTTTAAGCACATTGGTATTGTTATGACCTATTGGATTTGTTAGTATATTCCTTCTCAAAGGAACTATTGTGCATATAGTATTATTATCTCATGTTATTTTTCTACTAAACTAGACTCCATGACACAATTATAGCCCCCAAAAGAAAGACATGATGAAAATGAAATGTGAATTTACCTCTTGATAATTTTAGAATTTAAACCTTACTAGTTCACTCCAACAACAATGCCTCCTTTTTTTAATTTTTTAAGATTTATTTTATTTATTTATACAAGAACTGTGGTAAAAGCCAAATTCGAGGGAGGGTGAGAGGATTCCCCAGAGACAGAGCCGGGAACAGAACAGGTAGACTGACTGAAATCCGCTGCTGACGGGAGCAGCGGGCTCGGCAGGAGAGGTCTGCGCGCCACGTGGGCCCCTCGCGGGCGCGGCAGAAGCTGTGGACAGCTCCTCAGCGCGGGCCCAACCGCCCGCGCCCCCTGTTTGCTGTTCTCTCCACAGTGTGAGTGCGACAGTAAAGCATCTGCACAAGGCAGGGCCAGGATGGGGACGCCTGGAAAAGCCAAAACCCAGGACGGGATTGCTCAGGACAGAAGAAAGGGCCTCTCGGGCATTCCAAGGGTTGTCGTTAAGGGGGAGCTTCTTCCTTTAAGAAACCGCTGGGGGTTCCCTCTGCCAATGGCTGTGTCCTCTGGCTCTGACGCCACAAAGAGCCATTGTGACGGCACCGGCACTGCCTCCAATAGGCCCGCCGGGACTGCGCCTGTGTCCTCAGGAGCCGGGAAGCTTTGGACAGTGACTGGGTGCACTCTGGACGCTGACAGAGAGAGTGAGAGCGTGTTTTGGGGTATTTGATTTTCTTTTGCTTTCTTTATTGGTTTACTTATTTAGTTGTTTGTTTAGGCTATTTATTTTAGTTACTTTATTTTTCTTCCTTTGTTTTTTCCTTATTTTCCTTGATTTTTTTTTATTTGCTTATAGTTTTTTCTACTTTTTCTGTTTCCTTTTATTTGTTTTCTATTTTCCTTTATTTTTTTATTATTGGCTTTTATTTTTATCTTTATTCTTTTATTTTTTTACTTCAGTTTTTAGTTTTTTGATTTTTATTTTTCTAGAGATCTACCCCATCTTCCCTTCTTTTCTTTTTTTTTTTTTAAAGAGGCATGTATTTTTATTTATTTATTTATGATTTATTTATTTGTTTGTTTTGTTTATACATGCACTGGGTACAGTCAGAAGCGCGGGAGGGTGAGAGAATTCACCAGAGCCAGAGCAGGGAGCAGAGCAGGCAGAGGGACCGAAGTACACTGCTGAGGGGAGCAGCGGGCGGCAGGAGAGGTCTGCGCGCCATGTGGGACCCTCCTGCGGTGGCCGGGGAGCAGCCGGGCATCGAACCGGCGCTGCAGAGGCTGCGGGCAGCTTCGCAACCCAGCGCTCAACCGCTGCGCCACCGGGGAGGCCCATTCCCTTCTTTTCTTGTTTCATTTTTTGTTCTTTCTTCCCCTTTGTCATTTATCTGGGTTTTTATTTTGATTTGTTTGTTTTTTCAGGTTTTTGTTTCTAATTGTTGTTTGTTCTGTTGTTTGTTCTATTGGTCTTTGTTGTTGTTCTGTTTTATTCTTAAATTCAGTAGTTTGTAATTGGTTTGTTGTTACCGTATTTTGCATTTAAATCTCATTTGTCATTTTTTGTTTGTGTAGTTTCATTCATTTGTAGTGTAGTTAGTATTGCTAGTAAGGTGAGTGAAGTTAGTATTGCTGGCAGAGTTAAGTTAGCATTGTTAGTATTTAGTGAGGTTAGTGGATACTTTCTGAGTACTATTAATACTAGATTAATAGTACATTTGTTAATATCTTAGGAGAGTCAGCTGTCTGCGGGGGTAGCACAAGGGCTGGGAGCACAGTCAGGGCTGGTGAGTGTAGTCTGCGTAGTCCAAGTGCTTAGGCGCTATGCATAGGGCACCTCCCTGCTAACCTCCGCAGCATTCAGAGGGAAGCAAGCTGCTCCTGGGGGTCAGGAGGGGACCTCAATCCCGGAGACCCTGAGCTGGTCTTCAGCCCGCCCCTGCCTACTGCCCCCAGGGGCACCCAGGAGCCCCAGGTACGTGCACCTGTCAGGTGTGTTCACTCTGTAGCGGGTGCCTGGTGGTGCACTCTGTGTCCCAGAGCACGGCTCCCGCAATGGAGCCATGCACCGCCCGCCCGTCCCTTTGGCCACCCCCACTCTGCTGTCAGGTGCTTGTCCCTCTCCCCAGCAGTGAGGCAACACCTGTCTGACCTCAAGAGCAGCTCCCTTGCTCTTTTAACTGATTCAATGATTCGAGACTGTCTCGAATTCAATGATTCGAGACTGTGCACATTTTATTCAGAGGCCTCTCTGGCCGGTGTGCTGCCAGGGCCAGCAGGGCTTCAGGGGACAGCACTGCAGGCCGTGTCTTGAGGGACAGCCCGTGTCCCCGCGGACTGTGGGGCCATCCCCACCTGGGTATTGGACACCAGCCAGCGCTGCCCAGACACCAAACCCTGCCTGCCCGCAGGCCCTGCCCTGGGCCCCACCTTCTCCCTGTGGGGACCATAGCCTGGCCGTCGGGGCACAGCCCCTGCTCACCTCAGTGAGCCCCGAGAATGGGAACCCCAGGTCCTCCCGAACCCAGCAGGTGAGCATGGGGGTGCAGAGAGAAGCCATCCCCACTGCAGGACACAAAGGGAGAGCGACCGGCCAGCTGGTGCAGCGGTGGCGACCTAAAAAGAGGGTTTTCCAAGAGGCAAATCAGCACGAGGCAAAGCAATGAAAAAGTGTACAAGTTTAGGGCCTCCCCAGTGGCACAGCGGTTGAGCACTGGGTTGCGAAGCTGCCCGCGGCCTCTGCAGCGCCGGTTCGATCCCCAGCTGCTCCGGCCACTGGAGGAGGGTCCCACATGGCGCACAGACCTCTCCTGCCGCCCGCTGCTCCCCTCAGCAGTGTGCTTCGGTCCCTCTGCCTGCCTGCTCCCCGCTCTGGTTCTGGTGAATTCTCTCACCCTCCCGTGCTTCTGACTGTACCAGTGCTTGTATAAATAAAGATAAATCTTTAAAAAAATAAAAAGTACAAGTTTATCTTCAGTTATTTTTCTTAGAAATAAGCACATTTTCAAAGTTTGTAAGAAGTATTGTGATCAGAGCTGGACCCTTATAAAGCCAAAGCAAAAAACACTTTTTTGGAAATTGAAGGTGAAATCCTAACCATTACAGGTGCGGGGCGCACGGCCCTGCTCTGACTTTCTTTCCAGGTGAGGCCAGGGCCTGTGGCCACTGCCAGGGGCTTTTGGGTGGGGAGGTGCCCATGGGCGGTCACTGGGCAGTCCCGGGCTCGCAGGCCCTCTCTGGGGGCTGGGGACGTGACTTGTTGGGCTGCTGGGCGGAGGTCCCGGCTTCCCTGCCATGGGAACAAAATGTCCTGGTAGTATCACGCTTTTCCTGGGGAGACCCTGATGAATGGAAAGCAGCTCCCCTAGGTGGACGTGGGGCTGGCACAGGGTGCACCCCACCCGTGAGTAGGCTGCTAGGCCCACAGCTCAGCTGACAGGCTCCGACCTGCCCTACCCGTGTGCAGTGACTTTTATGTGCACGATTCCTTGGTGGCCCTGTGAGCGGGACCCTGCTATCACCCTGGGGTTGCCCTGAAAGCCTGCATGAAGGTGAAGGACATGGAGGCAAGACCTCCCTTCTGACTCTGGTCTAGCACCCCCTCTGCTCCCTGGTGCCCCCTCTGTGCCCTAGCGCCCCCTCTGTGCCCTGGCACCCCCTCTACGCCAAGGCACACCCCCTCTGTGCCCTGGCACCCCCTCTGTGTCGAGGCACATCCCCTCTGTGTCCTGGCACCCCCCTCTGCCCCGGGAGCCTCCACTCTCTCCGCCTGCAGCTGTTGGGGTCTGGGCCTTGGGTTGTCCTGGGTGGTATGGTGGGGGCTGGCATCTGACCTGGATTGAATAAACACAAACCCGTCACCCCTGCACACACCGTGCCCCAGAGGAAGGAAGGAAGGAAGGATGGTGCTCCCCTGGGACTTGCCTGCCAGGGCTAATTGTTCTGAGCTGGCTCCTCCCACTGGGTGCTCAACCTGGGGATGAGGGAGGCCCCGGCCTGGGGAGGAGGGAGGTTCTCCTCTTAATAACTTGGCAGGTGGCTGGTGAAGATGCTACCCCCGTGTGGTGGCCTTGAAAGTCGTGCCGATGCTTCACGCGCTTGATTCCAGAGAGGGTTTAAATTATAAAAGAAGCCTCTCTCGCTGGTCCTCAAAGGGCCCAAACTGCAGAATCCCCCGGGGAGAGGGAGAAGAGAGGCCTCTGTCTCCCGAGGCCCACCCCCAGGGCCCTCAGCGCTCTGGGGAAGCCACATCTGAGGTAACCAGCAGGCCTGGGGTGCTGGATCCTCCCCGGCGCCGAGCCCAGGCCCAGGGCCCGTGGGTCTGGGAGTGGTTCTGAGAGCAGGTCTAGAGAGACCTGTTCAGAGGCGGGGTTTGCACTGCTGGAGCTGGATCCAGACTTTGTCCACACTGTGCTCTGATGAATAACTGTCATCTGTGAAGCTTCTGAAGAAACATAGGAGTTTTGTAATCATTCCCTTTTCCATACTGAAACCAGCGATGCCCCGTGTGGGGCTTCAAGTGTGAGCCTTCGACTTTCCTTCCATGGGCCTGGAAGACCTCCTCCTGAAGGCCTGTCGTGAGCGGCGCCTCTACCCTTACAGGGGGCAGAGATTCCACCCCTCCTGTAACTGCTGAGTCCCTGGGGTCCCCCCATGAGAAAGCGCCTGTCCTGGCTTCCTCCGCTGACTGCCCCATCCCCAGGGAGCACAGCATGCCCCAGCCCCCAAGCCCCAGCCTGGGCCCGCGGGGTGGCTGCCCCCCAGCTCACAAGGGCTCCCCCTGGACTCCTGCTTCCCCTTCCTTGCCTCACAGACCTGCCTCTGCCTGGGTGGCTGTAGGAATATAAAGTGTTAATGTCGTTTTGCCGGGGACATTGGAAGATGTGCAACCACCTTTTGGCCCCCTGGTCCGGGAGCCTGGCCAGCGACCAGACCAGGAGCCAAAAGATAGGGCTGGTTATGTAACTGTTTGCGATGTCCGGGACCACCAAGAAATAGGTTGGTTATATAAGTCCGGGGCATCGTGCACAGGAATGTGGCCAGCCCACCATGAATCCCTGGGCTTGGATACTGGCCATATCCGACCTTGGGAGATAAAAACACAGTGGTCACCTAGTTGCTGAGGCTTGCAGCTGCTGGATGTGGATATGTCTCCCATGCTGTTCTCCGGAGTGCTGACTTTTTTGCCTCTGTGATGCTGTTCTCCGGAGTGCTGCCTTTTTTGCCTCCATGATGCTGTTTTCTGGAGTGCTGACTCTTTGCCTCCGTGATGCTAATTTCTGAGGAAACTGTACAGTATGTATGCATGTTCATCAGTTTGGTTGGGTTTGGGGCACTGTTTATAATTTTGCTCGCACATCGCCTCTGTTGCTCACAATAAATCCTTTTTCCTTTAATACGGTGTGGTCATTAAATCCCACGGAATCGAGCCTCCCTCAAACACCTGTGCACAGGGCTAGCAATTATATTTTATTGCTAGTTACAGTGGCCCTCCCACCCCTGGGCCTGGTGCACCCCACATGCCCCAATCCCTGGGCTCTGGCCACGTTGCTGGGGCCCGCCATGGGATGAGCAAAGCCCCAAGTCAGCCACCCCAGGAAACGGCCGGCCGGGGCCATGCACCGCTGTGCCGAGGGAGCAGGTCACTTCACCTAGACTGAGGTGACTTCAGCACATCTGGCCAGCGTGAGGGTGACCACCAATGGCAGTTTCCGGCGCCCCTGCCCGAGCCCTGTGCAGGATGGAGGGGCTGCCCACGTGGGCGTGAGGGAGTGTCCCAGCGACTGTGTGGGGAAGAGGAAGGATGGATTCTGGAAGGTACTTCCGGGTGAGGATTTGAACATCTCAAAGTATCTGTGAACTTGTCTTGCTGGGGATGGATACACAGATGCCGACTCGTCGCCAAAGGTGCACCCGCACCCTGGGGCGCCCGCCCTAGTGAGAGCAGGATGTTGTGCCAGGGACGAGGGTGCATGCCAGGGTGAGGACGTGGGCTGGGGTGGTGCTGTGGGGATGGCATGGGCGCCTGGGGCCGGCGATGGTCATGTTAGGGGGAAATGATGTCCTGAGTTAATCCCATACAGGCTTTGTGGAACCCACCCCCACTCCAGACTAAAACCATCAGGCATTGGGAAAGACAAATCCCATCACCACCAAAGGGAGGGTGGCTGGGACCTGAGGGTGGAGTTGGACAGCCAGGTTGGATATAAAAACCAAACACGTGGGCCCTGGTCTCTCTGGCTCGTGATCGCTCGCCTCCTGGCTTCACCGCTCCTGGCTCTCGGCCAGCTCTCAGCGCCATTTTGGCATTCCTGATAGGCGGATTGGGTAGGACTCATTTAAAACTTTGTCTCCCACTTTTCTCCCAGAGCTGTACATTTCCTCATTTCCCCTTCCCTTGTAAATAAACCTTTTATGAACCTTTCGCATGTGCCTGCAGTAGAGCATTGATAAGTCCTTTTAAGCGTGCGGGTGAGGACCCACAGTCAGGCACCCCATTTTGTATCGGGGTTGCTCTACAACAGTCAGGCGATGGAGGCTGGGACCTGGGGAGTCGGGAGGATGGCCTGGGCGCAGAAAGTTCTTGAGGCCAGTCCTGGGCCTTCGTGTGCTCCCGGGGCTGGGCCTGGAAGCCTGGGGAAGCCGGCTCGGGCCCGGCCGGCTTGGGACGCAGCCGGGGCACGCGTCTGTCATGGCCCTGCTGCCTCTTGGAGGTGACATTTTCCCTCCTCTCCTCCATCACATGTCTGCCAGGGCGAGGGGCCCCTCAGATGTCAGCACACCTGAGCCCGGAGCCCCCCCAGGCTCCTCAGGCCAAGCCTCAGGCTGGTAGCCTGCTGGCCTGTGAGTGATGGGATTACCTTGTGGGGCATGGGTGCCAGCGCCCTTTGCCGGCCACCCTCACATGGCGGCGCTGATGGTGTGGGTGGCCTGGGTGTCCCCAGGCCCTGCTGTGCCCTGTGCTCACACCTGCTGGAGACCTCCCACCTGCCCGCCTGCCCGCCTGCTCCTTGGGTGCCTGCACCGCTCTCCTCCCCTGGCCACGGCATGCCAGGCGAAGAGTGGGGGCCCATGTGAAGACTGCCCAGAAGAAGCCTGCTCACAGGCTGGGGTGTGGCTTGTTTTCTTCCCCACGTCTAGCAGTGAGAAAGACCATGATGGAGAGGGGCTAAGGCCAGCCAAGACTGAGCCGCAGAGCGTGCGCTGCCCACGGGGACCAGAAGAGCTGGGGGGAGGGCCATTAAGGGGCTAACTCGGTTGGTGCGTAGTGGATCCCTCCCTGCCTAGGACTCTGCCCGGGACCCCATCCGGGAGCCTGGACACTCATCCCCTCAGCCTCGCCCCCACAAATTCAGGCTTCCTGGCACTGTGGGCACCCCAGGACCCGGTGGTGCCAGCTAGAGCTTGCAGCGCCTCTTCACCCAGTGCCCCAAAATGCACCTGAGCATGTGCAGCCGCCTATGCCCCTGAGCGTGTTCATAGCGGGCACTTGTGCACGCGCCGCACCCTGGCAAGCTGATGATGGATCTGAGACATACAGAGGGGAGGGGGATGAAAGGCTCAAAACAGTGGAGAGAAAAGCACCAGGTTACGATGGTGATGGATAATAGAGTCTCTGGTGGTGGGGGAATTACGGGCACTACACCTGAAAGGAGAAATCAAATACCTTACAAAAATATATGAGGACGCTGAAAGGAAGTTTAAAAACTGAAATTAAAAAAAATATATATATATCCGTCCCAAGTCCTGGCTGACGGACCCAGAGCTGTGGGGGGGGCTGAGCTGAGGGGGGAAGGTGTTGAGTGTCATAGTCCCCAGCTTAATTTCTGGTTTGCTGGGGGTTGCCCAAGAAATGGAATTGGCTTTAGTACCCTTGGAGATTCTGGGTCTCATTCCCACGTTCATGCCCACAGGGTCGCCTTGCAAATGGAAGAATGGATAAGAAGTCTCAGGGGATGGGGGAGTGAGTAAACAGCTCAAGGTGGCCCAATGAACCTTGGAGGGCAGGGTGGGGATGTAGTCCTGCCCTCAGTCTGGTGTATGCTCTGTCTGATGGGGTTGCTGGCAACGGGGGATATAAGGTGGCCGACACCAGGCAAGTTCCAGGAGCAAGGCAGTCCATCTTCTGAAGAAGGCGTGGAGGAGTGGGAGGCCATGCAGGATCTGGGGGCTCATTGGATAGACAATACCTATGGTCAGATCAGATCCAATCATGTAGTTCCTGTTTGGAGACATCTGAATTCTCAGACTGAAAAGACTATCAGTGACACCTCCTGTAGTTAGGTGTCTAGTCCTGGAAAGGCCTTGTTGGAAATCAGCATGCAATCTATATAGCACGTGTTACATCTGCAGCATGTGTAGGAAGACCCCTCCCTAACTTCCAGCAACCCCAGCACAGCAGCCAGATGCAAAGAATCATGACCAGCTCCACTGCAGAAGGGGCCCCTTGCACCAGAGTGGTTTTGGGTACATGCCAGTCAGGTTTAACCTAGCCAGTGCCATTTAAAGGCAGCACAGCCTGCCTGCCTGGCTCTTCTGCAGAGCCCACTGCTGACACAAGACCACACAACCTCAGGGCATATACGGTTTCACGTGCAGGTGGGGGTTCTGTTTTAAAGAACTTGTGGCTTTGTAAAAGGAGCAGTCAGATTTTATCTCACACAGGAGACAATCAAATCTTGAAATGGTGTCAGTTTTGAACATGCACCAATCCAGTTTGAAAGGGGGATAACACTGAAGGAAGTATAAGCTGGGACAGTAGCTGGTTTCATACGTTGATTGGGAGACTCCATTTGGACACTCATTTACTGAAAACTTCATTCTTTGAAACCTTCATTCATTGCAGACCTTTGCATCTGATCTCTCCTTGGAAACACTGCTTGACATGTGCTTCTGCCTCTAACACTGCTCCCACATTGCCTGTTGACTGGTGTCCCTGGCCTATGCATAGCATCTCTGGAAGAGCTGTAAATTGCTGCCTGGTCCTCTGACACCACTTGTGAAAAAAGCTGTCTCCTGTCGGCCTATGTTTGGCATCTCTAAAGAGTTTAACACCAATGCCTGATCTTCCACATCCCCGCCTGCTGACTGGCACTGCAGGCATGTGCACAACCACCTCTAATCAGCAGCTTCTGATCTCCCAGCACCACTGCTCACTGTCGCCCCTGCCTCCAGCATTCTGACACAACCTCTTGGTGCAGTTGCATCTGACACTGTCCAGTCCAGTCTTCAGATTTCTGCCTCAGCACCTCCTATTCAAACAATGTGGCTGCTTGCACTGGGAGTGAAAAGCTTTTGGTCTGTGCTGCTTTCAGAGCAGGCTGCACATACTGGGACGGTGGGGTGGGAAATCACTGCTGCCACTCAGTCTCCAGACACCTTTGCCTAGGCATCAGTCTGCAAGAAAGCCTCTAGTGCCCCTCTGACTTTTGGGAACTTGCATCCCTGTTGCACTGTGACTACCTCTAGCTGCCACCATGAGTCGGGTCCTGGTTCATTACTTGTTGGTGTGCACCACCTCCAAGCTCTCATTGACAGGACGGGGCCATCCTGCATAATCAGCTTTTGGTTTGGAGTACTGGACGCTGTGGGCACTCTTTGGGGTAGGACAGCCAGACATCCGTGGCCTTAGAAACTTTCATTTCCCTCCATTTTCCCTCACTTGTGTCTGGCAGTTGTGAGCACATAGATGAGGACCCACAGACTGTGTCATCCCATCAGCTTTGCATGGTTTCACATGGACACACAACCTTGACTGTGCTGTGACCAGAGCTGCTTAGCCACAGTGACGGAGAACCGAGGAAAGCTTCACCCCCATTCTTGACTCAGAGTGCCAATAAGCAATGTTATTGTTTATGCTTCTAAGTTAGGGGGTGATTTGTTACACTCAGTAGATGTATATATCAAATACCAGCTGTGTTAACTGAAAATCACATCCTGTTTGAAGCACCCAACAGTGTATGCTTTAACTCAGAAGCACTTCCAAGGGGCAGATGTCTCTTCCACAGGGCTCCCGGTGACTCCTCTAAGGTTCTGCTCACCAGGGCTTCAATTTCAGGTTGAACCAAGTCTCTTACAAGGCTGAATTAGGTCTTCTGAGCCCAGAAAGCTCCCAAGGGATTCTTGAGTCCTCTTAGTGGAGAGGTCCATCCTCCATTGGCACTAAAGAACACAAGCCATCTTGGTGGCTAATAAATTATTATTGGTATTTGTTTCACAGAAGCCTTATCAGGTTTGTGTCTGAGGGGCAAAATCTAAAACACGGAAAGTAAAAATCCTAATCAGGATGCCTACCCCTGTGTAACACCCTGATGTTCAGCAGGGCCTTGGAAATAACGGGTTCAGGAGGGCCTGCTCCACAGTGTGAGCTGAGAAATCAAGGCAATGGTTCTTGATGTGCCCCCAGCAGAGAACATTGGGAAAGGCTACCTATACAAACAGCTAACATAAGGTTCTTTGCAGAGAAAAAATGGACATTCCAGACAGGAGTAGCACATTCTGGAAAAAAGCTGAAGGAATATGTAGTTTAGTACAACTGAGTAAGTAGTTACAGAGAAGGTAAGATTGCTAAGAGAGAATAGAGTCAGACTGAAAAACCCTTGATGACATGCTAAGACATAGGGCTGCTTCTGAAGACAATAAGAGGGGCCTCCCCAGGGCGCAGTGGTTGAGCGCTGGGTTGTGTAGCTGCCTGCAGCCTCTGCAATGCTGGTTCTATTCTTGGCTGCTCCCTGGCCGCCTGCGAGTGTCCCACATGGGACCTCTCCTGCTGCCCGCAGCTCGCCTCAGCAGTGTACTTGGTCCTTCTGCCTGCTCTGCTCCACGCTCTGGCTGTGGTGATTTCTCTCACCCTCCTGCGCTTCTGACTGTACCCAGTGCTTGTATAAATAAATAAATAAATCTTTAAAAAAAATAAAGTCACAGGGCCTCCTCTGTGGCACAGCGGTTGAGTGCTGGGTTGCGAAGCTGCCTGCAGCCTCTGCAGTGCCGGTTCGATCCCTGGCCACCGGAGGAGGGTCCCGCATGGCGCGCAGACCTCTCCTGCCACCCGCTGCTCCCCTCAGCAGTGTACTTCGTCCATCTGCCTGCTCTGGTCCCCACTCTGGCTCTGGTGAATTCTCTCAACCTCCTGTGCTTCTGACTGTGTGCAAGTGTGTGCATGTTAGTCTAGAAGAGTGTGCCAAGTGTGTGCTTCTATAAGTATGAAGTATTCATGTACTTTCTACCATCAGAAAGACACTCCGAGCTGCAAAGTATCGGTATGATATCTTCAAAAATGGGGCCTCCCGGATGGCCCAGCGGGTTGTGCCCAGTGCTGAGGGAAGTGCTGAGTCTCCAAAGGCCCTAATGTGGCTTCTGTTCCCAAGTCCACATCTGTAGGGGGTTTAATTCTGCTCCAGTATAACTGTAGATGCAGGTAAGTTAAAGTTTTCCCAGTTTCTTGCCATTGGTCCCTGCTCCTGGTGTGTGCCCTGGTCACCCATTTCTCTTTCAAGGGCATCAATGTTGTCCTGCACAGTGTTGTGAGTGTGGTGGTGGTGAGCCCAGTGTCTTCACTCTGCCTCTGCCTTACCTCTCATGCGTAACACAATTCATTTTTGGAGACCATAATTACTCTGTAAACCAAAACAACTAAATACAATAAAAAGACAATAAAACTGAAAACTAGAGATGTTAAAAAAAAAAAAACAGAAACCCAACAACACTAATAAAATGGACCTAGACACAGACCGAAACTTTATTAAATAATGAACAAACTCAAGTTGATTCATAAACATGAAAGTAAAATGCATAAGTATAAAACTTCTCGAATAAGACATAATAATACAAATATATGTGACATTGGATGTGCTAATAACTTTTTAGATAAAACTCTAGAAGCATGACCAATGAAATAATAAACAGACCTTTGCACTTTATTAAAAGTTTATGCTCTGCAAAAATGATCTTAAAAAGACAAGTAACTTATTGGGAAAGTACTATGAAGATAGCTGCATTTAACAACATGCATTCGTCAAAACCCATAGAACTCACAGCACTAACAATGACCCTTGGTCTACCTACATTTTAAAGAATCATTTTGCAAGTTCGGGTACACCAGAATGTGACACAGACGATGACAATAGAATGTAACTGTATTACATTGTATGGCACATGCTTACAGAAAGAGGTTTTGGAAAAGGTGCTGTAGACTCAAAAAAAAAAAAAGAAAGAATTCTATGGTTTGCTCTGTTGGATATGTCCTTTCCACCCTGGCAAGGCTGCTTGTGACAATAAAGTCAGCAAGACAATAACTTTGTTTGCTTTGAAGAGTTCCTCTGGTGAGAAGCAAAGAAAATGTCCAGAAAGTCTACAGTCCTATTGAGTTTAAAAGATGCTTGATGAAGGATCATGAGGTAATGACCTGAGGGAACAGCATGTCTATGAGGGCACTTGTCAAAATAAGAGATTCCAATAAGCTTTGGTCCTTACATCTTCCCCCACAAAGGTAACTCTGACTCACTCGACTTTGTAAAATCAAATCTGGTCTTGCTATTGGTTTTTAAATGGGAGCTTGGAGTCATAGACCCGTCAGAACATTCCTACAGGTCCAACATAACCTGTGCAATATGATCCATCCCTGAAAGGCATTGATTTGATTGGTTAAACTGTTAACCCAGCCTACTAGATGTGCAAGGACTCTGCTGTGCCCTTCCCTCTAGGTGCTGGTGTCCTAAGTAAGAAGACACATCATCACAGATTGAATCTAAAGTTTGTCTTTGACAAACTTTGTTTGGTTTCTTGATATTCCACATGAAAGTGACATCATCTAGTATTTATCTTTGCCCTTCTGGCTTATTTTGCTTGGCATAATAGCCTCCAGTTCCATTCATGTTGCCATAAAGGGCGTGAATTAATCTTTTTTTTTTTTTACTTCAGAGTAGTATGCCATTGTGTGTGTGTGTGGTTGTGTATACACACCACATTATCTCTTCCATATGGCCACTGATAATTCTTTCATTTAATTCCTCTATCCCTTTAAAAAACTCCATTTTGGGGAGGAAGTCCACTCATCTCTGCTAAGCAGACAAGTATAGTTTTTTGCACCTGAGGGGGGAAAGCCTATACTCCCAAAACACTAACAAAAATGTAAACCTATGGTGCTTCTCTAATAAAAATTAAAAAGATGACACATCATCAACATCACTAAGCTGGCAGTGTGGTGGATAGCTTGACAATTATCACTATGAAGAAATAAGCAAGGAAGAAGAAAGGATG
This sequence comes from Talpa europaea, assembly GCF_964194135.1. Taxonomy (NCBI): domain Eukaryota; kingdom Metazoa; phylum Chordata; class Mammalia; order Eulipotyphla; family Talpidae; genus Talpa; species Talpa europaea. The sequence goes on from NC_140075.1 coordinate 17,406,608, forward strand.
TATTGTATTAAATCAAGACTTCAGGGATAGCCTCTCTGAAAGCAAGGAAGGACAAGCAGGAGGACCAGCAGGGGCAAGCCTTGGGTGGTAGTGTGCTTGCAGTCTTTGAGGGGCAGAACTATGGCCTGAAGAGCAATGTTGTCTCAAATCTACAGGACCTGGCGTGGCTTTTTGGGATGTGTGAGGGGCGCTAAGTGCTTAAAATGCATTCAGCTTTAAATGAGGACTGCACCAGAGATGGTGATTATATATCCCTACCCAGTCCAGCATCCATTAAGTCAGGGCTAATTAGCACACTTCCTTTTCCAGCTGTGCCCTCAAAATTCCATTAACATCAAGTGCTGGCACCCACTGTCACCTACAGATTCAAGGTAATAGACCTCATCTCTTCTACAACACGATGGGTTTCCTGAAGGAATTGAATCATTTCCCAGGACTGCCTTGGGCAAAGTGGGGCACAGAAATGGGGCCTGAATTAGAATGGGGGTGAGGAAGGGGAAGCTGGGCTGCAGGTGAAACATCCAGAGCAAGACTTTGATAGACAACTTCATACTTCCAACAAGAGCCTGCCCCAGGTGGACTCAGGACACCAAACACTCAGTAGATAATGAATGTCCCTCCACCAAAACATCTGCGCTTTCTATGTCTAGCCCCGCCCGTTGAGACTCTCACCTTTTTGTGTCTGCATTATGTTCTGTGACTGACACCACATGGTCACCCTGCTTGCAGTTTTATTATACTAAGAAATCACAGCCTTCCATTGCATAACACTGATTTTATTGAAGAACAAATCTGCCCTGTTTGTTTACATTCTGGACACTGATAAAATAGAATAATGATTTCAGTTGGTATCTAGAGTGAGTCAAATTTATAATTTATCCCAACTTGATATGCTCCAAAAATGAAAGAAGTGGAAGACTGTGGACAGTATGAAATGGCAGCTTAATTGTTAGGAAAGTAAAACCCAGAGCCAGAGAGTTAAAGGTTTTCCTACTGATGTTAAAATTGTTTTCAGAGACAACAGACATGTAGCATTTGATGTCGAGGAAGACAAGTAAGTTCGCTTTGGTGCATAGGGCAGAGAAATAGCCTTTATATGTACATTTAGAACAATTTAAAAAATTGCCCGTTATTTCTGTAAAGAGCTCATACAAGTAGTACAGACTTGAGTGGCGGAGTGCAAATCCAGGAATCAAGGGTCCCTGTAAATTCATCTATGACTCACTTCTGATGCTTTTATATGAAGTTCACCAAAGCACTTTGGATTTCACACCATCTCTGCATTGTACTCTGGGGTCTGTTTTACTCTCTTACATGATACATGTGTTAGATTGATACTGATCAGTATAGTTGAGATGAGTGAATGGGACATAATGCACATAACAAACATGTATGATTCCTTCTGAAACCAGCACAGCAGGTGCTCAGTATAGGAGACAAAACCTGGAAGACATGGCCTTGCCTTATACATATTAGAGTCCAGGGAGGGCAAAGAGAAATCCGCCCCTGAGATGCAGACAGCAAGCATAAATGTCGCCCAGAGGATAGAAATTGTCTACCAGGACAGGTTATGACCTCAAGTCAGTATTGTTTGTTGTCTTATAAAGTATTTTTTTAAAAGAATTATTTATTTATGCATACAAGAGCTGGGCTACAGACCAGCGATGCAGGGGTTATGGGCGGTGAGAAGATCCAACAGAGACAGAGTGAGAAACAGAACAGGTGGACTGACTGAAATACACCACTGAGGGGAACGGCTCAGTCTGAGACAAGAGAGGTCTGCCGCGCCATGTGGCTATCTCCCTGGCAGGGATTGAACCTGAGCTGCAGTGGCTGCAGACAGCTTCATAGGTTGCATCTAACCCCTTGTGCCACCAGGGAGGTCCCCTTACATGGTTTATAAAATTGAATTTGAATGCCCAAGTAAGCAATCTCTTCATTTATTTTATTTTCATTTTTTAAGTTATTTTTTTTTTCATTTATACAAAAGCTGGGGTACAGGCCAAATGCACAGGAGGTTAAGAGGATTCACCAGAGACAGAGCGGGAAACAGAACAGGCAGACTGACAAAATACACTGCTGAGTGGAGCAGTGGGGAGACAGGAGAGGTCTGCTGAGCCATGTGGGACCTTGCCGGCCAGCCAGCATGGAACCCGCACTGCAGAGGCTTGAACAGATTCACAATGCAGCACTCAGCTGCCTACTCCACCAGGGAGGCCCTCCTCATTTAATTTAAATATCAACTATATTCATAGACCAAAAATCCCCCTTTTTAAAGTGTATAATTCAGTGGGTTTTAGGAACTCAGAGTTGTAGAACTGTCACCACAACTTAATGTTAGGACATATTCATGAACTTCTGAGGTAATGAAACTTAACCCATTAGCAAATGCTCCCTGTGTCCCTCCCTCTCTATTACAGGAAAAATCGCCGATCCATTTTCTGTATGAGTGGAGTTATTTGTCTACTACAGACAATTCATGTAAATGCAATCACACAATAGGTATTATTTGTGACTGGCTGCTTTCACTTATTCTATTTTCAAGGTTCATGCATGCTGTACAATGTATGTATCAGTACTTCATTCCTTTTCCTTGCTAGATAACATTCCATGGCATAAGTTAGCATATATTAGTTCCACATCCCATTTGTAGCACAGATCTTCCAAAACCCTGGCAATTTTCTAAGTGATGAGCATGACCTTAAGCCATAAAATACATAAGAGAAAAGAGGCAATGTACTCACAGATCTCAACCTCAGAGATGCATTCAGGGACTCACTCTAATGGCAAAGTGCCGCGGACCAGCACAGCGATGGACGATGAGGCCGTCTCAGGGTTGAGAGATTGCGCAGGGTGGTCAGGGATTCGATGAATAAATGACACACAGACACACTTCAAGAGAGTGAAAATCTGAGTGTGTCTTTATTAAGCTAGTGGTCAGTATATATATGTTTTTCTAAAAGCATAGGAACAGTGAACATCAAAGAGATCAGTTTGCTCATAGACTTAGCTTAATTGACAGGGCAGTGATTTATGTCCGAAGTTACATCTGGACCTAGCCTCATTCCTAATTGGACAGGCTATAAATTCTTTCTACTGTTTTATATAATTATTTTCTAGTTGCACTAACTATCATTTTTACTCATAATTAATTGTCATGGGTGAATTTATTTTATAATGCAGTTAATATCAAAGGTACTAAAGTTAAGCACATAATAGAAAGATTATTAAACCAACAATTCTATTATAACACAGTGTTTAGTAATGTTTCATTTGCATTAGCCTAATTATTAAATTATGTATGTTTTTTAATTAGCAATCAATGACCAGAAAAAGGAAAGATTTTAGAAAGACAGTTGTAGCAGAATAAAGTTTGTGGGCCTTGAGAAAGCGAGATAAGGTTCCAGGTGGTCAGCATTTCTTTTAATCATCTTTGTGGCAGCTTCTGGTGGTCGTTATCTCTTGGCAGGCATTCGGCTTCTCTGCATCTTAGGGAGTTTGCTGTTCTCCCCCTGCGCGCATGGTTCCTTGCCCACGCCGGACCTCAGGGACCATGGCAACAGCCATTAGCCCTGAGGGTCACTGCAGGGGGGGGTGCAGCAGGTCCCCCTTTCTTTTTAGAACGAAGTTGGTAAGCATACATGTCACACTGGATGTGGTAGATGGATTTGTGAAGTGAGCGGACACAGAAGGGAATAAACAAACAGAGAAGTAGGACAAGTAGGGAAAGAACAAGGAAGGAGAGAACAAGATGATACCAGTGAGTAGGAGTTAAAGATTGGAGAGTGGAAGTCAGAGAATGGGCAAAGGAAGAGACTGAAGTATTTAGGTGAGATTTACTGACAGCAGAGATTTTAGACTGAAGAGATGTAAGGTTATGAGAGAGGTCATTGTCATGCCAGATGCCCAATAGGTGATGTTTAGTAAGATTCCAATGTAGAGAGGAATTATAACGCAAAGGTGTAACACAAATGAAACGAAAGTGAACGTGGCAGCGAGTGGATAATTGCTGCTTAAGCAGCTGAACTTCATCTCCAATGGCAATAACAATTTCTTCCAGGGCATTTATCTTTTTTTCTAACTTGTAGTCAATGTCCCGCTGCACAGAGAGTGCCATGGTCACATTTTTGGTAAGGTCATTTACAAAAGAAGCTGTCTTAGCTTCCTGAATCAAAGCAACAGAGGAAGTAGCTAAGGAGGTAACCAGGGAAATTAGAGCAGCAATTCCTAGAATAAGGGTGGCAATAAAACGTTTAGGACGAAGAAGAGCATGTACTTCATCTAAAACTTGCATGGCAGTATTATCATACCAAGGCATATCATGTAAATCAACAGGTAACATAACATAGGGGGGTCTTTTAAGTAAGACCACCACAGGATATATACGAGCAAGAGAGGGGGTAATACAATTAGTAACAATGCAGCCAGAACAATGAATGGAGTAAGAAGTCTCACGCAATTGAATGCGTGTAGCTGAGGCATTCCCCAGAAGTATAACGAAGGGGTATCCAACGTAGGCACGTACTGGGATCTTATCGGTGTCCTGTCCAGGTTGTTTGAAGTGTACATTATTAATGGCAGTGAAAAGACGAAAAAGTTCAGGATTTATGACAGAGCTTTCTGTCCAGGGAACCGGGTTATTCAGTCCTGTCAATGGAGGCAAGCTTTGTCATCATTTTCAGAGATTTCTGGAACCCTACGAACAAAGCAGCAGTTTTTCCACATTTTAGTTTAGCTCTATGTCAACTTTCTGGAAGAATTGTACTCAAAGCCACACAGAAGGTTAGCTCTGCTAGAAAAAGAAAAAAAAATATATATCTATAACATTGTTGTAGAGTCTGGTCAGTCAAAACAAGAAAACTTTGTTGAATCAAGGCAAAATGTAAAAAAAACATTTTCAATGTTATGCCAAACAAAACAGTAAAAATTAGGTGTATTTCCAACAGTCTATACAGTCCTTTGTAGAAAGATTTTTACTCTCAAAAGTTTATCATTTTGAATCAATTGAGGCCTTTTGTGTGTGTGTGTGTGTGTGTGTGTGTGTGTGTGTGTGTGTGTAGAAACAAGTCCTGCAGACATTAAACCATTGAAGTATATAATATTGCAAGGCAACAATAATCATTGACAATTTACATACATATCAGGTATTGAAAGATTTTGTTTAAGAAAACCAATGTTAACATTTTTGTACATATTAGAGTTTTTCCATTTTCCCAAGTGACAGTGCTTTCCTTGTAGTGTAACTTTACCAGGTAAACCAGATAGGATAAATTTATCTAATGTCCTTCCCAGGAGGAAAGGGAGAAAGTTTGTGGAGTGTCTCTAAAGCTTTGCTGAGGTTCCACAAAATTTCCTTTAATTGATTAAATGACAGGCTACCAAATTTTACTTTAATTAAATGTTTGGGAAGCTGTGTCATAAATACTAGAAAACAGCAAAAACAACCATATTTAATCTCTATAAAAATTTTAGCCCTAAGTGATAATATTGACAATTAAATCATAACCTTTAATTGTCATCTCAAAAACCTTAGTTCTTCAGACACTAAAAGACATTATGTACCCAACATTATTAACCTAGACAAGGGCCAAGATTATACCCAATGGTAGTGTATAAGTACATGTTTTGAAACAATCCATTAGATTATAACTCAGTTACTATTAACAAAAATTATTTTAGCTAATGTGTCCCCAAAACACTAAAATAATATAAATCATTTGAGTATACAAAATTTGTTTTCCTAAAATTCCTTTTTCAGATGTTCAACACTTTACTTAGCTTTGTTACTTTTAATTGTTTTAGACCTTTTAATATTTGTTTTAACACTTATCACTTTACTTTTAAGACCATTAAAATATCTATTTTTAATACATGTTTTTTTTTTAAACACACATTTCACATTACATTGATTTAGGATTGTTACATATTTCATTAGCAGTAAGGCATTATAATATATTATAATACTGTCATTTCTTTGAACTAGATGACTTAAATGTGAACACACAAGGTAATATGACATTAGAATTTTTAGCTTTTATAAATAGTTGCAAAAAGTAAACCTGAAAGTTTAGTTGTAGCTTTAGTTTCTGTTATGACTGGAATTCCATTTTGCATGGCTGTTAATAACATAATGGCACATACCTAGGTTTTTCTAGGATGGCTAATAAAGAAGCAATTAGGCAAATCAATAAAAACAAAAAGAAATCAGAGCATCATATAGATACTATGTACATTTTTCACATACATGTGACTCAGTAGGAAAGACAAAAGTACCTTTTATACCAGAAATTTCTTTTGAAATAAACACATTTAAACAAAGTATTAATACTTAACATAACTTTAAGGCATATATGCTTTGAATTATATTATAAAATTTAAACTAGTTTTTGTTTATTAAAAAATTGTTTGATCAAGATCTCAAGATTTGTTTTATGATAATTTATAAAGGCGCCATCTATAATTAGTCCTCCGGAGGTAAAAACAAAACAAACACAAAGAAAGACAAACAGATACAGAGATCTCTTGATATACATTTAAAATTTTGGCCATGTGCATATATTTTGAAACATAGTTATTTTATCAATATGTGTGGAGATACTGAGGTTTTTAATGAGTTAACAACTAAAATCTGTACACAGAATAAGTGTCTAATCTTAATTATTACCAAAGACCTTGGGCTTGAGACCACAGCAGTCATGGCAGTTTTTACTAACTTTTTTGATAAGAAAATATTTTTGGAGTTTACATTTTTAAGAAATGATTTTTTGGCTTTAGGTTGTTAACACATTATGTCACTGGGAACGGTCATATATTAAAACATAAAAGAACACTTATTTTGAGAACAGAAGAGGTAAATTTTTACAGTCTGCCTGTAAAATTTGAGGTTTAGAATTTAGCTCAAAAATGTTTGTATTATTACTTTATGTTTTACCAGGTTAGTTTGTTTTAACAAGAAACTTAATGTTTTACAGGTCCCATAAGTAAAATTAAAAGCTTTTATTCAACCAATAAGCATTCTGTATAGCTTGTTAGCAGGTCAAAAGTAATTCAGCAGTTTTTGCCTAAGACAATGTAGATTTTAAAATCAGAGAAACACAGGGAAATGGAACTTTTTGGTAGAATGAACCAAAATAGTTATTTAAGGTGGATAATAGAAAAGTTTAGTTCCCCACAGCAGGAAGGTAGTAGAGACCTGTCAGTGATCCCAACACTGGAGAAAAAGTCCAGGCAGCTGCTTGTTGAGATCAAGGGCAGCCCCCACCAGCCCACTGCAGTGGGTTTATACTATATTAATAAAAACTTTTTATTCATATTATAGTCATATAGTCTCATACACTCATATTTAACCATTTTTTATCACTTTAACAATTGTGAATGAACTTTGAATTTATAAATGTCTTATTTATCTATTTATTTATTTTTAAAGAAACAAATGGCAAAACTCCACCAGGGGGAACCTAGCCTCCTCCCCAAATAATTAACAGGAAAAGATTGGAGCATTTTTTTTTGTTTGTTTTATTTAAGATTATGACACATTATTTGTTATTTGTTTTTGAGTTTTTATTTTTATTTCAACAATTTTAGCCAAGTTTGAGCTGGAAATTTGGGCTGGATTTTGGAATGGTCTCATAATTGGGAGCCGATGCCTCTGCAAAGAGGTCAGTATTGGCTCTAGAATTAACTTTTGGTTTTTGAAAAACAGTTTCACTATCCCAATAATTCTGATCACTTTTTTTTTTTTTTAATACTGCAGGCTATTTTTTCTTTTACCTTTTGTTTTGCATGTTTTATTTTTGCCTCCAGCCAGGCAAAAACGACCTATTTGTTCAGGCAATTGTTTTATTAATATGGGGCTGTCAGCTGAGTCCTCTTTGATGTTATTTAGGGATACAGACAGCCATAAGTTTTTGAGTTTTTTATTTATTTATTTATTTTTAATTTAGACCCTTGATCTAGTGCCGCGGGGGAAGCATTTAAGGGAACTTTCATGAACAAGATTTTTATGTGATGCAGTTGTAGGTTTAGTAATGACTGGAAAAAGAGTGGTGGCTGGGCGGGAGAGCAGAAATTCCTTTAGAGAAACGCTGTATAGGAGGCTGATCAGGATGATATACTGCCAAAATTCCAGAGGAGGAACCGTCAGTAAAAACAAGGCAGCTCCGGGCAGAGGCTGCGAGGAAACAATTCTTGGAAAAGTTAAAGCAGTTTCTGTAGCAAATTTTAAAATAGGGTGCTGTGGCAGGTGGAATTTGACCTGACCAGGAAAATTGAGCAAGGCTATGCCCCAGTCATCATCATTTTGAAGCAGAAATTCAAACTGTGTTCTAGTATATGGGACAACAATAGTGGCAGGAAGTCTGGCAAACAGTTCTTTAGAACGTGTCAACCCTTTCATTATCAGAAATGCACACATAGATGTATAAGATGTAACCATTTTTGTTTGATTGTGTGCTAAATAAAGCCATTCAAGAATACCTGATTGCCACAGGCAGGCAGTAGGGGTGAATTCAGTTTTAAGGACAAGTAATTCCCATGGTGATGAATAATCAATTTGAGAAACTTTAGCTTCAGAAAGTTTTTGTTCAACCAAATGCAGTTTTGAGAGAGCCTCGGGTGTCAAGGACCGAGGTGATTTAGGGTTAGGATCTCCTTGTGAAATCTGGAAAAGAGGGTGTAAATCACCTGTAGTAATTTTAAGATAAGGACGAATCCAATTAATGTTTCCAAGTAACTTTTGAAAATTATTTAATGTGGAAAGTTTATCAAGGCGGATTTGAAGATTTTGAGTCATGATGAAATCATCATGAATAGTTTTTCCCAGATAGTTAAGTGGTCGATCACGCTGAATTTTGTCAGGAGCAATGACAAGACCAAAGGAGGTCAGGTCAGTAATTAAACATTGTAAAAGCGTCTCCACACCTTCCTTAGAGGAGTGGCTCAGGAGAATGTCATCCATGTAATGAATGATATATGCATTAGGAAATTTATGTCTCGTAGCTTGTAAAGCCTGATCAACAAATTTTTGACATAAAGTAGGAGAATTTTTCATGCCTTGAGGCAGGACTTTCCATTGAAAGCGTTGCCAGGGTTGGCTAAAATTAGCGGATGGAACACTAAAGGCAAACCGAGGAGAATCATCAGGGTGTAGTTTAATAGTGAAAAAGCAGTCCTGCAAATCAATAATTATGATATGATTTTGTTTTGGAACAGCTACAGGGGAGGGGAGTCCAGGTTGAAGCGCTCCCATATTATGCATAGTGTCGTTAATTGAGCGGAGGTCCTGAAGAAGCCTCCATTTTCCTGACTTCTTTTTAATTACAAAGACAGGCGTGTTCCACGGACTGTTAGAGGGCTCTAAATGCCCTTTTTGTAATTGGTCAGAGACAATGTCATGTATAGCCTGGATTTTGTCAGATGTAAGGGGCCATTGAGGTATCCAGACAGGATCATTGTTTTTCCAAGCGATATTATCAGCAAATAAATTTTCCTCAATGGCCCCTAAGAAAAAGCCTGTTCATCAATTAAATCAGGAGCGGCGAGAGTTAACCCCATAGATTCCATCACATCACGGCCCCATAACGAAAAGGGCAAGGAAGGAATCACATATGGCTGAAAGAGACCAGAATGCTCATTCATTTGCCAATGTAAAACCTGAGAGCTTTGAGCTACATTGTCTGCCATGCCTAAACCAATTAAAGTAGATGAGGAATTAGTAATGGGCCATGAAGGGCATAGAATTCTTGTACTTCTTTTCCTACTTTTTTCTAGGTTTCTAGTGATAAACTGTCTTCTTCTGGAAACCATGGGCATACCCATATTATAAATTCATAAAGTTGCAACAAATCTTTTTTATTTACTTTAATACCACGTGCTTCAATCATATTTTTCAGTATAGAAAGAAAAAGATCTCTGTTTTTGGTCTGTTGTTGACCCATGACCTCGTGGTGCTTTGTTCACTCACACAAGATCTTTATTTCAACTGTGCTGTCCGGCCCGTGTCCCTCGCGGGAACTTGCGGAGGCGTCTTAGCTAAGGTCTGTCCGTATAAACCCCGGACCAGGCTGCTCCAAGGAGCAGATGACCGTTATGCCTTATGACGTCCTCCACGGGAACCGCAGGTGCAGCCCACTCAGACTCCGTAGCCCTAAGGCCGTGGAGCCGTATTCATGCACTCTCTCACACACTCAGCACCACGAGTATGTTTTCAAGTTTAGAAAAACTTCTCACTGTCTCAAACTGATCACCCTTTATCAGCGAGCTCCGGACGCCCCAGTGAGGATTCTATCCCTGACTGTCTAAAAAAGAAGGGTATTTAGGAGAAATTCACTCACACACTCACACAAGAAGGAGATAGCTTACCCAACGCAACCTCTTCGTTACTTACCTCTCCTTTGGGTGAAAACAATGAAATGAAGGTCAGGCCCCACCTTCGGGCGCCACCTGCCGCGGACCAGCACAGCGATGGACGATGAGGCCGTCTCAGGGTTGAGAGATTGCGCAGGGTGGTCAGGGATTCGATGAATAAATGACACACAGACACACTTCAAGAGAGTGAAAATCTGAGTGTGTCTTTATTAAGCTAGTGGTCAGTATATATATGTTTTTCTAAAAGCATAGGAACAGTGAACATCAAAGAGATCAGTTTGCTCATAGACTTAGCTTAATTGACAGGGCAGTGATTTATGTCCGAAGTTACATCTGGACCTAGCCTCATTCCTAATTGGACAGGCTATAAATTCTTTCTACTGTTTTATATAATTATTTTCTAGTTGCACTAACTATCATTTTTACTCATAATTAATTGTCATGGGTGAATTTATTTTATAATGCAGTTAATATCAAAGGTACTAAAGTTAAGCACATAATAGAAAGATTATTAAACCAACAATTCTATTATAACACAGTGTTTAGTAATGTTTCATTTGCATTAGCCTAATTATTAAATTATGTATGTTTTTTAATTAGCAATCAATGACCAGAAAAAGGAAAGATTTTAGAAAGACAGTTGTAGCAGAATAAAGTTTGTGGGCCTTGAGAAAGCGAGATAAGGTTCCAGGTGGTCAGCATTTCTTTTAATCATCTTTGTGGCAGCTTCTGGTGGTCGTTATCTCTTGGCAGGCATTCGGCTTCTCTGCATCTTAGGGAGTTTGCTGTTCTCCCCCTGCGCGCATGGTTCCTTGCCCACGCCGGACCTCAGGGACCATGGCAACAGCCATTAGCCCTGAGGGTCACTGCAGGGGGGGGTGCAGCAGCAAAGAAACAAAAACAAAAGTAAACAAGTGGATTAATTCTGGCACAAGGGGTTAAGCACAGCACTATGAAGCTGTCTGTAGCCTCTGCAGCAGGAGTTTGATTCCTGCTAGTCAGGGAGCTATGCACATGGCACAGCAGACCTCTCCTGCCACACCCGCTGCTCCCCTCAGCAGTGTGTTCCGTCAGTCTGCCTGTTCTGTTCCCCGCTCTGTCTCTGGTGAATCCTGTCACCTCCCACACCTCTGGCCTGTACCCCAGTTCTTGTATGCATAAATAAATACATCTTTAAAGATACAAACTGAAAAAACTTTGCACAGGTACAGAAATATCCACAGAACAACAAGTGAATGTTAGAAAATATTTGCACAGCACATATCCAAAAAAGAGTTAATTCCCAAAATATATAAAGATTTCATCCAACTGAACAACTTTAAAAAACAGTTAAAATGGATAAAAGAGCAAAAAATGGTTTCTCCAAAGAACACATGTGGTCCATGCCATATGAAAAAAATGATCATTACTCATTTAGGGAAATGAAAATCTGAACCACAGTGTGGTATCACTTCACACCTGTGAGAATGAATTCTATTCAAAAGACTGGAACAAAGAGTCAGCAAGGTTGTGGAGAAAGAGGAACTCTCCCTCAATACTGCTGGACATGTGAATTATTACATCCTCTATGAAAAATGCATGCCTTAAGATTCCTTAAAAAATAAAAATAAATACCATAAGATCCAGAAATACCACTTCTATGAATTTTTCTAGAGAATATATAAACACTAATATGAAAATATTTATGCACTTCTATGTTCATGGCGGCATTACTCACAATAACCAAATAATGGACTCAACCTAAATATCCATTGACAGATAACTAGATTATCTGTGGTTTATATGCACAGTTGAAAACTAATCAGCTATTATAAAAGATGAATCTTTGCCTTTTGAGACATGTGAATGGAACTTGAGGTGACTATGCTAAGGGAAATAAGTCAAAAAAGACAATTACTGAATAGTTTCACTCATTTGTGGAATGCAGAGAAACCAAGAAAATAAATGGGCAAAAGACACAAAAATAATCTTAGACTGTGAAAACTATGGTGGTTACCAGAGGGGAGGGGGCAGGGGAGGGCAGAAGGGTAGATGGCATGAACTGATGTGGTTGTGGCACTGAGGCTGGGTCTGTTCGTGTGCAAATGTGCATATGTGTAGGAATAAAGCTGAATTCCTGAAATTTTATAGTTATGTATTTACATTTATTTACATAAATGGTAGATGAAATTTACAAATTACATAAATTATACAAACTAAATTACAGATACAAAATCTTCTCCATTTATTGTTTTCTACTTTTATTCCAATGTGGTTCCTTTACTTTCATGGACCTCTATTTTATTGCCTATCATTTGATCTAGTCTAGAGAATGCTTCATGTGAACTTTAAAAGAATGCACATTCTATTCTTCTTTGGTGGGGTGGTCTTAGGCTATCTTTTATAATTTTTTTCTATTTTATCTATTCATTATTTATAGAAATGAATTACTATATTATTGAAGTTGTCAACGGTTGTTAAATTATTAACTTTTGTCAAATTCTGTCAGTTTTTGTTTCATGGTCTTTGAGGCACTGTTGTTAGGTATATGATATATTATGCTTTTAATCATTTTGTATTTTTTGATACATTGATTCTTTTTTTTTTCATTTATTGTTTAGATGATGTGACTGTTGACTTTTACTTGAAACCTATTTGTGTCTTTGCAACTAAAGTGTGGGCCTTGTAGACAGTATGTAGTTCCTCATGTTTTACTCATTTTAAACGTTTGTCTCTTTTCATTGGTGAGTGCGGCGATCCGGTGCCGAGGGCGGTGGCGCGAGTGCAGGTGAGCACGGCTGGGGAGGGAAGTGACCTTGGGCATCAGGGGATCAGGTGGGGAGTGAGAAGAAGCCGGGGCACGGGGAGCAGGCAAGGCCCCACATCGTCCCCTGCGCGCCTGGCTGGTGTGCAGCGGGGCCGAGGGTGTGTGAGGGTGTCTAGCGAGGGGATGTGATAACACATTCTCTGTGTGCGCGCAGGTGTGTGATCTAGTGGAAACATGAGGTCAGCACATGTTGGCGATCCCTGAGGCATGAAGTGCCGAGACAGGGAACACACCCGGGCCGTGGCTGGAGACTGGGACGGGTCGGAAGACCGGCCCCCCGCGCAGATCAGGAACATCTTTCCCGGGTCAGAGAAACGACGAGGCGCTCGCAGATGGTGGGTCTCTCCCATAAGCGATAACAAGGTGGCCTCTCCCATGTTTCTTCCCATTCTGCCCTTGTTTCACAGGTTCGCTTCTTGCGTTCCAAGCAGCTGAGAAAAGCAAGCTGGTGCCCACCTGACTCGGGGTGACCCTTCCTCCTCCCCTTTGCAGCCCCTCGCCCGTCCTCACCTCTGTCCCCTGGTAGACACACCCCTGCCCTCTGCCCAAGAGCAGGACCATGTCTTTCAGTCATTAGCCTGCTGCCCTCCTCGCTTCTCGAAAAATTCAACCACTTTCCTTGTGTTCAAGGCCGGTGTTCACTCACAATTGGGAGGGCCAGAGCCGGGAGCTGGATGCCACTTGGGCTCTGCCAGGCCCCGCTCTGACTCCCGGGGAGGGAGCAGTAGCCCATGGCAGCGTGCCAGGCCTTCCACATCTGCATCAGAGTGGGGGCCTGCGCATCCTGGGTGGCATCTTGACCCCAGTGCTCAGAGGGAGTGCCCTCTCTCCAGGGGGAGGGAGAGTCCTAGCAGCTGTGTTTCCTCCAGGGAACCTCCCAAGGTCTCCCCGGGAGAGGCTCAGCATTCTCTGCCCCCTGGATTCACCATGCAGGAGATGGAACCTAGTGGAAGATGGTGGTCCCCAGGGGTGCACACCAGTCTCCTGGCCTGCACACATTTGGGAGTAATCAGAGTTCCCCTTGGAGAGGGAGTCCAGTTCCCCTCAGTTTGAGAGGGAGTCTATGAATCTCCCCCAGTTGGGGCGCCTTTCCTGTGTCAGGCCCTGTTGAGTTGGAATTGGGGAACATGTGGTATTTTTATTTGGTGTCTGGTATTTGGAGTTTCTTTTTTTTTCTTTTTTCTTTTTTTTTCTGGAAGCCAGGGATGTGGTTAAAATGGTGAGAGGTGCCATATTTTTTTCATCTGAAATCCCCTTGGGGACAGTGTTAAGTGAGTTGGGGACCTGTAGCTGCCAACCCATGTCTAAGAAGCAGCTCTTGTCATTGTTTCCCTGCAGGAGCCCTGGAGCAGATGACAGTGGGGGAGAGACTGACGCTTTCCTAACACAAAGTCCAGGCAGTGTGCGCTCTTTGTCCACACTGGATGGCTCAGGCATGAGTTCCTTGTCACTCTCCTCTTCTGCAGTCTCACCCTGACATCCAGGGTAAGCTCAGGCACTTTGGCCGTGGGCAACCTAGGACAACCCCGTCTCTCTGAACACTGGCAGGTGGCTGGGAGGGTTGGATTGTCCCAATTAGAGCATTGGGCCTGGACTGGGGCTTGTACTTACCTTACTTGGTCCTCACTTTGTGCAAATAATATTGTAAATCTGAACATTGTGTCTGTGTAAGGAATTCAAGCAAGTCTCCTGATTCAGATCTTGGTTATTTAGAAATTTGGTATTTTTCTTAGTTTTATGTGTTTAGTCAGACAGCCAATTCAGTATCCACCTGTCACTGTGAAAATGGGATGGAAAGGAGGCTGAAGAGAGTGTTCTTCACTGGAAGGAGGCCTTTTCTTCCTCTGAGTTGGCTGGCCTCTTCTGATCACACTCGGGATCACACTTCTGGAATCAGGCTCAGTTGGTTTTGACTAAATTATTTTGGAATTTCTAGTCAGCTGTAAAGGAAGCTTGCTAGTTGGTTGGAAAATTTCTAAACTTCTTATTGACCATTAAAAATCACAGGTTTCTTTAAAAATCCAAGTTTTATTTAAAATAATCAATTTATTCATCAAATGCTACATAATAGGTTTCTGTAAATGATATTCTTTGTCAAATCTTTTTCTTAATAGATTTATTTATTTATTTATTTATTTATTTATTTATTTATGCATAGAAGAACTGGGGTACACACCAGAGGTACGGGGCAGTGAGAGGATTCACCAGAGACAGAGCGGGGACAGAACAGACAGATCTACTGAAATACACTACTGAGGGGAGCAGCGGGTGAGTCAGGAGAAGTCTGCTGTGCCATGTGGGTAGCTCCCTGGACAGGGATTGATCTCATGCTGCAGTGGCTGCAGACAGCTTCTTGGGTTGTGTCTAAGCCCCTTGCACCAACAGGGAGGCCCTCTTTGTCAAATTTCTGATAAGAGTCTAAGAACAGACAAACTGCAATGCAGAGATATTAATCTATCTCTCTTTTTTAAAGATTTACTTATTTATGCACATAAGAACTAGGAGACAATCCAGAGGTGCAGGGGGTGAGAGAATTCACCAGAGACAGAGTGGGGAACAGAATAGGCAGACTGAATGAAATACACTGCCAAGGGGAGCAGCGGGTAAGTCAGGAGCAGTCCACTGCACCGTGTGGGTAACTCCTTGGCTGGCTGGGGAGTGAACCTGTGTTGCAGAGGCTGTGGACAGCTTCACAGTGCTGTGCTTCACTCCTCACGCCATCAGGGAGCCCCAATATATTTCTATTCCTTCCCTTTTCATAGCCCAGGTAGAAGATGTCTTTTATCTTTCCTAGGAGCAGACCTCATCTGTGAAGTCAAATAAAAACCAGGGCTTTATGTAACAATTTGAATTTCCACTGCTTGTCTTTAAAATGATTCCAATTGTGGGCTCTAGAAGATTTAAAATGATTAAAATGGGACACTTATTAGAACATGTAAGAATTTCAATTTCCATCTCAAATTAGAAACCTCCTTGATTACCAAAGGGGGGGAAACTTTAATGAGTATATTGACTTAACCTGAACAACTTAAGTTGTTTTAGGAATTAGTATAGCTTTGTCTTGAAAAGGTATATAGTTCTGGTGAAACTGACCACCCATCCAAAATCTCTTCTAGGAATTTAAGGAAAAAGTGGCCTTAAAAAATCTCATAGAGAATATTCTGCCCCACTTTCTTTAGAACCTAAGTGCATTCTTACAAATAAAACTTGAGAAATGTTTTCTTATCTGAAAGAATTAGTTAAAAATTATTATTTAAGGGCCTCCCCTGGTGGTGCAGCGGTTGAGCGCTGGGCTGTGAAACTGCCCGCAGACTCTGCAGCGCCAGTTCATTCCCAGCCACCGGCGAGCGTCCCGCCAAAAAGAAAAAAAAATTAAAAATTAAATTAATGTTGTCAGTGTTGTCACAAATACTGGTAAAATAACTTTCTCTAAAAATAAGGGCAAATGGCCCAAATTCTAAATGAGAGATCTCTGTGTCTGTTTTTACCTTGGCGTCTTTTGTCTCCAGAGGGTTGCCGGGTTCAAATGGTGCCATTGTATATTCTAAGATTTATTTATTTATGCATACAAGAGCTGGCATACAGGCCAGAGGTGCGGGGAGTGAGAGGATTCACCAGAGACGGAGCAGGGAGCAGAAAGTTCGACTGACTGAAATACACTGCTGAGGGGAGCAGTAGGTGAGACAGGAGAGGTCTGCCTCGCCATGTGGGTTTCTGCCTGGCCAGCTGGGGATCGATCTCATGCTGCAGAGGCTGTAGATTGCTTCACAGTGTGGTGCTTAACCCCTTGCACCACCAGGGAGTCCACCACAAAAACGAGTTCAAAATGCAATGGTTTAATTAAAGCAGTGCTGATCACCTTCATTGATTATTCCTCCCCTTGTCCTAGCAAAAAAATAATTAATTAATTAATTTAAAAAAACTCTGGTAAATGAACTTCTTTCATTTGTAACGCTGCATTTTCAAAGTTGTATCCTAACAAAAAGTAAATAAGTAGGTTTCTCTATCATAAATATGTTCTATCATTATTTAAATGATGGTATATTTCTCCTATAAAACTAAGGATCTCCTAAGTTCCATAAAATGAAAAATTAACTACTTAATGAGGTTTTGGTTTACATTTTGCTTTTTAATGTAGGAAATCTAAACTTTGTTGTTTATAATTTCTCCTAAAAAAAAAAAAAAAAAAGACGTGTTTATGGATGAGTTACCCAGTAGAAAGGAATAACAGCATAACAGCTCTTACAGTGTCCTGAGGTGAAAAATGTGAGCCTGAGCTGTTCATTAGCCAAAGTTATGTTGGACAAGGCCTGGATGTGGACAAAAATTTTTGGGAGTGACTGATGGAGTTTCTCTGACCAGGCGCCTGACTTGTGGCAGGGCAGCGCCCCCTGGCGGCGACGGAGGGGGCGGCGGGAGGGGCGGGCCGGGATGGGGGAGCGCGGGCAGGTGTCGCAGCTGCTGTGGTGGCTGCTCAGAGACCCTGGGGGCCCCACATCGGCCGCCCCGGCCCCCCTGGACGCCTTGGGCCATCGCGGACAAGGCGGGCCGGACCCCGAGGCCGGTTCTACGCGGGGGTCTCTGGCCCGTCCCCCGGGGGGCCGCTGTGGTGGACCCGAGAGTCCGCAAGCAGCAGGCGCGGGCGCGACCCCATCCTGATGCCCTGGGGATGCCCGTGTCGTCCCAGGAATATTCTCTCTCCGCCTGGAGTGCAGGAGGCAGACTTGTCAGAGGCAAGAGATTGGGGTGCTCCTCTGTGGGGGCGCCAGGAGAGACCTGTCCCTGCCCCTGTCCGCCTCTCTGCAGGCGGCTGCCCTGTGCGTGGACAGTGTCCACGTCTCCAGGTCCATCCACAATGTCACATGTTGTCTTTTATTCCCGTCCGCATTTTCACTGACATTTTTTTAAAAATAGCAAATACACGTCTGTGTGTAAACTCTATCCACTCTTCATGAAATACAGCCCCTCCCCCCATTCTAGAGAGGCCAAGGCCTGAGAAGGTCAGAGTGAATGACCTTCACGGTGGAGCACTCCCTGGGACACCCCGCGGGGCATCGGACCGGATTCGGGTTGGGAGGGGCGGAGCTCAGGTGAGAGTAGCTTTAGATTTCCTGTGGGGGAGCCTCTGCTCTGTGCAGCAGGATGGGGGTACACACTGGACAGCGAAAAGGAGCGCCTGGAGACCCAGGATTGTGAAAACTAACAAGAAAGAGCAGCTGGGACACTGCTCACTAAGCGCTAACTGAAGAACCAGAGATGCAATCACAGAACTTGGGAAAACAGGTGCCTTCGATGCAAATAAACTATGTTTTCTCCAGAGTAGATTTACACCTTAAAGTACCATCAACTGGCAGACACCACAGCTCCGGTGCATGTCCTCTGTTCGGATCAGGACATGATGTCCCGTTGCCCCAATGTTGCCCAAGTGACCCTCATCCCTAGTTCCCATGGGCACGTGGAGGCTCCCAGCAACATCAGGAATTCCCAACTTACCACTGATCAGGGCTGAGGACTGACACCCTGGGAGGTGTGACAAAACCATCAGGCTAGATCTGGGAAAAAATTATATTTTGGTTTCCCATTCAATTTAAAAAATGTATGCTCGGGCCTCCCTGGTGGTGCAAGGGGTTAAGAATCAGCACTATGATATAATCCGTAGCTATGACATCAGGAATTTGATCCCTGGGAAAGGAGGTGACCCACATGGCAAAGCAGACCTCTCCTCTCCCACACTGCTCCCCTCAGCAGTATATTTCTGTCAGCTCCCTATTCTGCTCCCTGCTCTCTCTGTTGAGTCCTCTCAGCCCAACACCTCTGGCCTGTACCCCAGTTCTTGCATGCACAAATAAATAAGAATTAAAAAAAAATAAAAAAGTAAGCTCTTTGCCTTTTGATAGGAGACAGTGGCTCTGCAAGTGGATATTGGAATCAATCAACCCTGTGTGTATATACAATTATTCCCCATATATATCCTTGTTTATTCCTTTCTGTAATTTCAGAAAAAGAAAAGAGAGTCATTAATGTATCTTCAAATTTCTGAAGATTACAAATGATAGGGTCCCTCCTGGTGATGCAGGGGTTAAGTCTCAGTACTATAAAGCTATCTACGGCCACCGCAGGACAAGTTCGACCCTGTCCAGGGAGCTGAACCACATGGCTCATGGGGGAGGGGCAGCTGCCCTCAGCAGTGTATCTCAGTGGGTCTGCCTTTTCTGCTCCACACTGTCTCTGGTGAGTTTTTCTCACTCCCTGTAATGCTGGCCTACATCCAAGTACGTGTAGCATAAATAAATAAAATACATATTTTAAAAAGATTATAAATTACAGCTTAGCACAAAGGATAAATAAAATATAATTTTTATAACAAAATTAACTCCAAAATCAGCTAGCTCTCTTTTGTTAAATCATATTTTAGAGTGTGTTTAGGGAAAAAGAAATCACCAGAATGGATCTATAATCATCACACACTTGAACATAACCTGATGCCAGTAAGGTTGTAACAGGCCATCCATCACTTTCAGTGTTTCTGTGGCATCCTATTTGTGGGTGTCTGTGTCACATGTGGTAATATCCTCTATTCCTATGGGGTGATCACAAGATTTCCATGGAACAGGGGCAGGTGGTTGATGTCAGTGAAGAAGGGGACACATATTCTAGGTTTGCTCTGGGTGCTGTATCTGTTGCGTGCATCTGGGTAAATAGCACATTAAACAGGATGTCACTGATGGCTGAGAGTCACTCGGATAGTTGAGGTAACGAGAGTAATTAGAAGAGGTGAGTTGCCCTTCCTGGGTTAAAGGAAGACTCACTGTTGAAACACCTGTGTGCAAGGGTCCTGGATAATATAAACGTGAAATTTCTGAATGACCAAATGAACTCCATTAACTGGGTGAAGAAACACAAGCCCACACTATCATAATCTTCTTCTCCGAGTAAGCACAAATGTGTGGCTGTCATTACAAGTATTCCTGCTGCCTTTCATGAGAATTCATCACCTAAGTGTGTCACTAAGTGACACATATGATTAACACATGATTTCAATTTTGTCTGGTATCTAAAATTTAAATCAGTCATAATATGTTCATTTTATATCTTGACTCTTTCACTCAACAACATGTAGGCAAGGTGACCCACCTCAACTCTCCGAGTGACTCTCAGCCATCAGTGAAAATACTGCTATATAGTATTCCACCGAATGCAAAGTAACTTCTCCCTTCTGTTCTACATGCACTATATATTATTTCATAAAAATTTTATATCCGTGCTGGAATAACACTATATTTGCAATTTTGTATCATTTTTTTTAATTTAATGTTATAACATAAGGGTTTTGCTAGTCATTGATAACAATCCAGAATATGGTACCTAATTTCTAAATTTATTGTCACATATTTGACAGTTTCCTGGAGTTCTGATGGAGATTGTTTCCTGTATTAGTACAAGAAAGTACCGGTTAGCATTTTGACGGATGTACACTTTTATTTGTGTTCACATCATTTCCTGAGGTCACTTCTCAAACACTGCATTACTATTTCTTTTAATGCACATGCATATATATCATATTCCTAATTCTAATAGCTGAAGTCAAAGTTCCCAACAGAAGGGCGATACAAAATTTTTCTGAAAGAGCGAGACCCCTATTTCAGCGGGTTCTTGCCTCCATGTCATCCTGTCTACCCATTTTGAAGGCTCTGACATCACACACTCTCACTTCCTGCTCCACCTCTGCGCGGGCCGCCCCCCTCCATGGCTCTCTGAGGCTGTGTGTCCCCTTGGCGGGGCTGACCCGCCCCTGGCCCCGGCTCCATCCCCCCTGCAGCACTGGCCAGGCCTGGAGCCTCTGTCCCCCATTATCCCGCCTGGGCTGCACCGCCCCCCCCCAGCCACCAGGCGGCGCGCGCCACGTGTCCGTGCCTGGTTCCCCCGAGAGCCTGTCCTGCCTCGATCTCGCCCCGCCCCCTGAGTGTTGACGTCACGTCCCTGCGCGCCCACAAGGGAGCGGAAGTGGCAGAGACGCGGGTCCAGGAGTGCCGCCCTGGGGGAGCCGGTCTGCGGGCGGAGGAGGGAGCAGCCCGGGGGGCAGCGCACAGGCGGGGAGCGCGCCGGCTGGGGGCGGGGCGGGGCGAGGCAGGGAATAATGGGGGGCGGGACGCCCCGTCTCTCCCTGTGGGGGCAGCGGGTTCGGGCCTGTGGGGTCGCGGGTGAACGATCCTCGCGTGTTTTCAGTCACGGGGCGCGGCTTGCTATGGAGTCGCGTGGAAATTCTACGTTAACGGCGTCGTCGGAGACGCGGGGTGTTCGCCTCCCTGTAGTTGGATTTTCTGAGCTTCAGCGCAGCAGGACGGGCGGGGCGCCCCGTGAGCCCCCGGGTTCTCCCGCTGGCCGGGCCCTGGGCCCGCCCCGACACCCGCCCCTGCAGCCCTGGCCCTGCGCCCGCTCCCGCCTCCCCCACTGCTGGGGTCTCCTCGGCACTCGCTGCTCCAGACTCGGGTGAAGCTCTTGCCTGCGGAAGCCCAGTTTCTTCAGGAGCCACCCGGAGCAAGAGGGAGGTGAGGACAAGTCGCTGCCGGTGGCTAGTGCAGAGCGGGCCAGTCAGGGGACCCAGGGCGGGGCGGCTGGGGGTGCAGAGCTCTGCTCGGGTCATTTTGGGGCCTGGAGGAACATGGGGGTCAGGTCGTTCCTGAGTGTGACCCCGTGGGTGACCAGCGTCCCCCGTGTTTACTCCCAGCACCTCCCTGCTGCACTGATCACCCCTAGGGTGAGTTTGCCGGGCACCCCGCTGTGCTCCACTGATTTGTGTGTTTAATCTCTGTGAATTTAGAATATAATTTGGGGAATTATAACTTTACATGTTGTAAACTTCTCTGGGGCTAACACCCCCTCCCCACCCCAGGCCCAGCAGGCAAGAGGGCAGAGTCATGTCTCAGTCTCCCAGGAGCACAAGTTCAGACCCAAGGGGTTGCTGGAGCCTGGGGCTCTGCATTTCTCACAAGGGGTCTGAGATGCTGCCCCTGCTGGTCTTGGGCCCGCATGTGAGGGCTGCAGCACAGCTTCCCTGTTGTGCAGCTGACGTGGTCATTCAGAGCCTGGAAGAGGGACCTTGGACCCCTGGACACTGCCTCAGGAGGCGACTTTACACTCTCCCTTGAGGAGAATCCAGGCTTCCCTGACTCTTGAGTGACCAGGAGCCACACAGCCTGCCACACGCTGGCTACAAGTGTTTAGTATTCTAAAATGGGTTATTATTAACCAACTCCTTGCAGTGAAAGCAGTGGCCCTCATTGCATCACTGAAGGACACACCCAAGAAACCTTTCAGCAGGGTATCCTGGGCGCTGTCACTAACACGGAAGGAAACTTTCTCAATGGGGAGCATCTTCAACACTGAAGGGTTCTTTTCTACGCTCTTGAGATCTTTTCTCTTTAGATGGTGCTAAAAGGATCCCTCCTATTTCAGGGATTGAGTAAACCACAATGACTCATGGGAACTGGATATTTTGGAGAAAATCCCCTTTATGTGTCTTTTTTAAGGATTTTTTTAAAGGTATAATGATTTATGAAAGCACTGGGGTCCAATCAGAAGCGGGGAACAAAACAGGAAGACTGACGAAGTACATTGCTGAGGAGAGCAGCGGGCATGGCAGGAGAGATCTGTTGCACCATGTGGGACCCTCTCAGGTGGCCGGGGAACAAACTGGCACTGCAGAGGCTGCAGGCAGCTTCACATTCCAGCGCTCAACTGCTGTGCCACTAGGGGAGGCCCTTTTTTAAAGCTTTTTAAAAAAAAATTTGCATAGAAAAAACTGGGGTGCAGACCAGAACTGTGGGAGGTTGAGAGGATTAACCAGAGACAGAGTAGGTAGAAGAACAGGAGGATCTTATTAGATATACTGCTGAGGGGAGCAGCATGTGAGACAGGAAAGGTCTGCTGCACTTAGTGGGTCAACTCCCACCTGAGGATTGAACTCAGGCCTTCATGGTGACAGCACTGGGATTTAACCCCTAGCCCACCGGCGGGAGGTGGGAGGGAAATCTGCACTTTACTTTTAAACGTGTTGCCACTACCTCTGTTATGCTTGCTTTGGAGAGAAGTTGAATTTCTCTAGAAAGGAGAAAGGAGTCGGCCTTTATTGAGCATCTGATGGAGATTACCTGACCATGTGCAACAAGTTTATTGCTTTAGTTCCATGATCTCCATTAATGACGCTATAGAGATGATATTCCTACACTGTAGTTGTGGACCCTGTGGTCCAAAAGGGATTAAAAATAAAAGGGATCTCTGAGATTAAACAAATAAGGACAAGGGCCAGATATTTTTGGATTCCCAAATTTTTGTATTTTGTACTGAACCAGAAGTTTTATAATGACGGTAAATTATAACCCTCTTGGAGGCCGGGAGAGGGAAGAGTTTGTGTCCATCCTCAGAACAGGTCTGTCGGTGCTGGGTGTACTCCTCCATAAGGAAGGAGCTTGGGCTAAAACGAGACAGAACAAAACTTTTAAGTATTTTACCATGTGAAGATGCTGTCATTACTATTGAACATGAATTACTTAATAGTTTTAGAATGGCTCTCATCCCAAACATGATTGCTAGTCATAAGAGATTGCAGTTAAAAATAGCCCGTTTGGTGGGCCTCCCTGTGGTGCAGCGGTTGAGCGCTGGGCTGCAAAGCTGCCCGCAGCCTCTGCAGAACTGTTTCGATCCCCGGCCACAGGTGGGGGTCCCACAGGGCGCGCAGTCCTCTCCTGACGTGCCCGCTGCTCCCCTCAGCAGTGTACTTCATCAGTCTGTCTGTTCTGTTCCCATTCTGACACTGGTGAATTCTCTCACCCTCCTGCGCTTCTGACTGTACCCAGTGCTTGTATAAATAAATAATTTTTTTTAAAAAAATAGCCCTTTCGGGCCTCCCGGTGGCACAGTGGGTTGAGTGCCATGCTGTGAAGCTGTCCACAGCCTCTGAGGTGTGGGTTCAATTCCCAGCCACCCAGGTAGATACCCACATGGCACGGCAGACCTCTCCTATCTCCCTGCTGCTCCCCCCCAACAGTGAATTTCAGTCTGTATGCCTGTTCCGCTCCCCACTCTGTCTCTGGTGATTCTTCTCACCCTGCAGCACCTCTGGCCTGCACCCCAGCTCTTGTATAAAGATAAATCAATCTTTAAAAAAAGCATTTTCTCTAACTTTATCTAACACAGCAGGCTTAATTTCTGCACCTACCAGAGAAAGTTCCTGGAGATCTATTGTAGATCTGGTTAGTAGGGAATTCCTCTGCATTGCCTGCAGTATTGTTCAAGATGAGACCCCCCCTTTAAATGCATTTATTTGCTTATAATTTTTTAGGTTCTTTCCTGTCTTTAAAGACCATCTTTTTTTTTTCTCTTCTTTTCTTACATCCTTTTTCATTTTTGTCTAGTTACTGGTTTCTCCCCTGGGGTGGTCCCCATAATGCCCCAACCACCATAGCAGCTGTGACCCATCACCACAATCCCTTGTGCTCTTCCCTCCCCTCTGTTGATCCCCCTCCCTCCCTCTCCCTGCTGGATGCCTCAGCTCTTGGTCAGCTTGCTAGGGTTGTCTTTTTCTTTACATTTTGTTCAGTCTCTCCATATTTCACATCTGATATTTATTCTCCTGATTTATTGTGGCCAGCACAATCCCTTCCAGCTCCATCCACATCACCACAAGTGGCATGAATTTGTGTGTTTTCATTGCTGAGTAATATTCCCTTGTGTATCTACACCACACTATTTTGATCCATTTGTCTGTTTTGTGGCATTTGAGTTGTTTCCATGTCATGGCTATTAAAAATAGTGCTGCAGTAAACAAAGGAGTTCAGGTTTCCTGAGGTTTTTTTTTTTTTTTTGTCCCTTGGGTAGATTCCTAGGAGTGGACTCACTGGATCATATGTAGAGCCATTTTCAGTATTCTGAGGAACTTCCACACAGCAGTCCATAGTGGCTGGACCAATTTGCCTTCCCACCAGCAGGGTCGGAGGCTCCCTTTTCTCCCCTGCTCCTCCAGCATTTGTTGTTTCCAGGGTTTATTTTTTTTTTTAATATGGAGCGTTCTTACTGGAGTGAGATGGCATCTCTGTAGTTTTGATTTGCATTTCCTTGATACTAGTGATGCTGAACCTTTTTTCTGTGCCTGTTGGCCATTTGCATTTCTTCTTTGGAGAAGAGTCCTTTTACTTCTGCCCACTTTTTGGACTGGATTGTTTCTTTTTTTTGAGTTGTGTAAGCTCTTTGTAGATCTTTGATATTAGTCCCTCATCTGTCATATGGTTTGCAAATATTTTCTCCCATTCATTGGGGTGTCTCTTTGTTTTGATCATTGTCTCTTGCTGTTCTGAAGATTTTTATGTTTATGGAGCCCCAACTGTTTATATTCTCCTTTGTTTTCTTTGCTTCTGGAGAAAAATCCTCAAAGATGTTCCTGAGGATTGTGTCATGGAGTGATTGACTGTGTTCCTTCTGTGTATTCTGTGGTGCCAGGTTCCACATGCAAGTCTTTCATCCACTTGAGTTGGTTTGTGTATAGTGTGAGGTAGTGGTCTATTACCATTCTTTTTCATGTTGCAATCCAGTTTCCCCAGCACCACTTATGGAAGAGGCAATTCTTTTTCCAATGCATATTATTTGCTCCTGTGTCATAGGTTAGTTTCTCATTGTTATCTGTGTCTGTTCATGTTCCAATAAAGTTTTCACTATAACAGATTTTTAATATTGTTTGATGCCTGGGAGTGTAATGCCATCTTCCTCCACCCATTTTAGTCAGAACTATCGCTACTAGAGGTTTTTGTGATCCCATGTGAATTTGAACAATTTTGGTTCCATTTCATTGAAGAACACCACTGTAATTTGTTTTGGAATTGCATTGAATCTGTAGATTGCATACAAATGGGAAGTCTCTCCTAGGTTTGCTTCATTTTTCCAATTATGGAACATTCATAAAACAGAGTGTTAATAAAAAAGTAGGTGTTATTTTCTATAATTTCTAAAAAAGTGTTATTTTCTATAAATTCTAAAACAGACAAAGTCGGTCTGTTCTCTAGAGATGGAGAAAGAATTTTTCAGATTGAACAGGAAAGGCATTTTATCATGTAATAGATGACAATTTTCTGATCGTATAATATTAGGATATTCTTCCACTTTTCTGCGGATGAAACTGTAAGTAAGTCCGTCCTTTTCTCATCTGCTTTATGTGCCACCAGAGAAAATGTTGCACTCAAGTGACATAATTGCAGGATAGTGCCAGTGTGCTTTATAAAGGAATCAAGAGAGGAATTAATTCAGGAAATTCAAAACATGCAACTTTAAAACAGGAAATTGATAATGAAGTTAGAGCCACGTGTCTGGTCACCTGTGTCTGTGAAATCCATGCTTCTCAGTTGCGAGGTGGTCACCAGCCGCTGGACAAGGCAGGGCCAGACCCACTCATCCATGGACTGTCCTTTCTGAAGCTGGGCTTGGGGTCTGAAATTGTACCTGGCAAGAAATTGTACCTGCTGTCCTGGGTGGGCTGGTTCACGTCCTCCATTCTTTGCCTCCTGGGGAGAGGAAAGGGAGGAACCAGATGTTTCCCGAAGGCTGTCTTCAGTTCTTCCCTCAGTCCTCACTCCCTCACAAAATACAACCTGTTGTGTCATGTTATTTATTTACAGCCTCTAAAAGCTCTTCAGTGGCTCCCACTGTCTGCATTCAGGCCAAAGTCCAAGCCTCCAGACAAGCTTGCGAGTGTCTTGCCATCAGCTCCTGCTGTCTCAGGCCTGCAGCCCCTCTCTAACAAACTCCTATGTCAAGTGCCCCTTCCAGGGAAAACTGTGGCATCTCAAGCTCCCTGTCACAACTCTTGCAGCATCTGTTGACGTCAGTTTGTTTAGAGTTAAATATTTTCAGGTAAAGATAAAATTCCTTTTTAAAAAAAGGGACTTTAGATATTGTCGGTGCGCTTATGGTCCCTTGACATGGTTCTGTGCATTAGCAGAGTTTTTTTTTTTTTTCCTTCTCAGTTCCTCACTGGCATCTTGGCCCCCAAATAATTGATGGTGCTTCTGGCCTCGTAGGGTGGCAAGCCTTCCCAGAAGTCAGCCCATGGCTGCACTTCAGCAAAGTGGAGCTCTCTGTTCTGCTGCCACCATCTTTGTTGTTCACTGTGGGCCCTCTGCTGCCCTCAGGATCTCAGCTCTAGGGGGAGACAGAAAATGACAGGATGCCATCTGGCAGGGCACTGGGATAGCTTTCAACGTGGGACAAGTTCCTTGGGAACACAGGAATTTCATTCTATTCTGTCCTATTTTTCTGGTTTGTGTTTTGGTAAAGGCGATGAAGTAGTCAGAGCAAGGATCTTCCCGTCATTTCAAGTGTTGTGTTATGAACCGTCGTGGCTCCACTCACCATTTTACCTTTTTCTGTTCCACCTTCATGTACATGCACAGCTTTTACAACACTTGTGTCTGAAAGCTGGACAGGTCTGGATTTGAAAGAGTGTCTTATCTCACTTTTTTTAAAATCAAATCAATATGAAGCTTCTGGGTGAAATAATAAACTTAAAATTTTAGAAATTAAAAAAAAAAAGGCAAAATGTGTTTATTGGTATTAACAGATGAGCAGGAGTCTAGGTTCAGGCCAGAAACACAAACCCCTTCACTGAAATAGTTGAGGTGAGCTTGACTCTCTCTCTACATGAAACCACACTGCCCGTGCCTGCATGACTAGCAGGAAGGCCACATTTTCATCCTTGTGAAAAGTTCTTGTATGACCACAATGGAATGATTTAGTTTAATCGTCATGTTACAGGTTCCTTTCCTCCTGCCAAGGATCGGGGATGTGAGTGCACTGATGATGTGTTCATCCTAAGAGAGAGCTGTGTACCTTCTAGATAACTTGAAGGGTAGAATAAAACCAAAGTGATCAATTGTCAGCTATGATTTTTCATCCAAAGAAATGCTATCATGATCTTGCTGACTTTCACCCTCGTCATTTTCAATAACTTGAATTGTGAGCTGTAATATCCGCGTATCAGGGCAGGTAGGATACATGTAGAATTTCAGAATCACAAAATTAACTCCCCTTCACTGGATGAAGAAACACAACATCACATACCATCCTCTGCTTCTCTGAGTCATTTCTTTATTTCTCGGGTCTCTCAGAGTCCTCTCCCTTCCCCACTCCCCCAGCCAGTCTCGGGCAAGTGGCACCCAAACAGGGGCCTGAGGGGAGGAAAGGCTCCTGCCCCCACAGTGGGGGATACAAGGGCGAAAAAGCCTCAAAGGTTGATAGGCACAGGCCTGAGGCCCGGCTGGGTGGGGAGGACTGGGGGCTCCTGGGGAGCAGATGGGACAAACTGATAGTGAGAAGCCTGAGTCTGTGAAGCTTCTTGGAAGTTTGCTGAGGGCCTTCCCTGGTGGCGCGGCACTTGAGCACTGGGCTGCGAAGCTGCCCACAGCCTCTGCAGCACCGGTTCGATCCCCGGCCACCAGGGAGGGTCCCACATGTTGCACAGACATCTCTTGCTATGCCCGCTGCTCCCCTCAGCAGTGTACTTTGTTGGTCTGACTGTTCTGCTCTCCGCTCTGGCTCTGGTGAATTCTCTCTGGCTTCTGTTCAGGTAATCTAAAAATCATGATGCTCTTTTGCCCTCAGGGTACTTTGCTGAGCCTTGTCAGAGGAAGAGACCTATTCTTAAATCACTCTGAATTTCATCTATTGACGGACTGATGCTGAGCACACAGCTGCCAAAAGACATCAGCATTCAGGGGCAGCTGTGGTCAGAGCACCGGTTTGGTGCATCACATAACTCTAGTGGGTTTTTCTTCCCTGTGTGGTTGCCATTTCCCCTGAGTGTGGGGAGGGGTCATCTGTACTTTTATGTAGAATTTGCTCTTTGAGCTGCTGTCCAGGGCACCCCAGGACTGACTCCTAACATGAAGGCTTGAACACGATCAACCCTAAAGTGATACGCGAGGCCGTGTGACTCCTTTGTAATTGCTCTCACTAAACTTACCCTGTTTTCAAAGTCTTAGGCTTGTAGGGTGAAGACTGGAACCTGTTATTTCTGCCAACAACACTCCACATTTTTGGAGTTTGAGATTTTTTTTTTTCCCTCTAAGCTTATGGAGAAAAAAATGCAGTTGTGCAAAATATTCCTCCTGGAATAACTAAGAAATCGGCCTGTGTCTGCATGTTGTGTCTGCAGGGCCTTTCCTCGTGCCTGTCTCGGCATCTAAAAGGTTGTCGACATTCTGAATGGAGAAATGTGATAAAACTAGCACAAGTGGTATGTTCCTTAATCCCCTTCCTCCCTATCAGGTCTGCGCCTGGACACCCCTGAACAACTGCCCCTCCTCAACCCCCCTGGCCTGGAGCCTGTGACCTAGGCCTTGGGGCCTGCAGACCCATTTTCTGCCACTGGGTTTTGGCATGTGGGTCATGCTACCCACTCCTGAGCAACAGGCACCTGTTTTCTCTTGTCCTTGGGGGCCTCTGGCCTTCAATGCCTTCATCACTCTGAGCGCAGTCCCCCCTCCCTGCCCGTGGTCCCCCGTGTCCACCCCCCTCCTCGCCTATGCCGTTCCCTTTCCAGCTGGGGTCCTCAGGCTGTGCTATGGGCAGGTCTGGGCACCTCCCCAGCGCGTCTCTCGTGCCCAGGCTTCCGCCCGCAGGCCCCCCGTCCGGCAGGGCCAGGCCATCTTTCTCTTGCCCAGCTGCGCCCAGGCTCCCTCTCCCGGGCCTGTGTCCACGGCACCATGGCCTGGGCGCCTCTCCAGCGAGGCCCGTGGGCAGCGGTGACGGGCCCTCCCCTGCAGACCGGCGATGCCCTGTGCATCTGCTGACCCATCTGAGTCCACGAGGTCAGGCTGCCGGTCAGTCTATTGGGCCGACCCCGAGGGGCCTTTCAAGTCAGCCGGGAAAACCGGCTGGGTGGCCGGGCAGGGCGGGCATCAGGGGTGAGGCGGTCCCTGGAGCTGCGCAGTGGACGCCTGGGATAAGATGGGAGCCAGGCGCGCAGAGCGCAGCCTCGGTCACGGCAGCGAGACCTCAAGCGGAGCCGATGGGGCTGGGCACGGCGCTGACCTGACCTGCGGATGAGCGCCCTGTCTCCCTCCCTCTTCCCTGCCTCCACCCTCGCGCCGCGGCAGGGACTGTCCTGCCCGTGAAGGGCCGGGCCTCGCGCCTCAGCAGCCGCCCGCATCCTGCAGTTGGGTCACCCAGCAGCAAGGCCCGAGGCTTCTGTGCGTTGGGTCTTCCCGAGGCCCGTGGGGATTGGGGGGGGGTGAAGACCCCAGCAGCGGGGAGCCGGGCAGGACACGAGTGGACACGGGGAAGGACGCGGGGACACGGGGTGGGCCGGGCGGCTCCGCCCCATGGAGCCCCCGTGCACTCGGAGGCCCCACCTGAACAGAGCCCTCCCGGCCCCCCAGGCGGCGGGGGCCAGTCCTGTCCGGCTCCGGCCGCCCGCCGAAGCCACCTGGCAGCTGGACGGGGCGGGTCAAGCTCGGCCGCGCCCGAGGAAGGCGTCCTGGGTCTCGGACCTGGCTCGGCGTAGGGAGACATGCACCCGCGGGGTCGGCGCGCCTCGGGGAGCGGCAGGAGGTGACCGGCCCGCGGGCTTGCTCTGGATGGGGCCGAGCAGACAGTCCCTGTGCCCCGGCAGGAGCCTCGGTCCCGCGGAGCCCTGGCCTCCAGCCGCTCAGGCGGCACTGGCGCTGGAGAGACGAGCAGACCCCGGGGTGAGTGGGCGCCGTCCCGGCCCCCAGCGCGTGACACGCGACCATCTCACGGCCCCCCCACGGCAGCCACCTCTGCCATGGCGGCCCGTGGGGGGCTGGGAGGAGCCACAGAGGCCCGCAGAGGGGGGCTGGGAGGAGCCACGGCGGCCAGCGCGGGGCTGGGTGGAGCCATCGCTTTCTGCCGGGCGTCTTGGAAGAGTGCGGATAGGGCAGGCTGGGCGTGGGGGCTTGGCTGGGGCTGGCAGGGAGTGGGGGGGGTGGCCTGGGCTGGTGGGGCTTGGGGATGCGGCCAGGGCTGGCAGGGCTCCGGCTGCGTGGGCCTGGCTCCTCCTCCAGGACATAATTTCCCGACGTGTCACCTTCAGGTTCGCTCTCTGGCCCCCTCAGGCTGAGCTGGGGTGCACCGATGAGACCCACCTGGGGGCTGAGCTGGGGATCCCCGCTCTGTTCAGCCGGACACCTAGAAGCCCTTGGAGTCTGGGGGCAAACAGCAGGGACGCCCCATCCTCGCCCCTCCCGCCTTCCCGGCGCGCCCGGGGCCTCCTGGCGGCCCGGGGCCTCCCTGGTGACCTGGGGTGGCTGCTGCACGGGCGGGACCCGTAGCTGGGCACGTGCCCGGGGCGACGCAGCGGTGCCCACCCTGTGCTCCCCCCACGGGTCACCCCGGCTCCCGTGGGCCGGGCCCCCAGGCCTGCTCTGGCGTCCCGCGCGGTCAGGCGCCCCAGTGCGCCCGCAGCCCGTGGTACCTTGTCGCAGAGGGCGGGGCGGGTCTCCCAGTCTGGGAGGGGTCGGCACCTGGGTGGTGTCCAGCGGCGGGTGGGACACCTCTGGGGCCTGGTTTAGGGGGACAGCGCTGGAGCTTCTGGGGCCACAGCAGCAGCAACACGCCTGCTCAGCAGAATGCGGTGTTTTGGTACCCACAGCAGCTGGACCCTTGATACATGATTCGGGGGTGGACTGTGCTAAGAAACAGAAGTGGAGCCACGGACTAGGACCACGGGAGGGGGAGGGGCCATGCGCAGGCAGCCCCGCCCCCACAGCGCCCCCCCCACAAGAAAAAGGCAGCTGGAAATGGAATGTTAAGGTGGTTTCTTTAGGGTGTTCATTCCCCGAGTTCCAGGTTGCAGCTGCCTCATTGAAGCACAGTTTAAAGACTCCGCTCCTGGCTCTGCTTTACTAGCATTCTCTGGTGACAGGTCACTGAACCCCAGGCTGCCGGGTGCGGTCCTCCTCGTGGACTTGTCCTCTGCGGCTCTTATGATAGTGAGGCGTGTGCCATGTACACTCAGTTTGCCAAGGATTTCATCGTACATGGATGCTGAATGTGTCAGAGGTTTTCTCAGCATCAGCTGATAGGACGGCACGGTTTTCACTTTCCTTTTTATCAATTGGGTGAGTTTCATTGATGGATTTCCAGATCCTGCGCCATTCTCGGGTACTGGTTTAAATCCCACTTGGTCATGTTGTGTCATCTTTTCATTGCATTGTTGGATTTGGTTCATTAAGCTTTTATTGAGGATTTCTGCATCTGCATTTATTAGGTGCAGTCACTACTTTTCTTTCTTTGTGTTCATGTTTGCTTTTGGTATTAGTGTCACCTGGACCTCATATAATCTATCTAGAAATATTCCTTCTTTCTCAATTTTTGGAAGAATTTTAGCAGTACAGGAATTCATCTTTGAACATTTGGTAGAACTCACTGGAGAAGTCATTTGGTCCTGGACTTTTGTTTTCTGGGACAATTTGGTGACTTTTTCAATTTCCTTGCTTGTGATTGATTTGTTTGGGTTTTCTATTTATTCCCTATATAGTCTGGATAATTCTCTAATATCTAAAAATCTATCTCATTTAGATTGTTGAATATATACATTTTTTCAAAGAACCAGTTAATGTTCATATTGATCTTTTAAACTGTCTTTTTCCTTCTATTTCATTTATTTCTGCTCTGAATTTTATTATTTCCTTCCTTCTACTGACTTTTGAAATTTGTTGCTCTTCTTTTACAAGTTCCTTGAGATTAGACACAAGTTCTTAGTTTGGGCTCTTTCTTGTTTCTTGATGTGGGCCTGTATTGCTATAGAATTCCCTCTTGGTACTGTTTTGAGGTGCCCCACATATTCTGGAAGGTTGTGTCTTCACTATTATTTATCTTAAATTAAGTTTTGATTTCTTTCTTGATTTTCTCATTAATCCAGTGACTTCTCAGTAGTGTGTTTTCAGCTCCTTGTATTAGAGACTTTGTTTTCTTTTTGTAGTTGATTTCTAATTCAATACATTTATGGTCAGAGAAGATACTTGGTATGATTGAATCTCCATAAATTCATTGACATTTGTCGTGTCACTCAGTATGTGGTCAATCATGAAGTATGATCCTTTTACAGGGCCTCCCTTGTGGCACAGGTGGTTGAGCGCCGCATGGTGAAGCTGTCTGCAGACTCTGCAGCACAGTTTCGATCCTGGCTGGCCAGCAAGTATCCCACATGGCTA
Organism: Talpa europaea; assembly: GCF_964194135.1. Lineage (NCBI taxonomy): Eukaryota > Metazoa > Chordata > Mammalia > Eulipotyphla > Talpidae > Talpa > Talpa europaea. Next base: position 17,439,998 of record NC_140075.1, read on the forward strand.
AGCAGACCTCTCCTGTCATGCCTGCTGCTCCCCTCAGCAGTGTATTTCGTCGTTCTGCCTGTTCTGTTCCCCGCTTTTGCTCTGGTGAATTATTGCACCCTCCCGCACTTCTGACTGTACCCAGTGCTTGTAAAAAAAAAAAAAAAAAAGAATGATCCTCGTACACTTGAGACAAATGTGTATTTGGCTTTTGTGTATGTGTGTGTGGGGGGGTGCAGTTCCCTACATATGTCTATTAATCCCATGTGGTCTAATCCTTTGTTTAGGACAATTGTGTCCTTATATGTTTTCTGTCTGATTGTTTTGTCCATTGGTGAGTGTGGGGTGTTGGAGTCTGCAAGGTCATATGTATTTTCTCTAATGTCTGTTTTCAGAATAGAAATTAGTTGTCTAATGCATTTTGGTGCTCTTCTGTTGAGTATATATTGATGAATGTTATATCTTCCTGTTGTATTGTTTCTTTAGTCATTATTGTCCATTTCTGCCTCTTGCCACCTTTTAAAGTTGGAAACCTATTTGATTTCATATATCTCTCCTACCTTTATTTAGGGTGCCATTTGCTTGTAGATTATTACATTTCCCTTGTCTTTCAGTCTATGTTAATCATTGGGATTTAGGTGTGTTAGCAGCAGAAGCTTGGATTCTGTTTCCAGTTCCAACTTCATACTGTATAGCTTTTATTTTGCCAGTTCAGCACATTGACATTTGATATAGCCATCATATTTAATTTTTTGGTTTGTTTTGTTTTAATTCTATTTAATTGCTTTTTTCAGGTTTTGTGCATCTCTTTCATTTATTTTTTTTATTTTTTTAAGATTTATTTATTCATGCATACAAGAACTGGGGTACAGGCCAGATGTGCGGGAGGGTGGGAGGATTCACCGGAGACAAAGTGGGGAACAGAACAGGCAGATCTTCTAAAATACACTGCTGAGGGGAACTCAGCACTACTGATCGAGACAGGAGAGGTCTGCCGCTACATGTGGGTATCTACCTGGCTGGCCGGAATTGAAGCCACACTGCAGAGGCTGTGGACTGTTTCAGAGCCCTGCACTCAACTGTCTGTGCCACCAGGGAGGCCCCATCTCTTTCATTTAAATACAAAAATTCCTTTTTTGGAGAAGGGGAGGTAATGACTGCAAACTCCTCGAGATTGTGTTTGTCTGAGAAGGTCTTTATTTCTCTCTCTATCTTTGCAGGAGGGAGTTTTCTTCTTGGCAAATTTTATCCAGGTGTATTTTGAATATGTCACTCCATTCTCTTGTTGCCTACAGTGTTTTCCTGGAGAGTCTGGTGTTAGTCTACTCAGGTTTCCTTTATATCTGTTTCTTCTCCCTTGTCAGCTTAACTATTTTTTCTTTAACTTGAACTCTGGTAAGTTATACTACTCTGTCTGGCTATAGGTTTCCTTTCCTCTAGTAGCTTGATTTTCTTTCATCTTCCTGTATTTGCATGTTCAATTCACTCTTCAAGTTGGGGAAGTGTTCTGTTATTTCTTTAAATAGTTTTTCAGTTCTCTGCTATCTCTCTTCTCCTGTTATGCCTATCATTTTGATGTTTCTTTTCTTTGAATTCTCATTTTTTTCTCTTTTATTTCTCTTTTTCTATTTTGTTCTTTCCCTGTTTGCATCTTTGAACTCACTGATTCATTCTTCCATTTGGTTTGTCATTTTTCCTTGGTTTCTCCAGAATTTTTTATCTCCCCCATTGCTCTCTCTACTTTTTGCATTTCTATTATTTTCTTTTTAGGGTTTTAATTTTGATCTTCTGTTCATTGTGGTTCTCATGACATTAATTTGCTTTTCTGGGTTTTCTTAAATATCTAAACTGTTTTTCTGAGTTTCCTTTTTATTGTTCCAATACTTTAATTTTCTTATTGCAGTTTTAAATTCTGCATCTGATAGGAAGAAAAGCTCTTTCATCTCCTGTGACTTGGCTCTGGGGATTTATTTTCTTTCTGTGGTGCCGTTTTCCCCTGAAGACTTGCATGGCCATTTGTATTTTCCTTTCTTCCCATTATATGCTTTCAATTTGCTCTGCTGTAGTGGAACATTTGCTGTGTGTAGGTCTTCCTCTCCCACTGCTCTGGCATTTACTGTTTGGTGGGCATGGCATCTGATTCCTTGTGGGGTTTAGTTTGATGCTGGGAATTCACTTTGAGTCTCATTGGGGCCGGGATCTGGGCATGATACTCTATGGGGCTGGGAGGCATGGGGCCTCCGCTAGGGTCAGTTGTATTCCCCAGTCCAAAGATGAAATAAAGAAACTAAAGAGGTACAGTATTCAGCACTAAAATATACAGTATTCAACAACAACAAAATTACAACAATAAAATTACAGACAAAAATAAATTACGACCCAAAGCCATGGAAAAAAGAAATGAAGAGAAATTTTCTGTGAGGAAGTGCAGACATTGCTCTTACTAGACACATACCTTAAATTAGCTATTTTAAATATTTCAAAGTCCAAAAAATCATATCTACAGAGTAAAGGGAAAGTGTGAAAGTTATATCTTTCCAGAGAATATAAAGAAAGAAACATGAATTATACAATGGAAATTTTGGAGTTGAATACAATAACATTCTTGTATAAAAATACAAAAGGGAGGGTCCTCCCTGGAGGCACAAGGGGTTAGGATGCAACCTATGAAGCTATCCACAGCCTCTGCTGCAGGTTCGGTCCCCATCCAGGTAGCTACCCACATGGTGCAGCAGACCTCACCTGTCTCGCCCGCTGCTCCCAACCGCAGTGTATTTCAATCAATCTGCCTGTTCTGCTCCCTACTCTGTCTCTGCTGAATCCTCTCACACTCCTGCTCAACAGGCCTGTACCCCAGATCTTGTATAAATAAATAAATAAATCTTCAAAAAAATTACTGAAGGGAGTCTTTTAGGTACAAAGGAAAGAACACCAGCCAGTACCTTATGTCCACATGAACTGATGGTGGGAATATGATGGTGAATACATATGAGATGAGAAAGCTTACACTGTATAAAAATGAACAATGATGTAAACTATATATTGTTATTGTGTTTGTAAAATATAAATTAATTACAAAAAGAAATAAAGACCTCCATAAAGGGATAAGTTTAGCAGACTTAAAGGCATCATTAATGCTTATTTTTGCATTTTTAAATCAGATGACACTGACTTATGTGAACAGGTGCAAAATTGTATAAAGTTGCTTTTTGTGAGACTATATAAATGGGTAGAGGGGAAGTATATTAGAAAGAGGTTTTTGTGTACTATTGAAATTAAGTTGGTAGCAACTTCAATTACTACCAATTATATATTTATAATGCTAATTATAAATTAAGATTAATTGTAATCCCCAAATTAATCAATAAAAATATCCAAAATATGTAATAAAAAACAAAGGAATTAAAATGGTACACTGGATGGCTAATATAACATAGAAGCATGCAATAATGGACAAATGAAGGAAGAAGAAAATACATGACATATAGGAAATATTTAAATGCCAGTTCTACTTTATCAGTAATATTATTGAATAAAAATGGGTTAAATGCACCAATGAAAAGAGACAAACATTTAAAATGGGTAAAACATGGTGAACTACATACTGTCTACAAGGCCCACACTTTAGTTGCAAAGACACAAATAGGTTTCAAGTAAAAGTCAACAGTCACATCATCTAAACAATAAATGAAAGACCCTGAGTGGATAAGTTAATTCTATCAAAATATATTAAAGACCAAAAATCTTAGTAAGACAACAAAGAACATTTTAGAAAAAAAAGGATCAATGTATCAAAAATACAAAATGATTAAAATCATAACATATCATATACCTAACAACAGTGCCTCAAAAAACATGAAACAAAAACAGACAGAATTTGACAGAAGTTAATAATTTAACAACCGTTGACAACTTCAATATTATAGTAATCCATTTCTATAAATAATGAATAGATAAAATAGAAAAATTGTGAGCAAGGAAATAAAAGACTTTACAGCAATGTATGCCAACTAGACACAAAAGAGAGCCTAAGACCACCCCACCAGACAAGAATAGAATATGCATTCTTTTCAAGTTCACATACAGCATTCTCTACACTAGATCAAATGATAGGCAATAAAACAAAGGTCCATAAAAGTAAAAGAACCACCTTAGAATAAAAGTAGAAAACAATAAATGGAGAAGATTTGGTATTTGTAATTTAGTTTGTATAATTTATGTAATTTGTAAATTTGACCTAACGTTTATTTAAATAAATGTAAATAACTAACTATAAAATTTCAGGAATTCAGCTTTATACCTAGACATATGCACATTTGTACACGAACAGCCACAACCCCAGTGCCACAACCACATCAGTTCATGCCATCTACCCTTCTGCCCTCCCCTGCCCCCTCCCCTCTGGTAACCACCATAGTTTTCACAGTCTAAGATTATTTTTGTGTCTTTTGCCCATTTATTTTCTTGGTTTCTCTGCATTCCACAAATGAGTGAAACTATTCAGTAATTGTCTTTTTTGACTTATTCTCCTTAGCATAGTCACCTCAAGTTCCATTCACATGTCTCAAAAGTCAATGATTCATCTTTTATAATAGCTGATTAGTTTTCAATTGCCCATATAAACCATAGTTTCTTTATCTACTTATCTGTCAATGGATATTTAAGTTTAGTCCATGATTTGTTTATTGTGAGTAATGCCACCATGAACATAGAAGTGCATAAATATTTTCATATTAGTGTTTATATATTCTCTGGAAAAAGTAATAAAAGTGGTATTTCTGGATCTTATGGTATTTATTTTTATTTTTAAGGAATCTTAAGACATGCATTTTTCATAGAGGATGTAATAATTCACATGCCCAGGAGGATTGAGGGAGTGTTCCTCTTTCTCCACAACCTTGCTGACTCTTTGTTCCAGTCTTTAGAATAGAATTCATTTGCACAGGTGTGAAGTGATACCACCCTGTGGTTCAGATTTTCATTTCCCTAAATGAGTAATGATCATTTTTTTCATATGGCATGGACCACATGTGTTCTTTGGAGAAACCATTTTTTGCTCTTTTATCCATTTTAACTGTTTTGTAAAGTTGTTCAGTTGGATGAAATCTTTATATATTTTGGGAATTAAGTCTTTTTTAGATATGTGCTGTACAAATATTTTCTAACAGTCACTAGTTATTCTGTGGATATTTCTTTACCTGTGCAAAGGTTTTTCAGTTTGTATCTTTAAAGATGTATTTATTAATGCATACAAGAACTGGGGTACAGGCCAGAGTTGTGGGAAGTGACAGGATTAACCAGAGACAGAGCGGGGAACAGAACAGGCAGACTGAAGAAACACACTGATGAGGGGAGCAGCGGGAGAGGCAGGAGAGGTCTGCTGTGCCATGTGCGTAGCTCCATGGCTGGCAGGAATCAAACTCCTGCTGCAGAGGCTATGGACAGCTTCATAGTGCTGTTCTTAGCCACTTGCGCCAGAATTAATCCACTTTTTTTTTTATATTTGTTTTTGTTTCTTTCCCATTAGAGTGAGTCCCTGAATGCATCCATGAGGTTGAGATCTGTGAGCACATTGCCTCTTTCCTTTTATATATTTTATGGCTTAAGGTCATGCTCATCACTTAGGAAATTGCCAGAGTTTTGGAAGATCTGTGCTACACATAGGATGCAGAACAAATTTATGCTAACTTATGCCATGAATGTTATCTAGCAAGGAAAAGGAATGAAGTACTGATACATACATTGTACAGCATGCATGAACCTTGAAAATAGAATAAGTGAAAGCAGCCAGTCACAAATAATACCTATTGTGTGATTGCATTTACATGAATTGTCTGTAGTAGACAAATAACTCCACACATACAGAAAACAGATGGGTGATTTTTCCTGTAATAGAGAGGGAGGGACAGAGGGAGCATTTGCGAATGGGTTAAGTTTATTACCTCAGAAGTTCATGAATATGTCCTAACATTAAGTTGTGGTGACAGTTGTACAACTATGAGTTCCTAAAACCCACTGATTTTTACACTTTAAAAAGGGGAATTTTTGGTCTATGAATATAGTTGATATTTAAATTAAATGAAGAGGGCCTCCCTGGTGGCACATGCAGTTGAGTGCTGCATTGTGAATCTGTTCGCAGTCTCTGCAGTGCAGGTTCCATCCTGGCTGGCTGGCAAGGGTCCCACATGGCTCAGCAGACCTCTCCTGTCTCCCCACTGCTCCCCTCAGCACTATATTTTGTCAGTTTGCCTGTTCTGTTGCCTGCTCTGTCTCTGGTGAATCATCTCAGCCTCCTGTGCATCTGGCCTGTACCCCAGGTCTTGTATAAATGAAAAAAAAAAAAAACTTAAAAAATGGAAAATAAAATAAATGAAGATATTGCTTACTTGGTCATTTAAATTCAATTTTAAAAACCCTGTAAGGGGACCTTCCTGGTGGCAGAAGGGGTTAGATGCAACCTATGAAGCTGTCTGCAGCGACTGCAGCTCAGGTTCAATCCCTGCCAGGGAGATACCCACATGGCGTGACAGACCTCTCTTGTCAAAGACTGAGCTGTGCCACTCAGTGGTGTATTTCAGTGAATCCACCTGTTCTGTTTCTCACTCTGTCTCTGGTGGATCCTCTCACTGCCCAAAACCCCTGCATCGCTGGCCTGTACCGCAGCTCTTGTCTGCATAAATAAATAAATCTTAAAAAAAAAAACCCTGTAAGACCACAAACAATACTGACTTGTGGTCAGATCCTGTCCTGGTAGACAATTTCTATCCTCTGCGTGACATTTATGCTTGCTGTCTGCATCTCAGGGGTGGATTTCTCCTTACCCTCCCTGGACACTAATATGTGCAAGGCAAGGCCATATCTTCCAGGTTTTGTCTCCTGTGCTGGGCTTGCAGAAGGAATCATACATGTTTGTTAAGTGCATTATGTCCCATTCACTCATCTCATGTATGCAAATCATTATCAATCTAGCATATGTATCATGCAAGAGAGAAAAACAGACCCCAGAGTACAAGGCAGAGATGGTTTGAAATCCAAAGTGCTTTGGTGAACCTCATATAAAAGCATCAGGAGTGAGTCATAGATGAATTTACAGGGACCCTTGATACCTGGATTTGCACTACCCCACTCAAGTCTGTACTACTTTTATTAGACCTTTACAGAAATAACGGGCACTTTTTAAATTGTTCTATATATACATATAAAGGCTATTTATCTGCCCTATGCACCAAAGTGAACTTACTTGTCTTCCTCGGCATCAAATGCTACATGTCCGTCCTCTCTGAAAACAATTTTAACATCAGTAGGAAAACCTTTAACTCTCTGGCTCTGGGTTTTACTTTCCTAACAATTAAGCTGCCATTTGATACTGTCCACAGTCTTCCACTTCTTTCATTTTTGGAGCATATCAAGTTGGGATAAATTATAAATTTGACTCACTCAAGATACCACCTGAAATCATTATTCTATTTATCAGTTTCCAGAATGTAAACAAACAGGGAAGATTTGTTCTTCAATAAAATCAGTGTTATGCAATGGAAGGCTGTGATTTCTTAGTATAATAAAACTGCAAGCAGGGTGACCATGTGGTGTCAGTCACAGAACAAAATGCAGACACAAAAAGGTGAGAGTCGCAACGGGCGGGTCTAGACATAGAGAGCACAGATGTTTTGGTGGAGGGACATTCATTATCTACTGAGTGTTTGGTGTCCTGAGTCCACCTGGGACAGGCTCTCGTTGGAAGTATGAAGTTGTCTATCAAAGTCTTGCTCTGGATGTTTCACCTGCAGCCCAGCTTCCCCTTCCTCACCCCCATTCTAATTCAGGCCCCATTTCTGTGCCCCACTTTGCCCAAGGCAGTCCTGGGAAATGATTCAATTCCTTCAGGAAACCCATCGTGTTGTAGAAGAGATGAGGTCTATTACCTTGAATCTGTAGGTGACAGTGGGTGCCAGCACTTGATGTTAATGGAATTTTGAGGGCACAGCTGGAAAAGGAAGTGTGCTAATTAGCCCTGACTTAATGGATGCTGGACTGGGTAGGGATATATAATCACCATCTCTGGTGCAGTCCTCATTTAAAGCTGAATGCATTTTAAGCACTTAGCGCCCCTCACACATCCCAAAAAGCCACACCAGGTCCTGTAGATTTGAGACAACATTGCTCTTCAGGCCATAGTTCTTCCCCTCAAAGACTGCAAGCACACTACCACCCAAGGCTTGCCCCTGCTGGTCCCCCTGCTTGTCCTTCCTTGCTTTCAGAGAGGCTATCCCTGAAGTCTTGATTTAAGACAATACGGTCTTTCATCTTCCTTGCTTATTTCTTCTCCATAGTGTTAATCGTCAAGCTGTCCACCACACTGCCAGCTTAGTGATGTTGATTATGTCTCATCTTTTTACTTTTTTATTATAGAAGCAATATTGATTTACATTTTTGTTAGTGTTTTGGGAGTATAGAATTTCCCCCCTCTGGTGCAAAAACCTATACTTGTCTGCTTAGCAGAGATGATTGGACTTCCTCCCCAAAATGGAGTTTTTTAAAGGAAAAGAGGAATCAAATGAAAGAATTCTCGGTGGCCATATGGAAGAGATAATTTGGTATATATACATATACACTGCTGCACCTCCCCCTGCAGTGACCTTCAGGGCTAATGGCTGTTGCCATGGTCCCTGAGGTCCGGCGTGGGCAAGGAACCATTCGCGCTGGGGGAGAACAGCAAACTCCCTAAGATGCAGAGAAGCTGAATGCCTGCCGAGAGATAACGACCACCAGAAGCCGCCACAAAGATGATTAAAAGAAATGCTGACCACCTGGAACCTCATCTCGCTTTCTCAAGGCCCACTAACTTTATTCTGCTACAACTGTCTTTCTAAAATCTTTCCTTTTTCTGGTCATTAGTTGCTAATTAAAAAACATACGTAATTTAATAATTAGGCTAATGCAAAGGAAACATTACTAAACACTGTTATAATAGAATTGTTGGTTTAATAATCTTTCTATTATGTGCTTGACTTTAGTACCTTTGATATTAACTGCATTATAATATAAATTCACCCATGACAATTAATTATGAGTAAAAATGAGTAGGTAGTAGTAGTAGTTAGTACAACAAGAATATAATTATATAGAACAAAAGAAAGAGTTAATAGCCTGTCTACTTAGGAATGCAGCTAGGTCCAGATGTATTTCGGACATAGATCACTGCCCTGTCAATGATAAGCTAAACCTATGAGCAAGCTGATTGCATTGATGTTCACTGTTCCTATGCTTTTAGAAAACATATATATACTGGTCACAAACTCAAATTAAATTACACTCAGATTTACACTCTCTCTTGAAGTGTGTCTGTTTGTCATTTCTTTAGCTGAATCCCTGACCACCCTGCGCAGTCTCTCAACACTGAGATGGCCTCATCGTTCACTGCTATGCTGGTCTGTGGCATACACACAATGGAATACTACTCTGCAATAAAAAAAAGATAAATTCACACCACTGATGGCAACATGAATGGAACTGGAAGCTATTATGCCAAGCAAAATAAGCCAGAAGGGCAAAGATAAATACTGGATGATGTTACATTTCTGTGGAATATCAAGAAACCAAACAAACTTTGTCAAACACAAACTTTAGAGTCAATCCTTGATGATGTGTCTTCTTACGTAGGACACCAGCACCTTGAGGTCAGGGGACAGCAGAGTCCTTGTACATCTAGTAGGCTGGGCTAACAGTTTAACCAATCAACTCAATGCCTTCCAGAGATGGTCATATTGGACAGGTTATGTTGGACCTGTAGGAATGTTCTGACAGTTCTATGACTCCAACCCCCAATTTAAAAACCAATAGCAAGTCCAGATTTGATTTTACAATGTCGAGTCAGAGTTACCTGTGTGGGGGAAGATGTAAGGACCAAAGGTTATTGGAATCTCTTATTTTGACAAGTGCCCTCATAGAAATGCTTGTCCCTCAGGTCATTACCTCACATTCCTTCTTCTAGCAACTTATAAACACGATAGGACTGTGGACTTTCTGGACATTTTCTTTGCTTCTCACCAGAGGAACTCTTCAAAGCAAACAAAGTTATTGTCTTGCTGACTTTATTGTCCCAGGCAGCCTTGCCAGGGTGGAAAGGACATTTCCAGCAGAGCAAACTTTAGAATTCTTTCCTTCTTTTTGCGTTTTCAGCACCTTTTCCAAAATCTCTTTATGTACGCATGTGTCATACAATGTAATACAGTTACATTATATTATCATCGTCTATGTCACATTCTTGGATACCCGAATTTGCAAAACAATTCATTAAAATTTAGGTAGACAAAGGGACGTTCTTAGTGCTGTGAGTTCTATGGGTTTTGACAAATGCATGTTGTTAAATGCAGCTATCTTCATAGTATTTTCCCAGTAAGTTACTTGTCTTTTTAACATCATTATGCAGAGCATAAACTTTTAATAAAGTGCAAAGGTCTGTTTATTATTTCATAGGTCATGCTTCTAGTGTTTTATCTAAAAAGTTATTAGCAAATCCAAAGTCACATCTATTTGTATTATTATGTCTTATTCGAGAAGTTTTATAGTATTGCATTTTACTTTCATGTTTATGATTGAATTTGCGATTGTTCATTTTTAAATAAGGTTTAGGTCTGTATATAGGTCCATTTTATTAGTGTTGTTGGCTTTCTGTGATAGGTCCCCTGCAAATTTTGTTAGATTTATGCTTAGGTATTTATTTTTTCTTTCTTTTTTTTCCAGTTTTCATTTATTTATTTTTAACAATTTATTTATTTATTTATTTATTTATTTATTTATTTATTTGTTTGTTTGTTTATTTATACAAGCACTGGGTATAGTCAGAAGCATGGGAGGGTGAGAGACTTCACCAGAGACAGAGCAGGGAACAGAACAGGCAGACTGACAAAGTATAATGCTGAGGGGAGCAGCGGTCAGCAGGAGAAGTCTGTGTGGTATGTGGTAACCTTGTTGTTGGCCGGGGATTGAACCAGTGCTGCAGAGGCTGCGGGCAGTTTCACAGCCCAGCGCTCAACCACTGCGCCACCAGGGGAGGCACTGCTTAGGTATTTCATTTGGGGTAGTAGTTTTATAAAAGATAATGTTTCTTTAATTTTAAATCCCAGTTGTTTGTGTTGCTTATGGGGAAACTAATAAAAACTTGTATATTGACCACATACCCTTCCTATAGTTGCTAATTATTTTTGAGTTTTTTTAAGCTTTCTAGTGGTTTTCTACCTGGAATGCATAATTGAATTGGTGTAGTAGCAGAGGACAAAATGGCCTTTTTCTCCATCTAAATAGGGTATCTATTTGGTGGCTCATCCTTAAGTATAATGTTAGTTACATGTTTTCTTTTATACATTTTATTAGTTTAAGGAAAAGCCCTTTAAATCCTGTTTTTTTATTTTTTTTTAAATTTTGAATGTGTGTTGAAATATATAGAATGTTTTCATGTCTGTTGGTATGGTCATATGTTCTTTTCTTATCCACTCTTAATGTAAAGTGTTAAATTACTTGATATGTAAGTGTTGAACTGGTCTTGTATTGCAGGAATGAACCACACTTAGCCATGATGTATATAATTTTTCAATAATTTCAATACAAGTCACTGGACGTGATTTTTTTAACATCTCTAGTTTTTCAGTTTTATTGTCTTTTTATTGTGTTTAGTTGTTTTGGTTTCCAAAGTAATTATGGTCTCAAAAATGAATTGGGTTACACATGAGAGGCAATACAGCGGCAGAGTGAAGACACTGGGCTCACTGCCACCATATACTCACAACACTGTGCAGGACAACATCGATGCCCCTGAAAGAGAAATGGGTGAGCAGGGCGCAACCAGGAGCAGGGACCAATGGCAAGAAATTGGGAAAACTTTAACTGACCTGCATCTACAGTTATACTGGAACAGAATTAAACCCCCTACAGATGTGGACTCGGGGACACAAGCCACATTGGGGCCTTTGGAGACTCAGCACTTCCCTCAGTGCTGGGCTCAACCCACTGGGCCATCCGGGAGGCCACATTTTTGAAGACATCGTACCAATTCTCTACAGCTGGGAGTGTTTTTCTGATGGTAGAATGCTCATAAATACTTCATACCTATAGAAGCACACATAAGCCACACTCATGTAGACTCACATGCACACACTTGCACACAGTGCAAGACATGCACATACACCTAAATAAAATAATGCATATACCTTATTCCATACTCACAGCTTGCTCTGCTTCACAATCCTGTCTCACTGTCTTATAACCACGTGACCCCTCTGACTTTTCTAAAATGTTCTAAATGCTTTACAAAATTTTCTAAATTTTCTAAACTTTTCACTGCTTATTACAAGAATGTTAAAGGAAATTTAGGTTTCTGGTGTCCGATGTGTTGGAAATGTGGGCACAGCCATAAAGGGGAAGCAAATGTGGTCGGTTTCATACACCATTTTAATGTGTCCTGGGGTAGACATTTTAACTAAATAATCCATTTCAGACTGTCTCCTCTAGGCGGAGAAAGAGCATCCAGATGCCTCCACGCCTCAGGGCCCTGCAGGTAGAGCAGGTCACCTGGAGGTGCCCCTGCAGTGGGAACCAGTGTGTCCACGGCGGCCGCCTCCTCGCGCCCTCTGGGACCTGCATGGGAAGAGCAGAGCCAGTGAAGCCCAAGCACGGAGGAGGCTCTTACCTTAGTGAAACCCCCCGGGGAGTGCTGCACGGATTCAGATGCGACAAAGTGCAGATGGAAACCAGGAGGCCCTACCGAGGCGCCACTCGCTGGCGGGTGAGCAGTTCTCCAACTTGGATGCTCCATTGTGAAAAGGGGCTCAGTTGAGGGGGACTTCCTACCACGGATGTCAGTCACTGACAGTGCCAGTAAGCCCAAAGAGCTCCTGTATCGTCTGTGCCATCCGGGTGTCCAGGGGCCACCAGCAGGTCCCTCATGGGATAGAGCCTAAGATGGGGAAGCAAGGCCCTGGGTTCCCAGCCTCTGGCCCTGGGGCCTCTGGAGGCTCAGCCCGCCCAGCTCCACTCCCATCCCGGGCCCTGCACCTGCTCAGCTGCCCCAAGCCCTCCTCTGCCCCCTTCCCCCGATGTGCTCTCCTCCAGGTGCTTCAAAAGGCACTCCCGGCCTTTCACCTGCTCTGCTCCTGGGACTGCTATTCTTGCGGTCATCTGTGCTCCACGCCTATGGTCTCATGCTGCTCCTGGCCGCTCTGGCTGGGCCCAGCCCCTGACCCCTCTCCAGGGCCTCGGCCTCAGCTGGTGTGCTCATTTCACTATGGCCACTGAGTGGCTGCCCTGGAGCGGGGACGTGAATTCTAGGGAGGTGCTAGTCATCATCTAATCATCAGCAGGGTGAACTCTGCTCTTGTGTTTTCTTCCAAAGGGTGGACAGAAAAGACAACATTTTAAAATCCTGTTAAGTATTCGACGAGCTCTGGCCTTATAGCCTCCAAGGGTGGAATGAGAATGGTTTTCATGGCCCAGTGTCTCTGCAGGGGTCACCAGTGGGCTGAACAGGAGGTGCCTTCTTGGGGTTATTTGGGTGGTGCTGGAGAGCTGGGGGGCTGGGCTGGATGTCTTCCTAATGCTTTCCTGACCCCCTCCAGCTTGGGGCCTGGCAAAGTGGTGCAGGGCCACAGAGCTTCCTCCTGCAGGGGGCCTGGCAGTGATGTGGTGTTGGGCCCCCAGGCCTCCCGCAGCACGGGCCCTGACCTGGAGGCCATGCTGGGCTTCCAGGTGTCGGGCATTAGGGGCCCTGAGCCGGAGATGGACCTCTGCACGCCGGCGTCCTCCTGCGGGATGCCTGGCCCGGAGGTGGTAGTGGGCTTCTGGGCGTCCTGCTTCGGGGGCAGTCCCACCCACAAGTTCTCACATCCCGAGACCTTAGGCTGCTGGTGGTCCTCCGGTATCGGGGTGCAGTGGGCCCCATCGGGACTGAGGAGCTTGGGGGAGATGGCAGAGTCCGGCCGCTCCTCGTCCGCCCACTGCCTGGAGAGCAGCATGAGGTAGATCCCCATCACAGGGTCATACCTACCTCTAAAAGCACGCTGTTGATGACCTCTTTCCAGAACTCCAGGCAGTCCATGGCTTCCATTGTGACCTTGTGCGGGCCCAGGGATTGCTCGTGGCAGAGCGAGAGTCCATTCATCAGCCCCACCCAGGGGTGCTGGATGACACTGTCCAGGTTGCTGTGGCTCTAGGGGTCAAGCGTCCTCATCTTCCTCAGTAGGTCCCGGCACTGCTGGGAGAGGTAGTGCGGCTCGTGGTAGACGATGCTCAGCACCCTGGCCCGCAGCTCCCAGAGGCAAGTGCCCTTGAAGGGCAGCTTCCCAGTGACCATGTCATAGAGGATCACCCCCAGGCTCCAGACATCTGCCGCGGGGCCACTGTAATCCTGGCGACCGAGTATCTCGGGGGCCATGAACTGCGGGCTGCCACAGGGGGTCTTGAGCAGCGCCACCACTGAGAACTGGGCGCTGAGCCCAAAGTCTGCCAGTTTTATGTTTCAGTGCCGGTCCAGGAGCAGGTTCTCCGGCTTCAGGTCCCGGTGAGCCACACCCTGGGTGTGGCAGTGGCTTAGTACTGCAAGAATCTGCTGGAAGAGGTGGCGCACCTCCATCTCCCCCTGGTCAGCTCCCCCCGAGATTTCTGGCTTGGAAATATCTGCATCTGGGGTTCTCGTTGGCACAGCGGGTTGAGTGCAGTGCTGTGGAGCTGTCCTCAGCTCTGCAGCTCCGGTTCGATTCCCGGCCCACCAGGGAGGTGAGCAGACCTCTCCTTTCCCGCCCGCTGCCCCCCTCAGCAGTGTATTTCGTCAGTCTGCCTGTTCTGCTCCCGCTCTGTCTCTGATGAATCATCTCACCCTCACACCTCTGGCCTGTACCCCGGTTACTTTATAAATATATCTTAAAAAAAAAAAGACTATTTTAAAAAAAATCTACTTCTTGCTCGAGGTCTGGGTAGGGGGGCGCAGAGGTTGTCAAAGGCCAGGTCCAGACGCTGTGGCCCTTTCCCCCCCCCCAGGAACGGCCTGCTGCTCAGGCTGCAGATTCCACCCCACCCCAGGCCAAGCCTGATCACTCACGCACAGCGTCCGCTGAGGACCAGGTCTCCCCTGAGCAGCCTGGGGCGCGGCCAGAGGCCCGAGGCTCAGAGCCTGGACTCAGGGGGTCGGGCCCGGTGGCCCCAGCGCCGCATGTCCCAGGCCCGGAGGGCGGAGGTTGTCATCCTCTCGGGGGACAGGACGCCCAGGGCAGGTTCCCTTGGTCCCCCCCCCTGGGGACCTGACCCAGCAGCGCCTGGGAGAGGCCGAGCTGCTCCTCCTACGACCGCGGCTGCTCCCCGCTGCCATGCAGAGAGGTCGGGGCCTCTCCCGTCTCGGGGGCGGACTCGCCGGCCCGTTCCTGTCTTTCTCCCCAACCTCCACGGCCGCCTCGGGGGAGTCCGCGCTCGGCGGCCGCCTGTGTCCACACCCGCCTCAGCCTCAGGGGCTGCAAACCCCACGGAGGGTCCGCGTCCCTCTCGCCTCTGAGAACCCACGATGCCCCCACCAGCCTGGGATGCTGCGCGTCACAGGCCAGGGCTGCGGCCCCGCACTGGTTCCTCCCCTTCCTTCAACCTCCCCCCACACCCAGGGAAGAGCTTGAGCGTCAATCAGATCATCCGCTCGCTGGCCTCAAGCCTTCCAGTGGCCCTACTGGGCGTGACACTTCCCCAAACCCCCTTTGCACAGGCTTCCCTGCCCCGCTGGCCTCAGCCCTGCCCCCACCTGCCTCCTCATCCTGTCCAGCCCTGCTGGGTGAGCTGCCCTTCTTTTTTGTTTTTAATTTTATGTATTTTTACATCATTTTTCATTTTTGCCAATGTATGCATTTTCACCTTGGTTATAGTCCCTGTACAATTCCCAGCCCCATTGATGATCCTACTCCCTGCTCCCCTGCACGGCAGTGTGTCTCTAGCTTGTAGTTGCTGTTGATTGTGATTTTTAATTCATTATAATTAGTATTTTCCTGGTCCCTTATTTAGGTTTTCTATATTCCTGCTATGAGTGACACCATCAGGTATTTTTTTCCTTTTCTTTATGGCTTATTTTGCCCAAGCATGACCCCTTCCAGCTCCATCCATGCTGCTGCAAATTGCATGTGTTCATCTTTTTTTGATTGCTGAGTCATATTCCATTGTGTATATGCACCACATCTTCTTGATCCTGTCATCTATTTTGGGATATTTGGGTGTCCTTCTTATTGCCACATCCTGTTACCACCTGGGGCATTTGCTCTTGTTCTTGCAGAATCCCCAGATGTGCCTACCAGCTCTCTGACCTTGCTTTCCTCCAACCCACATGTCACTTCTGACCGCCGTGCAGGCAGGTGCTGCACATTTCTTCCTGAACCACATCCTCTCCTCCCTTCAAAATGTCATCTGCACCAAAATCATACATATTTTCAGAATTTCATGGTAGAATGGAATTCCATCCAGTGTCTTGAGCTCCTGACACAGTTTTGCTTATGGGAAGAATGCTGTTGACTGACCCAAAACCAGTCTAAAACAAGAACATTCTAAAGAACAGTACATGTTGACTGTCCCCTTGCCTTTTTACATGGGGACATTGTCTCACTCTCCATCAGGAAATAGATTCAAACAGTTTGACTAGGGAAACTTTGTTTGAAGCAATATTTCAAAGTACTTCAAATGACAAATGTCACGTGCAATGTCATAAAGGTTTACATCATCAGCCACACTGAGTTTTTTTTGCTGTATTTTAACCTGTTGGCTTAATTTTAGAAGTGCCTCACAGACAAAACCAGTGTCAATATCTGTGTCTAAACATTCAAGGAATGCAGATGAGGAAAGAAGAAGCGAAACTATCACTATTTGCAGACAATACGATAATATACACCGAGAACCCTAAAAACTCCACAGAAAAACTACTCAAAATAATCAACCAGTTCAGTAAAGTAGCAGGATTCATAATCAACAAACAAAAATCAGTAGCCTTCCTATGCACAGTCTGCAGAAGAAGAAATCAAGAAAACCATCCCTTATATAATTGAAACAAAAACATCAAATACTTGGGAATGAACCTAATAAAAGAAGTGAAAGACCTATACAGGGCCTCTCTGGTGGTGCAGGCAGTAGTGTTCCATTGTGTATACACATCACATCTTCTTGATCCTTTTATCTGATGGGGCAATTAAGTTGTCACCATATCTTGGCTATTGTAAATAGTGCAGCAATAAACTTGGGAGAGCAAGTTTCCTTTCAAATTAGTGTTTTTGTATTTCGGCGGTAGAAACCTAGGAGTAGGATTGCTGGGTCACGTGGCAGATCCACTTTTAGTCTTTTGAGAAAACTCCATACAGTTTTCCATAGGAGCGACACCAGACTACCAACACCAACAGTGGAAAAGTGTTCTTTTGACTCCATATCCCCACCAACACTTGTTGCTTCTTGCTTTTTGATATGTGTAACTTGTGGATAATTTTTTGGTCAAAATTATACACATAGTGTTCTCTTATTTTTTAATTTATTTATTTATGCACACAAGAGCAGGGGTACAGGCCCGAGGTGTGGGAGATGAGAGGATTCACCAGAGACAGAGTGGGGAACAGAACAGGCAGATTGACTGAAATACACTGCTGAGGGGAGTGGCAGGTGAGACAGGAGAGGTCTGCCGTGCCATGTGAGCGGTTCCCTGGCCAGGGATCTAACTCCGTGCAGCAAACAGCTTCATAATGCTGAGATTTAATCTTTTGTGCCATGAGGGAAAGCCCCTTTCCTGCAATTGTGAAGATGATTTTATCTCGATTGAGCTTTTTGATTGCTGTAAATTCTTGAGAGTTTCCCAGAGTGCCTTCCAAGTTGGTAGAGATGCCTAGAAAAAAATTAGGCGATTTCCTGTCTATTTTGCTCATTTGGAATATGACTTGGACTAAAAATGCTCTGATTTTCTGTGTCCTTAATCCCCTGCTTATGATTTTGTTTTTCCTTTGTGGGTTCTGTTTCTCTTCTTCATTTTATAAATACCTCAAAGGGCTCCCCCATCAGCCCTAGTCTCGTCTTACTTTGCACAGAAAACTAGATCATCTCATCCACATGGCGTTACCTACACACTGATGCCTTTCAACTCACCTCCTGTCCTGATCTGACCTTTTTACAACTGCCTCCTGGATACCCATGTGAAGATATTTCCAAGCAGGTAAATCTCATTTATCTCCCTCCCAACTCCCAAACTGATATCTGTGCAGCTTCCTCACTCGTTTTATCTGCAGTCTTGCTCCACTCTAATTAGAATCTCCGTATGGAAGCCCGAAGTCCTTTTCTTATTGTATTTATTTTTTAAACATTTATTTATTCATTTATACAAGTGCTGGGTACAGTTAGAAGCGTGGGAGGGTGAGAGAATTCACCAGAGCCAGAGCGGGGAGCAGAGCAGGCCGACTGATGAACTACACTGCTGAGGGGAGCTGCGGGCGGCAGGAGAGGTCTGCACACCATGTGGGACCCTCCCATGCGACCTGGGTGCAGCCGAGAATTGAATCAGCGCTGCAGAGGCTGCAGGCAGCTTCCAGCGCTCAACCCCTGCGCCACCGGGGAGGCCCCTCTTTTTGTCTTTAGAAGCAGCCCCCACGTATTAGCATGACCATCAAGGGTTTTTCAGTCTGACTCTATTCTCTCTTAGTAATCTTACCTTCTCTATAACTATTTATTAAGTTGTACTAAACTACATATTCCTTCAGCTATTTCCAGAATGTGCTACTCCTTTCTGGAATGTCCATTTTTTCTCTGCAAAGAACCTTATGTCAGGAGTCAGTATAGCTGTTTGTATCAGGAAGCCTTTCCCCATGTTCTCTGCTGGGGGCACATAAAGAATGATTGCCCTGATTTCTCAGCTCACACTGTGGAGCAGGCCCTACCCACCCCATTGTTTCCAATTTCCTGCTGAGCATCAGGGTGTTACGCAGGGGTAGGCATCCTGACTAGGATTTTTACTTCCTGTGTTTTCGATTTCGCCCCTCAGACACAAACCTGGTAAGGACTCTGTGAATCAAATACCAATAATAATTTATTAGCCACCAAGATGGCTTATGTACTTTAGTGCCAATGGGAGATGGCCCTCTCCACTAAGAGGACTCAGAAATCCCTTGGGAGCTTTCTGTGCTCAGAAGACCTAATTCAGCCTTGTGAGAGAATTGGTTCAACCTGAAATTGAAGCCCTGGTGAGCAGTACCTCAAAGGAGTCACCGGGAGCCCTGTGGATGAGACATCTGCCCCTTGGAAGTGCTTCTGAGTTAAAGCATACACTGTCGGGGTGCTTCAAGCAGGATGTGATTTTCAGATAACACAGCTGGTATTTGATATATACATCTACTGAGTGAAAGAAGTCACCCCCTAATTTAGAAGCGTAAATGATAACATTGCTTATTGCCATTCTGAGTCAAAAATGGGAGTGTAGGGCCTCCCAGGTGGTGCAGTGGTTGAGCGCTGGTTTGCGAGGCTGCCCACAGCCTCTGCAGCACCAGTTCGATCCCCGGCTGCTGGACGGGGGTCCCACATGGCACACAGACCTCTCCTGCCACCCGCTGCTCCCTTCAGCAGTGTATTTCGGTCCTTCTGCCTGTTCTGTTCCCCGCTCTGGCTCTGGCGGGTTCTGTCGCCCTCCCATACTACTGGCTGTGCCCAGTGCTTATATAAATGAATAAATAGATCTTTGAAGAAAAAAGAAAAAAAGGAATAATGTGATTAAAAAAAAAAAAAGAATGTGAGTGTAGCTTTCCTCGGTCCTCCAAGTCATTGTTGCTAAGCAGCTCTGGTCCCAGCACATTCAAGATTGTGTGTCCATGTGAAACCATGCAAAGCTGAGGGTATGACACAGTCTGTGGTTCCTCATCTATGTGCTCACAACTGCAAGACACAGGTCAGGCTCAGGGTGCAGTGAGAGGGAACTGGGGAAAAGGAATGTTTCTAAGGCCACGGATGGCTGGCTGTCCTACCCCAAAGAGTGCCCGCAGCATCCAGTAGTACAAACCAAAAGCTGCTTAAGCAGGATGGCCCCGTCCTGTCAATGAGAGTCTGGAGGTGGTGCGCACAAATAAGTGATGAACCGGGACCCGGCTCATGGTGGCAGCTGGAGTTAGTCACAGTGCAACAGTGACTGCAAGGTCCCTAAAATCAGAGGGGCGCTAGAGGCTTTCCTGAATCCTGATGCCTAAACATAGGTGCCTGGAGACTGAGTGGCAGCAGTGATTTCCCACCCCACTGTCCCAGTATGTGCAGCCTGCTCTGAAAGCAGCAGAGACCACAAGCTTTTCACTACTTGCCAAAAAAAGTGCAAGCAGCCACATTTTTTTTATAATTTTTTTTTATAGAGGCATGTTTTATTTATTGTTTCTTTGTTTGTTTGTTTGTTTGTTTGTTTATACATGCACTGTGTACAGTCAGAAGTGCTGGAGGGTGAGAGAATTCACCAGAGGCAGAACGGGGTGCAGAGCAGGCAGAAGGAACGAAGCACACTGCTGAGGGGAGCAGCGGGCAGCAGGAGAGGTCTGTGCGCCATGTGGGACCCACATCTGGTGGCCAGGGAGCAGCCAGGGTTTGAAACCGCACCACAGAGGCTGCGGGCAGCTTCACAACCCAGCGTTCAACCGCTGTGCCACCGGGGAGGCCTAAGCAGCCACATTGTTTTAATAGGAGGTGCTGAGGCAGAAATGTGAAGGCTGGACTGGACAGTGTCAGATGCAACTGCACCAAGAGGTTGTGTCAGGCATTCTGGAGGTAGTGGCGGCAGTGAGCAGTGGTGCTGGAAGATCAGAAGATGCTGATTAGAGGTGGTTGTGCACATGCCTGCAGTGCCAGTGAGCAGGCGGGGATGTGGAAGATCAGGCATCGGTGTTATACTCTTTAAAGATGCCAAACATAGGCCGACAGGAGACAGCTCTTTTCACAAGTGGTGTCAGAGGACCAGGCAGCAATTTACAGCTCTTCCAGAGATGCTATGCATAGGCCAGGGACACCAGTCAACAGGCAATGTGGGAGCAGAATTAGAGGCAGAAGCACATGTCAAGCAGTGTTTCCAAGGAGAGATCAGATGCAAAGGTCTGCAAAGAATGAAGGTTTTGATGAATGAAGGTCTCAGTAAATGAATGTCCAAATGGAGTCTCCCAATCAACACGTGAAGCCAGCTACTGTCCCAGCTTATACTTACTTCAGTGTTATCCCCCTTTCATACTGGATTGGTGCATCTTCAAAACTGACACCATTTCAAGATTTGATTGGCTCCTGTGTAAGATAAAATCTGACTGTTCCTTTTAAAATGTCACATGTTCTTTAAAGCAGAACTCCCACCAGCATGTGAAACCCTATCTGCCCGGAGGTTGCGTGGTCTTTTGCCAGCAGTGGGTGCTGCAAAAGAGCCAGGCAGGAAGGCTGTGCTGCATTTAAATGGCACTGGCCAGGTTCAAACCCGACTGGCATGTACCCAAAACCACTCTGGTGCAAGGGGCCCCTTCTGCAGTGGAGCTGGTCATGCCCCATTGCAACTGGCTGCTGGGTAGGGGGAGCTGGAAGTTAGGGAGGGGTCTTCCTACACATGCTGCAGATGTAACACCTGCTATATAGTTTGCATGCTGATTTCCAGCAAGGCCTTTCCAGGACTAGGCACCTAACTACAGGAGGTGTCACTGATAGTGTTTTCAGTCTGAGAATTCAGATGTCTCCGGACTGGGCTACCTGATTGGATCTGATCTGACCATAGGCGTCGTCTATCCAATGTGCCCCCAGATCCTTCATGGCCTTCCGCTCATCGACGCCTTCTTCAGAAGATGGACTGCCTTGCTCCTGGAACTTGCCTGGTGTCGGCCACCTTATATCCCCCAGTGGCAACAACCCCATCAGATAGAGCATACACCAGACTGAGGGCAGGACTGCATCCTCACCCTGCCCTCCAAGGTTCATTGGGCCACCTCGAGCCGTTTACTCACTCCCCCATCCCCTGAGACTTCTTATTCATTCTTCCATTTGAAAGGCGACCCTGAGGGCATGAACATGGGAATGAGACCCAGAATCTCCAAGGGTACTAATTCCATTCATTGGGCACCCCCCTGAAAACCAGAAATTAAGCCGGGGATTATGACACTCAACAACTTCCCCCCTCAGCTCAGACCCCCCCGCCCCCACACAGCTCTGGCTCCCTCAGCTAGGACTTTGGGACAGATATATATTTTTAATTTTAGTCTCTAAATTTCATTTGAACGTTCTTGTACATTTTTGTAAGGTATTTGATTTCTCCTCTTAGGTGTAATTCCCCCACCACTCGTAATCCCCCCACCACCAGAGACTCTATTATCCATCACCATCGTAACCTGGTGCTTTTCTCTCCACTGTTTTGAGCCTTTTACCACCACCCCCTTCCACTGTATGTCTCAGATCTAACGTCATCTTGCAAGTTTTGTCTATTTCTTGAGCTTTTGTTTGGTTTCTCTGTAGTTCACATGTAAGTGAACAATCCAACATTTATCTTTTTCCTTCTGACTTATTTCACTGAGCATAATCCCATCCAGCTCCATCCATGTTGCCAGAAATGGCATGAGCTGACCTTTTTTGATTGCCAATTAGTGTTCCATTGTGTATATATCCCACAACATTTTACTACTGTCCATATTATTATGGTGTGAAGCAGAGAGGAAATGTTGATAGAATTTAGTTATTTTCACAAAATGACAATTTAACTTTACTACAGATACTGTTCAGCTCAAAGAAAAAAAAAATCTTCCATGAGTCAAAACAAAACGGAACTAGTTTCATTCCAAGCAAAACATACCAAGATTGTTAATCCACTCACGCATATGTAGAAATCACTCCATCTCAAATTCCATCTATTACCATGGGTCTTAAAAATTGTCAAGATGTCTCTCTTGTTCATTTCTCCAGAAACAATTTCTACAAGTACCAGAACTCTGAGATAACCAAGATCAAAAATCTGATACTAGGGTCTCCCTCCCCGGTGGTGCAAGGGGTTAAGACACAACCGATGAAGTTATCAGCAGCCTCTGCAGCATGAGATTAATCCCTGGCCAGGGAGCAACCCACATGGCGCAGCAGAACTTACCTGTCTGGTCCGCTGCTCCCCTCAGCAGTGTGTTTTGTTCAATCTGCCTGTTTTGTTCCCCACTCTGTCTCTGGTGAATCCTCTCACCCACCACACCTCTGGCCTATACCCCAGTTCTTGTATGCATAAATAAATAAATTTTTTTTTAAAAATCTGATAATATCATTGACAAGGAAACTTTTTGAATATTATAACCTACAGCATTCCAAAACTACAATAATCATAATTGACAAGCAATATTATATCAGAATATAGTATATACCTAAGAAGTCTCACAAAAATTTTACAACCCAATATTAATGTCTATTTACATATTAAGGTTATATATGTCCCTCAAGTGAAAATACTTCCCATTAAGTTCGAATTCATCAGATAAATGCCCAGCAGGCAAGTGTGTTTAATGACTTACCCATAAAGAAAAGGAGAAATTTTGTGGGGTGGCTTAGCAGCTCCATGGATGTTCCATAAAATTACCTCTGATAAATGAAATAAAAGACAACCATTATTTCCTGAATTAGATTTCTGGGGAACTTTGCCCTAAATACTAAGGGGGGTGGCATTTAATTACCCAGTAGTGACAATTTGAAATGCCAAGCTCTGGATAGACTCAGCAGCTCAGTGGTGACAAAATGACCTTTCCCATGTCCTATATTCTCTCATTCCAAAAGTAACCATTTTCCTTCCACCAAACTTTCACTGATGTAAAACCCTACTTGTGAAATTTATAAATCCAGGTAAAATAAAAAGTATTCTTCCAAATCCTATAACTCTACAGGCACACAGTTTCCAGACTAAATTATTTAATTTCAAATTATGCCTTTTCATCAACAACTATCAATGGAAAAGCAGAAACATACAAACATACACAGCTGATATCTCTTAGTATTCATTAACCCAGATGTAAACTCTTGTGAAAACTGAAATTTAGTACATTGTGCAGTAATTGGAGGACTTGTTCTCTGGCTGCATTGACCTGCAAAAGAAAAAAGGAAAAAAGGGAAAAAAAGGAAAAAAAGGGCCTCTCTGGTGGCGCAGTGGTTGAGCACTGGGTAACGAAGCTCCCCGCAGCCTCTGTGGCGACAGTTCGATCCCCGGATGCTCCCTGGCCACCGAAAGAGGGTCCCGCATGGCGTGCAGACCTCTCCCGCCATCCGCTGCTCCCCTCAGCAGTGTACTTCGGTCCTTCTGGCTGCTCTGCTCCCCGCTCTGGCTCTGGTGAATTCTCTCACTCTCCCGCGCTTCTGACTGTACCCAGTGCATGTATAAACAAACAAACAAATAAATAAACAAACAAATAAATAAAATATGTGCCTCTTTAAAAAAATAAAAATTAAAAAATAAAGAAAAGAAAAAAATAGGGGGCCTCCCCGGTGGCACAGCGGTTGAGCGCTGGGTTGTGAAGCTGCCCACAGCCTCTGCAGTGCCAGCTGGATCCGGCTGCTCCCCGGCCACCTGAGGAGGGTCCCGCATGGTGCGCAGACCTCTCCTGCAGCCCACTGCTCCCCTCAGCAGTGTTCTTCAGTCCTTCTGCCTGTTCTGTTCCCCACTCTGGCTCTGGTGAATTATCTCACCCTACTGTGCTTCTGACTGTACCCAGTGCTTGTATGTACGTATGTATAAATCAGTCAATAAATCAATCAATCAATCAATAAATCTTCTAAAAAAAGAAACTGCTAGAAATCTATCAAAGAAAGATATCATGATGTCTTATAACATGGAATTTAAGCAATATACCTCTAAGTAAACCTGGGGTAAAAGTGAAAGTCTCAAAGGAAATTAAACAAAATGAAACTTGACATCTTTGTTCATAAAAGCCCAAACTAGAAAATACCCAATTGATCTTCAAAGATAAATGATTAAAGAACTGTGATACATCCATATCATAGAATTCAGCTCAGTCATAAAAACAAGAAGCTATTGCCACAAATTATTTGAATTTCAAGGGAATTGCGCTAAGTTGAATAATCTAATCTCTGCATTTTACAAACTATATTATTTAATTGATATAATACTCTTGAAATAACAAAATTATAGAGATGGAAAACCGATCAGTAGTTTTCTACTGCGTGGCCAAACGAGGGGCTGAAGCATCCTGTCTTATCTGTGTCTGTGCTCCATGGTGGTTCACGACACTTGTCCTGTGGTGTTCCAGTGCCTGACTGAGCACAGCAGGGAAGATAAGGAAAAGAAGAAAACATTTCCTTAAGTGGGAAAGTTATTTTATTGGGATGACTTTTATCCTTCCTCTCAAAGAATAGTCTATCTTTGTGTGATTGGCCTAAGTTATTTTTACTTTCCTTCAGTTTCCATAGCAACATATTTCTTACATCCCCTCATATTGTCAAAAGCAATTCTCCTAAAGTTGCATTTGCTAAGTAACCTGCAAATATGTTCTATCATTGTTTTTCTGGTAATATCTTCTAGAGAAACTACTACCATTTTGCAAACAACAACAGAGGCTGATCAACAGCTCAGTGGGCTGGTTAACCATGAATAAATACACGGAATTCAGCCTATACCCTCTTTATTGTTCACCCAAGAATGTGCTAATTATGTTAAAAATCACTGCAGCTATCTCCTCTGGGAAGACTTGTGTTATTTATGGGTCTACGAGATGCACAGAGAATGGTAACTATTCTCAGGGTCTTACAATCTATTGCCGGGAGGTAAGGTCTGCAGGAGGGAAGAAGACAGGACTTTAAGACGTATAGAGGAGAAGCACATGAGTCCAACTTGGTCAGGTGATGCTTGAAGGGTCTCTGTGTGTGTGTGTGTATGTGTGTGCATGTATGTGTGGTGTGAGTTTACTCTGTGTAATATGTAGTGTGTAGGTATTGGGGTTTTATGTGGTGTGTTTGCATGTACATGGTGTACATACATGTGTGGCCTGTATGGTGTGGTGCATGTGTGGTGTGTTTTTATATGTGTCACACCTAAGAAAGAAAACAGTACAAGTCATAAGGCAGGAGGCTGGGGGCAGTGACTCTTGTTGAGTTACTATATGATTGTGAGCCTCCTGCCTGAATCCCTCCCATCTCCCATAGGTGACAGCTCCTCTTCTGACCATGACTCCAGCAGAAGTGGCAAATGAGTTTGGCTCTTCCTGGCTACATACACATCTCAGCCCCACCTTCTGTGTGCATTCTCCCTTTTAATGTTTTTTAAGATTTATTTATTTATGCATTCAAGAACTGGGGTACAGGCCAGAGTGGGGGGGTGAAAGGATTCACCAGAGGGAGTGGGGAGCACAACAGGCAGATCTATTGAAATACACTGCTGAGGAGCAGCAGGCAAGACAGGAGAAGTCTGCTGCACCATGTGGGTTTTTCCCTGGTGGGCTGGGGATGAACTTTTGCTGTAGTGACTGGTGATAGCTTGATAGCACTGTCTTAACCCCCGCGCCACCAGGCAGGCCTGCATTCCCCTTTTAACCTTGAGCAAATTGTTTCACCTCTCAGTTCCTTCACCTGACGAACAGAGGTAAGATAATAATAGTCTCACACCAGATGAGAGGCAATGAGTAACAGAATGTGCAGATCAAAATGAGCACATGGCAAATGATAACGACTGTGGTGGTGAGGTGAGGATGGTTAATAATCTGACTTTTCCATTAGGAATTAATATGGAACATTTGCATAATGTACCCAGGAAACAGGGAATGGTACTGGGACGCCTGGGCTCTACACCTCCCCAAACGCAAGCATGTTTCTATGTCTTAAATCTGTCTGCTATCTCAAGGGCCAGCACTTGATGAGACTGTGCTGACCTCTCCCTGGTATGACCAGTAATAACAACTGTAAACTGCAGTTCATGTTTGTCCAGTAGGCTTCAGCTCATGAGCACTTCTATCTGCAGTGTGATCAGTGCATCCAGTGGGAGCTGATGGGATGGCCAGGGTCATCCAATAAATGCCATGGATCCTGCTGTCACCTCCAGGCCCCAGTGAGTAAAGCTGGGCACATTTGCATACACTAAATGGCAAGATGTGTCCAGATAAGTACAGGCAGTGGCTGGAGGGCCTTACTCCACCCTAGACAGGCCCCAGGGGTTAGGGTCTCTGTTCCAGGTCATCACAGTGTCTGCCCCCTGCAGGAGCAAGGGTGAAATTGAACCTCTCTCTGTTCACTTTCCAGGGCTGTAGAATTGAAAAAGATACCTCGTTTTATTCCAGTTGTCTTTCGAAAAGCCATGAAAAACATTGTTGAGAAAATAAATAGCCAAAAAAATAAATCAGTAAAACAAAACAAAATGAAATGTAAAATAAAATAGACCGATCCTAATTTTAAATAAAGTGTGGAAACCTGCTAAGTCAGGGTCCCGATTTATTCTCTGTCATGAAGTGATGTCCTTGCCAAGCTGGCAGTTTGCCTGGCAACAGTGGGCATAGTGTGTAGAGCTCAGGGTCTCTAGGAAAGGGAAGAGAAACAGGCCCCCTACACTTCATCCCGAGATTCAGAGTGACTGCTGTTCTGGGTAGGCCCCGACGGCCTGGGATTGCTACCTTGTGCAAGTTCCATGCAGTGAGGGGATTGAGGGCCCTGAAATTAAAAAAAGAAAAAAAAGAATCCTGGTGAGGTTAGAAAGATAGGAAACACGGTAGCCGAAGAACTGGCCCAAGGGCAGATGGTCAAATGTACATCTAGGTCTGAGTCTGAGCCTGGGGTCTGAGTCTGGGCCTGGGCCTGCTGGGACAAGGCAGGCTTCTACAGGCCCCAGGGAGGCCAGGGCACTGGTATGGCTGTAAGTCATGCCAAAGACATCCTCAGACGGCCTTAGCCGGAGCCCCCCGGCAGCCTGCACCTGGTGTAGGAGGATGCCAGGAAGAGGTCATCCTGGTGGTTGGAGGATGCCAGCAAGAGGGCCTCCAGATTGGGGAGCATCATGACAGCAGTAGCAGCGGCAGTGGCCTCTGAGGGCCCCAGAGGGTCTCTGAGCTCTGTCTGTGTCTTGGCAGGACAGTGAGTGGTGAGTAATTTTTCCAGGTCTTCAGAGCACCTGCTGTTGGGCATTGAGATTCTCTGACCCAGGCGGACAGGATGGTGCCTGGCCCTGGAGTCTTTGGAAACACCTAAGAGCAGGGTAAGTCCTGGACTTAACCAGTGGGAGGGTTTGGGGGCCAGAGGGGTGAAAAGGACAGTTATGGGAGGCTCATGTGCTTCACTTTGAGATGTTAAAGGGGAGCATCAGTTATATTTCAGAACTGAAAGATGCACAGCCCAGATGTATATGCATTTCATTACCTATACACTCATCATGAAACAGATGCTTGTTACTGTATACACCGGCATCAACTTTGCCAGCATATTTATTTGGGTTTTAAAGATCAGTTAGGACATGGTTGAGTTACAAAAGATCGTACTGTATATTAGGATTAAAAGTACATGTCAGTGAATTGCATTTATTTAATAAGTGTAGTATGCACATATTGTGTGCAACATTCATTTGTTTGTTTGCAGAACAGCTGTCCATCTCCCCATCACTGCTAGGGCACACTTAGAATTACTTTTCTTTTCTTAAAAATACTGAAGCAAGGTCCAGTACGAAGCCAGACAAGGCCAGCCCTGCATCCTCTGTATTCTCTCAGCAGTATGCTCAACAGCGGGGTTCGGTTGGCAGTTGCTTAATCTTCCAGGCCAAAATGAACCATCAGACAATTGTATATACAATACCGATGGCATTGTCGCAAAGAGTGCCAGAGATCTAACACTTCATGGACGCGTATCATCTGCTAACCACTTCAGCGTGTGCCCACCGGGGTGGGTGGGTCCTCGAGGGCAGCCTAGTCTCACTTGGTCCCTACAGGTCCCTAGGTCTAAAATTGGCCTGGCATGGCCTTGGCAAACTATGCCTGTTTAGAGAAAGATGGTAATAGTTGGAGAGGGTCCTGTAAGTAATCACTGGGGGAGGGGAAGCCTCTAGACTAGGAACCTCGAAGATGCAGTCTGCAGAGGCCTGCTTTGTCCCCAGCAGGTGTTGGGTTGCTTATTCATCCAAAGAGCCAGCTGTTTTCTTGCTGGACGTCAAGGTTATTATCAGGGGAACTTATGTTCATCCAGGACACTCACATCACCCTTGGGCCTCAGCAGAGCGTCCCATGAACTCTCCTAACTCCCAGTCTTTCCCTCTTTGGGATCACTGTCCTTTCTGACCTCTGTCCAGCACATCAGGAGTCACTGCAGTCTCCTGCAAGCTCCCAGGCACCACAGTGCTACCTCTACTCACTCCTGCCTTGTCCTTCAGGATTTATTTGTCTACAAGTTTGTGCTATAAAAGGCAAAAATGTGAGTCATAGGTCTATGATGACCAAAATTGGTATGTTTTACCTTCCACAAACTCTGGTGTTTTCAGAGCTCTCTTTACAAATAAAACTGCTTTACTTGGCAAGAGCACTGGATGTCAGTGAGGCAAATGGCCAGAATTCCCCAGATTGCAAAAGCTTCTGACCCTCGCTGTTGCTGTCCCTACAGATACCTGATGAACGGGTAGTGGGAAATTCTGGAAAAACTGTTCCAGACCTTCACTGGGAATTTTCATAAACACTCAGACCTCCTCAGACATTCTCATCTGCTCTCCACTTCAAACTGCATCCTTACTGCTGCTCCTGCCCCCATCCCTGCCCTAGCATTACCTGTAGAATGGCAACAGTGGCCTGTGCCCAGTGTCTCCAAAAGGGCAGTCTGCTGTTGGATTACGCCAACATCGCTCAAATGGCTGTCATACTGGTCCTGTTCTCTGGCACCATTGCCTGCTGACCAGTGCTGACCAGCAACACTGACCTGTATCTCTGAGAGAGGTCCATTGTTCTATTCTCTAGGACCACCTTCCTCTATCCTCTCTGGCACTGTCCAGTGCGGCATCTGTCATTGGCCAGCCCGGCCTTCAAAGAGGTGCTGCTTGTTGCTGTGGCACCATCTCAGCAGCACCCCCTGTGGTTACCTCCAGTTGTTATGGCGAGTTGGATCCTGGTGCACCACTTACAGGTGTGCAACCGGCTCCAGGCCCTCATCAAAGGGATGCCATCTTGTACAAGCAGACTTTGGTTGGGACTGCTGGACACTGTGGACCCTGTTGGCTAGGACAGCTGGCCACTTGTGGCCTTAGAAACTCTTTTTTTCGGGCCTCCCCTGGTGGCACAGTGGTTGAGTGCTGGGCTATGAGGCTGCCCGCAGCCTCTGAAGCGCTGGTTCAATCCCCGGGTGCCAGCGAGGGTCCCACATGGCACGACAGACCTCTTCTGTCTCTCCCGCTGCTCCCCTCAGCACTGTGTTTCGTCATTCTGCCTGTTCTCTTCCCCACTCTGTCTCTGGTGAATCCTCTCACCCTCCTGCGCTTCTGACTGTACCCAGTGCTTGTATAAATAAATTAATATATAAATCTTTAAAAAAAAAAAACTTTTTTTTCCCAGTCCCCGCTTTGTTAATAAACCCCTTTGTTGCTGCACCATGAGCCTGAGTGGTGTCTTGCAATCATGAGTGTAGGGGTGAGGACCCACCATGACCTGTCCTCAGCCTTTGTACTGTTTTAAGGTTCCACCCTGGAGACACTTTTGTACACACATAAGCAGTCCCATAAGTGTGTTTCCTGATTTCTCCTTATGGCTCCATCCTGCAATTGACCTGTGGAATTTATCTTTCCTATTATGAAATCACAGAGAAAGAAAGCAATAGAGAAAGCACAATTACCTTCTTTTTCAGCCCCAACACGCCAGAATTCGTCTGATTATTGCCTCTTCCCAGGCTCCAGGCTGATCTGGCTCTCAACACACTCCAGGAAGATCACCTCATAAAAGTGGGCCTCTTTGACCCATATCTGTGGTGAGTTTGTGCTGTGTTTTGGGGCACCGTGAAGAGGCACTTTTTTCAGACCCGTGAGTTAGAAGGATTGGTGGCTTGTCTCAGGAATCAAATGTTTTTATCAATATAAATTCCCACCCCATACTCTTTATATCAAGTCCCACACCTCAGGACGTCCTGGCTGAGGCTTAACTATATCCTCTATGAAGAATCATTTTATGTGTAGTAAGATTACTAAGTGCATTGCCCTCCAAATAAAGCAGCAAGTCACCTAGCAGTGTGAGTAATGCAGGATAAAATATATTTCAAGAAACCCCTATTAAATATTCAAATAAACATTATAAATGCTGCAGAGCCACTTTATAGTTTTCTTGGATGGCTATTATAAAATCATTAAAGATCTTCAATGCCAATCAGGGTGCATTATGAGATGATTTCTGGAATTTGTCAATGCTGTAAAACTACGTGGCACATGCACATATGTGTGCCTGTGTGTGTGTCCAAATGCTGCATGGCTCAAACTAACAATTGTGTCCCTGACTCATCAGTAGCAACCCTCCATGACAACAGCACTCAGCCAGCAAAGGGGCCCAGAATTCCCAAGGCAAGTTTATAGGACACACTTCCCCATACCATTCTACATGCTGTTGCTAACAAAGTCATAGCATGTTTGGAGTAACCCAAAGCACAGATGCAGAAGAGTGTGTGTGATGTCCACCTGCCTTGCTCCTAGAGGTGCCTTGGGCCCCAGCACAGCTTCCCCTAAGCCAGGCCATCCTAGCCTTGCTTGGAATTTTTTTTCCTCAAAATTGTAAGTGAGAAGACTTTGCCCACAGAACCTCTCTTCACTCTGACCTCCTGCCTGTGGGTCCTCTTCCTTCCTCACTCCTGAGATCTACTCTCACTTTTGTCTACTGAGACTCCCAGACAGAGTTCTCACTCACTGCCCCTTCAAGAGCAGAGATGTGGCAACTGCAACCTCTTAGAGGGCTTCGGAAGAAGAGCTGAGATAACTGCCCACCTCCTCAGAGAACGAAGGTTAGGACAGCAGTGCTCACAGGTGAGTCCACTGCAGGGTGAACATGTTGGGCTACTCAGAAATCCTGGAGGGCGAGCCTCAGTCACTGTGGGAGGCAGCCAGCACTTGCTGGCCTTCCAGAGGCTGATGTAGCAGAACACTCTGCGGGGACACAGGAAGATATGTGAATGCCAGATCATGGCACAATAGGGACACCAAATAAAGAGCACCAGGGCAAAACTCAAAGCACAGACTGAGGAACCAGGCTCATTGTGTGGTTGAAACAGAACTTTTGGTTTCTATTTGTTCTTGGAGGAATACGGAATCTGGATGTGGCACCCACTATATTGGGATGGTATTTATGTGGCAAGATTCCAAGCAAGACCCTCAAAGGGACCACCTGAGTGAGCTGAGAAAAATCTATGCTGACAGTGACTAGAGGAAGAAAGAAAGAAAGTAAGTCAGGGAGAGGCAGGCGTGGTGTTGGCACAGCAACAGTCCTACGCACACTCCCTGCCATGGAGTGCAGGGTGGCTGGATGCAAGACCTAATTAAAAGCTCATGAGTACAGGAGGGCCAAAGATGGGAAACACTGAAACCCTGAGAGCCTGCTGACTGAGAGAGAAACTGTCCCTTTAGCAGCCTAGCAGCTCCAGGCAGGAGACAGCAGCTTCTCAGGGCTCCTCGGCTGAGGATCCTCCATCAGGCTCTTCTTGGGAACTTCAGAATGAGGCTTTCTTCTCAGGATGAGTCTTTGTGGGACTCAGTGTGTCATGATGAATGAGTAAAGAACTAGGAACAGTGCCAGTCCAGCGGGGAGACACCCCTGTGTGGTGTCTAGGCAATGGTTAAACACATGGCAAGCCCTGTATTTGAGAGGGTTTTGTTGAACAGGGCATAGCTTCAGAATGTCCTGTCCTACAAACATGGGGTTGGGTGCCCTATGGCATTTACTTAAACTTTCTCAGTCTCAATGTCTTTATCTTAAAAACATGGATAATGACATCTACCTCTCAAAGGAATTATGAGAATGAGTTGTCCTTTGACATAGATCATTCTGCCTTTTCTTTGGCACTCTGAGTGTATCCAGTGAATGTTTATGGACTAAGAGTGCATCATGACCACAGGCTGAGAAATGTGTTCATTCAGGATTCTGATGTGATGTACTAGGGTTGATCTTGCTTATTGTCCATGGATATTTCCTGTAATGACACGCATGGGCCTGCCTTGGTTTCTGGATATCAGGACATGAAGTGGCAGTGACTTGAAGTCATTATGAAGGCCCTCAGTAGTGCCTGGATCAAGCAAAATGAACTAACTACTCCAGAGTAAGAAGGTGCTGAAGAGTCTGTCTGAGCCTGGGAGTTGAGTGGGAGAGGACTCAGAACTCAGAGAACAGCCCCAACTGCCTGCAAGGCTCTTCATGCTTCACCATGCACGGGCGGATGGCAGCTAGGCCTCAGCATGCCAATCAATCAGGGTTACCTTCTGTTTATTATTTATTTTTAATTGTAACTATTAAGATAATTTCAGAAGTTCACCTGAACTACAATTTGTCTGCTTCAGTTTAAACACTGAAGGAGACACAGGATTCCTGCCCCCCACAGTTACTTTTTGGTGTCAGTCTGTGCTGGGTTCTGTGTAGAAACCGAGGCTGCCATGTGGAGTTGGTACCTTCTCCATCACAGTGAGATAGGTGTTTGGATGGAGGGAATCCAGGTGTTCTGAACCCAACTCAGGGTCATGGGGGACTTCATGAAGCGGTGACACCTGAGCTTAGATCAAAAAGACAAATAAAAGTTGGCAAGATGGAAAATTAGGAAAGGCTAGGTTCTTCAATAATTATTTAGTATCTTATTGTCTAGAGTAGTGAAGATATAAACCTTTATTCTAGGAGGTGATAAAATCATGGGTAACAACTGTTTCCAAAGGAGAGGTGGACATTGCTGAGGTGCTGCCAGTGGGCAGACACAGGGTGGTTGTGGCTCAGGAAAGTCTTCAGTGGAGATTTGAATGCTTACCAGGAGTTTGGTGGTTTATATAGAAGAGTGTTTCAGGCAGAAGGGAGAGCACATGAAGAATCAGAATTTTGAAGACTTGTTGGCAATTTTAAGGACATAAAAGAAACTCAGTCTATACAGAGCATGGGTTGTTGAGTGGAGGAAAGGGTGAAAGGGGAGAGCCAGGAAGGGCCTGACCATGACATTTTTAAATCAAGTGAAGCTTCATGGACAGGCGGAAGCATTCTAAACATGGCAGTGATGTTTAGATTTCTGGATATAGAAGAAGAATACTTTGGGCTCTGTTAGGGAGAATGAATTGAGGTGAGACTGGCAGTAACTTCACTCTCCAGGACAGGTCTCCTGGTTCAAGGGGAGCGAGGAATCCTTTTCAGTATTCACTTTAGTAATTAGGATGGTGGTGGTCTGTCTGAGCCTCGGTAGGGACAGTGGATATTGAGATTGCAAATGGATTATGCCGACGTTTGTACAATCAGTTAGGTTAGAGAAAGATTTTAAACCCAAAACTGCATATCACAAATCCTTTCATGCTTTCAAGAATAATCTTTCACCAATGAAAACACTTCTTCCTGTCAGCGTATTGCAGAAGGAGGAGTGACAGGTGAATCAGCCTTCCTGCACAGAGTGGGTGATGGTGGCATCAACTGTGCATGTGTCACCTGTCCTGCTGCCTCGCTCCCATTGGCAGGGTTTCCCGAGATCCCAGGTTTCTCCATCAGCACAGATGCCACCCGCAGTGTGTGGTCTTAGACCCTGACTGCACTCAGTGGCAGGTGCTGGTGGTCAGTTGCACAGGAGCACATCCTCAGTTGCACGTGAGCTGCCAAAGAGACAACAATCTGCCCCACCCTGGGTCAAACTCAGCCAAAGTGAGGCTCATGTCACTCTGCTTTATTCTTTGCAAACCAGTGTCAGAGAAACAGGGGCCTGATGTTTCATCTTGCTAATAGTGGTCAAATTTCATTAATGTTCAAAATATTTTATGCTCAGGACTTGATCAATTTAAAATTATTTCCAATTAATCTGATATTTTATTTTTTTAAAGATTTATTTATTTTTTATTGATTGATTGGTTTATACATACATACATGCAAGCACTGGGCACAGTCAGAAGCACAGGAGGGTGAGAGAATTCACCAGAGCCAGAGCGGGGAGCAGAGCAGGCAGAAGGACTGAAGGACACTGCTGAGGGGAGCAGCTGGCAGCAAGAGAGGTCTGCGCGCCATGTGGGACCCTCCTCCGGTGGCCAGGGAGCAGCCGGGGATCAAATTGGCGCTGCAGAGGCTGCGGGCAGCTTCGAAACCCAGCGCTCAACTGCTGCACCACCGGGGAGACCCTAATCTGATATTTTATTTATTTATTTATTTTTAAATATATTTATTTATTTATTTATACAAGCACTACGTACAGTCAGAAGCGCCGGGAGGTGAGAGAATTCACCAGAGCCGGAACAGGGAACAGAACAGGCAGAAGGACCGAAGGACTCTGCTGAGGGGAGCAGCAGGCGGCAGGAGAGGTCTGCACGCCGTGTGGGACCCTCTCCCTGCGGCCCAGGATCGACCTGGTGCTGCAGAGGCTTCGGGCATCTGCTTCGCAAGCCAGCGCTCAACCGCTGCGCCACCGAGGAGGCCCCTAATCTGATATTTTAAACCAGACACTCCTTGCCAGGACAGAGACTGTTGGCACAACCAAATGCTCACCTCCAGCCTCCGTAGTGATCAGGTGGGGTCACAAAGCTGCTTGGTTCACAGGGGGTTGTAGCCATGTGTGGTATAAACCACAACCTTGTCTAGACCTAAAACATATTCCACCCGGTCCTCTAGCTTTCTCCTACTCTTTTGTGATGAGGCCCACCCTAGATTCCCTGTGCCAGCTGGCAGAACTACAAGGGGATAGAAGCCCACCTAAGTCCCTTAAACTTTGCTTGAGTGAGAAATAAATCGTTCCTTTGTCATACCAGTGGATTCGGGGCCTTATGAACATAGCACAGCATATCAAGACTAACATGCCTTTGCAACCCTAATTACAGCTGGTATGACTATTTATTTTCTAAAGTGAAATTCGCCTCCACTGTTTTGAGAGGACCCATATTCAGGACGTACCTGCTCTTTGCCACATTTTAGAAAAAGCATGGTTATAATGAAAGCATTTTTAACTCCCATGGGGCCATCCAGGAAGTATGATAATGATGCCTGAACATTGGACTTGGGCAAGAAGAAAGGCAGATATGATGATGTAGTGTTTTCCTTAGGAGAGAGAAATCTGGAGAGAAAGTCCAGCCATTTCTGATTTGCTTAGCTTTATTTTGTAGAACATGAGAAGAAATGAACAATTCCATGTTGGAATGCTGGTTAAGGTACCTGTATATACCCTTGTTCAGAATCCAGTACAATTTTG
This sequence comes from Talpa europaea, assembly GCF_964194135.1. Lineage (NCBI taxonomy): Eukaryota > Metazoa > Chordata > Mammalia > Eulipotyphla > Talpidae > Talpa > Talpa europaea. The sequence goes on from NC_140075.1 coordinate 17,476,316, forward strand.
GATACACAAGCTTAAAACATAGACAAGGAATTGGCACTGGAATGATAGAATTTGGGTTGTTAATGTATAAATTGAAGGCATCAGACTAACTAGCTCACCTCAAAAGAACCAAAAATAAGAAAGACAAAATCATAAGCTAGAACCCTAGGAATGTTCACAGCATGCAAGCAGATACTTTGCAGAGGTTGTGAAGGAGGCAGAAATATGTGTGTGAGAAACAAGTTAATGTGGTGTCAAGGTAACCAAGAAAACAAGGAGGAGGTGAAATACCCTGTTGCCTTCTGGTGGAGATCTGAATTGAAAACCAAGCGCTGTCAGCCCTGAAGAAGCTGATAGGGCCCAGCAGGGCAGCATGGATGGAACCAGTGCAGGGGATGCCCTGTCCTGAGGGGTGACTGGGAGGCTGGTGACATTTCCAGGAGTCCGGCTACCATGAGTCATGGGAATGAAAGTAAAATGATTTACAACTGAGGCAGAATTCTTTTGTTAAGAGAAGGGTGAGTCAAGTTCCCATGCCAGTGGGAAGGAAGAGACAAGGTAACAGGAGCATGTCACTGAAGCAGGTAGGGCAGGGGCAAAGACAGGGAAAGACTCTGGGCTAGACATACTCACAGTGTGGGCGCCTGGGACGTTCCCCATGAGAGGAGTCCATTCTCATAGTGAAGAAGGATGTCCGCCAGGAGAGGGGAAGAGATGGAGAGGAAACATGGGGAAGCCTTCAAGGGAGCTGGGGAGACAGCTTTTAGGGCAACATAGAAGCCTTGTTCTCACAGTTAAGGCTGGAAACATAAATTTGCAGTGCAACAGTCCACACAGTCTTCTGTTTTTCTAAAATTATGCTGAACAAGATGTTTGTGAAAGTGACAACAGCACACACTGAAATATTCTGGGATTGTGGTATTATTGAATTAGTGTGAATGATAAAAAGAGGCACAGAAGTGAGGACAAAGGAGGCAAACTGAGCTGGAGGTCCCAGTTCTCAGGTGATAGAATCACTTTCTCCACGGACAGCACTTTTACAACAGCCATTGTCCCCTATCCCCTTTATAAGAATTAAGAGCAGAATATTTTGGGCCTCCCTGGTGGCGCAGCGGTTGAGCGCTGGGTATCGAAGCTGCCCGCAGCCTCTGCAGCGCCGGTTCAATTCCTGGCTGCTCCCCGGCCACTGGAGGAGGGTCCCACATGGCGCGCAGACCTCTCCTGCCACCCACTGCTCCCCTCAGCAGTGTACTTCGGTCCTTCTGCCTGCTCTGCTCCCCGCTCTGGCTCTGGTGAATTTTCTCACCCTCCGCGCTTCTGACTGTACCCAGTGCATGTATAAACAAAAACAAACAAACAAGCAAATAAATAAATAAAACATGCCTCTATTAAAAAAAAAAAGAACAGAATATTTCATTCCTTTAACATTTAAGAGGCAAATCTGATGTGGTAAAAAATAATCTTGAGACTTTGCTGTAATGGAAATTAGACTCATATGTTATCTGCTCATCCATTAATCTATCCATCTTTAACCCGTCCCTCAAGATGACTGTGTATCCTCTGCTCTAAACAGTTCCCTGAGAGAACAGAAGTGGATACTGTGGGCCACATCTTCTGCCCTTGAAGTAACTTGAAAGACAACACCCGTCCTTTCTCTCAGGCCTCAGAGATAGCATCAGGTTTTCTCCAAAAGCCTGTCAATCTGCAGCTACACCTTGTCTGTCACTCTGCAAGAGCACATGTGATGCCTCCTGTCTCTTCAGTACAGTCTGATTTCATAATGTTAAGCGGACTCGAACAATCATCAGCAGACATTTCATGTTAAAGCATTGATGATATATTTTCTGATCAGTTCATTTCTTTATAAAAACAGGATCACAAAACAATTGGGATTAAAATGAAGTTGTTGCAACATTCCAGACTGTGAACCTGCATTGTGTTGAGTCCGTGGTAGGTGCTCGGTAAGTTCTCAGTATCTATAAATAGCTTCATGGTTTGCAAATATGGCTTTTTCAATGGAGTTACAGTGTCTAAAAGTACTAAAAGTAGAAACATACCATATCAAGTTCCACTGTTTGTAGTAATTCAGCGAACTTGGCAGGTAAAGGATGGTCAGATCAGGAGGGATTTTAGTTTCCTTACTGTAGTGGCAGGAAGGGCCAGTGCAGGTTTTCTATGATTGGAGCAGACAGTAAAGGAGAATCCTGGAGCCCTTGGTGGCTCTCCAGGATTTTAGTGCCATTTTACCAGGTACACAGCAGACAGGGGTGCCGGGGGTCCAGGAGGGTGGCATGCCTTCCAGCCCCCAGCAAGTCTTCAGTCTTTCTGGGTTCTCTGGCCTTCTCTCGTGGCCTCTGCTTCTCTGCTATTTCTCCTCATTCTCTTCTGGTAGTTTTGTTCTGCTCTGCTGCATCCCTGTGACACCGCCCTTATAAGCACCATCTCAGCCCAGGTTAATTCCACCTCGATATGGCCACACCCCACTCCAGGTGCCCGCCATGAGGCATGCATTCAGGACCACAAGGATCCATCATCAATCCTAATGGCGGGAGGGCAATTATTTACACTAAACTTACAATCCTGAACTTTTATGATTCTAGGAAATTCTGATCCTAGGAAAATGGGAATCGAAGTGAGCAAAATCTGGATTTCATTTTGGAATCTCAGATAGGTAGGTGTAGGTGGCCCTGCTGAATTGCCTCTAAAGGAACTCGAGGGAGTCATAGTCCTCGCAGCAGGCATATAAAATTGTAAGCATTTGGGTAAATACCTAGAAGTGGAGTTGCTGGATCCTATGGAAGCTCTGTCTTTAGTAGGTCAAAAAATCTCCACACATCTCTCCATAGTGGTTGGACCAGTTTGCACTCACACGAGCAGTGCAGGAGAGTTCCCTTTTATCCACATCCTCACCAACATTTGTTGTTGCTAGTTTTTTAAATATGTGCCATGCTCACTGGTGTTAGGCGGTATCTCACTGTAGTTTTGATTTGAATTTCCCTGGTTACAAGTGATGTTGAACATTTTTTCATATGCCCGTTGGACCATTTGCATTTCCTCTTTGGAGAGGTATTTACCCAAATGACACAGAAACATTAATTCCAATGTGCACCTGCACCCCTATGTTTATAGCAACACTATTTACAATAGCTAAGCTATGGAAACAACCCAAATGCCCCAAAAATGGATGACTGGCTCAAGGAGATGTGGTACATATACACCATGGAATATTACTCAGCAATCAAAAAAAAGATAAACTCATGCCATTTGCAGCAACATGGATGGAGCTGGAAGGAATCATGCTCAGCAAAATAAGCCAGAAAGAAAAAGAAAAAAATACCGGATGGCCTCACTGATAGCAGAAATTTAGAAAACCTAAATAAGGGACCAGGAAAAAGACTGATTAATACAAAGTAAAAATCAAAATCAACAAGCAACCATAAACCAGAGACACACTATGGGAAGGGGGTGGCAGGGAGAGGAAGGATTAGGTTCATAATAAGGGGGTGCAATTGTATGGGGAATATAACCAAAATGATAATGCATGCATTGTGCAAATATGAAAATGATGTAAGAATTATATAAAATAAAATATTAATTTAAAAAATGAAAATTAAAAAAAAACAAAAGAAAAACAAAAAAAAATAAAATTGTAAGAAGAGGATATCATTCTCGCCAATACCCAGGTGAAGCCAATACTGTCCTGTTGGGACAGCTGTTCTGATGAGAAGAGAGTCTTGTCTGCAGTCAGTCTGGTCTCCTGTCCTGGACACACAACACAGGATAATGAGCACTGAGTGCTACCTGGCATGCACTTGCTGAGGAACTGTGGACACATGATCCAGACTTGGTAAGTCAGCACCTTTGGGAATCTGCCCTGGAGGAAGCGCAGCAGACAACCTACACACAGGCTTGAGCACTGTTGACAGGCCCAGCACCACTGAAGCCTTGTCGTGGAATCAGCATGAACTTGAGATTTCGGCTTCTGCTTGTCCACATCCTCTGTGTGTGGTTCGGGGTTCATCCCCTCAGTCCACTTGACTCCTTTTTTTCTTGATGACAACCAAACTGCTTTAACTTCAGAATGACCAGTGAGGAAGAACACTTGAAGGGGTCTGAAAATGGGGAATGTTGCCAGAATCTGGGGCTTAAAGTTAGGTGTATTGCTGAGGTGAAAGGGTGACTCTTTGTCTAGAATTTGAGGTGAATGTTCACTTGGTGTGGGGGTTTCCTATGGTCAACTAACCTCTGTGATAAGAAGGTCAGTGTCAGGAAAGGCTGAAAGGGAGTCCAGCCATGCGGGTCAGTGTAAGGGCTTTAGGGAAGGCAGCCCCACTGTGCCAAGTGATGGTGTAAAGCAACCAACCCATTCCGGGCAGGTTTATGAATGGTTCTAGCAGCCACATGCTCTTCGCCATTGTTTGTAGTCGCCCCACTCCTCCATACACACCACTTCTCCACCCTTAACTCCAGATTACCACCACACCGCACTGTGCTGCACCACCCTTATAAATCAGTCTCTTAGCTCAGGTGTACCCACTTCAGGTGCCCGCCATCAGGCATGCATTCAGGATCACAGGGTTCCCTCATCTATCCTGATGGCGGGAGGGCAGAAAAGCCTGCTAACTTTTACCTTACCCTACAGATGGGAAGGGCTTCAGACAGCTTCCCAGAGACCAGGGAGTGCCCTCAGTGGAGTAGTGCGGACAGAGTACAGATAATCTTCCAGGGAATCTTAGAAGGCTATGATTTGCAGGCCTGTGACCTCTAAGTCCCCCTCCAGTTTTATAGCTCATCATTTACAACCCTATTACCAAGCTAACCAGCCACAGAGTGAGGTTGTTACTTTATATAATAATTTGCCATAAATACTTCAATGCTAACCTTGGTGCATTAAAGATCTCTAAAGATTTCTTCAATCTAAATACAAATTCCATTGGGAATTACTAGGTTGTGAGGAACCTTGTTAACTCCCTAACAAGAGTTAAAGGGAAAACAGATGTCACCCTGAAAGCTTAGTTCCTTTTTACATCTCTTTGAAACAGTCAGTCAGTGTCGCTGTTCAAGTAAGAGCACTTTGCTTCCAGCAGCAGATCCTACAGGGGACATCGGGTGTGGGATCCAACACTTAGGCCTCGGAGCATTTGAGGAGCCAGAGCAGGTGGGGGCAAGGTTGGTGTGAGGACTCTGAGCGAAGGTGCCCACAGGTCCTGCGGATGGGTGGGTGGAGGGGCCCTGCTGAATGGTCTCTCTAAGGAACTCGAGGGAGTCATAGTCCTCACAGCTGGCAGAGCCTCGTCTCACCATATTGCCAGCTGGGCTGATGAGAAGAGGCTTGTCTGTGGTCAGTGTGGTCTCCTGTCCTGGCCCTATCTTCTAGGTTTGGAAGATGTGGGGAAATGTCTGTCCCTCTGGCAGATGAAGACAGCAGACCCGAGAGGAGCAGGGGTTGGGGTTCAGTGACACAACAGATCCAGTCAGGGTGTCTGCATGTCCCTCTCATGAGGACTAAGGAGGTGGTCTACAAAGGTGACCACCGAGTGATTCCACCAAGTTCAATATTCATGTCTCACCTCATCACAGCCAGGGATACACCTCATCTTGACTTGGAAACAAACCAACTTAAGCACTGTGAAAAAAAAATAGTGTCATCTTCTGTCTGTGAAGTATTTTATACAGTATAGAAAGAAAACAAATCTGTCTCATTTGTTTCCTGACCTTATACATAGTCATTGAGGTGCACATACTGGATCACTGAATTGGTAGAAAATTAGTGGTTGGAAAGTGAAATATAAGCTTTGCAGTTAGGTGTATTTGGGAAACTTATTTAGGATTCTTTGCTACAGAGTTGCTTGGATAATAGTCTTTCAAAACAGGATGGGGACATTCAGTATTAACTGGTTACACATCTCAAAGAATTAGTGTTCTTTGGAAAATTCTAACTTTGAAATTTAAATCAAAGTAAAAAAAAGAAAATAAACTATTACTGAAATTCATAGAGATATGGCAATAAGTAAACAGAAAACATTTACATAATAAATTAGATAATTTTCTTCAGCACTTAATCCAGATCAAAATAAATGCAGATAATAAAATTATAGATTAACTGTCTCACTGGAACTTATTAAGTCCTAAATTTTGTGTATTGATGGAACTTTGATCTATAAAATCATGAAAGAATGAACTTAGACTAGCTTTGAATGACAAAGAAAGCAAGATTAATTCACATGATAAGCTGGAAGTATAAGGCAACTTCCTTGACTAGTATAAAATTTGTACAAAAATCTAAATCTAAAATCATACTTAATAACAAGAAACTGGATGCCACTTAAAATTAGGAACAGGACCTCCCTTATGGTGCAGGGGTTAAAGAGAAAGGTGCAAGCTATTGTCAGCAACTGCTGCACGAGTTCAATTCCTGGCCAGGTAGCTACAGGCATGGTGCAGAAAACCTCTCCTGACTCCCTACTGCTCCCCTCAGCAGTGTGTTTCAGTCAGTCTTCCTGTTCTGCTCCCCACTCTGTCTCTGGTGAATCTTCTCACCCCCACACCCTTGGTCTACACCCCAGTGCTTGTGTGCATAAATGACTCTTAAAAAAATAAATAAAACTGGGAACTAATTAAAGCTGTCTCTTTTCATCGATTCTATTCAGTATTGTAATGGAAAGTTCTAGATAACGAAATAAACAAGAAGAAAGCAAAATATAATGTAGACTGATAAAAGAAAAATAAAACTATACTTATGCCCAGATGCCATTATTTTCAATGTAGAAAATATCAAATAACCCACAAAAATGTCCTGGAATTAAAAATTATTAAACAGTAGTATAAATACAAAGTATTCTTATTAAAAAAGAATCATTAGGAAAACATGCAACCCAGGGCTTCCCTGGTGGCCTAGGTTAAGCCTCAGTGCTCTCAACACTGCAGCCTGAGTTGGATCCCTGGCCAGGGAGCTAGCCATGTGTAGCACAGACCTCTTCTGTCTCGCCAGCTGTTCCACTCAGAGGGTTATTTCAGTCAATCCACCTGTTCTGCTCCCCACTCTGTCTCTGGTGAATCTTCTAATCCCCCACCTCTGGCCTGTACCTTAGATGTTTCATGGATAAATAAATAAACGCTTTTTAAAAATAAATGACCTGAAAAGACACTTCACCATAGTTTCCACATGATAAACAGGTGCATAGAAAGATTTTAAATATGTCATCAGAGAATTTAAAATTAAAAGAGAATTATATCACCACATACCTATTAAAATGACAAAATTCCCAAGCACAACAACCCCAAGTTCTCGTGAGGATGTGTAGCAACAGAAATTCCTCATTATTGATGGGATTGCAAAATGGCACCACTGCTTGGGAAGATGGTTTGAAATTGTATCTATACAAACTGTTTTGTTCTTATAAAACTAAACATACTCTTACTATATGATCCATAACTTGTCCTCACTGGTATTTATTCAAGTAAATTTTTAAAAGTAGTCCTACAGAAAAACCTGCATAGAAATGTTTGTACGGGCTCTATTCATAATTACTAAAACTTGGAAGCAACCAAGATAGTCTTTAACAGATGAACTGATAAGCTGTAGTATATTCAGACAATGAGCTATATAGCTCAGTGGTCAAAAAAAATAAGTTATCACATACATTTATACATATACTTGTGCCTTGAAAACATATATGTGTGTGTAAGTTATTCCTTTATCAAATAATATAAAATAAACAACAGAAAGAGTAAAACCTAATGTAAAATATGGACCTTAAAGATAATGTATCATTAATGGTTCATCAATTGTAACAGCTGAAGCACAGCAATGCAAGATATTAATAAGAAGGAACACTGTTTTTGGAAGGTTGAGGGGATGTATGGGAACTATGAGATTTCCACTCAATTTTTCTCCAAATATTAACTCATAAAATAAAGTCTATTTATTTAAAAACTACAAAATAAATAATTGAAATTTAATGAGACGTGGCGTGGCAGTGAGTGAACAAAACATACTTTTACCACATTTAGTAAGTTTTCTTCAGTAGCTTAATTAAAGACAAAATAAATAGAAAAGAGAAAATAATAAGTAATTCACCAGTATTTATCAAGCCCTATCTTTTCTGAAATAGAATTTTTGTGACATTTAGATAAATACTCAATCAGAAAAGAATGGAAATTCACTGAATGGTTGTGCCTATTAATAAAGTAAACAAGATTAATTTACATGGTTAAATACACTGAAAAAATAGGAAGCTTTTAGTGCAGTTCTTAGCACATAGTATATGCTCAACAAAGCTAACATGTGCTGGGTAGTTTGTGGTCTGTGTGACAGAAGTGAAACACTTAATACACATGATAATAATTCAGAGAACAGGGCCTCCCTGGCGGTGCAAGGGGTTTAGCACCACACTATGAAGCTGTCCACAGCGTGTGCAGCATGAGTTCGATCCCCAGCCAGCCAGGGAGCAACTCACATGGAGCAGCAGACATCTCCTGTCTCGCCCGTGCTCCCCTCAGCAGTGTATTTCAGTTGATCTGCCTCTACTGTCCCCCGCGCTCCCATGTCTCTGGCCTGTACCCCAGCTCTTGTATACATAAATAAATAAATCTTTAAAAGAAAAGAATTCAGAGAACAGAGAACTTACTGCAAACTGGAATACTTGTGATGGAACTGAAATTTGCGCTAATGTTAACACAAACAAAAATAGTATCTGATAGGCAAATAAATACAAGCAAACCCACAAGGAACAATAGAAAGGTATTGAACAAGTGAAACATGTCATGAACAGACATGCTGAAGTCTAAGCCCCTTGGTCACTGCTTGCAAATATGTCATGGTGTTTCATTGCCAAGAAAGGCAGTCGTTCCAGGCAGCCATCACAAGAGGATTCTGTGTCATGAAGCAAGCAAGCCCACCCAGGGGAGTTGAAAATAGAGTGGCCTGAAGAAAGGCAGTGATGGTGGGTTCACCCCAGATAGCAAACATGGAGGTGCACAATGGTGACACAGTGTGTCCTTGGTCTGGGCAAAAAAAAAAAAAAAAAAAAAACTTCTTCTGTCTCTCCATTCCCTGAATTCCCTGACACTTCAGCAACAGAAATAATAGCAATCAAAGGGTGCTTCTTAGTAAATTTTATGATGTAGCCTGAAGGATGTTTCCTAAGTGAAGAACAAAATGAGCAACAGCACATAAACATTCAGACATTACAGCAATTTTGTTTATTTGAAGTTTAAAATCACTACATAGTATTGCTGGTTTAGCATAACCTAATGGTGGTAGTCATTATTTTTCTTAAGAGTTTTTAAAGATATAATCCAAATACCATAAAAGTCACCCATTAGAGCATACAAATAAATGATAAATTCACAGTTGTGCAAACATCACCAAAATAAAATTTGGAACATTTTCGTCACCCCCAAATTAACCCTAGAGCATTAGCAGATACTTCCCTTTTGCACCAACTCTTGGGCTTGGCAAAATCCAATCTACTCTCTCTCTCTGTAGATACCCCTCATCGGGTTTTTGGAATTAATGGAATCTTATAGGAAGTTATGTTCTGTGTCTTGATTTTTTGACTTAGCATAAGACTTTCAAAATCCATCCAGGTCTCAGAATTTCATTCCTTTTTTTTTTTAAGATTTATTTATTTATTTATACAAGCACTGGGTACAGTCAGAAGTTTCGGGCGGGTGAGAGAATTCACCAGAGCCAGAGCGGGGAGCAGAGCAGGCAGAAGGACCGAAGTACACTGCTGAGGGGAGCAGCGGGTGGCAGGAGAGGTCTGCGCGCCATGTGGGACCCTCCTCCGGTGGCTGGGGAGCAGCCGGGGATCGAACCGGCACCGCAGAGATCACGTGCAGCTTCGCAACCCAGCGCTCAACAGCTGTGCCCCCGGGGAGGCCCCTTTTTATGCTTTTTCTTGATGAAGCAGATGGCAGACCCTTTCTAGAGCGGATATTCTGGGGGCTTTGCGGTCCCCCCCAACAATAGGACTTTTTAAATTCCCAATTTCGACATCACGCCCCCCCCAGAAGATGAAGGAGGTGAGTAACAGACACAGAACCACCCCCGCACGCCCTTGTCTCTCCACACTCTGACGACAGACGCCCGCACGACCTTGGGGACACCCCGTGTCCAGCGGCGCCGAAGGAGCAGCGCCCCGGGAGAGTCGAGGGAGGACTGAGAAGCCGGAGGAGGCACCTCCAGCTCAGACCCCGGCGCGCAGGGAGGTCGTGCCCGAGACGGGCTGATGCTCCCAGGCGCCGAGACCGTCGCCGCGCAGGGAGGACACGCGGGTCACAGGGGCGCGAGAGGGGGACGTCCAGCTGGGGACCCAGGACGGTCCATTCTCCCGCGGAGCGCCCCGCGACAGCGCGAGCCCCCGCAGGCGATGGTGCCAGGGCAGCCTCTTACCAGGCGGGTGCAGGTCCCCCCGCGCACCGCCGCCCCTGGCTTCTCATCACCCCGTTTCCTTCGCCGGCCTCGCGGGCTGCTGTGGAGAGAATGCCCCGCGAGCGCCTTGAGGACGTTCGTGCCCGATGGAGGAATCCACCCGCCGAGGGCCGCCTCCTGGCACCTCCGGGTCTGGGCCACCTCTGCACCCTGACTCCACCTTGCCCCGGAACCTCCCCCCGCGAGTTCAGGACTCAGGCCCCGGGAGGCAGCGGCTCCAGCTTTCCCGACAGCGTCCCTGGAGGGCCTGGAGCCACCGGAGTCTGTACAGGGCTCACTGCAGAGGGAAAACATTCCCGGGCTACTCAGCAGTGACCACGGCGAGCGCCAGGGGCCTTTTCACAGACTTCACGTGCCCTTACACTGTTTCCTCAGCTCACCCCGAAAGGCTGCCAAGCAGGGTGTGCAGAGTCACGGCGAGACAGTGCCCCTAGCGGCGTCCACGTCCTCCACCCCAGCTCTCTGCAGGAGGACGGCCCCGATCACTCTCTCCTCAGGTCTGAGAAAGTCCACACTTCACCTCACCTTGGCCGACATGTCGGTCACTGCAGCCCAGCCCAGGAAAGTCTCAGGACACGAGCTGGAAACGCTTCCTCTCCCCGCCCGAGACTGCTTGATGCTCATCCCTGCTTGTGAGAAGGTGAGCAGCTCCTCCTGGCCTGCTCTCGGGATGTATTTCCTTTCTCTCGGGATGTTCCACATATTCTTGCACACATCCAAGTTTTTACAGATTTGTTTCATGAATCTACACATATTTATTATTAGTATTCTTCAAAATGATATCACAAGTCAGATTAATTTATAACTAAAAATTTGATAAGGTAACTCTAGCTCAATTATTTGGCTTTCCAAAATACTCGTTTAACGAATACTTAAGATTTATTTATTTATGCACACAAGAGCTGGGGTACAGGCCGTCGATGCCGGGGTTGAGAGGATTCACCAGAGACAGAGCAGGGAACAGAGTGGGCCGGCTGACAAAATACACTGCTGAGGGGCCCAGCAGGCCAGTCAGGAGAGGTCTGAGGCACATGGCAGACAGCTCCCTGGCCAGCTGGAGATCCAACTTGTGCACAGTGGCTGGCAGTAGTTTGAGAGCACTGTGTTTAACCCCTGGGCCACCAGGGAGGCCCCTGACCTTTAGTTTGAGGTCAGAAGTGTGACTCCTTCATTTCCCCCCGCTTTTAATCAGGAAATCTTTGGTTATTTGGGGTCTTTTGTGTTTCCATATGAACCTCAGTAATTTTTGTTCTATTCCTCTGAAGAATTTCATTGGGATATTTACTGGGGTTGCAGTGAATCTAGAAGGGGCTTTGGGTTGGATGGCCCTTTGGACAATGTTGATTCTTCCACCCCATGAGCTGGGACTTTCTTTCCATTTCTCTAAGCTTTCTATTATTTTTTTCCACAATGTTTGATAGTTTTCCTTGTAAAAGTCTTTCACCTCCTCTGTTAAATTTATTCCCAGTTATTTTTTTTTGCATGTGCCATTGTAGGTGGGGTGGCTTTGTTAATTTCCTCTTCCAGTTCATTATTTGTACTTAGGAAGGCATATGTTTTTCAATGCAGAGTTTGGTGGCATTACATACACTCACTCTGTCGTGTAACTCTTATTTCTGAAATCAGGGTGTCCCAAAGGCTTACATACATCCCCAAAATAGACCTGTGTTCTTTCTGCTCATTGCTTAACCCTTTGCACTGCACTGTCCCCTCTCAGGGTACATCGGAATTCTAGCATATCACTCAGATGTCCCCTCTCAGGGGACATTGCAATTTATTAGTGATTATGGGGAATTGAGTTATTTCAACACAACTTTTTGAAACATGCATGTTTCCCTGAAGTTTTATATTGAAATGGCACAAGAAATTAAATCAAAATATCGTAAAATTACTGAGATATATACAAGAAATGTCAGCGGGTTTTGTGTCAGACAAGAATGTGAGATGCGTGCTCACAACGGTCCGAGCACTTCGTGACGCCACTTGAAAAGAGTGATAAGGGGAGTTTGTAGAAGAAAGGTCGGTTTTCAAACAGTGTGCACTGTGTAGTGAGATATATAATTACAAATAAACAAGTCTACATCTGGAGGAAAAGATTTTCAAAGCTGAGCTCATTTTGGTTTGAAGCTTCGAGCAGTGCAAATAGATCTAAAGAGGAGAAAATCGGAAAAGTGATTATTTTCTTAGTGAATAAATTGTTTGGTGAAAGCTATTTTGGTAAATATCATCTTGTCAGTTAGTAATAACAATTAGAAACTTTCAACCCATGCATTTATTTATATTTTTTATTAGAACAATGGCAAAGCGTCCAACCACGAATGAGTATCATGACACAAGTAGTAGTAAAGATGAGCTCCACTAATCAGCCTGCAATGCATATTGGGGAGTGTTACAAAACTTATCATACTGTACAAAATTATAAACAATAAAATATTGTTTTTTTTTTTTGCAAATATACATTCCGTGATGTCACCCAATTCATATAAGTCCAATATCATTATAATACGTTACTTGGTTCCAAAATTATACTAAATAATACGAGGGTCTGTAAATGCACGTTTCCGCCGCAAAGTAGCATCAAGTAGCTGGTAGCCAATGTCCAGAATGGTTCAGAGTGCAAAGGGTTAAAAGTCAAACTATTCTTTGTCTTCTAGCCTGGCTACATTACCAAGACCAACATGTTCTTCCCGAGCAGTTCTGCTTCTCCAGAGAAAGAGAACCTCGCAGCCCAATACTGGCCATCCACCTCGGTATCTTATGGGTACACTCCCTTTCATCCAGGGGATGAACTTAGGGGTGGGGGCGACCAAGGGAGATGGCACAGACCTGCAATTAGCACACACCTCTTGTCCCCATATCCGAAGGATAAGCGCCCCACACAAGAATGGACCCATAGCCTCCCTGCTCCGTAAGTCTCAGACCGTGAAGCTGTCCACAGACACTGCAGCAAGAACTCCATCCCCAGCCAGGGAGCTGACCCACACGGCACAACACCTCTCCTGTCTCCCCGCGGCTCCCCTCAGCAGTGGATTTCAATGGATCTGCCTGTTCTGCTCCCCACTCGTCTCTGGGGATTGCTCCCCTGCCCTGGTCCACAACCTGTCCCTGGAGCTCAGGGCTCCTGTAGTGTCCTCGCCGCTGGAGCGTGGACAGTGTCTCTGGGCTGTGCTGATGCTGTGCATCCTGACCCCGGGATGCGGCTGATCTGGGCAAGTTCCCCATGGAGCACCGCTGACAGCATCACCACCCACCTGGGCTGCCCACCCATCCACAGAGGCCTCACCCGCCACACCCCTGGACGCCCCAACACACCTGCAGGGGGACGTGACACGAGTCCCCTGAACCCCTCACCTTCAGAGCAGAGACTGACCCTTGCTGCAACAGCCCACATGGGTCACGTCACAGCAACAGACACTTACAGGGAACGTGGTACTAGCAGAGGAGTGTTGTCTTAGCAAACCCTGCAGGCCTCTTTGGACCAGGTCTGAGGTGAAGGCTGAGGGGCCCAATGCCATCTTTAATGGGCGCTCAAGGACACCTAGGAGCCTGCAGCATCGTGGAAAGCGGCCTGCAGCCTAGGGGTGAAAGCCTCAGCAACCTCCCATGGCGCGTTGAGGAATATGGCCCATGGCCCCAACACTCCAGTTGGAATTTGAAGGGACCAATGTACCTCCCCCTGAATCAGGGAGGATGCTCTCAGGGGACAGACACCCCATCAGTCACCGACCTCGAAACACAGGACGGGGGCTCTGGCCATAGAGATGTTCCTGACTGAGGAAGCTGCGTAGAGGGCACGGACAGGGAGTAGCGGGCGCCCAAGTCCCAAATCAATGATCAGAGAAACAATCCCCGATGGACGGGCCCCGAGCCCAGCCCTGCGGAGAGGATGCCGCGGAGCTGACACAGGGCACGACTGCAAATCCACAGAACAAGGCTAGGTATGGACATGCAGGTGAGTAACGGGCAAACTCACAGGGCCTCGGAGACTCGAGAGAGGACTCAGGCCAAGCCCCTCAGCAAGAGACACACCGCAGAGACCCCCACGACCAGCACCCGCTCCCTGACCGCCACAGCCATGGGAGCCCGTGCTTCTCGGCCCCAGCGGCCACCCCTCGGGACCGTTCTGCTCAGGGAGCTTTCTTGTCCTTACTCCTGTGAGTAAATGTCTGGCTCTTCTGGAACACTGGGCTCCACTTGGAAGTACACCAAAGACAAGAAATGAGGAAGAGCACACCGGAGGCCTCAGACTCCGGGCCTGCTGCACAAACTCTCCGCTAGGCATCACCTCGGAGCCAAAGAAACACACCAGAAGGTGCCCGGGGCCCCTGAGGGGGGAGTGGGAGCGAGAGTTACATCAAGGACTTCCTCAGCCACCACATTCCACACCGACCACTCACCCCAAGCTATGAACTGACTCAGACAAAGACCACATTCAGGACACAGCCAGCAACGGCGGAAGGGATTATGTTCTGAACAAAGAGTGAAGGTAAAAGACCTGGATTACATCATCACCTCCAGGAGGAATACAGAGGAACGAAGAAAGGGTCAGGGGAAAAAGACAAAACTATCAGGCAGATGACAGAGCTGAGACACCAGCAGGGGATGGGGCAGAAGAGGGGCCAGGAGGGGAGGAGGAGCACCAGGGCCTGGGGTGATGGGTCACAGGGGCGGTGCGGACAGGACATTTGCAAGAATTATACAGAAAGAGAGCAATCCAATATTGCACAAAGATGAACAACAATTTAATAAATAAAAATTAACAGGCAAGATTCCTTTCCTTTAAAAAAATTTCAGGGGCCTCATTTAGTGAAGTCTCACCACTATGAAGCTGTTCTCAGTACTGCAGACATGTGTTCGATCCCTGGCCGGGGAGGTGACCCAAGGGCACAGTAGACCTCTCCTGTGTCCCCACTGCCCCCCTCAGCAGTGGATTTCAGTAGATCCGCCTGTAGTGCACCCCAATCTCTCGGTGGAGAATCCTCTCACCCCCTCATACCTCCGGCTTGCACCCCAGATCTTGTATGCAGAATTAATCTTCCAACAAAATTCCCTTATTTTGTAGAACTGGGGTGTAGACCAGAGGTTTGGGGGTGTTAGGATTCACCGGATACTGAGTGTGGTGACAAACAAGCAGAACCACTGAAATACCTGGCTAACGGGAGCAGCGGGTGACACAGGAGAGGCCTGCTGCGGACATATGTGGGGCGGCTCCCTAGCTGGGGCTGAAACCCTGGCCAGAGCAGGCAATAATGCTGAGACTTAACCCCGAGGCCACCAGGGAGGCCCCGAAAAACCTTCATCATGAAAGGTAGGTAAAGACATCTGCAGACCTCAACCTATAGCCGATAGCACACAGTTCAACGTTTCCTTCTAGAGGAGGACATTTTGGTGGTGAGCAATTCCAGCATCGGGGGGCACCACAGAGACCTAGAGTACTGGACAGAATGTGACGACTAAGTTAGAAAACCCAGAGAGATCACTTACCCACGCAACATGCAGTGTGCCATGTAGACAGACAGCTGCTGTGGACAGGCATAGCATCTCCCAGGAACTTAAGAGGATACTAGAGGTAACGGCAACAGGAACAGCAACATCATCACTGCATGAACTTGGGAGAACAGAGTGAACCAGGTAACTCCACGCAATTAGGATTGAAACTGTATGTCAGTTCCCATTGCTCTCAGCTGCATGATGTGGTTTGAGCTCCTACGTTTGAATATTTTTTAAAAGATTTTTATTTATTCAAGCATACAAGAACCAGGGTACAGGCCAGATGTGTGGGAGGGTGAGAGGATGCAGCAGAAACAGAGCGGGGAACAATACAGGCAGACTGACCGAAATACACTGCTGAAATACATGCAGTGGGCCAGAATGGAGAGGTCTGCCGCACCATGGGGCTGCTCCTGGCCGGCCAGGAAATCAAACTCCCACCACAAAGTCCACGGACAGCTTCACAGCACTGCGCTCAACCACCTGCACCACCAGAGGAGGATTGCCTGCACACTCTTGACATTCATAGCATTTCCCTCCAGTGTGGAGTTTGTCATGCCTAGTGAGGGCTGACTTCCTGAAAAGTTTTCCCACTCTTCACAATCATAGGGATTTTGTCCAGTGACATCTCTGATGTCCAGTGAGAGCTTGCTTACGGGAAAAGGCTTTTCCACACTCTTGACACTCATAAGGCTTCTCTCCACTGTGAATTCTCTGATGTTTACTGAGGGATAATTTCTGGCGGAAAGCCTTCCCACATTCTTGACACTCATAGGATTTCACTCCATTATGAATTCTCTGATGTGTAATGAGGTGTGACTTACGGGAAAAAGCTTTCCCACACACTTCACAATCATAGGGTTTCTCTCCAGCGTGACTTCTCTGATGTCTAATGAGGTTGGACTTATGGGAAAAAGCTTTCCCACACACTTCACAATCATAGGGTTTCTCTCCAGTGTGACTTCTCTGATGTCTAATGAGGTTGGACTTACGGGAAAAAGCTTTCCCACACCCTTCACAATCATAGGGTTTCTCTCCAGTGTGAATTCTCTGATGTTTACTGAGGGATGATTTCCACTGGAAAGTCTTCCTACACTCTTGACATTCATAAGGCTTCTCTCCAGTGTGACTTCTCTGATGTTGACGGAGGGATGATTTCCATTGGAAAGTCTTACTACACTCTTGACATTCATAAGGCTTCTCTCCACTGTGAATTCTCTGATGTTCCCTGAGGTAACACTTACTGGAAAAAGCTTTCCCACACCCTTCACATTCATAGAGTTTCTCTCCAGTGTGAATTCTCTGATGTCTAATAAGGTGTGCCTTACGAGAAAAAGCTTTCCCACACCCTTCACAATCATAGCGTTTCTCACCAGTGTGACTGCTCTGATATTCAGTGAGGGATGATTTCCAGTCGAAAGTCTTCCTGTACCCTTGACATTCATAAGGCTTCATTCCAGTGTGATTTCTCTGATGGTGAGGGAGGGATGATTTCCAGTGGAATGTCTTCCTACACTCTTGACATCTGTAAGGCTTCTCTCCAGTGTGAATTCTCTGATGCTCAGTAAGGTGAGACTTCCTGGGAAAAGCTTTCGCACACCCTTCACATTCATAGCATTTCTCTCCAGTGTGAGTCCTCTCATGTAGAACACGAACTGACTTACCGGAGAACACTTTTCTGCATGCCTGACATTCATAGGATTTCTCCCTTGTATGAGTTTTCTGATGGACACTAAAAGCAAGTTTCCGCCTGAAAGTTTTCTTACACACCTGACACAGGTAGCGCTTCACTCCCGTTTGAGACTGTGGATGTAAAGTGAGGGCAGTCTTCCATGAGTAAGTTTTCACATAAACGTTAGAGCCAAACAACTTCACTGCAGTGAGATTTCTCTGGTATCCCCTCTGTAAGGAAATCTCAGCAGTGCCCCCACACTCATCAGGTTGATCGTCTGCTTGTGTTTTCTGATGTTCAGTCAGAACAGAGGTTTTAGAGGCTGCTTCACCATATCTCTTATATCCCAAATTATTCTTCCCTAACGGGGTACTCTCACGCGGATAGGTGTGAAATGTGTTTCTGAGACTGGACCCACTTTCATAACATTTCTGCTGCTCATGTTCAACATACCTAGGAGGATTCAAATGCACTGTAGTCATCTCCGCAGCTCTCCCCTTTTCATTACAACTGCAGGGAGTCTGTCCTCCTTGGGTTCTGTCTCGGGCAACAAAAGGTACCTCATCACGGGTGTCCCTGCACTCATTGCAATTATGGGCAGCCCCTTCCGGAAGGGCTCCTTTAGGTGTAAATATTGTTTCTTCACTCATAACTTTTCCTTGTTCACGAAATTCAAAAGGCTGTTGAAAGTTCTGAATCACCTGGTGACTAAGGTGCTCAGGATACTTGATAGGTTCCCTCATTCTACTAGAGACCTCCTCATTCTCTCCAGCATGTTCTTCATGAGGCTCACCAGGGATCCTCATGGTCCTATGTATAGTAAAGTTCTCAGACATCATTGCTGAATTGTTTTCATTTTTGATACTATGGTGCAAACAATGAATTGAGTGCAAATTGATTTTTTCCATTAAGTCAGTTCTCTCGTTGGATGGTATTTTGCTGCTGGTGGTAAGAACTTGCCACATATGTCTGTCCTGATTTTCAGGGCTGTCCAGAGTCAGGTGATCCACAGTATGGACATCTAAAGTGAGATAAAAATGACCATGTCTCTAAAAAGTAAGCATTCTGAATGAATACTACTAAGCGGCACGGAAGTTCCTATATTACAACATAATTTACAGGTATTGATTTTCTGATTCATGTTTTTTGCCCGTAGTAAATTATGGGCAGAATAGATTTTTTGGTATTTTTTACTTTAGCATAGGAGATCTGGGGTGTAGGCCAGAGGTGCAGGCGTGGGGGTGCTGTAGGGGAGTGTGCTGTACGGGAGTATGTTGACCAGAACAGGCGGACTGACGGAAATACACTGTTGAGGGGAGCAGCGGGTGAGACAGGCGAGATTTGCTGTGCCAAAGTTAGTGAACTCCTTCATTGTGGATCAAACTCAGGCCATAATAGTGAGAGCTAAGAGACTTAAACCCTAGGCCTCCAGGGAGGCCCCAATTAACAGATTTTCTAATGCCAAACCAAGATAACAAAGCAGTAAATCCAATTTCACAATGGTTTTATAAAATCATAAATATTTGGTAAATATAGTCTTTTAACTAGAGTTGTCTATTTCAACCAGAAGCATTTCACCCAACATAGATCCTACACACTTTCATTCTTAGACTGACCCTGTGCAGCTCTTGAGGGTACTTTCTGAATAACCAAGCCCTGCAGAGGTCATGGCTTTCCCAGAAACCTGTGGACTGAGAGACCCAGTCATTGCCCAGGCACTTTAAGCAAGAGGCCTGCTGAGACACAAGGACTCTGCTTCTCCATTTCCTTAGTTTATCTTTCAACCCCACCCCGGGCCACGGTCACCTGCAGAGGTTCTCAGAGGCATGTGCTTCCCTCCACGGAAGAGACCAGTCAGTTCATATTTAAATATCATATCACATAAGGCTCAGAATCCTAATACATGCAGCAAACTCCACCTCATCATTGTGTCCCACGTTCCTGCTAAGCGATAGGAAAAAATGTTCTGCATCCATCCTGTGCTGTCATTGTTAAAGTCTTTTCTCACATCCTTCTGAGAGCAACACCCTGGTGGTCTCAACGCACTCCCTGGAACCTGTGTTTCTGCTTTGTTCATAGCAGCTCCAGTTTTTATGTCGTGTGTGAATCTCAGCTACATCACACTGTCGTTGATTCCTTTACTTTCCTCCCAATGATTCCCATGAGAAGGTGGAATTGCACAGGTCACACTGCTCCCCAAGGTATGAGCCCCCAACCTGAAACTCTTGGTGCCATGGCTTTAGAAACCACCACCTCAGGTTCCCCCTCCCATGTCACAGAACATCCCTTCCAACGCTGAACAATTCTGGGTCCTCCTCAGCCTCACAATTACTATGAGGGCGGTCACAAGGCTTGCCCCTGAAACACTACTCATGTTCTAAATAACTCTCCAGTCAACACCTCTCTATCCCTTTTGAGTTAGTCACCTGCTCAGTGACATCTCCAATAGCAATACATAGCCTCTATCCCAGACTGCAGAGGGAACTATAGATATGACATGTCAGTGCAACCCATTCACCTCACCTGAGCTCTGAAAGAAAACAATTATCTCTATAATGATGCATATGGAACACACACAAAAACAACATCCTCCACTCATGCTGGTCAAACATCATCTGTCGCTTTACCTCTCTATTAATGAATGTATTTATTACATATTCTTTCCTCTCAGAGCATGTAACTTCAGAATGTAAAGATCATTTCTGTGAGTACTGTTGCTCTCCCCTCAGAAAATTTACCACTGGCTAAACTTCCCAGAAACATATGGAAAGAATAAAAAAATCCCTCAACAAGTACCTAAAGAAAACAGTCTATGAGAATACACTAAGAGAGAGAACAGAGAAATGTGATCACTGCAGAATAATCCCCACAGTATCAGGGACTGCATACTGGTTTATGAACATAGACAACCATCATTAAAAGAGCAGTACGAAATTCACAAGAGATTAATATTTGGAAACTGAATAAAGAATCAGTTTGATATATGCAGACACACTCTCCAAGGTTGAACACTGGAAAAGCACCTCAGTGTGGCCAATATCACTGGCCACACTCCCAGCCTCCTCTCAGCCTTCCGGCCTGGCAAGCACTGACTGACCTGAGAGGTCCTGGTTTGGGGGATCGTCCACAGTCCATGGCTGTAATCCCTGCTGCGACCTGATGCTCTCCTCAGGATCGGTAACACAGTGCCCTGTGATGAGAAACATTGTTGGTCTTCGATCAAGTTCAACTTCAGTCTTTGAAAACTAACAAATGCAGTGTGAAGAGCTGTTCAAAAGAGGCCAATCTGAATCTTTCCAAATGAAAACCAAAACACCCACAATGTACACTGCCTGCCATGTTCAACCTCACCAACACTCAGTTTCATAAGCAAGTGCACACTTATCAGTGCAGAAGACAGCATTGTACTAGTGTTACACTGGAGCTTCCTCACCTAGGGATAGTAGGTGATTGCAGGTCTCCAGCATCACATCCCGGTACAGGGTCCTCTGAGCTTCACTCAGGTACCGCCACTCCTGCCACGTGAAGTTAACAGCCACATCTTCAAATGACACCGTCTCTTCTGAGGGAACATTTCTCATCTCAGGGCCGGCAGCCTGGGTCAGATAGAGCAAGTGCAAACACATCTTATTTTGTGCGTCTTCGGTCCTGTATAGAATTCGCAGATGAAAGAGCCTCGTCTCTACATTCACCTCTTTGGTCCTACAAGTAGAACTATAGCTTACCTTATATATTTGGAAGTGTCTATGATTCTAAGAATAAAAGGATGAATAAAATTGGCTCCTTGAGGAGCTGATAGCCTGGCTGGCAGGTGAAACAGACATACACCCGGAATCATGTGCTAAAGGAGCTTCATAACACATGAAAATCGTGTGCAACTGTGTGACAATATTACACTCCTGTGAACTCAAAGCCTGGTATCTCCAACTCACAGTAAACAAAAACTGAACCCGAAACCAGAATGTTCAAGCAATGAGGTGGGAAAAAGCACAGGTAAGAGATGTTCAACTATAAGAAAGTATAAACCAGAGATGCACTATGGGGGGGGTGGAGGGATTAGGGTCAAAATAAGGGGGGGTGGGATGTATGGGGACAATAACCAAGATGAAAATGCATAACTTGTGCAGAAATAAAAAAAATGATGTAAATATATATAAAATAAAATTTTAAGAAAAGATGTTCAGCTGACAGAGTCAGAAGATGATAGAACAGTTCATCAGTTCTAAAATGGAAGGACAAAGGGGAGGAGTACTTGGTACGAGGAATGTTTTCCTAATATGCTGTCCACATGATGGGCTGGTAGACACTGGAATTCCACACGCAACTGGACATGTGTCTGATAGATCAGGAAGTCTAATTTGAAAACAGAAATTTGGGAATCAGGGCCTCCCTGGTGGCACAAGAGTTTAAGTCTCAGCACTATGAAGCTATCGGCAGCTGCTTCAGCACGAATTCGATCCCCAACAAGGGAGCTATCCACAAGGTGCAGCAGATATCTCCTGTCTCCCCACTGCTCCCCTCAGCAGTGTATTTCACTCAGTCTGCCTGTTCTGTTCCCCGCTCTGTCTCTGGTGAATCCCCTCATCCCCTGCACCTGTGGCCTACACCCGAGTGTTTACATGCATACATAAAATAAATATTAAAGAAAAGAAATAATTTGGGAATCTCCAGGATATTATTGATAGTTTTCATCACCGTAGGGGAGAACACGGTGACCAGAACAAAAGGTATCAAAAGAAGAGGAAAGACAACTATAAGAGACAAATATTTCTTTTGGAGAAAGAAAAAAATAGATCATAGCAATGAAAGAGTTTTGGAAAATAAGATACACAGTATAAGAAAACAAACATCTTAAGAAATCCGTAAATGTATTTAATCATTTCCTTTCCTGTGTAGTAAATCCTGTGCACCTCCACATACATATAGAATAGGAACCCATTAAAATAAATTTCCATTTGTATTAGCTAAAAAAGGATTCAGAGGATTTTTCCTCAACACAAAACAAGTCCTTGACACAGCCACAGGTGAAATCAACATTCACAGTGAGAGGAGGACTAACAAAGATGCTCAGTGTCCCCTATTCACAATGGGTTTGGGTGACATTACGTAACAACAACAACAAAAAGACAACATACATAAAAATGGTCATAACTAGTTATAATTCATTCTTGGAAAACTAATGAAAGCCACAGTAAAGCGACTCTGGAAAGGAAAACCCAGTGAGCAGACTATAACACACACCCGTGTTCACACACACAGGAGCTCCTGTACGCTGCCAGTGAAATGACAAAACAGTAAGCAATGCATGTAGTGGAACCAAGGGCAGAGACTTGCTGGAATAAAGAAACCCGGAGGGTTAAACAATGAATTAAACAAATGCAAAGACACAACAGCATCCAGGACACTAAGAGCCTGCTGCACTGACAGCAACTCTCGCAAGGTAACCCGGCACACCCCAGTTCTAGGAAAAAAAAATGCATTTATTTACAGGCTCATTGATTAGAACACTAATACGATAAATAAAACAGCAGAGAGAAGGTGTATGGCTCATTTCCGCGCACAGAAACTCACGGGACCTCCCAGCAGGAGTGGGCTCAGGATGACATAAAAGGATCATATGACGAGATGGGACAATACAATCCCCTCACGTTTTCGACCCTGTTCAAAATGGAAATGTGCAGCCATAAGTAAAGGATTGGAATACACAGTTCTGCAAATCACATACCCATGCGGGTCCTAACATATGAATGTTCTCAATACGAGCAGGCACGACGTAAAAATGAATGAGAAGTACAAGAGATGAGATTTTACGTCCGCTGGGATCGCAATGATTTAAAAAGAAAGAAAAGAACAAGTACTGGCAAAAATTGGGCCCGGGCTGCCTTGCACACTGTTGAGGCAAACATAAATGATGCAGCCAGGAGGGAAGACAGGAAGGTGATTCTTGGGAAAAGGGAACTCAGAATGACAGGAGGACCCACCCCCACCCCGGGGTGTTCACCAATAGCAGGGACAGCTGGGACGGGCAGAGACGTTTGCTCACCTACGGTCACTGCACCACCAGTCATTACAGCCCAAAGCAAAATCAACCCAAGCCCCAGGTGATGGATTAATGGATAAATAAGACTGGTAAATACACATAAGAGATTATTAATGAGCCTCACAATGGAACTAAACAATGACACACACTACAATATGAATGCACTCCTGTATGATACCTATGAAATGACAAAACAGTTAACAATGCAATAAAATAAGAGATTCACCAATAAAACAAGGTGTAATAAGACTACAAGAAAGTAAATGGTGGATACAGTGGCTGAGGGACAGAGCAGTTGGGAGTGAAAGATTAATGAGTACAGTATTTCATTACTGGAAAATGAAAAAAATCTGGAAGGTGGTGATGGCTGTATAACACTGTCAGATACTAAAAGCCAAAGAACACCACATGCAATAACAGCGAAAGGAGACTTTTTATTTTACATTTAAAAAAAGGGTCAGGGGCTTTCCTGGTGGCTCAAAGGTAAAGACACTACCTATGGAGCTGTCCCGCAGCCACAGCAGCACAAGTTCAATCCCCAGCCAGAGAGCTACCCACATGGTGTGGCAGACCTCTCCTGACTCGCCCACTGCTCCCCTCAGCAGTGTATTTCAATAGATTTGCCTGTTCTGCTCCCCACTCAGTCTCTGGAGAATCCTCCCCCCCCACACCTCTGGCCCATACCCCAGTTTCTGTATGCATAAATAAGTTCATCTTTTAAATTATGAATGAATGGATGAATGAATGGAGGGCCTCGTTTACTAGGAAAAGGATAAAAGGAAGCAACAGTCATGCTGGGCAGAAGAGCAGCCACTGCTGCTCCCCACAGTGCAAAGGTTTATAAAATGAAACACTTGCATGGTCACAGGTGACAGAAGAGCTGGTAAAATTAGGTTGCAAAATATATTCATTCTATCAATATTCTATAAACATCTATCAAAATTAAAAAAAAATCTACCATTAACCATAACTTCAGCAAGAATCATACATATGACAAATGCAATCACACCTACTATACTCCAGACTCTATGACAGAAACCTGGAGCTCTTTATTAAAAACTACATTGAGCATCACTGACATAAACTCCCAACAACCAAAGGTCAAATGATGAAAATCTGCGCTACCTGGTTTTACTCAGCGAGTGTCTGTGTCATGACCGTTGTTCCAACACGTCCCACTGACTCCTGAGTACTTTCTCCCCCTGAACTCTGAGGTGTAACCACACCCTGGCCAGTCGAGGCAGAAAGGGAGCAACGTCATCACTGAGAAAATGCATCCATCAGGTTCGGCCAAGAATGAGAACTGTAATGTGAAAGAAAGTGAACACACACACACACACACACACACACACTCAGGCACGGTGGTGGTGTTGTTAGCAACCATTAAGATATCACGTAATACTGAAGAGTAACTTGCATTGGGTGAGACTAAACTCTGGAACAGAGAAATCCCTTTCTGGTGGCGGGAGACCTGGGCTGAGAAAGATATAATCCCACATGGGAGGGCACAACACAGGACGAGGTTTGCATGTTGCATGAGCGGCAGGTGCCATTGGGACGGCTACAGGCGCAGTCAGGTGGGAGCCGAGCCTGTGGTACTAGGCCTGGGCAGGAGGCCCAAGCTCAAGTGTAACTGGCAGAAATGGCAAAACACAGTTGACTGACTCACTCAGGAGAAGTGCAGACTGAAGACGGGAGACCAGATCGGAACACAGGGACTAGCTACATTCAGGAGCACAAGATACTCAAGCATTCAGGCACACAGAAAAGAAATCATCAGAGAGACCATGACAGAAGCAAACACAAAGAAATTTGCAACTTCCAAAACACTGAAGATGGAGGAAAACTCACCAACACATACGACGAGATCAACATTGCCCTGATCCCCCCAAAAAAAAGACAGCATAAAAGGGGAAAATAGACCAACACCACCAAAGAACAGAGAAGTGAAAATCCTCAACAAATTCCAACCGACTTAATACAGCAACATGGAGTCTCCCTGGTGAAGAAAGGGGTTAAGGCAAAGCACTATGAAGCTATCCACAGCCCCTGCAGCATGAGTTCAATCCACAGTCATGGAACTCACCCACACGGCACACCTGACCTCTCCTGTCTCCTTGCTGTTCCCCTTAGTAGTGTATTTCACCAGATCTGCCTGTTTTGTTCCCCCCTCTGTCTCTGTTCAATCCTCTCACCCACCACATGTCTGGCCTGTACCCCAGCTCTTATATGGATATATAAATCAATCTATAAAATTCCAAATGTCTTAAATATTTGGTGATGTACTTGACAGAAAATATAGGGACACACTTATGACAGCTGCCCCAAAGTGCACTAGAGAACACAACCCCAACACCCAGGGAAACAAAAGCAAAAATCAACAAGTGGGACACCATTAAAACTAAAAGCTTTCACACCTTAAAAGAAACCAGCCCAAAAACTGAAAGGCAGTCTACAGAACAGAAAAATAATCTGCATACCACACATGTGACAAGGGGTTCATTCCAAAATTTATAACATCCCCAAACAATGCGATAATCCAACTGATGACTCAATTCAAAATGGACAAAGGGGGGCCTCCCTGGTGACACAAGGGGTTGGGACGCAGCCTATGAAGCTCTCCACAGCCTCTGCAGTGCGAGTTCGATCCCTGGCTGGCAGGGAGCAACCTGCATGGCACAGCAGACCTCTCCTGACTCCCCACTGCTCCCCTCAGCAGTGTGTTTCAGTAAGTCTGCCTGTTCTGCTCCTCACTCTGTCTCTGGCGAATCCTCTCACCCTCTGCACCTCTCGCCTGTACCCCAGTACTTGTATGCATAAATGAATAAATCTTAATTAAAAAATGGACAAAGGAAGGGGGGCGGAGCAACATGGCGGTGAGGAGACGCTGTGAGTAAGATCTCCCATTAAAAAAAGTTAATAGGGAGGAAAAGCGGCAGGTCCCAGTGAGAACTGCGACACGGAAGATAAACGGGTGACTCCAGCAAACTGCCCGAAGAAGAAAGTGGCCATAAAAGAGGACCAGAAGGGAGGAAAGTGCAGAAACCTGCTCCCCTCCCCTGCCCACAGAATTGGCACTCTCCGACCAGCAGAGAGGAAGAAAAAAAAAAAAAAAACTAAAACGACCAACAAGAACAAACTACACAGCAAGCGGGACTGTGAGTGGAAAGGAACTATTTCAGCCACCACACCCCGAGAACGGGAGCTGTGGAGAATCCTGCAGGATTCGCCACGGAGGTGAGCTCCAGGCTCCATTAAAGAGAGACCCCATCCCCTAGGAGGAGGCCAGCTCCAGCACACAGCCCCAGGCCACCTGGTAAGCTTGCATGGAAAAGCGGCGCGCTGGAAAAGCAGACGCGGATCGGGATCGGGATTGCGCGGGGAAAGCGGCGCGCTGGAAAACCAAGTGCAGATTGGAATCGGGATCGCACGGAAAAGCAGTGCATTTGAAAAGCAAACGCGGATCCGGATCACAGCTGCCCAGGTCCCCGCACCTGCGACCTAGGCTTGCGGGGAGACGCGCGGAGGCCCTCACTGAGTGAGCAGGAACCAGGCGCCCAGGCACAGGAGCGGGATTCAAAAGGCGCCATTCCCACGCCACTGAACTGGGCTACAGCCCCCGTCCTGGAACTGAGGGCTTTGGAACTGAGACCCGGGGCACAAAATTAGGGGTGTGGGTTCCCCACGACGGTGGGGCACAAGGCAGACACAGCACCCGAAAGCCGTTGAGGTTTACCCTACCATTCTCGCTCTGCTCCCTGTCCCACGGGGTGGAAAATCAGCTCCCCAAGGGCTCTAGGAGAGATCTCTGGTGCCACCTAGCGACTTGAATCCAGTAGAGGCTCCTGGAGGAGCCAGTGGCCAGCTGGGGAGGTAGCCCACGCCGGGCCCCTTCCGACCAGTAGTCTGAGCCCACAGGGGGAGCGAGCACCCCCAGCCGGGGCAGACCAGGCGCGCAGAAGAGTGTGCCTGAGACCGGACGCGCAGGGAGTGTGTCCCACATCACCATTTTAGAACAGGGACATTTCTTCAGGAAAGACGACCTGCAGAAGGCTTCCTCAGGAGCCAGAGGTGAGCGGTGGAAGTTCGCCCACGCCAGACCCCATCTGGCCTGCAGTCCAAGCCCAGAGGGGGAGGAGGAACCCACTGCTGGGGCAGACCAGGTGCACAGGGGAGTGTGTCCCCACATCGGCATTTTAGAACAGGGACCTTTCTCCAGTAAAGACTGATTGAAACTGACATATGGCTCCTGGAGGAACCAGAGGGGAGCAGAGAAGCTCACCCAAGATGCCGGCCAGTCCCAACAACACAGTGTCCCAACGCACACGGCAAATTAGAAAACAGACAGTAGGGAGCAGAAGAACCACAAGCAACCTAGCAACTCCCCAGGGAAAAAGCACATCACAAAAAGAAAACCAGCCCCCAGATTGCAACGACAGTAACTTGGAAGAACTTCTGAGCCTTCCAGAAAGAGAATTTAAAATTGCCGTGATTAAATAACTGACAGAAGTCATAAAGGAAAAAAATGATAAGGAAAAAATAATCAACGATCAGAAGAATGAAATTGAGTCCCTAAAGAGGTAAGTAAAAGAAATGCAGGAGATCAAAAAATTAATGGAAGAACTAAAGAATTCTTGGAAAAGAAATGAAAGCAGAATAGATGAAATGGAAGAAAGAATAAGTACTCTTGAAGACACAGAAATAAAAAGAACCAAAACAGAAAAGGAAAGAGAAGTACGAAGGAAAAAGAACGAAGAAAGACTTCGGGAACTATCTGACTCCATGAGGGAAGGAAATATAAGAGTTATAGGAATCCCAGAAGGAGAGGAGAGAGATGTAGGAACAGAGAAAATATTCAAAGAGATAATTGAAGAGAACTTCCCAAATGTGAAGAAGGAGCTGAAAATTGATATACAAGAAGCAGGAAGAACACCAAACTTCCACGATGAAAGGAAAAATACAGCAAGACACATAATAGTAAAGCTCCCAAGAATCCAGGACAAGGAAAAAATAATGAAGCTGGCAAGAGGGAAGAAACAGATAACATTCAAAGGAAAGCCAATCAGGTTGACATCAGACTTCTCTGAAGAAACACTACGGGCAAGGAGAGAGTGGAGGGACATAGTCAACAGACTCCAAGAAAACAGATGCCAACCAAGAATACTCTATCCCGCAAAGCTCTTCTTCCTCTTTGAAGAAAGAATATGGACCTTCCCAGACAAACAGAAACTCCGGAATTTCATTACAACTAAATCCCCACTCCAAAAAATACTACAAGGAGTCCTAAAGCCAGAACCTCAGAGGGACGAATAACAATGAAAGAAGGCCAAAAAAAAAGTTATTAGAAGAATAAATAAATAAAATCAAAGGAAAGACAAACACAATGGCAAATACAGATGCTAACATATCAATATTAACTCTAAATGTAAATGGACTAAACTCTTCAATAAAAAGACACAGAGTTGCAGCCTGGATTAAGAAACAAAACCCAACCTTTTGCTGTCTCCAGGAAACACATTTAGCTACAAAAGACAAAAGACAAAAATAGGCTCAAAGTTAAAGGATGAAAAACAATCCTACAAGCAAATGGACCAAAAAAGAAAGCAGGGACAGCTATACTTATATCATATAAAACAGATTTCAAACTCAAAAAGATAAAAAGAGACCCCAATGGTCACTATATTATGATCAAGGGGACAATACTTCAAGAAGAAATAACACTCATTAACATATACTCACCAAACGAAGGAGCACCAAAATATATCAGACAACTGTTGTCCTCTCTGTAAACAGACATCAGAGAAAACAATAGATAGATCAACAAGATAAAAAATAAGTAAAGAAACCAAAGCTCTAAATAAGGACCTAGAGCAATTGGGCTTAACAGACATCTATAGAACACTAAACCCAAAAAAAACGGAGTACACATTTTTCTCAAGCGCACACGGATCATTCTCCAGGATCGATCACATACTGGGGCACAAGACAAACATCAACAGATACACCAAGATTGAAATCATATCAACCATCTTTTCCGACCATGAAGGCATCAAACTAGAAATAAACCATAAAAAGAAGGCAAGGAACTTTCCTACCTCATGGAGATTAAAAACCACGCTACTGGAAGACCACTGGACTAATGAGGAGATCAAAGAAGAAATTAAAAAATTCTTTGAATTGAACGACAAGGAGGACACCAATATCCTAAATGTATGGGATGCAGCAAAAGCAGTAATAAGAGGAAAATATATAGCAAAAGAAGCTCACATCAAGAAACAAGAAAGAACTCAAAGAAACAACCTATTCTCGAAGCTCAAAGATCCAGAAAAAGAACAACAAAAAAACCCCCAAAACCAGTAGAAGAAAAGAAATAATAAAAACCAAAGCAGAAATAAATGAAATTGAAACTAAAAAAACAATCCAAATGATCAATGAAACCAGGAGCTGGTTCTTTGAAAAAATCAATAAAATAGACAATCCCCTAGCCAGGCTCACAAAGAAAAAAGGGAGAAAGCACAAATAAATAGGATCATCAATGAAAGAGGAGAAATCACAATGGACACAGCAGAAATCAAAAGAATAATCAGTAACTACTATGAACATTTATATGGAAACAAGTTTAACAATCTAGAGGAGATGGACACATTCCTACAACTCTACAATCACCCAAAGCTAGATAAAGAAGAAATAGAACACCTAAACAGACCAATTACAAGCAGCGAAATTGAAATAGTAATTAAAAGCCGCCCCAAAAACAAAAGCCCAGGACCTGATAGATTTACAAATGAATTCTACCAAACATTCAGAGAAGAATTAGTGCCTATACTTCACAAACTCTTCCAAAAAATTGAGAAGGAAGGGACAATACCAAACACGTTCTATGAAGCCAACATTACACAAATACCAAAACCGAACAAGGACAACACAAGAAAGGAAAACTACAGGCCAATCTCCCTAATGAACACTGATGCAAACATCCTCAATAAAATTTTAGCTATCAGAATCCAACAATGTATCCATAAGATAATTCACCACGACCAAGTAGGATTCATTCCAGGGACACAAGGATGGTTTAACATCCGAAAATCAATCAATGTTATCCAACACATCAACAAAAAGAAATATAAAAGCCATATGATAATATCAATAGATGCTGAGAAAGCTTTCGACAAAGTGCAACACCCATTCATGATAAAAGCCCTTGAAATTCTTGGGATACAAGGAACATATCTCAACATCATAAAGACCATCTATGACAAGCCAACAGCCAGTATCATTCTCAATGGTGAAAAGCTGAAAGCAATTCCATTAAGATCTGGAACAAGACAAGGCTGTCCACTCTCACCACTGCTTTTAAATATAATACTGGAAGTCCTAGCCAGAGCAATAAGACAAGAGAAAGACATCCAAGGAATCCAAATAGGAAAAGAAGAAGTCAAGCTATCACTATTTGCAGATGATATGATAATATACATAGAGAACCCCAAAAACCACACAAAAAAACTAATTCAACTCATCAATCAGTTCAGTAAAGTCGCAGGATACAAAATCAACACGCAAAAGTCAGTAGCCTTCCTATACACAAACAATAAATCTGAGGAAGAAGAACTAAAAAAAAATCCCTTTTTTATTGAAACAAAAAAAAATATCAAATATTTGGGAATAAATCTAAAAAAAAGGTAAAGGACCTATACAAAGAAAAATATAAAACACTGTTAAAAGAAATAGAAGAAGACACAAAGAAATGGAAAGACATCCTCTGCTCATGGATTGGAAGAATAAACATTATTAAAATGGCCATCCTTCCAAAAGCAATATACAGATTCAATGCTATTCCAATCAAAATTTCAATGTCATTCTTCAAAGAAATAGAACAATTATTGATGAAATTCATATGGAATCACAAAAAACCCCAAATAGCCAAAGCTCTCCTGAAAAAAAAAGAAGGGAATGGAGGCATCACACTCCCAGACTTCAAACTATACTACAAAGCCATAATCATCAAAACTGCATGGTATTGGAACAAGAACAGACATACAGACCAATGGAATCAAATAGAAAATCCAGAAATAAACCCACAGATTTATGGTCAACTAATCTTTGACAAAGGAGCAAAGACTATGCATTGGAG
Organism: Talpa europaea; assembly: GCF_964194135.1. Classification (NCBI taxonomy): domain Eukaryota; kingdom Metazoa; phylum Chordata; class Mammalia; order Eulipotyphla; family Talpidae; genus Talpa; species Talpa europaea. Next base: position 17,508,066 of record NC_140075.1, read on the forward strand.
CAAAGAAAGTTTGTGCAATAAATGGTGCTGGGAAAACTGGGTCGCTACATTCAAAAGAATGAAGCTTGACCACTACCTCACACCATACACAAAAATCAACTCAAAATGGATTAAACAACTAGACATAAGACCTGAAACCATAAAATATATAGAAGGAAATATAGGCGAAACACTACGTGATTCGCACATCAAAGACATCTTTACAGACACATCACCCAAAGCAGTGATAGTGAAGGCAAAGATAAACAGCTGGGACTGCATCAAATTAAAGAGCTTCTGCACAGCAAAAGAGACAATAACAAAAACAAAGAGAAACCCCACCAACTGGGAGAACATTTTTGCACCCAACACTAATGATAAAGGACTGATCACAAAAATCTGCAAAGAGCTGATGAGACTCAACAACAACAAAGAAAATAATCCAGTCAAAAAATCGGCAGAAGAGCTAAAAAGAAACTTCTCCAAAGAGAAAATGCAAATGGCCAACAGGCATATGAAAAAATGTTCAACATCATTGTCATCAGGAAATGCAAATCAAAACTACCATGAGATACCATCTTACACCAGTGAGAATGGCACATGTTAAAAAAACTAGCAACAACAAATGTTGGCGAGGGTGTGGAGACAAAGGAACTCTTCTGCACTGTTGGTGGGAGTGCAAACTGGTCCAACCACTATGGAGAGCTGTGTGGAGATTTCTGGACCTACTATACATAGAGCTTCCATATGATCCAGCAAATCCACTCCTAGGTATTTACCCAAAGGACACAGAAACATCAATTCCAAAGAACACCTGCACCCCTATGTTTATAGCAGCACTGTTTACAATAGCTAAGCTTTGGAAACAACCCAAATGCCCAAAAATAGATGACTGGATCAAGAAGATGTGGTACATATATACCATGGAATATTACTCAGCATTCAAAAAAGGTAAACACATGCAATTTGCAGCAACATGGATGGCGCTGGAAGGGATCATGCTCAGCGAAATAAGCCAAAAAGAAAATGAAAAATACCGGATGGTCTCACTCATAGCAGGAATCTAGAAAACTAAAATAAGGGACCAGGAAAATGAATAACTATAAGAAAGTGAAAATCAAAATCAACAAAAAACTATGAACCAGAGACACTTTTGGGGGGGCGGGAGGGGAGGGATTGGGGTCAGAATGGGGAGGTTGCATTTGTATGGGGAATATAAAAATAAAATTTATTATTAAAAAAATAAAATAAAATAAAATAAAATGGACAAAGGAACTACATACACTCTTCTCTAGAGAGGGAATTCTGACATCCTACAGACAATAGGAATGTTCACCTTAACTTATTTTAAGAGAAATGTAAATTAAAAGCACCCTTAGATGCCACCTCACCCCTTGAGAAGGCCCAAATGAAAACAAATGGATTTATACAAAACGGGGAGTGAAGGGTGAGAATTTTATGGGAACTATAATGAAGATGTAAATGATTACACTGTGCAAAAATGAAAATGATGTAAAAATATGTAAAATAGTATTTAAAAAAGTTAAACACTATAAAAAAAATATGGAATGAACAATGCTGGAGAGGGCACAGAGAAAAGGGAGCTCTCACCCATGGCTGGTGGCCATGATAGTCGGAACAGACCCTGTGGATGAGGGTGCAGAGATTTCTTAGGAAATAAAAACGGAAAATCCATATCATCTGCAATACTTCTACACATTATTCTCACGGGAAAACTCAAACACAAAAAGATTTATCCCATCCGTGAGCAGAGCAGCTGTGTTTCCAATTGCCCAGTCATGGCCCAATCTACATCACTTCGGCAGAGGCAGGGCAGGAAGGGTGGAGCACACGCAGGGGAGCACTGCAGGGCTGTGAGGAAGGAGCAAAGGGCCACACTGAGGATAAAATGGGTGGGCAAGGAGGTGATTTTTTTTAAATATTTATTTATTTATGCATACAGGAGCTGGAGTACAGGCCAGAGGTGCAGGGGAGGAAGGTGCGAGGATTCACCAGAGACAGAGCAGGGAACAGAACAGGCAGATAGACCGAAAAACACTGCCGAGGGACGCAGCAGGCTAGTCAGGTCTGCTGCGCCATGTGGGTAGCTCCCTGGCTGGCCGGAGGATGGAACTTGTGCTGCAGAGACTACAGACAGCCCCATCGGTTGCATCTCAACCCCTTGTGCCACCAGGGAGGCCACTGGAGGTGCTATTCTTGAGTGAAATAAGCCAAAAAGTAAAGATACATATGAGATGGCTTCACTCATCTGTGGAAAATAAATACCCAAAAAACATTTACAGCCAAAATACTTGAATAAAACTTGAACAGGGTCATTTGAAAGAAAAGATTACCACAAGCAGGAACAGGGGAAGGGGCGGAGAAGTTAGGGAGGGAGGCAGACGGGGGACGGGCCAGAGTGGTTTGGTAGAGGGGAAACAAGGGGTAGGGCAAGACCCATTAGGATTGTAGGAAAAAACTGGCAACTATTTCAGCAGAAGGCTTTTAGTGCTACACATGTCAATGACAGATCGAGGAGGGAAAATAAGTTAAAGAATAAGAAAAAAGTATAAGAAGCTATAAAACAATTAAAAAATGAAATTTCCCAAAGGTCACACATGGTGTTCTCAAACATGTCAGGAATATTTGGAGAGTGTAACTGGACTGGAGAGCAACTTAGGGTGTAGTGAGTGTCACTAGAAATGCATTCAGACCACACCAAGGAGAAATGCGCAGGAGCAGTGGAAACAAGGGCCAGAAAAAAGGACTCTGAAGAATCTACTGGGCACCTTCGCTTTGCAGGCCACCTGAGAGAAAGGCAGGGGCAGGTATGTAAGGATCCCCCATTGGACTCAACGGCACACATGCCAAGACTGATGCCTGCATGAAAGTCTCCGAGAGTTGTGCAGGACACAGTATATGATTTTAGCTACTGCACAGAAACCTTAAAAATTCAGTTGGGGCCTCCTGGGGGGTGCAAGGGGTTGAGCGTTGGGTTGTGAAGCTGCCCGCAGCCTCTGCAGTGCCAGTTCGATCACCAGCAAGGGTCCCACATGGCGCGAAGACCTCTCCTGCCATTGGCTGCTCCCCTCAGCAGTGTACTTCGGTCCTTCTGCCTGCTCTGCTCCCCACTCTGGCTCTGGTGAATTCTCTCACCCTCCCGCACTTCTGACTGTACCCAGTGCTTGTATAAATAAACTAATCTTGAAAAAAAATCAGTTGTCCTTTTTAAAAGACATGTGGCTCCTTCACCCCCATTCTGCACTCAGGTCCTCAGGCCCCATCCTCCCCCTCCTCCCTCACCCCGCACCAGACCAGTGCAGAGCTGGGAAGTGTTTCTGTCCAGCGGGGTGAAGAGCCACAGTCCACACCTTCAGCGTCATCAACCGCGACCCAGGTACAGACTCTGACTCTGCGCTGCATGAGCACCAGGGCAGAGCCCCATCTTCACACATGCTGGACATGTGAAGTGCCTGGATCTACGCCACACGTTTCTCTGGCGAGGAATGTGTCCCTGGAGAAAACTATGTTTCTAATTTACGTGTCTGTTGGCGTACTCGCATAAAGTCAATGCACCCGGAGTTGAAGCAAACACAACACTCACCAGAGATTGGCCCATTGTCGCTGCTCTCACAGATGCGCGAGGGCTCTGGAGCGGCGCTGGGAGGGGCGATGGGTCCAGCACAGAGGACGGAGGCAGCTGCACGGGGTCCTGGAGTCTCCTGTCCAGAGCCCGCCACACGCTGCCTGGAGACACCAGAGAGTCACTGAGGTGCCGGCCGTGTGACACTTCTAGCAGGGGCAGGAGAGGCCCCGCGAGTCCATGAGCGGCAGAACTTGGGTTTACGGTTCACCATAACTTAGTAAAAGGTGACAATTCCCACTGCCTGGTCAACAGTCACGCCAAGAACAACTGTCTCAAAGCTGAGGAGTCACTTCAGAGTGCGGACACGATTTCCAACGAGACGACGCCCGAACGCACTGTTCTGCCAGGACACTCAGCAGTGGCTCCGCGCCGCTTCCCGCCCTCCTCTCGTGGACACCCCTACAGGGATGCAGTCCCCCAGGGTGCGCACTTCCAGGCAGGAGGCCAGAGTGCAGGAGCCAGCAGGATGCCGCCTGGGGGCGGGAATGCGAAGCACGCCCGGAAATTCAGACAACAAGCCTCTAACGCCCCAGGCACTCCCCCCAACCCCCTCCCTGCCCTGCAAACCCAGTTTCATGGTACCTCCCCGCACCCACAGGGGCCGCCTCCACCTGGCACCCTGCGCGAAGTCACCTGCCCACACTGGGTCCCTGAATCTGGCCCCGGGCGCAATACCCCCCAAAAAAAACGCAGCCTGGCTCTCCTCTCCCTCACACCCCGACATTTGGGGGGTCCAGAGGAGTCTGCGTGCATGCGCACAGGCAGACCCGCGCTTCCCAGGGCCCCGCCTCGGGGACCCTGTCCCCCGTCCCGGGAAGACCCCGGGCAGCGTCCGGGGTCAGGGCCAGGCGGCCTCGCCGGGGACACCCCGGAAAGGCCGGGACGTTCTCCCCAACGGCACTTTCCCGCCCCCACGCGCGCTCCGGGGGGAATCGGCTCCAAAGCGCCCGACTCCACGCGGCCGGAGCCCCCGCTCGCCCGCGCCGCCCGCTCCCTAACCCCCGGGGTCGCTGCTCCCCCGAGCCCGGCCTCCCTGGACAAACCCACGCTCACCTCAGGGTGCCCCAGCGCTCGCGGAGGCGCCAGAACGTTCGGGCGGACGGGGGCGGGGCCGCGCCTGCGCAAATCGCGGAAGCCTCGCCCAGAAACCTCCGCGGGAACCACAGGGGCTGGAGACTACATTTCCCACAACCCCTTGCGCAGCCCGTCGGGCCGTCGTCGGGGTGGGGTTGCGACCTGGAAGTGGGAGGAGTGGAGGTTGAGGAGAACTGGCAGGTGGGCGAGGCCTGTGAAAACTGCGGGGCCCATAATGGGTTCAGGGCTCTGAGGGAAGAGAGCTCAACAGGGCCGCCCTGGGGCTGAAGGGGTTAAGCACTGCGCTGACTGACAAGCTATCTGCCCCCTCCACAGCAGGGGGCTACCCACAGGGCATGGCTGACCTCTCCCTTCTTGCCCACTGCTCCCCTCAGTAGTGTATTTCAGTCAGTCCGCCTGTGCTATGCCCCACTCTGTCTGGTGAATCCTCTCTCTCTCTCTCTCTCTCTCTCTCTCTCTCTCTCTCTCTCTCACACACACACACACACACACACCCCTTTGGCCTGCACCCCAGCTCTTGTATGAATAAATTTAAAAATATACATTAGAAGTTCACATATAGTCTAAATAAGACATTCAGATACCAAGACACATTTCATCAAAACCAACATTCAGGTATTTAAGAAGCATCTTGACCTTCTGATACCTGGATCACAGAGTCGGTGTTCATCATAAAGATGCTTTGCTTAGCTAATGTGAATTGACAAGAATTCTACGCTGTTATGAAAAGCTCACCAGCTCTTTCATCACATGCTTGTGAAGATTTATTTTGGCAACAATGTCCAATAATATTCATGGCTCCATTACTACCATGAAGAAACATGAGGATATTAATAAACTGTTAGTGTATTCCCTGAAAGAGAAAATGATGAAATGAGTTGAACTTCAGCACGTTTCCGTGTCTAACTTTTATGCCCACAATGAAGTCCACGACTCCTCTGGGTGATTTAGAGCAATCTTTTCAGTCAGACACAAACAGCATATCCATTTAGATTTTCTTCATCCATGATGCATGACACCATCATAAATGTACCCAAGCAATTAAGATGTAAAGAAACTCATCAACTGGAGAGGGTCCCTTAGATGTTTGACACACGAAAGTCAAATACATGACTCCACCTACATACCAGGAGAAAGCCATAGAGTGAAGTGATTTAGGGCTGAATTATATTCATCAGGTCTCTTCACAATATCTCAAGTATGGTTGATTAAAAAAAGGACAAAGAAAATAACTATACAGGGCCCAAAACCATCGTCTTGAATTCTTATTTATTTTTTTAAAGATTGATTTTATTTATTTATGCATACAAGAACAGAGGGGTAGGCCAGAATTGTACGGGGTGAGAGGATTCCCCAAAGACAGAGTGCAGAGCAGAACAAGCAGATTGACTGAAACACACTGCTGAGGGGAGTAGCAGATAAGTCAGGAGATGTCTGCTGTTTTATGTGGTCAGCTCCCTGGCCAGGGACCAAACAATAGCTTCATAGTGCTGTGACTTAACCCTCTGCACCACCAGGAAGGCCCTCAGACTTTTCAGTTATTCTAATATTTAGTGTTTTAATGTTGGCTTATGCTCCATAACAATTTTCTGACTTAAGGAATGTAAAGTGTTTCTCACTTCCTACTGTATTGCAATATCTTAATATGAATCTAAATTGCATTATTAATTACTTAATCATATTTTCACTTCTTTCAAGTTTCCAGTATGAAAACCTGGTGGCTTCAAAATTCATATTTGGACAAACCACTCATCACTTTCCATTTACAGTTTCTCTTGGTTTGCACTCTCTGATGTTTAGGATGATCTGACTTCTGGTTAATCACTTTGACACTTCTGGTTAAACTTCTGGACTTCTGGTTAAAGACACCAAAGTTGGGACCTCACTGGTGGCACAAGGGGTTAAGACACAACCTATGTAGCTATACACAGCCACTGCAGTATGAGTTGGATTCCAGGTCAGGGAGCTACCCACATGGTGCAGCAGACCACACCTGTCCCACCTGCTGCTCCCCTCAGCAGTGTATTTCAGTCAATCCACCTGTTCTGTTCCCCACTCTGCCTCTGATGAATCTTCTCACACACCCCCACCTCTCGCAGATACCCCAGTTCTTGTGTGCATAATAAAATAAATCTTGAAAAAAAAGAGACTAAAGTAAAAAAATTGACTTCACAATTTTAACATTTGTCTCTGATGTGAATTCTGTAATGTAGAGTACACTTGACTTGCGGTGAAAGGCTTTGCCACATTCTTCACATTTGTAAAGTTTCTCCCCAGTATGAATTCTGTGATGTTGACTTAAATGTGATGGATGGTAGAAGGCTTGGCCTACATTCTTCACATCTGGAAGGTTTCTCCCCTGTATGAATTCTATGTTGTCGAGTAAGACATGACTTATTGTTAAAGGCTTTGTCACATCCTTCACAATTGTAAGGTTTCCCCTCAGTATGAATTCTGTGATGCTAAGATAGTTAAAGGCTGACAGTTGGTTAAAGGCTTCCCCACATTCCTGACATCTGTAAGGTTTCTCCCCAGTATGAACTCTCTGATGCCGGGAAAGGTGACACAGCACAGGAAGGTGTTACCACAATCAGGAAGTGTGTAGGCTTTTCTCCAGCATGAATCCTTAGATGGTAAGTCAGCTATGGATGCCAATACAAGGCTTTACCATGCTCTTCATACTTGTGAGATTTCTCTCTGTGATGTCCAGTAACTCTTGGGCACCATTTGGTAGCTTTGCCATATCCTTTACAATTGTAGAGTTTCTCAAGAAGTACATGATGCTGGAAAAGTATTGAGGACTCCTCAATAGGATCCTGTGTAGATTTTTCATCTTCCTTTCTAATTCTCTGATGTTGAGAATGACATGACTGAAAGTTTAAATCTATCCCACATTGACAGTGTTTTGAATAATCATTTGTATTATGGACTAGGGGACTTCCCATATGTTCCAACATTCTTCTCAGAGACTGTGTCTTGTTAAAAATGTCACATGGATCTTTGCTAACAGAAACATATTTATCTCTACCCACAAAAGTAAAATGGAGTCTTACCCAGCGTGGTTTACACGCAGAATCACTTTGTACAGGAGGAATTGTGTTATGGATAATTGTCCCATATTGGGACTCTTCATTGCAACAACTGTTATGCCCTTCACATGTCTCTTGAAATGTCTGGTCTATCAATAATTGTAAATTCTCAAAGGTGCCAATTCCATCTCCTCCCGGCCCCATGGTTAGCAACAAAGTTTTTGTGCCTGACTGTGGCATGGAGACATGGTTGTCTTGAGAAGACAGGGCAGGAAGACAACGAGGAATAACGACCCCACGCACAAAACTCAAGACAAAATACTCTAAATATTTAAGACATAAAATTAATACCATATAAAGACCCCCCAACATGATGTTTGGATAGGTAACATCAGCACTAGACAACAACACACATGCTTAAGAATAGGTAATGTCCTTAGGGAAAGTTAAATACATAGCAAATACTGATATAACCCTATAGTAAAAATATTGTGTCTGCTTCAGAATTTGGAAATATGGAACAAAAAATTCATAGATTCATGTTATAGAATACAAATATCATGAAATATAATTTGTGATGTCAGTAGGGGTAGAAATGTTAAAGAGTGGAGTTTTGGTATGCAACTGAATTTACATGGTTTTCACTTTAGAAAAGACTGTCATAACTATTCAACATGCTATGGAATGCCCATGAGAAAAAAGATACCGTAAAATACATGGAAAAGAAATGAAAACAGAGACTGATGTTATGTGTACATAGGTTGGATGACAATGCTTTACAATGTTTGTAAATAATATTACAAACCAATCTACCTCCATTAACATCAAAATGTGTGAAATTGGAGGGAAATCACCAAAAAGAAAGGAGAGAGGAATTAAAGCATATAAGAAAAGGTAAAAAAAATATACAGTGATGCAGTAGGTTGGAAATGGGGTATAAAATGGCTGAGAATACTGCATCCGCAGTGGTGCAGTGGTTGAGCGCTGGGTTGCGAAGCTGCCTGAAGCCTCTGCAGCACTGGTTAGATCTCCGGCCACCAGCGAGGGCCTCATATGTTGCGCAGACCCCTCATGCCGCCCACTGCTCCTCTCAGCAGTGTACTTTGTCAATCTGCTTGTTCTGTTCTCCGCTCTGGTTCTGGTGAATTCTCTCATCCTCCTGTGCTTCTGACTGCACCCCATGCTCGAATAAATAATAAATAAATCTTTAAAAAATAAAAAAAAATAAAATGACTGAGAATAGAGGAACCATTATTTAATAAATTTAACGCCTCCCTTTCAGTAATACTTTGGTGTAAATAAAAGTCCACAATACAATGACAAATGTGTCTGAATGAATTAAAAATAACACCAATTTAATCTTACCTATCTGACACTCAACATAGCCTTCAGTGCACTATGTGGAATGTAAGGATGGAACTAGATTCTGTGGAGACTAATCATGAAAATGGAGCTGTGCGGATCACTCTAATGATATTATCTGAGTCTAACGCATCACAGAATGAAAACAATGACCCCAGAAAATAACAGAAAACTACCTGTATTGAGAAGTCATTGTAATATTACCTATACACTAAGATGAGGCCCTGAATGTGTGCCACAAACAAAAACAGAACTCAAAGCAGAAGATGAAAACAATAAAATCAAGGAGAGGTTCAAGGCCCAATTGCAATTGGAAGGAAAATAATGTTATAAATTCAGGAATCAGAGTTGACAAATGGGTGAAAAATAATTCTAAAAGAAAGATGTGGTATATAGACAGGATGAAATACTACTGAGCTATGAAAAAGGATACATCTGGCCATGTGCAACAACAGCAATGGAATGCTGGGGGAGGATTATGCTCAGTGAAAAGAAGCAGAAGGAGAAAGACTTACTGGATGAATTCACTCCTATTTGGACTTTGGAAAAACAAGGCAAAGAAACTGACAATACAAATCAAAATAAACTCTAGAAATAGGACTGCAGAATGAGGGTACAAAGAGGGAAGGACAGTGGGTGTGAGTACAAAAGTCGCAGGGGATTCAAAGATTTATGGAGAAGCCCACAATGCACTGGTGGTGGGTATGGTGGTGACAGACATCTGAGGATATGAGAATCTATTCCCTGAATCACGAAAAGTGAGGTAAACCCATGGTTCCTTCATTCAAAAAAAAAAAAAAAAACTAAGCAATACTGAGAAAACATTGCAATAAAGCAAACTCCCCAAAACTTGTGATTCAGAAAACAATACTAAGAGGTAAATTTAAAGTATTAAACAATTACACTAGCAATAAGAGAGAGCTCAGTTGAGCAATGAAACTTCACACCTCCAGGAATTAGAAAAAGAACAAATTTAGCTCCATATTGGCAGAAAGGAGGACATTGAAAAAAAATATATATATATATAAACAGAACATTATGGCCAAAAATCAGGTGCTTCTCTATGAAAGGAAGTCTGGATTTTGAAAGATCAACCAAATGGACAAAACCTAAGTTCAAGTCAGTAAGAAGGAAAGACAGAGGACTCAAGTGTCAGAGAGGAGACGCCCCCAGGGAGAGTAAGACTAAGACTTCTCTTCACATGCCAGGGCTCCATTTTTTGCCCTAACAAGATGACCAGCTCAGGCGTAGACACAGCAAGACCTGTTTATTAGTACAGGTGATATGAGATGTCCTGGAGATTCTCAAATTCCCAATACAGTATTGTGTTCAGTAGAGGGGACAGTGTAGAAGGTTCTGGAAAAGGATCACTGCAAATACTTTTACTGACAGCACCTTTACCAGAAATCATTGAACTTTTCTTATCCTAAGAACCATTTCTACACCTCTGAGTCCTGGCAATGTGATAGAGAAGCTGGGGTTTTGCTTGTAGCAATAACGTTTAAGTCACATATTTTCTTGAATGAGCACTCATACAGAGAGCAGGCTGCAGATCATCCTAAGACAGGAGAAATTTAAGCCATGACAAAACATCATGAGACTTCCAACAAACCCACACAGTTTTTCTTTAAAATAGGGGCCTAAAAGTATCCGACAATCCTGGGCATCCCTGGAGCACATCCACACGCGGTACAGGAAACACTGAGGGCAGATGAGGAATTCTAGAGGGATATTCTCCCCACACAAGGACACCACATTTCTGTAGGTCTCTAGCACCATGTCCCTGTACAATTTCAACTGCAGCTGGTCCAGGCCCTCGTGCTCCTTGTGTGAGAATTTGATGGCCACATCTCTGAAGGTCAAGGGTTCCTGAAATCAAATTACACAGTTACTACATGGCCATCAGCAGAACTCTAAATAGGACACAAGGTGAAAAGAGAGTTGTGAGGGGCCCCATGGTGTCACAAGGGGTTCAGTCTCAGCACTATGAAGCTATGACAACCACTTAAGGACAAGTTTGATCCCTGGCCAGGGAACTGACTCACATGGCGCAGCAGACCTCTCCTGTCTCGTCTGCTGCTCCCCTCAGCAGTTTATTTCGGTAGATCTGCCTGTTCTGCTCCCCACTCTGTCTCTGGTGAATCCTCTCATCCCGCCAAACTCTCACCTTTGGCCCATACCTCACCAATTTATGTATAAGTAAATAAAATAAATCTTTAAAAAAAAAGGGGGATACCTGGTTCTGAGAAAGAAGAATGCTTATGCAGTGACATCCATGTTTACACAGCAACAGTCTAATGCACCCACTAAGCCCAGAGGATCACATATGCCCACGAAACCACCGTGGACACTATAATTTCAGTGACGTCAAATCTGACCCAGGTCACATATCTGTACAACAAGGAGGCAGGACAATTGGAAAATTCATAGTAGAAACAGAGATGAAAGACTGAAAGGAAATTGTAGGTAATGATCAAATACTAAGCAAAGCAACAACAACAAAAACAATCATTTTTAAAGATTTTTTTTTATTTATGTATACAACAACTGGGGTACAGGTCAGAGGTGCGGGAGGTGAGAGGAGTCACCAGAGAGACAAAGTGGAGCTCAGAACAGGCAGACTGACCAAAGTACACTGCTGAGGGGAGTAGCAGACGAGACAGGAGAGGTCTGCTGCGCCAAGTGGGCAGCCTCCTGGCCTGCCAGGGATTGAAATCATGCTGCAGAGGTTGCGGACAGCTTCACAGTGCTGTGCTTAGCCTTTGCCCCACCAGGGAGACCCCATTCCCACAGCTTTCATTAGACTCATGTATGAACCAGATATAATTATCTGAGCTTTTAATGTACTTTAAATTTTATGTGACCATTTCCTCAAACATCCACGATATTACAGACCAGGGTTTTCCCTACAGATCTGAGCTAAAATGAATCAAAGAGGACCCTAAATGAATGAGCACAGCAGGTTTTATTGCCGACAAGAATGGTTTGGTTTAAAAGGGAAAGACACAGGACACAGTATATAATGTTACGTTTCAATTAATAAAAATGGGACCACATACACACAACATGGATTAATGTAGTCTTGTCAACAAATTCAAGATTATTCAAATACTATCAAGGAAACCGAGCTGTGGATGATACTATGTGCATACTTCAAACCCACTGTGTAGACATAAAATGTGGAATCCATTATAATAAAAGCTACTGTTTTTGAGTGTAATTTCTCAAAAAAATGTTTCATTATATAGGTTCAACTATTTTAAAATTTTACTACAATTCAATACATGATAACATTTTTGGTTCGTTTCTCTGGAAGTATAAACAAGCTATGAGAGAGAACGTGTGTGAAATGACTTGCATTTCCATGGATATTCACACCGAAAGGAATGAAATAACTGACTGTATCATTAAAGTGAAAGAAGGCGGTGAGGGACCTGAAACCTGAAAATAAAAAAAAAAAACTCTATTAAAGGAAATAAAAGACACAGAGAAATACCAAGATGTCACATCCTTCTAGGTGGGGAGAATTATCATTATTATTGGCCTTATTGTCTAGAGCAATTTACAAACTTATGCAATACCTACCAAATACCAAGGACATTTTTTTTTTATAAGGAAATAAAACAATCCCCACATTTATATGAACCCACAGAAGGTCCCAAATAGCAAAATATCTTGGGAGAAAAGAAGAAAATCTAAGTATCATATTTCTTGACTTCAAAATATATTTAATACCAACAGTAATCACAACATTATTTTGCTGGAACAAAACCAGAACTCAGAGCAGTGGAAGGCAACTAAAAACCCAGAGAGCAAATGATATAAATATGAACAGTTCAATCTTGGACAAAGGAGCTAAAATCATACCATTCAGACAACACAGCCTCTTTAATAAATAGTACTGAGATGGGCCCCCTGGCGGCCTAGGGGTTAAGAGTCAGTGCTATCACGGCTATTCCAGGCCAGAGAGCTGTCCCACATGTGGCACAGCCAACCTCACCTGTCCCTCTCACTGAATCCCCGAGCAGTGTATTTCAGTGGATCTGCATGTTCTGCTCCATACTGTGTTTCTGGCAAATCTTCTCAAACCCTGAACATCTGGTCTACACCCCAGTTCTTCTATGCATAAATAAATAAATACATATTTTAAAAAAAATGGTGCAGGGAAACATGAATAATGACTTGCAAAAATAATAACCAAGACCCATTCAAAACTTCATAAAGGGCCTCCCTGGTGGCACAACATATGAAGGTATCCATAGCCACTGCTGCATGAGTTTGATCCCCAAGAAGGGAGCTACCCATATGGTGCAGCAGACCTCTCCTGACTCGCCTGCTGCTCCCCTCACCGGTGTATTTCAGTCAGTATGCCTGTTCTGTTCCTCACTCTGTCCCTGGTTGTGATACATATTGAATCCTCTCACCCCTCACACCTCCAGCCTGTATCCCAGATCGTGTATGCATAAATAAATACATCTTTAAAAGAAAAACTCCATACAGAAAACTAATTCCAAATGGATTAAAAGTTTGGACATAAGAGTCCAAAGTATGAAGCACTGAAAGAAAATAAAAGGGCACACTACAGGACAACTGCTGCAAAATGCACGAGGGAACACAACCCCAATGCCAAGGGAAACAAAAGCAATTTTCACAAGTGGGACAACACCAAATCCAAAAACTTTTAGAACTCAAAAGAAACCAGCACAGAAACAGAAATGCATCCTACAGAATAGAACACACGCAACACATCTGACAGGGGTTCATTCCAAAATTTGTAATGTTCCCACCCAGTGTGAAAAACCAACCAGTCAATTGAAAAGGGCAAAGGAAATAAACACTTTGCTGAAGAGGAAATTCTGAGGTCCAACAGACATAGGAATGTTCACCTTAATTTATTGTAAGAGAAATGTCAATTAAAACAACACTGAGATGCCACCTCAACACTTGAAAATGGCCCAAATAAAAAAGAGTGAAAAGAACAACGCTGGAGAGGTTGGAGAGAAAAGGGAGCTCTCACCCATGACTGGTGGCCATGAGAGTTGGACGGTCCCTGCAGATAATGGGGCAGAGATTTCTTAAAGAAATAAAAAAGGAAATTTCATATGTCAGCAATGCTTCTACAAGTTATTTATCCAGGGCCTCCCTGTTGGTTCAGGGGTTAACACACAACCTATGAAGTAATCCGCAGCTGCTGCAGCACGAGTTTGATTCCTGGCTGGCCAGGGAGCAACCCACATGGCGGTACAGACCTCCCCTGTCTTGCCTACTGCTCCCCTCAACAGTGTACTTCGGTCTGTCTGTCTGTTCTGTTCCTCACTCCGTCTTTAGTGAACACTCTTGCTCTCCTGTGCATCTGGACTGTACCCTGGTTCTTGAATAAATAAATAAATTTAAAAAATAAATAAAAATTTAAAAAAGAATGAATTAAATCTTTTGGAAAAAAATCAATCGACTTTATTAAAACCTGCATTAGGTTCACATATAGTCTAAATATTTAAATATCACTGTATGCTCCATGTTGAAAATAAAAATGCAGGCATTTAAGAAGCATTCTTGTTCTTTTGAAACCAGGATCCCTAAGTTGGTGGTCAACAGAGTCATTGTTTAGCTACTGCACATGCACAAAGTCTATGCCCATTACGGGACAGTCACCTATTCTGTCATCATGTGTCTGTGAAGATTTCTTTTGGCAATGATATCAAATAATATTCATCTCTCTATTACTACCATAAAGAAACATCACAATTTTAATAAACTGTGCATTTCCTCAAGGAGTCTGCCGTAATATGATTTGACATGTTCCTCTGTCTGAATTCAATGGCAACATTAAGGCCCAGAACTCTTCTTGGTGATTTAGATCAATGTTTTGAGTCAACCGGAAGCAGCATGTCCATTCATATGTTCCTGATACATGGCACATTACTGTCCTAAATTTACCCTGCAAGTTAGATATAAACAAATCCATCGACTAGGACAGCCTCTCAGATGTTTGAGGCAGCAAAAAAAAAAAAATCAAACTCCTGACTTCACATACACAAGGGTACAAAGCCAGAGAGTGAACGGATTTAGAGCTGAATTATATTCATCACCGCTTCATAATATCTCAAGCATGACTGACAAAAAGTACGTGGAATGTAATTATACTGGTCCCCAACACATCGCCTTGCACATTTAAGTGATACTAATACATACTTAGTGCTTTGATGTTGGTTTATGCTCCATAAAAAATATCTGATTTAAATATCAGTGAAGTTTTTGAATTATTATTGTACTGCAATTTTTAAATGTATATTTAGAGTTGATTATTCTATGACAACTTACTTTTCCATATATTTACTTCTTCAAAGTATCATGCTAGCATGAAAATGGTGGTTGCAAAATATCTATTCGTACAAACCACTCATCACTTTAGATTTGCAGGTTTCTCCCCAGTGTGCATTCTCTGATGTGCAGGGTGATTTGACTTCCGGTTAAACAGTTGGCCACATTCTTCACATTTTGAACATTTCACTCTTATATGAATTCTCTGATGTTGAGCAAGTTTTGCCTTCTGCTTAAAGGCTTTGCTGAATTCTTCACATTTATAAGCTTTTTCTTTCACATTTGTATGAATTCAGTGACGATGAGTAAGACTTGACTGCTGGTTAAAGGCTTTCCCAAATTCTTTACATCTGTATGTTTTCTCAGCATTATGAACTCTCTGGTGTTCAGAAAGGTGACACAGGTAGAGAAAGGCTTTACCACAGTGTGGACATGTGTAAGCCTTTTCTCCAGTATGAATCCTTACATGTTTAGTGAGCTGCGGATGCCGACAAAAGGCTTTACCACACTCTTCACATTTGTGCCATTTCTCTCTCTGATGTTGAGTGAGAGTTGAGCACCATTTGCAGTTGCAGGGATTCTCCTGAAATGTGTGATATTGGAGTAGTTTTGAGGACTCCTCAATATGATCCCAAGTAGATTTTTGTATCTTCCCATTCACATCTCTGATGTTGAGTACTATTTGACTCAAAGTATACACCTGTCCCATATTCACAATGTACTGAATGTTTATTGCATGATGGACTATGGGACTGCCTGTATGTTCTAACTGTCTTCTCAGAGAATATGTATTATTAAAAATCTGGTAGAGATCTCTGCTTACAGAAACACCCTTATCTATGCAAGGAACAGACATAAAATGTGGCTTGACCCAAGACATTTCACACACATGATCTCTTCTTGTGGGAAGACTTGTATTCTGGGTCATTGTTCCAGCTTGGCTATCTTCATTGCAACAAATGTTCTTCCCTTCAATTGATTTTTGTTGTGTCTGGTCTTCCACTAATTGTAAATTCTCAAAGGCACAGATTCCATCTCCTCCCAGGTCCATATCTGGAAGCAAATCTTCTGTGCCTGAATATGGCATGAGGACTTGGATGTCATGAGAAGAGATGACTGGAAGAAAGCAAGTGACTATTTATCACATTTACAGCACTCAAGGCAACATACATTAAATACATAGTCTATAAAATTAATATCAAGTAAAGGACATAGGCATGATGTTAGAATAGGTAACACTCCTGATTTTGCTCCTCCTATAAAGCCAAAAGGATTCTAGACAACAACACAAAAGTTTATGAAAAGGTACTGTCCTTAGGGAAAGGTAAATACAAGGAAAATATACATAATTGCTTGATACAGTCCTGTCGTATAAATATCAATTCTGCTTGAGCATTTGGAAAGGCCACATCAAAAATACCCATGGAATTATGTTCTGGAATACACGATGTAGTGAGATGTTATGATGACAACAATGTTGGTGTAGGGTAGGAATGTTAAAGAGTTGTGTTTTATGTGTGCAATTGACATTACATTCTTTTCAGTCTAAAAGGTTTCATAGCTTTTCGATATGGCACATAATGCACATTATAACATTAAAGACACCAGGAGAACACATGGGAGGGAAATGAACACGGAGCATGATGTCCTGTGCACACAGGCTAGATGACAATACTGTACAAAATAAATACTATTATGAATCAATATATCTCACTAAGCATAAAAATATGATGACATATTAGACAAAAATCACCAGACAAAAAAAGGAGAAAGGAATAAAAGCATATCATACAAAGTCAAAGAAACACAGAGATGCAATCCAGAGGAAATGAGGTATGAAAAAGGCTGATCATAAAGGAAACATTTTTAAAATAGCAACATCTGGGCCTCCCTTTCTGTAATTAGTTTGTTCATAAATGAAAAAAATTCCACACTGAAATGACAATGTGTCTGAATGAATAAGAAAATGACACCAATACAATCTTATCCACATCACACTCACCAAAGATTTAAGTGCACCATGAGGAATGGAAGATTGAACTATATGCTGGGAAAAGTGATAATCGAATATGCAGCTGTGTTGAACACACTAATATCAGAAGAATATAAACTGAGTCAAAACCATCACAGAATGTAAAGAAGATCACAACAATAGAAAATGACATATTTGGGTATTCATTAAAAATAGTCCACATGCACTAACATGAGGTCGCTGAATGTGTGCAGACCACACAGGCAGGACTGAATGCAGAAGAGGAAGACAATACAATTCTCGGAGAGGTTCTAGCCCCAATTGCAATTAGAAGGAAAATAATAATGTAAGTTCAAGAAGTTGAGTTGACCAACAGGGCCAAATTTAAATCTGAAAGCAAGATGCAGTTCACATACACGATAGAGTAGAGACAGCTAAGCTATAAAAAAGAATGAACTCAGGCTATTTGCAACAACAGGATGGAACACAGCAGGAGCACAGCTAATGTAGAAAATCAGGAGAAAGACATTTGCTGGATCGCTTCACTCCAATTTCAAATCTGGAGGAAAAAAGAAAGGAACCAACAAACCAGAACAAACTCTAGAAATATGACTGCAGAATTGTGGGTATTACAGAGGGATGGAGAGTGGGTGTGGGTACAGAGGTGGGAGGGTGTTCAAAGATCTATGGAGAAGGCCCACGAGTGCACTGGTGGTGAGTGTGGTGGTGGCAGACCTCTGAGAAGATGAAACTCTATTCCCTAAATCAAATGTTACCTCAATTCAAAAAATTAAAGAATATATTGAAAATATGGAGATGAAACAAATTTCCCAAAAGCTGTGGACTCAGAAAACAATAAGATGTAAATTTCAAGCACTGACACACTAACAATAACACGGATCTCAGCTGCTTAAATTAACTCTACAACTCAAGAAACTAGAAAAGGAACAATCTAAGCTCTAAATTTCCACAAAGAAGGGCATTTCAAAATAAAGAAGAAATACATAAACATAACATGATGGCAAAAATGTTTGGGCTTCTCTATGAACAGAAGTCTGGAATTTGAAAAAAGCAATAAATTTAACAAAATGATAGTTCAATTCACAAGAAAGGAAAGGCAGAAGACCAAGAAAATCAGAAGTGAAACCCATAAAGATATGTCCTTAGTTTTTATGTCTCCTCGGCACTTGCTACAGTCACCTGTAGATGTTTTCAAAGGCATGTACTTCCCTTCTTGTCAGGGAGAGACCTTTCTGTCAAATCTTATTTAAATGTTATATGACGTGCTGCTCAGAATGACAGCATATGCAGCAAACTCTCCCTCATCTTTTGTCCAACTGTCTCCTGCTCATCGAAGGGAAAAAAGTTCTGCATCCAGCCTGTGGTCGTCACTGTGAAAGGTTTTCTGCACATCCTTCTGACATCAACACTCCTTGGCTGCTACTGGAGTCACTGCAATACTTGGTACCTGTTTCTACGTAATTCATAGCAGCTCAAGTTTTATCTAGTATGTTAGTTGTACTGTATAATCCTTTCACTGATGCTTTTGCTTTCTTCCAGATGATTCCCACAAGAAGGTGGAATTGCATAGATCAAATTCCTCCCAAGGTATGAGCCCCCAACCTGAAACTCTTGGTTCCATGGCTTTAGAAACCACAACCTTAGGTTTCCCCTCCCATGTCAGAACATCCCGTCCCTCACTGAATAATTTCTGGGTTCTCCTCAGCCTCACAAAGGCTGACTGAAATCCACTGCTGAGGGGAGCAGCAGATGAGACAGGAGAGGTCTGCCGTGCCATGTGTATAGCTCCCTGGCCGGTCGGGGATGAAAGTCATGCTGCAGAGGCCACAGATAGCTTCACAGTGCTTGCTTAACCCCTTGCACCACCAGGGAGGCCCACATTTTCCTTTCTCACAGCATATCACTTCAACAAAGCAAAGATCACTTCCATGATTACTGTTCTTATCCCCACTCATAGATAATTTATCACTGTCAAAAACTTCCCATGAACATACTGAGTGAAAAAACAAATGTCTGGGGCCTCCCCGGTGGTGCAGCTGTTGAGCACTGGGTTGCAAAGCTTCCCGCAACTCTGCAGTGATGGTTCCATCCCGGCTGCTCCGCGGCTATGGGAGGAGGGTCCCACATGGCGTGCAGACCTCTCCTGCCGCCTGCTGCTCCTCTCAGCAGTGTGCTTCGGTCCTTCTGCCTGCTCTGCTCCCTGCTCTGGCTCTGGGGAATTCTCTTACCCTCCCACGCTTCTGACTGTACCCAGTGCTTGTATAAATAAATAAATTAATTTAAAAAATGCCTGAATAAGTACCTTAAAGAAAACAGTCGGTGAGAATAAACTAATAGAAAGAAAACAGAAAAGGTGGCTACTGCAGAATAATTTCCTGCAGTATCAGGGACTGCATACTGGTGAAGTCCAACATTGACAACAATTAAAAAAAGAGCAGGAGGAAATCTAGGCGAGAGCTTATGTGGAAACTGAATAAAGAATCACTTCGATAAATGCAGATAAACTGTCCAAGGTTTGGACACTGGAAAAGTAGTGCAGTGTGGCCAATATCACTGGCCACTCTCCCAGCCTCCTGCTAGCCTCCTGCCAGGCAAGCACTGACTGACCTGAGAGGTCCACGGCTGTACTCCCTTCTCCAACCTGATGCTCTCCTCAGGATTGGTAACAAATGTCCTGTGATGAGGAACAGTGTTGGTTCAGTCAAGTGAAACTTCAGTTTTGAAGACTAACGAAAGCAGTGTTAAGAGCTGTGCAACGAAGGTCAACTGGAACTTTTCAGAAATAGGGCGAACACCCACAATCTAGTTTGTTTGCCATGTTCAACCTCACCACCACCGAATTTCACAAGAAAGACCACACTTAATCAGTGTAGAAAACAGCACTTGCACTCGTGTTACACTGGAGCTTCCTCACAGAGGGACACCAGGTGACTGCAGGTCTCCAGCATCACATCCCGGTATAGGGTCCTCTGAGCATCATTCAGGTCTTCCCACTCCTTCCAGGGGAAGTTCACAGCCACATCCTCCAATGACACCATCCCCTGTGAGGGAACATTTCTCCTCATTTCAGGGCCGTCAGCCTGGATCACACAGCAACAGTGTAAATGCTCCTTCTTGTGCTCTTGTACAGGAGGCACCATCTTCCTACTCACACTGTGCTGTGAACAGAATTCTCAGGGGAAATAGTCTTATCTCTAGATAAACCCATTTGCTCCTAAAAGAACCACAATAGTTTACCATACAAATTTGGAAGTGTCTTTGAGTCTATGAATACAAGGATGAATAAAATCTTCTCCTTGAAGAGCTTATCACCTGGTTGGCAGGTAGAATAGACACATACATGGAATAATGTGCTACATAGCAGTGTGAAAATCCTGCTGAATGCAGACATGGTACAAGAGAAGAAAAACCAACACTTTGTAGTGTTAGGTTACACGTCACTGAAGACTCAAATGCTTAGCTCTTCCTTGTAAATCACAGTCATGAGGATGAGACAACAGCAGATTTCATAGAGTGAGAAAAAAAAAAAACACTCGCCATGATAACTGAACTGCAGAGAGCATGCTGCCAGGCAGAGTCCCCAGCAGTAAGGCAGGAGAGACAGTGAAAGTATTCTGGAAGTGAAGTCAGTCAGCTTTTATGAACTGTGGGACATGTGAGCTGAATTCACCAGAATAGAAGGATATGTGGGGTCTCCCTGGTGGCGCAAAGTGTGAAGCACCTCAGATCTGCCTTTTCTGCTCCCCACTCTGTCTCTGATGAGTCCTCTCACCCCCGCACCTCTGGCCTGTACCCACCTCTTACATTCATACATAAATAAAAATGAATCTTTTTAAATAAATCAAGCTTGAGGGGAGTTAGGTATTTGGGGGAAATATACTCACTGGGCAGCAGGCTGAGCCACACAGCAGGACTGGAGTGGACAGGCCCGACACAGGAAGGTGAGGGGCCAACAGCCTCCCCTCTTCACCAGGTGAGTATCATGGAGGACGAAAAAGACAGGGAGTTTATAGGTAAATCTCCATCTGGTAATGACCAAGAGGCTGAGCTGACCCAGCACGCGCATTAATTGGATGCAGGGGTGTGAGCCTGTGTGGACCCTGGGGAGGACATTTGAGGCTCTACAGGTGCCTCTGTGACAGGAGGATTACACTTACTGGGTGCTCCTGGGAGACAGACGGAGGGGCTCCGACAGGTGGGTGGAGGTTGCCCTTTTGTGAGGCTCATTTCCACAATAAGAAAACATCCCCGTGAGGAGGCGTCCAGGTTCTCACGTTGGAAGGATTTGTCCAAATCTCTCCATCCCTTATCAGAGGGGGAGGCAGCCCCTTAGGGCCACACCACCGGCACCCATGTCGCTGGGCTTCCCACTGCCCCCCAGGGCTGACCCCCATCCTCTGTCCTTTCTCTGTGGCTGAAGATGTCATTGCAGAGGGGCAGAGACCATGTAGGCGGGTCACTCAGTTTTCCTGGGTCTTCCCCAGGTGAGCAAGGAGGTGTCCATGTGTACTCAAGTGTATTTTCTCCCACTGATGCCCTTTATTCCGGGAAGGTCTCCATGGAGAACCTGCAGGGTAGATGAGATGATGTTTCCTCCCAGGATCCTGGTGCAGACCCGGAGGAGTATACAGAAAGGGAGACAGGAGGTGCCTCATGGCAAACCCGAAGGGAAGGGTTGACCCTGGTTGGGAGTCCTCAGCGCATGCTGGGGAATCCAGGGCAAGGCCCCCCAATGAGCAGAGAGAAAAGGGACCTTAAAGGCATTACCCCAGGAGCGAGAGGAGGGAAAGCCAGGGGAGACAAGGAAAAGGAAGTCGCATGGCAGCGGCAGGTGGCAGTGTCAGGGGCAGACCCAGAGCCACCCTGAGACCCCAGACCCTGTGCACCCTCCACTGGCACTGCCATCTGATGCGTGTGGAGCAAACACCCCCTCACATGAAAGCCCTGCTGTGGAAAACATGGCTGGGGTGCAAGGGAGAGGAGAAAGGACAGGGTTAAACAATTTCCAAGGAACCAAAGCCTCCTGGGCCTGTGGGGTCAGTCCCATGACCCCCACAGTGATGACCTCAGGTTTGGGCACTGCCTGCCGCATCCTCTCTGCAAGTCCCCCCTCCAGGGGCTGTGGGGGAAGCGGACACACCTGACATGCCCTCAGGCTCCTGAGTTTTCGGGGACTTGCTGTTGGTGTCTCTGACATCTTGCATGTCTGTCCTGGAACGGACCTGCCCCAACAAAGGGCCTGTGCCACAAGGGGTCTCTGCCCCCCCCCCCCCGGCCTCTTTCTTTCCTTCCCATGCTGCAGAGTGATCCCCAGACCCACTGCGGGGACATCACTGGTACAAACACCTGCCCAAGAGGGTGGCTTCTGCATGGGAGTCTCCAGCTTACCAGGGAGGTCCACAGGAATGTGGAAAGGGAGACCCCAGCAGGCAGCACTTCTGTGTACCCCTCCACCTGCAAGGGAGCAGAATAGCCCCCCCACATGCCGCTGTGGCTCAAGATTCAGTGCAGGACAGGCCCTTGAGAAAAAGCTGTGTCAAGAACACTGAACCCCACCCCCCTGAAAGCAGGAGCTGAATCTCCCCTGCCTGGGGCTGCCCCAGGGAAAGGGGAGCTCACAGGGGTCTGCAGGTCCATCTCCCCTGCCCAGGGCTGGTGCCCCCGAACTTCCCCGGTTGCTGTGCCCCCAGAGCTTGTCCTGCCCCAAGGGTGGCGCCCACTGTGGTCCAAGGACCCGCCTGGAGTCTGCTCCTCTCTCCCTGGAGAAGAGATGTGTGTGGGGACGGGACACCTGACGCCCCCCACTATTCAAAATCCCTTCCCGGTTCGTGTGCATCACAGGGCTGGGTGGAGGCTCCTCTGCACTTACCCAGCAATTTCTCTCCCACAAGATTTTCTTCTCATGCCGTGGGGAGCAACACGTGGAGCCGCTGCGCCATCTTCTGGCCAAGACAGTGAGTAGCTGTTTGAAGAATGAGAGCGAAGGATTGACATTTTCCCAGTTAACAGAAGTAACCGAACAGATCTGAAGACCCATTGCTCCTCCCCACTGAATAAAGGTTTGCCGCGGTGGCCTGGCTGCTGCATGCGAGGTGGGTGAACTGCAGCGTGCCCTTGGCGAAGCGTCACCGGGCGGGTTGGGCTCAAAGGGCAGACTGAATTTTCAGGGCGCCCCTTCCTGCCCTCAGGGCTCTAATGGAAACAGTTTTTGAGCCACAGATCTTGGAAACAGCGAGAAGGATGGGACCAAGGCCAAAGTAGGAAAATGTCTTTAAAAATATTTTTATGGGGCCTCCCTGGTGGCACAGGGAGTTGAGGGCCG
Organism: Talpa europaea; assembly: GCF_964194135.1. Classification (NCBI taxonomy): domain Eukaryota; kingdom Metazoa; phylum Chordata; class Mammalia; order Eulipotyphla; family Talpidae; genus Talpa; species Talpa europaea. Next base: position 17,531,813 of record NC_140075.1, read on the forward strand.
CACCGTGAAGAAATCCGCAGCCTCTGAAGCACGGGTTCAATCCCTGCAAGTCAGGGAGAAACTCACATGGTGCAGCAGACCTCTCCTGTCTCGCCCACTGCTCCCTTCAGCAGTGTATTTCAGTCAATCTGCTCTTCCGTTCCCCACTCTCTCTGGTGGATCCTCTCACCCTCCACATCTCTGGCCTGTACCTCAGCTCTTGTATGCATAAATGAATAAATATTAAAAAAAATCATTTTATGGTGCCTCCCTGGTGGGGCAAGGGGTTTGGACACAGGCTCTGGGGCTATCCATGGCCACTGCAGCGCAGGTTGGATCCCCGGCCAGGGAGATACCCAGGTGTACAGCAGACCTCTCCTGTCTCCCCGATGCTCCCCTCAGCAATGTATTTCAGTCAGTCTGCCTGTTCTGCTCCCCGCTCTGTCTCCGGTGAATCCTCTCACCCTTCCGAGCATCTGGCCCGTACCCCAGTTCTTGTATAAAAATCAATAAATGTTCAAAGAACAAACAAATGGATAAATAAATAAATAAAAAGGTGGACTGCGGTCCTCACTGTAACTTAACTTTAAGGCTCACCCAACTTTCCTGAGAGTCTGACTAGCCTCCCAGTGATCATGTTCCCAACACTGTCCCTGACTAAACTAAGAAACTAGTAGTTTTCAATGGCCTTGTGACTCTACACACACAGCAAGCCAACCCATCTGCAGAGTTGCCGGAAATGTGTCTTTCTCCAGCATTTCAGGGCTCCCCGGGTGGGTGTTGCTCTAACTAGGGATACACGGGATTTAGAACAGCTCCTCTGCTAGGAAAAAATATCCCACTGACATTCTTTCAGTCTAACGGCACTCTAAAAATGGGTTGCTTCCCTGGTGAAATGTACTCTCATGTCACAACCCCAAAACTTGCTAGCTATTTTACTACTGCTCCTCTTGTTACTGAGCCTACCACTCAGCGGCTGGCCCCAATGACTTTGCTACAGGGCAGGGAGAGGGGCAGCCCAGACCCCACAAACCTGTCTGCTCTAAACAGGTTCTGCCATCCTGCTTCCTTCCTTCCTCAGTCTCCTCTGCAGCTTCTCCTCTCCCTGCTCCACTCTCCATTGGGTGGGGCAGGGAACCTGGAACCTCCCCCTTTCCTGGGGACCCCCGTTACAACTTCACCTGTGACCGAGGGCCCTTAGCCGCTTCTGTACTTCTCATTCTCCTCTTTAAATCTTAACATACACATTCTCCTACTCAAATTTGTTTCTTCTAACCTAGGGGGATGCGCCTCCTGTTTAAACTCCTCCTCCCAACAAACAGCTCACCAATACAAGAGGAACAGCCTGTCCAGATGCCCCACCCTCGCACTCCAGATGCACCCCTCACCTCCTTCCAGAACCACCAATAGACAGCTCAGGGACTCGTGTCAGGGAGACCATCTCCCGGGCCCTTGGAGGTAGGGCCAGCTCTACATGCCACTCCAGCAGGAAGCAGCTACGGAAAATGGACCTCCTCCCATCAACTCCCCAAAATATTTTGGGCTGTATATGGTCTTGGGGGGATGGTGGAGGACAAGAATGGAAAGACTGGAAAGGACGTGCCCCAAGGCCAAAACCTGACTCACACAAGGAGGTGGGGGTCGAGGAAATGCACACGACCCTTAACCCAGCTGCAGAGGACTGACCCTCAGGCGCCAGCACCTTGTCACGAGGCAGGAGAGGGAGCAGGATCCCTGCTCTAGGGAGTGGGGCACAGGCCTGAGGGGAAGGATGTGAAGACTGGGCCTACACCGGAATCTCTGATCCCTTTCTAGCACTGCCTGTTGCCCAACATCCGCAACAAGCAGCCGCTCCACGGAGGAGTGAGCCTCCCAAGGAGAAAGGGACTGTGGCAGGGCAGGCTCCACACAGGCCCGGGGCAACCGTCCCCCTGCCCGCCCGTGACCAGACAGGAGCCTCTTCTCACCAGCTCTCGCCTCTGCGGGGCCGCAGCCTCCTGGCTGGTGGCCTGTACCTGCCAGGACGTCTCCACTGATCTCCCTCAGCGAGGCCACTCTCCTCAAGGCCGCCCGCCTGCAACTGTGCAGTCCTCTCTAAGCAAACCTGTCCCCTTCCCTTTCCCTGAGAAACCAGCCCTTTAAACACAACGAACGGCTCCGTCTCGTGGAGAAGTGACCTGGGAAACTCCCAGGTGCTGCTGAAAACAGGGTCTGGGGAAACATTTCCCAGAGTGAACCTCAGGACCTCGCACTCCAAAGACCCCGTCACACCCACTCTATTCCCCCGAGGCCCACGGAAAAAAACCTGCAGTTCTGGAAGGACACTAGGAAAAATCTCTGGCGCCACCTAGTGCCCAGAACAAAATCACCACCTTCCTGATAGTGGGAAGTCAGGGATCCCAAAACCACCCTCAGGCGCTGAGAGGGGCTGGATCGTGCCTACGAGGCAAGAAGGGAAACCAGGCGTGGAGCAAGACACCATCCTGTGTCTGAGAGCCAGGCGCAGGACCGCGGGCGTGGACGCACCCTAGCAGCGGGCACTGCACAGGGTGACAGCCAGCGTTTTGGACCTGACAGCCCTGGGAATGAAACCGAGAGCGCAGCATTGGTGGTGGATTCCATACAGCTGCGGGCACAGAGCCGGGTGAACAAGCAGCAGACACAGCACCCGGCTTGAACGACAGCCCCTGTGTTGAGGTGCCCCCCATCCTTTTCTCAGAGAACCACTGGGGAAAAGCGCAGGTCAGTAAGTGCAGGTCTCTGGCGCCACCCGGTGGCCAGAACAAAGCCACCGACGAGCTGATTCCCTGCTGGAACTGAGTAAACACAGAGGGCGGGAACCACAAGAGGCAGAGCCCAGCAACAGGGCATCAGCGCCCTTTTGGTGTTTTGGCTCGCGGTGCTGGACTCAGTCTGGTGAACAAATGTAAGCAGGTTGACTCTGTGTTGAGGACTCTCCAAGCCAACAATATGGAACTTAAGCATCTGTGGACTTCTGCTATCTGCTGGGGGTGTGGGAGTGTCATTCTTAAATCCAACTCCCCCAGATACCAAGGGATGACTGTAAAGTTTCTGGGGGCTCAAAAGTCCTACATGGATTTTCCACCACCCGGGATCAGTGCCCCAACCCCATGTTGCTTAAGGGCCAGTCAACTGTAAAACCAAACCAATCGTGAGCGCTGAAAATACATGTGGTTCTGCTGGCAGGACAATCACAGACACTGCTACTACAACTGTAATTTGATGCCACCATTAAATAAAATGCTAAATTTCAGTTAGAATTAGGGAAAATCAAGATGCATTTTACCTCTTCCCTGATTCCATACTCCTGTCTAATTGAAGGATCAAAGGCTGAGTTCAGTGAACAGAGAGTGTTCAAGGTGGGGAATCTGAGCAGGTTGGAGACCAATTCCAGCTAGATGTCGTGTCAGGGATCTCAGCAGGAGAGGACCGCCTTGGTGAAGTTTTTCGGAGGGCTGAGGGGAAGTGGAGCCAGGTAGGAGTGAGGAAGACACAGACACCGTCTCTCATGCAAGTATCTCCTCCTGAGGGTCTCAGCAGGTCTTTTCTTATACCTTAAGGCCAGCGGTGAGATGACATTAGCCTAAGCATCAAAGAAGAACAGAGACCATCATTACATATTTTCTCATGAACATACAAAGACCCTCTTGATCTCATACTACAAAAGGACACTTCCTTAATCTGATGAAGAAAATCTACAGGGACAATGACTCCCTTAGGTACAACTCTTTTTCTAATGTAATCCATTGTCTCACACAGTAAAATGTTTGTAAGATATTGAAGGACTAAACATAGCAAGACAGCAGCCATTTTAAGGAAAATGACCGTCTTAAAGAGCACAGCTGTCTGTTGCAGGGTAAAACCACAAGAACTACAAGGCAAGGGCGAAAACTTAAAGGTTGCCAAAGAAAGGTACACAATCAGATTGAACTTGGCCCCTGTTGTGAAAGTTCCCCTTTTTATGATATGAAAGGTCCCCTTTTTCTGCTGTCAACAGTGTATAAAAAACACCTTGTCACCCTTAATGGGGTCCCTCACTCAACCTGATGAGACGGCTGAGTCAGTACACCAGGCAGAGTCGGATCCTAGCTTAAATTAGCAATAAAGCCTTTTTGCTTTTGCATCTCTGGCTCCGTGTAGTTTTTGGGAACCCCGGACGGAGTTCAGGCGCCAACTCCTAACATGTTCAGTAACAATCAATCACCCTGTCAAGCCTTCCTAATTTCAGAGTGGACATGAAAATCCATTGTTATGCTATATTACTAAAATCAACCCATTCCCTAGTACTCAATTCCTCTAGCCCATTATCAATTACTTCAAAGTGAGCTAAAGTAACTCACCAATACTGTTTAGTTCTACAGAAATCTAACTTTCAACTAGAAATACCGAACCTCCACACAACCTGCACACTGTTAACTTTTCGCATACAACAGGAGATGCACTGTTTCCGCAAACAGGTACCCCCCAGGTTAGGCTATGGTTTCCAAGCACAGCTGGTTCAGGGCAGCTTATTCTCCATAGTTCTCAGGGCCAAAACTTTTCTTTCCTAACTATACATTTAACAATTTTTAGTTCCTTTGTGACAGTTCATGCGGAAGAACAATAAGCCAATTGTCACCTGGGTCCAAATTAGGTTTTCACAGGCCAATGAATAACTAACTTACTTCAGCATTAACTAGGAACAAAGAGGAGAGCTTCACCAGGCTTTGCCATGGAGACTCCCTAGTTCAGATCTTCTTTGGGATGTGCAAGAACTCCCGTCTCTGGGAAGTACAACTTTCCCTCTTCAGGGGAGCACAGCTACTCCCCACTTTTCGAAGTCTCCCCTAATGCCTTGATGTTTCAAGAGACAGCCTGAGTGGTGCAGCAGCCGCAGAGCAGGCTGGGAAGGATGAGACCAAGTGATAGAATAAAGAGGGCTGCCCTCACGTCCTCATGCAAAGAAGAGGATACCAATGTACAGAAATGCCCTGAAAAACAGGTCCGGAGGCCCATGTCAGAGGCCTTAGTTACAAAGAACGAAAGCAAGAAGTCATTGTAAACAGGTGGAGGACACACTTGGAGGTCAGAGGCCAGCTGATGAGAGAGAAGACCCAGGAGAGGTCTGAGGACAGAGCAGGGAGGCTCAGGACAGCTGAGACCAAAGACTGACACAGCTGAGGCAGGTCCACTCCTGCTGGGCTCTTCCCAGGGATGTTCTTCATAAATGTTCTGGTGCAGTGGCACGCGATGAAATGTTACTATGATCAAGAAAGACAAACTCATGTCATCTGCGGTAACAAGGATGGAGCTGGAAGGCTACACTAGCTGATGTAAGTCAGAAGGAAGAAGATAAATACTGGCTGGTCTCACTGATATGTGGAATATAGAGAAACCAAAAAAAAAATCAAGAAAAATATAAAACTAGCAAACTGACCACAAAGCTGAGGTCCAGAGCAAAGGAAGGAGAGTGAGGGAGGCAAGACAGGAGAGGAAAACACAGTGATGTTTCACTGGTGATGTGGCGGTAGGAGAGCTATGGGGACTACTAAGAGAAAAAGAAATGCTCTGGAGGCAGGGCACCTGAGAGCTGAGAGGAGATAAGAGGCTGCCTACACAGAAGAGCCTTCATGACTGATGCCTGAGGGGAAAGTATGTGCAGGGACCTGGGTTAGGGGACTGACAGAAAGGGTGACGTGGCAGGCGACAAATACTTGAAGAATTCAGTTTGAGAAAATCACAACTGGAAAGCACCATAAAGGGAAGATGTGATCGCAGGTCCATCCAGGAGGTGTGGCACTCCATGTATGGTTGGTGTTAAAATTCTCGTAGCAAACGCCAACAGCTTGATAGCTTTGATCAGTTCTAGAAGTGAATCAGCCAGTCTTTTGAAAGTTCCTGTAAGAATTCCTCGCTCATTCCTTCTCATGTGCCATCCCCCTCATACAAGCTGTTCCCAGAACACAGATAAAGGCCCGTCAGCCAGAGAGGAACCACATTCCAGACATCTCATGTAATGCTTACTTATCTCCAGAACCTTCCATGTCTTAGATGTGCCTTTCATCTGTCTCCCCCTTATCTATTTACTTTTGGCATGGACTCCAGGTTAGCTCCTTCCCTCTAGCACCCATGCTGCCTCCAATCACCTCCAGCAATCCTCTTTTCTCATCCCTTCCCTCCACTGCTTCTTCTCTAATGCAGATCTAGCACTTCAGAGCCAGACTGAATCACAGCTGCTCTTCCCAGATACTCTTTGGTTCCTGAGGAAACCTAAATGTCATTTCCAGATTCCTCTGCCCAGCACACTGAAGACTGACCGACTTCTCCAGGCTCTCCTGTGAACTCCCATATTCCAGGTGAGCAGCCTCAGAAGACCTAGAAAGACTGGGTCACAGGTCTTGTTCCCACCAATAATCTCATTAGTTACTGTTCCTAATGGTCTTTGATGATGGGGTCCCGAGTGATTCACCAGGCCCAAGGCAGTCTCAAATAGCCCTTGTCTGATTTCCACCCCTCAGTGTGTTCTAAAAGGATATTAGAACTTGGGGGAATTCAAGACTGAGGACTGCTAAGCATCCGCAGGTTTTGTGGACATAGTTACTATCAGCTGCTGTTATTAAGGACCCCTTGGCATTCTTGAAAATTGTCCAGTATATCCTTCTTCCAAAGCATTGATTGCCAGTGTGCACAGATCAGAGACAATGGGACTGACATACATAGATGTTCTAGAACATAATTTGGGAGTTGAACCCCCGTCAAATTTGAGCACAAATATTGATCAAGAAATGAATTAGGGCCTCCCCGGTGGTGCAGAGGTTGAGCGCTGGACTGCGAAGCTGCCCGCCGCCTCTGCAGCACTGCTTCAACCCCAGGCCACCAGCGAGGGTCCCCCATGGCGCGCAGACTTCTCCTGCTGCCCGCTGCTCCCCTCAGCAGTGTACTTCGGTCCTTCTGCCTGCTCTGCTCCCCACTCTGACTCTGGTGAATTCTCTCAACCTCCCGTGCTTCTGACTGTACCCAGTGCTTGTATAAATAAATAAATAAATAAATCTTTACCAAAAAAAAAGAGTCTGCCCATATCTTCTGAAAAAAAAAAAAAGTGATGAAAAGATTATGAATGAATGAAATTAAGATGTGATGCTACTATACAATTTACAAACATTATCAGGAGGAGAAAACAACAGAATTAAAACATACAGATGAATGACAGACATTGAGAATGTGTTTGAGAAAAATCTCACAGTGTTTTTTATTATTATTATTATTATTATTTTTAATAGAGGCATGTTTTATTTATTTATTTGTTTGTTTGTTTGTTTTGTTTATACTTGCACTGGGTACAGTCAGAAGTGCAGGAGGGTGAGTGAATTCACCAGAGCCAGAGTGGGGAGCAGAGCAGGCAGAAAGACCAAAGTACACTGCTGAGGGGAGCAGCGGGCAGCAGGAGAGGTCTGCGCGCCATGTGGGGACCTCCTCCAGTGGCCGGGGTGCAGCCGGTGATCAAACCGGCGCTGCAGAGGCCGCGGGCAGCTTCAAAACCCAGCGCTCAACTGCTGCACCACCGGGGAGGCCCAAGAAAAATCTCATAGTTTTGAGGACAAATATACAAATTAATTACAGACATAAAATGAAATTGTAATTAGTGAGCATAACCAATGGAAATTCAACATAAAAAAACTGCTGTTGTGCATGTACAGAAGAAAACCAAAAGCAAAGAGAAAACACTAGATAGATGACTGATTGATGATAGAGGGATGGATGTATAGATCAATCAATCGATCAATTGTGGGTCAATTGATAAACAAAGACAAGAGATATAGATGAATGTGGTAAAGTTTCTAAACAAAAGGTTTAGAAAGAATCTTCTAAAATTCTAGAGATCTTTCAGAAAATTTTGATCCCTTGTAAAGAAACACATAAAGTCACACCTTCTTGTTAATATTAGATGCAGGACTCCCTCATGGCGCAAGTGCATAAGACACAACCTATGAAGCTATCCGCTGTCATGCATCACAAGTTCGATCTCTGGCCAGGGAGCTTCCCATACGGTTTAGCAGACCTCTCCTGTCTCTCTGCTGCTCCCCTCAGCAAGGTATTTCATCAGTCTGCCTGTTCTGTTCCCCATTATGTCTCTGGTGAATCCTCTCACCCCTTGAGCTTCTGGCCTGTACCCCAGCTCTTATGGACATGTTTCATTTTGTGGCTTCTATAGGAATTCATTGTGAAAGTTGAATTTGACCTGAAGCAAGAAAAATAACCTGCTGCTTTGTTTGTGGGGTTCCAGAGACATCCAAAGAGGGTGAGGAAGCTTGCCTCCATTGACAGGACTCGGCAACTGAGGAAAAAAAAAAAAAAGTTCTGGTAACCTGGAGAATAGGAAACTCCAGGTGGAAACCAACTTTGTTTCTGAAGCCTACACGGACTAGATGTCAAGAGTTCACTCTGATCTTATATGGAGTTTTCCAGCAAAGTTAGCTAGAATTGCTGTTTGGTTACTCTGCCTTGTGATTTTATGCAAAAATAAGTAAATTGGTCTGAGAGTATATTCAGATTGCAAATATTTTGCTGTACTGTATAAAATTGGGTCAAGGTGGAGAAAACTTGTTTTTAGAAAAGTTAAACTGGACTTCCCTGGTTGCGCAGGGTGTTAAAGACAGCATTATCGAACTATTGCCAGCCACTGAAGCATGAGTCCGATCCCCGGCTGGCCAGGGAGCTACCCACATGGCACAGCAGACCTCTTCTGCCTTGCCTGCTGCTCCCCTCAGCAGTGCATTTCAGTAGATCTTCCTGTTCTGCTCCCCACTCTCTCTGGTGAATCTTCTCACCCCCAACCCCATGGACTGAGTAATTTCCAGGAATGAAGGACTATCATACTAGACACGTACAGACAACACTGGCAGCTGATTGTTATTCTCTAGCATACACTAAAACCCTGAGATCGGGGTTTAAAATACAAAAAAATAGTGGGCGTCTAGGAGAAAATGTGTGCCTATTGTTACTTATATACAACATTTTATTTACTTTTAAATTCTTGAAGTGCAACTGCTTTGGTCTAACAACTGTTGAGCAACATCTCATTCCTACTTCCTCAGGGCAGTGGAGCAGCATTTTATGACAGCAACACCAAGCCCTAGGTCCCTGGTCATAGATTACTGTCCATCGCAAGGGCCAACTTGGCTGGTACCTTAAAACACTGAACATGGTGCCTCCCCCTGGAGGCACAAGGGGTTAAGGCACAACCTATGAAGCTGTCTGCAGCCACCGCAGCAGGAGCTGGATCCCCCAGTCGGCCAGGGAGCTTCCTATATGGTTCAGCAGACCTCTCCTGACTCACCCACTGTTCCCCTCAGTGGTGTACTCCGGTCAATCTGCATGTTCTGTTCCCCACTCTGTCTCTGGTGTATCCTCTCTCTCACACACACACACACTCACACCTCTGGCCTGTATTCCAGCTCTTGTATGCATAAATAAATAAATATTAAAAAAAACACTGAACATGGAGGAGAGGGTATGTTACTGTTTCATTACCTACAGGACCAATTTGGATTCCAGCAGAAAAGGACCCATCTTATTCCAGAGCTCCAGCCATTAGCCATCTAGCTGCCACCTGGGATGCCACCTATGTAGGCCGACAGGAGAAATGAGGACCCTTCCCACTGACTGTGCTGTTCTCCGGAACCTCAGATCAAGACTCGATGCCCTTCAGGCTGCTGTACGCTGACATGATGGACATCAACAAGCCCCCTAGACACCACCAACTCTGTTGTGTTTTGTTATGACACTGTTCTACGAAACTCCTATTCTGATGTCACGGACCTTAGAGACAAACTATAAGGACAACAGATGGTAAATTTGTCAAGAGATCAGCTAAAAACTGTACAGACCCAACTGTCTTAGCCCTGTGAATGGACCTGTACATCAATCTGTGTAACTCCATTTGTATATAATCAGAATCAGGATACATGGAAACATATTAAGCTACAATTTCAAGTAAATGTAAATATGTCTGAGCAAATACAACACTTGCAACAAAATACACAGGGGACATTTGTTAAATGCTTATCAGCAGTAGGAGGGAAATATGTTGTAAATTTAATGATGGGGGTTAGCCAATTTAAATAAACTGAACTATGTAAAAGCTTTGGGAATTATCTTCATGTTATTTGCACTAATCCTTATTTTTGCATATCTGTTACTTTAAATCCTCTTCTACAAAAGTAAAGGAAGAAGCATGTGGGAGTGAAAACAACTGGATGTTGCTGCCATAATCATTGTCAAGGCTACACTAAAAAACAAAACAAAACAAAAAAGGGGACCTCCCTGCTGGTGCAAGGGGTTGAGACGCAACCTATGAAGCTGTCCAAAGCCAGTGAACACGAGTTTGATCTGCAGCCAGGGGGTTACCCACATGGCACAGCAGACCTCTCCAGACACCCCGCTGCTCCCCTCAGCCTTGTATTTCCATTAGTCCACCTGTTCTGTTCTCCACTCTGGTGAATTCTCTCATACAGGTACTGGCCTGTATCCCAGTTCTTGTAAACATAAAAACATAAATATTTTTTTAAAAAGGGGGGAAATGTGGAGACCCTTATGGCATAAAGTGCTGAGGCAAGGAAACTATCACAGTCATGGCCTAAAGACTGGGCATGGCTAAAAGATGGATCAGCTCAGGTCAGAAGATTGTCCCTCCTACAGATCAGGATGTTGTGTCATCGAAACCAGGCCTGTGAGAGAAACTAGATTAGAAGATAGAACAGAATAATCTGATAATGCAGAACCTTGGCTGTGTGTGTGTGCCAGAATAATGCTGAATACTAAGGAACAAAAGAATAATCCACTGTTTTGTAACTAACCTAGGAGGTGGTCTGTCTCCATAAATCTGAGTTGTTCTGGGTGCTCCGGATGACTGAGCCAGAATGAGAAGCCTTGCGTCCTCTGTGTATGTTTTCTTCTCCCTGTTGTTTGCTTTCTATTTAGTTCTATGCATTGAGACGTTGTGCCACTGGTGTTGGCGAGCATCTCTTTGGAGTGCTCCTCTAGGGGTGTCGGAAACTGTTCACCAGACTGAGACTAGCACTGGTAGGCCAAAATTCCAGAGGAGGGTTGATGCTGTGTTGCTGGGCACTGTCCCTTACAGTTCCCTCCCTCTGTATTTACTTAGTTCCAACAGGGAATCAGTTAGTTGGTGATTTTGTTCTGGTCATGAGGTGGCACAAGAGACCTGTCCTTGCTGACCTTTCCTTTTTCCCAGTGGTTCTCGGCTGGTCTTAGGCTATTTGTAGCTCTCCGTGGAGTCCTTGTCATCCTCTGATGGTGCCCGGAGACACTCGATCACCTCTGTGGTGATTTCATCACCGTTCTCCACAGTCCCCATTTGTGGGGTGAGGTGCCTGAAATAGTTCCTCTCTACTCAGTGTCCCACTTGATCTGTAGTTTGTTCTTGCTGGGTTTTTTTCTTTCCTTCTTTCCGTTGGTCAGAGAGTGCCTACTCAGTGGGTGGAGGAGGTAGCAGGGTTCTGACTCTTTCCCTTTTTTTAAAAAAAAGAAATAATAAAACTTCTCTTTGGCAGAGACTAAAAGTCTCTGTCTTGTGGGGAAACTCACTGTGTATGTGAAAGGGGGAATCTGGTGAAACTTTTCTCAGACATGACCCAAGAACTCCAACTGTGACCCCAACACCTCTCCAAAATATCACTCCTCACCAATGTCAATGTTATAAAAACAAGCAAATTCAGAGAAACAGTGAGCAAGAGGCACATCAAAGAGAACTGGCTGTAACTGAATGAGGCAATTTGGATTATGGAACATAAAATATACATTAGGAAAAAACTAATGAAATTAAGCACGGAGTTTGGTAATTGTGTCAATATTGCATCATTAGCTGTAAAAAAATACTAAAAAAAAATCATGTAAGATGTTAAAGTGGAAATGGTGTGGGAAAAATAAGAACTGTACTATCTTTGCAACTTTTCTGTAAATTTAACAGTATTCATTAAATGTTATATATTTTTTTAATGTCCTCAATATTAAATAGGTTGTAAAAGGGAAAAACAATCTACTTTCCTGTTTCCCCAGGTTTTGTTATCCAAGGCTGGAGAGAGGGATTCTGGGGAGCAAAGCTGGAAACCTCACACCCAGGGCATTCCTCCGAGTCTCCTCTCCTCTGAGCCCTGCTTCTCTGAATCCTCAAAGAGCATCTCACCACCAGGATGCCGCCCTCCAGGACCCCCAACTCTTCCCATTTCAGAACCGGCCATGTCCTTGCAACTCCACCAGAATCCGAAACACTCCACCAGAATCGGGAAACAGTCAGACAACCCTTTTTATACCAGGGTTGCCCTGTAACAGTTTGGCTCAGTAAAGAAAGGGGGAGCTAAGTTAAACTTTCTCAAAGGAAGGGAAAATTCATTGTACCCCCGGGCGAGCTTCGGGGTCCCAAGAAGGGGGGTTCCCTGAAGTCGTGCCCGTTGTGGGGGGAGATGTCATTTTATAGGGTGAGGAGAGGTTAGGCAGGAAAACTGGGTTGGCGTTGGGGAGAAACAGGTTTAGGGGGAATGAGTTGTTTTTTCATGGAGCCGAATTGTTTTCTCCTGCTTATGGCTTCAGTTTTGGTTTGATGGAATCAGGGGTACTGGTGTCAGGACCATCTTGTTGTTTGTATGTGGGCTTCCCCATTCCTGGTCCCTGCATCAACCTTTCATGCCAGCCTTTTGTTGAAAAGGGCCAATGGTTCTTTCTTTGGCTACTTTCTGCTGGACAGTGGCGAAGACCAGGGTGGGGGCTCAGGGCTGGTTATGAGATAATCTTTGCAGGGACGCGAGGATATGGGTGGAGAAGGAGTTGGTTAAAGGTGGTATGGGACACATCTTGGATCCAGTGTTGGATGAAACAGAGTAAGCATGGGGCAAAAAGAAAAAAAAAATTAGGAGATTAGGATAAGAGGCCCTATGAGTGGTAATACTTTGCCCTAGGCTGTGTTGATCTGAAATTGCCAGGCATAGACAGAAGAAAGGGAAGTGGCTTGAAGAGATGGGATTAGAAAGAGAGGAAGGAGAGGAGCCTCTCAGGTGGTGCAGCGGTGGACAGTTGAGCGCTGGATTGCCAAGCTGCCCGCAGCCTCTACAGCACCGGTTCAATTGCTGGCCTCAAGGTGAGGGTCCCACAAGGCGGGCAGACCTCTCCTGCAGCCCACTGCTCCCCTCAGCAATGTGCTTTGTCAAGTCTGCCTGTTCAGCTTTTCGCTTTGTCTCTGGTGAGTTCTCTCACCCTCCTGTGCTTCTGACTGTACCCAGTGCTTGCATAAATAAATCTTAAAAAAAAAACAGAGGAAGGTGAATCAGAGGGCCTCTACTTTATAGGCTGAGTGGGATGTGGACCAGGGGCGCAGTGATGTGTACCCGAGTTGGGCCCATGTGCTCACATACATACTGCTTGTCCACAGGGAGTGGTTTGACCCTGGACAGCTGATGAAAGGATGTGTGGCCCAAGACCTTGACAGCCGTTGGTGTAGTCAGGATGATCAGGTGTGGACCCATCCACTTTGGCGGAAGTTGTTTTGGAGAGATGGCTTTCAGAAGAACTTGGTCTCCAGGGCACAGCAGGTTGACAGTTGCATCAGGGGACAGAAACACAGGTTGTGGCAGACAACAGTCTGCATATTCTTGGAGCAGATGTCTGAGCAAAGAGAAGTATGAAAATATCCAGCCAATGTGTCGGTTAGACGGGGAGTTCATGGTTAGTAAGAAGAGGTCTGCCATACATCCGTTCAAGGTGGGGTCAGGAACAAGGGGCCACAGGGAGTGGCTCAGAGGTGCTCTAAAGCCAGTGTGAGCAGCTCTACCCAGGATTTACGCAGCTCAATGGAGAGTTTGGTTAGGTGATCTCTGGTAAGACCATTCACCCGATCTACCTTAACAGAGGATTGCGGTCCGGAGGGAATGTCTAGTTTCCATGTGATGCCCAGGGAGGAGACCTGTGGAGTAATCTTTGAGATAAAGGCGGGTCCATTATCCGACTGGTGATGGTGTCCACCATAGTAAGAAGTGGGTGTTATCTGCATTAGGGAGTGGGACACCCTTGAGGCCTGGCATGATTGAGAGTTGAGGATTGGGAGAGGGAGATGAGATAAGAGGGTCTTTGACAAAGAGAGTAGAATCTAACAGACAAGAAGGTGATGGAGGTGAGAGAGCCTGATGAATGAGCAGGTCCTTGAGCCTAGGTGGAGAACTAACGTTTACAGGTTGGTCCAGTGTGGGTTTTAAGGCCTGTCTAGCGAGACAAGCAGCTGCCACAAGTGCATGCAGGCAGGGCTGCCATCCTCTTACAGTGGGATCCATTTTTTTAGAGAAATAAGCAACTTTTGCTGGACTGGCCCAGGTTGGTCCAGAATCCCTAGAGCAATGCCCTTTTGCTGTCTATCCATAACAGGAATGGCTTTTCCGGGTCTGGGAGAGAGAAGGCTCATCTCAGAGTGCGTTGTATGGATAAAGCAGAAAAAAATGGGGTGTAGAAGCAAAGAAAAGCTTAATCATGATCACTGGGCCTACTAGGGGCAGCATCCATGGCAGTAAGGGAGAGCTTGTCCACGTTTGGTTGTACTGGCCCCAGCTTCGGCTGACAAAGTATCGATCAGAGGGGGCTTTGCTGGTCAGATGAGCAAGCCCATGAATGTGTTGAAAGAGGGGGAGACACCTGAGTACACACGGATTCTCACCAAAATCTCCCTCTCAGACATTCAACACTTTATTTTGCTTTCTTTCTTATGCCATTTTATTTTACTCATCCTGCTTTACATTATCTTAAGGCCCTTCAGAATATCCCTCTTCCATACATTTCTTTTTTCAAACACACATACCTCACCTCACTTGCATTTACCAGACTTAGCTAAACCTTAGTTTTAGAAGAGAATTGAACACCATCTAAACAATGATGAAAAAACACAAATTTAAGGTAGATAGCCCCTGTAGCTTTTCGTTCCTGTACCCAGTGATTTAATTGGCAGAGACTGGTGTCCCAAGCCTGCATCTGTTGGGTGATATTAATGTTTCCAATTTGGCTAAGGTCACACTGTGGGGTTTGAATCCAGGGAGGAGGAGGGGTGGGTGGCCGTCTGGAGAGGATTTTTAAAAGGAGAAATTCCAGCTGGGCTGACACTGTGTAAGAATCCCAAGCTGCAAAATCCCTCCTGCACATACTCAATGACAAGCTGCAGCTTCGGCCCAGGGGACACTGGTCACCTAGGTGTGCTCGCTGGGGGACTGAGATTGATCATAGCCTAGGCTTCGAGGAGCAGGAAGATGTGCGGATTTTCCAGCTGAGCAGGTCGTGGTGGAGTAGGGCTGCTCTGTGAATAACCTCTGCCCACCTTAGAGAGTCGCGTTTGGATTCTAATATACTGGTCCCCTAGTCTTTCTTAAGGGGAGCTGGAGAGCCTCTCTATCTGCTCCTTGCATTCTGCACGTTTTACCACCTGGGGCCAAGCTTTGCAAGAGCTCCTGCATCCTCTGCACCATCCGTGTGCCCAGGGGTGAGCAGCAGGTCTCTCCTACCAAGGGGGCAGAACCTAAGATGGGCGAGAGAGGTCCAGGGTTCCCCGCCTCTGGCCCTGGGGCCACTGGAGGCTCTGCCCACACAACCCCACACCCCTCTCCTGGTCCTGTACCTGCTCACCTCTCCCCAACCCTTCCACACCATACCCCTCACCCACTCTTCTCCCCTCCAGGTGCTTCACCAGTTTTGTTGCCCGCCTGGCCCTTCACCTGCTCTGCTCCAGGGACGTCTGTGCTCCAGGGACATCTGTGCTTCCCAGACTTCTGTGCTGCAATCCTGTGAGTCTCATGCTGCTCCTGGCCCCTCTGACTGGGCCCAGCCCCTGGGCCTCTCCAGAGCCTCAACCTTCCCTGGTGTACTCCTGTTCCCCATGGCCACTGAGTGGTTGTGCTTTGGGGGTGGGTGTCTTCTGCCAGCTATGGCGCTATTTTCAATCTTTGTTGCTTTCTAGTTCCAATGCTGCACAGCAACAACAAAATTCCAGGATAATTTCTAATACTCTATCTCTGACCCTGATGATTGCTGAAGGGGCCACTGCCCTGGAAGGCCAGCCACGTCTTGGGAGACATCTTAGGGTTTTGCTGCAGGGCTGGGGAGCTGGACAGATTGTGTTGGCCCTGCTTTCCTGGTCCCTCCCAGCTGGGGGCCTGTCTCAGTGGTGCTGCCATGCTCCCCAGCGTCCTCCAGATGGTGGACTGACACCAAGGTGCTGCTGTGCTCCCCGGCATCCTCCTGCTGGGGTCCGGCCGCAGAGGTGCTAGTGTCCCCCCAGGCGTCCTCCAGCTCTGGGCCTAGCATGGAGGGTCTGCCGTTTGGGGTGTCCTCTAACAGGGGCCCTGGCCCTGTGGCAGTGGTGTGCTTCTGGGCGTCCTCCAGCTCAGGGACCTGGCGGAGATGACCCTGTTGCCGGGGGTGGCATCCTTTCCCCTCTTTTGGATTTCCAGCTTTCGGAGGATACCTGACCTTCGGGCATTCCCCAAAACTTCAGGCTGCGGGAGGGGGGAGGGTGGGCATACTTTCCGCTTTTTTGCACTGGGTGCTTTCGCAGGATAACTGGCTTGGTGTATTCCCCGAAACCTCGGGTCACCAGGCTCCCGGAAGGTAACGCACTTCGGCACCTGGAAAGTGACGCGCCTCTGCCGCTCGCCCCCTCCTCCTCATAGTCCTCCTCCCCCGCCTGCTTCCTGGAGCGGAGGATCAGGTAGGTGGTCATGACCTCATCCTACTTGTTAGCGTGAATGGCCTCCCGAATTTCCTGCCTCTGGTAGCCCAGGCGCTCCATACCTTTGGTTATGGCTGGGTCCTGGGGGCAGAGTGATGGCTCGCTGAAGGGCAGGAGTCCCTAGCTCGTTTCTACTACCCAGGCGTGCTGCTTGATGCTCTCCAGGGGGCGGAGTCTCCAGGGGTCCCTTGCCAGCATTTTGGCCCGCAGGTCCCCACCCTGGACCGTGAGGTAGGTGGTCAGGTGGATGTTCCCACCCAGGATGCGCTCCCTAATCGCCCTGAGGCTGGGCCCCCTGAAGGGCAGTGTGCCAGTCACCATTTGGTAGGGCATGATGCCCAGGCTCCACACATCCACCTTGGGGCCTTTGTACCTCTGGCCAAGGTAGACCACGGGGTCCCTGTGTTCTGGGCGACAGCAGCACGTGCTCAGCGCCCGGTTGAAGCCCTGGACGCTGATCCCGAAGTCTGCCAGCCTGACTTTTCCCTCTCGGGTCAGCACTCACCAGCCCTGACTGTGCTCACTGCCCTTGTGCTACCTCCACTTACAACTGACTCTCCTACGATATTAATAAATGTGCTAGTACTAATAGTACTCAAGTATTCACTAAACCTCACTAAATACTGACAATGCTAACTTAACTCAACCAGTAATACTAACTTCACTCTCTTTACTAGCAATACTAACTACACTACAAATACTATGGGTATAAATTTCTATTTCCCTGTGTTTTCCTAATCTTAAAATCTGACTGTTTATTGTAAAAATTGCTAAGTTACTTTGGACTTCTAATAATCTATACAGGACACTTAATGGTTGAGAAAGCTTCCAAATTGCTTATCGGGTCTGTGTAAAGTTTTGTTAAAACTACTTAGCCTGCTAAAACTATAGAGTGAAAATTCAGCTCTTGCAAGTTAAATTCCAAACCTAAGATTTCTTTTTTTTTTAAAGATTTATTGATTTATTTATACAAGCACTGGGTACAGTCAGAAGCGCAGTAGGGTGAGAGAATTCACCAGAGCCAGAGGGGAGAGCAGAGCAGGCAGACCAACCAAGTATACTGCTGAGGGGAGCAGCGGGTGGCAGGAGAGGTCTGAGCGCCATGTCGGACCCTCGAACGGCAGCCGGGAATCGAACCAGCCAGCCACGCAACCCAGTGCTCAACTGTTGTGCCACCGGGGAGGCCCCAAAATCAGATTTCCAGTGAGAGTCCAGGAATAAGCGAACTATAAAATAAGATCTTAATGTGTCTCTTCTCCTGTGTATCTCATGGTACATAAAAAAAAAGTTAAAGCCAAAAAGTCACTCTTAAAAATATAAATTTGAGGGCCTCCCCTAGTGGCCCAGTCATTTGAGCGTAGTGTTGTGAAGCTGTCCACAGCCTCTGCAGTGCCAGTTCGATACTGGCTGGCTAATGAGGGTCCCACATGGTACTGCAGACCTCTCCTGTGGCGCCTGCTGCTCCCCTCAGCAGTGTAGTGGCAGGATAGGCACAGCACAGTGCAGGTTCTCTGATCTCGCAGACAGGGTAAAGGAGAGTCTTGGAGTCCTCAGTGGCTTTCTCAAGATTCTATTGAGCTTTACATGCATTGCAGCAACCAGGTACACGGCAGGCTGGGGTGCCAGGGGCCAAGAGGCCGGCAGGCCTCCAAGCCCTAAGTCTTCACTCTGGGCTTCTCTGGCTTCTTTTCTCCCCTTCTCTCTCTCTCTGTCTCTTTGACTCTCTCCTCTCTCCTGCTTTTGCTTCTCTTGGTGACTATCTCTCAGGACTTCTCTCATGGCCCACAGAAGTAAAGAAGACAGTTTGCTACAATGTAACAATTGCAGTTGGCCCATCAGGCAGGGCAGTCCTGATGGTGGGAGGGTAGAAAAGCCTGAAAACCATTTGGCCTACAATCAGTCTGCCACTCTGTCTCTGGTGAATCCTCTCACCCTCCCTGGCAACTGGTCTGTACCCTGGTTCATGTATAAATAAATAGGAGGGCGGAGCAAAATTGCGGCGTGGAGATGCTGCGAGTAAGATCTCCCATTAAAAAAAGAAGTTAATAGGGAGGAAAGGCGGCAGGTCCCAATGAGAACTGGGGCACGGAAGATAAATGGACGACTCAGCAAATTACCCAAAGAAGAAAGTTGCCATAAAAGAGGACTAGAAGGAAGGAAAGCGCAGAACCCTGCCCCACCACCCACCCACAAAGTCGGCACTCTCCAACCAACAGAGAGGAGGAAAAAAACAAACTAAAACAAACAACAAGAACAAACTACGCAGCAAGTGGGACTGGGAGTGGAAAGGAAATACTTCAGCCACCACACCCCGTAAACGGGAGCTGTGGAGAACCCTGCAGGTTTCACCATGGTGGTGAGCGAATGGCTCCAGGCGCCATTAGAGAACAACAAAGACTCTGGAGACCTGCACACAGCCCCGGGCTGGCCGGTAAGCTTGCTCGGAAAAGCGGAAAAGCGGCACGCTTGATAAGCAAACGTGGATCAGGATCGCGGCTGCCCAGGTCCCCGCGCCTGCGACCTAGGCTTGCGGGGAGACACGCGGGTGCCCTCACTGAGGTGAAAGTCCCTCACTGAGTAATCAGAAACCAGGCGCCCGGACACGGGAGCAGGGTGCAAAAGGCACCATTCCTGGGGCCACTGAACTGGGCTACAGCCCATGTCCTGGACCTGAGGGCTTTGGAACTGAGACCTGGGGCACAAAATTCGGGGCATGGGCCCTCCACGTCGGTGGGGCACAAGGCAGACACAGCACCCCAAAGCCGTTGAGGTTTTCCCTACCATTCCCACTCTGTTCCCTGTCCCACGGGGTGAAAAACACAGCTCCCCAAGGGCTCTAGGAGAGATCTCTGGCGCCACCAAGTGACCAGAAAAAAAGTCATTAACACCTTTCTTCAGAAAAGACTTCTAGACCAGCAGAAGGCTCCTGGAGGAGCCCGTGGCCAGCTGGGAAGTTATCCCACCCCAGGCCCCTTCAGACCACAGTCTGAGCCCACAGGGGGAGTGGGCACCCACAGCCGGGGCAGACCGGGCATGCACAAGAGTGTGACTGAGACTGGACGCACAGGGAGTGCGTCCCGCATCGCCATTTTAGAACAGGGACATTTCTTCAGTAAAGACTGCCTGCAGAAGTCTCCCTCAGGAGCCAGAGGTGAGCGGGGAAGCTCGCCCATGCCAGGCCCCTTCTGGCCTGCAGTCCAAACCCAGTGGGGGAGCGGGAACCCACTGCCGGGGCAGACCAAGCGCACAGGGGAGTGTGTCCCCACATCGGCATTTTAGAACAGGCACCTCTCTTCAGTAAAGACTGCTTGAAACCAACAGATGGCTCCTGGAGGAGACAGAGGGGAGCGGAGAAGCTCACCCAAGATGCCGGCCAGTCCCAGCAACACAGTGTCCCAATCATATGACAAATTAGAAAGCAGACAGTAGGGAGTAGAAGAACCACACGCAACCTAAGAAGCCCTCAGGAAAAAAGCACACCACAAAAAGAAAACCACCACCCAGATTGCAACGACAGTAACTTGGAAGAACTTCCGAGACTTCCAGAAAGAGAATTTAAAATTGCCGTGATAGAAAAATGACAGAACTCATAAAGGAAAACAATGATCAGAAGTTGGAAATTGAGTCCCTAAGGAGGGAAAACAATGGTCAGAAGAATGAAATTGAGTCCCTAAAGAGGGAAGCAAAAGAAACTCAGGAGATCAAAGAATTAATGGAGGAACTAAAGAACTCTGGGAAAAGCAATGAAAGCAGAATAGATGAAATGGAAGAACGAATAAGTACTCTTGAAGAAACAGAAATAAAAAGAACCAAAACAGAAAAGGAAAGAGAAGTGTGAAGGAAAAAGAACGAAGAAAGACTTCAGGAAATATCTGACTCCATGAAGAAACAAAATATAAGAGTTATAGGAATACCAGAAGGAGAGGAGAGAGATATAGGAACAGAGAAAATATTCCAGGAGATAATTGAAGAGAACTTCCCAAATGTGAAGAAGGAGCTGAAAATTGATATACCAGAAGCAAGAACACCAAACTTCCACGACAAAAGGAAAAAATACAGCAAGACACATAATAGTAAAGCTTCCAAGAATCTAGGACAAGGAAAAAATAATGAAGCTGACAAGAGGGAAGAAACAGATAACATTCAAAGGAAAATCCAATCAGGCTGACATCAGACTTCTCTGAAGAAACACTCCGGGCAAGGAGAGAATGGAGGGACATAGTCAACAGACTTCAAGAAAACAGATGCCAACCAATAATACTCTATCCTGCAAAGCTCTCCTTCCTCTATGAAGAAAGAATAAGGACCTTCCCAGACAAACAGAAACTCCGGAATTTCATTATGACTAATGCCCCACTCCAAAAAATACTACAAGTAATCCTAACGCCAGAACCTCAGAGGGACGAATAACAACAAAAGAAGGCCAAAAAAATTATTAAAAGAATAAATAAATAAAATCAAAGGAAAAACAAACACAATGGCAAATACAGATGCTAACATATCAATATTAACTCTAAATGTAAATGGACTAAACTCTTCAATAAAAAGACACAGAGTTGCAGCCTGGATTAAGAAACAAAACCCAACCTTTTGGGGTCTCCAGGAAACACATCTAGCTACAAAAGATAAAAATAGACTCAAAGTTAAAGGATGGAAAACTATCCTACAAGCAAATGGTCCAAAAGAGAAAGCAGGAACAGCTATACTTATATCTGATAAAACAGATTTCAAACTCCAAAAGAGAAAAACAGACCCGAATGGTCACTACATTATGATCAAGGGGAAAATAATTCAAGAAGAAATAACACTCATTAATATATACTCAAACAAAGGAGCACCAAAATATATTTAAAAAAATAAAGGCAATCAAGGCAATTTGGAGAAAAAAAAAATTGTCCTCCCTGGCAATTGGCCTGTACCCTGGTTCATGTATAAATAAATAAATAAATATTTTTAAAAAATTAAATAAAAAATATACAATTTTGAGAAATATTTTCTCTAAAGGAATTAGTAAAAACAGTTTCTATATTTCATCAATAAAAATGTCTCAGTATTTTCACAGATAAAATAGCTACTTTAAAAAAAAATAACTACTTTTTAAAACTAATGCACATGACCAACATTTTAAAAAAAGAATAAAACAAATATCCATTTCTATCACTGTCTAATGCCTTAGGTGTATTAGTTATAAATTACACCTATATAAAGTCTAATAAAAAATCCCCAATTTGGAGATCAGGATTTAAGATTTTGGTAATCAAAAACTAGATCAAAACTTAATGGCTGAATTTGAAGCATGCAAGCATTACATTTTTCATATTGAGTATCAATATTTTATGTTGAAATATCTTTATTTTCAAAAGGAAGCACATAGTATTCAGGAAAAAAAAAGAAGAGTAATTGACCTAGTCTACATCAAAAAAGATAAGTTTGCATTTCGATGATTACACCTAAATCTCTTGATAAAATTCTTTTCCAGAAAAATCCCAGACTGACTTCTTTCTTTCCCCTTTTCCTAGCAAAAATTAGCATCGTGGGCAAGTTCCTCAGCAACACTGTGTCCCTCACAGGTATGTAGGAAATGTATATGATATTAAGTCTCTCTTATTTTTCTTGGTTTTCATCCATCTATCTAGTACTTGCCTAAGAAAGAAATTTGGTTTTTGGGATGTTAGAATTTGCAACACTGAAATTAATTTAAAATTCCAGTCCTAAGAAAAACTAACAGTTACAATTGGTATCTCTTCCTTAAATTTTTTCTTTTATCATTATTTAAATGGTGGCCAAATTTCATATAAAACTAAGGTCTTATTAAGTTAAAGAATGAGAATTTGTTAAACAATATCACTTTCTCTAAATATTGTTGAGCTTGCAGGTTTATATTTTGCTTCTTAGTATAAGGAAACTAAAATTTAATGACATCTCACCTAAACAAATTAAGACAGTTAAAATATGTGTTTCCGTACAGTTATCCATGGTAATAGGGTGGTCCCCAGGTAAAGGGGAAGTTCCAGGTTCTCCGCCAACCCAAAGGAAGGGAGAGAAGGGAGCTGAGAAGGGAGAGAAGAAGCTGCAGTGGAGACTGAGAAGGAAAGAAGCAGGATGGAGCCAGAAGGAGACCTGGAGGAGGCACATGGAGCCGAGAGACACATGCAGAAACTGCACTTGCCTTTTGGTCATGGACTGGGTGACAACAGCATGGGCGAGGGACAGGTGGGGAGGTGACAATGGTGGTTTTTGTCTTGATTTTGATTTTGCTCTTTTCCTCCCAGACTTGTCTGGTTGTTTCTGATCCTTTTCTGTGGGTCCCCACTGGAAGGCGCTTTAGACTTGGGACAGGCTTTCAGGCCTTGCTCTAGGCCAATCCTGTTTGGGTGGACTTTTTCCCCACAAGGGGACAGGTAACTTTGGATGCTTGATTTAGAAACTATATTCTTTACCGTTCCTGCATTGTTTACTAATTGTATTAACGTTCCTTTTCATTTAAGTCTCATATGTTTTCTGTTGATGCGGCGGATGGCAGAAGCTAGTTAGAGCAGGCAGGTTTGTGGTATCTGGGCTGCCCTTCTCCCTGACCTCTAACAGATTCTTTGTCTTTTCTGTATTGTTTACTAATTGTGGCAAAGTTCCTTTCCATTAAAGTCTTAAATGTTTTGTGTTGATGCGGCAGATGGCAGAACCTATTTAGAGCAAGCAGCTTTGGGGGTTCTGCGGTGCCCCTCTCCCTGCCCTGTAGTAGACTGACTACTGACACCTCCTGGATGACAAGTGATAGGGCCCAAGGACGTCACCAGGTCCCCAATGACATGGTCTCTGTGGTTAAGCCTAGGGTAACCCTGGATATCACAGGTAAGATATTAATTTTCTGATTGCTATAGGAGCCACTTACTCCGTACTCACCCAGCATTCGGGACCCAACTTCCCCTCCTCACAAAATATAATAGGAATGCCTTAATGGCAGACAGAATAGAAAGACTGGAAAGGAGGTACCCTGACACCAGAACCTGACTCACAAGGAGGTAGGGAAATAGCATGACCATTAACTCAGCTGTAGAGTTTGTGACCCTTAGGCACCAGGGCCTTATCACAAGGCATGAGACCCAAGCAGGATCAGATGCTCTAGGGAGTGGAGCACAGACCTGAGGGGAAAGATTTGGAGATTGGGCCCATCCTGGAATCTCCACTCCCCATCCTGGTATCTCCGGTCCCTCTTGGATTCTGCGTGGTTATCCAAAATCAGCAACCAACTGACGGCTCACAAGGAGTGACCCCCCAAACAGAAGAAGGCTGTGTCTGTAAAGTCTCTGCAGTGGCTCAGGGCAGCACTCCCTCTACCCACCTGGGACTGTGTAGGTTCCTCTTCTTACCAACTCTCTCCCTCTGCAGGGCAGCAGCTTCCTGCCCGCCTATTACCTGTCAAAGCCGCCTGCCTGCAACCATGCAGGCCTCTCTCAGCAAAACCTGCCCCTTTCCCTTTCCCTAATAAACCTGTTCTTTTAATATAACTACCGTCTCTGTCTTGTGGAGAAACTTGCCTGGGAAACTCGCCGCATGCCACTGACAGGGGAGCACTGACACCTTTCCCAGAGTG
Source organism: Talpa europaea (assembly GCF_964194135.1). Taxonomy (NCBI): domain Eukaryota; kingdom Metazoa; phylum Chordata; class Mammalia; order Eulipotyphla; family Talpidae; genus Talpa; species Talpa europaea. The sequence continues at coordinate 17,556,157 of NC_140075.1, forward strand.
AACCCCAGGACACCGCTGTAACGCAACCAACCCATTCCAGGTGGGTTTATGAACGTTTCTAGCAGCCACATGCTCCTCGCCCTTGTTTGTAGTCACCGTTCTCCTCCGCACACTCCACTGCTCTCCTCCACCCTCGACACCGCACCCCCACCCCACTCCAGGTGCCGCCATCAGGCCTGTGTTCAGGCCCACAGGGATGCGTCATCTCTCCTAATGGCGGGAGGGCAGAAAAGCCTGATGCTTTTTAACTTACCCTAAAATCCACCACCTCAGGGTTTTCTGCCAGACCATCTACATAGATACAATTTTGTTTCTTAGCAAACATAAACAATGCAACCATGGCCCACAAAAGTGAATAGTATACATCACACTATAACAAAATACAACAGAACCCAATTTAGTCCAGATGATGTATCAAACTAGTGGTAAAAGACATTCATTGGCACCAACATTGGTGCCATTCATTGGCACCAGACATACATTGGCACCAGCAGATGATCCTCCAAATCTGCTGCCTAAGGCACTGCAGCATGCAAGGCCTCATGAAAATATACCATCATGCGCCAAGAGCCATCGGGCTTCTTCACTGGCCACAACGGTGAATTGTCGGGGCTGTGGAAAGTACGCACAATGCCCATTTTGTCCAGTTCTGATATTGTGCCTGTAATTTCCTTGTAGCCTCCGGGCAACTGATATTGCTTGGTATTAGTCACTCGCCTAGGGACTGGCAGTTGTGTGGGCAGATGCTTAGCGTGTCCGCTCACCACTGCCTTTACCACACACACTCTAAGGTGAAACTCTCTGGCTGTGGTCTCTAGCCATAAGCCACGTAGTACTTCCACCCCCAGGATGTACTCCAGGATGGGCGATACATATACTTTATACTCTTTTGGGGGTTAATCACCGAATCCCCAGAGATAGTCTCACTGCTGTCACCTTGACACTATGGCCTCCATAGCCATCAATACAAATAGACCCGTGAAATCTTTCTGGATTTCCATAGAGCAGAGTATATTCTGCTCCTACGTCTGCCAGAGCTAAAACCCTTTGCATGTTAGCTGGGGACCAGTGGATGGCAAGCTCCTAATGTGGCCTCCGGTCCCCCTCCGATCCCTGTGGACAGGTTCCTTGGCCCTCACCCTGTTTGAAAGCAATCAGGCCATCAACCGAGGATGGGGGTGGCAGCAAGTGTCTTCCAGGTGCAGGGTATGTGCCTGAGGCCTGAAGCTTCCAGGCGCCCCCTGAGCAGCAGTCCTTCTCATGGTCATGAACCTGTGGTCTTCTTGCAGCTGCTGCCATAATTCCAACAAACATAGATTGGCCTGTGCATGTATTTTACTGCTATCTACACCTGCTCTCACTAAATCTGTCCACATTTGGTTATGGGTGACTTTAATAAGTTTGTGATGCCAAGAGGCTTCCTTCCCCTCCTTGGCATTCCTTTTCACTTTTCAACAACTACCCATATTCCCTTCTGAGTTTGAGAGTGCGAGTTCTCAACTTCGCCCAAGCTGGCTATCATTGTTGTGACATTGTGTAGCTGACAACCCACATGGGGTGCTAGAACTGCCATGAGGGATCCAAATGAGGATGAGGGGACATTTTTTAATACCAAGTCTCTCATCCCTGCTGTGAAATGCTTGTCATCCGGACCACGGGAATTCACATTAAACATGGCCTACCACATCCCCAATTCCCAAATGACCTGTATCAGCTCGGCGTATGTCTCCCATCCACTTACTGTGTCCGGCACATCTCCTGCATCAGCCAGACTGTCCGTATGCCAGCCATTATCCATTCCCGGAGGGTGGGGTTGCCCTGTTCATACCGCTGGCTGTTCTGTAGCCTCTGTCGCAAGGATGGGTGTAAAGCCATGGAGGCCAGTCTCTCCATCACTTGTGCCGTGCAAATAATCCCATCCAGCCCCAGGCCCCTCAAATGTAGCAGACAGGCTACCAAGGGTTCCCCTGGATTCTGGTGGAAACTGTTTGCCCAAGTCCACCAGTTCCGCCTGGGTGTATGGTTGATAGGAAGTAAATTATGTCATTTGTGGTGGTCCAGCAGCCTGACCCCCCCCCCCCGCTGGGGTCATGGGTGGCTGCTGCTTTATTTCTGAGTCACCACTCGGTGGGCCCGGAGCAAGGAACCAGCCTCCACCTCCTCTCCAGAGGAGTCCGGCATCTCCGGGGTCGCAGTTTGGTTTGCCATCGCCGGTTGGGACTCGGGAAAGGGCCAGCCTCCCCCTCCTCCTGTCCTGAGAAACACCCACCCCACTGCTCCTGTTACCTCGCGGGCACGGCACCCATTCAGGGTTTCTTCTATTTCATACAGGGCCTGTTCCAACTGCCCCGGGGATCCATCTACCTCTGGCCATTCCTGGGGAGGTGCCCACATGGCGAGAAGGTCTACCACTGAGTACCATCTGCTCGTGGCCGGCCACCTGGCAATCCCTCCCCAGGTTCCAAAGGGTTCCGTCTGTGTAGAGCCATCCTGCTTTGAACCGTCCTGCCGTCTATGCCAGTGGTAACGCAACCAACCCATCCCGGGTAGGTGTATGAACGTATCTAGTAGCCACATGCACTTCATAGCTGTTTGTAGTCCCTGTTCTCCTCCGTACAGGGTGGAACTGGGTGATCTGCAGCTTGTCAAAATTAACTGCCTTGGAGACCGGCTGCTTCTTGGAGCCCAGCTAAGAGGCAGGTGATGAAGTGTCTCAGCGAGAGCTGCCCCCACGACCCGCATCAGTGTAAGTCTGGTATTCCTAGCCAGGCTCCTGGAGGGGACCTACTTCAGGGCCCGGGGGCATGGTTGTGTCAGTGATGTGGACCTGATATGTGTGGCCTCGAGCAGACTGAAAAACATGTTCTCTTTAATTAGAGGTCAGGGTGGAAGAGAGGATAACGTGTAATAATGACACCAAAGGTTATAGGTGTAACCTTAGGTGTAACCTTGGTAAGATAACGAAATTCTTTGGTGTAGGTAGTGGGATCGTTAGTGAAAGAGCCGAGACACTTTTCAATCTGGGAGAGATCAGACAGAGGGAAAGGATCGTGGACTCCACCTACTCCTTCGGTCCCTGCAACCTGCCTAAGGGGACAAAGAGGACAACTGTGAGAGCAGGTGTGGCGGCTGGGAGGTGGAAGGGGGGGGCAGGCCTGGGAAGCTGAAGGAGGTGAAGACTGAACATCTAGAGGATCAGAGAATGCAGAAGAGGGGTCTGGAGAAGGTGAATAGAGAGAAGAGCCTCGAGACTTGGGAAGTAGAACTGGTTTGCAGGAGGGAGGGACTGGAGCGCACGAGAAAGCAAGCCTGGACATGAGGGATCTCTGACCATGTTCCATTGCGGTGACAGAAACTGTTCAGGACTGTAAGGACCGTGAAACGGAAAGCTCCCTGTTCTGGCCAATGAGAGCCATTCTCCAGTGGGCACTGAGGCTGGGCAGTGTTGCAGGAGAAGACTAGATGCTGAGGCACAGATCTGGCCTGAGCCCCAGCGGATTGAGGTTTGAGACTGCGTCCCAGAGGGATGGCTGGGCTCAGCTTGGAATGTGAGGACCCAATGGCTAAGTCGGCTCCTCTCCCAAATGAATGGGGGTACAGACTCAGGAACGCAGTTTCCCATGACCTCATCTGACCTTTGGGGGAACAGGACCCGAATCGCGGCGTCCCACGACCCGGTCCTGGCCTTTGGAATGGTGGCAGGCGAGCGAGGGGGACATCTCCACCGCGCAGTTGACACCCGGACTGGGACAACTGGGCTGGACGGGCTTCCCCAAATCCAGAACCAGGAGCAATGGGGGTTGGCTGGCATAGGCCTGCAGTTTATGGAACAGTCAACCAGGATGGGGGTGAGGAGAGGAGCCGGGTCATCAGGGTTGAGGGCCTCCCAGGAAGGAGGGTCAGGCAGGTGACTCACCCCCAAGGATCAAGGCCTGTGGTAGATGTGTGGCATCTACAATCGAGAGGAGAGTCCCAGGGATGGTGAGGCGGCCCCGGCACCAGGGAACACAGCCTTCTGGGTTTCGGGCACCAAGATGAAAGGTTTGGTGTGGCAAAGAAAAGGGGAGCCAGGCTAAACTTTCTCAAAGGAAGGGAAAACTCATTGTGCCCCAAGGCGAGCTTTGCTGACCCAAGGTGTGTTGTCCCTGAAGTCACGCCCGTTGTGGGGGGATATGTCATTTCATAGGGTGAGGAGACGTTAGGCAGGAAAACTGGGTTGGTAGCGGGGGAAACAGGCTTAGGGGGAACAAAGTTGTTTTTTCGTGGAGCCGAGTTGTTTTTTCCTGCTTATGGCTTCAGTTTCTGTTTGATGGAATCAGGGGTACTGGTGTTAGGGCCATCTTATTGTTTGTATGTGGGCTTCCTCATTCCTGGCCCCTGCATCGACCTTTCATACCAGCCTTTTGTTGATAGGAAAAGGGGCGACAGTTCTTTCTTTGGCTACTTCCTGCTGGATGGAGGCGAAGACCAGGGTGGGGCTCAGGCCTGGTTATGAGACAGTCTTTGCAGGGACGCGAGGATATGGGAGGAGGAGTTGGTTAAAGGTGCTACGGGGCAGGTCTTGGATCCCGTGTTGGATGAAATGCAGTAAGCATGGGGCAAAAAGAAAAAATAAGGTTAGGATCAGAGGCCCTGGGAGTGCTAATACCTTGCCTGAGGCTGTACTGCTCTGGAATCTCTAGGCATAGACAGAAGAATGGGTTGTGGCTTGAAGTGATGGGATTAGAAACAGAGGAGAGAGAGTCAGAGGGCCTCTGCTCTGTAGGCTGAGTGGAACCTGGAGCAGGGGCGCAGTGTGCGTACCCGAGTTGGGCCCAGAACTCGCATACATACTGCTTGTCCACAGGGACCGGTTTGACCCTGCAAAGCTGATGCCAAGACGTGTTGCCCAAGACCTTGAGAGCCATTGGTGTAGTCAGGATGATCGTGTGTGGAACCATCCACTTTGGCGGAAGTGATTTTGGAGAGATGGATTTCAGAAGAACCTGGTCTCTAGGACACAGCAGGTTGACAGGTGCATCAGGGGACGGAGGCACAGGTTGTGGCAGACAACGGTCTGAGTGTTCTTGGAGCAGCTGTCTGAGCAAAGAGCAGTATGGAAAATATCCAGCCAACAGTGTAGGTTGGACGGGGAGCTCATGGTTAGTAAGAGGAGGTCTGCCATACATCCGTTCAAAGGGGGTCAGGAACAAGGGGCCACAAGGGGTGACTCAGAGGTGCATTAAAGCCAGTGGGAGCAGCTCCACACAGAATTTCCCCAGCTCAGTGGAGAGTTTGGTTAGGTGGTCTCTGGTCAGACCATTTACCCGTTCTACCTTACCAGAGGATTGCGGTAGGGAGGGAATGTGTAGTTTCCAGTTGATTCCCAGGGAGGAGACCTGTGGAGTAATCTTTGAGATAAAGGCAGGTCCACTGTCCAACTGGTGATGGTGTCCACCATAGTAAGAAGAGGGTGTTATCTGCGTTAGGGAGTGGAAAACCCGTGAGTCCTAGCAGGTTGGAGAGTCGTCGATTGGGAGAGGGAGATGAGAGGGTCTTTGACAAAGAGTAGAAATCTAACAGACAAGAGGGTGATGGAGGGGAGAGTGCCTGGTAAATGAGTTGGTCGTGGAGCCGATGTGGAGAACTAACATGTACAGGTTGGCCCAGTGTGGGTTTTAAGGCCTGTTTAGCAAGATGAGCAGCTGCCACAGTGTGCGCAGGTGGGCCTGCCATCCTCTTACAGTGGGATCCATTTGTTTAGAGAAATAAGCAACTGGTCGCTGGACAGCCCAGGTTGGCCCAGAACCCCTAAAGCAATGCCCTCTTGCTCATCTGTCAATTACAGGAATGGCTTTCCCGGGTCTGGGAGAGTGAAGGCTCATGTCAGAGAACTTTGCCTGGATAAAGCAGAGAAAACAGGGTGCAGAAACAAAGAAAAGCATAATCATGATCACTGGGCCTACTAGGGGCAGGATCCATGATGTCTTGGACCCACGTTCCGCTGATGAGGTAGCGATCAGAGGGGGCATTGCTGGTCAGATGAGCAAGCCCATGAATGTGTTGAAAGAGGGGGAGACACCTGAGTACACACGGATTCTCACCAAAATCTCCCTCTCAGACATTCAACACTTTCTTTTGCTTGCTTTCATTCTAATGCCATTTCATTTTACCCATCCGGCTTTACATAATCTTAAGGCCCTTCAGAATATCCCTCTTCCATACATTTCTTTTTTCAAACACACATACCTCAACTCACTTGCATTTACCAGACTTAGCAAAACCTGTTTTAGAAGGGAATTGAACACCATCTAAACAATGATGAAAAAACACAAATTTAAGGTAGATAGCCCCTGTAGCTTTTCGTTCCTGACCCAGTGATTCAACTGGCAGAGAATGATGTCCAAAGCCTGCATCTGTTGGGCGATAATAATGTTTCCAATTTGGCTAAGGTCACCCTGCAGGGTTTGAATCCAGGGAGGATGAGGGGTGATTGGCCATCTGGAGAGGATTTTTAAAAGGAGAAATTCCAGCTGGGCTGGCACTGTGTAAGAATCCCAAGCTGCAAAAGTTCAAGGTGACAATGCTCACTGCGGGAATGAGATTGATCATAGCCTAGGGTTTCCTGGTGTAGGAAGATGGGGTGCAGATTTTCTATCTGAGCAGGTCGTGTGGAGTAGGGCTGGCCTGTGAATAAACTCTGTCCACCTTGAAGAGTCCTGTTTGGATTCTAATATACTGGTCCCCGAGTCTTTCTTAAGGGGAGCTAGAGACCCTCTCTATCTACTCCTTGCAATCTGCACGTTTTACCACCTGGGCCCAAGCCTTTGCAAGAGCTCCTGCATCCTCTATGCCATCCCTGTGCCTAGGATAGAGCAGCAGGTCTCTCCCAGCAAGGGGGCAGTATGGTTCTCAGGGAACTGAGCCTATGATGGGGGAGAGAGGTCCAGGGTTTCCTGCCTCTGGCCCTGGGGCCTCTGACCCTGGGGCCATCCACACAGCCTCATACCTCTCCTGGGCCCTGTACCTGCTCAGCTCTCCCCAGCCCCTCCATACCCCACCACTCACCCGCTCTGCTCCCCTCCAGGTGTTTCACCAGTTCCTTAGCCCTCCTGGTCCTTCACCTGCTCTGCTCCAGGGACATCTGTGCTCCAGGGACATCAGTTTTGCCCAGATTTCTGTGCTGCAGTCCCGTGGGTCTCATGCTCCTCCTGGCTCCTGTGACTGGACCCAGTCCCTGAGCCTCTCCAGAGCCTCAACCTTCCATGGTGTACTCCTGTTCACCATGGCCAATGAGTGGTTGTGCTTTGGGGGTGGGGAGGCTTTTGTCTGGTTTGGTGCTATTTTTAGTCTTTGTTGCTCTGCAATTCGAATGCTGAACAGCAGCAACAAAATTCTAGGATAATATCTAATAACCTATCTCTGGCCCTGATGATTGCTGAAGGGGCCACTGCACTGGAAGGCCAGCTACGTCTTGGGGGAGGTCTTAGGGTGGTGCTGCAGGGCTGGGGAGCTGGACAGATTGTGTTAGCCCTGCTTTCCTGGTCCCTCTCCAGCTGGGGGCCTGTCTCAGTGGTGCTGCCATGCTCCCCAGCGTCCTCCAGCTGGAGGACTGACACCAAGGTGCTGCTGTGCTCCCTGGTGTCCTCCTGCTGGGGTCTGGCCACAGAGGTGCTGGTGTCCCCCCAGGCGTCCTCCAGCACCGGGCCTAGCGCAGAGGGTCTGCCCTTTGGTGCGTCCTTTAACAGGGAGCCTAGCCCTGCGGTGGTGGTGTGCTTCTGGGTGTCCACCAGCTCAGAGACACCTGCAAAGGTGAACCTTTTGCCCGGGGTGGCATCCGTTCCCCTCTTATGGACTTCCTGCTTTCGCAGGATACCCGGCCTTGGGATATTCCCCGAAACCTCAGGCTGCGGGAGTCAGTCCTTGGAATCGGGGTCACTGGGCTCCCGAAAGGTGACACACTTTGGCACCCGGGAGGTGACGCGCCAGGTCCGCTCCTTCCCCTCCTCCTCATAGTCCTCCTCCCCTGCCTGCTTCCTGGAGCAGAGGATCAGGTAGGTGGCCATGACCTTGTCGTACTTGTTATCGTCAATGGCCTCCCGAATTTCCTGCCTCTGATAGCCCAGGCGCTCCATAGCTTTGGTTATGGCCGGGCCCTGGGGGCTGAGCGATGGCTCGCTGAAGGGCAGGAGTCCCTCACTCGTTTCTGCTACCCAGGCGTGCTGCTGTATTTTCTCTAGGGTGCTGCGCCTCCACGGGTCTGGTGGCAGCATTGGCCAGTAGGTCCTGGCATTGCTCCGTGAGGTAGTTAGGCAGATGGACCCACCTTCCCAGGACGCGCACCCTGATCGCCTCGAGGTTTGGGCCCCTGAAGGGCAGTGTGCCAGTCACCATTTTATAGAACACGATGCCCAGGCTCCACACATCGACCTTGGGGCCATTGTACTGCTGGCCAAGATAGACCTCGGGGGCCCTGTATTCTGGGAGACAGCAGCATGTGCTCAGCGCCCGGTTGAAGGCCTGGACGCTGAGCCCAAATTCCACCAGCTTGACTTTTCCCTGTTGGGTCAGCAGAATGTTTTCGGGCCTCACATCCAGGTGCGCGATGCCTTTGGCATGGCAGTAGCTGAGGGCTGCGAGGATCTGCTTAAAGAGCGGGCGGGCCTCACTCTCGTCCAGGTGCCCATGCCTGCTCAGGAAGTCCTGCAGGTTCTCCCCCTGCATGTACTCAATGATGAGCTGCAGCTCTGGCCAAGTGTCCACCACCTGGAAGAGCTCCACGATGTTAGGGTGGTGAAGGGCCTTCATGCACCCCATCTCGCGGGCCAGGAGGTGGAGGTCGGACAGCTTGGACTTGCGGATTTCCCTGATGAGAACCTTCGTGCCCGTGAGCACGTGCACCGCCAACGGACACCTTGGCGTGGGAGCCCCGTCTCAGCTCCTGCAGCACCAGGTAGCTTTTCCCTTGACGTCCCTGGAACATAGTGCCTATGCACTTGACTATGCTGACTACCCTCACCAGCCCTGAATGTGCTCCCAGCCCTTGTGCTACCTCCGCTGACAGCTGACTCTCCTACGATATTAAAAAATGTACTATTAATCTAGTATTAATAGTACTCAGAAAGTATTCACTAACCTCACTAAATACTAACAATGCTAACTTAACTCCAACCAGCAATACTAACCACACTCAGCTTACTAGCAATACTAACTACACTACAAATGAATGAAACTACACAAACAAAAATGACAAATGAGATGTAAATGTAAAAATGTGATTAAAAACAATCTAATTTAAAATGAACCGATAAATTTAAGAACAAAACAGAACAACAAAGCCCAACAGAACAAACAACAATTAGAAAATAAAACCTGAAACAAACAAACAAACCAAAATAAAAACCCAGAGAAATGACAAAGGGGAAGAAAGAACAAACAACAAAGCAAGAACAAAAGGGAAAATGGGAGAGATCACTCAAAAAATAAAATCAAAAAACTAAAAACTGACATAAAAAAATAAAGAAAAAAAGCCAGTAACAAAACAGTAAAGGGAAATAAAAAAAAAAAAAAAACAAGGAAATAAAAGGAAAAAGAAAAAGTAGAAAAAACTATAAGCAAATAAAAAAGGAAAATAAGGAAAAGAACAAAGAAAGAAAAATAAAATAACTAAAATAAATAGCCTAAACAAATAATTAAATAAATAAACCAATAAATAAAGCAAAAGAAAACCAAATACCGCAAAACACAATCTCTCTCTCTGTGTCGGCGTCCGGAGTGCACAGGTCACTGTCCAAAGCTTCCCGGCTCCTGAGGACACAGGCGCAGTCCGGGCGGGCCTGATGTAGGCGGTGCCGGTGCCCTCACAATAGCTCTTTGTGGCGTCAGAGCCAGAGGCCACAACCATTGGCAGAGGGAACCGCCAGCGGTTTCTCAGCCTTAACGAAAAAGCCGCCGCTTAACAGCAACCCTTGGAATGCCTGAGAGGCCCTTTCATCTGACGTGAGCAACCCTGTCCTGGGTTTTGTCTTTTCCAGGCATCCCCATCCTGGCCCTGCCTTGTGCAGATGCTTTACTGTCGCGCACACTGTGGAGAGAACAGCAAACAGGGGGCGCGGGCGGTGGGGCGTGTGCTGGGGAGCTGTCCACAGCCTCTGCACGCCCGCGAGGGGCCCACGTGGCGAGCAGACCCCTCCTGCTGGGCCCGCTGCTCCCCTCAGCAGTGGATTTCAGTCAGTCTGCCTGTTCTGTTCCCGGCTCTGTCTCTGGGGAATCTTCTCACCCTCCTGCGCATCTGCCCTGCACCCCGTGCTTGTATAAATAAAATAAATCTTTAAAAAAATAAAAAAAGGAGTCACAGTTACTACTGTTGGAGTGAACTAGTAAGGTTTAAATTCTAAAATTTTCAAGTGGTAATTTCAGGATTCTTTTTCAGCCTGTCTTTCTTTTTGGGGGTTTTAATTGTGCCATGGAGTCTAGTTTAGTAGAAAAATAACATTAAATAATAATATTATATACACAATAGTTCCTTTGAGAAGGAATATACTAACAAATCCAATAGGTCAAACCAATACCAATGTGCTTAAAAACTAAACAAAAGTGTTAGGAAATTCAGAATACTTTGTTTTTTAGGTTGCTTTTAACACTTTAGCCAAAATGAAATGATTTAATAGTGATAAATATCAAGAACTATAAGTATCATTGTTTTAATTCTATATAATTACATATATCTATATGTGCACTTACAAATATATTAATATCTGAGGAAGGAGATTTAGAGAGGTTAATTACTTTTTCCAAGGTTACCTATATATGACATTCACTCAAAAGAAACAATGACTAATGATTGAGAAACTACACTGTACTTTTGTAGAATTGATAGTGTTCTACAGATCAAGATACAGAGAGACTGTTGTGATAAAACTGACTTTTCAGTGGCAGGGAATAAAAGCAATATAAAGAAGTTTTAAAATATCCAACAGAGAAATAACAAATGGTGATAGGATCTGTACAAAAGATCAAAACAAACCAATTGAATTTTCAATAACATACAGGATAACATCAAAATATGAAACTCTTCAGGATATTTTTAATAAAATGTATGCATCTGTAAAGTTATGAAAACATTATTCTTTAATGGAAATTATAAGACTTCAATAAATGACAATATGAACTCTATTTACAGACCAGGATGCATATAGCAAAGTTTGGGAGAAATCACAATTGCAGAGGGGAGCATGGACAGGCAGAAATGACTGAATCACCCTGCAGTAAGAAAAAGGAGGACAGTATTTCATGTGGACAAAGGAGAAGGAATTGTGAGACAAGGTCAAAGATATTCACAGAAACTAGTCACTCAGAACTTCCTAATTCAGGGTGATGGCCTGAACTTCATGCTAATTGTGAAAATGGAGAGAGATGTTGGTGAGTGGAGTGAATTGAATAATTTGTGTTTGAGAAAAATCTCTTTGCATTGGGGAAACTAGATTGTAGGATAACAAGAATGCAACAGGGAAAACAACCGAGAAACTTGCAGTAGACAAAGAGAGAGGTGTGGGTCAGAGTGGTACTTTGCTTAGGATGTTAGCTAATAGGACTGATTTGGATGGATATAGAAAGTGAGGGAAAGACAAACTTTCTATCCTGAGCAACTTGGTAGATCTAATTGCTATTTGCTTTTTTAAAAAATTATTTATTTATTTATTTATTTAGACAAGCCCTGGGTACAGTCAGAAGTGCGGGAGGGTGAGAGAATTCACCAGAGCCAGAGCAGAGAACAGAATAGGCAGAATGACGAGATACACTGCTAAGGGGAACAGTGGGCACAACAGGAGAGTTCTGTGGCACCATGTGAGACCCTCGCTGGTGGTCAGGGATCAAACCTGCGCTGCAGAGGCTGCGGGCAGCTTCACAGCCTTGCACTCAACCGCTGTGCCACCAGGGGAAGCCCATGCTTATTTTTTTTTAAGTTTTATTTTTATTTGCTGAATTCAGAGAAAAAAGAGTAGAGGTTTGGGTAGATAGAAGATTGCTGTAGTTGAAGAAGTTAGATTCCATCTTCTTATATAAGAAATCACAACACTCTAATATCTAACACAGTCTAATTGATATATAATATTGTGGGGAAGAATGAAGGTAGAGACCCTATGGCAGGGATGAAAGAATTCACCAGAGACAGATGGGAAAGGCCAGGTGAATTTATTGAAATACACTGCTAAAAGAAGCAGAGGGCGAAAGTGGAAGGGTATCCTGCTCAGAGTTTGGGTCCCAAGTCTCTCTTTATACTCTAGACACCATTGACTGGTTAGGGTGACTAGCCTTGGGTGTGTCCTGACTGATGATCTGAATCAGCATAGAGGATCATCAGTTCTGGGCCTCACCAGCTTAAGGTCCATGTTTCCATGGCATTTCCATCCAAACTCCCTTTATCATTCCAGCCTACCAAACTTGCTGGCCAAGGAGTGGGGGCTTGGTTTTCAAATTCTTAATGATACCTTGACAGGCCAGAGGTGCAGGGGTGAAAAATTTCACCAGAGGCAGACTGGAGAACAGAAAAGTCACATTTGTTCAAATACACTGCTAAGAGAAGCAGCTGGGGAGACAGGAAAGATCTGCAAGTGAAGGCAGAATTGGGGCTCCCTTTTATAAATTGTTTTGTCAGTTTTGCTTTGGGGAGTAAGTTTTGGGCTGGTTAGTGCAGGGGTGTCTGATCCTGGGGGGTTGATCTTTGACCCAGAATGTGTCCTGGCCTTTCTTCCACATTTCTGGTCAAAGGGATCCATCTTACGGTTTGGGACCCAGAGGAGCCTTATCAATTCTCTCTGTGTTCAAGCCTCCCAAACCTTCCTGCTGGGCAATGGGTGAGGTTTAATTTTAACCTTATTTAACGCTACCCCACCAGATACCATTTGGTTTCTGTTTTCCTACCACAGTGGATACATTCCTATATGCAATTTACATCCCCTCTTCCTGGTCTTCACCTGTCTGCATCTGTTAAATTCAGAAGTCTCTACTGACAGAAATAATTCAAAGCATGCACTTTATGACTTAACACTCTTACATCAATAAGTGTCCAGTAAATTACCAAAAAGGGAACCCCAATTCCCCAAAGGCTAAACACGGAAGCAATTCTACATTTTCTTAAGAGAGAATTTCTGACAATTAGGTTGTAAGTTATGGTACAATCAAAAGAGCAAAGAAGGTTGAATTGGGTTGCTTTATTTTTTTATTGCTCATTCCTTGTCAAAACCATGTTTAAATACCAAATATTAAAACATGTGCCCATCAAATAAGCAAAAATAATATAAATTCTGGAAAAAGGAAAGAAAATACTGTGATTTCCAGAGAAAGGATCATGTTGTCACTCCTGCATTATACATCTGGCCCAACACGGGTGTCAGGGTATCATTTCATAAGTTTAAAAACTAAGCTCTCATTCTTACCCCATAGTCATGTTTGAGAGACTTGAGCAGAGAAGGGCATCAATTAGGCTGCCACGGGAACTGGGCCACTAGTCTGACCACCATGGCAGATAAACCAGCCCAACTCCAGGAATGCAGGGGCAGAGCCTGCACATGTGTCTGTGTCAAACTTCTGCACCCAAGAGCAGACATCCCAGCTGATAACCCGTGCAAACTGGCTCCCCAAGTAAGAAACCCTATGTAACCCTAGTGTAAAAGTCTCAAATCCTTCACACACAGCTGTATAGCTCCCTCTTGTCCCCTGTTCCCTTGCAGGCTATTTCAATAAATCCCCCTTTTCTGTTCTCTACTCCATCTCTACTGCACTCTTACACCCCCATACCTCACACATCCCTCAGCTATGGTTCCACAACAAAGAGTGCTTAATAATGTTTGTTCAACTTAATGAACTATCCAATCATCGCTTATATCACTGACCCCTGAATTATTATTATTTCTGATATAAATGTTATCAACAGCATTAGCAAGCTAATATTAGTTGGACAATTAAAGATAAATTCATTGATTTTCAAACTCTAAGAAGTTCCCTTATTTTCTGTAGATTCAGAGACCTGATAAGGGAAGGACACAGGCTCAGATCTCTTTCTTCACCCTCCCTATGCCAGAGAAGCTGCGCTTGAATGTTTACAAATCATGACTGGAGAACAAGGATTGACAGATTTGTCTCTCGTCAAGGAATAAATATTTCAAACTTTATTCACCATATATTGTAGTTTATTTTTTGTTTGTTTTTTTAATTTTTTTTTATGGAGGCATGTTTTTATTTATTTATTTGTTTGTTTGTTTGTTTGTTTAAACATGCACTGGGTGCAGTCAGAAGCGTGGCAGGGTGAGAGAATTCACCAGAGCCAGAGTGGGGAGCAGCAGAGCCAGAGTGGGGAGCAGAACAGGCAGAAGGACCGAAGTACACTGCTGAGGGGAGCAGCGCGTGGCAGGAGAGGTCTGCGCACCATGTGGGACATTCCTCGGGTGGCCGGGGAGCAGCCGGGGATGGAACCGGCACCGCAGAGTCCGCGGGCAGCTTCACAACCCAGCGCTCAACCGCTGAGCCACCGGGGAGGCCCTATTGTAGTTTCTTTTGCAACTACTGAAATCTGCACTACAGCAAGGAGATAGCCAAAGGCAATTAAATGAAGGTGGCTGGTTTTTCATTGTATTTACAAGTTTGAATTTAGCCTGAGGGTGTCATTTCCTTGTTCTAAGGAAATCATTTCCCTTTTCTCCACAATTCTACATCTTTGGGTTTGCTCCATGAATTTTGAAGTTGCTGGAATTTAGGATGATTTAGAAAATTTGCATCAAAATGTGGGTCTTTGAGCAACCCTCATCCATCTTGTAGCTTCTGACTCCCATGTATTAGAGCAAAAACTGTAAAGAACACACAGCAGGGCCACCCCGGTGGTGCAGTGGTTGAGTGCTGGGTTGCGAAGCTGCCCGCAGCATCTGTGGCGCCAGTTCGATCCCCGGCTGCTCCCTGGCCACTGGAGGAGGGTCCCACATGGCGTGCAGACCTCTCCTGCCGCCCTCTGCTCCCCTCAGCAGTGTACTTCGGTCCTTCTGCCTGCTCTGATCCCTGCTCTGGCTCTTGTGAATTCTCTCACCCTCCTGTGCTTATGACTGTACCCAGTGCATGTATAAACAAACAAATAAACAAAAAACAAACAAACAAATAAAAATAAAAATGCATGCCTCTTTAAAAAAAAAAAAAAAGAACACACAGCAATCAGAATAAATGTCCTCTGAAATTAAGACCTTTAAATGTCCCTTCATATGCCATCAGTTGATTCCATTGTTTTTTAAAAATTAACTGCTGAGAGAGAAAACATTTAAAAAAGGAAAAGTATGAGGATTGCGTAGAAGAGAGCAAGTCAAAATATCTCAGAATAGCTTTTACTTTTTTACATATATATAAAAATGGAGTTTCAGAATTATCACCAATTTTATGAGCTCTAATAAACATATTTGTGTTTCCCTTCATTTTCTTTTAATTTTTACTGAAGTTCCACAGGTTTGTACCATTATATAGTGATAGGTTTTGGTGTACATTAAAAATTAACATTTGAATAAAAAGTTTCTATTCTTCACCATCCAAGATCTCCTTTACCCAAATTACTCAGCCCCTTTTCCTGTTTCCCTCTGGCAGCAGATATTTGGTTCTTACAGACAAAGATGTTGTTTTTGGTTTGTTTTGTTTGTTCATTTGTTTTGTTTCTTTATCATCTATATAGGTGTGAAATTGTGATAGGGTGGTCCCCAGGAAAGGGGGTGGTTCCAGATTTCAACCCCACCCAAGGGACTGTGGAGCTGAGCAGGTAGAGAAGAAGCTGCAGAGGAATCTGAAGAAGGAAGGAAGCAGGATGGAGCCAGAAGGAGACCCGGAGGAGGCACGTGGAGCAGAGAGACGCTTGAAGAAACCATGCCTGCCTTTTGGTCGTGGACTGGGTGACACAGATGTGGGTGACAGACCCGTGGTGAGGTGGCAATGGCAGTTTTTGTCTTGCTTTTGATAATTTACTCTTTTCCTTCCAGAATTGCCTGGTGGTTTCTGATCCTTTTCTATGGGTCCCCAATGGAAGATGCCTTAGACATGTGGCAGGCTTTGGGGCCTTATTCTGGGCCAATCCCTTTTGGATGGACTTTTACCCCCGAGGGGACTGGTAACTTTTGGTACTTTATTTAGAAACTATAGAGACACACTTCGGTGGGGGGTGGGGGGGATGGGGGTGGGGGTGGGGAGGGAGGGCCTGGGAGAGGAAGGACTAGAGTCAAAATAAGGGGGGTGCAATTGTATTGGGAATATAACCAAAATGAAAATGCATACATTGTGCAAAGATGAAAAATGATGTAAGAATTATATAAAATAAAATATTAAAAAAGAAACTGTAGTCTTTGCCTTTCCTGTATTGTTTCCTAATTGTATTGAAGTTCCTTCCCAGGAACTTCATATGTTTTGTGTTTCTTATATGTTTTGTGTTGATGCAGCGGATGGCAGAACCTATTTAGAGCAGGTAGGTTTGTGGTGTCTGGGCTGCCCCTCTCCATGCCCTGTAACAAAATCGTATGGTGCTTTTAGTATCCCTCTGACTTATTTTAGATAGCAAAATATATATACTCTAGGTCAATCCATGTAGTTGCAAAGGGCAGGATTTCATCTTCTTATAGCTGAGTAGTCTCCCACTGTGTGTGTATATATATCTATATCTATATCTATATCTATATCTATATCTATATATATATATATCACATTTTTTTATTTTATTATCAACCAGTGGGCTCTAAGTTTGTTTCTCTGTCTTGAGTGTTGTGATAATGTTATGATGAACATGGTGTTCCATATATCTCTTTGTAAAGCTTGACAACTAAAGAGAAGTCAGCTAGCTGGGTCATGTGATATTTATTTTCTTAAATTTCTTGAGGTATTGCACATTATTTCCATGATTGCAACAATTTAAATCTGTAACAACAATCTACAAAGATTTTGTCTCTCCACAACTTTACCATCACTTGTTTCTTGTCTATTTTGATAATAACCCTCTTAACAGATAGGAGATGCTCGCTCATTTGGCTTCTGATTTGCTTTCTTAATAGGAGAGGAGGAACACGAGTTCACAGGCCTGCTGCCATCTCTGTCCTGTGGACAAGTCGCTCTTCAACATCTCTGTCCACTTTTTAATGGGGATATTTGTACTTTTGTTGACGAGTTTAATGAGTTTTTATAAAATTTCTATATTAAGCCCTTGTCTGACATATGTAAGTATTTTCTCCAAATCATTAGCTATTTTAATGGTGGTTTCTTTCACTCTATAGAAAGTTTTTAGTTTAATATTGTCCCATTTGTTTATATTTGCTTTTGTTTCCTTTGCCAATGTAATCCAATTGACAAAAGTCATCTCTAAGGATGATTAAGGAACTCTGTCATTTTTGTTTTTCTGTGTATTTTGTGATTTGAGAACTTCTATCCATGTCTTTACTCCACCGTTGGTGGAAATGTAGACTGTTTCCTTTCCTAGAAAATTAGGATAGATATTTCTGAAAATACTAACAATAGTTCTACCTTATGATCCAGCAATCCCTTTCTTAGATATCTCTCTGAAGTATACAAAAACACTAATATGAAGGGATATGTGCACTCCTATGTTCACTGTAATGGTATTTTCAATACCAAAGTGATGGAAGCAACCTAAGGGTCCAACAACAGATGAGTTGGTTATGAAGATATGGCACACAACACACGAATACTATTCAGCTACTAAAAAAACCCACCGGATTAAATCTTGCTATTTGCAATAATATCGATGGTACCAGAAGAGACTATGACTCACAGAATTAGTTAGAAGAAAGATAATACCAGGGAGAGTAAATGGTTTGCCCACAGATCCAAAACTATAGCCTAACTTGAAAATAAATGAAAATCTCTTACTTAGAGAGACCAATTTTCCATCAACTACTTAAAAATTTATGGGCAAAGAATGACCTACATCTATTTCAAACATAGTGTTTTTCATTAGACTGTTATTTCATTGCAATCTGATTCAGTATGAAAACTTGTAACATAAAAAGGTAATGAAGGGCTCTTTATTAAAAGAGATGGATAAAAGAGATCTGAAAAGCATTATCCTTCAGGGCTACCGTGTGAACCCCTGCCATTTGTTATTGTCCATTTTGTTATAATAAGAACGAAAGGTTAAATATTTTCATATTAATTTTTGCTTTGAAATTTACCAAAAAGACTCTTTTCAATTTCAGAGTCACTTAAAATCCAGAAAAGCTGTTCATATCAACCATGTAGTATATAGTCCTTACACATGCATAACAATTAATTTATATCTAAAACTTGCCTGTGACATGATTCATTGATCAGTAAAGACACATTAATTTGATAGTAAATTCTATATGGCCAATACTGCAGTGAGAAATTATTGGGAAAGGGGCCTCGCTGGTGGCTTAGGGAGTAAGTCTCCGCTCTGTCACTGCTGTGGCCTGAGTTCGATTCCCCACAAGGGAGCTAAGCCACGTAGGGTGCAGGAGCCTTCTCCTGTCATGCCTGCTGCTCCCTTGAGCATTGTATTTCAGTACATCTGCCTGTTCTGCTCCCCACTCTCTCTGGTGAATCCTTTCAACCACTGCACCTCTGTTCTACACCCCAGTTCTTCTATGCTTAAAAAAAATACATTGGAAAAAGGTGGCAGTCTTTGTTTGGAAAGTCTGCAAAGCAGATCAAGGAGAAAAGACTTTAATGAGAAACTATTGGAGACTAGTACAGAGCAATATGATGAAGGGATTAACATGGTAATTCAAACTAAAGCATAAACTAACTGAAGTATAAAGTTTTTGAGAATAAAGCAGTCAGCTAATTCTGTCACATTACATTAATTTATCAACTCTTAATCAACTTGCTTTAGTGTACTTCTGCTACATTGTCTAGTCCACAAATCACTATACAACAGAATACAACTTAAATATATGAAGGGAAACTCCATTATGGAAGTTTGTAGATGGCTCACAGCTATACCATGCAAACACAGTTTGGGGAACCTCCCCTCAAGAAACTACAGGAAACAGGTCTTGAGCCCAAAGTCTTCACAAGGGAGGTGCCACAATATGCTCCCCGTGGGACAGAGAAGTGTGCACGCATGAGCCACAAATCCATGGTCCTCCTTGGAACCCGGGTCCTGGTTAGTTATTTAGACTTATGAAACAGGACTTAGGCCCTATTCCAAAATGTGCTAGGGATCAAACCCATGGCAATACAACCCTGCAATTCCATTACATTGTGAGTGCTCCTGCATCAGGAAATCATCTCCTCTTTTCACCACCATGGAGGACACTTGATTTTCCTAGGGCTACAAGAAAATACTTAAGGAGTGTTATATTACTGTCTCATCTATTTTGTTCTCTATTGCTGTTCCCTATTGGAATTTTAATTTGGCATTAAAATTAGCCAAATCAGACTGGAAAGGAAATCAATGAAATAACTGCAGGGGACATAATTTGAGGAATATTTTCCAGAACAAAATTTGAGGAAATTCAAGGATTTTCTTTATTATTGATGCAGATGTTGGCTATATAGATCAACTGAGGAGCAAACGGAATTAGAAATGTCCTCCATCTCTGAGGATTGGAAGCTGACAGTATACTAGAGACTATGATTCAACTAAGAGGCCCACATAATAAGACCTCCGTAATGGATCATGGCTTTTAGCAGTTATGTGAGCACAATACCCAAAAGCAATAATTAATATATATATATATATATATGTGTGTGTGTGTGTATTACACTAGTTTATAACACTATAAATTTTTGGAGTACAGCTTCACACCTATCAAAATGTGTAATTCCACATCACACACACCAACAGAGTTCTAATGAGCCTCCACTAACAGGCTTCTCCTAACACACCCACTCTCTCCAGGGGCAGCTCCTCTTGCCTATTTTGTTTGTGTAAGCATCATCTTCTTTCCTTATGTGTGTGTGTGTGTGTGTGTGCGTGTGTGTCCTCATGCTACTGAAAGGAGGACTCTGCTGAAGCTTTTCTCAGAGGTGACCCAAGAACCCCCATCTGTGACCCCTACACCTCTCCCAAACATCACTCCTCACCAGTGTCAATGTTATAAAAACAAGGAAAGTCTGAGAAACTGTCATCCAGGCCAACTGGATGGGATTATTGGGCATAAAATGAACATTAGCAAAAACAAATTAAAGTGTGGTGTTTAGTTATTACTTCAACATTGCTGCATTAGTTGTAAAAAAAAATCTGTGCTACTGTAGGATGTTAACAAAATGGAAATGGAGTGGGGTAAGCAAGACTCGTACTGCTTTTGCAACTTTTCTGTAAATCGAACAGTATTCTTTAAATGTTTTTTTTTAAATGCTCTCAATATTTAATAGGTTATAGATGGATTTTTTTTTTCTTTTCCAGTTTCCCTGGTATCACCATCCAGGGACTGGAGAGAGGGGTTCTGGGAGAAAAGCTGGAAACCTCACACACAGGGCAGGCTCCAGAGTCTCCTCTCCTCGAAGCCCTGCTGCTCTGGCTCCCCACAGAGCATCTCACCCCAGGACACCGCCCTCCAGGACCCCGCCCTCTAGGACCCCCATATCTGCCCACCTCAGCCCCCGCCCCGTCCTGGTGGCTCCACCAGAATCCGGGACAGGTGGCAGCGCCCCCGTGTGGCCACAGGGCTGAGCACAGGAGACCTGAGCTGCCCATTCTCCTGCTCAGCCAAGCCCGCCCCAGGCTCCCTGGGCCCCCAGCGGCAGGACAGGGATCTGCACACAAGGGGGCACCCAAGTCCAGTGTCAGGTCAGAGTCCTCCAATTTTCTTAGTCCTGTGGACAAAGGACAAAAGCAGGTTTCCAGGTCCTAATAGCTGATTCCCAGATTATGGGCTGATCCCCAAATATAGAGGTTCCTTCGGTCTCGGATGGATCCTTGGAATCCAGAGTCTCTGTACTTTGTTTCTGCTTCTGCTTCCAGGGGTGAAAGCGCCTCCTCCTGGGAATTAACATTCAGTTCTACACAGGAGCCCAGGTCCTCGCCCAGGAAAAGGACAAGGTTCCAGGAAAACGTCAAGACCCGGGGCCAAACACCCATCCACGTCTTAGAGCAGGGGGGAGCAGGAGTGATCAGAGCCGGGGAGAGACCTGGGGTGCTGTTGTTGGTATGTGGTGGATCATTGGTGGAAGGGCCGCACCTAAGAGGAACAATAACCATAGAAAGATGACCCACACTGTAAGAAAATAAATAAATAAATATACATCTTTTAAAAATTCTCCATCCCTGAATGAGGGGAGGTCGAGGAGAGCCCCCAGGGCATGACAAGGAAGACGGGGAGGCTCCTGGAAATGGAGCAGAGGATGAAAATGGAGACTAGGGGATGGGGCCCAAAAGGAGTGGTGGGGGCACCAGGAAGGGTGGGGCCAGGAAGGGGCAGCATCGGGGACACTGTGAGGGGAAGGTCTGTGTGGGTGACGCGGCTCTGGCTGGGGCTGGGAGAGTCTCTGTCTCCCCTGGTGGGACTGCAGAGGGGCTGGTGCTGTAAGTGACCAGGGAATCACTTAAGTTCTGGGCCTTTCCTGTCCGTGCAGGGCTGGTGTGATTCAAACACGCACACTCAGGCTGATGAAGGAGAGAGATGAGGAGAGGACAGATGGTTTGGAGGAGGCCCCCATTTCCTGAGCCCCTGTAGGGCACGGCCAGAGAGGAGCAGGGCTGAAAGGCACACTGGGTGGGAGGACAGGCGCCCTGGGTGGGAGATGACTCTGCCCCCAGCAGGGCTGGCCAGGCCTGGGTGAGGCGTATGCAGGTGCCCTCCCCCAGGTGGGACCCTACAAGTGCTGTGAGCCTGACACCAGCCTCCCCTCCAAAGGCAGCAGAGAGGAGTGGCCCACTCCCCAGGACCGCCCCAGGGAGAGGCTCCACACTCTGGAGCTCCTCTGGGTCCATTGGAGACAGGAGCCTGGAGTTGTCGATGCTGCAGGGCCTGATCCCTGGCAGGGAGGATGAGCCAGGTAAGCAGCCAGAGACCTGGGTCCCCAGCTTGGCCCTGGCTTCATGGCACCATCCAACATCTCTGGGAGGCTGTGCTGCTTTCAGTGTTGTGAGATGAGCCTGTCATGGAGGGGGAAAAGGAAGTGGCCCAGGTAGCCATGGGGGGGAGTAGGGCATCTGTGTGAGCAGGAAGTCCAGGGAAGGGGACCCAGGAAGTGACATCACCTCCGCGAGATGACAGGGCACACATCACCTTGGAACCCTGGTCCCCAGGCAGTTGGTTCTGAACCAAACCTGACCCAGCTCATTGGCTGGTGGACCTGCACCCGGCCCCATAGTATCTTGCTGTTTGCCCAGGTCTCCCCACTGTGAACCCAAAAAAGGTCCCCGAAACTCGTGTCGCCCTCTGCTGCAAGGCATGAGGAACCTGTTCGTACATCTCAGGCCAACACCAGCACTGCCCCTGAGGTAACTAGGGGGGGCCCTGGGGACAGGTCAGGCCAAACCAGGGCTCTGATGCCCCCCACGCCCCCCTTCCCCCTGTGAGTGTGGGTGTGCAAGCTGTGAGGGTGAGTGTGTGCGTGCTCAGGGAAGGAGGGTCTGGCGCACCCAGGAGTCTGGTCATGTCTACACCAGAACAAGCCTGGCTGGTGGTGGGACCCAGAGAGTCATGGCTGCTCCCTGTTGCCCCAGCTGGTTGCCACCCAGCAGGTGTGTCTGTTTGCTCCTAGAAGGTGCTCTCTGTCCAGGAAGGTGAAGAGGCCCAGAGAGTGCATTTCCCGACTGTCCTCCCACAGCCCAGTGTGGGATCTGTCCCAGCACAGAGTCCAGGTTGAAGTGCACCCAGAACTTTGAGATTGGGGCACATGTCGAAAGGAACTGGCTGGAGTATCCAAAGCCCTTGGAGTTGCTGTCCAAGGGTGAGCGGCCCAGGCTGGTGCATGGGCCCGACTTGATGGGTAGGGTCAGGTGCCCCTTGGAGGAGACCACACAGGCTAGATTTGGACCACGAGCAGTATGACCTGGCATCTGTAGCTGACAAATTTGAGGAACAGAATCCCAAGGGCCCCCTATTTTAGGCTGGTCTCTGCTCAGGGCTGTAGCATGTGGTCTGTTTGAAAAGGCAAATGGCAATCTGGCGTGTGGCTGATGGCCTGTCCTCTTGCATCTCTAGCACCTTCTCAAGGAGTACAGCTGGGCTCCCCTGCAGCCCATGGGACAGGCCAGGAGCCCAGAGAAGTTGCTGATTGGAGAGTAGCAGACACCAGGGGTGTCTCTGATTGTGCTGCAGGATCCCTGCAGGGGCTGGTTCCCGAGGCAGGGCTGCTGTTGCCTTCGCACCCTCACTTGAACCTGCATGATGTTGGCCAGAGGTGGCTTCCTCCCACAGGTGTGGTTTGAGCTCAGGACGCTCTTGCATAGGCTGCATTCTCCTGGCCAGGGCCTGGCTGTTCCAGCGGGGGTGGTGTGAGCTCAGCACTGTCCCCATGGTGTGTAGCGTCCTAGTCATTGTCTGGTTCCTCCTGTGGCACTCCTCTTATCTCAGAATCCTCAAAGAAGTCTTCGGAATCCTGCACCAGTCTTAGCTTCCCCAGAAGTGGCGGGTGTGAACTGCCCACACTGGGCAGCTCCTGAAGCATCCTGGCCTATACCTGTCTCCCACAGTGGGGCTGGTCTAAACACACCACTGCCAGGATGCCCTGCTGGGGCCTGGCAAGAGCCTGGCTCCCTGCAAACAGGTGGTGTGTGCTTGTGCCCAGCAGGTTGTCCCACCAGTTGCAGGTCCTGGCCTGGTTTCCCAGCAGGGCTGGTATTAGCTCAGCAACCTGGGGACATCCTGCTGGAATCTGGGGAGTTTGAGGCTGACTCTGCAGGGGATTAGTGAGCTCAGAATACCCAGGAACACCTAGAGCATCCTGGGCATTATCTGTCTGACCCAGCATGCCTGCTTGGCTCTCCTGTTCCTCTGGAACAACATATGCAGAGGGTGCTCACCTGATACCATTCCTCCAGGGTCCCATGCCTTGACCTCTGTCCTGCCTGTCCACCTCTGGTGCAGACTAAGCACTGCTGACCCAAAACCTTACCCACCTCTCTAGCCACATATCCTCATTTAACTTCTACTACCCATCCACCCACAGACACCTGGCCCTCCTCTTGTAGTTCAAAATCTTTGTTTCCTAATTGATTTCAAGTTGTTTTCATTTTATTTCCTCCAGGGTTTCTTGTTCATTATAGAAATACTAATAAAGTTTATTTTGTATCACCCAATTTTTTTTCACTCCTTTAGCATCCAGTTCTGTCATAGTGCTGGCCTCCTTCTCACTATGGCTTGCAGAAGATCTACAACCCAGTGTAAACCCTTTACCCAAACCACTCACAGCCAAGGGCCCGAGGGCCCTGATTCCCTCACATGTCTTCTGTCTCTGTTCTGAATTCTACCTGGGCATTTTACAGAGAAGGAACAAAATAAATGGTGACCTTGGATCTTCCCAAGTATACAACAGAGGTAGTACACATGGTAGGTATAACACAAATTTGTTTTTTTTGGGCCTCCCTGGTTTCCTAGGGGTGAAGCCTCAGCACTGTCACCACTGAGGACTGAATCTAGCCCATCTCAGGGAGCTGACTCTCCAAGGGCTCAGAAGATTCTCCTGTCTCACCAGATGCTCTCCTTATATCAGATAAAACAGATTTCAAACTCAAAAAGGTAAAAAGAGACCCTAATGGTCACTATATTATGATCAAGGGGACAATACTTCAAGAAGAAATAACACTCATTAACATATATACACCAAAAGAAGGAGCACCAAAATATATCAGACAACTATTGTCATCTCTGAAAACAGACATCAGAGAAAACACATAAGTAGTGGGAGACTACAACACACCACTAACAACAATGGATAGATCAACGAGACAAAAAAAAAATAAGTAAAGACACTAAAGCTCTAAATAAGGACCTAGAGTGCTTTGGCTTAACAGACATCTATAGAACACTAAACACAAAAATAACAGTGTACATATTTTCCTCAAGCGCTCACGTATCATTCTCCAGGATCGATAACATACTGGGAAACAAGAGAAACATCAACAGATACACCAACACCAAGATCGAAATCATACCAACCATCTTTTCTGACTACAAAAGCATCAAACTAGAAAAAAAAACATAAAAAGAAGGCAAGGAACTCTCCTATCTCTTGGAGATTGAAAACCACACTACTGGAAGACCACTGGACTAATGAGGCGATCAAAGAAGAAATTAAAAAATTCTTTGAATTGGGCCTCCCCACTGGCACAGCGTTTGAGCGCTGGGTTGTGAAGCAGCCCGCGGCCTCTGCGGAGCTGGTTTGATCCCCGGCTGCTCCCCGGCCAGCGGAGGAGTGTCCAACATGGTGCACAGACCTCTCCTGCTGCCTGCTGCTCCCCTCAGCAGTGTACTTCTGTCCTTCTACCTGCTCTGCTACCCGCTCTGGCTCTGGTGAATTCTCTCACCCTCCCACACTTCTGACTGTACCCAGTGCTTGTATAAATAAATAAATACATACATACATAAATAAATAAATAAATAAATAAATAAATAAATTTTTTAAAAAATTATTTGAATTGAATGACAATGAGGACACCAATTTCCTAAATGTATGGGATGCAGTAAAAGCAGTGATAAGAGGAGAATATATAGCAATAGAGGCTCACATCAAGAAACAAGAAAGAACACAAAGAAACAACCTAATTTCAAAGCTCAAAGATCTAGAAAAAGAACACCAAAAAAACCCCAAAACCAGTAGAAGAAACGAAATAATAAAAACCAATGCAGAAATAAATGAAATTGGATCTAAAAAAACAATCCAAAAGATCAATGAAACCAAGAGCTGGTTCTTCGAAAATATCAATAAAATAGACAAATCCCTAGCCAGGCTCACAAAGGAAAAAAGGGAGAAAGCACAAAAAAAAACCAGTATCATAAATGAAAGAGGAGAAATCACAACGAACACAGCAGAAATCAAAAGAATAATAAGTAACTACTATGAACAGTTATATGGAAACAAGTTCAACAATCTAGAGGAGATGGACAAATTCCTCCAACTCTACAATCACACAAAGCTAGATAAAGAAGTAGAACACCTAAACAGACCAATTACAAGCAGCAATTTTGAAATGATAATAAAAAACCTCCCCAAAAACAAAAGCCCAGGACCTGATGGATTTACAAATGAATTCTACCAAACATTCAGAGACAAATTAGTGCCTATCCTTCAAAAAATCTTCCAAAAAAATTGAGAAGGAAGGGACAATAACAAACACGTTCTATGAAGCCAACATTACAATATTACCAAAACCGAACAAGGACAAGACAAAAAAGGATCTGGGGCCACATTGGATAGACGGCACCAATGGTCATATCAGATCCAATCAGGTAGCCATGTCTGGAGACACCTGAATTCTCAGACTAAAAACACTATCAGTGACACCTCCTGTAGTTAGGTGTCTAGTCCTGGAAAGGCCTTGCTGGAAATCAGCATGCAAACTCTATAGCAGGTGATACATCTGCAGCATGTGTAGGAAGACCCCTCCCTAACTTCCAGCTCCCCCAGCACAGCAGCCAGTTGCAATGGGGCATGACCAGCTCCATTGCAGAAGGGGCCCCTTGCACCAGAGTGGTTTTGGGCACATGCCAGTCAGGTTTGAACCTGGCCAGTGCCATTTAAAGGCAGCACAACCTGCCTGCCTGGCTCTTCTGCAGAGCCCACTTTAGGCACAAGACCACACAACCTCAGGGTAGATAGGGTTTCACATGCTTGTAGGGGTTCTGTTTTAAAGAAGATGTGACATTGTAAAAGGAACAGTCAGATTTTATCTCATGCAGGAGCCAATCAAATGTTGAAATGGTGTCAGTTTTGAAGATGCACCAGTCCAGTATGAAAGGGGGATAACACTGAAGGAAGTATAAGCTGGGACAGTAGCTGGTTTCATGCGTTGATTGGGAGACTCCATTTGGACACTCAATTACTGAGACCTTCATTCATCAAAACCTTCATTCATTGCAGACCTTTACATCTGATCTCTCCTTGGAAACACTGATTGACATGTGCTTCCGCCTCTAACTCTGCTACATTGCCTGTTGACTGGTGTCCCTGTCCTATGCGTAGCATCTCTGGAAAAGCTGTAAATTGGTGCCTGGTCCTCTAACACCACTTGTGAAAAGATCTGTCTCCTGTCGGCCTATGTTTGGCATCTTTAAAGAGTGTAACACTGATGCCTGATCTTCCACATCCCCGCCTGCTGACTGGCACTGCAGCCATGTGCACCGCCACCTCTAATCAGCAGCTTCTGATCTTCCAGCACCACTGCTCACTGCCGCCCCTTCCTCAGAATTCCTGACACAGCATCTTGGTGCAGTTGCATCTGACACTGTCCAGTCCAGCCTTTCGATTTCTGCCTCAGCACCTCCTATTAAAATAATGTGGCTGCTTGCACTGGGAGTGGCAGATAGTGAAAAGCTTGTGGTCTCTGCTGCTTTCAGAGCAGGCTACACATACTGGGATAGTGGAGTGGGAAATCACTGCTGCCACTCAGTCTCTGGGCACCTTTGCTTAGGCAGCAGGCTGCAGGAAAGCCTCTAGGGCCCCTCTGACTTTAGGGACCTTGCATCCCTGTTGCACTGTGACTACCGCCAGCTGCCACCATGAGTCGGGTCCTGGTTCATCACTTATTGGTGTGCACTACCTCCAGACTCTGATCGACAGGACAGGGCCATCTTGCATAAGCAGCTTTTGGTTTGGACTACTAGACGCTGTGGGCACTCTTTGGGGTAAGACAGCCAACCATCCGTGGCCTTAGAAACTTTCCTTTTCCCCAGTTCCCCCTCATTGCACCCTGAGCCTGACATGTGTCTTGCAGTTGTGAGCACATAGATGAGGACCCACAGGCTGTGTCATCCCCTAAGCTTTACATGGTTTCACATGGACACACAGTCTTGACTGTGCTGTGACCAGAGCTGCTTAGCCACACTGACTTGGAGGACTGAGGAAAGCTACACTCCCATTCTTGACTCATTATGGCAATAAGCAATGATATTGTTTACGCTTCTAAGTTAGGGGGTGATTTGATTCACTCAGTAGACATATATATCAAGTACCAGCTGTGTTAACTGAAAATCACATCCTGTTTGAAGCACCCTGACAGTGTATGCTTTAACTCAGAAGCACTTCCAAGGGTCAGATGTCTCTTCCACAGGGCTCCCAGTGACTCCTCTAAGGCACTGCTCACCAGGGCTTCAATTTCAGGTTGAACCAAGTCTCTTCCAAGGCTGAATTAGGTCTTCAGGTCTTCTGAGCCCAGAAAGCTCCCAAGGGATTCCTGAGTCCTCTTAGTGGAGAGGTCCACCCCCCATTGGCACTAAAGACCTCAAGCCATCTTGGTGGCTAATAAATTATTATTGGTATTTGATTCACAGAAGCCTTATCAGGTTTGTGCTGAGGGGCAAAAACTAAAGCACAGAAAGTAAAAATTCTAGTCAGGATGCCTACCCATGTATAACACCCTGATGCTCAGCAGGAACTTGGAAATATCAGAATTGGGAGGGCCTGTTCCACAGTGTGAGCTGAGAAATCAGGGCAATGGTTCTTGATGAACCCCCAGCAGATAACATTGGGAAAGTTGTCCTGATACAAACAGCTAAAATAACTCCTGTCACAAGGTTAATTGCAGAGAAAAAAATGGACATTCCAGACAGAAGTAGCACATTGTGGAAAAAGTTGAAGGAATGTGTAGTTTAGTACAACTGAGTAAGTAGTTACAGAGAAGGTAAGATTGCTAGGAGAGAATAGAGTCAGACTGAAAAACCCTTGATGTCATGCTAAGACACGGGGACTGCTTCTAAAGACAATAAGAGGGGCCTCCCCTGTGGCACAACGGTTGAGAAATGGGTTGCGAAGCTGCCCGCAGCCTCTTAAGTGCTGGTTCAATTCTTGGCCTAATTATTTTCTAGGCATCTCTATCAACTTGGAAGGCACTCTGGGAAACTATCAAGAATTTACAGCAAACAAAAGTTCAATCGGAATAAAATCATCTTCACAATTGCAGGAAAGAGGCCTTCCCTCCCAGCACAAGGGATTGAATCTCAGCATTATGAAGCTGTTTGCAGCACAGAGTTAGATCCCTGGCCAGGGAGCTTCCCACATGGCACGACAGACCTCTCCTGTCTCGCCCGCCGCTCCCCTCAGCAGTGTATTTCAGTCAATCTGCCTGTTCTGCTCCTGACTCTGTCCCTTGTGAATCCTCTCACCACCCACACCTCGGGCTTGTAACACAGCTCTTGTATGCATAAATACATAAATCTTAAAAAATAAGAGAACACTTTGTGCATAATTTTGACAAAAAATATCCATAAGTTACACATATCAAAAAGCAAGAAGCAACAAGTATTGGTGGGGATATGGAGTCAAAAGAACACTTTTTCACTGTTCGTGTTGTTAGTCTTGTGTCGCTCCTATGGAAAACAGTATGGAGTTTTCTCAAAAGACTAAAAGTGGATCTGCCACGTGACCCTGCAATCCTACTCCTAGGTGTCTACTGCTGAAATACAAAAACACTAATTTGAAAGGAAACTTGCTCTCCCATGTTTATTGCTGCACTATTTACAATAACCAAGATGTGGGGACAACTTAAGTGCCCGATCAGATAAATGGATCAAGAAGAGGTGATGTGTATACACAATGGAATACTACTCAGCAATGAAAAAAATAAACTCATGCCATTTATAGCAACATGGATGGAACTAAAAGGCATTATGCGGAGTGAAATAAGTCACTAGGAAAAAGACAATACCAGGTAGCATCACTTGTATGTGGATTATAGAGAAAGCAAATAAAGGAACCTCAAACTTTAAAAGTAATCCTTGCCCCTGGTCACAGAACTGAGGTCCCCAAGGGGAAGAAGAATAAGGAGGGGTGAGAGAGACACGGGAGAAAGCACAATGGCTATGGGGGCAGACTGCGGGTGTTTTTCCAGTGGGTGCACTTTGGTGACTGAACATAGGGCACAGAGACCTTACAAAATAGTAACACTGGTGGAAACCCCTCTTACTCAATTACATTTTAAAAGATTATTTTTATTGACTCCTTGAACAAAAATAACATATGGGGTAAGGGAGAAAGGATTTTGAGTGGGAATTGCAGAAGGGCCCTACACCCAGAAGTAACATAAATCCCAAACAAATAATTAAACAGTACACCTCAAGCAACTTGAGAAATAAAACAAAGGATAACTAAAATAAATAAAAGAAGGGAACTTATTTAAATTGGAGCAGAAATAAATGAAACACAAGTCAAAAATCCAAAACAAAGATCCATGAACTAAGAGTTACTTCTTCAATAAGCAACATTGATACATCTTTAGCTAGGCTAACAATGGAAGCAAGAAAAAATGTATGAATAGAATTAGAAAAAAATGGAAATTACTACAGCTAGCAGAGAAATACAAAGGTCCTGAGAGCACTGTGAATGTCTATGCTAGCAAATTCAATAATCTTTTTTTTTTCTTTTTTTCCAAAGATTTATTTATTTATGCTTACAAGAACTGGGGTACAGGCCAGAGGCAGAGGAGGGTGAGAGGATTCACCAGAGACAGAATGGGGAGCAGAACAAGCAGACTGACAAAATATACCACTAAGGGGAGCAGCAGGTGAGACAGGAGAGGTCTGCCGTGCCATGTGGGTAGCTCCAAGGCTGGCAGGGATCGAACAGGCACTGCAGAGGTTGTGGACAGCTTCACAGCGCTGTGCTCAACTGCCTGCACCACCATAGAGTCCCTGTATAGATCTTTAACCTCTTTTATTAGGTTCATTCCCAAGTATTTCATTTTTTTTGTTTCATTTACATAAGGGATGGTTTTCTTGATTTCTTCTTCTGCAGATTGATTGTGTATAGAAAGCCTACCAATTTTTGAGTGTTGATTTGGAATCCTGCCACTTTACTGAACTAGTTGATTATTTTGAGTAGTTTTTTCTGTGGAGTTTTTGGGGTTCTCGGTGTATATTATCATATTGTCTGCAAACAGTGATAGTTTTGCTTCTTCTTTCCACATCTGCATTCCTTGTATGTTTAGACATAGGTATTGACACTGATTTGGACTGTGAGGCACTTCTAAAATTAAGCCAACAGATTAAAATACAGCAAAAAAAAAAAAACTCAATGTGGCTGATGATGTAAACCTTTATGACATCGCACGTGACATTTGTCATATGAAGTATTTTGAAATATTGCTTCAAACAAAGTTTACCTAGTCAGACTGTTTTAATCTATTTCCTGACAGAGAGTGAGAAAATGTTCCCATGTAAAAAGGCAAGGGGACAGTCAAAATGTACTGTTCTTTAGAATGTTCTTGTTTTAGGACTGGTTTGGGTCAGTCAACAGCATTCTTGTCATAAGCAAAACTGTGTCAGGAGCTCAAGACACAGGAGGGAATTCCATTCTACCATGAAATTCTGAAAACATGTTAGTATGATTTAGGTGCAGATGACACTGTGAAGGGCGGAAAGGATGTGGTTCAGGAAGAAATGTGCAGCACCTGCCTGCAAGACGGTCAGAAGTGACATGTGGGTTGGAGGAAAGCAAGGCCAGAGAGCTGGTAGGCACATCTGCGGATTCTGCAAGACCAAGAGCAAATGCCCCAGGTGGTAACAGGATGTGGCAGAAATGACACCCAAATATCCCAAAATAGATGACAGGATCAAGAAGATGTGGTGCATATACACAATGGAAAATGACTCAGCTATCAAAAAAGATAACATCATGCAATTTGCAGCAACATGTATGGAGCTGGAAGAGGTCATGCTTGGGGAAAATAAGCCAGAAAGAAAAAGAAAAATACCAGATGATCTCACACATAGAAGGAATTTAGAAAACCTAAATAAGGGACCAGGAAAATACTAATTATAATAAAGTAAAAATCACAATCAACAGCAACTACAAGCCAGAGACACACTACCATGCGGGGGATGAGGGAGTAGGATCATCAAGGTGGGGTGGGAATTGTACGGGAACTATAACCAAGGTGAAAATGCATACATTGGGAAAAATGAAAAATGATGTAAAGTATATAAAATTAAAGAAAAAAAAGAAGGGCAGCTCACCCAGCAGGGCTGGACAGGGAGGGGAGGCGGGTGGGGGCAGGGCTGAGGCCAGCGGGGCAGGGAAGCCTGTGCAAAGGGGTTTTGGGGAAATGTCACGCCCATTAGGGCCACAGGAAGGTGTGAGGCCAGCGAGCGGATGATCTGATTGATGCTTTCGCTCTTCCCTGGGTGAGGGGGAGGTTGAAGGAAGGGGAGGAACCAGTGCGGGGCCGCAGCCCTGGCCCGTGACGCGCAGCATCCCAGGCTGGTGGGGGCATCGTGGGTTCTCAGAGGCGAGAGGGACGCAGAGCCTCCGTGGGGTTTGCAGCCCCTGAGGCTGAGGCGGGCGTGGACACAGGCAGCCGCCGAGCGCGGACTCCCCTGAGGCGGCCGTGGAGGTTGGGAAGAAAGACAGGAACAGGCCCTCGAGTCCGCCCCCGTCATGGGAGAGGCTGCGTCCTCTGTGCGCGGCAGCCTGTAGCAGCCGTGGTCACAGGAGGAGCATCACAGCCTCTCCTGGCCGCTGCTGGGTCAGGTGCCCGGGGGGCGAACCCACGGGAACCTGCCCTGGGCATCCTGTGCCCCGAGAGGATGACACCCTCCGCTCTCCGGGCCTGGGACACGCAGCGCTGGGGCCAACGGGCCCGACCCCCGAGCCCAGGCTCTGAGCCTCGGGGCTCTGGCCGTGCCCCAGGCTGCTCAGGGGAGACCTGGTCCTCAGCAGATGCCGTGCGTGAGTGATCAGGGTTGGCCTGGCGGGGGGAACCTGCAGCCTGAGCAGCAGCGGACCCCACTGCTCACGTGAACCCACCACTTCCAGGAGCCAGGTCGTTCCCCGCGGGGCGCAGGGCCACAGCGTCTGGACCTGGCCTTTGCCAACCTCTAATCCCCGACCCCGAGTTCAAGCAAGAAGCAGATTTTTTTTTTTTTTAGTTTTTAAAGATATATTTATACAAGAAACGGGGTACAGTCTAGAGGTGTGAGGGAGAGAGGATTCACCAGAGACAGAGCGGGGAGCAGAACAGGCAGACTGATGAAATACACTGCTGAGGGTCACAGCGGGCAGGAAAGGGGAGGTCTGCTCGCCTCCCTGGTGGGCCGGGAATCGAACCAGCGCTGCAGAGGTGCGGACAGCTCCACAGCGCTGCGCTCAACCCGCTGCCAACGGGAGCCCCAGACGCAGATATTTCCAAGTCAGAAATCTCGGGGGGAGCTGACCAGCCCCAGCTGCCACCAGCCCAAGCTGAGTCAGGTCAGGTCAGGTCAGCGCTGTGGACACCCCCTCCAGGACCCGCTTTATAGCCTCTGCCGCCCTGGGAGCCGCCCCGGCCTCCGGCTTGTGAGGACGCCGAGGGGCACACACAGCTCGTGGGCCAAACGGGGGGGACCATGTCCCAGAGAGTTTTCAGTGTCGGGGTGTGAAGAGCGGACTCTGTCGGGTCTCATACTCTCAACATGGTGTCATTTATTGTCCCCATGGATGTGTTGTGTCATGTGAGACGCATCAGGGTTTGAGGGGGGCTGTGCGGAGAGACCCTAAAAGCCAAAACCTGGGACAGGTGCTCGCCACAGAGGACACGGCCTCGCCAGCGCCCCGCGGGCTTCTGGACCGGGGTGGATTCCAGTCTCCAGGGCATCTGTCCACACACCTCTTGGCGGTTGCTGTGCCGTGAAGGCTGAATGGCCCCCGGGTTGCCCTCTGCCGGGGGCGTGGCCTCTGCTCTGACGCCACAAAGAGCTCTGTGATGTCACCCGAGGAGCCTACTTAAGCCCCCGTGAGGCCCGCGGCGGTGTAGGTAGAGCGAGGAGTGTTGGGATCATGATGGTGGACTCGGAGGGAGAGAGAGGCGTGTTGGTGGGTTGGATTGCTTTTGCTTTGTTTATTTCTTATTCAGTTGTTTATTTTAGCTATTTATTTTAGTTATTTTATTTTAGTTATTTTTTATTTATTTTTAATTCTTTGTTTTTTATTTTCCTTTATTGTTTTATTATTTGCTTATTTTTTCTTTTTTATTATTTTATTTTTTTGTTTTTAATTTTTTTATTTCCCACATTTTCCCTCGTGTTATTTTTGTGTGTGCTGTTTTTTCCCCTTTGTTGTTTGTTTTTTTTTATTTTTATTTTAGTTGTTAGTTTGTAATTGTTCTTTTTCTCTTGTGGTTTGTTCGGTTTGTCTGTGTTCTTGTTAACTTTAGAGGTTAGTTTGTATTGTTTTTTTATTATATTTTTAAATATTTATCTTTGTTAAATTTTTGGTTGTGTGTTTTCATTTTTGAGTGCTAGTTAGTTAGTATTAGTATTCTAGTTAGGTTAGCATAGTTAGTGTTTCTGCTAGAGGCAAGTTAGCGTCCTTAGTGTTTCGGTAGAGTAGTCAGTGCGGGGAACATTTAGTTAGTTTTGGGGATCCTTTCACGTACCACTAGCTCTAGGCTAATAGTGCACTTGTTAATCGGGTAGCGGAGCTAGAGCCGAGGGCTCTAGACAGCCAGGGCCTGCGAGCTTAGGAGCGGGTCCGCCCTCACTGCCCAGGTGCGCCCGTCTACCCAGGGAATGGCCCTGAGTCAGTATGTGATGCTCCGCACGCTGGGGGAGGGAGGCTACGACAAGGTCAGGCTGGCGCTGCACCTGCCGACAGGCATGGAGTTGGCCATAAAGATCGTGCCCAAGGGCGGCAACCGCGACAAGTTCCTGGCCCGCGAGGTGGCCTGCATGAAAGTCCTTCGGCACCCGAACATTCTGCAGCTTTTCCAGGTGGTGGACACCGAGGACGAGGTGCTGCTGGTCCTGGAGCGCACAGAGGGGCGACCTGTAGGACTACCTGTGCAGGTGCGGGTGCCTGGGGGAGATGGAGGCGCGAAGCCTATTCCGGCAGATCCTGGCCACGCTCAGCCACTGCTACGCCCGTGGCGTGGCACACCGGGACCTGAAGCCGGAGAACCTGCTCCTGGACCAGCACCGAAACATAAAACTAGCAGACTTCGGGCTCATAGCCCAGTTCTCCAGGGCGGCACTGCTCAAGAGCCCCTGAGGCAGCCCGGAGTTTGCGGCCCCCAAGCTCTTCTGTCGTCAGGAGAACAGTGGCCCTGCGGCGGATGTCTGGAGCCTGGGGGTGGTCCTCTACAACATGGTCACCATGGAGCTGACCTTCGAGGGCAACAGCTTCGGAGAGCTGCGGGCCAGGGTGCTGAGCGGCATCTACCATGAGCTGCACTACCTCTCCCAGCAGTGCCGGGACTTACTGAGGAAGATGATGACGCTCGACCCCCCCAGAGATGCAGCACCCTGGACAGCGTCATCCAGCACCCCTGGGTGGGGCTACCCAACGGACTCCCGCCTGCCGTGAGCAGTCCCTGGGCCAGCACAAGGCTGCAATAGAAACCATGGTCCGCCTGGGGATCCGGAAAGAGGTCATCGACAGGGCACTTTTGGAGGCCAGGTACGATCACGTGATGGGGACCTACCTCATGCTGCTCTCCAGACAGTGGGCAGACAAGGAGGAGTCAGACCCTGCCATCTCCCCCAAGCTCCTCAGTCCCGATGGGGCCCACTGCTTCCTGATGCCAGAAGACCACCTGCAGCCTGAGGTCTCGGGGCTAAGTCTTGCGGGTGGGAGTGACCCCGAAGCAGGACGCCCAGAAGCCCACCACCACCTGCGGGCCAGGCATCCCGCAGGAGGACACCAGCATGCAGAGCTCGGTGTCCAGCTTAGGGCCCCTGCTGCCGGATGCCTGGAAGCCCAGCATGGCCTCCAGGTCAGGGCCTGTGATGCGGGAGGCCTGGGGGCCCAACACCTTCTCGCTGCCAGGTCCCCTGCAGGAGGAAGCCCTGCCGCCCACCACCACCTTGCCAGGCCCCCAGGTGAAGGGGGGCCAGGAAACCAGCAGGAAGACCTCCATCCCAGCTCCCCAGCCCTCCAGCACCACCCAAACACCTCCCGCAAGATAGGTGGCCCCTGCAGAGACACTGGGCCATTCCCATTCCACCCTTCATTCCTGCAAAGGCTACAAGGCCAGAGCTCCACGACTCCTTAATAGGATTTTAAAAAGTTGCCTTTTCTGTGCACCCTTTGGAAGAAAACAACAATCCACAGTTCACCCTGCTGGGGATTAGGATCCTCACCAGCACCTCCCCAGAATTCACTTCCCCGCTCTAGGGCAGCCACCCAGTGGCCATGGTGAAAGGAGCACACCAGCAGAGGCCGAGGCCCTGGAGAGGGCTCAGAGGCTGGGCCCAGCCAGAGGGGCCAGGAGCAGCATGAGAACATAGATGTGGAGCACAGATGTCTGCAAGCACAACAGTCCCAGGAGCAGGTGAAGGGCCCGGAGGGCATGGGGTCTGGTGAAGCACCTGGAGGGGAACAGAGCAGAAGAAGGGGGGAGAGGAGGGCTTGGGGCAGCTAAGCAGGTGCAGGGCAGGGATGGGAGAGGAGCTGGGTGGGCTGAGCCTCCAGAGTCCCCGGGGCCAGAGGCTGGGACCCCAGGGCCTTGATTCCTCATCTTAGGTTCTATCCTGTGAGGGCCCTGTTGGCAGCCCCTGGGCACCCGGACAGTGCAGACAGTGCACGAGCTCTTCAGGCTGACTGGCGCTGTCTGGGAATGACATCCAAGGTAGGAAGTCCCCGTGGACTGGACCCCTTTTCCCAACGGAGATTCCAAGTTGGAGAATTGCTCGCCCGCTAGGGAGTGGTGCCTCGGTAGGGCCTCCTCGTTTCCATTGGCACTTTGCTGCATCTGAGTCCATGCAGCACTTCCCGGGGGAATGTCACTAAGGAAAGAGCCTCCTCCATGATTGGGCTTCACTGGCTCTGATCTTCCCACTCAGGTCCCAGAGGGCACGAGGAGGCGGCCTCTGTGGACACACTGGTTCCCACTGCAGGGGTGCCTTCAGGTGACCTGTTCTACCTGCGGGGCCCTGGGGCATGGAGGAATCTGGACGCTCTTTCTCCGCCTGGAGGAGACAGTCTGAAATGGATTGTTAAGTTAAAATGTCTATGCCAGGACACATTAAATTGGTGTTTGAAACCGACTGTGTTTGCTCCCCGTTTATGACTGCACCCACACTTCCAAACCATCGGACGCCAGAGACCTAAAAAATCCTTTAACATTCTTGTAATAGGCAGTGAAAAATTTAGAAAATTTAGAAAATTTTGGAAAGCATTTAGAAAATTTATAAAATGTCAGAGGGGTCACATGGTAATAAGACAGTGAGACAGGAGTGTGAAGCAGAGCTAGCAGTGATTATGGAATAAGGTATTTGCACTATTTTCTTTAGGTGTATGTGCATGTCTTGCACTGTGTGCAAGTGTGTACATGTGAGTCTACATGAGTGTGGCAAGTGTGTGCTTCTATAGGTATGAAGTATTCATGTACCTTCTACCACAGAAAGACACTCCGAGCTGCAAAGAATTGGTATGATATCTTCAAAAATGGGGCCTCCTGGATGGCCCAGCGGGTTGTGCCCAGCGCTGAGGGAAGTGCTGAGTCTCCAAAGGCCCTAATGTGGCTTCTGTTCCCGAGTCCACATCTGTAGGGGGTTTAATTCTGCTCCAGTATAACTATAGATGCAGGTCACTTAAAGTTTTCCCAGTTTCTGGTCATCGGTCCCTTCTCCTGGTGTGTGCCCTGGTCACCCATTTCTCTTTCAGGGGCATCAATGTTGTTCTCCACAGTGTTGTGAGTGTGGTGGTGGTGAGCCCAGTGACTTCACTCTGTCTCTGTATTGCCTCTCATGCGTAACCCAATTCATTTTTGGAGACCATAATTACTTTGTAAACCAAAACAACTAAATACAATAAAAAGACAATAAAATTGAAAAACTAGAGATGTTAAAAAAAAAACACAGAAAGCCAACAACACTAATAAAATGGACCTAGATACAGACCTAAACTTTATTAAATAATGAACAAACTCAAATTGAGTCATAAACATGAAAGTAAAATGCAATAGTATAAAATTTCTCGAATAATACATAATAATACAAATATATGTGACATTGGATTTGCTAATAACTTTTAAGATAAAACACTAGAAGCATGACCTATGAAATAATAAACAGGCCTTTGCACTTTATTAAAAGTTTATGCTCTGCAAAAATGATCTTAATATGACAAGTAACTTATTGGGAAAATACTATGAAGAAAGCTGCATTTAACAACATGCATTTGTCAAACCCATAGAGCTCACAGAACTAAGAATGACCCTTGGTCTACCTTCATTTTAAAGAATCATTTTGCAAGTTTGGGTATCCCAGAATGTGACACAGACGGTGACAATAGAATGTAACTGTATTACATTGTATGGCACATGCTTACAGAAAGAGGTTTTGGAAAAGGTGCTGTAGACTAAAAAAGGAAAGAATTCTATGGTTTGCTCTGCTAGAAATGCCCTTTCCACCCTGGCAAGGTTGCCTGGGACAATGAAGTCAGCAAGACAATAACTTTGTTTGCTTTGAAGAGTTCCTCTGGTGAGAAGCAAAGAAAATGTCCAGAAAGTCCACAGTCCAATCATGTTTATAAGTTGCTTGACGAAGGATCATGAGGTAATGACCTGAGGGACCAGTGTGTCTATGAGGGCACTTGTCAAAATAAGAGATTCCAGTAAGCTTTGTTCCTTACATCTTCCCCCACCCAGGTAACTCTGACTGACTCGACTTTTTAAAATTAAATCTGGTCTTGCTATTGGTTTTTAAATTGGAGCTTGGAGTCATAGACCTGTCAGAACATTCCTACAGGTCCAACATAACGTGTGTAATATGATCCATCCCTGGACGGCATTGAGTTGATTGGTTAAACTGTTAACTTAGCCTACTAGATTTACAAGGAATCTGCTGTCCCCTGCCCTCTAGATGCTGGTGTCCTAAGTAAGAAGACACATCATCAAGGATTGAATCTAAAGTTTGTCTTTGACAAACTTTGTTTGGTTTCTTGATATTCCACAGAAAAGTAATATCATCCAGTATTTATCTTTGCCCTTCTGGCTTATTTTGCTTGGCATAATAGCCTCCAGTTCCATTCATGTTGCCATAAATGGTGTGAATTAAATTTTTGACTGCAGAGCAGTATTCCATTGTGTGTGTTTGTGTGTGTGTTTGTGTGTATACATACACCACATTATCTCTTCCATATGGCCACTGAGAATTCTTTCATTTAATTCCTCTATTCCTTTAAAAAACTCCATTTTGGGGAGGAAGTCCACTCATCTCTGCTAAGCAGACAAGTATAGGTTTTTGCACCTGAGGGGGGAAATTCTATACTCCCAAAACACTAACAAAAATGTAAACCAATGGTGCTTCTCTAATAAAAATTAAAAAGATGACACATCATCAACATCACTAAGTTGGCATTGTGGTGGATAGCTTGACAATTAATACTATGGAGAAGAAATGAGCAAGGAAGAAGAAAGGCTGTATTGTCTTAAATCAAGACTTCAGGGAAAGCCTCTCTGAAAGCAAGGAAGGACAAGAAGGAGAATCAGCAGGGGCAAGCCTTGGGTGGTAGTGTCCTTGCAGTCTTTGAGGGGCAGAAGTATGGCCTGAAGAACAATGTTGTCTGAAATCTACAGGTCCTGGCGTGGCTCTTTTGGGATGTGTGAGGAGCTATAAGTGCTTAAAATGCATTCAGCTTTAAATGAGGACTGCACCAGAGATGGTGGTTATATAACCCTACCCAGTCCAGCATCCATTAATTCAGGGCTAATTAGCACACTTCCTTTTCCAGATGTGCCCTCAATAACATTAATTCTGACACCCACTGTCACCTACAGATTCAAGGTAATAGACCTCATCTCTTCTACAACATGATGGGTTTCCTGAAGGAATTGAATCATTTCCCAGGACTGTCTTGGGCAAAGTGGGACACAGAAATGGGGGCTGAATTAGAATGAGGGTGAGGAAGGGGAGGTTGGACTGCTGATGAAACACCCAGAATAAGACTTTGATAGACAACTTCATGCTTCCAAGGAGAGCCTGCCCCAGGTGGACTCAGGACACCAAACGCTCAGTAGATAATGAATGTCCCTCCACCAAAACATCTGTGCTCTCTATGTCTAGACCCACCCATTGAGACTCTCACATTTGTGTGTCTGCATTATGTTCTGTGACTGAAACCACATGGTCACCCTGCTTGCAGTTTTATTATACTAAGAAATCACAGCCTTCCATTGCATAACACTGCTTTTATTGAAGAACAAATCTGCCCTGTTTGTTTACATTCTGGACACTGATAAAATAGAATAATGATTTCAGTTGGTATCTAGAGTGAGTCAAATTTATAATTTATCCCCACTTGATATGCTCCAAAAATGAAAGAAGTGGAAGACTGTGGACAGTATGAAATGGCAGCTTAATTGTTAGGAAAGTAAAACCCAGAGCCAGAGAGTTAAAGGTTTTCCTACTGATGTTAAAATTGTTTTCAGAGAGGACGGACAGGAAGACAAGTAAGTTTGCTTCGGTGCATGGGGCAGAGAAATAGCCTTTATATGTACATTTAGAACAATTTAAAAAGCGCCCATTATTTCTGTAAAGGGCTCAGACAAGTAATTCAGACTTGAATGGGGTAGTGCAAATCCAGGAATCAAGGGTCCCTGTAAATTCATCTATGACTTACTCCTGATGCTTTTATAAGAAGTTCACCAAAGCACTTGGGATTTCAAACCATTTATGTCTTGTACACTGGGGTCTATTTTTCCTCTCTTGCATGATACATGTGTTAGATTGATACTGATCAGTATAGTTGAGATGAGTGAATGGGACATAATACACTTAACAAACATGTATGATTCCTTCTGCAAGCCCAGCACAGCAAGTGCTCAGTACAGGAGACAAAACATGGAAGACATGGACTTGCCTTGTACATATTAGAGTCCAGGGAGGGCAAAGAGAATTCCGCCCCTGAGATGCAGACAGCACGCATAAATGTCACCCAGAGGACAGAAATTGTCTATCAGGACAGGATCTGACCACAAGTCAGTATTGTTTGTTGTCTTACAGATTTAAAAAAAAAAGTTTTATTTACTTATGCATACAAGAGCTGGGGTACAGGCCAGCGATGCAGGGGTTGTGGGTAGTGAGAGGATCCAACAGACACAGAGTGAGAAACAGAACAGGTGGGTTGACTGAAATACACCACTGAGGGGGACAGCTCAGTCTGAGACAGGAGAGGTCTGCCACACCATGTGGGTATCTCCCTGGCAGGGATTGAACCTGAGCTGCAGTGGCTTCAGACAGCTTCATAGGTTGCATCTAACCCACTGTGCCATCAGGGAGGCCTCCTTACAGTGTTTATAAAATTGAATTTAAATGCCCAAGTAAGAAATCTCTTCATTTATTTTATTTTCATTTTTTTTAAGATTTTTTTTTCATTTATACAAAAGCTGGGGTACAGGCAAGATGCACAGGAGGCTGAGAGGATTCACCAGAGACAGAGCGGGGAACAGAACAGGCAGACTGACAAAATACACTACTGAGGGGAGCAGTGGGGAGACAGGAGAGGTCTGCTGAGCCATGTGGGAGCCTTGAAGGCCAGCCAGGATGGATCCCACACTGCAGAGGCTGCAAACAGATTCACAATGCAGGACTCAGCTGCCTGTGCCACCAGGGAGCCCCTCCTCATTTAATTTAAATATAAACCATATTCATAGACCAAAAATTCCCCTTTTTAAAGCGTACAATTCAGTGGGTTTTAGGAACTCATAGTTGTAGAACTGTCACCACAACTTAATGTTAGGACATATTCATGAACTTCTGAGGTAATGAAACTTAACCCATTAGCAAATCCTCCCAGTGTCCCTCCCTCTCTAGTACAGGAAAAATCGCCCATCTGTTTTCTGTATGTGTGGAGTTATTTGTCTACTACAGACAATTCATGTAAATGCGATCACACAATAGGTATTATTTGTGACTGGCTGCTTTCACTTATTCTATTTTCAAGGTTCATGCATGCTGTACAATGTATGGATCAGTACTTCATTCCTTTTCCTTACTAGATAACATTCCATGGAATAAGTTAGCATATATTTGTTCTGCATCCCATTTGTAGCACAGATCTTCCAAAACCCTGGCAATTTCCTAAGTGATGAACATGACCTTAAGGCATAAAATTCATAAAACAGGCAATGTGCTCACAGATCTCAACCTCAGAGATGCATTTAGGGACTCACTCTAATGGCAAAGAAACAAAAACAAAAATAAACAAGTGGAATAATTCTGGCCCAAGTGGTTAAGCACAGCACTATGAAGCTGTCCGTAACCTCTGCAGCTGGAGTTTGATACCTGCCAGTCAGGGAGCTACACGCATGGCATAGCAGACCTCTCCTGCCACGCCCGCTGCTCTCCTCAGCAGTGTGTTTCGTTAGCCTACCTGTTTTGTTCCCCGCTCTGTCTCTGGTGAATCCTGTCACCTCCCACACCTCTGGCCTGTACCCCAGATGTATGCATAAATAAATACATCTTTAAAGATAAAAACTGAAAAACCTTTGCACAGGTAAAGAAATATCCACAGAACAACTAGTGACTGTTAGAAAATATTTGCACAGCACATATCCAAAAAAGAGTAAAATCCCAAAATATATAAAGATTTCATCCAACTGAACAACTTAAAAAAAAAAAAAACAGTTAAAATGGATAAAAGAGCAAAAAATGGTTTCTCCAAAGAACACATGTGGGCCATGCCATATGAAAAATATGCTCATTACTCATTTAGGGAAATGAAAATCTGAACCACAGTGTGGTATCACTTCACACCTGTGAGAATGAATTCTATTCAAAAAAGTGGAACAAAGAGTCAGCAAGGTTGTGGAGAAAGAGGAACACTCCCTCAATCCTGCTGGGCATGTGAAATATTACATCCTCTATGAAAAATGCATG
Source organism: Talpa europaea (assembly GCF_964194135.1). Lineage (NCBI taxonomy): Eukaryota > Metazoa > Chordata > Mammalia > Eulipotyphla > Talpidae > Talpa > Talpa europaea. Next base: position 17,599,083 of record NC_140075.1, read on the forward strand.
TCTTAAGATTCCTTAAAAAATAAAAATAAATACCATAAGATCCACAAATACCACGTCTATGTATTTTTCTAGAGAATATATAAACACTAATATGAAAATATTTATGCACATCTATGTTCATGGCAGCATTACTCACAATAACCAAAAAATGGACTCAACCTAAATATCCATTGACAGATAACTAGATAAAGAAACTACGGTTTATATGAGCAATTGAAAACTAATCAGTTATTATAAAAGATGAATCATTGTCTTTTGAGTCATGTGAATGGAACTTGATGTGACTATGCTAAGGGAAATAAGTCAAAAAAAGACAATTACTGAAGTTTCACTCATTTGTGGAATGCAAAGAAACCAAGAAAATAAATGGGCAAAAGACACAAAAATAATCTTAGACTGTGAATACTATGGTGGTTACCAAAGGGTAGGAGGCAGGGGAGGGGAGAAGGGTAGATGGCATGAACTGATGTGGTTGTGGTACTGGGGCTGGGGCTGTTCGTGTGCAAATGTGTATATGTCTAGGTATAAAGCTGAATTCCTGAAATTTTATAGTTATGTATTTACATTTATTTACATAAATGGTAGATCAAATTTACAAATTACATAAATTATACAAACTAAATTACAAATACCTAATCTTTTCCATTTATTGTTTACTACTTTTATTCCAATGTGATTCCTTTACTTTTATGGACCTTTGTTTTATTACCTATCATTTGATCTAGTCTAGAGAATGCTGTATGTGAACTTTAAAAGAATGCACATTCTATTCTTGTTTGGTGGGGTGGTCGTAGGCTATCTTTTATAATTTTTTTCTATTTTATCTATTCATTATTTGTAGAAATGAATTACAATATTATTGAAGTGTCAATGGCTGTTGTTAAATTATTAACTTCTGTCAGTTTTTGTTTCATATTCTTTGAAGCACTGTTGTTAGGTAAATGATATATTATGCTTTTAATCATTTTTGTATTTTTGATACATTGATTCTTTTTTTTTCTAAAATATTCTTATTGTCTTAGTAAGATTTTTGGTCTTTAATATATTTTGATAGTATTAACTTATCCACTCGGGCTCTTTCATTTATTGTTTAGATGATGTGACTGTTGACTTTTACCTGAAACCTATTTGTGTCTTTGCAACTAAAGTGTGGGCCTTGTAGACAGTATGTAGTTCATCATGTTTTACCCATTTGAAATGTTTGTCTCTTTTCATTGGTGCATTTAACCCATTTGTATTCAATAATATTACAGATAAAGTAGAATTGGCATCTGGTGTTTAAATATTTCCTATATGTCATGTATTTTTTTCTTTCTTCATTTGTCCATTATTGCATGCTCTATGTTATATTAGCCATCCAGTGTACCATTTTAATTCCTTTGTTTTTAATTACATATTTTGGATATTTTTATTGAGTGATTTGGGGATTACAATTAATCTTAATTTATAATTAGTAATTATAAATATATAATTCGTAGTAAGTGAAGTTGCTACCACCTTAATTCAATAGTACCCAAAAACCTCATTCTAATATAGTTCCCCTCTACCCTTTTATAGAGTCTCACAAAAACAATTTTATACAATGTTGCACCTGTTCACATAAGTCAGTATCATCTGATTTTAAAATGCAAAAATAAGCATTAATAATGCCTTTAAGTTTGCTATGTATATCCCTTTATGGAGGTCTTTATTTCTTTTTGTAATTAATTTCTATTTTACATACAAAATAATATAATAATATATAGTTTACATCACTGTTCAAATTTGTACAGTGTAGGCTTTTTCCTTTCCTTTTTTTTTTTTAATAGAGGCATGTTTTTTTTTTTATTTGTTTGTTTGTTTGTTTATACATGCACTGGGTATAGTCAGAAGTGCGGGAGAGTGAGAGAATTCACCAGAGACAGAGCGGGGAGCAGAGCAGGCAGAAGGACCGAAGTACACTGCTGAGGGGAGCAGCGGGCGGTAGGAGAGGTCTGCGCACCATGTGGGACCCTCCTCCAGTGGCCGGGGAGCAGCCAGGGATCAAACCGGTGTGGCAGAGGCCGCGGGCAGCTTCACAACCCAGCGCTCAACCGCTGCACCACCGGGGAAGCCCAAGGCTTTCTCCTTTCATATGTAGTCACCATCATAATCCCACCATCAGTTCATGTGGACAGAAGGTTTTGGCTTGTGTTCTTTCATCTGAACATAAAAGACTCCCTTCAGTAATTTTTTAAAGATTTATTTATTTATTTATACAATATCCGGGGTACAGGCCTGATGTGCGGGAGGGTGAGAGGATTCACCAGAGACAGAGTAGGGAGCAGAACAGGCAGATTGACTGAAATATACTGTGGAGGGGAGCAGCGGGCAAGACAGGAGAGGTCTGCTGCACCATATGGGAAACTACCTGGCCGGGGATCGAACTCCTTCAGAAGAGGCTGTGGATAGCTTCATAGGTTGCATCTTAACCCCTTGTGCCACCAGGGAGGACACTCCCTTTTGTATTTTTATACAAGTCTGTTATTGTATTCAACTCCAAAATTTCCATTGTATAATTCATGTTTCTTTCTTTAAATTATCTGGTAAGATACAACTTTCACACTTCCCCTTTACTCTGCAGATATGATTTTTTAGGACTTTGAAATATTTAAAATAGCTAATTTAAAGTATATGTCTAGTAAGAACAATGTCTGCACTTCCTCACAGAAAATTTCTCTTCATTTCATTTTACATTGGCTTTGGGTCATACTTTCTTGTTGTCTGTAATAATGTTGTTGCAATTTTGTTGTTGTTTAATACTGTACATTTTAGTGCTGAATATTGTACATTTTTAGTTTCTTTATTCCATCTTTGGACTGGGGAATACAACTGACCCTAGCGGAGGCCCCATGCCTTCCCAGCCCCATATGCTATCACTCCCAGATCCCGGCCCCAATGAGACTCAAAGCGAATTCCCAGCATCAAACTAAACACCACAAGGACTCAGCTTCCATGCTCACCAAACAGTAAATGCCAGAACAGTGGGAGAGGAAGACCTTCACACAGCAAATGTTCCACTACAGCAGAGCAAATCAAAAGCATATAGTGGGGAGAAAGGAAAATACAAATGGCCATGCAAGTCTTCAGGGGAAAACTGCACCACAGAAGGAAAACAAATCTCCAGAGCCAAGGCACAGGAGATGGAAGAGCTTTTCTTCCTATCAGACACAGAATTTAAAACTGCAATAAGAAAATTAAAGAATTGGAACAATAAAAAGGAAACTCAGAAAAACAGTTTAGATATTTAAGAAAATCTAGAAATGCAAATTAATGGTATGAGAAACACAATGAACAGAAGATCAAAATGAAAACTCTAAAATGAAAATGACGGAAATGCAAAAAGTAGAGAGAGCAATGGGGGAGATAAAAAATTCTGGAGAAACCAAGGAAAAATGACAAACCAAATGGAAGAATGAATCAGTGAGTTCAAAGATGCAAATGGGGAAATAACAAAATAGAAAAAGAGAAATAAAAGAGAAAATAATGAGAATTCAAAGAAAAGAAACATCAAAATGATAGGCATAACAGGAGAAGAGAGAGAACAGAGAACTGAAAAACTATTTAAAGAAATAACAGAACACTTCCCCAACTTGAAGAGTGAATTGAACATGCAAATACAGGAAGATGAAAGAAAATCAAGCTACTAGAGGAAAGGAAACCTATAGCCAGACAGAGTAGTATAACTTACCGGAGTTCAAGATAAAGAAAAAATAGTTAAGCTGACAAGGGAGAAGAAAGAGATATAAAGAAAACCTGAGTCGACTAACACCAGACTCTCCAGAAAAACACTGTAGTCAACAAGAGAATGGAGTGACATATTCAAAATACACACGGATAAAATTTGCCAAGAAGATAACTCCCTCATGCTAAGATGGAGAGAGAAATAAAGACCTTCTCAGACAAACACAATCTCAAGGAGTTTGCAGTTGTTACCTCACCTTCTCCAAGAAGTATTAAAAGGAATTTTTGTATTTAAATGAAAGAGATGGGGCCTCTGGGGTGGCGCAGACAGTTGAGTGTAGCACTGTGAAGCAGTACACAGCCTTAGCAGTGTGGCTTCAATACCGGCCAGCCACATAGATACCCACCTAGTGCAGCACACCTCTCCTGTCTCGCTCAGCAGTGCTGATTTCCCCTTAGCAGTGTATTTTAGTAGATCTTCCTGTTCTGTTTCCCACTCTGTCTCTGGTGAATCCTCTCACCCTCCTGCGCATCTGGCCTATACCCCAGTTCTTGTATGCATGAATAAATAAATCTTAAAAAAATAAAAAAAAATAAATGAAAGAGATGAACAAAAACTGAAAAAGCAATTAAATAGAATTAAAACAGAACAACCAAAAATTAAGTATGACAGCTATATCAAATGTCAATGTGCTGAAGTGGCAAAATAAAAGCTATACAGTATGAAGTTGGAACTGGAAACAGAATCCAACCTTCTGCTACTAACACACCTAAATCCCAATGATAAACATAGACTGAAAGACAAGGGAAAGAAAATATTCTACAAGCAAATGGCTTGTAGAATACATATTAGGTAAAGCTAGGACAGAAATATGAAATCAAATAGGCTTCCAAATTTAAAAGGTAGCAAGAGGCAGAAATTGACAATAATGACTAAAGAAACAATACAACAGGAATATATAACATTCATCAATATATACTGTCCAGAGCCATCCAGAACATGTTCCGTGTTGCGTATGTTTGCCATGAGTTAAGTTTTGCATTACTGTTTTGCTTTCGGAGAACCACAGGTTTTTCCTGTAAATCACATGAGACTGGGAGGTACGGGGAGAGGAGCTACGAGGGTATAAGAGGAGAATGCAGGAGACAGAAGGGGAGAAGAAAAGAGATTTAAGAGGAGAACCTCGAGAGAGGAGAGTGCTGCGAGAGGAGCATAGAGAAGGCCAGGGAAGTAAGAAAGACAGGGAAAAGAAAGACATGGAAAAGTAAAAGAAAGGTAAATAAAAAATAAAGAAGCAAACACTAGTGTCAAGTTGTCTCAAGCCCCTCATTTCAATCCTCAGCCCTTCTCTTTTCGTGCCTCCAAATCCCGTGGGTCGGGACAGGTGGCGCCCAACGTGGGGCATGAAAAAGAACGAAGGAACCACTGAAGGACCAGCTATGGTGAGCCGGCAAGTAAGGGTAGGTAGCTGGGATTCATGGGCAATTCAATGTCTAAGGGGCTATTAGTTATTTCCCTGGAAGCTCTCCTAAAAAAGTTTGGAGTTCCTCTTAGTAAGAAAAATTCTTAAAAGTTTTGTAGAGACCCTTAGTATCACTAGTAAGTGGTTTCTGGAGCAGGGTCAGGTCGATAGTGCCAACTGGAATAAGGCAATAGGAGATAGAGGAGGAGCCGACATTCAATTAACAAAGGTCATTCAAGGGTCGACAGAACCATAAGCGGAGTTTCTAGCAAAATTGATGACTTCAGCTGGCCGAATTCTAGGTAACACTGATGCCTCCCTATTGATAGTTAAACAGCTTGTATTTTGAAAATGCTAATAAGTGGTGTAGGAAGCTATTAGACCCTGGAAAGCTCGGGCTAGTTTGTATGGTTATGTGAGACTTTGTTAGGATATTTGTGTATGTAATAACCATTCATGTCTGGACTGGTGCCCTTTTGCCCTGGTGGGCCAGGGTGAGGTGAAATTTTACAATGGCACTTATTCTGCAAACAGTCCCTTTGAACAATCCGTTAGTGTCCAGAATAATGGGTCGAAGAGTTTGTCTGCTGCTGTCTGTTTGTCCCTCCCTTCTTTCTTGTCCTCCCCAATAATGCAGGAAATGCCACTGTGTTGAACTGTTCAGCGGACACCTGCACCCTCTCTGCCTGCTGGGCCCGGAGTGCGGAGAGGGCGGAGGTCGTTCATCTACCTTCTACTTTAATAATGCCCATGGTTGTTTCTGCACACCTTTCCCCTGTTCTACCTAGGAGGAGACGTGATTTTAGCATCACTGCAGCTATTGTCGCTGTTTCAATAGCGGTGGCTGTGGCTGCGGCTGCTGCCACCGTTGCTGTCACTCAAGCAGCTGCAAATGTGGACACTATGGACAATTTTGCTGCCGGTGTTGCTTCTGCCTTGTCAACACAGTAAGATATGAATGGACATTTGCGGAATGGACTTTTTGTGCTTGGTCAGCAGATAGCTCTAATGTAAAAAGGGATAGACACACTTTTGTTAACTGCTCACATACCTTGTAACCCTCTGTACCATTTTATTTGTGTTACCCCTGTTACGGGTGAGGGTCTCATTGCCTGGTTTACAGGACTCCTCCCAGAATTGCAAGCTTTGGACAGGGTGGTAGCCTTAGCTCTTGGCTTTTTGCTGTTTGTGTATTCGGCGTATGGTTTCTCCGTCGGCTATGGAACCGAAACAAAGAATGTGCTATTGCAGTCAGGCAAGCACTTGGCACCATGGTACTTGACCAGGACTCCCCAGTGGCACCTGGATGGGTCAATTTAGTCCTAGAGAACCTGTGAGCCAAAGACAGGTAAGAGCGTAGCCCGTCCAGACCAACCTAAGACAGCAGCCCGGACCAAGTGTGTCGGACTAGCAATGACGGGTAAGATTGGTCATGTGATGTGCTAATATAAGACAGGCCAGGTGTCTCATTTAAAAGAAAAAAGGGGGAGATGTCCGGAGCCATCCGGAGCATGCGCCGTGTTGCGTATGTGTGCCTTGAGTTAAGTTTCGCTTTACCGTTTTGCTTTCGGAGAACCACAAGTTTTTCCTGTAAATCACATGAGACTGGGAAGTACGGGGGGAGGAGCTACGAAGGTATAAGAGGAGAACGTGGGAGAGAGAAGGGGAGAAGAAAAGAGATTTAAGAGGAGAACCACGAGAGAGGAGAGTGCTGCGAGAGGAGCATAGAGAAGGCCAGGGAAGTAAGAAAGACAGGGGAAAGAAAGACATAGAAAAGTAAAAGAAAGGTAAATAAAAAATAAAGAAGCAAACGCTAGTGTCAAGTTGTCTCAAGCCCCTCATTTCAATCCTCAGCCCTTTTCTTTTTGTGCCTCTGAATCGAACCCGTGGGTCGGGACAATATACTCAACAGAAGAGCAACAAAATACATTAAACAACTAATTTCCAATCTGAAAACAGACATTGGAGAAAATATATATGACCTTGCAGACTCCAACACCCCACACTCACCAATGGACAAAACAATCAGATAGAAAATATATAAGGACACAATTGTCCTAAACAAAGGATTAGACCACATGAGAAAAATAGACATATATAGGGAACTGCACCCCCCCACACACACATACACAAAAGCCAAATACACATTTCTCTCAAGTGTACAAGGATCATTTTTTTTTTATACAAGCACTGGGTACAGTCAGAAGTGTGGGAGGGTGAGATAATTCACCAGAGCAAAAGCGGGGAACAGAACAGGCAGAACGATGAAATACACTACTGAGGGGAGCAGCAGGCATGACAGGAGAGGTCTGCTGAGCCATGTGGGATTCTTGCCGGAAAGCAAGGGTCAAACCTGTGCTGCAGAGGCTGCAGACAGCTTCACTGTGTGGAGCTCAACCAACAGCGCCACCAGGGAGGCCCTGTACAAAAATAATTCTTCATGATTGACCACATACTGAGTGACACGACAAATGTCAATGAATTCATGGAGATTCAATCATACCAAGTATCTTCTCTGACCATAAAGGTATTGAATTAGAAATCAACTACAAAAAGAAAACAAAGTCTCTATTACAAGGAGCTGAAAACACACTACTGAGAAGTCACTGGATTAATGAGAAAATCAAGCAAGAAAACAAAACTTAATTTAAGATAAATAATAGTGAGGACACAACCTTCCAGAATATGCGGGACACCTCAAAAGCAGTACAAAGAGGGAATACTATAGCAATACAGGCCCACATTAAGAAACAAGAAAGAACCCAAACTAAGAACTTGTGTCTAATCTCAAGGAACATGAAAAAGAAGAGCAACGTATTTCAAAAGTCAGTAGAAGGAAGGAAATAATAAAATTCAGATCAGAAATAAATGAAATAGAAAAGAAAAAAGACAGTTTAAAAGATCAATATGAACATTAACTGGTTCTTTGAAAAAATGTATACATTCAACAATCTAAATGAGATGGACATATTTTTAGATATTAAAGAAGTATCCATGACTACATAGGGAAGAAATAAAAAACCCAAACTAATCAATCACAAGCAAGGAAATTGAAAAAGTCACCAAAAGTCCCAGAAAACAAAAGTCCAGGACCAAATGACTTCTCCGGTGAGTTCTACCAAATGTTCAAAGATGAACTAATTCCTGTACTGCTAAAATTCTTCCAAAAATTGAGAAAGAAGGAATATTTCCAGATAGATTTTATGAGGTCCACAAGACACTAATACCAAAAGCAAACATGAACACAAAGAAAGAAAAGTAGAGACAGCGCACCTAATAAACGCAGATGCAGAAATGCTCAATAAAAGCTTAATGAACCAAATCCAACAATGCAATGAAAAGATGACACAACATGACCAAGTGGGATTTAAACCAGTACCCGAGAATGGCTCAGGATCTGGAAATCAATCAATGAAACTCACCCAATCAATAAAAAGGAAAGTGAAAACCATGCCATCCTATCAACTGAGGCTGAGAAAACCTCTGACACATTCATCATCCATGTATGATGAAACCCTTGGCAAACTGAGTGTACATGGCACACACCTCACTTTCATAAGAGCCGTAGAGGACAAGTCCACAAGGAGGGTTGCACCGGCAGCCTGGGGTTCAGGGACCTGTCACCAGCGAATGCTAGTAAAGCAGAGCCAGGAGCGGAGTCTTTAAACTGTGCTTCAATGAGGCAGCTGCAACCTGGAACTTGGGGAATGAACACCCTAAAGAAACCGCCTTAACATTCCATTTCCAGTTGCCTTTATATAGTGAGGGGGGGGGAGGGACTGCCTGCGCGTGGCCCCTCCCGTGGTCCTAGTCCGTGGCTCCACTTCTGTTTCTCAGCACAGTCCACCCCCGAATCATGTATCAAGGGTCCAGCTGCTGTGGGCACCAAAACACTGCATTCTGCTAGCAGGCGTGTTGCTGCTGTTGTGGCCCCACACCCAGCACCCAGCGCGGTCCCAGCAGCTCCAGGGAGGTCCCCCTAAACCAGGCTCCCGAGGCGCCCCGCCCCCAGCTGGGCACCATCCGGGCGCCAACCCCTCCCTGACTGGGAGACCCGCCCTGCCTTCTGCACCGTGGGACCATGGGCTGCGGGAGCACTGGGGCACTGGGGGCCAGGCCCACGGGAGCCTAGGCGACCCACCAGGGGAGCACAGGGTGGGCACCACGGCGTGGCCCCAGGCACGTGCCCAGCTGTGGGACCCGCCCGCGCTGCTGCCACCCCAGGTTGCTGGGGAGGACCAGCCAGGCCTCCAGGAGGGCCTGGGCGCGCAGGGAAGGAGGGAGAGGCAAGTACAGGGCATCCCTGCTGTTCGCCCCCACACTCCAAGGGCTTCTAGGTGTCCGGCTGAACAGAGCAGGGATCCCCAGCTCCGCCCCCAAGTGGGGCCTCATCGGTGCACCCCAGCTCAGCCTGATGGGACCAGAGAGCTAACCTGAAGGTGACACGTCGGGAAATTATAGCCTGAAGGAGGAGCCACGCAGCCTGCACCCCACCAGCCCAGGCCACGCCCCTCGCCCCGCCAGCCTCAGCAGCACCCCTATGCCCCGCCTGCCACGGCCAAACCCCACGCCCTGCCAGCCCGGCCATGCCCCCATGCCCTGGCTGCCCTATCCGCACTCTTCCGAGATGCCCAGCTGAAAGCCATGGCTCCTCCCAGCCCCCCCGCAGGCCGCCGTGGCCGAAGTGGCTGCCGTGGGGTGGGCCGTGAGAGGGTCGCGTGTCACGCGCTGGGGGATGGGACGGCGCCCACTCACCCCGGGGTGGGTGTGCTCGTCTCTCCAGCGCCAGTGCCGCCTGAGCGGCTGGAGGCCAGGGCTCCAGTACCGAGGCTCCTGCCGGGGGCGCGGGGACTGTCTGCTCGGCCTGGTCCAGTGCGAGCCCGCGGGACGGTGGCCTCCTGCTGCTCCCTGAGGCGCGCCGACCCCCGCGGGTGCGCGTCTCCCTCCACCGAGCCCGGTCCCAGAACCAGGACGCCTTCCTCCTGTGCGGCCGGCCGAGCCTGAGCCGCCCCGTCCAGCTGCCAGGTGGCCTCAGCGGGCGGCCGGAGCCAGACAGGACTGGCCCCCACCGCCTGGGGGGCCGGGAGGGCACTGTTCAGGCGGGGCCTCCCGAGTGCGCGGGGGCTCCATGGGGTGGAGCCGCCCGGCCCACCCCGTGTCCCCGCTTCCTTCCCCGTGTCCACCCGTGCCCTGTCCGGCTCCCCGCTGCTGGGGTCTTCGACCCCCATCCCCATGGGCCTCGGGAGGACCCAATGCACAGAAGCCTCGGGCCTTGCTGCTGGGTGACCCCGACTGTAGGACGGGGAGGCTGCTGAGGCGCGAGGCCCGGCCCTTCGCTGGCAGGACAGTCCCTGCCGCGGCACGAGGGAGGAGGCAGGGAAGAGGGAGGGAGACCGGGCGCTTGTCCGCAGGTTGGGTCAGCGCCGGCCCAGCCCCATTCGGCTCCACTTGCGGCCTCGCTGCCATGACCGAGGCCGCGCCTGGTGCGCCTGACTCCCATCTTATCCCAGGCGTAAACTGCGCAGCTCCAGGGCCTCCTCGCCCCTGATGCCCGCCCTGCCCGGCCACCCAGCCGGGATTCCCGGCTGACTTGGAAGGCCCCTCGGGGTCGGCGCCTGAGACTGACCGGCAGCCTGACCTCGTGGACTCAGATGGGTCAGTAGACGCACAGGGCATTGCCTGCCTGGAGCGGAGGGCCCGTCACAACCGCCCACGGGCCTCGCTGGAGAGGCGCCCGGGACATGGTGCCGGGGACACAGGCCCCGGAGAGGGAGCCCGGCCGCTGCTGCGCCAGGGCTCTGTGCCGGAGAAAGATGGCCTGGCCCAGCCGGACTGAGGGCCTGCTGGCGGGAGCCTGGGCAGGAGAGATATGCTGGGGTGGTGCCCAGACCCGCCCATAGCACGTCCTGAGGACCCCAGCTGGAAAGGGGACAACACAGGGCGAGGAGGGGGGTGGACACGGGGGACCACGGGCAGGGAGGGGGGACTGCACTCAGAGTGATGAAAGTGTTGAAGGCCAGAGGCCCCTGAGGACAACAAGAGAAAACAGGTGCCCGTCACTCAGGAGTGGGTAGCAGGGCCCACATGCCAGAACCAAGTGGCAGAAAACGGTCCGCAGGCCCCAAGGCCTAGGTCACAGGCTCCAGGCCAGGGGGGTGAGGGGCGGCAGCTGCTGTGGGGTGTCCAGGCGCAGATCTGACAGGGAGGAAGGGGATTAAGGAACATACCACTTGTGCTAGTTTTATCACATTTCTCCATTAAGAATGTCACCAGCCTTTTAGAGGCCCAGACAGGCATGAGGAAAGGCCCTGCAGACATAGGCCATTTTCTTAGTTATGCCTGGAGGAATATTTTGCACAACTACAGTTTTTTCTCCATAGGCTTAGAGAAAAAAAAAATCTCAAACTCCAAAAATGCGGAGTGTTGTTGGCAGAAATCATAGGTTCCAGTCATCACCCTACAAGCCTAAGGCTTTGAAAACAGGGTAAGTTTAGTGAGAGCAATAACAAATGAGTCACACAGCCTCACGTATCACATTAGGGTTGATCGTGATCAAGCCTTCTTGTTAGAAGTCAGTCCTGGGGTGTCCTGGACAGCAGCTCAAAGAGCAAATTCTACATCAAATTACAGATGACCCCTCCCCACACTCAGGAGATATGGCAACCACACAAGGAAGAAAAACCCGGTAGAGTTACGAGATACACCGAACCGGTGCTCTGACCACAGCCGCCCCTGAATGCCAATGTCTTTTGGCAGCTGTGCGGTCAGCATCAGTCCGTCAATGGATGAAATTCAGAGTGATTTAAGAATAGGTCTCTTCCTCTGACAAGGCTCAGCAAAGTACCCTGAGGTTAAAAGAGCATCACAATTTTTAGATTACCTGAACAGAAGCCAGAGAGAATTCACCAGAGCCAGAGCAGAGAGCAGAACAGGCAGACCAACAAAGTACAGAGCTGAGGGGAGCAGTGGGCATAGCAAGAGATATCTGCACAACATGTGGGACCCTCCCTTGTTGCCAGGGATTGAACCGGCGCTGCAGAGGGTGTGGGCAGCTTCGCAGCCCAGTGCTCAAGCACCACACCACCAGGGGAGGTCCTCAGCAAACTTCCAAGAAGCTTCACAGACTCAGGCTTCTCACTATCAGTTTGTCCTATCTGCTCCCCAGGAGCCTCAAGTCCTCCCCACCCAGCCGGGCCTCAGGCCTGTGCCTATCTACCTTTGAGGCTTTTTCGCCCTTGTATCCCCCACTGTGGGGGCAGGCCCCTGTTTGGGCGCCAATTGCCAGAGATTGGCTTGGGGAGCGGGGATAGGGAGAGGACTCTGAGAGAACTGAGAAATAAAGGAGACACAGAATAGGGTGGACGAGCAGCAGGACCCAGGGGACGCCAGCCTTTGGACCTGGCTCAATTGCCCTGCGTGCCCGGGGCCACTCGAGTTGATTGGGCCTCCATTCCTGGGGGGCCTAAAGCTGCAGCGGGGACACCTTCACTGGCTCCTGGGCAGCCATCCCAGCAGGCTGAGGGCACCATCCCTGCACCTGCAGAAGAGGGAAGCAGTGTTGGGCTCAGGTCCTCGCTTGGCTCCCCACTCCCCTTATTGGGGGGTGTAGGGTAAATGGTTTTCAAGCTTTTCTGCCCTCCCACCATTAGGATTGCCCTGCCTGATGGGCACCTCCAGTTGTTACAATGTTGTGTTGTTTACTTCTGTAGGCCATGGGAGGAGGAAATAGGGAGTCACCAAAGGAAGCAGAAGCAGAGGATGGAGGAAGAAGCCAGAGAGAGGCAGGAGAGAAAAGGGGGAAAAGAACACCAGAGAACCCAGCCAGAGTGAAAACTTGCCGGGGGCTTGGAGGCCTGTGGCCTCCTGGCCACTCCAGCACCCCTGCCTGCCATGTATCTGGTAGCTGCACTAAATGTAAATGCTCAATAAAAGCCTGAGAAACCCATTGAGGGCTCCAGGCTCTCCTTTACCTGGTCTGCTAGGATCATAGAAAACCTGTTCTGTGCCCTTCCTGCCCCTACAGGGGGAAAGGATGTCCTGAGCAAACTCCATACGGGCTTTGTGGATGCCAACCCCACTCCATCAAGTCACTGGGAACTACAAGACTCATGATCCCCAAAGGGAAGTTGCGAGGACCTGAGAGTGGTGTTAAGCGGCCATCTTCTCTGTTTGTAAATAAAACCAGCCCTGTTAGGGGGTCTTGGGGACTTGGCTCATGCTCTCATCCAGGCAGGTTTGGTCTCGGAGTGTCATTGGGATTCCAGATCAGAGGAACGGGTAGGACGCATTTAAGACTTTAACTCCCTTTTTTCCCTGAGTCATTAATTTCCTCATTCCCCTTCCCTTGTGAATAAACCTTTGTTAACCTTCTGTGGGTGCCTGCAGTGTGATTCCCTTTGAAGCGGGTGGGTGAGGACCACAGTCCAGCAACCTGCTTTAGAGTGGGGCTGCCCTGAGACCCTCAGCCTTCCCCTGCGCCCCCTTATCTCCTCCAGGGGCACTACCCGCGGCAACCAGGGGCCGGTGCTGCCTGCCCAACCCTTTTCTTGCCCAGACATTCCCACCAGGACTGCCAGGCCCTGAGCGGCGATGGGGTGCAGGGAAGACATCCCCCACATCTTCAGGGAACTTCCTGTGGCCCGACAGGCCGAGGAACACAGGGGGCAGCGTGGACAGAGCTGGGGGGAGGGGGTTCACTGAGCTGCCCCTGCCCAAGGGCTCAGTGCCAAAGTGGACATGAACAGGGCTCCGAGGAGCTGAAATCCACCCTCGCCATACCCCAGGCCCCCAGCCCCCCACAGCTGTCAGAGAAGGAGAGGACCCGGACCCAAAACACATGGTATCCAAGGCCTACTGTGAGCAGGGAGTGCCCGGAGGCCAAGCAGGGAGAGGTGGGACCCGGGGAGAGGGCCGGTACTGGCGGTGGGGGACAGATGGGGGCAGATGGCGCCAAAGCCTTAAGGGCGAGGATGATGTGGTGCTGTGAAGCACGGATGCGGGGCTCCCCACACTCCTGAGAGCAGTCCCTGTCGTCCTCCCATGGCGCTGGGGCCTGGGAATCAGCCATGGAGAAAGAGCTGTTCAGTGTTTGGGAAAGGACTTTGGAAAAAGAAAAATCTGTACTTGTGGAGATGTCCCTGGCACTTCATTTATCTACAGGAACAAATGCTCGGAAACAACCTCAGTGAAAACCCCAGGAACAGCCCAAGAATTCCGTATACATAAACTGCCACCATGATCCTTGAAGAAATGGGCGTGCACGGTTCGTGAGGTGGTGCTATTCCAGCTTGTGTAGAAAATATAAATGGGATGATCCAGCGTGCCTGTGCCATCGAAAGGGACACTTACATGGCATTGAGTGGAATACTCTACGTAGTGAAAACACCACCCTCTGGCCACAGCCAAGCCTGTGGATTGCCTCGCCCACGTACTGTTGGGTCAAAGAGCCTAGAGAGGAAAATGAACATAATATGATTTATTTATATTTTAAACACCAGGCAAAATAAAAGCCTGATTTTATTGTATATTCAATAATACATGATTGTGTGAGAAAGTGTCATGTTAAGCAAAGGAAACAGTGATTGAGAGGGTTTCCTATTGTGTAGACTCAGAGAAGCAGAGGATGGTATGCAATGTTTTGTTTCTTCATCCAGTGAAGGGGAATTCATTTTGTGATTCTGAAATTTTACATGTATACTACCTGCCCTGATACATGGGTATTACTGTTCACAATTAAAGGTATTGAAAATGATGAGGGTGAAAGTCAGCAAGCTCATAAAAGCATTTCTCTTTGGATGAAAAATCACAGCTGACCCTTGATCACTTTGGTTTTATTCTACCCTTCAAGTTTTCTAGAAGGTACACAGCTCTCTCTTAGGATGAACACATCATCAGGGCACTCACATCCCCGATCCTTGGCACGGGGAAAGGAACCACTAACATGACGATTGAAGTAAATCATTCCATTGTGGTCATACAAGAACTTTTGACAAGGATGAAAATGCGGCCTTCCTGCTAGTCATGCAGGCACGGGCAGAGTGGCTTCATGTAGAGAGAAAGTCAAGCTCACCTCAACTATTTCAGTGAAGGGGTTTGTGTTTCTGGCCTGAACCTAGACTCCTGCTCATCTGTTAATACCAATAAACACATTTTGCCTTTTCTCTTTTTAATTTCTAAAATTGTAACTTTATTGTTTCACCCAGAAGCTTCATATTGATTTCATTTGGTTTTAAAAAAAAAAGTGAAATAAGACACTCTTTCAAAATCCAGACCCGTCCATTTTTCAGACACAAGCTTTGTAAAATCTGTGCATGCACATGCCAGGGAAAAGGAAAAGGCAAAATGGTGAGTGGAACCACAACATTTCATAACACAAAATTTAAAATGACAGGAAGATCCTTGCTCTGACTAGTTCATCGCCTTTACCAAAACACAAACCAGAAAAATAGGACAGAATAGAATGAAATTCCTGGGTTCCCAATGAACTCGTCCCATGTTGAAAGCCATCCCAGTGCCCTGCCAGACGACACCCTGTCATTTTCTGCCTCCCCCTAGAGCTAAGATCTTGAGGACAGAAGAGGTTCCAGTCAACAAAAAGATGGTGGCAGCAGAACAGAGAGCTCCACTATGCTGAAGTGCAGCCATGGGCTGACTTCCGGGAAGGTTTGCCACCCTACGAGGCCAGAAGTACCATCAATTATTTGGGTGCTAAGATGCCAATGAGGAACTGAGGAAGAGAAAAAAAATCCTCTGCTAATGAGCAGAGCCATGTCAAGGGACCATAAGTGCACCAACAATATCTATAGTCCCTATTTTAAAAAAGGAATTTTATCTTTACCTGAAAATATTTAACTCTAAACAAACTGAAGTCAGCCGTCCTCGAAAGAACATCACGAAGACACTGGCAATATCTGTGCCAGAAGACTCGGGTGATGTCTGCCCATGCCCTGTATTGTATTTGACATGGAGATTTTCAACAAAGGCAGTGAATGTTCTAGTCTAAAGTTCAACCCATCTGAGCAAAATTGAAATGGAACTGCATATAGACACCATAAAATGGACATCCTCACCCACATTTCCACCCAAGGACACTTGAGCCTTCCTCATGGATCTTAGAGTGTTGAGACCGTCACCATCTGTGGAGGAAACGTGGGCTACTTGTCTCCACTTCACTTGGAATGTCCACACCACCTTGATGCAGCAGGACTGTGCATGGGTGTCACCACCGTGTGTGAGTCCCGTCATCCCCTGTCAGGGCTCCCCAAGACTTGGAGTGAAGTTGCGGTCTGGGCTGTGGACCTGTAGTGGGGGAGGGGAAGAACCTGGACCTGCAGAACCCAGTGGGGCAGCACCCACTGTCCTTTCATCTAGGCAAAAGATGAGCCCAGAGGGAGGGTGAGGAGCATCTCCCTGTGGGTAGCTGAAGGAAGAGTGGTGGGTGGGTGGGGGCAACGGTCAGGAGGACCCAGGGGTGGGAGGGCTGGATGTGGAGAACCACCAGGCTCTGGCAGTTTGCGTTTTGGGCAGGGAGGAGCACAGAGGTCTGGATTCATTCCTGAGCACCCCACTGGGTCAGAACCCACACTGTGAGGGGATCCCCAGGAGACCCACGGGCATGGAAAGGTCTGACAACTGCTGTGCTCTGAGTGCTCTGAACAGAAGACACAGTGGAACAAGGTAAAAATGCACCATGGTCCACCCAGAAGCCTCACCCTGCAGCTGTGTCCACCACACCCCGGGTCCCACTGGAGCTTGTCACTGCCTGGGACGGAAGCTGCACAGACTCTCTGAGCACCTTCGTCCTCCCCATGGACAGCAGCCCCGCCCTGGGGATGTGACAACTACACCCTCCCCTCTGTCCATAAGGGATTAGTGCCTGCCTGGCAGGGTCATTCCTGGCATCGAGGACCCTGACAGTTGAGAGAGAGGTGGACAGAGCTGCACCAGCACTTCCCCCCCCAGGTTTGTGCTTCCACCTGCATTGAATAAGGAGAGAGAGGAGATGACTGGCAAGAGCACTGAGACGACCTTCTCTGCCTTAAATAGAAGGTTCTAGGCTCAGGTAGGCCCAGGGTGGAGGATAGAGATTTTTACTCCTATACCTGAGCCTCGGTTTCCAGTATCCCCTGACAAAACATGTAGTCACGACCCCTTCACCTGTTGTCGCCACGCACCCAATGTCTGCTAGATGCCAAGGACATGAGCTGAGCTGAGCCCACAGCTCAGAGCACCCTCAGGAGGCATCAGGGACACAGGGAACTTCAACAGATGCTGCAAGAGTTGTGACAGGGAGCTTGAGATGCCACAGTTATCCCTGAAAGGGGCACCTGGCGCAGGAGGTTGTCAGAGAGGAGCCACAGGCCTGAGACAGCAGGAGCCAATGGCTAGACTCTCTCAAGCTTGTCTGGAGGCTTGGACTTTAGCCTGAGTGTGGACAGTGGGAGCCACTGAAGAGCCTTTTGAGGCTGTAAATAAATGACATGACACAACAGGTTGTCTTTTGTGAGGGAGCGAGGACCAAGGGAATGACTGCAGACAGCCCTTGGGAAACATCTGGTTCCTCCCTTTCCTCTCCCCAGGGGGCAAAGAAAGGAGGACGTGAACCAGCCCACCCAGGTCAGAAGCAACATGCCCTTGCTTGCCAGGTACAAATTCAGGCCCCAGGCCCAGATTCAGAAAGGTCAGTCCACGGATGAGCGGGTCTGGCCCTGCCTTGTCCAGCGGCTGGTGAGCAGCCCGCAATCAAGGACCATGGATTTCACAGACACAGGTGACCAGAGACGTGGCTCTAACTTCATTATCAATTTCCTGTTTTCCAGTTTCATGTTTTGAATTTCCTGAATTAATTCCTCTCTTTGATTTCTTTATAAAGCACACTGGCACTATCCTGCAATTATGTCACGTGAGTGCAACATTTTCTCTGGTGGCACATAAAGCAGATGAGAAAAGGACAAACTTACTGATAGTTCCATCAGCGGAAAAGTGGAAGAATAGCCTAATATTATTATACAATCAGTAACTTGTTATCTATTACATGATAAAATGCCTTTGTCGTTCAATCTGAAATATTCTTCATTTCTAGAGAACAGACCTACTTTGTCTGTTTTAGAATTTATAGAAAATAACACCTTTTTAGAAATTATAGAAAATAACACCTACTTTTTTATTAACACTCTGTTTTATGAATGTTCCATAATTGGAAAAACGTAACAAACCTAGGTGGGACTTCCTATTTTTATGCAATTTACAAATTCAATACAATTCCAATACAAATTACAGTGATGTTCTTCCATGAAATGGAACCAAAATGATTCAAATTCACATGGGATAACAAAAACCTCTAGTAGCAATAGTTCTTACTAAAAGGGGTGGGGGAGAAAGGAGGTATTACACTCCCAGATATCAAAGAATATTACAAAGCTGTTACAATGAAATCTTTATTGGAACATAAACAGACACAGAGAACAATGAGGAACTAACCTATGATACAGGAGCAAAGAATATACATTGGAAAAAGAATTGCCTCTTCCATAAACTGTGCTG
Organism: Talpa europaea; assembly: GCF_964194135.1. Classification (NCBI taxonomy): domain Eukaryota; kingdom Metazoa; phylum Chordata; class Mammalia; order Eulipotyphla; family Talpidae; genus Talpa; species Talpa europaea. The sequence goes on from NC_140075.1 coordinate 17,617,790, forward strand.
GAAAAAAACTGGATTGCAACATGCAAAAGAATGGAACTAGACCACTACGTCACACTATACACAAACCAGCTCAAGTGGATGAAAGACTTGCATGTGAAACCTTGCACCATAAAATACACAGAAGGGAACACAGTCAAACAATCCTTCACACAATCCTCATGAACGTCTTTGAGGATTCTTCTCCAGAAGCAAAGAAAACAAATGAGAATGTAAACAATTCGGGCTCCATAAACATAAAAATCTTCAGAACAACAAGAGACAATGATCAAAACAAAGAGACACCCCGCTGAATGCTAGAAAATATTTGCAAACCATATGACAGATGAGGGACTGATATCAAAGATCTAAAAAGAGCTTACACAACTCAAAAAAAAAAAAAAAAACAATTAACCCAGTCCAAAAAATGATCAGAAGTTAAAGGACTCTTCTCCAAAGAAGAAATGCAAATGGCCAACAGGCACAGAAAAAAGGTTCAGCATCACTAGTATCAAGGAAATGCAAATCAAAACCGCAGAGATGACACCTCACTCCAGTAAGAATGCTCCACATTAAAAAAAAAACAAACAAACAGAAACAACAAATGCTGGAGGAGCAGTGGAGAAAATGGAGCCTCCTACCCTGCTGGTGGAAAGGCAAACTGGTCCAGCCACTATGGAAGGCTGTGTGGAGTTTCCTCAGAACACTGAAAATGGGTCTACACATGATCCAGTGAGTCCACTCCTAGGTATCTTCCCAAGGGACAAATATACCCCAGGAAACCTGAACTCCTTTGTTTACTGAGAATTAATTTCAATAACCATGACATGGAAACAACTCATATGCCACAAAACAGATGAATGGATCAAAATGGCGTGGTGTAGATACACAAGGGAATATTACTCAGCAATGAAAATAGACAAATTCATGTCACTGTTGGTGATATGGATGGAGCTTGAAGGGATTATGCTGGCCACGATAAATCAGGAGAAGAAATATAAGATGGGAAATACAGATAAATTGAACAAAATGTAAAGAAAAAGACAACCCTAGCAGGCTGACCAAGAGCTAAGGCATCCAGCAGGGAGCAGAAGGGAGGGGCTAAACAGAGGGGAGGGAAGAGCATAAGGGATTGAGGTGATCGTCACAGCTGCTATGGTGGTGGGAGCATTATGGGGACCATCCCTGGGGGAGAAACCAGTAACTAGACAAAAATGAACAAGGATGTAATAAAAGAAGAAAAAAAAAAAAAGAGATGGTCTTTAAGGACAGGGAAGACCTTAAAGCAACGTAAATAAATAAATGCTCTTATTTTTTTTTCACATGTAAACATTTATTTTATTTTTTTTGTAAGCTGGTTGCACTAATTTTTTTTAAATAATAAATTTTATTTTTATATTCCCCATACAATTGCAACCCCCCCATTCTGATCCCAATCCCTCCTCTCCCTCCCCCCCACCCCTCCAAAAGTGTCTCTGTTTCATAGTTTTTTGTTGATTCTGATTTTCACTTTCTTATAGTTATTCATTTTCCTGGTCCCTTATTTAAATTTTCTAGATTCCTGCTATGAGTGTGACCGGAGTCTCATCCTGAAAAATAATGCTGGCACTGCAGAGGCATCCCCTCCTCTGCAGATCTAGAATAGATCTCCAGGAACATTCTCTGGTAGGTGCATCAATTAAGCCTGCTGTGTTAGAGAAACAGTTAGAGAAAATGCTTGTTTTAAAGATTGATTTATTTTTATACAAGTGCCGGGGTGCAGGCCAGAGGCGCTGCAGGGTGAGAAGATTCACCAGAGACAGAGTGGGGAGCAGAACAGGCAGACGGACAGAAGTACACTGCTGGGGGGGAGCAGTAGGGAGATAGGAGAGGTCTGCCGTGCCATGTGGGTATCTCCCTGGCTGGCTGGGAATTGAACCCGCACCTCAGAGGCTGTGGAAAGCTTCACAGCATTGTTCTCAACCCACTGTGCCACCAGGGAGGCATGGAATGGCTATTTTTTTTAAAGATTTATTTATTTTCACAAGCACTGGGTACAATCAGAAGCGTGGGAGGGTGAGAGAATTCACCAAAGCCAGAGTGGGGAACAGAACAGGCAGACTGATGATGGACACTGCTGAGGGGAGCAGCGGGTGCGGCAGGAGAGGTCTGCGCACCCTAAGGGACCCTCCCCAGTGGCCGGGGATGTAACCGGAGCTAGGAAGGCTGCGGACAGCTTTGCAGCCCATCGCTCAACCGCTGCACCACCGGAGGCCCACTGAAAGGGCTGTTTTTAACTGTAGTCTCTTATGACTAGCAACCATGTTTGGGATGAGAGCCATTCTAAAACTATTAAGTAATTCATGTTCAATATTAATGACAGCATACTCACATACTACAATGATTCCTGAAAGTTTTCTTCTGTCTCGTTTTAGCCCAAGCTCCTTCCTTATGGAGGAGGAGGCCCAGCACCCACAGACCTGTTCTGAGGATGGACGCAAACTCCTTCGCTCCCCGGGCCTCCAAGAGGGTTATAATTTACCATCATTATAAATCCTCTGGTTCAGCACAAAATACAAAAATTTGGGAGTCCAAAAATATCTGGCCCTTGTGCTTATTTTTTGATCTCAGAGAAGTTACTGATCCCTTTTGGACCACAGGGTCCACAACTACAGTGTAGGAATAATATCTCTATAGCATCATTAATGGAGATCATGGAACTAAAGCAATGAACTTGTTGCACAGGGTCAGGTAATCTCCATCAGATGCTCAATAAAGGCCGATTCCTTTCTCTGTTCTAGAGAAATTCAAGTTCTCTCCAAAGCAAGCATAACAGAGGAAGTGGCAACACATTTAAAAGTAAAGTGCAGCTATCCCCCCACCATCCGCCGGTGGGCTAGGGGTTAAATCCCAGTGATGTTACCATGACGGCCTGAGTTCAATCCTCAGCCAGGAGTTGACCCACTAGGTGCAGCAGACTTCTCCTGTCTCACCCGCTGCTCCCCTCAGCAGTGTATCTCAGAAGATCCTCCTGTTCTGCTCCCTACTATGTCTCTGTTGAATCCTCTCACCCTCCCACACATCTGGCCTGCACCCCAGTTTTTGTATGCAATTTTTTTTTTTGCAATAAAGCTTTAAGAAAGGGCCTCCCCTAATGGGACAGCAGTTGAGTGCTGGGCTGCGAAGCTGCCCGCAGCCTATGCAGCGCCAGTTTTTTCCCTGGCTGCCGGGGAGGGTCCCACATGGTGCAACAGACCTCTCCTGCCATGCCCACTGCTCCCCTCAGCAGTGTATTTCATCAGTCTGCCTGTTCTGTTTCCCGCACTGGCTCTGGTCAATTCTCCCACCCTCCCACTCTTCTGACTGTACTCCAGTGCTTGCATAAATAAATATTTTTTAAAAAGTCTTTAAAAAAGACAGAGAAAGGGGGTTTTCTCCAAAATATCCAGTTCCCATGAGTCATTGTGGTTTACTCAATCCCTGAAATAGAAGGGATCCTTTTAGCACCATCTATAGAGAAAAGATCTCAAGAGCTTAGGAAAGCACCCTTCAGTGTAAAAGATGCTCCCCATTGAGAAAGTTTCCTTTCCTGTTTGTGACAGCGCCCAGCTGACCCTGCTAAAAGTTTGTTGGGTGTGTCCTTTAGTGGTGCAGAGAGGACCACTGCTTTCACTGCAAGGAGTGGGTTAATAATAACCCATTTTAGAAATCTAAACACTTGTAGCCAGTATGTGGCAGGCTGTGTGGCTCCTGGTCACTCAAGTCTCTGGGAAGCCTGGATTCTCTTCAAGGGAGAGTGTAAAGTCGCCTCCTGAGGAAATGTCCAGGTTTCCAAGGTCCCTCTTCCAGGCTCTGAAGTACCATGTCAGCTGCACAAGAGGGAAGCATCGCTGCAGCCCTCACATGTGGGCCCTGAAACAAAAGGGGCAGCATCTCAGACCCTTTATGAGAAATGCAGAGCCCCAGGCACCAGCAACCCTCTGGGTCAGAACTTGTGCTCCCAGGAGACTGGGACACGACTCTGCCCTCCTGCCTGCTGGACCTTGGGTGGGGAGGGGGTGCCAGCTCCAGAGAAGATTACAACATGTAAACTTATACAAATTATATTCTAAGTTCACAGAAATAAAACACACAAATCAGTGCAACACAGCGGAGGGACCATAAAACCCACCCCATGGGTGATCAGTGCAGCTGCGGCCCCCCGGGGGGGACGGGCCAGAGACCTCCATGCAGATCCGGCCTCGGAGTCCAGCTGCTGTGTCCGCAACGATCCGAGGTGTCCAGGGGTCCCGGGGTAGCCGATGTGGGGTCCCCGGGGTCTTTGAGCAGCGACTGCAGTGGCTGCGGCACCTGCCCGTGCCCCACAAAGGTAGCAGGTGGGTGGGGCTTGGTCTCCCCCTCAGCCGATACTGCTTCCCCCTCCAGTGGCCCCCTTGTAGCAGCCAGGGGGCGCTGCCCCGCCCCCAGCCCGTCCTCCGCCCCCTCCGTCGCTGCCAGGGGGCGCTGACCCTGCTGGGCCACTGCTCTCGCCTGGGCCTTCCCTGCCCCAGCGTCCCCACCAGCCATGCCCGAGGCCTGTCACAGAGATGGGGCGGCCGTGGGGGGACCCGGGGGCGTTGTTGGGGCGGGCGGTTCGGGGACCCACAGGCCCAGGAGAAAAGCCACGGGGGGAGCGGCGAGGGGGGAGCTGTGGGGGGAGGCGAGGGGGCTCGGACGTGCAACGGGGCCAACGGAGAGACTGAGGCCTGGGGGTGCCAGACGTGCCCCCTGGACACCCCGCCCCGCCCCAGGAGTTGACGGGCAGGCGGGATGGACCCGAGGGCGCCGGCGCCGGGGTGAGGGGTGAGGGCTCTGGCAGGAGGCCCGGGAGGCCCAGCGGGGGGCGGGGGACAGGTCGTGTGGAACCCGAAGACGCGGCTGGAGGGGGACGTGGCGCGAGGAGGCGCTGACCCGGCGCCCCCATCCCCAGGGCTTCGCGAGCGCCCTCCCGCGGGGCGGGGCGGGGAGTCGGCCTCAGGGCCGGCGTCGGCGGGGTTTGGGGGCGCGTGGAAGACGCTCCAACCCCTGGATGGGCGAGGCCATTCCCGGCGCGTTGTTCAGTCACCAGAGGTGGGAACCGCCTCAGTGACCAGCCAGGAACGCCCCTCTCAGAGACACACCCTGGGACCGCGTTCAGGAGGACGGGAGTGTGTGTGGGCCGCGGCCGCCTCTGCGCGCCTCCTGCGTCCTGTGTGCGTGTGTGTGCGTGTGTGTGCAGGTGTGCGTGTGAGAGTGTGTGTGTGCATGTGAATGTGTGTGTGTGCGCGTGCGTGTACATGTGAGAGTGTGTGCGAGTGTGTGCATGTGTGTGTGTGAGACAGTGTGATTGTGCGTGTGTGTGACAGTGTGTGCGTGTGTGTGAGAGTGTGTGAGTGCGAGTGTGAGCGCGGCGATCGGGCGCCGAGGGCGGTGACGCGCGGGCGGGTGCGGGCGGCTGGGGAGAGAAGTGACCTTCGGCGTCAGGGGATCAGGTGGGGAGTGAGAAGAGCCTGGCGCAGGGAGCAGGCGAGGCCCCACATCGTCCCCAGGCGCGCCTGGCTGGTGTGCAGCGGGCCTAGGGTGTGTGAGGGTGTCTAGCGAGGGGATGCGGTAACACATTCTCTGTGCGCACAGGTGTGTGATCTAGTTGAAACACGAGGTCAGCACATGTTGGCGACCCCTGAGGCATGAAGTGCCGAGACAAGAACACACCCGGGCCATGGCTGGAGACGGGACGGGTCGGAAGACCGGCCCCCGCGCAGATCAGGAACGTCTTTCCCGGGTCAGAGAAACGACGAGGCGGTCGCGGATGGCGGGTCTCTCCCATAAGCGATAACAAGGTGGCCTCTCCCATGTTTCTTCCCATTCCGCCCTTGTTTGACAGGTTCGCTTCTTGCGTTCCAAGCAGCTGAGAAAAGCAAGCTGGTGCCCACCTGACTTGGGGTGGCCCTTCCTCCTCCCCTTTGCAGCCCCTCGCCAGTCTTCCCCTCTGTCCCCTGGTAGACACACCCCTGCCCTCTGCCCAAGAGCAGGACCGTGTCTTTGACATGAGTCTGCTGCCCTTCTCGTTTCTCAGCAAATTCAACCACTTTCCTTGTGTTTGAGGCCGGCGTTCACTCACAATTGGGAGGGCCAGAGCCGGGAGCTGGATGCCACCTGGGCTCTGTCAGTCCCTGATTCCTGGGGAGGGAGCAGTAGCTCATGGCAGCGTGCCAGGCCTTCCCCATCTGCATCAGAGTGGGGGGCCTGGGCATCCCGGGTGGCATCCTGATCCCTGTGTTCAGAGGGAGTGCCCTCTCTGCAGGGGGTGGGAGAGTCCTAGCAGCTGTTGTTTTTTTCCTCCAGGGAACCTCACAAGGTCTCCCCAGGAGAGGCACAGCATTCTCTGCCCCCTGGAGTCACCATGCAGGAGATGGAACCTGGTGGAAGATGGTGGTCCTCAGGGGTGCACGCCAATCCCCTGACCTGCACACTTTTGTGAGGAATCGGAGTCCCCCTCAGCAAGGGAGTCCAGTTCCCCTCAGTTTGGGAGGGAGTCTATGAGTCTCCCCCAGTTGGGGCGCCTTTCCTGTGTCAGGCCCCGTTGAGTGGGAACTGGGGAACATGCAGTATTTTCATTTGGTGTCTGGTATTTGCAGTTTCCTTTTTTTTTTTTTTTTCTGGAAGCCAGGGATGTGGTTAAAATGGTGAGAGGTGCCATATTTGTTTCATCTGAAAGCCCCTTGGGGACAGTATTAAGTGAGTTGGGGACCTGTAGCTGCCAACCCATGTCTAAGAAGCAGCTCTTGTCACTGTTTCCCTGCAGAAGCCCTGTAACAGCTGACAGTTGGGGACAGACTGATGCTTTCCTAACACAAAGTCCAGGCAGTGTGCGCTCTTTGTCCACACTGGCTGGCTCAGGCATGAGTTCCTTGTGAATCTCCTCCCTTGCAGTCTCACCCTGACATCCAGGGTAAGCTCAGGCACTTTGGCCGTGGGTAACCTTGGACAACCCGGACTCTCTGAACACTGGCAGGTGGCTGGGAGGGCTGGATTGTCCCAGTGAGAGCAGTGGGCCTGGACTGGGGCTTCTACTTACCTTACTTGGTCCTCACTTTGTGCAAATAGTTTTGTGAATCTGAGCATTGTGTCTGTGTAAGGAATTCAAGCACGTATCCGGAAGCAGATCTTGGTTATATAGAAATTTGGTATTTTTCTTATTTTTATGTGTTTAGTCAGACAGCCAATTCAGTATCCACCTGTCATTGTGAAAATGGGATGGAAAGTAGGCTGAAGAGTGTGTTCTCCACTGGAAGGAGGCCTTTTCTTCCTCTGAGTTGGCTGGCCTCTTCTGATCACACTCGGGATCACACTTCTGGGATCACACTTCGGGATCACACTCGGGATCACAGTTGGTTTTGTCAAAATTACTTTGGAATTTCTAGTCAGCAATAAATGAAGCTTGGCAGTTGGTTTGAAAATTTCTAAACTTCTTATTGAAAATTAAAAATCACAGGTTTCTTTAAAAATCAAAGTTTTACTTAAAATAATTTATTCATCAAAAGCTACATAATAGGTTTCTGTAAACGATATACCTTGTCAAATCTTTTTCTTTAAAGATTTATTTAATTATACATACAAGAACTGGGGTACACACCAGAGGTGCGGGGCAGTGAGATGATTCACCAGAGACAGAGCGGGGAACAGAAGAGACAGATCTACTGAAATACACTGCTGAGGGGAGTAACGGGTAAGTGAGGAGCAGTCCACTGCACCGTGTGGGTAACACGTTGGGTGGCTGAGGAGCGAACCTGTGTTGTGGAGGCTGTGGAGCACTTCACAGTGCTGTGCTTCACTCCTTGTGCCATCAGGGAGGCCCAATCTATTTCTATTCCTTCCCTTTTCATGGTCCAGGTCGAAGGTGTCTTTTATCTATCCTAGGAGCAGGCCTCATCTGTGAGGTCAAATAGGAACCAGGACTTTATATAACAATTTGAATTTTCACTGCTTGTCTTTAAAATGGTTCCAATTGTGGGCTCTAGAGGTTTTAAAATGATTAAAATGGGACACTTATTAGAACATGTAAGTACTTCAGTTTCAATGTCAATTTAGAAACCTCCTTGATTACCAAAGGGAAAAAAACCAAAAAACTTAAATGGCTATATCGACTTAACCTGAAAAACTTAAGTTGTTTTAGGAATTAGTCTAGCTTTGTCTTGAAAAGGTATATCCTTCTGGTGAAACTGACCACCCATCCAAAATCTCTTCTAGGAATTTAAGGAAAAAGTGGCCTTAAAAAAACTCATAGGCAATATTCTGCCCCACTTTCTTTAGAACCTAAGGGCATTCTTACAAATAAAACTTGAGAAATGTTTTCTTATCTGAAAGAATTAGTTAAAAATTATTATTTAAGGGCCTCCCCTGGTGGTTCAGCGGTTGAGCACTGGGCTGTGAGGCTGCCCGCAACCACTGCAGCTCCAGTTCATTTCCAGCCACTGGCGAGGGTCCCAACAACAACAACAAAAAATTTAAAAAGTAAATTAATAATTGTTGTCAGTGTTGTCACAAATACTGGTAAAATATCTTTCTCTAAAAATTAGGGCAAATGGCCCAAATTCTAAATGAGAGATCTCTGTGTCTGTTTTTACCTTTGTGTCTTTTGTCTCGAGAGTGTTGCCAGTTTAAAATGGTGCCATTATATATTCTAAGATTGATTTATGTATGCATACAAGAGCTGGCATACAGGCCAGAGATGCAGGGAGTGAGAGGATTCACCAGAGATAGAGCAGGGAGCAGAAAGGTTGATTGACTGAAATACACTGCTGAGGGAGCAAGTAGGTGAGACAGGAGAGGTCTGACTCGCCTTGTGGGTTTCTCCCTGGCCAGCTGGGGATCGAACTCATGCTGCAGAGGCTGTAGATGGCTTCACAGTGCGATGCTTACAACCTTGCACCACCAGGGAGTCCACCACAAAAACAAGTTCAAAATGCAATGATTTAATTAAAGCACTGGTGAGCACCTTCACTGATTATTCCTCCCCTTGCCCAAGCAAAAAAAAAAATTAATTAATTAACAAAAAAATAAAAACCTCTGGTACATGAATTTGTTTCATTTGCAATGCTGCATTTTGAACTTCGTATCCTAACACAAAATAAATCTACTTCTGGTTTCTCTATCTTAAATCTGTTCTATCATTATTTAATACTTTATAGGAATATTTCTCTTATAAAACTAAGGATCTCCTAAGTTCAATAAAATGAAAACTTGACTACTTAATGAGGTTTTGGTTTATATTTTGCTTCTTAATGTAGGAAATCTAAACTTTGTTTATCATTTCACATTAAAAAAAAAAAAAGACGTGTTTATGTATGAGTTCTGAGGTGAAAAATGTGAGCCTGAGTTGTTCATTAGCCAATGTTATGTTGGACAAGGCCTGGGTGTGGACAAAAATTTCCGGGAGTGACTGAGGTAGTTTCTCTGGCCAGCCGCCTGACTTGTGGCAGGGCAGCGCCCCCTGGCGGCGACGGAGGGGACGGCGGGAGGAGGGCGGGGCTGGGCTGGGGGAGTGCAGGCAGGTGCCTCAGCCACTGAGGTCGCTGCTCAGAGACCCCGGGGACCTCACATTAGCACCCCTGGGCCCTGGACGCCTCGGAAGTCGCAGACACGGCGGGCCTGACCTCGAGGCCAGGTCTGTGCGGGGGTCTCTGGCCCGTCCCCCAGGGGGCCGCTGCGGCGGGGCCAAGAGTCTGCGAGAAGTGGGCGCGGGTGCGACCCTGTCCTGACACCCTGGGATGCCCGTGTTGTCCCAGGAATATTCTCTCTCCACCTAGAGTGCAGGAGGCAGACTTGTGAGGCAAGAGATCGGGGTGCTCCTCTAGGGGTGGGCGCCAGGAGAGACCTGCCCCTGCCCCTGTCCGCCTCTTTGCAGGCGGCTGCCCTGTGCGTGGACAGTGTCCGCGTCTCCAGGGTCCATCCACAATGTCACGTGTGGTCTTTTATTCCCGTCCGCGTTTTCACTGACATTAATTAAAAATAGCAAATACACGTCTGTGTGTAAATTCTATCCCCTCTTCATGAAATACAGCCCCTCCACCCATTCTAGAGAGGCCATGGCCTGAGAAGGTCAGAGTGAATGACCTTCACTGTGGAGCACTCCCTGGGACACCCTGCGGGATATCGGACTGGATTCGGGTTGGGTGGATTCGCTCTGGATTCCGACTGGATTCGCTCAGATGAGAGTAGCTTTAGATTACCTGTGTGGGAGCCTCTGCTCTGTGCAGCAGGGTTGGGGTACACACTGAATAGCAAGCAGGAGCGCCCGGAGACCCAGGATTGTGAAAACTAATGAGGAAGAGCAGCTGAAACACTTCTCACTAAGCACTAACTGAAGAATCAGAGATTCAATCACAGAACTTGGGAAGACAGATGGCTTCAATGCAAATAAACTATATTTTCTCCTGAGTAGATTTACACCTTAAAGTACCATCAACTGGCAGACACCCCAGCTCGGGTGTATGTCCTCTGTTCGGATCAGGCCCTGCTGTCCCTTTGCCCCAATTCGGCCCAAGTGACCCTCATCCCTACTTCCTGTGCACATGTGGAGGCTCCCAGCAACATCAGGAATTCCCCACTTAGCACTGATCAGGGCTGAGGACTGACACCCTGGGAGGTGTGACAAAACCATCAGGCTAGATCTGGGAAAAAAAATTATATTTTGGTTTCCCATTCAATTTAAAAAATGTAGGCTCTGGCCTGCCTGGTGGTGCAAGGGGTTAAGCATCAGCACTATGATGTAATCATTAGCTACTACATCAGGAATTTGATCTCTGGGAAAGGAGGTGACCCACATGGCAAAGCAGACCTCTCCTCTCCCCCAAAGCTCCCCTAAGCAGTGTATTTCTGTCAGTTGCCTATTCTGCTCCCTGCTCTCTCTGATGAATCCTCTCAGCCCAACACCTCTGGCCTGTACCCCAGTTCTTGCATGCACAAATAAATAAGAATTTTAAAAAATAAAAAAGTAAGCTCTTTGCCTTTTGACAGGAGACAGTGGCTCTGCAAGTGGATATTGGAATCAATCAACCCTGTGTGTATATACAATTATTCCCCACATATATCCTTGTTTATTCCTTTCTGTAATTTCAGAAAATGAAAAGGGAGCCATTAATGTATCTTCAAATTTCTGAAGATTACAAACTATAGGGTCCCTCCTGGTGATGCAGGGGTTAAGTCTCAGTACTATAAATCTATCCACGGCCACTGCAGGACAAGTTCGACCCTGTCCAGGGAGCTGAACCACATGGCTCATGGGGGTGGGACAGCAGCCCTAAGCAGTGTATTTCAGTTGATCTGCCTGTTCTGCTCCACACTCTGTCTCTGGTAATTTTTTCTCACTCCCTCTAATGCTGGCCTACATCCCAGTTCTTGTAGCATAAATGAATAAAATAAATATTTTAAAAAGATTATAAATTACAGCTTAGCACAAAGGATAAATAAAATATAACTTTTATAATAAAATTAACTCCAAAACCAGCTAGCTCTTTCTTTTGTTAAATCATATTTTAGAGTGTGTTTAGGGAAAAATAAATCACCAGAAAGGATCTATAATCATCAAACACTTGAACATAACCTGATTCCATTAAAGTAGTAACAGGCCATCTGTCACATTCAGTGTTTCTGTGGCATCCCTATTTGTGGGTGTCTGTGTCACATGTGGTAATAACCTCTATTCCTATGGGGTGATCACAAGATTTCCATGGAACAGGGGCAATTGGTTGATGTCAATGTAGAAGGGGACACATATTCTAGGTTTGCTCTTGGTGCTGTTTCTGTTGCATGCAACTGGGTAAATAGCATATTAAACAGGATGTCACTGATGGCTAGAGTCACTTGGATAGTTGAGGAAACTAGAGTAATTAGAAGTGGTGAGCTGCCCTTCCAGGGTTAAGGGAAGCCTCATTGTTGAAACACCTGTGTGCAAGGGTCCAGGATCGTATAAACGTGAAATTTCTGAATGAGTAAATGAACTTCATTAACTGGGTGAAGAAACACAAGGCCACACTATCATAATCTTCTTCTCTGACTAAGCACAAATGTGTGGCTGTCATTACAAGTGTTCCCCCTGCCTTTCAGGACAGTTCTCCACCTAAGTTTGCCACTAAGTGACACACAGGATTAACACCTGATTTCAATTTTGTCTGGTATCTAAAATTTAAATCAGTCATATGTTCATTTTATATCTTGACTCTTTCACTCAACAACATGTAGGCAAGGTGACCAACATATTGGATTTAGCTAGAGTCTCTGTATTTTCGCTGTCGCATAGTATTCCACCGAATGCAAAGTAACTACATCCTTCTGTTCTACATGCACAGTATATTATTTCATAAAATTTTATATCCATGCTGGAATAACACTATATTTGCAATTTTATATTGTTTCTCTTTCATTTAATGTTATAAGTATTTTCCAACTCATTGATAACTATTCAGAATGATTGTACCTAATTGCTACATTTACTGTCACATGTTTGACTGTTTCCTGGAGTTCTGTTGGAGATTGTTTCCTGTATTAGTACAAGAAAGTGCTGTTTAGCATCTTTACGGCTATACATTTTTATTTGTGTTCACAGCATTTCCTTAGGTCATTTCTCAAACACTGCATTACTATTTCTTTTAATGCACATGCATATATATAATATTCCAAATTCTAATAGCTGAAGTCAAAGTTCCCCACAGAAGGGCGATACACAATTTTGCTGAATGAGCGACAACCCCTATTTCAGCAGGTTCTTGCCTCCACATCATTCTGTCTCCCCATATTGAAGGCTCAGATGTCACACACTCCCGCTTCCTGCCCCCCCTCTGCGCGGGCCTCCCCCCTCCACCACTCGCCATGATTGCGTCTCTCCTTGGCCAGGCTGACCCGCCCCTCGGCCATGGCTCCATCCCCCTGCACCTCTGGCCAGGCCAGGGCCCTCTGCCCACCATTATCCAGCCTGGGCAGCACTGCCCCCCACAGTCACCAGGCTGCGCTCCGCGTCTCCTTGCCTGGTTCCCCCAAGAGCCTGTCCTTCCGCGGCCTCGCCCCGCCCCCTGCGTGTTGACGTCACGTCCCTGCGTGCTGATGCAGAGTGGAAGTGGCGGAGACGCTGGGCCCAGAGCACCCACCCTGGGGAGCAGGCCCGGGGACAAGGAGGGAGCAGCCCCGGGGGCCGCGCGCAGGCGGGGAGCGCGCCGGCTGGGGGCGGGGCGGGGAGAGGCAGGGAATAATGGGGGGCGGGACGCCCCGGCTCTCCCTGTGGCGGCAGCGGGTTCGGGCCTGTGGGGTCGCGGGTGAACAATCATCCCGTGTTTTCAGTCACGGGGCGCGACTTGCTGTGGAGTCGCGTGGAAATTCTACGTTAACGGCGTCGTGGAGACGCGGGGTGTTCGCCTCCCTGTAGTTGGGTTTTCTGAGCTTCAGCGCAGCAGGACGGGCGGGGCGCCCCGTGAGCCCCCGGGTTCTCCCGCTGGCCCGGCCCTGGGCCTGCCCCGACACCCGCCCCTGCAGCCCTGGCCCTGCGCCCGCTCCCGCCTCCCCCACTGCTGGGGTCTCCTCGGCACTCGCTGCTCCAGACTCGTGGTGAAGCTCTTGCCTGCGGGAGCCCAGTTTCTTCAGGAACCACCCGGAGCAAGAGGGAGGTGAGGACAAGTCGCTGCCGGTGGCTGATGCAGAGCGGGCCAGTCAGGGGACCCAGGGCGGGGCGGCTGGGGGTGGAGAGCTCTGCGCGGGTCATTTTGGGTCCTGGAGGAACGTGAGGGTCAGGTCGTTCCTGAATGTGAACCCGTGGGTGACCAGCGCCCCTGACCGAAAGCGTGTCCCCCGTGTTTGCTCCCAGCACTTCCCTGCTGCACTGGTCACCCCTGGGTTGGGTTTGCCGGGCACACCGCTGTGTGCCACTTATTTGTGTGCTTAATTTCTGTGAATTTAGAATATAATTTGGGGAATTATAAGTTTACAGTTTGTAATTTTCTCTGGGGCTGACACCCCCTCCCCACCCAGGTCCAGCAGGCAGGAGGGCAGTCGAGTCCCAGTCTTCCCAGGGCACAAGTTCTTACCCAGGCGGTTGCTGGCACCTGGGGCTCTGCATTTCTCACAAGGGGTCTGAGATGCTGCCCCTGCTGGTCTTGGGCCCGCATGTGAGAGCTGCAGTGCCGCTTCCTTGTTGTGCAGATGATGTGGTCATTCAGAGCCTGGAAGAGGGACCTTGGACCCCTGGACACTGCCTCAGGAGGTGACTTTACACTTACCTTGAAGAGAATCCAGGCTTTCCTGAGTCTTGAGTGACCAGAAGCCACACAGCCTGCCACAAGCTGGCTACAAGTGTTTGGTTTTCTAAAATGGGTTATTATTATCCAATCCATGCAGTGAAAGCAGTGGCCTTCTCTGCGTCACTAAAGGACACACCCCAAGAAACCATTCAGCAGGGTCAGCTGGGCGCTATCACAAACAGGGACGGAAATTTTCTCAATGGGGAGTTTTATTGTCTTTTTATTGTATATAGTTGTTTGATTTACAAAGTAATTATGGTCTCCAAAAATGAATTGGGTTACACATGAGAGGCAATACGAAGGCAGAGTGAAGACACTGGGCTCACCGCCACCATATACTCACAACACTGTACAGTCCAACATTGATGCCACAGAAAGAGAAATGGGTGACACACACCAGGAGAAGGGACCAGTGGCAAGAAACTGGGAAAACTTTAACTGACCTGCATCTACAGTCATACTGGAGGAGAATTAAACCCCTACAGATGTGGACTCGGGGACACAAGCCACATTGGGGCCTTTGGAGCCTCAGGACGTCCCTCAGCACTGGGCTCAACCCACTGGGTCATCTGGGAGGCCAAATATTTGAAGACATTGTACCAATTCTCTACAGCTAGGAGTGTTTTTCTGATGGTAGAAGGTACATAAATACTTCATAGCTATAGAAGCACACACAAGCCACACTCATGTAGACTCACATGCACACATTTGCACACCGTTCAAGACATGCACATACACCTAATGAAAATAGTGCAAATTCCTAATTCTATCACATAGCTAGCTCTGCTTCACACTCTGTCACACTGTCTTATCACCACATGAACCCTCTGACTTTTCTAAAATTTTCAAAATGCTTTCCAAAATTTTCTAAATTTTCTAAACCTTTCACTGCTTATTACAAGAATGTTAAAGAAAATTTAGGTCTCTGGCGTCCCATGTGTTGGAAGTTTGGGTGCAGTCATATATGGGAAGCAAACATGGTCGGTTTCATACACCATTTTAATGAGTCCTGGGGTAGACATTTTAACTAAATAATCCATTTCAGACTGTCTACTCCAGGCGGAGAAAGAGCATCCAGATGCCTTCACGCCCCAGGGCCCTGTAGGTAGAGTGGGTCACATGGAGATGCCCCTGCAGTGGGAACCAGTGTGTCCAAGGCGGACGCCTCCTCGAGCCCTATTGGACCTGTGTGGGAAGAGCAGAGCCAGTGAAGCCCAAGCACAGAGGAGGCTCTTTCCTTAGTGACACCCCCCCGAGGAGTGCTGCTCGGACTCAGATGCGACAAAGTGCAGATGGAAACCAGGAAGCCCTACCGAGGCATCACTCGCTGGCGGGTGAGCAATTCTCCAGCTTGGAATCTCTGTTGTGAAAAGGGGCTCAGTAGAGGGGGACTTCCTACCGTGGATGTCAGTCCCTGACAGTGCCAGTAAGCCCGAAGAGCTCCTGCATCATCTGTGCCGTCCGGGTGCCCAGGGGCCACCAGCAGGGCCTTCACAGGATAGAGCCTAAGATGGGGAAGCAAGGCCCTGGGGTCCCAGCCTCTGGCCCTGGGGCCTCTGGAGGCTCAGCCCGCACAGCTCCACTCCCATCCTGGGCCCTGCACCTGCTCAGCTGCCCCAAGCCCTCCTCTGCCCCCCTTCCCCTGCTCTGCTCTCCTCCAGGTGCTTCACAGGTCCCATTGCCCTACCGGCCCTTCATCTGCTCTGCTCCTGGGACTGCTGTGCTTGCAGACATCTGTGCTCCACGCCTATGGTCTCATGCTGCTCCTGGCCCCTCTGGCTGGGCCCAGCCCCTGACCCCTCTCCAGGGCTTCGGCCTCTGCTGCTGTGCTCATTTCACTATGGCCACTGAGTGGCTGCCCTGGAGCGGGGAAGTGAATTCTAGGGAGGTGCTGGTGATCATCTAATGCCCAGCAGGGTATACTCTGCTCTTGTGTTTTCTTCCAAAGGGTGGACAGAAAATACAACATTTTAAAATCCCCAGTAGGGTGAATGCTGCTCTTGTGTTTTCCTCTGAAGGGTGCACAGAAAAGGCAACATTTTAAAATCCTATTAAGGATTCTTTTAGCTCTGGCCTTGTCGCCTCCAAGGGTGGACTGGGAATGGTTTTCATGGCCCAGTGTCTCTGCAGGGGCCACCGGTGAGCTGAACAAGAGGCACATTCTTGGGGTTATTTGGGTGGTGCTGGAGAGCTGGGAGGCTGGGCTGGATGTCTTCCTAATGCTTTCCTGGCCCCCCTCCAGGTGGGGGCCTGGAAAAGTAGTGTTGGGCCACAGAGCTTCCTCCTGCAGGGGGCCTGGAAGCGATGTGGTGTTGGGCCCCCATGTCTCCCACAACACGGGCCCTGACCTGGAGGCCATGCTGGGCTTCCAGGCATCTGGCAGCAGGGTCCCTGAGCTGGAAACCGAGCTCTGAATGCTGGTATCCTCCTGCGGGATGCCTTGCCCGGAGGTCGTGGTGGGCTTCTGGGCGTCCTGCTTCGGGGACAGTCCCACCCGCAATTTCTCAGGCCCCGAGACCTCTGGCTGCCAGTGGTCCCTCCGGTATCGGGGCACAGTGGGCCCCATCGGGACTGAGGAGCTTTGGGGAGATGGTGGGGTCTGGCCCCTCCTCGTCCACCCGCTGCCTGGAAAGCAGCTTGAGGAAGGTCCCCATCACAGGGTCATACCTGCCCTCCAAAAGCGCCCTGTCATTGACCTCTTTCCAGAACCCCAGGCGGACCATTGCTTCCATTGCAGCCTTGTGCTGGCCGGGGATGGCTCCCGGCAGGGGAGTCCATTTGTCAGCCCCACCCAGGGGTGCTGGATTACACTGTCCAGGTTGCTGCCACTGTGGGGGTCAAGCTCATCATCTTCCTCAGCAGGTCCCGGCACACTGAGAGAGGTAGTGCGGCTCATGATAGACGCCGCTCAGCTCCCTGGCCCACAGCTCCCCGAGGCTGGTGCCCTTGAAGTGCAGCTTCCCGGTGACCATGTACTAGATGACCACCCCCAGGCTCCAAATGTCCGCCTCGCGGCCACTGTACTCCTTGTGATGGAGAATCTCGGGGGCCACGAACTGCGGCTGCCACAGGGGGTCTTGAGCAGCGCTGCCTCAGAGAACTGGGCACTGAGCCCGAAGTCTGCCAGTTTTATAGTTCGGTGCTGGTCCAGGAGCAGATTCTCTGGCTTCAGGTCCCGGTGCACAACACCCCTGGCATGGCAGTGGCTGAGCGCTGCCAAGATCTGCTGGAAGAGGCAGTGCGCCTCCATCTCCCCCAGGTGCCTGCACTTCAACAGGCAGTCCTGCAGGTTGCCCTCCTGCACGCGCTCCAGGTATTTTACCTCATCCTCAGTGTACAATACCTGGAAGAGCTGAAGAACGTTCGGTGCCGAAGGACTTTCATGCAGGCCACCTCGCGGGCCAGGAACCTCTGAGGCGTGCCAGACATGGGGATGACCTTTATGGCCACCTCCATGCCCATTGACAGGTGCTGCACCAGCCTGACCTCGGTTTGGGCACCCTCCCCCAGCTTGCGGAGCATCACATACTTTCTCAGGGCCATTCCCTTGGCAGACGGGCGCATCTGGGCAGTGAGGGCAGACCTGCTCCTAAGCTCGCAGGCCCTGGCTGGCTAGAGCCCTTGGCACTAGCTCCGCTACCTGATTAACAAGTGCACTATTAGCCTAGAGCTAGTAGTACGTGAAAAGGATCCCCGAAACTAACTAAATGCTACCCGCGCTGACTACTCTACCGAAACAATAAGGACGCCAACTTACCTCTACCAGAAACACTAACTATGCTAACCTAACTAGGATACTAATACTAACTAACTATGCACTCAAAAATGAAAACACAACAAAAAAATTAACAAAGATAAATATTTAAAAATATAATAAAAAACAATAACAAAGTAACCACTAAAGTAAACAAGAACACAGACAAAATGAACAAACCACAAGTGAACAAACAATTACAAACTAACAACTAAAATAAAAAAAAAACAAGGGAAAAATCACAAAAAAAAATAACAACAGGAGGGAAAATGGGGAAAATAAAAAAAATAAAAACAAAATAATAAAATAATAAAAAGATAAAATAAGAAATAAAACAATAAAGGGAAATAAAAACAGAAATAAAAAATAAAAATAAAATAACTAAAATAAATAGCTATAATAAATAACTGAATAAGAAATAAACAAAGCAAAAGCAAGCCAACACGACTCTCTCTCCCTCCGATTCCACCGTCACGTTCCCAACACTCCTCGCTCTACCTACACCTCTGCAGGCCGCGTGGGGGCTTAAGTAGGCTCCTCGGGTGACGTCACAGAGCTCTTTGTGGTGTCAGAGCAGAGGCCACGCCCCCGGCAGAGGGCACCCCAGGGGCCATTCACCCTTCAAGGGACAGCACCCGCCAAGAGGTGTGTGGACAGACTCCCTGGAGACTGGACTCCACCCCATTCCAGAAGCCCGCGGGGCGCTGGCGAGGCCGCGTCCTCTGTGGCGAGCACCTGTCCCAGGATTTGGCTTTTAGGGTCTCTCCGCACAGTCCCCCTCAAACCCTGATGTGTCTCACATGACACGACACATCCACGGGCATAATAAACAACACCATGTTGGGAGCATGAGACGCGAAAGAGTCCGCTCTTCACACCCCGACACTGAAAACTCTCTGGGACATGGTCCCCCCGTTTGGCCCACGAGCTGCGTGTGGCCCTCGGCGTCCTCGCAGGCCGGAGGCCGGGGCGGCTCCCAGGGCGGCAGAGGCTGTAAAGCGGGCCCCGGAGTTGGTGTCCGCCCCAGCCCCCTGCAGTGCTGTGGGGACACCCCCTGACCTGACTCAGCTGGGGCTGGGGGCAGCTGGGGCTGGTCAGCTCCCCCCGAGATTTCTGGTTGAAAATATCTGTGTCTGGGGCTCCCGTTGGCGCAGCGGTTTGAGCGCAGCGCTGTGGGGCTGTCCGCACCTCTGCAGCGCCGGTTCGATTCCCAGCCTGCCAGGGAGGCGAGCAGACCTCTCCTTTCCCACCCGCCGCGCCCCTCAGCAGTCTCTTTGGTCCGTCTGCCTGTTCTGCTCCCCGCTCTGTCTCTAGTGAATCCTCTCACCCTCTCGCACCTCTGGCTTGTACCCTGGATCTTGTATAAATATATCCTTAAAAAAAAGACTAAAAAAAAAATCTGCTTCTTGCTCGAACTCGGGGTCGGGGAGCAGAGGTTGGCAAAGGCCAGGTCCAGATGCTGTGGCCCTGCGCCCTGCGGGGAACAGCCTGGCTTCTGGAAGTGGTGGGTTCGCGTGAGCAGTGGGGTCCGCTGCTGCTCAGGCTGCAGGTTCCCCCCGCCAGGCCAACCCTGATCACTCACGCACAGCATCTGCTGAGGACCAGGTCTCCCCTGAGCAGCCTGGGGCGCGGCCAGAGCCCCGAGGCTCAGAGCCTGGGCTCGGGGGTTGGGCCAGGTGGTCCCAGCACCACGTGTCCCAGGCCCGGAGGGCGGAGGGTGTCATCCTCTCGGGGGACAGGACGCCCAGGGCAGGTTCTCTTGGTTCCGCCCCGCAGGGATCTGCCCCAGCAGCGGCCAGGAGAGGCCGTGCTGCTCCTCCTGCGACCACCGCTGCTCCCGGCTGCCACTCAGAGAGGTCGCTGCCTCTCCCATGTTGGGGGCGCACTCGCGGGCCCGTTCCCGTCTTTGTCTTTCTCCACAACCTCCATGGCGGCCGCCTCAGGGGAGTCCGCCCTCTGCAGCCGCCTGTGTCCACACCCGCCTCAGCCTCAGGGGCTGCAAACCCCACGAAGTCTCCGCATTCACTATCGCCTCTGAGAACCCACGATGCCCCCACCATCCTAGGATGCTGGGCGTCACGGGCCAGGGCTGCGGCCCGGCACTGGTTCGTCCCCTTCCTTCAACCTCCCCCACACCCAGGGAACAGGGAGAGCATCAATCAGACCATCCGCTCGCTGGCCTCACGCCTTCCCGTGGCCCTGCTGGGCTTGGCACTTCCCCAAAACCCCTTTGCACAGGCGTCCCTGCCCCGCTGGCCTCAGCCCTGCCCCACCCGCCTCCCCTCCCTGTCCAGCCCTGCTGGGTAAGCTGCCGTTCTTTCTCGTTTTTAATTTTATGTATATTTACATCATTTTTCACTTTTGCCAATGTATGCATTTTCACCTTGGTTATGGTCCCAGTACAATTCCCAGCCCCCTTGTTTGATCCTACTCGCTCCTCCCTGACACGGTAGTGTGTCTCTGGCTTGTAGTTGCTGTTGATTGTGATTTTTACTTTATTATAATTAGTATTTTCCTGGTCCCTTATTTAGGTTTTCTAAATCCCTGCTATGAGTAGGACCATCTTGTATTTTTCTTTTTCTTTCTGGCTTATTTTGCCCAAGCATGACCCCTTCTAGCTTCATCCATATTGCTGCAAATGGCATGAGTTTATCTTTTTTGATTGCGGAGTCATATTCCATTGTGTATATGCACCACATCTTCTTGATCCTGTCATCTATTTTGGGATATTTGGGTGTTCTTCTTTCTGCCACATCGTGTTGCCACCTGGGGCATTTGCTCTTGTTCTTGCAGAATCCCCAGATGTGCCTACCACTCTCTGACCTTGCTTTCCTCCAACCCACATGTCATTTCTGACCGCCGTGCAGGCAGGTGTTACACATTTCTTCCTGAACCACATCCTCTCCTCCCTTCACAGTGTCATCTTCACCTAAATCATACTAACATGTTTTCAGAATTTCATGCTAGAATGGAATTCCCTCCTGTGTCTTGAGCTCCTGACACAGTTTTGCTTATGGCAAGAATGCTGTTGAATGACCCAAAACCAGTCCTAAAACAAGAACATTCTAAAGAACAGTACATGTTGACTGTCCCCTTGCCTTTTTAAATGGGAACATTTTCTCACTCTCCATCAGGAAATTGATTCAAACACTTTGACTAGGGAAACTTTGTTTCAAGTAATATTTCAAAGTACTTCAAATGACAAATGTCATGTGCGATGTCATAAACGTTTACATCATTAGCCACATTGAATTTTTTTGCTGTATTTTAACCTGTTGGCTTAATTTTAGAAGTGCCTCACAGTCCAAATCAGTGTCAATACCTATGTCTAAACATACAAGGAATGCAGATGGGGAAAGAAGAAGCAAAACTATCACTATTTGCAGACAATACGATGATAGACACCGAGAACCCTAAAAACGCCACAGAAAAACTACTCAAAATAATCAACCAGTTCAGTAAAGTAGCAGGATTCAAAATCAACACACAAAAATAAGTAGCCTTCCTATGCACAATCAGTCTGCAGAAGAAGAAATCAGGAAAACCATCCCTTATATTACTGAAACAAAAAAATCAAATACTTGGGAATGAACCTAGTGAAAGAGGTGAATGGAGTGCAGCACTGTGAAGCTGTCCGCAGCCTTTGCAGTGCCTGTATGATCCCTGCCAGCCTCAGAGCTTCCCCCATGGCGTGGCAGACCTCTCCTGTCTCGCCCGCTGCTTCCCTCAGTGGTGTATTTCTTCAGTCTGCTTGTTCTGCTCCCCACTCTGTCTCTGGTGAATCCTCTCACCCTCCCTTGCCTCAGGCCTGTACCCCAGTTCTTGTAAGCATAAATAAATCTTTAAAAAAAGAAAAAAAAAACATTATTGAATTTGCTAGCATAGTCAGTCATAGTGCTCTCATGACCTTTGTATTTCTCGGCTTCAGAACCTTCATAGATTTGAAGACCCCCGGAGACCTCCGCAGAGACCCCGCTGCTCACCTGCCTCAGGCCCTGCCTCTGGCATCTCCTGTGAAGAGAACCTGGGCCTCAGCCCAGTCTCTGCTGGCTGTTTGCAGTTGGCGGGCGCCAACACCCCAAGAGCTGGAACACTGGTGTCGTTGGCAATACCCGCGGGGCCGGGTGCTCACCTGCCTGCTCCCTGGGGGCTGGCGCCTGTTTTTGGCCTCCTTGAGAACTCTCGATGGCCCAGTATGTCTGGCCCGGCATCTGGTGTGGTCCAGCCTGGTCTGCGGACTGTTGCTCTGGCCTCTGCCCATGCGGGCTACCTCCCCGGGACGTGGGGATTTGGTCTTGATCCATGGGTTCACCCGTGCTGACCCCCTACCTGTCCACTGCCCAAGACCATGGACCCCTGGGTGCTGCCAGCCACAGCCCACAGGCCCACGTAACAGGGCGTCCCCTGTGTCCCTGAGGTGCAGGACACCAGGGCCCGAACGGGAACGGGGCCAGTGGACCCGCATCCCTGGAAGGTCGTGTGCCGGCCGGAATAGAGGGGCGGGGGCATCTGCTTCATTGACAGGCCCGTGGGGGCAAGGCCCTCCCCACATTGTCTGCAGAAACTCCAGAATCACTGTCAGTTTCTGGGGCTGCAGCTTCCGGGACTGCTTGTCAGGGTGGGTCCCTCATGCTGGCTCAGGCCTCTGCCTTCCCTACTGTGCCTACAGGGGAGGGTCCCAGCGTGCCCACCCACGAGGTCCTTTGTTGTGTGTGACCCTGACCTGGAGGGCCTGTGAGGACTCTGGGAGACCACACCCAGGAGAGGGCCCCCCACTCTCTGGTGTCAGAGCCCGAGGCACACCCACCGAGAGGCTAAGCTGGACAGCGCCGCTGCGGGTCTGACCCCCACTGTAAGGTCACCACCCGCCTCTGTCAGACACGCCCGTTCACATGTTGTTCCCTTTCCAGGTGCTGAGGTAAACGGCCTTTTGGAAAAAAATAATGCTGAGACACGAATAAACCCATGTCAGAATACCCAGGTTCTTCCCCGGCTCACTCCTGGGGGTTTCTTGGTCGCCCTTCCTCCCCCACCCCCGACTCCACACCCCATCACCCCGCCAGGACCAGGGGTCCCCGAGGGTGGTGGTGACTTTCCCAATTCCTGTGGACGGGCTTATCCTGGCTCTGACACCGGGGTCACCTGGTCCCCGCGGGGTCAGGGGTGATGGGACTGAGGGGGGACCAGGTCTTGCCCACGGGGCCTCCCGGGCCCCTGACTCGTTGACCCTTGGGGTTCATTACCGTGGCTGCTAAGAAGCCCACGGGGACAAGACAGCGGCCCGGGGAGCCCCCCGAGCAGTGCGCGAGGACGCATCAGGCCAGGGCATGGGAGGGGGAAGTCTCAGACACCGCGGCGGGTCTGTCTGTTGGAGTGTCGGTGGGGACCAGGCGAGAGCCCCGGGCTTGGGAGCCCTGAGCGTGTGGCTGTCGCCATGGGGTGGACCGTCCCTCCTGCCCTGACCATGGCCGCGCCTGAGCCCTGTGGAAGTAGCTGCAAGAGAATCTCCTCAGCTACTCGGGCATGGGGAGGGGCAGAACAATGACTGGGAGGGCAGGATGGGAGGTCACCCTCTCAGCGCATACGAGCAGGGGCGAGGGCCAGACGGTCATCAGACAGTGACACGGGGCAGGGACTCCCCACCCACTGCCCTGATGAAGGACATGGCGCCGACCAGGAGCAGACTCGGGGCCATCAGTGTCCACTTGGTCCCAAAATGTACACCTGGAGCTGCGACTGGCCAGTGTTTTGCAGGGACTCGGGGCTAAGACCCCACAGGCTAGATTTGGGGCATCCTTGACAGTTCATGTTCCTGAGGGTTCTTGGGGGTACTGCTCCTGAAAGGTGCATGGACTAGGGCCTGGGGATGGTAGAGGATGGGCCGGGCTCAGGGTTTCAGGGGTGCCCATGCACAGGATGAGGTGAGACCGGAGGAGACTGCTCAGGGGGTTGAGGTCAGTTGAACTCTGCCCTTCAGCATCTCCCACAGGTGGCGTGAACAGCGTGGCACCTGCAGGTCACAAGCTGGAGAGGCCGAGCAGAGCAAGAGCTGAGATCCCTGTGGGGGGATGCTAGAAAGGGTGCACAGAGACGTCAGTGGGCAAGGACAGCACTGGTCACCTGCAGAGAGACACCGCGGGTCCAGCACTGTCTGACAATCATGGTGTTTTATTCCTCTAGACTTTCATGCAGTGATGGCTCCAGGGGTGGCCAACCTCAAGGCCGTGACAGAATTCATCCTCCTGAGGTTCCCCACCCAGGGGACCATGGGCTTCCTTGCACCCGCTGCTCTTCTCCCTGGTCTACCTGTGCGCCCTGCTGGGGAACATGCTCATTGTCCTCATCACCACACTGAACTGGCACCTCCACACCCCCATGTACTTCTTCCTGAGGAGTCTGTCCTTCTCAGACCTCTGTCTCATCTCAGCCACGGTCCCCAAGTCCATTGTCAACTCTCTGAGGCACAGCAGCTCCATTTCCTTCCTGGGCTGTGTTGCCCAGGTCTTGGTGATGGTTATGTCAGCTGGTGCAGAGATGCACCTGCTCGCGGTGATGACCCTTGACCGCTATGCTGCCATCTGCCACCCCCTGCACTATGATGTCATCATGAGCAGGGACAGGCGTGTGCAGCTGACAGCTGTGTCTTGGCTGGGTGGGGATCTCCAGGCTGTGATGCACACAGCTGGAACCTTCTCCTTGTCCTACTGCGGGTCCAGCGTGGTACACCAGGTCTTCTGTGACGTCTCCCAGTTATTATTTCCTGCTCAGGAAATTTAATGAGAAAACTTGTCCCCATTCTCATTACTGTGGTGTTAGATTCCTGCTGTTTTACTTTGTCATTTCCTATGTCCACATATTCTCTGCTGTCAGGAAGAACCCATCCACAGAAAGGAAGGACAAAGCCTGCCTTCCCCACCTGCTGGTTGTGGTGCTGTTTCTCTCCTCTGGATTCTTTGCTTATCTGAAGCCGACCTCAGGGACCCCGTCCATGTCTGACCTGGTCATTTCTATCTTCTATACGGTGGTGCCCCCCACCTTTAATCCCGTCATATACTGTCTGAAGAACCAACCCGTGAAGTAGGCTGTGGGGAGACTGATGAAGGGGAGACTCACCCAAATGTAATAGGGAAGACAACTTCATGACTCCATTATGAGACACGCATTTTAAAATTTCACACAATACTGGTCTTTATGTTTTTCTAAGTTCATATAATTCCATTGTAAAATTAAAAAAAAATATATGCTCATTTTTAAATTATATTTATGATGACTTCATACAGTCTGATGCTCATATACTCTACATAAATGATTTTTCCTCTTTTTAACACTTAGGTACACTGTGATATTCCATGTGTACTGGAGGGAACTTCCAGACACTCTGCGTGTCTCCATTTCTGTGCTCCCAGCCGAGAGAGGTGATGGTTGGGTTTCATCTCAGGGGGTCAGCAGAAGTTCTCTCACTGGGCAGCATGTCCACTCTAAGGCGGCTTCCCCTTTCATGTCACTGACATTCTCGGGCACGTGGGTAGGGACCTCGGGGAGGACAGAGGCTCCTTTACTTGGTGAGTGAGGCCTTCACAGCATAAATAAGGCCTTTGGTCCAAGTTGGGATCTGAGTAGTCACAACCTTCTGTGGACAAAAACCCACACATGTGACATGGTGGAGACACTCCTGGAAGCTCTGGTGGGTGGGTGCTACAGGCATTTACCATAAACACACTCAGTGCACGGTGGGCACCAGAAATAAAAAAAGTTAAGTTCATGTGCACTGTAATTACTAAAAAAAAAACAAAATGCATTGGGTGGAAATTTTTGAGAAGCAATAAGAAAACTTAGCAAGTTTCTATGCTCTAAACAAATTAATAGCTAGTAGCCAAACTCATATCTAATATTTCCAGAAATGTGTTAGGGATGCCATCCATGACCTCACTCCACACTTTACAGGAGTGTTGTCCCCATTTATTTCATCACTAGATTGGGCAGGAATGGCAGAACAATGCCCTGGCCGGGCAGGTCATAAAGAGGAATCATACCTAGAATGTCTGCATTTTTTATGAACACGTTGAAATGAAAAACCTCATCAGATTGACGTACAATACAATAATATTATCATTCAGTGTACACATAAATAAAGAATTTGAAGGAGATTTCAATTTGGGAAGTGAAATGCCCCATGATTGTCACTTGCTGTCTGGCCTCAGGTCCTCTCTGCTGACTGCATCCACCTTTGCTTTCCTGCCTGTGACATCCTACATTTGAAAATTACACACCAAAATATTTTATGATGAATATGTAGTCCCAATTGGATGTCAGACATTTAAGTCATTCTCACAGAGTTCACCTTGCGAGGCCGCTAGTCAGGCCTACCTTGCCTCCAGCCCAGGTGAGACCCATGTGGGCACAAAGCAAATAAGGTGGCTGCCAGGAACGGTTAGAAAATGGCAACATCTCCATCTTTGAAAGTGTGGGATGACAACTTCATACTCTTCTTTTAAGTGATAGGCAGTTTTAATTTTTCTGCCAATAAATGACTTTCTTCATATTAATTATTGGTATTGTTATACTTTATAGGTGTAAAGTTTTGGGATACAATAAGAATCCAATATATGTATTGAGTTAAGAACCTGAATCAGAGCATTATAACATTCACTGAGACTATTCAAGTCATTGTATAGCATAATTAAAAGATGTAAATTAATAAAACATTAAACACCTCAAGTTTGTTTGAATTTAGACATTTAAAATTGTTGGACAACCTGTTATTATACATTTGAGAAATCCAGAGAGTCCAAAAAAAAAAAACAAATTAAATTAAAATATGAAGAAGAGAAGTTGAGAAAGCAATCCTATATGTAATCACAAAATTAAGTACCTAGGAGTAAACCTAAAAGATGGAAAATTGAAAGACATTCTTAAAATAAATAGGAAATTGCTGCAGGAGGCCTTGATGCCCCAGCCAGATAAGACACTGGCAAGCAGCGAAGCCAAAGGGCCTCACACCGTGGGGCCGAAGCCAAAGGGCCTCACACCGTGGGGCCGAAGATTCCTTGTGCCTCACACCGTGAGGTTGAAGATCTAACATTCCTTCACTTTTTGTTCTTGGTTATAAATAAGAAAAAATTTCCCAAAAAGGTACATTAGGCACTATATTATATGCATCAGTATATTGCAAATAAACGGCATGGAAAATTAGAAACTAATTATTAAACAATTTGGCCTACTTGACAATGGAAGACAACTTATTGAATATGCCTGATAAGCATTACAATACAATAATCATAGCAGGTCCTTCTATTTTGTTTTCTCTTGAAGTTTCTTGGGAAAGTTTTTAATATGAAGCTATTTGAGTTAAGGAGTTTCTAGGTAGAAAAAGTTCTGATAGCTGAACTGCAGCTGGTCTCCGGCTGAAGGTCATGTGAATAGAATAGTCCTTTGATGCTTAGGCTTTAGCTGATAGGGATGCACTGGCGGTTATTCACTATTTTCAATAATTGTCTAAATGAAAAAATAAGTAGCTTTAATGTTAGGTTTGGTTTATTATCTGTTAACCTTGAGAGCTGCCGTCTAGCTGAGACCTGTAGGGGCCAGTAGTCTATGGGAAACATAATATACTAATTGTTTATGCTTTACACTTGATAATGTATTTTCTTATTATTATTACTAATAATGAATAAATAAAGACCTGCTGAGTCTCTCAGCAGAAGATACTAGCACCTCACCAAGTGTCAGTGTCTCCTCATTCTACCTCATTCCCCTTCCCCTCAGCCCTTAAGTTTTCAGTTCTTTCGTTTTCGCCTAGGCTGTCTCATCCTTTCAGGAACCCCTGACAAGACGTTTTGCCGGAGGCTGGTCCCCGGCAAGTGGCGCCCGGAGCAGGGACTTGAAAGGTAAGATTTCTTTCCCGTGCGGGGACGGCTAGGATCTGCTCCATAGGGTAGGGCGCATACCCGCCTGTAGAGAAAGCAGGTTTGAAGGGAGCAGTAAGTCAGAACCGTAATAAGGCCAGTGAGTGTCTTATTACGTGATAAGGCGAGTGAGTGTCTTATCGTTGAGAAGCAATGGGCCATACTGAGTCTAAGGAAAGAGGACTCTTTATTGATATAATTAAGTATACTCTTGCAAAGAGAGGACTTAAAACCTCTCATGCACAATTGGCTAGTTTCCTAAATTTTGTTGAAATGTGTTGTCCTTGGTTTCCTAGGGACGGTACTCTGGATGCAAAAACTTGGGCCAAAGTAGGAGAGGAAATGACATCCTATTATACTCTCCATGGACCAGAGAAGGTCCCCATTGATGCCTTTTCATTGTGGGGTCTGTTGCAAGACATGCTAGATCAAGGGTCTGAATTGGAAAAGATCGATAAAAAGCTCAGGGAATTACGGCTACCTGAGCCTACTGCTTCCTTATCCTTGGAGGACATTAAAGGGTCCTCGGCTGACAGCCCGTCATTAACAAAACAATTGCCTGAACAAATAGATTGCTTTAGCCAAGCTGGAGGCAAAGCAAAAAATGCAAAACCAAAAGTAAAACAGAAATTGGCCAGCTGCATTAAAGAAAGTGATTCGGATTCTTCGGATGATGAAATTGTTTTTCAAAAGTCAAAAATTGATTCTGGAGCCAAAGTTGACCTCTCTACTGAAGTGTCGGCTCCTTCTCATGAATCTATTCCTAAATCTGATTTAATTTCCAGCCCGGACTTGGCTAAGATTGTTAAAAGATATATCAGTGATTTGGCTAGAGCTAAGATTGATCTCAAGCCTTGTTCTGCAAATATACAATCAGACCCCTTTGAAAACGCAGAGCCTGTGTCCAGGTCAATGCCACAAATGTTGTCTGGTGATTTGGTTTGTATGTCTAGAGCTGGTTTTGCTGGTGCAGTGAGACAAGCAGAAGAAAAAGGTGATTTTACCTTTCGATGTTTTCCTGTGCTCAATGTAGACAATGACCATGAGCAGCCTCAATGGGAACCCCTTCCCTTTGAGCTTTTAAAGGAATTGAAAAGAGCAACTGCCAATTACGGGGCTACATCTCCTTATACCTTGCAACTCGTAGAATCAGTGGCCAGTCGCTTCCTCACACCCCTTGATTGGCAGATGACGGCTAGGTCTAGTCTGTCTGGTGGAGATTATTTGTTGTGGAAGGCAAATTTTGAGGAGGAAGCACGGAGGATGGTAAAGAAATATAATGATAGAGGAATGAGAATGAGAAATGATAAAATTCTGCTTGAAATGGTTTTGGGTTAAGATGATTGGTGTGAAAACAATGTGCAGATTCGTATGCCACCTCCAGTCTTTCGTCTCGTGCGTGAAGCTGCAGTTGCTGCATGGAGCCGGTTGCCGGCTGGTGAAGTGAAAACCTCTGGCCTTGCTAACATTAAACAAGGGCCTGAGGAATCTTATCAAAACTTTT
Source organism: Talpa europaea (assembly GCF_964194135.1). Classification (NCBI taxonomy): domain Eukaryota; kingdom Metazoa; phylum Chordata; class Mammalia; order Eulipotyphla; family Talpidae; genus Talpa; species Talpa europaea. The sequence goes on from NC_140075.1 coordinate 17,647,214, forward strand.
TATCACGGTTAATGGATGCTGTCCAAAAAACTATACCTAATGCTGAGGCGGCTCATATTATAACTAAACAGCTGGCTTTTGAAAATGCTTCACCACCGTGTCAGGCATTGTTAAGACCCATTGTACGAACGGGCGACATTAATGAATATGTTCGAACCTGTTCGGAGGTGACACCCTCGTACCTTCATGGTGTGGCCATTGCGGCTGCCTTAAAGGGACAGACCAGCAGCCAATAGTTCGCCTCCCTTGATCAACAGAAGGAAAAGAGAATAAACAAAAATTTTGGAAATTGTTTTTCTTGCTGACAGCCAGGGCATTATAGTAGAAATTGCCCAAACAAAGTAATCTCTATGCCGCCTCCAGCCTTGCCTCAACAGTCTGACATGCCTGTTGCAACAAATAATAGTGAAATTCCTTCTCAAATGATATTTCCAAAAACTATCTGCCCGCGTTGTAATAAAGGATTTCATTGGATGAAGGACTGTCGGTCTAAATATCATAGAAATGGCACATTGTTGCCACCAAATGAAAAGTTTACTGCGGGCACCAATCCTACTGTTTTTTCAAAAAACATCTCACAGTCAAAAAACTGGGTAAGGGGCCCGACCCAGGCCCCTCAAATAATTGGGAACCTAAACGACCAGAGCGGCGAACAATTTCTGATCTCGTCCGCAGGGCCACAGGCGGAGCGGGCTTGGACTTGCATTCCACCTCCGCCGCAATATTAACTTCTGATCAATCTTACACCATGTTGACAACTGGGGTGTATGGGCCCCCCCCTCCGGGTACAATGGGGCTTGTTTTTGGCCGAGGTTCTGCGTCTCTGCAAGGCATAAAAGTAATACCGGTTGTTGTTGATTCTGATTTTACTGGTGAAATAAAAATTATGCTGGAGCCTCCAATACAAACTATACAAATTCATCCAGGACAAAAAATTGCTCAATTACTTTTACTGCCTCTGATGTCAGTTGGCGATAAAATTGCATCCAATGAACCACAAAGTGATTCCAGTTTTGAATCCAGTGACATGGCTTTTTGGGTCCAACAAATTAAAGGCAATAGACCGACCAAAGTTATAAGAATTCAAGGAAAAGCAATTGAAGGATTGTTAGACACTGGTGCTGATGTTACTTGCATAGCAGGGCGTGATTGGCCTAATGCCTGGCCCACAAAGGCTACGCCTTCTACTTTGGTCGGATTGGGATCAGCACAAAACGTGGCAAAAAGTTCTCAAATTTTAAATTGGAATGATGGAGAGGTGTCCGGGGCTTTTCAGCCTTATGTTGTCCCATCTCTTCCTATGACATTGTGGGGAAGAGACATACTCTCTCAAATGGGAGTACTCCTATTTAGCCCCAATGATAAGGTAACCGCTCAAATGTTACAAATGGGCTTTGACCCAAATCAAGGTTTAGGAAAAAGGTTGGAGGGCCGAGTATTTCCCATTGAGGTTGCTCAGAGAGAGCCACGACAAGGCCTGGGATATGGATCAAATTTATAAAGAGGGCCATTGCAGAGGTTACAGCCGACCCAATTGTGTGGAAAAATGATGACCCAGTATGGGTAGAGCAATGGCCCCTGACAGAGGATAAAATCCAGGCTGTAACAACTTTGGTTCAAGAACAACTGATGAAAGGGCACATTCGCCCTACTACCAGCCCATGGAATACTCCCATATTTGTGATAAAAAAGAAATCAGGAAAATGGAGATTGTTACAGGACTTAAGAGCAATAAATGTCACTATGCAAGATATGGGATGCTTGCAACCAGGTTTGCCATCACCTGTGGCCATCCCTAAAGATGAACATGTTATTGTTATTGGTTTACAAGATTGCTTTTTTACCATTCCTTTACATCCCCAAGACTGCAAAAGATTTGCATTTAGTGTCCCATCAGTAAATTTAAAAAGGCCATTTCAACGGTATGAATGGAAAGTTCTTCCTCAGGGCATGAAAAACAGTCCTACTTTATGTCAAAAATTTGTGGATATGGTTTTGTCATCCTTTAGGGATGAGTACCCTTCCATTTACTGTGTTCATTATATGGATGATATTTTAATAAGTAATGCTCAAGTGGACTTGTTAAATCAGGCCTTGGCCCGTCTGGTAAATTTGCTGCAAAGTTATGGACTTGTGGTGGCACCAGAAAAAATTCAAACTTCTCCGCCAATTAATTATTTAGGAAGAATTGTTCATTCTTTAACTGTGACACCACAAAAACTGCAGTTACGAACAGACTCTACAGACATTAAATGATTTTCAAAAACTACTTGGAGACATAAATTTGATAAGAGCTCATCTGCAGCTAACCACTGCTGATTTACGTCCACTGTTTGATGTATTAAAAGGTGATTCTAATCCTAATTCCCCTAGACAATTAACACCTGAGGCTACACTAGCCTTACAAAAGGTCAATGATGCACTCAACAATCAACAACTGTTGCGGCTAGACTATAGTAAGCCTTGGGAGTTCATAATTTTGGCCACCCCACACACACCAACAGGTGTTTTGTGGCAAAGGGGCCACTGGAATGGTTACATTTACCAGTTACTGCAAAGAAGGTTGTTTGTCCCTATGCTTCCCAAGTGGCTGCATTAATTGTTAAAGGAAGGCATAGGAGCGTTGAGCTTTTTGGCCGAGAATTTCCTGTTCTTGTTTTACCTTACAAGAAAGAACAACTTAATGACTTACTTAGTTTAAGTGATGACTGGCAAATAGCCCTGCAATCTTTTTCGGGTGAAATAAAGTTTCATTTGCCTCCCGATCCTGTGCTTCATTTCTTTAAGAAACAGGCTTTTATTTTTCCAACCATTGTTAGTGCTGTGCCTTTGCCAGAACCTGCTGCACTTGTGTTTACGGATGGCTCCTCCAACGGTAGAGCTGCTTTCGTTATTAATGACAAACCAGAGTCCATCCAGACAACAGAAACCTCAGCCCAAAAAACTGAATCATTTGCAGTTCTCACAGTATTTAAAATTTTTCAAAATCAGCCATTTAACCTTTTTACTGATTCCCAATATGTAACCAGATTATTTCCTGATATTGAGACTGCTATAATTGCTGATGCTAAAACTACCATTGCTCCACAGTTATTGGAGCTGCAAACTTTAATAAGATCTAGGACATCCAGAGTGTATGTTGGCCATATTCGTGGTCATTCTAAATTACCAGGTCCTCTAGCTCGTGGGAATGAACTGGCCGATTTGTTGACTCGAGCAGCAGTATTCACAGTACAGGAGGCAATTAATGATCATGCCCTTCATCACCAAAATGCCGCTTCATTGCGTAAACAATTTCATCTAACTCGAGAAACAGCCCGAGAAATTGTTCGCAAATGCTCGGTTTGCCCCACCACTCACCCTTCACTTCCGATGGGGGTGAACCCACGAGGCCTCGGACCAAATGATCTCTGGCAAATGGATGTCACTCATGTTACTAGTTTTGGGAGACTCAGTTTTGTCCATGTTTCCATAGATACATTTTCTCATGTTATTATGGCTACTGCCCGGACAGGAGAAGCTTTTAAAGATGTCTCTCAACACCTAATGTTTTGTTTTGCCTACGTAGGCAAACCTCGTGCTATTAAAACTGACAATGCTCCTGTATATACATCCTCTGCCTTTAAGAAATTTTGTGCTTCATTTCAAATTGCTCATTCTACAGGAATTCCTTATAATCCACAAGGGCAAGCTATTGTTGAAAGAGCCCACCAGACTTTAAAGTCTCAAATATATAAACTACAACAATCTGATTTTAAACATAGTTCGGCTCATCATATTTTAACTCATGCAATGTTTGTCATTAATTATTTAAATTGTGATTCTCAAGGGATGTCACCAATTAATAGACATTGGGATCCTGACCAACTGGCCCCTAAACCTCAAGTTATGTGGAAAGATCTCCTTTCCGGAATATGGAAAGGCCCTGATGTGTTATTAGCAAATGGGAGAGGCTATGCTTGTATCTTTCCACAGGATTCGGACAGCCCAGTTTGGATTCCTGACAGACTGATCCGGCATCATGTCTCAAAAGCCTTCACCGACACGCCCCCCGTCAGACAACCGATGCTCCAAGATGCGTAGGTGCAGCCCTCTGGGACACCACCCACCTCCTCCAAGATGTCATCGCTCCAGATCCCCTGTTGGAAGATTGTCCTCTTCCCTGCACCACCTTCGGGTTCGTAAGACGTCTCATCGTGACAATTGGAATTTGCTCAAAAATCTAGCCTCTAATTCTAAACAGCTACTTATGCAGCAAAATACACGCATCACCCCAAAGATTATGTTCCTTGCCGTGCTAATCTTCTCATATAGCATATCACCAGCTTCTCTTGCTTCTCTCACGCCTTCTGTTTCTTATTGGGCTTACATCCCAGATCCCCCCTTTTTCCATCCCACTCCTTGGGGATTTCCCTCGCCCCGTGTGTACACTAATTATTCTGATTTACTAGGTGGAGATTCAGACTCTTGTTTTATTTAAAAGCACTAATAACTTTTCTTTTCAGGGACGCATGGATTCGCCTCCTATGTGTTTTACATCCAATCCTATCTATATGAAGTCTCAACTACCTGGCTGCCTACCTATTAATGATAAATATTTTTTGACAGCAACTTCAAAGCCTTCCTCCTCCGGACTTAACCGTGATTTATGGGTACTACTTATATCTCTCCTTGGTCCTCGCAGCACTAATGAAAACATAACTCGAGTTTCAGTATCCTCCACTCTCCCAGCCTGTTCAATTTATAACTCAGATAATTCCCAGAATATTGTTAACACAAATCACAGATTTCCCACCTGGCATAATTGTAGGTTTCCCTCTGCAGGAATTCGTTTCCAGCCTTACCAGACTAATCTTTCTATTTATGATTTTTCAGTTTTTGGAGCAGTTACATCTGCCACTAATGTCCCCAAGGATTATAGGTTTCTTCTGCAGGATGCGCTCATCTACAACCGGTCGAATCGCCTCATCCCACCCCTTGAACCTATCACTCGATGGTATTCAGCGGGATGGATTACTCCCACCTACATCATCAATACTTCGAATGGTTCCCGTGCATACCCGGACTTATTTCGCCTCCTTGCCGCCACTTCACCTGTGCTTTTTCGCCGACCTGGACATTCTATTCATGCTGTCACCGTGCGGGCTTGTGTGGGCCCCCCTCATGCCCTCCTCATTGAGGGCCCCGGACATTTAACCATTACTTATCATCACCATACTTTTCATGTTAATTGTACTGGCTGTATTCTCACCAACTGTATTACCTCTGTTGGCTCATTGTCTAAAGCTACTTTTGTTATCTTTCATCAACCTCCTTATGTCATGCTCCCTGTAAGCTTACAACAGCCGTGGTATGATGACATTGGACTGTATGCTCTTCAGCTTGTGGGACAGGGACTGCGTCGCTCCAAAAGGTTTGTAGCGGCGCTTATACTGGGTATTACGGCACTTATTGCTATTATTAGTTCTGTTGCTGTTTCTACTACTGCTCTCGTACAACAAGTTCATACTGCCTCCCATGTTAATGATTTGTCTCGTAACATCACACATGCTTTGATTATCCAAGACCACGTTGATAATAAGTTTGAAGCTCGTTTAAACGTTCTTGAGGAATCACTTTTACATATTGGCAATCAAATTCAACACATAAAAACGCATTTGACTACCAAATGTCATTCTGATTACAAATGGATTTGTGTCACTCCACATGTTTATAACTCTTCTTCTATTTCTTGGAATAATGTCAAAAATCATTTACTGGGTGTTTGGAATAATACAAATGTTTCCCTGGACCTTACTGCTTTGCAGAAAGATATTAAGGCAATTAGTTTAGCTCATGCTCCCTCCTCCACACCTGCAGAAGTTGCTGCTTCCTTCCTGACTTCCTTACAACATTATACCACTAAAGCCGCCTGGTTCCCATCATTTATTACTTTAGGTATTGTTTTGCTTGTCACCATAGTTATATTGGTACTCTTCCCATTGTTTATTAAATTGCTTTTCCATGCTATCAATCAGACACGTGTTGAATTACAAACTATGCAAATGATGGCCAAAAACAAAAAAGGGGGAGGTGCTGCAGGAGGCCTTGATGCCCCAGCCAGATAAGACACTGGCAAGCAGCGAAGCCAAAGGGCCTCACACCGTGGGGCCGAAGCCAAAGGGCCTCACACCGTGGGGCCGAAGATTCCTTGTGCCTCACACCGTGAGGTTGAAGATCTAACATTCCTTCACTTTTTGTTCTTGGATATAAATAAGAAAAAGTTTCCCAAAAAGGCACATTAGGCACTATATTATATGCATCAGTATATTGCAAATAAACGGCATGGAAAATTAGAAACTAATTATTAAACAATTTGGCCTACTTGACAATGGAAGACAACTTATTGAATATGCCTGATAAGCATTACAATACAATAATCATAGCAGGTCCTTCTATTTTGTTTTCTCTTGAAGTTTCTTGGGAAAGTTTTTAATATGAAGCTATTTGAGTTAAGGAGTTTCTAGGTAGAAAAAGTTCTGATAGCTGAACTGCAGCTGGTCTCCGGCTGAAGGTCATGTGAATAGAATAGTCCTTTGATGCTTAGGCTTTAGCTGATAGGGATGCACTGGCGGTTATTCACTATTTTCAATAATTGTCTAAATGAAAAAATAAGTAGCTTTAATGTTAGGTTTGGTTTATTATCTGTTAACCTTGAGAGCTGCCGTCTAGCTGAGACCTGTAGGGGCCAGTAGTCTATGGGAAACATAATATACTAATTGTTTATGCTTTACACTTGATAATGTATTTTCTTATTATTATTACTAATAATGAATAAATAAAGACCTGCTGAGTCTCTCGGCAGAAGATACCAGCACCTCACCAAGTGTCAGTGTCTCCTCATTCTACCTCATTCCCCTTCCCCTCAGCCCTTAAGTTTTCAGTTCTTTCGTTTTCGCCTAGGCCGTCTCATCCTTTCAGGAACCCCTGACAAGACGTTTTGCCGGAGGCTGGTCCCCGGCAGGAAATGCCCAAAAAATGGAAAGATAACCCCTCCTCATGGATTGAAGAATCAGCATTACAAAATATCCATCAGACCCAAAGCAATTTACACTTTCAATGCAATCCAAATGAACATTTCGATGGTATTCTTCACAGATATGAAACAAATAATATATATATATAACCACAGAAGAACAGAACCCAAAATATTCCTGACAAAAATGAGGAAGTATGGAGGCAGCACATTCGAGACTCAAGTTAACACAACAAAGCTCTAATAGTTAAAGCAGCATGGCACTGGGACAAAAGCAGACACAGACCCTGGAATATAACGAGGGCCCAGGAACCCACACTCATCAGGATGGACAGTGACTCTACGACAGAGGCACCAGAGCAGGCACTGGAGCAGGAAAGTGGGGATATGGTGCTGGGAGAAGCAGACAGACACACACAGCAGAGTAAAGCAGGTCCAGCCCCACCCCCTACAGAAGAGTAAACTCAAGCAGATAAATGCCTGTTTCCATGTGTGACGTCACCATTGTCATGCAACAAAACTAAGGATATGACACCATGAGCAGAAACCCTAATATTCTACTCCATTTTGTTAAGGGAAAAAGCAAATTATTCCAACAAAAGGACTATTCTAATGTAAGTGCAGGGACAAGTGCTGTGGTGGAAAAGAACTGCAGGATACACAATTTCAGAGACGAGTAAAGTTTCTCTTCCCGCAGGGCTGGTGACCCCCATAGTCACTCACTTCTGCTGGACGTCCATTGTCTTTCCGCCCCACTCCCCCTCCCTGTGCTCCCTCCTGCCTCTCTCCATGTCCCTTCACTCCTGCCTCAGGCCTTTCCACATCCACCCTCATGCCCATCCCCAGGACCTCTCTGTGAAGGGCACATGGGGAGTGACGGGCGACTGTCCAGCTATCTAGACAGGGACTCAGGGCACTGTTATGACTGATGGTGCCCACCACGGTGGACCCTACAGGTGGGGAATGGAACCTGGACATGAGGATTTATCTATTCACTTCCACAGAGGCATGAGTCAGACAAAAAATCACATCTACACACCAAGTGTGATAATTAGTCGCTGAGATGCACTGCAGGACACTCCAATTAACACAGTCAAGTAAATACACACATTCCCTCGGGAGGAAGGTCCCTGAGGGCTGGTATGTGAACAGTGTCCAACACATGGACACCAGCTCCAGATCTCAAATAGCCCAGCCCTGAGGCCCTGCTTTGTCCATGAGGTGGTGCAGGATGGGGTGGAACATCCTGTGAGTGCTCAGAGGCTCCCCTTGAGCCACGACCATGGAGTGAGAGGCCGGGATGCCCTCTGTCCGCACCATGGGGACAACCTCAGGACAGAGACTCGATGGCAGCTGGATCTTTCCCCCAAGACTGCAGGTATCTGCCCCCAGCCATTTGCAGAGGAGAATCCACTCACATTTGAAAGTTTTCAAATTCAAGCTTAATTCTAGACTTGAGAATGAGCCTAGGTAAACTATTCATTTTCTAAATCATGACAACTAATGCTGAAGGTGCCCACGTTGCTCAATGTCCCACTGCCGTATCAGCCTAGTGAGACTCAATGAGAGAAAACATCATTTTTCAATTTAGGATGGTCTATGATATTGACTTAACACATTGATTATATTAAAATAATTTGATTTATGGGAGATGTGATGATTAATTTTAATACCGAGGATATTAGCATCAGCACGATCAGTGTGTTTTGAATACTAAACAAAAACTGCTGCTGGTCCTGGAGCGCGCACAGGGTGGGTGACCAGCAGGACTACCTGTGCAGGTGCGGGCACCTGGGGGAGATGGAGGCGCACCGCCTCTTCCAGCAGATCCTTGCCACGCTCAGCCACTGCCATGCCCGGGGCATGGTGCACCGGGACCTGAAGCCGGAGAACCTGCTCCTGGACAGGCACTGAAACATAAAACTGGCAGACTTCGGGCTCAACGCCCAGTTCTCCAGGGCAGCGCTGCTCAAGACCCCCTGTGGCAGCCCGCAGTTTATGGTGCCTGAGATCATCCGTCACCAGGAATACAGTGGCCCCGCCACAGACATCTGGAGCCTGGGGGTGGTCCTCTATGACATGGTCACCGGGGAGCTGCCCTTCAAGGGCACCAGCCTCGGAGAGCTGCGGGCCAGGGTGCTGAGCGGCGTCTACAATGAGCCGCACTACCTCTCCCAGCAGTGCCGGTACCTGCTGAGGAAGATGATGATGCTCGACCCCCACAGCCGCAGCACCCTGGACAGCATCATCCAGCACCCCAGGGTGGGGCTGCACAAAGGACTCCCGCCCTGCCTCGAGCTGTCCCAGGCCAGCACAAGGCCGCGATGGAAGCCATGGTCCGCCTGGGTTTCCGAAAAGAGGTCATAGACACGGCGCTTTTGGAGGGCAGGTATAACCCTGTGATGTGGTCCTACCTCATGCTGCTTTCCAGGCAGTGTCTGGACGAGGAGGGGCCGGACCCCGCCATCTTCCCCAAGCTCCTTAGTCCCAAAGGGGCCCACTGCGTCCCGATACCAGAGGACCACCAGCAGCCTGAGGTCTCGGGGCGCGAAATCTTGAGGGTGGGACTGTCCCCGAAGCAGGACACCCAGAAGACCCCCACCACCTCCGGGCTAGGCATCCCACAGAAGGATGCCAGTGTGCAGAGCTCTGGCTCCGGCTCAGGGCCCCTACTGCCGGATGCCTGGAAGCCCAGCATGGCCTCCAGGTCAGGGCCTGTGCTGCGGGAGGCCTGGGGGCCCAACACCACATCACTGACAGGTCCCCTACAGGAGGAAGCCCTGCGGCCCAGCACCACCTTGCTAGGCCCCCAGCTGGAGGGGGGCCAAGAAAGCATTAGGAATACCGCCAGCCCAGCCCCGCAGCTCTCCAGCACCACCCGAATAAACCCAAGGAGGAACCTCCTGTTCAGCCCACCCCCTGCAGGGACACTGGGCCATGAACATCATTCCCAATCCACCCTTCAGTCCAGCAGAGGCTATAAGGCCAGAGCTCATTGAATCCTTAATAGGATTTTAAAATGTTGTATTTTCTGTCCACCCTTTGGAAGAAAACACAAGAGCAGAGTATACCCTGCTGGGCATTAGATGATCACCAGCACCTCCCTAGAATTCACTTCCCTGTTCCAGGGCAGCCACTCAGTGGCCATAGTGAAATGAGCACAGCAGCGGAAGCTGAGCCCTGGAGAGGGCTCAGGGGCTGGGCCCAGCCAGGGGGGCCAGGAGCAGCATGAGAACATAGGCGTGAAGCACAGATGTCCGCAAGCACAGCAGTCCCAGGAGCAAATCAGATGAAGGGCAGTGAGGGCAATGGGTCTGGTGAAGCACCTGAGGGGAACAGAGCAGAGGAAGGAGGGATAGGAGGGCTTAGGGCAGCTGAGCAGGTGTAGGGCCCGGGATGGGAGTGGAGCTGTGCGGGCTGAGCCTCCAGAGGCCCCAGGGCCAGAGGCTGGGACCCCAGGGCCTTGCTTCCCCATCTTAGGCTCTATCCTGTGAAGGCCCTGCTGGTGGCCCCTGGGCACCCGGACGGCACAGATGATGCAGGAGCTCTTCGGGCTTACTGGCACTGTCAGGGTCTGACATCCACGGTAGGAAGTCCCCCTCTACTGAGCCCCTTTTCACAACAGAGATTCCAAGCTGGAGAATGCTCACCCGCCAGCGAGTGATGCCTCGGTAGGGCTTCCTGGTTTCCATCTGCACTTTGTCGCATCTGAGTCCAAGCAGCACTCCTTGGGGGGAGTGTCACTAAGGAAAGAGCCTCCTCTGTGCTTGGGCTTCACTGGCTCTGCTCCTCCCACGCAGGTCCAATAGGGCTTGAGGAGGCGGACGCTGTGGACACACTGGTTCCCACTGCAGGGGCACCTCCAGGTGACCCGCTCTGCCTGCGGGACCCTGGGGCGTGGAGGCATCTGGATGCTCTTTCTCTGCCTGGAGGAGACAGTCTGAAATGGATTGTTGAGTTAAAATGTCTACCCCAGGACGCATTAAAATGGTGTATGAAACTGACCACATTTGCTTCCCGTTTATGACTGCACCCACACTTCCAACACATGGGACACCAGAGACCTAAATTTTTTTTAACATTCTTGTATCAGCAGTGAAAAGTTTAGAAAATTTAGAAAATTTTGGAAAGCATTTAGAAAATTTGAGAAAAGTCAGAGGGGTCACGTGGTGATCAGACAGTGAGACAGGAGTGTGAAGCAGAGCTAGCTGTGAGTATGGAATAAGGTATCTGCACTATTTTCTTTAGGTGTATGTGCATGTCTTGCATTGTGTGCAAGTGTGTGCATGTGAGTCTACATGAGTGTGACTTGTGTGTGCTTCTATAGGTATGAAGTATTTATGTACCTTCTACCATCAGAAAAACTCTCCCATCTATATAGAATTGGTAAGATGTCTTCAAAAATAGGGCCTCCTGGAGGGCCCAGAGGGTTGAGCCCAGCACTGAGGGAAGTGCTAAATCTCCAAAGTCCCCAATGAGGCTTGTGCCCCCGAGTCCACATCTGTAGGGGGTTTAATTCTGCTCCAGTATAACCGTAGATGCAGGTCAGTTAACGTTTTCCCGGTTTCTAGCTATTGGTCCCTGCTCCTGGTGTGTGCCCTGGTCACCCATTTGTCTTTCAGGGGCATTGATGTTGTCCTGCACAGTGTTGTGAGTTTATGGCGGCAGTGAGCCCTGTGTCTTCACTCTGCCTCTGTATTGCACCTCCTGCGTAACCCAATTCATTTTTGAGACCATAATTACTTTGTAAACCAAAACAACTAATTACAATAAAAAGACAAAAAAAAAAAACCATTGAGAAAATTTCATTCCCTGTTTGTGACAGAGCCCAGCAGACCCTGCTGAATGGTTTCTTGGGTGTGTCCTTTAGTGACACAGAGAGAGCCACTGTATTCACTGCATGGAGTCGGTTAATAATAACCCATTTTAGAAAACCAAACACTTGTAGCCAGCTTGTGGCAGGCTGTGTGGCTCCTGGACACTCAATACTCAGGAAAGTCTGGATTCTCTTCAAGGGAGAGTGTAAAGTCGCCTCCTGAGGCAGTGTCCAGGGGTCCAAGGTCCCTCTTCCAGGCTCTGAATGACCACGTCAGCTGCACAACAGGGAAGCGGCGCTGCAGCCCTCACATGTGGGCCCAAGACCAGCAGGGGCAGCCTCTCAGACTCCTTGTGAGAAATGCAGAGCCCCAGGCGCCAGCAACCAGTTGGGTAGTAACTTGTGTCCTGGGAAGACTGGGACACGACTCTGCCCTCCTGCCTGCTGGACCTGGGTGGGGAGGGGGTGTCAGCCCCAGAGAAAATTACAAAATGTAAACTTATAATTCCCCAAATTATATTCTAAGTTCACAGAAATTAAGCACACAAATAAGTGGCACACAGCGGTGTGCCCGGCAATCCCACCCCACGGGTGATCAGTGCAGCAGGGAGGTGCTGGGAGCAAACACGGGGGACGCGCTTTCGGTCAGGGGCGCTGGCCACCCACGGGGTCACACTCAGGAACCACCTGACCCCCACGTTCCTCCAGGACCCAAAATGACCCGCGCAGAGCTCTCCACCCCCAGCCCGCCCAGCCCCAGGTCCCCTTACTGGCCCGCTCTGCACCAGCCAGCGGCAGCGACTTGTCCTCACCTCCCTCTTGCTCCGGGTGGTTCCTGAAGAAACTGGGCTCCCGCATGCAAGAGCTTCACCCGAGTCTGGAGCAGCGAGTGCCAAGGAGACCCCAGCAGCGGGGAAGGCGGGAGCGGGCGCAGGGCCAGGGCTGCAGGGTGGGTGTCGGGGCGGCCCAGGGCCGGGCCAGCGGGAGAACCCGGGGGCTCACGGGGCGCCCCGCCCGTCCTGCTGCGCCGAAGCTCAGAAAACCCAACTAAACGGAGGCGAACACCCCGCGTCTCCACGACGCCGTTAACGTAGAATTTCCACGCGACTCCACAGCAAGTCGCGCCCCGTGACTGAAAACACGCGAGGATCGTTCACCCGCGACCACACAGGCCCGAACCCTCTGCCCCCCACAGGGAGAGACGGGGCGCCCCGCCCCCCCCCATTATTCACTGCCTTTCCCTGGCCGGCCACCAGCCAGCGCGCTCCCCGCCTGCGCGCTGCCCCCAGGGCTGCTCCCTCCTTGGCCCAAAGCCCTGCTCCGCCAGGGCGGGGGCTTCAGGCCCTGTGTCTCCGCCACTTCCGCTCTCCGTCAGCACACAGGGCCATGACATCAACACGCGGGGGGCCGGGTGAGGCCAAGGAAGGACAGGCTCGCGGGGGAGCCAGGCACGGAGACGCGGCGCGCGCCCCCTGGTGGCTCGGAGGCGCGGTGCCGCCCAGGCGGGATAATGGTGCTCAGAGGCCCTAGGCCTGGCCAGGGCCTCAGTGGGGATGGAGCCGGGGCCGAGGAGCGGTTCAGCCTCGCCATGGGGAGACATAGCCGCAGAGAGTCGAGTCGTCTAGGGCGGAGGCCTGCACAGAGGGGGTCAGGAAGCAGGAGTGTGTGAAGTCAGAGCCTTCAAGATGGTGAGATGTATGACGTGGAGGCAAGAAACCCGTGAAATAGGGGTTCTCGCTCATTCAGGAAAATGTTGTATCGTCCTTCTGTGGGGAACTTTGATTCAGCTATTAGAATTTGGAATATTATATACATATGCATGTGCATTAAAATAAATAGTAATGCAGTGTTTGAGAAATGACCTAAGGTAATGCTGTGGACACAAATAAAATGTATATCCGTAAAGATGCTCAACAGAAAATTCTTGTACTAACAAATACAGGAGACGATCTCCATCAGAACTCGAGCGAACAGTCAAATACATGACAATAAATGTAGCAATTAGGTACCATCGTTCTGAATAGTTATCAATGACTTGCAAAACACTTATGTTATAACATTAAATGAAAAAAAAGATACAAAATTGCAAATATAGTTTTATTCCAGCATGGATATAAAAATTTTATGAAAAAATATACTGTGCATGCAGAACAGAAGGGAGAAGTTACTTTGCATTCTGTGGAATACTATACAACACCAGAAATAAAGAGACTCTAGCTAAATCCAATATGTGGGTCAGCTTGCCTACATGTTATTGAGTGAAAGAGTCAAGAAATAAAATGAACATATGACTGATTTAAATGTAAGATACCAGACAAAATTGAAATCATGTCTTAATCATGTGTGTCACTTAGTGACACACTAAGGTGAAGAATTGTCATGAAAGGCAGGGGGAATTCTGGTAATGACAGCCACACATTTGTGCTTACTCAGAGAAGTTTTTGATAGTGTGGCCTTGTATTTCTTCACCCAGTTAATGGAGTTCATTTATCATTCAGTAATTTCACGTTTATACTATCCAGGACCCTTGCACACAGGTGTTTCAACAGTGAGTCTTTCCTTAACCCAAGAAGTGCAGCTCACCACTTCTAATTACTCCCGTTACCTCAACTATCTGAATGACTCTCAGCCATCAGTGACATCCTGTTTAATGTGCTATTTATCCAGATGCACGCAACAGATACATCACCCAGAGCTAACCTATAATATGTGTCCCCTTCTTCACTGACATCAACCACCTGCCCCTGTTCCATGTAAATCTTGTGATCACCCCATAGGAATAGGGGATATTTCCACATGTAACACAGACACCCACAAAAAGGGATGCCAGAGAAACACTGAAAGTGACGGATGGCCTGTTACTACCTTACTGTAATCAGGTTATGTTCAAGTGTGTGATGGCTATAGATCCTTTCTGGTGATTTCTTTTTCCCTGAACACGCCATAATATATGATTTAACAAAAGAGAGAGCTAGCTGGATTTTGGAGTTTATTTTGTTATAAAAATTATATTTTATTTATCCTTTGTGCTAAGCTATATTTTATAATCTTTTTAAAAGATTTATTTTATTTATTTATGCTACAAGAACTGGGATGTAAGCCAGCGTTACAGGGAGTGAGAAAAATTCAGCAGAGACAGAGTGGGGAGCAGAACAGGCAGATCCACTGAAATACATTGCTGAGGGCAGCTGCCCCTCCCAGATGAGCCATGTGGGTCAGCTCCCTGGACAGAGTCAAACTCCTCCTGCAGTGGCTTTGGATAACTTTATAGTGCTGAGACTTTGCCAGTGAATCACCAGGGGGGACCCTATAGTTTGTAATCTTCAGAAATCTGATGATACATTAATGATTCTCTTTTCATTTTCTGAAATTACAGAAAGGATTAAACAAGGATATATATGGGTAATAACTGTATATACACATAGAGTTGATTGATTCCAATATCCACTTGCAGAGCCACTGTCTCCTACCAATAGGCAAAGAGCTTTCTTTTTTATTTTTTTAATTCGTATTTATTTGTGCATGCAAGAACTAGGGTACAGGCCAGTGGTGGTGGTCTGAGAGGATTCAGCAGAGAGAGCAGGGAGCAGAATAGGCAACTGACAGAAATACACTGCTTAGGGGAGCGTAGGGTGAGAGGAGAGGTCTGCTTTGCCATGTGGGTCACCTCCTTTCCCAGAGATCAAATTCCTGATGTAGTAGCTACAGATTACATCATAGTGCTGATGCTTAACCCTAGCACCACCAGGCAGGCCAGAGCCTACATTTTTTAAATTGAATGGAAAACCAAAATATAATTTTTTCCCAGATCTAGCCTGATGGTTTTGTCACACCTCCCAGGGTGACAGTCCTCAGCCCTGATCAGTGCTAAGTGGGGAATTCCTGATGTTGCTGGGAGCCTCCACATGTGCACAGGAAGTAGGGATGAGGGTCACTTGGGCCGAATTGGGGCAAAGGGACAGCAGGGCCTGATCCGAACAGAGGACATGCACCCGAGCTGGGGTGTCTGCCAGTTGAATTAGTTAAAAATTATTATTTAAGGGCCTCCCCTGGTGGTGCAGTGTTTGAATTCTGGGCTGCGAGGCTACCTGCAGCCTCTGCAGCACCAGTTCATTCCCAGCCACGGGCGAGGGTCCCACCCAAAAAAAAATAATAAAAGTAAATTAATAATAATTGTTGTCAGTGTTGTCACAAATACTGGTAAAATAACTTTCTCTAAAAAATAGTGCAAATGGCCCAAATTCTAAATGAGAGATCTCTGTTTTTACCTTTGTGTCTTTTGTCTCCAGAGGGTTGCCGGGTTAAAATGGTGCCATTATATATTCTAAGATTTATTCATTTATGCATACAAGAGCTGGCATACAGGCCAGAAATGCGGGAAGTGAGAGGATTCACCAGAGACAGAGCAGGGAGCAGAACAGGTAGATCGACTGAAATACACTGCTGAGGGGAGCAGCAGGTGAGACAGGAGAGGTCTGCCTCGCCATGTGGGTTTCTCCCTGGCCGGCGGGGGATCGAATTTGTAATGCAGAGGCTGTAGATTGCTTCACACTGCGGTGCTTAACCCCTTGAACCACCAGGGAGTCCACCACAAAAACGAGTTCAAAATGCAATGTTTTAATTAAAGCACTGGTGATCCCCTTCATTGATGTTTCCTCCCCTTGTCCTAGCAAAAAAAAAAAAAAAATAATAATAATAATAATAATTAATTAACCAAAAAAACCTCTGGTATATGAACTCGTTTCATTTGTAATGCTGCATTTTGAACTTTGTATCCTAAGACAAACTAAAGCTACTTCTGGTTTCTCTATGTTTAATCTGTTCTATCATTATTTAAATTGTGGAATATTTATCCTATAAAACTAATGTTCTAATAAGTTCAATACAATGAAAACTTGACTACTTAATGAGCTTTTGGTTTATATTTTGCTTCTTAATGTAGGAAATCTAAACTATATTGTTTATCATTTCACCTAAAAAAAAAAAAAAGACGTGTTTATGTATGAGTTACCCAGTAGAAAGGAATAACAGCATAACAGCTCTTACAATGTCCTGAGGTGAAAAATGTGAGCCTGACTTGTTCATTAGCCAAAGTTATGTTGGACAAGGCCTGGGTGTGGACAAAAAGTTTGGGGAGTGACTGATGGAGTTTCCCTGTCCAGGCACCTCACTTGTGGCAGGGCAGCGCCCCCTGGCGGCGACGGAGGGGGCGGCGGGAGGGGCCGGCTGGGGTAGCGCGGGCAGGTGCCTCAGCCTCTGCTGTCGCTGCTCAGAGAACCCGGGGACCCCACATCTGCCGCCCCGGGCCCCCTGGGCGCCTCGGACCATCGCGGACACAGCGGGCCGCACCCGAGGCTGGGTCTGCGCAGGGGTCTCTGGCCGGTACCCCGGGGGCCGCTGCAGGGGGCCAAGAGTCCCCGAGCAGCGGGCGCGGGTGCGACCGCGTCCTAATGCCCTGGGCATGCCCGTGTCATCCCAGGAACATTCTCTCTCTGCCTAGAGTGCAGGAGGCAGACTTGTCAGAGGTAAAAGATCCGGGTGCTCGTCTGGGAGGGCGCCAGGAGAGACTTGCCCCTGCCTCTGTCCGCCTCTCTGCAGGCGGCTGCCCTGTGCGTGGACAGTGTCCGCGTCTCCACGGTCCATCCACAGTGTCACGTGTGGTCTTTTATTCCCGTCTGCGTTTTCACTGAGCTTTTCAAAAATAGCAAATACACGTCTGTGTGTAAACTCTATCCGCTCTTCATGAAATACAGCCCCTCCCCCCATTCTAGACAGGCCATGGCCTGAGTGAATGACCTTCACTTTGGAGCACTCCCTGGGACACCCTGCGGGGCATCGGACTGGATTCGGGTTGGGAGGGGCAGCAATCAGGTGAGAGTAGCTTTAGATTTCCTGTGGGGGAGACTCTTCTCTGTGCAGCAGGGTGGGGGTACACTCTCGAGAGCGAGCAGGAGCGCCTGGATCCCCAGGATTGTGAAAACTAATGAGGAAGTGTAGCTGTGACACTGCTCACTAAGCGCTAAGTGAAGAACCAGACAGTCAATCACAGAACTTAGGTAAACAAGTGCCTTCTATGCAAATAAACTATGTTTCCTCCGGAGTAGATTTGCACCTTACCGTACCATCGACTGGCAGACATCCCAGCTCTGGTGCGTGTCCTCTGTTCAGATCAATCCATGCTGTGCTGTTGTCCCAATGTGGCCCATGTGACCCTCGTCCCTAGTTCTCGTGCCCATGTGGAGGCTCCCAGCAACATCAGGAATTCCCCACTTACCACTGAACAGGGCTGAGGACTGACACCTTGCGTGGTGTGACAAAACCATCAGGCTAGATCTGGAAAAAAAATTACTTTTTGGTTTCCCAGTCAATTTAAAAAATGTAGGCTCGGGCCTCCCTGGTGGTGCAAGGGGTTAAGCATCAGCACTGTGATGTAATCCATAGCTACTACATCAGGGATTAAATTCCCTGCCAGGGAGTTGACCCACATGGCGGAGCAGACCTCTCCTCTCCGCCACTGCTCCCCTCAGCAGTGAATTTCAGTCGCCTATTCTGCTCCCTGCTCTCTCTGCTGAATCCTCTCAGCCCAGCACCTCTGGCCTGTACCCCAGTACTTGCATGCACAAATAAATAAGAATTAAAAAAATAAAAAAAGTAAGTTCTTTGCCTTTTGATAGGAGACAGTGGCTCTGCAAGTGTCACACTATACACTTGGAATCGATCAACCCTGTGTGTATAAACAATTATTCCCCACATATATCCTTGTTTATTCCTTTCTGTAATTTCAGAAAAAGAAAAGAGCCATTAATGTATCTTCAAATTTCTGAAGATTGCAAACTATAGGGCCCCCCTGGTGACGCAGGTGTTAAGTCTCAGCACTATAAAGCTATCCACAGCCACTGCAGGATGAGTTTGACCCTGTCCAGGGACCTGAACCACATGGCTCAGTATTTCTCTCCTGTCTTCCCAATGCTGCCCTCAGCAGCGTATTTCAGTGGATCTACCTTTTCTGCTCCCCACTCTGTCTCTGCTGATTTTTTCTCACTCCCTGTAACACTGGCCTACATCCCAGTTCTTGTAGCACAAATAAATAAAATAAATCTTTTAAAAAGATTATAAATTATAGTTTAGCACAAAGGATAAATATAATTTTTATAACAAAATAAACTCCAAAATCCAGCTAGCACTCTCTTTTGTTAAATCATATTTTATAGTGTGTTAAGGGAAAAAGAAATCACCTGAAAGATCTATAATCATCACACACTTGAACATAACCTGATTACAGTAAGGTAGTAACAGGCCATCCTTCACTTTCAGTGTTTCTGTGGCATCCCTATTTGTGGGTGTCTGTGTCACATGTGATAATATCCTCTATTCCTATGGGGTGATCACAAGATTTCCATGGAACTGGGGCAGGTGGTTGATATCAGTGAAGAAGGGGACGCATTTTCTAGGTTTGCTCTGGGTGCTGTATCTGTTGTGTGCAACTGGGTAAAAAGCACATTAAACAGGATGTCACTGATGGCTGAAAGCCACTGGGAAAGTTGAGGTAACGAGAGTAATTAGAAGAGGTGAGCTGGCCTTCCTGGGTTAAGGGAAGTCTCACTGTTGAAACACCTGTGTGCAATGGTCCTGGATAGTATAAACATGAAATTTCAGAATGACCAAATGAATTCCATTAACTTGGTGAAGAAACACAAGGCCACACTATCATAATCTTCTCCGCCGAGTAAGCACAAATATGTGGCTTTCATTACAAGTATAACCTCTGCCTTTCATGACAATTCAACACCTATGTGTGCACATATTAATCACACTTAGGTGTGATTAATCATGTGACACACATGATTAACACATGATTTCAATTTTGTCTGGTATCTAAAATTTAAATCATTCATAATATGTTCATTTTATATCTTGAATCTTTCACTCAACAACAGACAGGCAAAGTGACCCACATATTGGATTTAGCTAGAGACTTTCTATTTTCACTGCAAAGTAACTTCTCCCTTCTGTTCTACATGTAAAATATATTATTTTCATGCTGGAATAACACTGTATTTTCAATTTTATATCATTTCTCTTTCACTTAATGTTGTAACATAAGTGTTTTGCAAGTCATTGATAACTATTCAGAATGATGGTACCTAATTGCTACATTTACTGTCACATATTTGACTGTTTCCTGGAGTTCTGATGGAGATTGTTTCCTGTATTTGTTAGTACAAGCAAGTACCGGTTAGCATCTTTACGGATATACATTTTTATTTGTGTTCACAGCATTTCCTTAGGTCATTTCTCAAACACTGCATTACTATTTCTTTTAATGCACATGCATATATATAATATTCCAAATTCTAATAGCTGAAGTCTAAGTTCCCCACAGAAGGGCGATATAAAATTTTTCTGAATGAGCGAGAACCCCTATTTCAGCGGGTTCTTGCCTCCATGTCATTCTGTCTGCCCATCTTGAAGGCTCTGAAGTCACACACTCCCTCTTCCTGCCCCCTCTCTGCGCGGTCCTCCCCTGTCCAAGACTCTCCGCGGCTGCATCTCCCCTTGACTGGTCTGACCCGCCCCTCGGCCCTGGATCCATCCCCGATGCGGGCCCTGGCCTGACCTGGGGCCTCTTCCCAACAATTGTCCCGCCTGGGCGGCCCCCACCCCCACCCCACACCACCCCACCCCACCCCCACCCCACCCCCCACCCCACCCCACTCCCACCCCACCCCACCCCCACCCCACCCCACCCCCACCCCATGACCGGCCCCTCGGCCCTGGATCCATCCCCGATGCGGGCCCTGGCCTGACCTGGGGCCTCTTCCCAACAATTGCCCCGCCTGGGCGGCCCCCACCCCCACCCCACCCCACCCCACCCCACCCCACCCCCACCCCACCCCACCCCCACCCCACCCCACCCCACCCCCACCCCACCCCACCCCCACCCCACCCCCACCCCACCCCCACCCCAACCCCACCGCACCCCCACCCCACCCCCCACCCCCACCCCACCCCACCCCCACCCCCACCCCCACCCCCCACCCACCAGGCAGCGAGCTCCAGGTACCCGCGCCCGGCTCCCCTGTGAGGCTGTCCTTCCTCAGCCTTGCCCCGCCCCCTGCGTGTTGACATCACGTCCCTGCGCGCTGACGTGGGAGCGGAAGTGGCGGAGACGCGGGGCCTAGAGCGCCAGCCCAGGCGGATGGGCCCTTGGGCCGAGGAGGGAGCAGCCCGGGGGGCAGCGCGCAGCCTGGTGGCTGGTGCCGGGGCGGGGAGAGGCAGGGAATAATGGGGGGCGGGACGTCCTGTCTCTCCCTGTGGGGGGCAGCGGGATCCAGCCTGTGCGGTCGCGGGTGAACGATCCTCGCGTGTTTTCAGTCACGGGGCGCGGCTTGCTGTGGAGTCGCGTGGAAATTCTACGTTAACGGCGTCGTCGGAGACGCGGGGTGTTCGCCTCCGTTGAGTTGGGTTTTCTGAGCTTCAGCGCAGCAGGACGGGCGGGGACGCCCCGTGAGCACCTGGGGCTCTCCCCTCCCTGCCCTCCCCTGCAGCCCCCGTCCACCTGCAGCCCCTCCGCACACCTCTCCTGCAGCCGCGCCCCTGTGCCCGCTCCTGCCTCCCCAGCTGCCGGGCTCGCCTTGGCACTCGCTTCCCGGGACTCGGGGTGAAGCTCTTGCCTGCGGGAGCCCAGTTTCTTCAGGAGCCACCCGGAGCAAGAGGGAGGTGAGGACAAGTCACTGCCGGTGGCTGATGCAGAGCAGGCCAGTCAGGGGAACTAGAACGGGGCGGGCTGGGGGTGCAGAGCTCTGCTCTGGTCATTTTGGGTCCTGGAGGAACATGGGGGTCAGGTCGTTCCTGAGTGTGACCCCGTGGGTGGCCAGCGCCCCTGACGGAAAGTGCATCCCCCGTGTTTGCTCCCAGTGCCTCCCTGCTGCACTGATCACCCCTGGGGTGGGTTTGCTTGGCTCTCCGCTGTGCTCCACTGATTTGTGTGTTTAATTTCTGTGTGCTTAGAATATAATTTGGGGAATTATAATTTTTCATGTTGTAATCTTCTCTGGGACTGACACCGCCTCCCCACCCTAGGTCTAGCCGGCAGCAGGGCAGAGTCGTGTCCCAGTCTCCTGGGGGCACAAGTTCTGACCCAGAGTGTTGTTGGTGCCTGGGGCTCTGTATTTCTCACAAGGGGTCTGAGATGCTGCCCCTGCTGGTCTTGGGCCCGCATGTGAGGGCTGCAGCGCTGCTTCCCTTTTGTGCAGCTGACGTTGTCATTCAGAGCCTGGCAGAGAGACCTTGGACCCCTGGACACTGCCTCAGGAGGCGACTTTAAACTCTCCCTTGACGAGAATCCAGGCTTCCCTGACTCTTGAGTGACCAGGAGCCACACAGCCTGCCACAAGCTGCTACAAGTGTTTGGTTTTCTAAAATGGGTTATTATTAACCGACTCCTTGCAGTGAAAGCAGTGGCCCTCTCTGCATCACTAAAGGACACACCCAACAAACCTTTCAGCAGGGTCTCCTGGGCGCTGTCGCTAACTCGGAAGGAAACTTTCTCAATGGGGAGCATCTTCGACACTGAAGGGTTCTTTTCTACGCTCTTGAGATCTTTTCTCTTTAGATGGTGCTAAAAGGATCCCTCCTATTTCAGGGATTGAGTAAACCACAATGACTCATGGGAACTGGATATTTTGGAGAAAATCCCCTTTATGTGTCTTTTTTAAAGGTTTTTTAAAGATATTTATGCAAGCACTGGGGTACAGTCCAAAGCGTGGGAGGGTGAGAGAATTCATCAGAGCCAGAACGGGAAACAAAACAGGCAGACTGATGAAATACACTGCTGAGGGGAGCAGCGGGCATGGCATGAGAGGTCTGTTGCACCATGTGGGACCCTCGCCAGTGGCCAGGGATCAAACAGGCACTGCAGAGGCTGCAGGCAGCTTTGTAGCCCAGCGCTCAACTGCTGTCCCACTAGGGGAGGCCCTTTTTTAAAGCTTTTTAAAAAAAATTTGCATAGAAAAACTTCGGTGCAGGTCAGATGTGTGGAAGGGTGAGAGGATTCACCAGAGACAGAGTAGGGAGCAGAACAGGAGGATCTTCTTAGATACACTGCTGAGGGGAGCAGTGGATGAGACAGGAGAGGTCTGCTGCACCTAGTGGGTCAACTCCCGGCTGAGGATTGAACTCAGGCCAGTCATGGTGACAGCACTGGGATTTAAACTCCTAGCCCACCATCCGGGGGGGGGGGAAACGCTGTACTTTACTTTTAAATGTGTTGCCACTTCCTCTGTTATGCTTGCTTTGGATGGAAGTTGAATTTCTATAGAAAGGAGAATGGAATCGGCCATTATTGAGCATCTGATGGAGATTACCTCACACTGTGCAACAAGTTCATTGCTTTAGTTCTGTGATCTCCATTAATGATGCTATAGAGATATTATTCCTACACTGTAGTTGTGGACCCTGTGGTCCAAAAGGGATGAGTAACTTCTCAGAGATCAAAAAATAAGCACAAGGGGCAGATATTTTTGGACTCCCAAATTTTCATATTTTGTTGAAACAGAGGCTTTATAATGATGGTAAATTATAACCCGCTTGGAGGCCAGGGGAGGGAAAGAGTTTGCGTCCATCCTCGGAACAGGTCTGTGGGTGCTGGGATTCCTCCTCCATAAGGAAGGAGCTTGGGCTAAAACGAGACAGAAGAAAACTTTCAGGTATCGTAGCATGTTTGGATTCTGTCATTAATATTTAACATGAATTACTTAGTAGTTTTAGAATGCCCCTCATCCCAAACATGATTGCTAGTTATAAGAGACT
Source organism: Talpa europaea (assembly GCF_964194135.1). NCBI lineage: Eukaryota > Metazoa > Chordata > Mammalia > Eulipotyphla > Talpidae > Talpa > Talpa europaea. The sequence goes on from NC_140075.1 coordinate 17,670,856, forward strand.
GCAGTTAAAAACAGCCATTTCCGTGGGCCTCCCGGTGGTGCAGCGTTTGAGCGCTGGCCTGCAAAGCTGCCAGCCGCCTCCACAGCACCAGTTCCATCCCCGGCCTCTGGCGAGTGTCCCACAGGATGCACAGAACTCTCCTGCCGTGCCCACTGCTCCCCTCAGCAGTGTCCTTCATCAGTCTGCCTGTTCTGTTCACCACTCTGGCTCTGGTGAATTCTCTCACCAACCCACACTTCTGACTGTACCTAGTGCTTGTAAAAACAAATAAATCTTAAAAAAAAATAGCCCTTTCGGGCCTCCACTGTGACATGGCGGTTTGAGCACAATGCTGTGAAGCTGTCTACAGCCTCTGAAGTGTGAGTTCAATTCCCACCCGGCCAGGGAGTTACCCACATGGCACGACAAACCTCTCCTATCTCCCTGCTGCTCCCCCCAGCAATATTTTCAGTCCATCTGCCTGTTCTCCTCCCCACTCTGTTTCTGGTGAATCTTCTCACCCTGCAACGCCTCTGGCTTGCACCCCAGCTCTTGTATGAAAATAAATCTTTAAAAAAAGCATTTTCTCTAACTGTTTGTCTAACACAGCAGGCTTAATTGCTGCACCTACCAGAGAATGTTCCCGGAGATGTATTCTAGATCTGGTGAGGAGGGGATGCCTCTGTAGTGCCAGCAGTATTTTTCAGGATGAAACTCCCCTTTAAGAGCATTTATTTCTTAAGTTGTTTTAGGGGCTCCCCTGTCCTTAAAGACCATCTCTTTTTTTTTCTTTTCTTACATCCTTGTTCATTTTTGTCTAGCTACTGGTTTCTCCCCCAGGGATTGTACCCATAATGCTCCCACCACCACAGCAGTTGTGACCCATCACCACAATCCCTTGTGTTCTTCCCTCCCCTCTGTTTAGCCCCCTCCCTCCCTCTCGATGCTGGATGACTTAGCTCTTGGTCAGCCTGCTAGGGTTGTCTTTTTCTTTACATTTTGTTCAGTTTCTCTGTATTTCCCATCTGATATTTCTTCTCCTGATTTATTGTGCTCAGCATAATCCCTTCCAGCTCCATCCATATCACCAACAGTGGCATGAATTTGTCTGTTTTCTTTGCTGAGTAATATTGCCTTGTGTATCTACACCACACCATTTTGATCCATTCATCTCTTTTGTGGCATTTGAGTTGTTTCCATGTCATGGTTATTGTAAATAGTTCTCCAGTAAACAAGGGAGTTCAGTATTCCTGGGATGTTTTTGTCCCTTGGGTAGATTCCTAGGAGTGGACTCACTGGATCATGTGTAGAACCATTTTCAGTGTTCTGAGGAAACTCCACACAGACGTCCATAGTGGCTGGACCAGTTTACCTTTCCACCAGCAGAGTAGGATGCTCCCTTTTCTCCACTGCGCCTCCAGCATTTGTTGTTTCCAGGTTTGTTTTCTTTTAATGTGGAGCATTCTTACTGGAGTGAGGTGTCAACTCTGCGGTTTTGATTTGCATTTCCTTGATACTAGTGATGCTGAACCTTTTATCTGTGCCTGTTGGCCATTTGCATTTCTTCTTTGGAGAAGAGTCCTTTAACTTCTGCCCATTTTTTGGACTGGATTATTTGTTTTTTTGAGTTGTGTAAGCTCTTTGTAGATCTTTGATATCAGTCCCTCATCTGTCATATGGTGTGCAATTTTTTTCTCTCATTCAGCAGGGTGTCTCTTTGTTTTGATCATTGTCTCTCGCTGTTCTGAAGATGTTTATGTTTATGGAGCCCCAACTGTTTACATTTTCCTTTGTTTTCTTTGCTTCTGGAGAATAATCCTCAAAGACTTTACTGAGGTTTGTGTCATGGAGTGTTTTACTATGTTCCCTTCTGTGTATTCTATGGTTCCAGGTTCCACATGCAAGTCTTTCATCCACGTGAGTTGGCTTGTGTATAGTGTGAGGTAGTGGTCTAGTTCCATTCTTTTTGATGTTGCAATCCAGTTTCCCCAGCACCATTTATGGACTTTAGATATTGTTGGTGAGCTTATGGTCCTTTGCCATGGATCTGCTCATTTGCAGAGTTTTTTTTTTTTTTTCCTTCCTCAGTTCCTCACTGGCGTCTTAGCACCCAAATAACTGATGGTACTTCTGATCTCGTAGGGTGGAGCCTTCCTGGAAGTCAGCCCACAGCTGCACTTCAGCAAAGCGGAGCTCACTGTTCTGCTGCCACCGTCTTTGTTGTTGACTGTGGACCCTCTTCTGCCCTCAGGATCTGAGCTCTAGGTGAAGACAGAAAATGACAGGGTGCCGTCTGGCAGGACACCGGGATGGCTTTCAACGTGGGGCGAGTTCATTGGAAACACAGGAATTTCATTCTATTCTGTTTTATTTTTCTGGTTTGTGTTTTGGTAAAGGCAATGAACTAGTCAGAGCTAGGATCTTCCCATCAATCACTGTTTCCTTTGCTCATTATGGCACGTTCCTACACAATTATGTAGTATTAAATGTATAATAAAATCAGGCTTTTCATTTTGCCTGGTGTTTAAAATATAAATAAATCATATTATGTTCATTTTCTTCTCTAGGTTCTTTCACCCAACAGTACGTGGGCGAGGCGATCCACAGGCTTGGCTGTGGCCAGGGGCTGGTGTTTTCACTGCGTAGAGTACTCCACTCAATGTCAAGTAAGTTTCCCTTTCTATGGCACAGGCATGCTGGATCATTCCATTCATATTTTCTATCCAAGCTGGAATAGCACCACCTCATGAACCGTGCACGCCCATTTCTTCAGGGATCACGGTGGCGGTTTATGTATACGGAACTCTTGGACTGCTCCTGGGCTTTTCACTGAGGTTGTTTCCCAGCATTTGTTCCTGTAGATAAATGAAGTGCCAGGGACATCTCCACAAGTACAGATTTTTCCTTTTCCAAAGTCCTTTCCCAAACACTGAACAGCTCTTTCTCAATGGCTGATTCTTAGGCCCCAGCGCCACGGGAGGATGGCAGGGACTGCTCTCAGGAGTGAGGGGAGCCCTGCATCCGTGCTTCCCAGCACCGCTTCATCCTCACCCTTAAGGCTTTGGCACCATCTGTACCCCACCGCCAGTCCCGCCCTTCACCCTGGTTCACACCTTTCCCTGCTGTGCCTCTGGGCACTCCCTGCTCATGGTAGGCCTTGGGCACTCTGAGTTTTGGGGCCAGGTCCTCTCCTCCGACAGCTGTGGGGGGCTGGGGCCTGGTGGGTGGCGAGGGTGGATTTCAGCTCCCCGGAGCCCTGTTTTTGTCCACTTTGACACCGAGCTTTGGGCAGGGGCAGCTCAGTGCACCCCCACCCTGCCGGCTCCATCCACACTGCTCCCCGTGTTCTTTGGCCTGTTGGGCCACAGGAAGTTTCCTGAAGATGTGGGGGGTGTCTTCCCTGCACCCCCATCACTGCTCAGGGCCTGGTGAGCCTGGTGGGAATATCTGGGCCAGGAAAGGGTTGGGCGGGCAGCACTGCCCCCTGGTTGCTGCAGGCAGTGCTCCGGTAGGAGACAAGGGAGCGAAGGGTGAGGGTCTCAGGGCAGCCCCGCTCTAAAGCAGGTAGCTGGACTGTGGTCCTCACCCATCCGCTTCAAGGGGACTCACACTGCAGTCACCCACAGAAGGTTAACAAACATTTATTTACAAGGGAAGGGGAATGAGAAAATGAATGACTCAGGGAGAAAAGGGAGATAAAGTCTTAAATGTGTCCTACCCTTTCCTCCGACCTGGACTCCCAATGACCCTCCGAGACCAAACCTGCCTGGACGCGAGCACGAGCCAAGTCACCGAGACCCCCTAACAGGGGTGGTTTTATTTACAAACAGGGAAGATGGCCGCTTAACACCACCCTTTGGCGATAATGGGACTTGTAGTTCCCAGTGACTTGACGGAGTGGGGTTGGCGTCCACAAAGCCCATATGGAGTTTACTCAGGACATCCTTTCCCCCTATAGGGGAAGGAAGGGCACAGAACAGGTTTTCTATGATCCGAGCAGACCAGGTAAAGGGGAGCCCTGTAGCCCTCAGTGGGTTACTCAGGCTTTTATTGAGCATTTACATGTAGTGCATCTACCAGATACACGACAGGCAGGGGTGCTGGAGGGGCCAGGAGGCCAAGGCCTCCAAGCCCCTGGCAAGTCTTCACTCTGGCTGGGTTCTCTGGTGTTCTTTCTCCCCTTTTTCTCTTCTGCCTCTCTCCTGCTTCTTCCTCCTGCCTCTGCTTTCCTTGGTGACTATCTCTTTACTCCTCCCATGGCCCACAGAAGTAAAAAACACAACAATGTAACAATTGCAGGTACCCTTTAGGCTGGGCAATCCTAATGCTGGAATGTCAGAAAAGCCTGAAAACCGTTTACCCTACAGCCCCCAATAATGGGAGGGGGGAGCCAAGTGAGGACCTGAGCCCGACACTGCTTCCCTCTTCTGCACGGTGCGAGGATGGTGCCCTCAGCCTGCTGGGGTGGCTGCCCAGGAGCCAGTGAAGGTTTCCCCCCTGCAGCTTTAGCCCCCACCCCCCCCCGGGAATGGAGGCCCAATCAACACAAGTGGCCCTGGGCACAAAGGACAATTGAGCCAGATACCAAGGCTGGCGTCACCTGGTCCTGCTGCTCTTCAACCCTATTCTGTCATTTCTTTATTTCTCGGTTCTCTCAGAGTCCTCTCCCCATCCACGCTCCCCTAGCAAGTCTCGGGCAATGGCGCACAAACAGGGGCCTGAGGGGAGGACAGGCTCCTGCCCCCACAGTGGGGGATACAAGGGCGAAAAAGCCTCAACGGTTGATAGGCACAGGCCTGAGGCCCAGCTGTGTGTGGAGGACTGGGGGCTCCTGAGGAGCAGCTGGGACAAACTGATAGTGAGAAGCCTGAGACTGTGAAGCTTCTTGGAAGTTTGCTGAGGACCTCCCCTGGTGGTGTGGCACTTGAGCACTGGGCTGCAAAGCTTCCCACAGCCTCTGCAGCGCTGGTTCGATCCCCGGCCACAAGGGAGGGTCTCACATGTTGCACAGACATCTCTTGCTATGCCTGCTGCTCCCCTCAGCAGTGTACTTTGTTGGTCTGCCTGTTCTGCTCTCTGCTCTGGCTCTGGTGAATTCTCTCTGGCTTCTGTTCAGGTAATCTAAAAATCGTGATGCTCTTTTACCCTCAGTGTACTTTGCTGAGCCTTGTCAGAGGAAGAGACCTATTCTTAAATCACTGAATTTCATGCATTGACGGACTGATGCTGACCTCATAGCTGCCAAAAGACATCAGCATTCAGGGGCGGCTGTGGTCAGAGCACCGGTTCGGTGCATCATGTAACTCTACTGGGTTTTTGTCCCCTGTGTGGTTGCCATTTCTCCTGAGTGTGGGGAGGGGTCATCTGTACTTTGATGTAGAATTTGCTGTTTGAGCTGCTGTCCAGGGCACTCCAGGACTGACTTCTAACACGAAGGCTTGACCATGATCAACCCTAAAGTGATACACAGGACCATGTGACTCCTTTGTAATTGCTCTCACTAAAACTTACCTACCCTGTTTTCAAAGTCTCAGGATTGTAGGGTGACGACTGGAACCTGTGATTTCTGCCAACATCACTCCACATATTTGGAGTTTGAATTTTTTTTCCCCCTAAGCCTATGGAGAAAAAAACTGCAGTTGTGCAAATTATTCCTCCTGGCATAACTAAGAAAACGGCCTGTGTATGCATGTTGTGTTTGTAGGGCCTTTCCTCGTGCCTGTCTTGGCCTCTAAAAGGCTGTCGACATTCTGAACGGAGAAATGTGATAAAACTAGCACAAGTGGTATGTTCCTTAATCCCCTTCCTCTCCGTCAGGTCTGCACCTGGACACCCCACAGCAGCTGACCCCTCAGCTCCCCTCATCCCCCCCAGCCTGTGACCTAGACCTTGGGGCCTGTGGACCAATTTTCTGCCACTGTGTTCTGGCATGTGTGTCCCGCTACAAACTCCTGAGCGGCAGGCACCTGTTTTCTCTTTTCCTCGGGGGCCTCTGGCCTTCAATGTCTTCATCACTCTGAGTGCAGTCCCCCCTTCTGGCCCGTGGTACCCCGTGTTCATCCCCCCCCCCCCGATGCCATCCCCTTTCCAGCCGGGGTCCTTAGGCCATGCTATTGGCAGGTCTGAGCGCCTCCCCAGTGCGTCTCTCTGCCCAGGCTCCTGCCAGCAGGCCCCCTGTGCTGCCAGGCCAGGCCATCTTTCTCTGGCCCAGAGCTTGGGTGCAACTGGTGTCGGGTCCCTCTCTGGGGCCAGCATCCCCAGCACCATGTAACGTGCACCTCTCCAGCTCGCTGCCCATGGGCAGCGGTGGCGGTCCCTCCCCTCCAGGCAGGTGATGCCCTGTGCATCTGCTGACCCATCTGAGTCCACGAGGTCAGGCTGCCGGTCAATCTATTGCGCTGACAGCGAGGGGCCTTACAAGTCAGCCAGGAACCCTGGCTGGGTGGCTGGGCAGGGCGGACATCAGGGGCGAAGCGGGCCCTAGAGATGCACAGTGGACGCCTGGGATAAGATGGGAGCCAGGCACTCCAAGTGCGGCCTCGGTAATAGCACCGAGGCCTCAAGCAGAGCCCACGGGGCTGGGGCCGGAGCTGACCTGACCTGCGGACGAGCGTTTGGTCTCCCTCCCTCTTCCCTGCCTCCTCCCTCGCGCCGCAGCGGGGACTGTCCTGCCCGCGAAGGGCCGGGCCTCGCGCCTCAGCAGCCGCCCGCGTCCTGCAGTCGGGGTCACCCAGCAGCAAGGCCCGAGGCTTCTGTGCGTTGGGTCTTCCTGAGGCCCGTGGGGATGGGGGGGGTGAAGACCCCAGCAGTGGGGAGCCGGGCCGGACACGGGTGGACACGGGAAAGGACGAGGGACACAGGGTGGGCTGGGCGGCTCCGCCCCATGGAGGCCCCGCGCACTCGGGAGACCCCGCCTGAATAGTGCCCTCCTGGCCCCCCAGGTGGCGGGGGCCAGTCCTGTCCGGCTCCGGCCGCCCACCGAGGCCACCTGGCAGCTGGACGGGGCGGCTCAGGCTCGGCCGCACCAGAGGAAGGCGTCCTGGGTCTCGGACCAGGCTCGGTGGAGGGATACGCGCACCCGCGGGGGTTGGTGCGCCTCAGGGAACGGCAGGAGGCAACCGGCCCGCGGACTCATGCTGGCCCCTGCCGAGCAGACAGTCCCCGCGCCCCCGGCAGGAGCCTCGGTCCCTCGGAGCCCTGGCCTCCAGCCGCTCAGGCGGCACTGGCGCTGGAGAGACGAGCAGACCCCGGGGTGAGTGGGCACCGTCCCGTCCCCAAGTGCGTGACACGCGACCCTCTCACGGCCCGCCCACGGCAGCCACTTCAGCCACGGCGGCCCGTGGGGGGCTGGGAGGAGCCATGGCTTTTCGCTGGGCATTTCGGAAGAGTGCGGATACGGCAGGCGGGGCCTGTGGACGCGGCTGGGGCTTGTGGGGCGTGGGGGTGCAGGAGGTGCGTGGGGGTGCAGGAGGGGTGTGGGGCGCGGCCAGGGCAGGCTGGGCGTGGGGGTGCATGCGGGGTATGGGGTGCTGGCGGGGCGCGGGCAGTGAGGGCCTGGCTCCTCCTCCAGGCCATAATTTCCCGACGTGTCACCTTCAGGTTTGCTCTCTGGCCCCCTCAGGCTGAGCTGGGGTGCACCGATGAGGCCCCACCTGGGGGCCGAGCTGGGGATCCCTGCTCTATTCAGCCAGACACCTAGAAGCTCTTGGATTCTGTGGGCGAACAGCAGGGACTCCCCATCCTCGCCCTTCCCGGCGCTCCCTGGCCCTCCTGGCGGCCTGGCGGGTCCTCCCCGGCAACCTAGGGTGGCAAAAGCGCAGGCGGAACCCACAGCTGGGCATGTGCCCCGGGCGACGCCATGGTGCTCCCGCAGGCCTCCAGTGTCACGCGCGGTCAGGCGCCCCAGTGCGCCCCGCAGCCCCGGGTCCCGCGGTGCAGAGGACAGGGCGGGTCTCCCTGTCGGGGAGGCGTCGGCGCCTGGTTGGTGGCCGGTGGGGGGCGGGGCGCCTCTGGGGCCTGGTTTAGGGGTACCGTGCTGGAGCTGCTGGGACCCCGTGGGGCGCTGGGCGTGGGGCCACAGCAGCAGCAACATGCCTGCTCAGCAGAATGCAGTGTGTTGTTGCCATCAACAGCTAGACCCTTGATACACGATTTGGGGGTGGACTGTGCTGAGAAACAGAAGTGGAACCACGGATTAGGACCACGGGCGGGGCCATGTAGAGGCTGCCATGCGCACGCAACCCCAACCCCCGCCACTCCCCCGGACCCCCCACTATAAAAAGGCAGGTGGAAATGTAATGTTAAGGCGATTACTTTAGGGTGTTCATTCCCCAAGTTCCAGGTTGCAGCTGCCTCATTGAAGCACAGTTTGAAGACTCCGCTCCAGGCTCTGCTTTACTAGCATTTGCTGGTGACAGGTCCCTGAACCCCAGGCTGCCAGTGCAACCCTCCTTGTGGACTTTTCCTCTACGGCTCTTATGATAGTGAGGTGTGTGCCATGTACACTCAGTTTGCCAAGGGTTTCATCATACATGGATGATGAATGTCAGAGCTTTTCTCAGCCTCAGTTGATAGGACAGCATGGTTTTCACTTTCCTATCTATCGATTGGGTGAGTTTCATTGATTGATTTCCAGATACTGAGCCATTCTCGGGTACTGGTTTAAATCCCACTTGGTCATGTTGTGTCAGCTTTTCATTGCACTGTTGGATTTGGTTCATTAAGCTTTTATTGAGGATTTCTGCTCTGCCTTTATTAGGTGCATTGTCTCTACTTTTCTTTCTTTGTGTTCATGTTTGCTTTTGGTATTAGTGTCATGTGGACCTCATAAAATCTATCTGGACATATTCCTTCTTTCTCAATTGTTGGAAGACTTTTAGAAATACAGGAATTAGTTCATCTTTGAACATTTTGTAGAACTCACCGGATAAGTCATTTGGTCCTGGACTTTTGTTTTCTGGGACAATTTGTTGACTTTTTCAATTTCCTTGCTTGTGATTGATTAGTTTGGGTTTTTCTATTTCTTCCCTATATAGTCATGGATAATTCTCTAATATCTAAAATTCTGTCCATCTCATTTAGATTGCTGAATTTATACATTCTTTTCAAAGAACTAGTTAATGTTCATATTGGTCTTTTAAACTGTCTTTTTCCTTTCTATTCCATTTATTTCTGCTCTGAATTTTATTATTACTTTCCTTCTACTGAGTTTTAAAATTTGTTGCTCTTCTTTTTCAAGTTCCTTGAGATTAGGCGCAAGTTCTTTAGTTTGGCCTCTTTCTTGTTTCTTGGTGTGGGCCTGTATTGCTATAGAATTCCCTCTTGGTACTGCTTTTGAGGTGTCCCACGTATTCTGGAAGGTTGTGTCCTCACTATTATTTATCTTAAATTAAGTTTTGTTTTCTTGCTTGATTTTCTCATTAATCCAGTGACTTCTCAGTAGTGTGTTTTCAGCTCCTTGTATTAGAGACTTTGTTTTCTTTTTGTAGTTGATTTCTAATTCAATATTTTTATGGTCCGAGTAGATACTTGGTATGATTGAATCTCCCAAAATTCATTGACATTTGTTGTGTCACTCAGTATGTGGTCAATCATGAACAATGATCCTTATGCAGGGCCTCCCTGGTGGCACAGGTGGTTGAGTGCCGCACGGTGAAGCTGTCTGCAGACTCTGCAGCATGGGTTCCATCCTGGTTGGCTGGTGAGAATCCCACATGGTGCAGCAGACTTCTACTGCCAAGCCTGCTGCTCCCCTCAGTAGTGCATTTTGTCGGTCTGCCTGTTCTGTTCCCCACTTTTGCTCTGGTGAATTCTCTCAACCTCCCGTAATTCTGACTCTACCCAGTGCTTGTATAAAACAAATTAAAAAGAACGATCCTTGTACACTTGAGACAAATGTGTATTTGGCTTTTGTCTATGTTTGTGTGTGTGGGGGGGTGCAGTTCCCTATGTATGTCTATTAATCCCATGTGGTCTATTCCTTTGTTTAGGATAATTGTGTCCTTTATATTTTGTGTCTGATTGTTTTGTCCATTGGTGAGTGTGGGATATTAGAGTCTGCAAGGTCATATGTATTTTCTCCAGTGTCTGTTTTCTGATTAGAAATTAGTTGTCTACTGTATTTTGGTGCTCTTCTGTTGAGTATATATTGATGAATGTTATATCTTCCTGTTGTATTGTTTCTTTAGTCATTATTGTCCATTTCTGCCTCTTGCTACCTTTTAAAGTTGGAAGCCTATTTGATTTCATATCTCTGTCCTAGCTTTACTTAGGGTGTCATTTGCTTGTAGAATATTTTCTTTCCCTTGTCTTTCAGTCTATGTTTATCATTGGGATTTGGGTGTGTTAGCAGCAGAAGGTTGGATTCTGTTTCCAGTTCCAACTTCATACTGTACAGCTTTTATTTTGCTAGTTCAGCGCATTGACATTTGATATAGCTGTCATACTTATTATTTTGTTTGTTTTGTTTTAATTCTATTCAATTGCTTTTTCAGTTTTTGTTCCTCTCTTTCATTTGTTTATTTTTATTTTTTAAGATTTATTTATTCATGCATACAAGAACTGGGGTACAGGCCAGATGTGCGGGAGGGTGAGAGGATTCACCAGAAACAGAGTGGGGAACAGAACAGGCAGATCTACTGAAATACACTGCTGAGGGGAGAGCAGGCAAGACAGGAGAGGTCGGCCGCACCGTGTGGGTCTCCCTGGCTGGACGGGATTGAAGCCACACTGCAGAGGCTGTGGACTTCTTCACAGTGCTGTACTCAACCGTCTGTGCCACAGGGGAGGCCCCATCTCTTTCATTTAAATACAAAAATTCCTTTTAATACTTCTTGGAGAAGGGGAGGTAAAGACTGCAAACTCCTTGAGATTGTGTTTGTCTGAGAAGGTCTTTATTTCTCTCTCTATCTTTGCAGAAGGGAGTTTTCTTCTTGGCACATTTTATCTGGGTGTATTTTGAATATGTCACTCCATTCTCTTGTTGCCTACAGTGTTTTTCTGGAGAGTCTGGTGTTAGTCTACTCAGGGTTCCTTTATATCTGTTTCTTTTCCCTTGTCAACTTAACTATTTTTTTCTTTATCTTGAACTCTGGTAAGTTATACTACTCTGTCTGGCTATAGGTTTCCTTTCCTCTAGTAGCTTGATTTTCTTTCATATTCCTGTATTTGCATGTTCAATTCACTCTTCAAGTTGGGGAAGTGTTATATTATTTCTTTAAATAGTTTTTCATTTCTCTGTTCTCTCTCTCCTGTTATGCCTATCATTTTGATGTTTCTATTCTTTGAATTCTCATTTTTTTCTCTTTTAGTTCTCTTTATCTATTTTGTTCTTTCCCCATTTGCATCTTTGAACTTACTGATTCATTCTTCCATTTGGTTTGTCATTTTTCCTTGGTTTCGCCAGAATATTTTATCTCCCCCATTGCTCTCTCTGCTTTTTGCATTTCCGTCATTTTCTTTTTAGAGTTTTAATTTTGATCTTCTGTTCATTGTGTTTCTCATGCCATTAATTTGCATTTCTAGATTTTCTTAAATATCTAAACTGATTTTCTGAGTTTCCATTTTATTGTTCCAATTATTTAATTTTCTTATTGTACTTTTAAATTCTGTGTCTGATAGGAAGAAAAACTCTTCCTTCTCCTGTGACTTGGCTCTGGATATTAGTTTTCTTTCTGTGGTGCCATTTTTCCCTGAAGACTTGCATGGCCATTTGTATTTCCCTTTCTTCCCATTATATGCTTTTGATTTGCTCTGCTGTAGTGGAACATTTGCTGTGTGAAGGTCTTCGTCTCCCACTGCTATGGCATTTACTGTTTGGTGAGCATGGCAGCTGAGTCCTTGTGGGGTTTATTTTGATGCTGGGAATTTGCTTTGAGTCTCATTGGGGCGGGGACCTGGGCATGATTGCATGTGGGGCTGGGAGGCATGGGGCCTCCCCTAGGGTCAGTAGTATTCCCCAGTCCAAAGATGGAATAAAGATACTGAAAAGGTACAATATTCAGCACTAAAATTTACAGTATTCAACAACAACAGAATTATAACAACAATATTACAGACAAAAAGAAAGTGTGACCCAAAGCCGTGAAAAAAAGAAATGAAGATAAATTTTCTGTGAGGAAGTGCAGACATTGTTCTTACTAGACACATACTTTAAATTAGCTATTTTAAATATTTCAAAGTACTAAAAAATCATATCTAGAGTAAAGGGAATGTGTGAAAGTTATATCTTACCAGAGAATATAAAGAAAGAAGCATGAATTATACAATGGAAATTTTGGAGTTGAATACAATAACAGACTTGTATAAAAATACAAAAGGGAGGGTCCTCCCTGGTGTCACAAGGGGTTAAGATGCAACCTATCACGCTATCCACAGCCTCTGCTGCAGGAGTTCGATCCCTGGCCAGGTGGCTACCCACATGGTTCAGCCGACCTCTCCTGTCTCGCCCGCTTCCCCCCCTCCGCAATGTATTTCAGTCAACCTGACTGTTCTGCTCCCTACTCTGTCTCTGGTGAATCCTCTCACACTCCCACACATCTGGCCTGTACCCCAGATCTTGTATAAATAAATAAATATATCTTCAAAAAATTACTGAAGGGAGTCTTTTAGGTTCAAATGAAAGAACACTAGCCAATACCTTCTGTCCACATGAACTGATGGTGGGAATATGATGGTGAGTACATATGAGAGGAGAAAGCCTACACTGTACAAAAATGAACAGTGATGTAAACTATATATTATTATATTATTGCGTATGTAAAATAGAAATTAATTACAAAAAGAAATAAAGACCTCCAGAAAGGGATACACATAGCAGACTTAAAGGTATTATTAATGCTTATTTTCGCATTTTAAAATCAGATGATACTGACTTATGTGAACAGGTGCAAAACTGTATAAATTTGCTTTTTGTGAGACTCTATGAAAGGGTAGAGGGGAACTATATTAGAATGAGGTTTTTGTGTACTATTGAAATTAAGTTGGTAGCAACTTCAATTACTAACAATTATATATTTATAATTTATATAATTTATATATGTATATAATTTATAATTTATATATATTTATATATTTACTAATTATAAATTAAGATTAATTTTAATCCCCAAATCAGTCAATAAAAATATCCAAAATATGTAATTAAAAACAAAATAATTAAAATGGTACACTGGATGGCTAATATAACATAGAAGCAAGCAATAATGGACAAATGAAGAAAGAAAAAAATACATGACATATAAGAAATATTTAAATGCCAGATGCCAATTCTACTTTATCAGTAATATTATTGAATAAAAATGGGTTAAATGCACCAATGAAAAGAGACAAACATTTAAAATGGGTAAAACATGATGAACTACATACTGTCTACAAGGCCCACACTTTCGTTGCAAACACACAAATAGGTTTCAAGTAAAAGTCAACAGTCACCTCATCTAAACAATAAATGAAAGAGCCTGAGTGGATAAGTTAACACTATCAAAATATATTAAAGACAAAATTCTTACTAAGACAACAAAGAACATTTTAGACAAAAAAGAATCAATGTATCAAAGATACAAAATGATTAAAAGCATAATATATCATATACCTAACAACAGTGCCTCAAACAACATGAAATAAAAACTGACAGAATTTGACAGAAGTTAATAATTTAACGAAAACCGTTGACAACTTCTATAATATAGTAATTCATTTCTATAATGAATAGATAAAATAGAAAAATTGTGAGCAAGGAAATATAAGATTTTACAGCAATGTATGCCAACTAGACACAAAAGATAGCCTAAGACCACCCCACCAAACAAGAATAGAATATGCATTCTTTTCAAGTTCACATACAGCATTCTCTATACTAGATCAAAAGATAGGCAATATAACAAAGGTCCATAAAAGTAAAAGAACCACATTGGATTAAAAGTAGAAAACAATAAATGGAGAAGATTTGGTATTTGTGATTTAGTTTGTATAATTTATGTTATTTGTAAATTTGAACTACCAATTATGTAAATAAATGTAAATACATAACTATAAAATTTCAGGAATTCAGCTTTATACCTAGAAATATGCACATTTGCACACGAACAGCCCCAGCGCCACAACCACATCAGATCATGCCATCTACCCTTCTCCCCTCCCATGCCCTTTTCCCTCTAGTAACCACCATAGTTTTCATAGTCTAAGATTATTTCTGTGTCTTATGCCCATTTATTTTCTTGGTTTCTTTGCATTCCACAAATGAGCAAAACTATTCAGTAATTGTCTTTTTTTACTTATTTCCCTTAGCATAGTCACCTCAAGTTCTATTAACATGTCTCAAAAAGCAATGCTTCATCTTTTATAATAGCTGATTAGTTTTCAACTGTGCATATAAACCATAGTTTCTTTATCTAGTTATCTGTCAATGGATATTTAGGTTGAGTCCATGATTGGGTTATTGTGAGTAACGCTGCCATGAACATAGAAGTGCATAAATATTTTCATATTAGTGTTTATATATTCTCTGGAAAAATTCATAGAAGTGGTATTTCTGGATCTTATGGTATTTATTTTTATTTTTAAGGAACCTTAAGACATGCATTTTTCATAGAGGATGTAATAATTCACGTGCCCAGGAAGATTGAGGGGAGTGTCCCTCATTCTCTACAACCTTGCTGACTCTTTGTTCCCGTCTTTTGAATAGAATTAATTTTCACAGGTGTGAAGTGATACCACACTCTGGTTCAGATTTTCATTTCCCTAAAGAGTAATGAGCATTTTTTTCATATGGCATGGACCACATGTGTTCTTTGGAGAAACCATTTTTAGCTATTTTATCCATTTTTAACTGTTGTTTAAAGTTGTTCAGTTGGATGAAATATTTATATATTTTGGGAATTAACTTGTTTTTGGATATGTGCTGTGCAAATATTTTCTATCAGTCACTAATTGTTCTGTGAATATTTCTTTATCTGTGCAAAGGTTTTTCAGTTTGTATCTTTAAAGATGTATTTATTTATGCATACAAGAACTGGGGTACAGGCCAGAGGTGTGGGAGGTGACAGGATTCACCAGAGACAGAGCGGGGAACAGAACAGGCAGACTGATGTAACACATTGTTGAGGGGAGCAGTGCGTGCAGCAGGAGAGGTCTGCTGTGCCATGTGGGTAGCTCCCTGGCTGGCAGGAATCAAACTCCTGCTGCAGAGGCTACGGCCAGCTTCATAGTGCTGTGCTTAACCCCTTGCGCCAGAATTAATCCACTTGTTTATTTTTGTTTTTGTTTCTGTGCCGTTAGAGTGAGTCCCTGAATGCATCTCTGAGGTTGAGATCCGTGAGCACATTGCCTCTTTTCTTTTATGTATTTTATGCCTTAAGGTCATGCTCATCGCTTGGGAAACTGCCAGGGTTTTGGAAGATCTGTGCTACAAATGGTATACAGAACAAATATATGCTAACTTATGCTATGGAATGTTATCTAGCAAGGAAAAGAAATGAAGTACTGATCCATACATTGTACAGCATGCATGAACCTTGAAAATAGAAAAAGTGAAAGCAGCCAGTCACAAATAATACCTATTGTGTGACTGCATTTACATGAATTGTCTGTAGTAGACAAATAACTCCCCAGATACAGAAAACAGATGGGCGATTTTTCATGTATTAGAGAGGGAGGGACACAGGGAGGATTTGTTAATGGGTTAAGTTTCATTACCTCAGAAGTTCATAAATATGCCCTAACATTAAGTTGTGGTGACAGTTCTACAACTATGAGTTCCTAAAACCCACTGAATTGTACACTTTAAAAAGGGGAATTTTTGGTCTATGAATATAGTTGATATTTAAATTAGATGAAGAGGGCCTCCCTGGTGGCATAGGCAGTTGAGTGCTGCATTGTGAATCTGTCCACAGACTCTGCAGTGGGGGTTCCATCCTGGCTGGCCGGCAAGGGTCCCACATGACTCAGCAGACCTCTCCTGTCTCCCCACTGCTCCCCTCAGCAGTGTATTTTGTCAGTCTTCCTGTTCTGTTCCCCAATCTGTCTCTGGTGAATCCTCTCAGCCTCCTGTGCATCTCGCCTGTATCCCAGCTCTTGTATAAATGAAAAAAAAAAATCTTAAAAAAATGGAAAATAAAATAAATGAAGAGATTGCTTACTTGGGCATTTAAATTCAATTTAAAAACCCTGTAAGGGGGCCTCCCTGGTGGCACAAGGGGTTAGATGCAACCTATGAAGCTGTCTGCAGCCACTGCAGCTCAGGTTCAATCCCTTCCAGGGAGATACCCACATGTCGTGGCAGACCTCTCCTGTCTCAGTCTAAGCTTTTCCCCTCAGTGGTGTATTTCAGTCAATCCACCTGTTCTGTTTCTCACTCTGTCTCTGATGGATCCTCTCACTGCCCACAACCCCTGCATCGATGGCCTGTACCCCAGCTCTTGTACGCATAAATAAATAAATCTTAAAAAACAAAACAAAACTCTGTAAGACCACAGACGATACTGACTTGTGGTCAGATCCTGTCCTGGTAGACAATTTCTATCATCTGGGTGACATTTATGCTTGCTGTCTGCATCTCAGGGGCAGATTACTCTTTGCCCTCCCTGGAAATCTCATATGTACAAGGCAAGGCCATGTCTTCCAGGTTTTGTCTCCTGTACTGAGCACCTGCTGTGCTGGGCTTGCAGAAGGAATCATACATGTTTGTTAAGTGCATTACGTCCCATTCACTCATCTCATCTATACTGATCAGCATCAGTCTAACACATGTATCATTAAGAGTGAAAAACTGACCCCAGAGTACAAGGCAGAGATGATCTGAAATCCAAAGTGCTTTGGGGAACCTCATATAAAAGTATCAGGAGTGAGTGACAGATGAAATTACAGGGACCCTTGATTCCTGGATTTGCACTACCCCACTCAAGTCTGTACTACTTGTATGAGCCCTTTACAGAAATAAAGGGCACATTCTCAGTTGTTCTAAATGTACATATAAAGGCTATTTCTCTGCCCTATGCACCAGAGCGTTATTACTTGTGTTCCTTGGCATCAAATGCTGCATGTCTGTCCTCTCTGAAAACAATTTTAACATCAGTAGGAAAGCCTTTAACTCTCTGGTTCGCGGTTTTATTTTCCTAACAATTAAGCTGTCATTTCATACTGTCCACAGTCTTCCACTTCTGTCATTTTTGGACGATATCAAGTGGGGATAAATTATAAATTTGACTCACTCAAGATATTAACTGAAATCATTATTCTATTTTATCAGTGTCCAGAATGTAAACATACAGGGCAGATTTGTTCTTCAATAAAATCAGTGTTATGCAATGGAAGGCTGTGATTTCTTAATATAATAAAACTACAAGCAGGGTGACCATGTGGTGTCAGTCACAGAACATAATGCAGACACAAAAAGGTGAGAGTCTCACGGGTGTGTCTAGACTTAGAGAGCACAGATGTTTTGGTGGAGGGACATTCATTATCTACTGAGCGTTTGGTGTCCTGAGTCCACCTGGAGCAGGCTCTCCTTGGAAGCATGAAGTTGTCTATCAAAGTCTTGTTCTGGATGTTTCACCTGCAGCCCAGCTTCCCCTTCCTCACCCCCATTCTAATTCAGCCCCCATTTCTGTGTCCCACTTTGCCCAAGGCAGTCCTGGGAAATGATTCAATTCCTTCAGGAAACCCATCATGTTGAGGAAGAGATGAGGTCTATTACCTTGAATCTGTAGGTGACAGTGGGTGTCAGCACTTGATGTTAATGGAATTTTGAGCGCACAGCTGGAAAAGGAAGTGTGCTAATTAGCCCTGACTTAATGGATGCTGGACTGGGTGGGGTTATATAATCACTATCTCTGGTGCAGTCCTCATTTAAAGCTGAATGCATTTCAAGCAATTAGGGCCCCTCACACATCCCAAAAGAGCCGCGCCAGGGCCTGTAGATTTGAGACAACATTGCTCTTCAGGCCATAGTTCTGCCCCTCAAAGACTGCAAGCACACTACCACCCAAGGCTTGCCCCTGCTTGTCCCCCTGCTTATCCTTCCTTGCTTTCAGAGAGTCTTTCCCTGAGGTCTTGATTTAAGACAATATGGCCTTTCTTCTCCTTGCTTATTTCTTCTCCATAGTGTTAATCGTCAAGCTATCCACCACACTGCCAGCTTCGTGATGTTGATGATGTGTCATCTTTTTAATTTTTATTATAGAAGCACCATTGGTTTACATTTTTGTTAGTGTTTTGGGAGTATAGAGTTTCCCCCCCTCAGGTGCAAAAACCTATACTTGTCTGTTTAGCAGAGATGAGTGGACTTCCTCCCCAAAATGGAGTTTTTTAAAGTAATAGAGGAATCAAACGAAATAACTCTCAGTGGCCATATGGAAGAGATAATGTGGTATATATACACATACACACAATGGAATACTACTCTGCAAACAAAAAATGATAAATTCACACCATTGATGGTAACATGAATGGAACTGGAAGCTATTATGCCAAGCAAAATAAGCCAGAAGAGCAAAGATAAATACTGGATGATGTTACTTTTCTGTGGAATATCAAGAAACCAAACAAAGTTTGTCAAAGACAAACTTTAGAGTCTATAAATCCTTGATGATGTGTCTTCTTGCCTAGGACACCAGCACCTTGAGGGCAGGGGACAGCAGAGTTCTTGTACATCTAGTAGGCTGGGTTAACAGTTTAACCAATCAACTCAATGCCTTCCAGGGTTGGATCATATTGCACAGGTTATGTTGGACATATAGGAATGTTCTGACAGGCCTATGACTCCAACCCCCAATTTAAAAACCAATAGAAATCCAGATTTGATTTTACAGAGTCAAGTCAGTCAGAGTTACCTGTGAGGGGGAAGAGGTAAGGACCAAAGCTTATTGGAATCTCTTATTTTGACAAGTGCCCTCATAGACACGCTCGTCCCTCAGGTCATTAGCTCATGTTCCTTCATCTAGCAAATTATAAACACGATAGGACTGTGGACTTTCTCGACATTGTCTTTGCTTCTCACCAGAGGAACTCTTCAAAGCAAACAAAGTTATTGTCTTGCTGACTTTATTGCCCAGGCAGCCTTGCCAGTGTGGAAATGACATTTCCAGCAGAGCAAACTATAGAATTATTTCCTTCTTTTTGAGTCTATAGCACCTTTTCCAAAATCTCTTTCTGTAAGCATTTTCATACATACAGTGTAATGCAGTTACATTCTATTGTCATCGTCTGTGTCACATTCTGGTGTACCCGAACTTGCAAAAGGATTCTTTAAAATGTAGGTAGACCAAGGGTCATTCTTAGTGTTGTGAGTTCTATGGGTTTTGACAAATGCATGTTGGTAAATGCAGCTGTCTTAGTATTTTCCTAATAAGTTACTTGTGTTTCTAACATCATTTTTGCAGAGTATAAACTTTTAATAAAGTGCAAAGGTCTATTTATTATTTCATAGGTCATGCTTCTAGTGTTTCACCTAAAAAGTTATTAGCAAATCCAAAGTCACATCTATTTGTATTATTATGTCATATTCAAGAAGTTTTATAGTATTGCATTTTACTTTCATGTTTAGGATTCAATTTGCAATTGTTCATTTTAAAATAAGGTTTAGGTCTGTATCTAGGTCCATTTTATGAGTGTTGTTGGATCTGTGTATATGTCTCCTGCAAATTTTGTTAGATTTATGTTTAGATATTTATTTATTTTTTCTTTTTTTATTATTTCTTTATTTTTAAAGACTTATTTATTTATGTATTTATTTATGTATTTATTTATTTATTATTTATACAAGCACTGGCTACATTCAGAAGCATGGGAGGATGAGAGAATTCACTAGAGACAGAGCAGGGAACAGAACAGGCAGACTGACGAAGTACGCTGCTGAGGGGGGCAGGGGTCAGAAGGAGAGGTCTGTGTGCTATGTGGGAACCTTGTTGGTGGCCGGGGATGGAACCAGTGCTGCAGAGAATGCGGGCAGCTTCACAGCCCAGCGCTCAACCACTGCACCACCAGGGGAGGCCTTGCTTAGGTATTTCATTTGGGGTAGAATAATTATAACAGATAATGTTTCTTTAATTTTAAATCCCAGTTGTTTGTGTTGCTTATGAGGAAACTAATAAACTTTTGTATATTGACCACATACCCTGCAACCTTCCTATAATTGCTAATTATTTCTGAGATTTTTTTAAGATTTCTAGTGGAATTTTTCCTGGAATACAAAATTGATTGTTTCATATCAATATGTATTCCCTTTATAGCTTTTCTTTTCTTTTACTTATCATATTAGTTAGGACAGCCCCACAGTTCTGAATTGGTATAGTGGCAGAGGACAAAATGGCATTTTTCTCCATCTGAAGAGGAAATCTATTTGGTGGCTCATCTTTAAGTGTAATGTTAATTACGTGTTTTCTTTTATACATTTAATTAGTTTAAGGAAAAGCCCCTTAAATTCTGAGTTTTTGAATTTACTTTTTTTTTAATTTTGAATATGGGTTGAAATATATTGAGTGTTTTTATGTCTGTTGATACAGTAATATACATTTTTTATTCACTCTTAATGTAAACTGTTATATTACTTGATATGTAAGTGTTGAGCTTGTCTTGTATTACAGGAATGAACCACACTTAGCCATGATGTATATAATTTTTCAATAATTTCAATACAAGTCACTGGATGTGATTTTTTTAACATCTCTAGTTTTTCAGTTTTATTATCTTTTTATTATATTTAGTTGTTTTGGTTTACAAAGTAATTATGGTCTCAAAAATGAATTGTGTTACGCAGGAGGCGCAATACGGAGGCAGAGTGAAGACACTGGGCTCAGCGCCGCCATAAACTCACAACAATGTGCAGGACAACATCGATGCCCCTGAAAGAGAAATGGGTGACCAGGGCACACACCAGGAGCAGGGACCAATGGCAAGAAACCGGGAAAACGTTAACTGACCTGCATCTACAGTTATACTGGAGCAGAATTAAACCCCCTACAGATGTGGACTTGGGGACACAAGCCACATTGGGGACTTTGGAGATTTAGCACTTCCCTCAGCGCTGGGCTCAACCCGCTGGGCCCTCCGGGAGGCCCTATTTTTGAAGACACCATACCAATTCTCTACAGCTGTGAGTGTTTTTCTGATGGTAGAAGTTACATAAATACTTCATACCTATAGATGCACACACAAGCCACACTCATGTAGACTCATATGCACAAACTTGCACACAGTGCAAGACATGCACATACACCTCAAGAAAATAGTGCAAATACCTAATTCCATATTCACAGCTAGCTCTGCTTCACACTCCTGCCTCACTGACTTATCCCCACTTGACCCCTCTCACTTTTCTAAAATTTTCTAAATTTTCTAAACTTTTCACTGCTTATTACAAGAATGTTAAAGGATTTTTAGGTCCCTGATGTCTGATGTGTTGGAAGTGTGGGTGCAGTCATAAATGAGGAGCAAACATGGTCAGTTTCAAACACCAATTTAATGTGTCCTGGGATAGACATTTTAACTAAATAATCCGTTTCAGACTTTCTCCTCCAGGCGTAGAAAGAGCGTCCAGATGCCTCCACACCCCAGGGCTCGCAGGAAGAACAGGTCACCTGGAGGTGCCCCTGCAGTGGGAACCCGTGTGTCCACGGCGGCCGCCTCCTCGAGCCCTCTGCGACCTGCGTGGGAAGAGCAGAGCCAGTGAAGCCCAAGCACGGAGGAGGCTCTTTCCTTAGTGACACCCCCCGGGAAGTTCTGCATGGACTCAGATGCAACAAAGTACAGATGGAAACCAGGAGGCCCTATCGAGGCACCACTCGCTGGCAGGTAAGCAATTCTCAAAGTTGGAATCTCTGTTGTGAAGAGGGGCTCAGTGGAGGGGGACTTCCTACCGTGTATGTCAGTCCCTGACAGCGCCAGTCAGACCGAAGAGCTCCTGCTTCGTCTGCGCCGTCCAGGTGCCCAGGGGCCACTAGCAGGACCCACACGGGATAGAAAGATGGGGAAGCAAGGCCCTGGGGTCCCAGCCTATGGCCCTGGGGCCTCTGGGGGCTCAGCCAGCACAGCTCCACTCCCATCCTGGGCCCTGCACCTGCTCAGCTGCCCTAAGCCCTCCTCTCCCCCCTTCCTCTGCTCTGTTCCCCTTAGGTGCTTCACCAGACCCATTGCCCTCACTGCCCTTCACCTGCTCTGTTCCTGGAACTGCTGTGCTTGCGGACATCTGTGCTCCACACCTATGTTCTCATGCTGCTTCTGGCCCCTCTGGCTGGGCCCAGCCCCTGAACCCTCTCCAGGGCTCGGCCTCCGCTGGTGTGCTCCTTTCACTATGGCCACTGAGTGGCTGCCCTGGAGTGGGGAAGTGAATTCTAGGGAGGTGCTGGTGACCATCTAATCCCCAGCAGGGTGAACTCTGCTCTTGTGTTTTCTTCCAAAGGGTGGACAGAAAATCAACATTTTAAAATCCTATTAAGGATTCAACGAGCTCTGGCCTTATAGCCTCCGCTGGACTGAAGGGTGCATAGGGAATTGTGTTAATAGCCCAGTGTCTCTGCAGGTGGTGGGCTGAACAGGGACTCCTCCTTGGGGTTATTCGGGTGGTGCTGGAGAGCTGGGGGGGCTGGGCTGGAGGTCTTCCTAATGCTTTCCTGCCCCCCCTCCAGCTGGGGGCCTAGCAAGGTGGTGCTGGGCTGCAGGGCTTCCTCCTGTAGGGGGCCTGGCAGTGATGTGGTGTTGAGCCCCCAGGCCTCCTGCAGCACAGGCCCTGACCTGGAGGCCATGTTGGGCTTCCAGGCATCTGGCAGCAGGGGCCCTGTGCCAGAGACAGAACTCTGCAGGATGGCATCCTTCTGCGGGATGCCTAGCCTGGAGGTGGTGTTGGGCTTCTGGGTGTCCTGCTTTGGGGACAGTCCCACCCGCAAGATTTCCCGTCCCGAGAACTCAGGCTGCCGGTGGTCCTCTGGTATCGGGGTGACATGGGCCCCATTGGGACTGAGGAGCTTGGGGAAGATGGCGGGGTCCGGCCCCTCCTCGCCCACCCACTGCCTGGAAAGCAGCATGAGGTAGGACCCCCCATCACAGGGTCATACCTGCCCTCCAAAAGCGCCCTGTCGATGACCTATTTCCGGAACCCCAGGCAGACCATGGCTTCCATCGCGGCCTTGGGCTGACCTGGGACGGCTTGCAGCAGGGCGGGAGTCCATTGGGCAGCCCCACCCAGGGGTGCTGGATGATGCTGTCCAGGGTGCTGCAGCTCTGGGCGTCGAGTGTCATCATCTTCCTTAGCAGGTCACGGCACTGCTGGGAGAGGTAGTGCGGCTCGTTCTAGACACCGCTCAGCACCCTGGCCTGCAGCTCCCCGAGGCTGTTACCCTTGAAGGGCAGCTCTGTGTCCATGTTGTAGAGGACCACACCCAGGCTCCTGATGTATGCCGCGGGGCCACTGTACTCCTGGTGATGGAGGATCTCGTGCGCCACAAACTGTGGGCTGCCGCAGGGGGTCTTGAGCAGCGCTGTCCCAGAGAACTGGGCACTGAGCCCAAAGTCTGCCAGATTTATGTTTCGGTGCCGGTCCAGGAGCAGGTTCTCTGGCTTCAGGTCCCAGTGCACCACGCCCCGGGCTTAGCAGTGGCTGAGCGCAGCGAGGATCTGCTGGAAGATGCGGCACGACTCCATCTCCCCCAGGTGCCCGCACCTACACAGGTAGTCCTAGAGGTTGCCCCCCTGAGTGCGCTCAAGGACCACCAGCACCTCATCCTCAGTGTCCACCACCTGGAAGAGCTGGAGAATGTTCAGGTGCCAAAGGACTTTCATGCAGGCCACCTCACAGACCAGGAAACTCTGAGGCATGCTGGACATGGGGATGACCTTTATGGCCACTTCCGTGCCCATCGGCAGGTGCTGCGCCTCCTTGATCTTGGCGTGGGTGCCCTCCCGCAGCTTGCCGAGCATCACATACTGTCTCAGGGCCATTCCCTGGGTAGACAGGCACATCGAGGCAGTGAGGGCGGACCCGCTCCTACACTCGCAGGTCCTGGCTGTCTAGAGCCCTCGGCACTAGCTCCGCTACCCGATAAACAAGTTCACTACTAGCCTAGATCTAGTAGTACGTGAAAAGGATCCCCGAAACTAACTAAATGCTCCCCGCGCTGACTCCTCTACTGAAACAGTAATGACGCTAACTTACCTCTACCAGAAACACTAACTATGGTAACCTAAGTAGGGTACTAATACTAACTACGCACTCAAAAATGAAAACACACAACCAAAAAATTAACAAAGATAAACACTTAAAAATATAAAAAAACAATAACAAACTAACAACTCCAAATAACAAAAACACAGACAAACGAACAAACCACAAGCAACAAACAATTACAAACTAACAAGTAAAATAAAAAAAGAAACAACAAAGGGGAAATAAAAACACAAGCAAAAATAACAACACCAGGGAAAATGGGGGGGGGGCAATAAAAAAATTTTAAAAATATAAACAAATAAAAAAATAATAAAAGGAAAAAATAAGCAAATAAGAAAACAATAAAGGAAAATAAAAAACAGAATTAAAAATAAAATAACTAAAATAGCTAGAATAAATAACTGAATAAGAAATAACCAAAGCAAAAGCAATCCAATCCACCAACACGCCTCTCTCTCCCTCCGAGTCCACCGTCACGATCCCAACACTCCTCGCTCTACCTACACAGCCGCGGGCTGCAGGGGGTCTTAAGTAGGCTCTGCGGGTGACGTCACAGAGCTCTCTGTGGCGTCAGAGCAGAGGCCACTTCCCCGGCAGAGGGCACCCCGGGGGCCATTCAGCCTTCACGGCACAGCACCCGCCAAGAGGTGTGTGGACAGACTCCCTGGAGACTGGAATCCACCCCGATCCAGAAGCCCACAGGGCACTGGCGAGGCCCTGTCCTCTGTGGCGAGCGACCTGTCCCAGGTTTTGGCTTTTAGGGTCTGTCCGCACAGTCCCCCTCAAACCCTGATGCGTCTCACATGACGCAATACATTCACAGGCACAATAAACGACACCATGTTGGGAGCATGAGACGCGGCAGAGTCCGCTCTTCACTCCCCGACACTGAAAACTCTGGGACATGGTCCCCCCGTTTGGCCCACGAGCTGTGTGTGCCCCTCGGCGTCCTCTCAGGCCGGAGGCCGGGTCGGCTCCCAGGGCGGCAGAGGCTGTAATGCGGGCCCAGGAGGGGGTGTCCGCCCCGCCCCCAGCGCTGTGGGGACACCCCCTGACCTGACTCAGCCGGGGCTCGGGGCAGCTGGGGCTGGTCAGCTCCCCCCGAGATTTCTGGCTTGGAAATATCTGCGTCTGCAGCTCCTGTTGGCGCAGCGGGTTGAGCGCAGCGCTGTGGAGCTGTCCGCACCACTGCAGCGCTGGTTCGATTCCCGGCCCGCCAGGGAGGCGAGCAGACCTCTCCTTTCCCCCCCCCCCCGCTGCGCCCCTCAGCAGTGTATTTCATCAGTCTGCCTGTTCTGCTCCCCACTCTGTCTCTGGTGAATCCTCTCACCCTCACACCTCTGGTCTGTACCCCGGTAATTGTATAAATATATCTTTTTAAAAAAAGACTAAAAAAAATCTGATTCTTGCTCGAACTCGGGGTCGGGGAGCAGAGGTTGGCAAAGGCCAGGTCCAGACGCTGTGGCCCTGCACCCCGCGGGGAACGGCCCGGCTTCTGGAAGTGGTGGGTTCGCGTGAGCAGTGGGGTCTGCTGCTGTTCAGGCTGCAGGTTCCCCCCACCAGGCCAACGCTGTTCACTCACGCACAGCATCTGCTGAGGACCAGGTCTCCCCTGAGCAGCCTGGGGAGCGGCCAGAGCCCCGAGGCTCAGAGCTTGGGCTCGGGGGTCGGGCTTGTGGCCCCAACACCACGTGTCCCAAGCCCGGAGGGCGGAGGGTGTCATCCTCTCGGGGGACAGGATGCCCAGGGCAGGTTCTCTTGGTTCCGCCCCCCAGGGACCTGACCCAGCAGCGGCCAGGAGAGGCCGTGCTGCTCCTCCTTAGACCGCGGCTGCTCCAGGCAGCCACAAGAGAGAGGTCGCGGCCTCTCCCGGGTCGGGGGCGGACTCGCAGGCACGTTCCCTTCTTTCTCCCCAACGTCCACGGCAGCCTCGGGGGAGTCCGCGCTCTGTGGCCGCCTGTGTCCACACTCGCCTCAGCCTCAGGGGCTGCAAACCCCACGGAGGCTCCGCATCCCTCTCGCCTCTGAGAACCCACGATGCCCCCACCAGCCTGGGAGGCTGCGCGTCACGGGCCAGGGCTGCGGTGCCCGCACTGGTTCGTCCCCTTGCTTCAACCTCCCCCACACCCAGGGAAGAGCGAGAGCATCAATCAGATCATCTGCTCGCTGGCCTCACGCCTTCCCGCGGCCCTACTGGGCGTGACACTTCCCCCAAACCCCTTTGCACAGGCTTCACTGCCCCGCTGGCCTCAGACCTGCCCCCACCCGCCTCCCCTCCCTGTCCAGCCCTGCTGGGTGAGCTGCCCTTCTTTTCCGTTTTTAAATTTATGTATTTTTACATCCTTTTTCATTTTTGCCAATGTATGCATTTTCACCTTGGTTATAGTCCCCGTACAATTCCCACCCCCTTGACGATCCTACTTCCTCCTCCCCCGCACGGTAATGTGTCTCTGGCTTGTAGATGCTGTTGATTGTGATTTTTACTTTATTATATTTAGTATTTTCCTGGTCCCTAATTTAGGTTTTCTAAACTCCTGCTATGAGTGAGACCATCCGGTATTTTTCTTTTTCTTTCTGGGTTATTTTGCCTGAGCATGATCCCTTCCAACTTCATCCATGTTGCTGCAAATTGCATGTGTTCATCTCTTTTGATTGCTGAGTCATATTCCATTGTGTATATGCACCGCATCTTCTTGATCCTGTCATCTATTTTGGGATATTTGAGTGTCCTTCTTTCTGCCACATCCTGTTGCCACCTGAGGCATTTGCTCTTGTTTTTTCAGAATCCCCAGTCTGCACCTACCAGCTCTCTGACCTTGCTTTCCTCCAACCCACATGTCACTTCTGACCACCTTGCAGGCAGGTGCTGCACATTTCTTCTTGAATCACATCCTCTCCTCCCTTCACAGTGTCAACTGCACATAAATCATACTAACATGTTTTCAGAATTTCATGCTAGAATGGAATTCCCTCCTGTGTCTTGAGGTCCTGACACAATTTTGCTTATGGGAAGAATACTGTTGACTGACCCAAAGCAGTCCTAAAACAAGAACATTATAAAGAACAGTTCATTTTGAATGTTCCCTTGTCTTTTTACATGGGAACATTTTCTCACTCTCTATCAGGAAATAGATTCAGTTTGACTAAGGAAACTTTGTTTTAAGCAATATTTCAAAGTACTTCAAATGACAAATGTCACATGTGATGTCATAAAGGTTTACATCATCAACCACATTTAGTTTTTTTGCTGTGTTTTAATCTGTTGGCTTAATTTTAGAAGTGCCTCACAGTCCAAATCAGTGTTAATACCTATGTCTAAACATACAAGGAATGCCGATGGGGAAAGAAGTAAAACTATCACAATTTGCAGATAATACAATAATATACACTGAGAACCCTAAAAACTCCACAGAAAAACTACTCAAAATAATCAAACAGTTCAGTAAAATGGCAATATTCCAAATCAACACACAAAAATCAGTAGCCTTTCTATACACAATCAATCTGCAGAAGAATAAATCAAGAAAACCATCCTTTATGTAATTGAAACAAAAAAAAATAAATACTTGGGAATGAACCTAATAAAAGAGGTGAAAGATCTAAACATTGTCTCTATGGTGGTGCAGGCAGTTGAGTGCTGCGCTGTGAAGCTGTCCGCAGCTTCTGCAGTGCCTGTTAGATCCCTGCCGGCCTCGGAGCTACCCACATGACACGGCAGACCTCTCCTGTCTCGACTGCTGCTCCCCTCAGTGGTATATTTCGTCAGTCTGCTTGTTCTGCTCCCCACTCTGTCTCCGGTGAATCCTCTCACCCTCCCGAGTCTCCGGCCAGTACCCCAGTTCTTATCAGCATAAATAAGTCTTTAAAAAAAAAGAAAAAAAGATTATTTAATTTGCTAGCATAGTCAGTCACAGTGCTCTCATGACCTTTGTATTTCTCTGCTAGCTGTAGTAATTTCCATTTTTGTCTAATTCTATTCATAAATTTTCTCTTGCTTCCATTGTTAGCCTAGCTAAAGATTTATCAGTGTTGTATATTGAAGAAGTAACTCTTAGTTCATGGATCTTTGTTTTGGCTTTTTGACTTGTGTTTCATTTATTTCTGCACCAATTTAAATAATTTCCCTTCTTTTATTTATTTTAGTTATTCTTTGTTTTATTTCTCAAGTTGCTTGAGGTGTACTGTTTAATTATTTATTTGGGATTTATGTTACCTCTGCGTGTAGGCCCCTTCTGCAATTCCCACTCAAAATCCTTTCTCCCTTACCCCATATGTTATTTTTGTTCAAGGAGTCAATAAAAAAATAATCTTTTAAAAAGTAATTAAGAGGGGTTTCCACCAGTGTTAGTATTTTGTAAGGTCTCTGTGCCCTATATGCAGTCACCAAATTTCACCCACTGCAAAAACACCCGCAGTCTGCCCCCATAGCCATTGTGCTTTCTCCCGCGTCTCTCTCACCCCTCCCTATTCTTCTTCCCCTTGGGGACCTCAGTTCTGTGACCAGGGGCAAGGATTACCTTTAAAGTTTGAGGTTTCTTTATTTGCTATCTCTATAGTCCACGTACAAGTGATGCTACCTGGTATTGTCTTTTTCCTAGTGACTTATTTCACTCCACATAATGCCTTTTAGTTCCATCCATGTTGCTATAAATGGCATGAGTTTATATTTTTTCATTGCTGAGTAGTATTCCATTGTGTATACACATCACCTCTTCTTGATCCATTTATCTGATCGGGCACTTAAGTTGTCCCCACATCTTGGTTATTGTAAATAGTGCAGCAATAAACATGGGAGACCAAGTTTCCTTTCAAATTAGTGTTTTTGTATTTTAGCAGTAGAAACCCAGGAGTAGGATTGCTGGGTCATGTGGCAGATCCACTTTTAGTCTTTTGAGAAAACTCCATAATGTTTTCCATAGGAGCGACACCAGACTACCAAGAGCAACATTGGAAAAGTGTTCTTTTGACTCCATATCCCCACCAACACTTGTTGCTTCTTGCTTTTTGATATGTGTACCTTGTGGATATTCTTTTGATCTGTTGTTGGACACTTAGGTTGCTTCCATCACTTTGGTATTGAAAATACCATTACAGTGAATATAGGAGTGCACATATCCCTTCATATTAGTGTTTTTGTATACTTCAGAGAGATATCTAAGAATGGGATTGCTAGATCATAAGGTAGAACTATTGTTAGTATTTTCAGAAATATCTATCCTAATTTTCTAGGAAAGGAAACAGTCTACATTTCCACCAACGGTGGAATAAAGACATGGATAGAAGTTCTCAAATCACAAAATACACAGAAAAACAAAAATGACAGAGTTCCTTAATCAGCCTTAGAGATGACTTGTCAATCGGATTACATTGGCAAAGGAAACAAAAGCAAATATAAACAAACGGGACAATATTAAACTAAAAAGTTTCTATAGAGTGAAAGAAACCACCATTAAAAAATATAATGATTTGGAGAAAATACTTACATATGTCAGACAAGGGCTTAATATAGAAATTTTATAAAGAACTCATTAAAATTGTCAACAAAAGAACAAATATCCCCATTAAAAAGTGGACAGAGAGGTTGAAGAGTGACTTGTCCACAGGACAGAGATGGCAGCAGGCCCGTGAACTCGTGTTCCTCCTCTCCTATTAAGAAAGCAAATCAGAAGCCAAATGAGCGAGCATCTCCTATCTGTTAAGAGGGTTATAATCAAAATAGACAAGAAACAAGTGATGGTAAACTTGTGGAGAGACAAAATCTTTGTAGATTGTTGTTACAGATTTAAATTGTTGCAATCATGGAAATAGTGTGGCAATACCTCAAGAAATTTAAGAAAATAAATATCACATGACCCAGCTAGCTGACTTCTCTTTAGTTGTCAAGCTTTACCACAAAAATATACAAATTTAAATTCAAAGAGATATATGGAACACCATGTTCATCATAACATTATCACAACACTCAAGACAGAGAAACAAACTTAGAGCCCATGGTAGATGATAAAATAAAAAAATGAGATATATACATATATATATATATGTGTGTGTGTATATATGTATATATATATATATACACACACACACACACACACAGTGGGAGACTACTCAGCTATAAGAAGATGAAATCCTGCCCTTTGCAACAGCATGGATTGACCTAGAGTATATATATTTTGCTATCTAAAATAAGTCAGAGGGATACTAAAAGCACCATACAATTTTGTTACAGGGCAGGGAGAGGGGCAGCCCAGACACCACAAACCTACCTGCTCTAAATAGGTTCTGCCATCCGCTGCATCAACAGAAAACATATGAGAAACACAAAACATATGAAGTTCCTGGGAAGGAACTTCAATACAATTAGGAAACAATACAGGAAATGCAAAGACTACAGTTTCTTTTTTTTTAATATTTTATTTTATATAATTCTTACATCATTTTACATCTTTGCACAATGTATGCATTTTCATTTTGGTTATATTCCCAATACAATTGCACCCCCCCTTATTTTGACTCTAGTCCTTCCTCTCCCTGGCCCTCCGTCCCCACCCCCCACCCCCATCCCCCCACCCCCCATCCCGGGCAGAAGTGTGTCTCTATAGTTTCTAAATAAAGTACCCAAAGTTATCAGTCCCCTCGTGGGTAAAAGTCCATCCAAAAGGGATTGGCCCAGAATAAGGCCCCAAAGCCTGCCACAGGTCTAAGGCATCTTCCATTGGGGACCCATAGAAAAGGATCAGAAACCACCAGACAATTCTGGAAGGAAAAGAGTAAATTATCAAAAGCAAGACAAAAACTGCCATTGCCACCTCCCCACGGGTCTATCACCCACATCTGTGTCACCCAGTCCACGACCAAAAGGCAGGCATGGTCTCTTCAAGCGTCTCTCTGCTCCACATGCCTCCTCCGGGTCTCCTTCTGGCTCCATCCTGCTTTCTTCCTTCTTCAGTTTCCTCTGCAGCTTCTTCTCTCCCTGCTCAGCTCCACCCTCACTTGGGAGGGGTGGAAACCTGGAACCACCCCCTTTCCTGGGGACCACCCTGTTACAATTTCACACCTATATAAAGATGATAAAGAAACAAAGCAAATGAACAAACAAAACAAACCAAAAACAACATCTTTGTCTGTAAGAACCAAATATCTGCTGCCAGAGGGAAACAGGAAAAGGGGCTGAGGAAATTTGGTAAAGGAGTTCTTGTATGGTGAAGAATAGAAACTTTTTATTCAAATGTTAATTTTTAATGTACACCAAAACCTATCACTATATAATGGTACAAACCTGTGGAACTTCAGTAAAAATTAAAAGAAAATGAAGTGAACCACAAAGATGTTTATTAGAGCTCATAAAATTGGTGATAATTCTGAAACTCCATTTTTATATAAATGTAAAAAAGTAAAAGCTATTCTGAGATATTTTGACTTGCTCTCTTAAACGCAATCCTCATACTTTTCCTTTTTAAAATGTTTTCTCTCTCAGCAGTTAATTTTTAAAAACAGTGGAATCAACTGATGGCATATGAAGGGACATTTAAAGATCTTAATTTCAGAGGACATTTATTCTAATTGCTGTGTGTTCTTTCTTTTTTTTTAAGAGACATGTATCTTTATTTTTATTTGATTATTTGTTTTTTGTTCATTTGTTTGTTTATACATGCACTGGGTACAGTCAGAAGCGCAGGAGGGTGAGAGAATTCACCAGAGCCAGAGCAGGGAGCAGAGCAGGCAGAAGGACCGAAGTACACTGCTGAGGGGAGCAGCAGGCGGCAGGAGAGGTCTGCGCGCCATGTGGGACCCTCCTCCATGGCCAGGGAGCAGCTGGAGATCGAACCTGGGCCGCAGAGGCCGCGGTCAGCTTCTCAACCCAGTGCTCAACCGCTGTGCCACCGCGGAGGCCCTGCTGTGTGTTCTTTACAGGTTTTGCTCTAATACATGGGAGTCAGAATCTACAAGATGGATGAGGGTTGCTCAAAGACCCACATTTTGATGCAAATTTTCTAAGACATCCTAAATTCCATCCACTTCAAAATTCGTGGAGCAAACCCAAAGATGTAGAATTGTGGAGAAAAGGGAAATTATTTCCTTAGAACAAGGAAATGACACCCTCAGGCTAAATTCAACCTTGTAAATACAATGAAAAACCAGCCACTTTCATTTAATTGCCTTTGGCTATCTCCTTGCTGTGGTCCAGATTTTAGTAGTTGCAAAAGAAACTACCATAGGGCCTCCCTGGTGGCTCAGCTTTTGAGCGCTGGGTTGTCAAGCTGCCCGTGGCCTCTGCGGCGCAGGTTCGATCCCCGGCTGCTCCCCGGCCACCCGAGGAGTGTCCCACATGGCGGGCAGACCTCTCCTGCCGCCCGCTGCTCCCCTCAGCAGTGTACTTCGGTCCTTCTGCCTGTTCTGCTCCCCACTCTGGCTCTGCTGCTCCCCACTCTGGCTCTGGTCAATTTTCTCACCCTCCCGCACTTCTGACTGTACCCAGTGCATGTGTAAACAAACAAACAAACAAACAAACAAACAAACAAATAAATAAATAAATAAAAGCATGCCTCCATAAAAAAAAATAAAGAACAAACAAAAAATAAACTACAGTATATGGTGAATAAAGTTTGAAATATTTATTCCTCGACGAGAGACAAATCTGTCAATCCTTTTTATCCTGGAGAACAAGCACAGCTTCTCTGGCATAGGGAGGGTGAAGAAAGAGATCTGAGCCTGTGTCCTTCCCTTATCAGGTCTCTGAATCTACAGAAAATACGGGAACTTTTTAGAGTTTGAAAATCAATGAATTTATCTTTAATTGTCCAACCAATATTAGCTTGCTAATGCTGTTGATAACATTTATATCATAAATAATAATAATTCAGGGGTTGACTTATTATTCAATAATAATAATTCAGGGGTCAGTGATATAAGCGATGATTGGATAGTTCGTTAATTTGAACAAACATTATTCAGCAGTCTTTTTGGTGGAACCATAGATGAGGGATGTGTGAGGTATGGGGGTGTAAGATAGCAGCAGAGATGGAGTAGAGAACAGAAAATGATTTATTGAAATAGTCTGCAAGGGAACAGGGGACAAGAGGGAGCTATACAGCTGGGTGTGAAGGATTTGAGACTTTTACACTAGGGTTACATAGGGTTTCTTACTTGGGGAGCCAGTTTGCACGGGTTATCAGCTGGGATGTCTGCTCTTGGGTGCAGACCTTTGACACAGACACATATGCAGGCCCTGCCTCTGCATTCCTGGAGTTGGGCTGGTTTATCTGCCATGGTGGTCAGACTAGTGGCCCAGTTCCCGTGGCAGCCTAATTGATGCCCTTCTCTGCTCAAGTCTCTCAAACATGACTATGGGGTAAGAGTGAGAGCTTAGTTTTTAAAATTATGAAATGATATCCTGACACCCATGTTGGGCCAGATGTATACTGCAGGAGTGACAACATGATCCTTTCTCTGGAAACCACAGTATTTTCTTTTATTTTTCCAGAATTTATATTATTTTTGTTTATTTGATGGGCACATGTTTTAATATTTGGTATTTAAACATGGTTTTGACAGGGAATGAGCAATAAAAAAATAAAGCAAGCCAATTCCACCCCCTTTTGCTCTTTTGATTGTACCATAACTTACAACCTAATTGTCAGAAATTCTCTCTTAAGAAAACGTAGAATTGCTTCCGTGTTTAGCCTTTGGGGAATTGGGGTTCCCTTTTTGGTAATTTACTTGACACTTATTGATGTAAGAGTGTTAAGTCATAAAGTGCATGCTTTGAATTGTTTCTGTCAGTAGAGACTTCTGAATTTAACAGATGCAGACAGGTGAAGACCAGGAAGTGGGAATGTAAATCGCATATAGGAAAGTATCCACTGTGGCAGGAAAACAGAAACCAAATGGTATCTGGTGGGGTAGCGTTAAATAAGGTTAAACTTAAACCCTACCCATTGCCCAGCAGGAAGTTTTGGGAGGCTTGAACACAGAATTGATAAGGCTACTCTGGGTCCCAAACCGCAAGATGGATCCCTTTGACCAGGAATGTGGAGGCAAGGCCAGGACACATTCTGGGTCATAGATCAGCCCCCCAAGATCAGACACCCATGCACTAACCAGCCCAAAACTCACTCCCCAAAGCAAAACTGACAAAACCAGTGTTAAAAGGGAGCCCCAAATCTGTCTTCATTTGCAGGTCTTTCTTGTCTCCCCAGCTGCTTCTCTTAGCAGTGTATTTGAACAAATGTGCCTTTTCTGTTCTCCAGTCTGCCTCTGGTGAAATTTTTCACCCATGCACCTCTGGCCTGTCAAGGTATCATTAAGAATTTGAAAACCAAGCCCCCACTCCTTGGCCAGCAGGCAAGAATGGGAGGCCGGAATGATAAAGGGAGTGGATGGGACTGCCATGGAAACATGGACCTTAAGCTGGTGAGGCCCAGAACTGATGATCCTCTATGCTGATTCAGATCTTCAGTCAGGACACACCCAAGACTAGTCACCTTAACCAGTCAATGGTGTCTAGAGTATAAAGAGAGACTTGGGACCCAAACTCTGAGCAGTACACCCTTCCGCTTTCGCCCTCTGCTTCTTTTAGCAGTGTACTTCAATAAATTCACCTGGCCTTTCCCATCTGTCTCTGGTGAATTCTTTCATCCCTGCAACAGGGTCTCCACCTTGATTCTTCCCCACAACATTATATATCAATAAATCTTTGTTAGATATTAGAATGGTGTGATTTCTTATAAAAGAAGATGGAATCTATCTTCTTCAACTACAGCAATCTTCTATCTACCCAAACCTCTACTCTTTGTTCTCTGAATTCAGCAAATAAAAATAAAACTTAAAAAAAAAATCATGGGCTTCCCCTGGTGGTGCAGCGGTTGAGTGCAAGGCTGCAAAGCTGCCCGCAGCCTCTGCAGTGCAGGTTTGATCCCTGACCACCAGTGAGGGTCTCACATGGTGCCACAGAACTCTCCTGTTGTGCCCACTGCTCCCCTCAGCTGTGTATCTCGTCATTCTGCCTATTCTGTTCTCTGCTCTGGCTCTGGTGAATTCTCTCACCCTCCCGCACTTCTGACTGTACCCAGGGCTTGTATAAATAAATAAATAAATAATTGAAAAAAAAGCAAATAGCAGTTAGATCTACTAAGTTGCTCAGGATAGAAAGTTTGGCGTCATCTTTAATTTCTGTCTTTCCCTCACTTTCTATATCCATCCAAATCAGCCCTATTAGCTAACATCCTAAGCAAAGTACCATTCTGACCCACACCTCTCTCTTTGTCTACTGCAAGTTTCTCGGTTGTTTTCCCTGTTGCATTCTGGTTCTCCTACAATCTAGTT
The DNA here is from genome assembly GCF_964194135.1 of Talpa europaea. Classification (NCBI taxonomy): domain Eukaryota; kingdom Metazoa; phylum Chordata; class Mammalia; order Eulipotyphla; family Talpidae; genus Talpa; species Talpa europaea. The sequence continues at coordinate 17,706,311 of NC_140075.1, forward strand.
TCCCCAATGTAAAGAGATTTTTCTCAAACACAAATTATTCAATTCACTCCACTCACCAACATCTCTCTCCATTTGCACAATTAGCATGAAGTTCAGGCCATCACCCTGAATTAGGAAGTTCTGAGTGACTAGTTTCTGTGAATATCTTTGACCTTGTCTCACAATTCCTTCTCCTTTGTCCACATGAAACACTGACCTCCTTTTTCTTACTGCAGGGTGATTCAGTCATTTCTGCCTGTCCGTGCTCCCCTCTGCAATTGTGCTTTCTCCCAAACTTTGCTGTATGCATCCTGGTCTGTAAATCGAGTTCATATTGTCATTTATTGAAGTCTTATAATTTCCATTAAAGAATAATGTTTTCATAGCTTTACAGATGCATACATTTTATTAAAAATATCCTGAAGGGTTTCATATTTTGATGTTATCCTGTATGTTATTGAAAATTCAATTGGTTTGTTTTGATCCTTTGTACAGTTCCTATCACCATTTGTTATTTCTCTGTTGGATATTTTAAAACTTATTTATATTGCTTTTATTCCCTGCCACTGAAAAGTCAGTTTTATCACAACAGTCTCTCTATATCTTGATCAGTAGAACACTATCAATTCTACAAAAGTACAGTGTAGTTTCTCAATAATTAGTCATTGTTTGTTTTGAGTGAATGTCATATATAGGAAACCATGGAAAAAGTAATTAACCTCTCTAAGTCGCCTTCCTCAGATATTAATATATTTGTAAGTGCACATATAGATATATGTAATATATATAGAATTAAAACAATGATACTTATAGTTCCTGATATTTATCACTATTAAATCACTATATTTTGGCTAAAGTGTTAAAAGCAACCTAAAAAACAAAGTATTCTGAATTTCCTAACATTTTTGTTTAGTTTTTAAGCACATTGGTATTGTTATGACCTATTGGATTTGTTAGTATATTCCTTCTCAAAGGAAATATTGTGTATATAGTATTATTATTTAATGTTATTTTTCTACTAAACTAGACTCCATGGCACAATTAAAACCCCCAAAAAGAAAGACAGGCTGAAAAAGAATCCTGAAATTACCACTTGAAAATTTTAGAATTTAAACCTTACTAGTTCACTCCAACAGTAGTAACTGTGACTCCTTTTTCAAATTTTTTTTAAAGATTTATTTTATTTATACAAGCACCAGGGTGCAGGGCAGATGTGCAGGAGGGTGAGAGGATTCCCCAGAGACGGAGCCGGGAACAGAACAGGCAGAATGACTGAAATCCACTGCTGAGGGGAGCAGCGGGCCCAGCAGGAGGGGTCTGCGCGCCACGTGGGCCCCTCGCGGGCGGGCAGAGGCTGTGGACAGCTCCCCAGCGCGCGCCCAACCGCCTGAGCCCCCTGTTTGCTGTTCTCTCCACAGTGTGCGCGCGACAGTAAAGCATCTGCACAAGGCAGGGCCAGGATGGGGACGCCTGGAAAAGCCAAAACCCAGGACGGGATTGCTCAGGGCAAATGAAAGGGCCTCTCAGGCATTCCAAGGTTTGCCTTTAAGAGGCAGCTTTTTCGTTAAGATGGAGAAACCGCCGGGGGTTCCCTCTGCCAATGGCTGTGGCCTCTGGATCTGACGCCACAAAGAGCCATTGTGAGGGCACCGGCACCGCCTACATCAGGCCCGCCCTGACTGCGCCTGTGTCCTCAGGAGCCGGGAAGCTTTGGACAGTGACCTGTCCACTCCAGACGCCGACACAGAGAGATTGTGTTTTGTGGTATTTGGTTTTCTTTTGCTTTATTCATTGGTTTATTTATTTAATTATTTGTTTAGGCTATTTATTTTAGTTATTTTATTTTTCTTTCTTTGGTTTTCCTTATTTTCCTTGTTTTTTATTTGCTTATAGTTTATTTCTACTTTTTCTTTTTCCTTTTATTTCCTTGTTTTATTATTTTCCTTTATTGTTTTGTTACTGGCGTTTTTTCTTTATTCTTTTATGTCAGTTTTTAGTTTTTTGATTTTATTTTTTCAGTGATCTCCCCCATTTTCCCTTTTGTTCTTGCTTCATTGTTTGTTCTTTCTTCCCCTTTGTCGTTTCTCTGGGTTTTTATTTTGGTTTGTTTGTTTGTTTCAGGTTTTAGTTTCTAATTGTTTTTTTGTTCTGTTGTTTGTTCTATTGGGCTTTGTTGTTCTGTTTTATTCTTAAATTTAGTGGTTAGTTTTAAATTAGTTTGTTTTTAATGATATTTTTACATTTACATCTCATTTGTCATTTTTGTTTGTGTAGTTTCATTCATTTGTAGTGTAGTTAGTATTGCTAGTAAGCTGAGTGTGGTTAGTATTGTTGGTGGAGTTAAGTTAGCATTGTTAGTATTTAGTGAGGTGAGTGAATACTTTCTGAGTACTATTAATACTAGATTAATAGTACATTTGTTAATATCGTAGGAGAGTCAGCTGTCAGTGGAGTTAGCACAAGGGCTGGGAGCACAGACAGGGCTGGTGAGGGTAGTCAGCGTAGTCAAGAGCATAGGCACTATGTTCCAGGGACGTCAAGGGAAAAGCTACCTGGTGCTACGGGAGCTGGGACAGGGCTCCCACACCAAGGTGACGTTGGCGGTGCATGCGCTCACGGGCACGAAGGTGCTCATCAGGGACGTCTGCAAGTCCGAGCTGTCCGACCTCTGCCTCCTGGCCCACGAGATGGGGTGCATGAAGGCCCTTCACCACCCTAACATCGTGGAGCTCTTCCAGGTGGTGGGCACCGGCCAGAGCTGCAGCTCGTCATGGAGTACGTGCAGGGGGAGGACCTGCAGGACTTCCTGAGCAGGCATGGGCGCCTGGACGAGAGCAAGGCCCGCCCGCTCTTTAAGCAGATCCTCGCAGCCCTCAGCTACTGCCATGCCAAAGGCATCGCGCACCTGGATGTGAGGCCCGAAAACATTCTGCTGACCCGAGAGGGAAAAGTCAAGCTGGAGGGCTTTGGGCTCAGCGTCCAGGCCTTCAACCAGGCGCTGAGCACGTGCTGCTGTCTTCCAGAATACAGAGCCCCCGAGGTCTATCTTGGCCAGCAGTACAATGGCCCCAAGGTGGACGTGTCGAGCCTGGGCATCATGTTCTATAAAATGGTGACTGGCACACTGCCCTTCAGGGGCCCAAACCTCGAGGCGATCAGGGTGCGTGTCCTGGGAAGGTGGGTCCATCTGCCTAACTACCTCATGGAGCAATGCCAGGACCTACTGGCCAAAATGCTGGCACCAGACCGCTGGAGGCACAGCACCCTAGAGAAAATACAGCAGCACGCCTGGGTAGCAGAAACGAGCGAGGGACTCCTGCCCTTCAGCAAGCTGTCCCTCAGCCCCCAGGACCCGGCCATAACCAAAGCTATGGAGCGCCTGGGATATCAGAGGCAGGAAATTCGGGAGGCCATTGACGCTAACAAGTACGACAAGGTCATGGCCACCTACCTGATCCTCCTCTCTAGGAAGCAGGCGGGGGAGGAGGACTATGAGGAGGAGGGGGAGGAGCAGACCAGGCGTGTCACCTCCCAGGTGCCAAAGCGTGTCACCTTTCGGGAGCCCAGTGACCCCGATTCCAAGGACTGCCTCCCGCAGCCTGAGGTTTCGGGGAATACCCCAAGGCCGGGTATCCTGCGAAAGCAGGAAGTCCATAAGAGGGGAACGGATGCCACCCCGGGCACAAGGGTCACCTTTGCAGGTGTCTCTGAGCTGGTGGACGCCCAGAAGCACACCACCGCCGCAGGGCCAGGCTCCTTGTTCAAGGACGCCCCGAAGGGTAGACCCTCTGCGCTAGGCCCGGTGCTGGAGGACGCCTGGGGGGACATCAACACCTCTGTTGCCAGACCCCAGAAGGACACCAGGGAGCACAGCAGCACCTTGGTGTCAGTCCTCCAGCTGGAGGACGCTGGGGAGCACAGCAGCACCACTGAGACAGGCCCCCAGCTGGAGAGGGACCAGGAAAGCAGGGCCAACACAATCTGTCCAGCTCCCCAGCCCTGCAGCACCACCCTAAGACCTCCCCCAAGACGTAGCTGGCCTTCCAGTGCAGTGGCCCCTTGAGCAATCATCAGGGCTAGAGATAGGATATTAGATATTATCCTAGAATTTTGTTGCTGCTGTTCAGCATTCGAATTGCAGAGCAACAAACACTAAAAATAGCACCACACCACACAAAAGCCTCCCCACCCCCAAAGCACAACCACTCAGTGGCCATGGTGAACAGGAGTACATCAGGGAAGGTTGAAGCTCTGGAGAGGCTCAGGGACTGGGTCCAGTCACAGGACCAGGAGGAGCGTGAGACCCACGGGACTGCAGCATAGAAATCTGGGCAAAACCCATGTCCCTGGAGCACAGATGTCCCTGGAGCAGAGCAGGTGAAGGGCCAGGATGGCCAAGGAACTGGGGAAACACCTAGAGGGTAGCAGAGTGGGTGAGTGGTAGGTGTGGAGGGGCTGGGGAGAGCTGAGCAGGTACAGGGCCCAGGAGGGATATGAGGCTGTGTGGATGGCCCCAGGGTCAGAGGCCCCAGGGCCAGAGGCAGGAAGCCCTGGACCTCTCTCACCCATCATAGGCTCAGTTTCCTGAGAACCATACTGCCCCCTTGCTGGGAGAGACCTGCTGCTCTATCCTGGGCACAGGGATGTCATAGAGAATGCAGGAGCTCTTGCAAAGGCTTGGGCCCAGGTGGTAAAACGTGCAGATTGCAAGGAGCAGATAGAGAGTGTCTCTAGCTCCCCTTAAGAAAGACTCGGGGACCAGTATATTAGAATCCAAACAGGACTCTTCAAGGTGGACAGAGTTTATTCACAGTCCAGCCCTACTCCACACGACCTGCTCTGATGGAAAATCTGCACCCCATCTTCCTACACCAGGAAGCCCTAGGCTATGATCAATCTCAGTCCCGCAGTGAGCATTGTCACCTTGAACTTTTGCAGCTTGGGATTCTTACACAGGGTCAGCCCAGCTGGAATTTCTCCTTTTAAAAATCCTCTCCAGATGGCCAACCACCCCTCATCCTCCCTGGATTCAAACCCTGCAGGGTGACCTTACCCAAATTGGAAACATTATTATCGCCCAACAGATGCAGGCTTTGGACACCATTCTCTGCCAGTTGAATCACTGGGTCAGGAACGAAAAGCTACAGGGGCTATCTACCTTAAATTTGTGTTTTTTGATCATTGTTTAGATGGTGTTCAATTCCCTTCTAAAACAGGTTTTGCTAAGTCTGGTAAATGCAAGTGAGGTGAGGTATGTGTGTTTGAAAAAAGAAATGTATGGAAGAGGGATATTCTGAAGGGCCTTAAGATTATGTGAATCTGGATGGGTAAAATGAAATGGCATTAGAATGAAAGCAAGCAAAAGAAAGTGTTGAAGGTCTGAGAGAGAGATTTTGGTGAGAAATCATGTGTAATCAGGTGCCTCCCTCTCCTCCAAATCATTCATGGGCTTGCTCATCTGACCAGCAAAGCCCCCTCTGATCGCTACCTCATCAGCCGAATGTGGGGGCAAGACATCATGAATCCTGCCACTAGTAGGCCCAATGATCATGATTATGCTTTTCTTTGTTTCTGCACCCTGTTTTCTCTGCTTTATCAAGGCAAAGCTCTCTGACATGAGCCTTCACTCTCCCAGACCCGGGAAAGCCATTCCTGTAATTGACAGATGAGCAACAGGGCATTGCTCTAGGGGTTCTGGGCCAAACTGGGCTGTCCAGCGACCAGTTGCTTATTTCTCTAAACAAATGGATCCCACTGTAAGAGGATGTCAGGCCCGCCTGCACATACTTGTGGCAGCTGCACGTCTCGCTAGACAGGCCTTAAAACGCACACTGGGCCTACATGTACATGTTAGTTCTCCACATCGGCTCCACGACCAACTCATTTACCAGCCTCTCTCCCCTCCATCACCCTCTTGTCTGTTAGATTTCTACTCTTTGTCAAAGATCCTCTCATCTCCATCTCCCAATCGACGACTCTCCAACCTGCTAGGCCTCACGGGTGTTCCACTCCCTAACGCAGATAACACCCTCTTCTTAGTATGGTGGACACCATCACCAGTTGGACAGTGGACCTGCCTTTATCTCCAAGATTACTCCACAGGTCTCCTCCCTGGGCATCACCTGGAAACTACACATTCCCTCCCGACCGCAATCCTCTGGTAAGGTAGAACGGGTAAATGGTCTGACCAGAGACCACCTAACCAAACTCTCCACTGAGCTGGGGAAATTCTGTGTGGAGCTGCTCCCACTGGCTTTAATGCACCTCTGAGTCACCCCTTGTGGCCCCTTGTTACTGACCCCCTTTGAACGGTTGTATGGCAGACCTCCTCTTACTAACCATGAGCTCCCCGTCCATCCTACACTGTTGGCTGGATATTTTCCATACTGCTCTTTGCTCAGACAGCTGCTCCAAGAACACGCAGACCGTTGTCTGCCACAACCTGTGCCTCCGTCCCCTGATGCACCTGTCAACCTGCTGTGTCCTAGAGACCAGATTCTTCTGAAAGCCATCTCTCCAAAATCACTTCCGCCAAAGTGGATGGGTCCACACACGATCATTCTGACTACACCAATGGCTGTCAAGGTCTTGGGCAACACGTCTTGGCATCAGCTTTGCAGGGTCAAACCGGTCCCTGTGGACAAGCAGTATGTATGTGAGTGCTGGCCCCAACTCGGGTACGCATCACTGCGCCCCTGCTCCAGGTTCCACTCAGCCTACAGAGCAGAGGCCCTCTGACTCTCTCTCCTCTGTTTCTAATCCCATCACTTCAAGCCACATCCCATTCTTCTGTCTATGCCTAGAGATTCCAGATCAGTACAGCCTCAGGTAAGGTATTAGCAATCCTATTGCCTCTGATCCTAACCTTACTTTTTTCTTTTTGCCCCATGCTTACTGCATTTCATCCAACACGGGATCCAAGGCCTGCCCCTTAGCACCTTTAACCAACTCCTCCACCCATATCCTCGCGTCCCTGCAAAGACCGTCTCATAACCAGGCCTGAGCTCCACCCTGGTCTTCGCCCCTGTCCAGCAGGAAGCAGCCAAAGAAAGAAACGTCGCCACTTTTCCTATCAACAAAAGGCTGGTATGAAAGGTCGATACAGGGGCCAGGAATGGGGAATACCACATACAAACAATAAGATGGCCCTAACACCAGTACCCCTGATTCCATCAAACAGAAACTGAAGCCATAAGCAGGAGAAAACAACTCGGCTCCACGAAAAAACAACTTTGTTCCCCCTAAGCCTGTTTCCCCCACTACCAACCCAGTTTTCCTGCCTAACGTCTCCTCACCCTATGAAATGACATCTCCTCCCACAATGGGTGTGACTTCAGGAACAATCCACCTTGGGTCAGCAAAGCTCGCCTTGGGGCACAATGAGTTTTCCCTTCCTTTGAAAAAGTTTAGCCTGGCTCCCCTTTTCTTTGCCACACCAAACATTTCATCTTGGTGCCCGAAACCCAGAAGGCTGTGTTACCTGGTGCCAGGGCCACCTTCCTGTCCCTGGGACTCTCCTCTCGATTGTCGACGCCGCACATCCACCACAGGCCTTGATCCTTGGGGGTGAGTCACCTGCCTGACCCTCCTTCCTAGGAGGCCCTCACCCCTGGTTACCTGACTCCTTTCCTCACCCCCATCCTGGTTGACTCTTCCATAAACCGCAGGCCTATGCCAGCCGACCCCCATTGCTCCTGGTTCTGGATTTGGGGACGCCCATCCAGCCCAGTTGTCCCAGTCCCGGTGTCAACTGAGCGGTGGAGATGTCCCCCTCGCTCGCCTGCCACCATTCCAAAGGCCAGGACCGGGTCGTGGGACGCCGCAATTTGGGTCCTGTGCCCCCAAATGTCAGATGAGTTCATGGGAAACTGCGTTCCTGAGTCTATACCCCCGTTCGTTCGGGAGAGGAGCCGACTTAGCCATTGGGTCCTCACATTCCAAGCTGAGGCCAGCCATCCCTCTAGGACGACGTCTCTCAAACCTCGATCCGCTGGGGCTCAGGCCAGATCTGCGCCTCAGCGTCTAGTCTTCTCCTGCAACACTGCCCAGCCTCAGTGCCCACTGGAGAATGGCTCTCATTGGCCAGAACAGGGCGCTTTCCGTCTCACGGTCCTTGCAGACCTGAACAGTTTCTGTCACCGCAATGGAATATGGTCAGAGATACCTCATGTCCAGGCTTGCTTTCTCGTGCACTCTAGTCCCTCCCTCCTGCAAACCAGTTCTACTTCCCAAGTCTCGAGGCTCTTCTCTCTCTTCACCCTCTCCAGACCCCTCTTCTGCATTCTCTGATCCTCTAGATGTTCAGTATTCACCTCCTTCAGCATCCCAGGCCCGGCCCCCCCCTTCCACCTCCCAGCCACCACACCTGCTCTCACAGTCGTCCTCTTTGTCCCCTAAGGCAGGTTGCGTGGACCGAAGGAGTAGGTGGAGTCCACGATCCTTTCCCTGTGTCTGATCTCTCCCAGATTGAAAAGTGTCTCGGCACTTTCACTAACGATCCCGCTACCTACACCAAAGAATTTCATTATCTTACCAAGGTTACACCTAAGGTTACACCTATAACCTTCGGTGTCATGATTACACGTTATCCTCTCTTCCACCCTGACCTCTAATCAAAGAGAACGTGTTTTTCAGTCTGCTTGAGGCCACACAGATCAGGTCCACTTCACTGACACAACCATGCCCCCGGGCCCTGAAGCAGGTCCCCACCAAGAGCCTGGCTGGGAATACCAGACTGACACTGACGCGGGTCGGGGGGGCAGGCTCGCTGAGACACTTCATCACCTGCCTCTTAGCCGATCTCCAAGGCGGTTAATTTTGACAAGCTGCAGGAGGTCAACCAGTTCCACCCTGTACGGAAGAGAACAGGGACTACAAACAGCTATGAAGTGCATGTGGCTGCTAGATCCGTTCATACACCTACCCGGGATGGGTTGGTTGCATTACAACTGGCGTAGACGGCAGGACGGTTCAAAGCAGGATGGCTCTATGCAGACGAAACCCTTTGGAACCTGGGGAGGGATTGCCAGGTGGCTGGCCACGAGCAGATGGTACTCAGTGGCCGACCTCCTCGCCATGTGGGCACCTCCCCAGGAATGGCCAGAGGTAGATGGATCCCCAGGGCAGTTGGAACAGGCCCTGTATGAAATAGAAGAAACCCTAAATGGGTGCAGTGCCCGCGAGGTAACAGGAACAGTGGGGTGGGTGTTTCTCACAGCTCTGCGACAGTTCAGGCAGAAAGAGCAAACTAGAGTCCAGCGAGTATGGGATGAGATACGGGAAGAGATGTGAAAACTGCAACAATATTTGAGGATTCTGGAGGAGGAAGTTCAGAGAAACCAACCCACCATTCTGGAGATGCCAGACTCCAGCTCAGACAGGAAGGAGATGGATGCTGGCCCTTTGCCCGAATCGCAGCCTGTGGTGGCAAACCAACCTGCGACTCCAGAAATGCCAGACCCCTCCTCAGGACAGGAGGGGGAGGCTGGCCCTTTGTCCGAGTCCCAACCGGCGATGGCAAACCCATCTGCGGCCCCGGAGATGCCGGACTCCTCTGGAGAGGAGGTGGAGGCTGGTCCCTTGCTCCGGGCCCACCAAGTGGTGACTCAGAAATAAAGCAGCAGCCACCCATGGCCCCAGCGGGGGAGGGGGGGTCAGGCTGCTGGATCACCACAAATGACAGAATTTACTTCCTATCAACCATACACACAGGCGGAACTGGTGGACTTGGGCAAACAGTTTCCACCAGAATCCAGGGGAACCCTTGGCAGCCTGGCTGCTACATTTGTGGGGCCTGGGGCTGGATGGGATTATTTGTGAGAGCAGGTGTAGATAGTAGTAAAATACATGCACAGCCCAATCTATGTTTGTTGGAATTAGAGCAGCAGCTGCTGCAAGACCATAGGTTCATGACCATGAGAAGGACTGCTGCTCAGGGGGAGCCTGGACGCTCCAGGCCTCAGGCAAATACCCTGCGCCGGGAAGATACCTGCTGCCAACTCTACCCTCGGGTGATGGCCTGATCACTTTCAAATAGGGTGAGGGCCAAGGGACTTGTCCACGGGGGATGGGGGGGGGCGGAGGCCACATGTGGAGCTTGCCATCCACTGGTCCCCAACTAACATGCAAAGGGTTTTAGCTCTGGCAGACACAGGAGCAGAATGTACTCTGATCTATGGAAATCCAGAAAGATTTCACGGGTCTATTTGTATTGATGGATATGGAGGCCAGAGTGTCAAGGTGACAGCAGTGAGACTATCTCTGGGGATTGGGTGATTAACCCCCAAAAGAGTATAAAGTATATGTATCGCCCATCCTGGAGTACATCCTGGGTGTGGAAGTACTACGTGGCTTATGGCTAGAGACCACAGCCAGAGAGTTTCACCATGGAGTGTGTGTGGTAAAGGCAGTGGTGAGCGGACACGCTAAGCATCTGCCCACACATCTGCCAGTCCCTAGGCAAGTGACTAATACTGAGCAATATCAGCTGCCCAGAGGCTACAAGGAAATTATGGGCACAATATCAGAACTGGAGAAAGTGGGCATTGTGTGTACTTCCCACAACCCCGACAATTCACCGGTGTGGCCAGTGAAGAAGCCTGATGGCTCTTGGCTCATGACAGTAGATTATCATGAGTTAAATAAGCTAGTTCCCGCCTTGCATGTTGCAGTGCCTTAGGTAGCAGATTTGGTGGATCATCTGCTGGTGCCAATGAATGTCTTTTGCCACTAGGTTGATACCTGGCCTGGACTAACTTGTGTTCTGTTGTATTTTGTTATAGTGTGATGTATACTTTTCACTTTTGTGGGCCATGGCTGCATTGTGTATGTTTGCTAAGAAACAAAATTGTATATATGTAGATGGTCTGGCAGAAAACCCTGAGGGGGGTGGATTGTAGGGTAAGTTAAAAAGCATCAGGCTTTTCTGCCCTCCTGCCTTTAGGAGAGATGACGGATCCCTGTGGGCCTGAACGCAGGCCTGATGGCGGCACCTGGAGTAGGGTGGGGGTGTGGTGTCGAGGGTGGAGGAGAGCAGTGGAGAGTGCGGAGGAGAACGGTGACTACAAACAAGGGCGAGGAGCATGTGGCTGCTAGAACCGTTCATAAACCCAACTGGAATGGGTTGGTTGTGTTACAGCGGGGTCCTGGGGTTCACTCTGGGAAAGGTGTCAGTGCTCCCCTGTCAGTGGCATGCGGCAAGTTTCCCAGGCAAGTTTCTCCACGAGACAGAGACGGTAGTTATATTAAAAGAACAGATTTATTAGGGAAAGGGAATGGGGCAGGTTTTGCTGAGAGAGGCCTGCATGGTTGCAGGCAGGCAGCCTTGACAGGTCATCGGCAGGCATAAGCTGCTGCCCTGCAGAGGGAGAGAGTTGGTAAGAAGAAGAACCTACACCGTCCCAGGTGGGTAGAGGGAGTGCTGCCCTGAGCCACTGCAGAGACTTTACAGACACAGTCCTCTTCTGTTTGGGGGGGTCACTCCTTGTGAGCCGTCAGTTGGTTGCTGATTTTGGATAACCACGCAGAATCCAAGAGGGACTGGAGATACTAGGATGGGGAGTGGAGATTCCAGGATGGGCCCAATCTCCAAATCTTTCCCCTCAGGTCTGTGCTCCACTCCCTGGAGCATCTGATCCTGCTTGGGTCTCATGCCTTGTGATAAGGCCCTGGTGCCTAAGGGTCACTAACTCTACAGCTGAGTTAATGGTCATGCTATTTCCCTCTATCCTTACCTCCTTGTGAGTCAGGTTCTGGTGTCAGGGTACCTCCTTTCCAGTCTTTCTATTCTGTCTGCCATTAAGGCATTCCTATTATATTTTGTGAGGAGGGGAAGTTGGGTCCCAAATGCTGGGTGAGTACAGAGTAAGTGGCTCCTATAGCAATCAGAAAATTAATATCTTACCTGTGACATCCAGGGTTACCCTAGGCTTAACCACAGAGACCATGTCATTGGGGACCTGGTGACGTCCTTGGGCCCTATCACTTGTCATCCAGGAGGTGTCAGTAGTCAGTCTACTACAGGGCAGGGAGAGGGGCACCGCAGAACCCCCAAAGCTGCTTGCTCTAAATAGGTTCTGCCATCTGCCGCATCGACACAAATCATTTAAGACTTTAATGGAAAGGAACGTTACCACAATTAGTAAACAATACAGAAAAGACAAAGAATCTGCTAGAGGTCAGGGAGAAGGGCAGCCCAGACACCACAAACCTGCCTGCTCTAACTAGGTTCTGCCATCCGCCGCATCAACAGAAAACATATGAGACTTAAATGAAAAGGAACGTTAATACAATTAGTAAACAATGCAGGAAAGGTAAAGAATATAGTTTCTAAATCAAGCATCCAAAGTTACCTGTCCCCTTGTGGGGAAAAGTCCACCCAATCAGGATTGGCCTAGAGCAAGGCCTGAAAGCCTGTCCCAAGTCTAAAGCGCCTTCCAGTGGGGACCCACAGAAAAGGATCAGAAACAACCAGGCAAGTCTGGGAGGAAAAGAGCAAAATCAAATTCAAGACAAAAACCACCATTGTCACCTCCCCACTGGTCTCTCGACCATGCTGTTGTCACCCAGTCCACGACCAAAAGGCAAGTGCAGTTTCTGCACGTGTCTCTCGGCTCCATGTGCCTCCTCCAGGTCTCCTTCTGGCTCCATCCTGCTTCTCTCCTTCTCAGTATCCACTTCAGCTTCTTCTCTCCCTTCTCAGCTCCCTTCTCTACCTTCCTTTGGGATGGCAGAGAACCTGGAACTTCCCCTTTACCTGGGGACCACCCTATTATCATGGATAACTGTACGGAAACACATATTTTAACTGTCTTAATTTGTTTAGGTGAGATATCATTAAATGTTAGTTTTCTTATACTAAGAAGCAAAATATAAACCTGCAAACTCAACAATATTTAGAGAAAGTGATATTGTTTAACAAATTCTCATTCTTTAACTTAATAAGACCTTAGTTTATATGAAATTTGGCCACCATTTAAATAATGATAAAATAAAAAATTTAAGGGAGAGATACCAATTGTAACTGTTAGTTTTTCTTAGGACTGGAATTTTAAATTAATTTCAGAGTTGCAAATTCTAACATCCCCGAAACCAAATTTCTTCCTTAGGCAAGTACTAGATAGATGGATGAAAACCAAGAAAAATAAGAGAGACTTAATATTATATATATTTCCTACATAGCTGTGAGGAACACAGTGTTGCTAAGGAACTTGCCCACGAGGCTAATTTTTGCTAGGACAGGGGAAAGAAAGAAGTCAATCTGGGATTTTTATGGAAAAGTATTTTATCAAGAGATTTAGGTCTAATCATCAAAATGCAAATTTATCTTTTTTTGATGTAGACTATGTCAATTACTCTTTTTTTTCCTGAATACTATGTGCTTCCTTTTGAAAACAAAAACATTTCAACATAAAATATTGATACTCAACATGAAAAATGTAATGCTTGCATGCTTCAAATTCAGCCATTAAGATTTGATCTAGTTTTTGATTACCAAAATCTTAAATCTTGATCTCAAAATTGTGGATTTTTTACTAGTCTTTATATAGGTGTCATTTATAACTAACACTCCTAAGGCATTAGACATTGATAGAAATGTTTTAAAAAATTATTTATTTATTTATACATGAACCAGGGTACAGGCCAATTGCCAGGGAAGGCAATTTTTTTTTTTTTTACCAAATTGCCTTTATTGCCTTTATTTTTTTTAAAATATATTTTGGTGCTCCTTCGTTTGGTGAGTATATGTTAATGAGTGTTATTTCTTCTTGAAGTATTGTCCCCTTGATCATAATGTAGTGACCATTCGGGTCTGTTTTTATCTTTTGGTGTTTGAAATCTGTTTTATCTGATATAAGTATAGATGTTCCTGCTTTCTCTTTTGGTCCATTTGCTTGTAGGATTGTTTTCTATCCTTTAACTTTGAGTCTATTTTTATCTTTTGTAGCTAGATGTGTTTCCTGGAGACAGCAAAAGGTTAGGTTTTGTTTCTTAATCCAGGCTGTAACTCTGTGTCATTTTATTGAAGAGTTTAGTCCATTTACATTTAGAGTTAATATTGATATGTTAGCATCTGTATTTGCCATTGTGTTTGTCTTTCCTTTGATTTTATTTATTTATTCTTTTAATAACTTTTTTTGGCCTTTTTTTTTGGTTGTTATTCGTCCCTCTGAGGTTCTGGCTTTAGGATTACTTGTGGTATTTTTTTGGAGTGGGGGTTTAGTCATAATGAAATTCCGGAGTTTCTGTTTGTCTGGGAAGGTCTTTATTCTTTCTTCATAGAGGAAGGAGAGCTTTGCAGGATAGAGTATTCTTGGTTGGCATCTGTTTTCTTGGAGTCTGTTGACTATGTCCCTCCATTCTCTCCTCGCCCGGAGTGTTTCTTCGGAGAAGTCTGATGTCAGCCTGATTGGTTTTTCATTTGAACGTTATCTGTTTCTTCCCTCTTGTCAGCTTCATTATTTTTTCCTTGTCCTAGATTCTTGGGAGCTTTACTATTATGTGTCTTGCTGTATTTTTCCTTTTGTCGTGGAAGTTTGGTGTTCTTGCTTCTGGTATATCAATTTTCAGCTCCTTCTTCACATTTGGGAAGTTCTCTTCAATTATCTCCTGGAATATTTTCTCTGTTCCTACATCTCTCTACTCTCCTGGTATTCCTATAACTCTTATATTTCATTTCTTCATGGAGTCAGATAGTTCCTGAAGTCTTTCTTCATTCTTTTTCCTTCGTACTTCTCTTTCCTTTTCTGTTTTGGTTCTTTTTATTTCTGTTTCTTCAAGAGTACTTATTCGTTCTTCCATTTCATCTATTCTGCTTTCATTGCTTTTCCCAGAGTTCTTTAGTTCCTCCATTAATTCTTTGATCCCCTGCGTTTCTTGTGCTTCCCTCTTTAGGGACTCAATTTCATTCTTCTGACCATTGTTTTCCCTCATTAGGGACTCAATTTCCAACTTCTGATCATTGTTTTCCTTTATGAGTTCTGTCATTTTTTTAATCACGGCAATTTTAAATTCTCTTTCTGGAAGGCTCAGAAGTTCTTCCAAGTTACTGTCGTTGCAATCTGGGGGGTGGTTTTCTTTTTGTGGTGTGCTTTTTTCCTGAGGGCTTGTTAGGTTGCTTGTGTTTTCTCTACTCCCTACTGTCTGCTTTCTAATTTGTTGTATGCATTGGGACACTGTGTTGCTGGGACTGGCCGGCATCTTGGGTGAGCTTCTCCGCCCCCCTCTGTTTCCTCCAGGAGCCATCTGCCGGTTTCAAGCAGTCTTTACTGAAGACAGGTGCCTGTTCTAAAATGCCGATGTGGGGACACACTCCCCTGTGCTCTTGGTCTGCCCCGGCGGTGGGTTCCCGCTCCCGCTCTGGGTTTGGACTGCAGGCCAGAAGGGGCCTGGCATGGGCGAGCTTCCCCACACCTCTGGCTCCTGAGGGAGCCTTCTGCAGGCAGTCTTTACTGAAGAAATGTCCCTGTTCTAAAATGGCGATGCAGGACACACTCCCTGCGCGTCCAGTCTCAGGCACACTCTTCTGCATGCCTGGTCTGCCCCGGCTGTGGTTGCCCGCTCCCCCTGTGGGCTCAGACTGCTGGTCTGAAGGGGCCTGGGGTGGGCTAACTTCCCAGCTGGCCACGGGCTCCTCCAGGAGCCTTCTGCTGGTCAAGCAGTCTTTTCTGAAGAAAGGTGTTAGTGACTTTTTTTCTGGTCACTAGGTGGCGCCAGAGATCTCTCCTAGAGCCCTTGGGGAGCTGTGTTTTTCACCCCGTGGGGCAGGGAACAGGTGGGAATGGTAGGGAAAACCTCAACGGCTTTGGGGTGCTGTGTCTGCCTTGTGCCCCACCGACGTGGAGGGCCCATGCCCCAAATTTCGTGCCCCGGGTCTCAGTTCCAAAGCCCTTAGGTCCAGGACGTGGGCTGTAGCCCAGTTCAGTGGCCCCAGGAATGGCGCCTTTTGCACCCTGCTCCCGTGTCCAGGCGCCTGGTTTCTGATTACTCAGTGAGGGACTTTCACCTCTGTGAGGGCCCCCGCGTGCCTCCCCGCAAGCCTAGGTCGCAGGCGCGGGTTCCTGGGCAGCTGCGATCTGATCCACGTTTGCTTTTCAAGCGCGCCACTTTTTCGAGCAATCCCGATCTGCATTTGCTTTTCCAGCATGCCGCTTTTCTGAGCAAGCTTACCGGCCAGCCCGGGGCTGTGTGCAGGTCTCCAGAGTCTTTGTTGTTCTCTAATGGCGCCTGGAGCTGTTCGCTCACCACCTTGGTGAATCCTGCAGGGTTCTCTACAGCTCCCGTTCATGGGGTGTGGTGGCTGAAGTATTTCCTGTCCACTCCCAGTCCCATTTGCTGCGTAGTTTGTTCTTGTTGTTTGTTTTAGTTTTTTTTTTTTTCTCCTTTCTGTTGGTTGGAGAGTGCCGACTTTGTGTGTGTGGGGGGGCAGGGTTCTGCACTTTCCTCTCTTCTAGTCCTCTTTTATGGCAACTTTCTTCTTTGGGTAGTTTGCTGGAGTCATCCATTTATCTTCCGTGCCCAAGTTCTCATTGGGACCTGCCACTTTTCCTGCCTATTAACTTTTTTTTTAATGGGAGATCTTACTCGCAGCGTCTCCTCGCTGCCATTTTGCTCCGCCCTCCTATTTATTTATACATGAACCAGGGTACAGACCAGTTGCCAGGGAGGGTGAGAGCATTAACCAGAGACAGAGAGGCAGACTGATTGTAGACCAAATGGTTTTCAGGCTTTTCTGCCTTCCCACCATCAGGACTGCCCTGCCTGATGGGGCACCTGCAGTTGTTACATTGTAGCAAACTGTCTTCTTTACTTCTGTGGGCCAAGAGAGGAGTCCTGAGAGATAGTCACCAAGAGAAGCAGAAGCATGAGAGAGGAGAGAGACAAAGAGACAGAGAGAGAGAGAAGGGGAGAAAAGAAGCCAGAGAAGCCCAGAGTGAAGACTTAGGGCTTGGAGGCCTGCCGGCCTCTTGGCCCCCTGGCACCCCTGCCTGCCATGTACCTGATTGCTGCAATGCATGTAAAGCTCCATAGAAGCCTGAGAAAACCACTGAGGACTCCAAGACTCTCCTTTACCCTGTCTGCCAGATCAGAGAACCTGCACTGTGCTGTGCCTATTCTGCCACTACACTGCTGAGCAGAGCAGCAGGCGCCACAGGAGAGGTCTGCAGTTCCATGTGGGACCCTCGTTAGCCAGCCGGAATCGAACTGGCACTGCAGAGGCTGTGGACAGCTTCACAACACTATGCTCAAATGACTGGAACACTAGGGGAGGCCCTCAAATTTATATTTTTAAGAGTGACTTGTTGGCTTTAAATTTTTTTTATGTACCATGAGATATACAGGAGAAGAGACACATTAAGATCTTATTTTATAGTTCGCTTATTCCTGGACTCTCACTAGAAATCTGATTTTGGGGCCTCCCCAGTGGCACAGCAGTTGAGCACTGGGTTGCGTGGCTGGCTGGTTCGATTCCGGGCTGCCGTTCGAGGGTCCCACATGGCGCTCAGACCTCTCCTGCCACCTGCTGCTCCCCTCAGCAGTATACTTGGTTGGTCTGCCTGCTCTGCTCTCCCCTCTGGCTCTGGTGAAATCTCTCACCCTCCTGCGCTTCTGACTGTACCCAGTGCTTGTATAAATAAATAAATAAATCTTTAAAAAAAAAAAGAAATCTTCAGTTTGGAATTTAACTCGCAAGAGCTGAATTTTCACTCTATAGTTTTAGCAGGCTAAGTAGTTTTAACAAAACTTTACACAGACCCGATAAGCAATTTGGAAGTTTTCTCAACCATTAAGTGTCCTGTATAGATTATTAGAAGTCCAAAGTAACTTAGCAATTTTTACAATAAACAGTCAGATTTTAAGATTAGGAAAACACAGGGAAATAGAAATTTATACCCATAGTATTTGTAGTGTAGTTAGTATTGCTAGTAAAGAGAGTGAAGTTAGTATTTCTGGTTGAGTTAAGTTAGCATTGTCAGTATTTAGTGAGGTTTAGTGAATACTTGAGTACTATTAGTACTAGTACATTTATTAATATCGTAGGAGAGTCAATTGTCAGTGGAGGTAGCACAAGGGCAGTGAGCACAGTCAGGGCTAGTGAGTGCTGACCCGAGAGGGAAAAGTCAGGCTGGCAGACTTCGGAATAAGCGTCCAGGGCTTCAACCGGGTGCTGAGCACGTGCTGCTGTCACCCAGAACACAGGGACCCCATGGTCTACCTTGGCCAGAGGTACAAAGGCCCCAAGGTGGATGTGTGGAGCCTGGGCATCATGCCCTACCAAATGGTGACCAGCACACTGCCCTTCAGGGGGCCCAGCCTCAGGGCGATCAGGGAGTGCGTCCTGGGTGGGAACGTCCACCTGCCCTCCTACCTCACGGTCCAGGGCTGGGACCGGCTGGCCAAAATGCTGGCACGGGCCCCCTGGAGGCTCCGCCCCCTGGAGAGCATCCAGCAGCATGCCTGGGTAGCAGAAACGAGCAAGGGACTCCTGTCCTTCAGCGAGCCTTCACTCTGCCCCCAGGACCCAGCCATAACCAAAGGTATGGAGCGCCTGCGCTACCAGAGGCAGGAAATTCGGGAGGCCATTGACGCTAACAAGTAGGATGAGGTCATGACCACCTACCTGATCCTCCGCTCCAGGAAGCAGGCGGGGGAGGATGACTATGAGGAGGGGGGAATAGCGGCCGAGGCGCGTCACTTTCCAGGTGCCGAAGTGCGTTACCTTCCGGGAGCCTGGTGACCCGAGGTTTCGGGGAATACACCAAGCCAGTTATCCTGCGAAAGCACCCAGTGCAAAAGAGCGGAAAGGATGCCCACCCACCCCCCTCCCGCAGCCTGAAGTTTTGGGGAATGCCCGAAGGCCAGTTATCCTGTGAAAGCTGGAAGTCCAAAAGAGGGGAAAGGATGCCACCCCGGGCAACAGGGTCATCTCCGCCAGGTCCCTGAGCTGGAGGACGCACAGAAGCACACCACTGCCACAGGGCCAGGCCCCCTGCTCAAGGACACCCCAAAGGGCAGACCCTCCATGCTAGGCCCAGAGCTGGAGGACGCCTGGGGGGACACCAGCACCTCTATGGCCGGACCCCAGCAGGAGGATGCCGGGGAGCACAGTAGCACTTCGGTGTCAGTCCTCCAGCTGGAGGACGCTGGGGAGCACAGCAGCACCACTGAGACAGGCCCCCAGCTGGAGAGGGACCAGGAAAGCAGGGCCAGCACAATCTGTCCAGCTCCCCAGCCCTGCAGCAACACCCTAAGATGTTTCCCAATACGTGGCTGGCCTTCCAGTGCAGTGGCCCCTTTAGCAATCATCAGGGCCAGAGATAGAGTATTCGAAATTATCCTGGAATTTGGTTGCTTCTGTGCAGCATTGGAACTGGAGAGCAACAAAGATTGAAAATAGTGCCATAGCTGGCAGAAGACACCCACCCCCAAAGCACTACCACTCAGTGGCCATGGGGAACAGGAGTACACCAGGGAAGGTTGAGGCTCTGGAGAGGCCCAGGGGCTGGTCCCAGTCAGAGGGGCCAGGAGCAGCATGAGACTCACAGGACTGCAGCACAGAAGTCTGGGCAGCACAGATGTCCCTGGAGCACAGACGTCCCTGGAGCAGAGCAGGTGAAGGGCCAGGCGGGCAACAAAACTGGTGAAGCACCTGGAGGGGAGAAGAGTGGGTGAGGGGTATGGTGTGGAAGGGTTGGGGAGAGGTGAGCAGGTACAGGACCAGGAGAGGGGTGTGGGGCTGTGTGGGCAGAGCCTCCAGTGGCCCCAGGGCCAGAGGCGGGGAACCCTGGGCCTCTCTCACCCATCTTAGGTTCTGCCCCCTTGGTAGGAGAGACCTGCTGCTCACCCCTGGGCACACGGATGGTGCAGAGGATGCAGGAGCTCTTGCAAAGGCTTGGCCCCAGGTGGTAAAACGTGCAGATTGCAAGTAGCAGATAGAGAGGCTCTCTAGCTCCCCTTAAGAAAGACTCGGGGACCAGTATATTAGAATCCAAACGGGACTCTCCAAGGTGGGCAGAGGTTATTCACAGAGCGGCCCTACTCCACCACGACCTGCTCAGCTGGAAAATCCGCACATCTTCCTGCTCCTCGAAGCCTAGGCTATGATCAATCTCAGTCCCCCAGCGAGCACACCTAGGTGTCCAGTGTCCCCTGGGCTGAAGCTGCAGCTTGTCATGGAGTATGTGCAGGAGGGATTTTGCAGCTTGGGATTCTTATACACTGTCAGCCCAGCTGGAATTTCTCCTTTTAAAAATCATCTCCAGATGGCCACCCACCCCTCCTCCTCCCTGGATTCAAACCCCACAGTGTGACCTTAGCCAAATTGGAGACAATAATATCACCCAAGAGATGCATGCTTGGGACACCAGTCTCTGCCTATTAAAACACTGGGTACAGGAACAAAAAGCTACAGTGGCTATCTACCTTAAATTTGTGCTTTTTCATCATTGTTTAGATGGTGTTCAATTCTCTTCTAAAACTAAGGTTTAGCTAAGTCGGGTAAATGCAAGTGAGGTGAGGTATGTGTGTTTGAAAAAATAAATGTATGGAAGAGGGATATTCTGAAGGGCCTTAAGATAATGTAAAGCAGGATGAGTAAATGAAATGGCATAAGAAAGAAAGCAAAATAAAGTGTTGAATGTCTGAGAGGGAGATTTGGGTGATAATCCGTGTGTTCTCAGGTGTCTCCCCCTCTTTCAACACATTCATGGGCTTGCTCATCTGACCAGCAAAGCCCCCTCTGATCGATACTTTGTCAGCCGAAGCTGGGGCCAGTACAACCAAACGTGGACAAGCTCTCCCTTACTGCCATGGATGCTGCCCCTAGTAGGCCCAGTGATCATGATTAAGCTTTTCTTTGTTTCTACACCCCGTTTTTTCTGCTTTATCCATACAACGCTCTCTGAGATGAGCCTTCTCTCTCCCAGACCCGGGAAAGCCATTCCTGTTATGGACAGATGAGCAACAGGGCATTGCTCTAGGGATTCTGGACCAACCTGGGCCAGTCCAGCAAACTGTTGCTTATTTCTCTAAAAAATGGATCCCACTGTAAGAGGATGGCAGCCCTGCCTGCGTGCACTTGTGGCAGCTGCTTGTCTTGCTAGACAGGCCTTAAAACCCACACTGGGCCAACCTGTAAACGTTAGTTCTCCACCTACGCACCAGGACCTGCTCATTCAACAGGCTCTCTCCCCTCCATCACCTTCTTGTCTGTTAGATTCTACTCTCTTTGTCAAAGACCCTCTTATCTCATCTCCCTCTCCCAATCCTCAACTCTCAATCATGCCAGGCCTCAAGGGTGTCCCACTCCCTAACGCAGATAACACCCACTTCTTACTATGGGGGACACCATCACCAGTCGGACAATGGACTCACCTTTATCTCAAAGATTACTCCACAGGTCTCCTCCCTGGGCATCACATGGAAACTACACATTCCCTCTGGACCGCAATCCTCTGGTAAGGTAGATCAGGTGAATGGTCTTACCAGAGATCACCTAACCAAACTCCACTGAGCTGCGTAAATCCTTGGAAGAGCTGCTCACACTGGCTTTAGAGCACCTCCGAGCCACTCCCTGTGGCCCCTTGTTCCTGACCCCGCCTTGAACGGATGTATGGCAGACCTCTTCTTACTAACCATGAACTCCCCGTCCAACCGACACATTGGCTGGATATTTTCATACTTATCTTTGCTCAGACAGCTGCTCCAAGAATACGCAGACTGTTGTCTGCCACAACCTGTGTTTCTGTCCCCTGATGCACCTGTCAACCTGCTGTGCCCTGGAGACCAGGTTCTTCTGAAAGCCATCTCTCCAAAACAACTTCCGCCAAAGTGGATGGGTCCACACCTGATCATCCTGACTACACCAACGGCTGTCAAGGTCTTGGGCAACATGTCCTGGCATCAGCTGTCCAGGGTCAAACCGGTCCCTGTGGACAAGCAGTATGTATGCGAGCACATGGGCCCAACTCGGGTACACATCACTGCGCCCCTGGTCCACATCCGACTCAGCCTATAAAGTAGAGGCCCTCTAATTCAACTTCCTCTGTTTTTTTTTTCTAAGATTTATTTATGCAAGCACTGGGTACAGTCAGAAGCACAGGAGGGAGAGAGAACTCACCAGAGACAAAGCGAAAAGCTGAACAGGCAGACATGATGAAGCACATTGCTGAGGGGAGCAGTGGGCGGCAGGAGAGTTCTGCTCGCCTTGTGGGACCCTCGCCTTGAGGTCAGGAATTGAACCGGTGCTGTAGAGGCTGTGGGTAGTTTGGCAATCCAGCGCTCAACCGTCCACCGCTGCACCACCTGGGAGGCTCCTCTCCTTCCTCTGTTTCTAATCCCATCTCTTCAAGCCATTTCCCTTTCTTCTGTCTATGCCTGGCAATTTCAGATCAACACAGCCTCGGGCAAAGTATTACCACTCATAGGGCCTCTTATCCTAATCTCCTAATTTTTTTCTTTTTGCCCCAGGCTTACTCTGTTTCATCCAACACCGGATCCAAGATCTGTCCCATACCACCTTTAACCAACTCCTTCTCCACCCATATCCTCGCGTCCCTGCAAAGACTATCTCATAACCAGCCCTGAGCCCCCACCCTGGTCTTCGCCACTGTCCAGCAGAAAGTAGCCAAAGAAAGAACCATTGGCCCTTTTCAACAAAAGGCTGGTGTGAAAGGTTGATGCAGGGACCAGGAATGAGGAAGCCCACATACAAACAACAAGATGGTCCTGACACCAGTATCCCTGATTCCATCAAACCGAAACTGAAGCCATAAGGAGGAGAAAACAATTCGGCTCCACGAAAAAAAAAAAACAAACAAAAAAAACTTTGTTCCCCCTAAACCTGTCCCCCCCCCCGCCAACCCAGTTTTCCTGCCTAACCTCTCCTCACCCTATAAAATGACATCTCCCCCCACAACGGGCACGAATTCAGGGACCCCCCCCTTCTTGGGAACCCGAAGCTCGCCCGGGGGTGCAATGAATTTTCCCTTTCTTTGAGAAAGTTTAGCTTGGCTCCCCTTTTCTTTACTGAGCCAAACTGTTACAGGGTAACCCTGGTATAAAAAGGGTGTCTGACTGTTTCCCAATTCTGGTGGAGTGTTTCGGATTCTGGTGAAGCTGCAAGGACACAGCCGGTTCTTAAATGGGAAGAGTTGGGGGTCCTGGAGGGCAGCATCCTGGTGGTGAGATGCTCTGTGAGGATTAAGAGAAGCAGGGCTCAGAGGAGAGGAGACTCGGGGGAATGCCCTGGGTGTGAGGTTTCCAGCTTTGCTCCCCAGAATCCCTCTCTCCAGCCTCTGGATGACAAAACCTGGAGAAACAGGAAAGTAGATAATTTTTTCCTTTTACAACCTATTTAGTATTGAGGACATTAAAAAATATA
Source organism: Talpa europaea (assembly GCF_964194135.1). Lineage (NCBI taxonomy): Eukaryota > Metazoa > Chordata > Mammalia > Eulipotyphla > Talpidae > Talpa > Talpa europaea. Next base: position 17,729,670 of record NC_140075.1, read on the forward strand.
TAACATTTAATGAATACTGTTAAATTTACAGAGAAGTTGCAAAGATAGTACAGTTCTTATTTATCCCACACCATTTCCACTTTAACATCTTACATGAATTTTTTTTTTTACAGCTAATGAAGCAATATTGACACAAATACCAAACTCCGTGCTTAATTTCATTAGTTTTTCCTAATGTACATTTTATGTTCCATAATCCAAATTGCCTCATTCAGTTACAGCCAGTTCTCTTTGATGTGCCTCTTGCTGACTGTTTCTCTGACTTTGCTTGTTTTTATAACATTGACATTGGTGAGGAGTGATATTTTGGAGAGGTGTTGGGGTCAAAGTTGGAGTTCTTGGGTCATGTCTGAGAAAATGTACATTAGGAACAGTGGATTATACTTTTGTTCCTTAGTATTCAGCATAATTCTGGCACACATGCACAGCCGAGGTTCTGTGGTATCAGATTATTCTGTTCTATCTTCTAATCTAGTTTCTCTCACAGGCCTGGATTTGCTGACACAACATCCTGATCTGTAGGAGGGCCAATCTTCTGACCTGGGCTGATCCATCTTTTAGCCATGCCCAGTCTTTCAGCCATGACCTTGATAGTTTCCTTGCCTCAACACTTTCTGCCATAGGGGTCTCCACATCTCCTCCCCTTTGTATTACATTAGAAAAAGAGTTGTACCTAGGGGAGTCATTGTCCCTGTAGATTTTCTTAATCTGATTAAGGAAGTGTCCTTTTGTGGTATGAGATTAAGAGGGTCTTTGTATGTTCATGAGAAAATATGTAATGATGGTCTCTGTTCTGCTTTGATGCTTATGCTGACGTCATCTCACTGCTGGCCTTAAGGTATAAAGAAAGACCTGCTGAGACCCTCAGGAGGAGATACTTGCAGGAGAGAAGGTGTCTGTGTGTGTCTTCCTCACTCCTGCCTTACTCCACTTCCCTGCAGCCTTCAGAAAAACTTCACCAAAGCCTTCCTCTCCTGCCGAGATCCCTGACGGGACATCTAGCTGGAGCTGGTCTCCAACCTTCTCAGAACTGAACTCCCTGTTCACTGAACTGCACCCTTTATCCTTCAATCAGACAGGAGTATGGAATCAGGATGAGGTAAAATGAATCTTGATTTTCCCTAATTCTAACTGAAATTTAGCATTTTATTTAATTGCGGCATCAAATTACAGTTGTGGTAGCAGTGTCTGTGATTGTCCTGCCAGCAGAACCACATGTATTTTATGCTCTCATGATTGGTTTTGCTTTCACAGTTGACTGACCCTTAAGCAACAGGGGGTGGGGCGCTGATCCCGGGCGGTGGAAAATCCATGTAGGACTTTTGAGGCCCCAGACACTTTATAGTCATCCCTTGGTATCTGGGGGAGTTGGATTTAGGAATGACACCCCCACACCCCCAGCAGATAGCAAAAGTCCACGGATGCTTAAGTTCCATATAGTTGGCCTGGAGAGTCCTCAGCACAGAGTCAAGCTGCTGCCATCTGTTCACCGGACCGAGTCCAGCACCGCTAGCCAAAAAGCCACCAGGGCCCTGATGCCCTGTTTCTGGGCTCTGCCCATTGCGGTTCCCGCCCTCTGTGTTTACTCAGTTCCAGCAGGGAATCAGCTCATCGGTGGCTTTGTTCTGGTCACCAGATGGCACCAGAGACCTGCACTTGCTGACCTGTGCTTTTCCCCAGTGGTTCTCTGAGAAAAGGGGGGGGGCACCTCAACACAGGGGCTGTCGTTCAAGCCAGGTGCTGTGTCTGCTGCGCGTTCACCCCGCACTGTGCCCGCAGCTGTATGGATCCCGCCCTGAATGCTGTGCTCTAGGTCTCAGTTCCCGGGCTGTCAGGTCCAAAACGCTGGCTGTCACCCTGTGCAGTGCCCGCTGCTAGGGTGCGTCCATGCCCCGTGTCCTGTGCCTGGTTCTCAGTCCCAGGCTGGGGTCTTGCTCCACGCCTGGTTTCCCTTCTTACCCCCTAAGCCACATTGTGCTACTTTTCCAGTGTCCAAATCTTGGACAGTTTATCTGCATTTATTGAAGTGATTCTTTATTCAGTTTCCACACACAGCTCTCTCCAAGATGTCCTCCTGCTCTTTTTTTAATGTTTGTTAATGTTGGATTTAACCAGTATGCAGTCCCTGATACTGCAGGAAATTATTCTGCGGTAGTCATATTTTCTGTGTTCTCTCTATTAGTTTATTCTCACCGACTGTTTTCTTTAAGGTGTTTCTTCAGGCATTAGTTTATTCACTCAGTATGTTCATGGGAAATTTTTGACAGTGGTAAATTTTCTATGAGTGATGGTAAGAACAGTAATCACGGAAGTGGCCTTTGCTTTGTTGAAGTGATATTTTGTGAGAAAGTGATACCGGAATTGTCAGGCCTAGTCTCCCAGCCAGGAACAGATCCCAGGCTGCAGGGCAGCGCTGAGCCCCAGCCGCTAAACCCCCACGGGTTGGTGTCTCATGAAGCCGCATCAGGAACTTTGCAGACGCTCAGGCAAGCAAGCGAGAAGAGGCAAGTTTGTTTATAGAAAGAAAAATTTTATTGAGGAGAAAAAGAACAGAAATAAAGTGGGACTCCCAGGCCAGGGAACCAGGCCTGGGAGGGGCAAGGAAGCCAAAGTGGAGTTGTGTTTTAGGGAATTTATACCTTTTTTCCCTCATTATTCTAAAGCATTATTCACAGTCTATTTGTGATTGGTTAGTTCTCGGCTGTCTCACTTAATTTGCTACTGAGTGGAGGATCTTCACATTCCTTATCTAACAGTTTTGTCTTTCTCCATTTGTTGCATCTTTATCTTTATGGCCCAGTCCTCTGGATGGGCATCCCTGCATTGAAGTTAAACAGCTACCCTTCTAAGTTGTCCATAAATTAAACCACTCTCCCATTTCTCCAATCTCTGCCTCCCTTTACCACCTGAAGGAAACCAGGACTAGCATTAACAATGTTGTCCTTGGTTCTGGGATGTTTGTTTTTCCTAGTGGAAATGGTTACTTTTCCTTGGTTGTCCTTATCTCTGAAGCCTCCCTAAATTCTTCAGAGGTCCCCTCCTGCACTGTCCCTAAAACTGCATAATTCCTAGCTTGCCCTGTGTCTCAAAAGGAAAATGTGTGCCTCCCTGGTGGTGCAAGGGGTTAAAAGTACAGCACTGTGAAGCTATCTGTGGACTCTGCAGCATGAGTTTGATTCCCATCCGGCCAGGGAGCTATCCACATGTTGTGGCAGACCTCTCCTGTCTCATCTGCTGCTCCCCTCAGCAATGTATTTCAGTCAGCCTGCCTGTTCTACTCCCCACTCTGACTCTGGCAAATCCTCTCACCCCCTACACTTCTGGTCTACCCCTTTGCTCGTGTATGCATAAATGAATAAAATCAATCTTTAAAAAAAGTAAATTAAAGTTCAAGACGATGGTGTGGGGAGCTGTATAGTTATTTTCTATGTCCTTTTTCATCAAACATACTTGAAATATTGTGAAGAGACCTGATGAATATAATTCAGCCCTTAATCACTTCACTCCATGGCTTTCTCCTGCTATGTAGGTGGAGTCATGTATTTGACTTTCGTGTGTCAAATATCTATGGGACCCTCCTCCAGTTGATGAGATTGTTTACGTCTTAATTGCTTGGGTACATTTACAATGGTGTCATGTATCATGGATGAAGAAAATCTAAATGGATATGCTGTTTGTGGCTGACTCAAAAGATTGATCTAAATCACCCAGAGGAGTCGTGGACTTCATTGTGGGCAATAAAGTTAGAGACAAACATGCTGATGTTCAACTCATTTCATCATTTTCTCCTTCAGTTTATTAATATCCTCATGTGTCTTCATGGTAGTAATGGAGCCATGAATATTATTGGACATTGTTGCCAAAAGAAATCTTCACAAGCATGTGATGAAAGAGCAGGTGAGCTTTTCATAACAGCGAAGAATTCTTGTGCAGTCACATTAGCTAAGCAAAGCATCTTTATGTTGAACACCGACTCTGTGATCCAGATATCAGAAGGTCAAGATGCTTCTTAAATACCTGAATGTTGGTTTTGATGAAATGTGTCTTGGTATCTGAATGTCTTATTTAGACTATATGTGAACTTCTTATGTATATTTTTAAAATTTATTCATACAAGAGCTGGGGTGCAGGCCAAAGGGGTGTGTGTGTGTGTGTGTGTGTGTGTGTGTGTGTGTGTGAGAGAGAGATAGAGAGAGAGAAAGAGAGAGAGAGAGAGAGAGAGAGAGGATTCACCAGAGACAGAGTGGGGCATAGCACAGGCCGACTGACTGAAATACACTACTGAGGGGAGCAGTGGGCAAGCAGGGAGAGGTCTGCCATGTACTGTGGGAGGCTCCCTGCTGTGGAGGGGGCAGATAGCTTGTCAGTCAGCGCGGTGCTTAACCCCTTCAGCTCCAGGGCAGCCCTGTTGAGCTCTCTTCCCTCAGAGCCCTGAACCCGTTATGGGCCCCTCAGTTTTCAAGGGCCTCGCCCACCTGCCAGTTCTCCTCAACCTCCACTCCTCCCACTTCCAGGCTGCAACCCCACCCCAACGACGGCCGACGGGCTGTGCAAGGGGTTGTGGGAAATGTAGTCTCCAGCCCCTGTGGTTCCACGGAGGTTTCTGGGCGGGGCTTCCGCGATCTGCGCAGGCGCGGCCCCGCCCCCGTCCTTTCGAACATTCTGGCGCCTCTGTGAGCGCTGGGGCACCCCGAGGTGAGCGCGGGTTTGTCCCGGGAGGCCGGGCTCCTGTGAGCGGCGACCCCGGGGTGTCGGGGTGCGGGGAGCAGGGGGCGCGGGCGAGCAGGGGGCCTCGGCCGCATGGAGTCGGGCGCTTTGCAGCCGATTCCCCCCGGAGTTCGCTTGGGGGCGGGCGGAGGCCGTTGGGGAGAACGTCCCGGCCTTTCCGTGGTGTCCCCAGCGCGACCGCCCGGCCCTGACCCCGGACGCTGCCCGGGGTCTTCCCGGAATGGGGAGACGGTGTCCCCGAGGCTGGGGCCCTGGGGCAGTGCGGGTCCGCCTGTGCGCATGCGCGCTGACTCCTCTGGGCCCCCCAAAAGTCGGGCGGTGAGGTAGAGGAGAGCCAGGCTGCGTTTCGGGGGGGGTATTGCGCCCGGGGCCAGATTCACGGACCAAAGGTAGGCGGTTGACATCGCCCAGTTGCCTGGGGGAGGCGGCCCCTGTGGGGGCGGGGAGGTCGGCGGGAAACTGGGTTTGCAGGGCTGGGGGGGGTTGGGGGTAGTTCCTGGGGAGTTATTGGCTTGTTGTCTGAATTTCCGGGTGCTATTTGCGTTCCTGCCCCCAGGTGGCGTCCTGCTGGCTGCTGCATTCAGGCCTCCTGCCTGGAAGTGCTCACCCCGGGGGACCAAGTCACTGTCCAGGTGTCCACGGAGAGGAGGGGGGGAAGCCGTGCGGAGCCACTGCCGGGGTGTCCTGGCAGAACAGTGCGTTCGGGGCGTCATCTCGTTGGAAATCGTGTCCACACTCTGAAGTGACTCATCAGCTTTGAGACTGTTATTCTTGGCGTGACTGTTGATCAGGCAGTGGGCAGTGTCACCTTTTGTTATGGTGAACCCTAAACCCAAGTTCTGCCACTAATGGACTCGCGGGACCTCTCCTGCCCCTGCTAGAAGTGTCACAGGGCCGTCACCCGCAGTGAATCTCTGGTGTCTCCAGGCAGCGTGTGGCGGGCTCTGGCCAGGAGACTCCAGGACCCCGTGCGGCTGCCTCCATCCTCTGTGCTGGACCCCATCGCCCCTCCCAGCGCCGCCTCCAGAGCCCTCCCGCGTCTGTGAGAGCAGCGACAATGGGCCAATCTCTGGTGAGTGCTGTGTTTGCTTCAGCTTGGGGTGCATTGACTTTATAGGAGTACCTCAATGGACACTAAATTAGAAACATAGTTTTCTCCAGGGACACAATCCTCACTGGAGAAAGGTGTGGCGTAGATCCAGGCACCTCACATGTTCAGCGTGTGTGAAGATGGGGCTCTGCACTGGTGCTCACGCAGCGCTGAGTCAGAGTCTGTACCTGGGTAGCGGTTGATGACGCTGAAGATGTGGATGTGGCTCTTCACCCCGCTGGAGAGAAACACTTCCCAGCTCTGCGCTGGTCAGATGCAGGGTGAGGGAGGAGGGGGAGGATGGGGCCTGAGGACCTGAGTGCAGAATGGGGGTGAAGGAGCCACATGTCTTTTATAAAGGACAACTGATTTTTTTTCAAGATTGGTTTATTTATACATGCACTGGGTACAGTCAGAAGCGCAGGAGGGTGAGATAATTCACTGGAGCCAGAGCAGGGAGCAGAGCAGGCAGAAGGACCGATGTACACTGCTGAGGGGAGCAGCGGGTGGCAGGATAGGTCTGCGCGCCATGTGGGACCCTCGCTGGCGATCGAACTGGCGCTGCAGAGGCTGCGGGCAGCTTCACAACCCAACACTCAACCCCTTGCACCCCCCAGGAGGCCCCAACTGAATTATTAAGGTTTCTGTGCAGTAGCTAAAATCATATACTGTGTCCTGCACAACTCTCGGAGACTTTCATGCAGGCATCAATCTTGGCATGTGTGCCGTTGAGTCCAATGGGGGATCCTTACATACCTGCCCCTGCCTTTCTCTCAGGTGGCCTGCAAACCTAAGGTGCCCAGTAGACTCTTCAGAGTCCTTTTTTCTGGCCGTTGTTTCCACTGCTCCTGCGCATTTCTCCTTGGTGTGGTCTGAATGCATTTCTAGTGACACTCACTACACCCTAAGTTGCTCTCCAGTCCAGTTACACTCTCCAAAAGTTCCTGCCATGTTTGAGAACACCGTGTGTGACCTTTGGGAAATTTCATTTTTTTTAATTGTTTTAAAGCTTCTTATACTTTTTTCTTATTCTTTTACTTATTTTCCCTCCTCGATCTGTCATTGACATGTGTAGCACTAAAAGCCTTCTGCTGAAATAGTTGCCAGTTTTTTCCTACAATCCTAATGTGTCTTGCCCTACCCCTTGTTTTGCCTCTACCAAACCACTCTGGCCCATCTCCGGTCTGCCTCCCTCCCTAACATCTCCACCCATTCCCCTGTTCCCTCTGGTGGTCATCTTTAACTTCAAATGACCCTGTTCAAGTTTTATTCAAGTGTTTTGGCTGTAAATGTTTTTTGGCTATTTTCCACAGATGAGTGAAGCCATCTCATATGTGTCTTTACTTTTTGGCTTATTTCACTCAAGAGTAGCACCTCCCAGGGCCTCCCTGGTGGCACAAGGGGTTGAGATGCAACCGATGGGGCTGTCTGTAGTCTCTGCAGCACAAGTTCCATCCCCCGGCCAGCCAGGGAGCTACCCACATGGCGCAGCAGACCTGACTGGCCTGCTGCGTCCCTCGGCAGTGTATTTCGTTCTATCTGCCTGTTCTGTTCCCTGCTCTGTCTCTGGTGAATCCTCACACCTTCCTCCCCTGCACCTCTGGCCTGTACTCCAGCTCCTGTATGCATAAATAAATAAATAAATCTTTTTTAAAAAAGAAAAAAACAACATCACCTACTTGCCCACCCATTTTATCCTATGTGTGGCCCTTTGATCCTTCCTCACAGCCCTGCAGTGCTCCCCTGCGTGTGCTCCACACTTCCTGCCCTGCCTCTAACAAAGGGATGTAGATTGGGCCATGACTGGGCAGTTGGAAACACAGCTGCTCTGCTCATGGATGGGATAAATCTTTTTGTGTTTGAGTTATCCCGTGAGGATAATGTGTAGAAGTATTGCAGATGATATGGAATTTCCATTTTTATTTCCTTAAGAACCTCTGCACCCTCATCCACAGGGCCTGTTCTGACTGTCATGGCCACCAGCCGTGGGTGAGAGCTCCCTTTTCTCTGTGCCCTCTCCAGCATTGTTCATTCCATATATTTTTTTTTTTTTAGTGTTTCACTTTTTTAAATACTATTTTACATATTTTTACATCATTTTCATTTTTGCACAGTGTAATCATTTACATCTTCGTTGTAGTCCCCATAAAATTCTCACCCCCATTTTGTATAAATCCATTTGTTTTCATTTGGGCCTTCTCAAGGGGTGAGGTGGCATCTAAGTGTGCTTTTAATTTACATTTCTCTTAAAATAAGTTAAGGTGAACATTCCTATTGTCCGTAGGATGTCAGAATTCCCTCTCTAGAGAAGAGTGTATGTAGTTCCTTTGTCCATTTTTTAATTAAGATTTATTCATTTATGCATACAAGAACTGGGATACAGGCGAGAGGTGCAGAGGGTGAGAGGATTCGCCAGAGACAGAGTGGGGTACAGGCGAGAGGTGCAGAGGGTGAGAGGATTCGCCAGAGACAGAGTGGGGAGCAGAACAGGCAGACTTACTGAAACACACTGCTGAGGGGAGCAGTGGGGAGTCAGGAGAGGCCTGCTGCGCCATGCAGGTTGCTCCCTGCCGGCCAGGGATAGAACTCGCGCTGCAGAGGCTGTGGAGAGCTTCATAGGATGCGTCCCAACCCCTTGTGTCACCAGGGAGGCCCCCCCTTTGTCCATTTTTAATTGAGTCATCCGTTGGTTTCTCGCATTGTTTGGAGATGTTATAAATTTTGGAATGAACCCCTTGTCACATGTGTGGCATGCAGGTTATTTTTCTGTTCTGTAGACTGCCTTTCAGATTTTGGGCTGGTTTCTTTTAAGGTATGGAAGCTTTTAGGTTTAGTGGTGTCCCACTTGTTGATTTTTGCTTTTGTTTCCCTGGGTGTTGGGGTTGTGTTCCCTAGTGCACTTTGGGGCAACTGTCCTTAGTGTGGCCCTATATTTTCTGTCAAGTACATCACCAAATATTTAATCCATTTGGAATTTTATAGATTTATTTATTTATTTATATAAGAGCTGGGGTACAGGCCAGACATGTGGTGGGTGAGAGGATTGACCAGAGATAGAGTGGGGAACAAAACAGGTAGATCTGGTGAAATACACTACTAAGGGGAACAGCAAGGAGACAGGAGAGGTCAGATGTGCTGTGTGGGTGAGTTCCCTGACTGGGGATCGAACTCATGCTGCAGGGGCTGTGGATAGCTTCATAGTGCTTTGACTTAACTCCTTGCTTCACCAGGGAGACTCCATGTTGCTGTATTAAGTCGGTTGGAATTTGTTGAGGATTTTCGCTTCTCTGTTCTTTGGTGGTGTTGGTCTATTTTTCCCTTTTATGCTGTCTTTTTTTGGGGGGATTATCAGGGCAATTTTGACCTCGTCGTATGTGTTGGTGAGTTTTCCTCCGTCTTCAGTGTTTTGGAAGATGCAAATTTCTTTGTGTTTGCTTCTGTCATGTTCTCTCTGATGATTTCTTTTCTGTGTCCCTGAATGCTTGAGTATCTTGTGCTCCTGAATGTAGCTAGTCCCTGTGTTCCGATCTGGTCTCCCGTCTTCAGTCTGCACTTCTCCTGAGTGAGTCAGTCAACTGTGTTTTGCCATTTCTGCCAGTTACACTTGAGCGTGATCCTCCTGCCCAGGCCTAGTACCACAGGCTCGGCTCCCACCTGACTGTGCTTGTAGCCGTTCCGATAGCACCTGCCGCTCATGCAACATGCAAACCTCTTTCTGTGTTGTGCCCTCCCATGTGGGATTAGATCCTTCTCAGCCCAGGTCTCCCGCCACCAGAAAGGGATTTCTCTATTCCAGAGTTTAGTCTAACCCAGTGCAAGTTACTCTTCAATATTACCTGATTTCTTAATGGTTACTAACAACAGCACTGCCGTGCATGCGTGCATGTGTGTGTGTGTGTGTGTGTTCACTTTCTTTCACATTACAGTTTTCGTTCTTGGCCAAACCTGATGGATGCATTTTCTCAGTAATGAGGTTGCTCACTTTTCTGCCTCCGACTGGCCAGGGTGTGGTGACACCTCAGAGATCAGGGGGAGAAAGTACTCAGGGGTCAGTGGGACATGTTTGAACAAGGGTCAAGACACAGACACTTGCTGAGTAAAACCAGGTAGCGTAGATGTTCATCATTTGACCTTTGGTTGTTGGGAGTTTATGTCAGTGATGCTCAATGTAGTTTTTAATAAATAGCTTCAGGTTTCTGTCATCGAGTCTGGAGTATAGTAGGTGTGCTTGCATTTGTCATGATTCTTGCTGAAGTTACGGTTAATGGTATTTTTTTAATTTTGATAGATGTTTATAGAATATTGATAGAATGAATATATTTTGCAACCTAATTTTACCAGCTCTTCTGTCACCTGTGACCATGCAAGTATTTCATTTTATAAACCTTTGCACTGTGGGGAGCAGTAGCAGCTGCTCTTCTGTCCAGCGTGACTTGCTTCTTTTTCTCCCTTTCCTAGTAAACGTGGCCATTCATTCATTCATTCATTCATTTTTTAAAAGATGAACTTATTTGTGCATACAAAAACTGCGGTATGGGCCAGAGGTGTGGGAGGGGGGATGATTCACCAGAGACAGAGTGGGGAGCAGAACAGGCGAATCTATTGATATACACTGCTGAGGGGAGCAGTGGGCAAGTCAGGAGAGGTCTGCCACGCCATGTGGGTAGCTCTCTGTTTGGGGATTGAACTCATGCTGCTGTGGCTGCGGGACAGTTCCATAGGTAGTGTCTTTACCTTTGAGCTACCAGGAAAGCCCCTGACCCTTTATTTAAATGTAAAATAAAAAGTCTCCTTTCGCTGTTAATTGCATGTGGTGTTCTTTGGCTTTTAGTATCTGCCAGTGTTATACAGCCATCACCACCTTCCAGATTCTTTAATTTCCCAGTAATAAAATACTGTACTCATTAAACTCTCGCTCACAACTGCTCTGTCCCTCAGGCCCTGTGACCACCATTTACTTTCTGTTTTCAAGAGTTTGACAACTCAGACCTGTATGAATGAAGTCTTATTACACCTTGTTTTCTTGGCGAATCTATTATTTTATTGCATTGTTAACTGTTTTGTCATTTCATAGGTATTGTACAGGAGTGCATTCATATTGTAGTGTGTGTCATTGTTTAGTTCCATTGTGAAGCTCATTAATAATCTCTTATGGGTATCTACAAGTCTTATTCATCCATTAATCCATCACCTGGGGCTTGGGTTGATTTTGCTTTGGGCTGTAATGACTGGTGGTGCAATGACCGTAGGTGAGCAAACGTCTCTGCCCGTCCCTGCTGTCCCTGCTATTGGTGAACACCCCGGGGTGGGGGTGGGTCCTCCTGTCATTCTGAGTTACCTTTTCCCAAAAATCACCTTCCTGTCTTCCCTCCTGGCTGCATCATTTATGTTTGCCCCAACAGTGCGCAAGGGAGCCAGGTCCCGATTTTTGCCAGTACTTGTTCTTTTCTTTCTTTTTAAATCATTGTGATCCCAGTGGACATAAACTTTCATCTCTTGTACTTCTCATTCATTTTTCCTTCGTGACTGGTCGTATTGAGCACGTTCATGTGTCAGGACCCGCTTGGGTATGTGATTTGCAGAGCTGTGCATTCCAGTCCTTTACTCATTGCTGCACATTGCCATTTTGAACAGGGTAGAAAGCGCAAGGGGATTGTATTGTCCCATTTCATCATACGGTCCTTTTATGGCATCCTGAGCCTACTCTTGCTAAGAGGTCCCCGTGAGTTTCTGTGCACAGAAATGAGCCATCCACCTTCTCTCTGCTGTTGTTTTATTTCTCGTATTAGTGTTTTAATCAATGAACCTGTAAATAAACACATTTTTGTTTTCCTAGAACTGGGATGTGCCGTGTTACCTTGTGAGAGTTGCTGTCAGTGCAGCAGGCTCATCGTGTCCTGGATGCTGTTGTGTCTTTGCGTTTGTTTAATTCATTGTTTAACCCTCTGGGTTTCTTTATTCCAGCGAGTCTCTGCCCTTGGTTCCGCTACATTCATTGCTTATGTTTTGTCATTTCACTGGCAGCATACAATAGCTCCTGTGTGTGTGAACACGGGTGTGTGTTATAGTCTGCTCACTGGGTTTTCCTTTCCAGAGTCACTTTACTGTGGCTTTCATTAGTTTTCCAAGAATGAATTATAACTAGTTATGACCATTTTTATGTATGTTGTCTTTTTGTTGTTGTTGTTGTTACGTAGCGTCACCAGAACCCATTGTGAATAGGGGACACTGAGCATATTTGTTAGTCCTTCTCTCACTGGGAATGTTGATGTCGCCCGTGGCTGTGTCAAGGACTTGTTTTGTGTTGAGGAAAAATCCTCTGAATCATTTTTTAGCTAATACAAATGGAAATTTCTTTTTAATGGGTTCCTGTTCTATATGTATGTGGAGGTGCACAGGATTTACTACACAGGAAAGGAATTGATGGAATAAGTTTACGAATTTCTTAATATGTTTGTTTTCTTATACCGCATATCTTATTTTTCAAAAATCTTTCATTGCTTTGATCTATTTTTTCCTTTCTCCGAAAGAAATATTTGTCTCTTCTAGTTGTTTTTCCTCTTCTTTTGATACCTTTTGTTCTGGTCACCGTGTTTTCCCCTACGGTGATGAAAACTATCAATAATAACCTGAAGATTCCCAAATTCTTTCTTTTCTTTAATATTTATTTTATGTATGCATATAAACGCTTGGGTACAGGCCACAGGTGAAGGGGGTGAGAGGATTCACCAGAGACAGAGTGGGGAATAGAACAGGCAGACTGACTGAAATACTCTGCTGAGGGGAGCAGTGGGGAGACAGGAGATATCTGCTGTGCCTTGTGGATAGCTCCCTGGTTGGGGATCAAATCTGTGCTGCAACAGCTGCCGATAGCTTCATAGTGCTGAGACTTAAACTCTTGTGTCACCAGGGAGGCCCTGATTCCCAAGTTTCTGTTTCAGCTTAGACTTCCTGATCTATCAGACACATGTCCAGTTGCGTGTGGAATTCCAGTGTCTACCAGCCCGTTATGCGGACAGTATATTAGGAAAACATTCCTTCTATCTCAGCCACCAAGTTATTACCGAGTTCCCCTCCCCTTTGTCCTTCCATTTTAGAAGTGATGACTTGTTCTGTCGTCTTCTGACTCTGTCAGCTGAACATCTTTTCTTAAAATTTTATTTTATATATATTTTACATCATTTTTTATTTCTGCACAAGGTATGCACTTTCATCTTGGATATAGTCCCCATACATCCCACCCCCCTTATTTTGACCCTAATCCCTCCACCCCCCCATAGTGCATCTCTGGTTTATACTTGCTTGTAGTTGAACATCTCTTACCATTGCTTTTTCCCACCTCATTGCTTGAACATTCTGGTTTCGGGTTCAGTTTTTGTTTACTGTGAGTTGGAGATACCAGGCTTTGAGGTCACAGGAGTAAAATATTGACACAAAGTTGCACATGCTTTTATTTGTTATGAAGCTCATTTAGCACATGATTCCGGGTGTGTGTCTGTTACACCTGCCAGCCAGGCTATCGGCTCCTCAAGGAGCAAATTTTTTTCATCCTTTTATTCTTAGAATCATAGACACTTCCAAATATATAAGGTAAGCTATAGTTGTACTTGTAGGACCAAAGGGGAGAATGTAGAGGCAAGGCTCTTTCAACTGCGAATTCTATACAGGACCAAAGACCCACAAAATAAGATGTGTTTGCACTTGCTCTGTCTGACCCAGGCTGCCGGCCCTGAGATGAGAAATGTTCCCTCAGAAGGGATGGTGTCATTTGAAGATGTGGCTGTGAACTTCACGTGGCAGGAGTGGCGGTACCTGAGTGAAGCTCAGAGGACCCTGTACTGGGATGTGATGCTGGATACCTGCAATCACCTGGTGTCCAAAGGTGAGGAAGCTCCATTGTAAGTCTCTAGTGCAATGCTGTCTTCTGCACCGATAAGTGTGCACTTGCTTATGAAACTGAGTGTTGGTGAGGTTGAACATGGCAGGCAGTGTGCATTGTGGGTTTTTTGGTTTTCATTTGGAAAGATTCAGATCGGCCTCTTTTGCACAGCTCATCACACTGCATTTATTACTTTTCAAAGACTGAAGTTGAACTTGATTGAAGACTAAAACTGTTTCTCATCACAGGGCACTGTGTTACCGATCCTAAGGAGAGCATCAGGTCGGAGCAGGGATTACAGCTGTGGACTGTGGATGATCCCCCAAACCAGGACCACTCAGGTCGGTCAGTGCTTGCCAGGCTGGGAGGAGAGAAGAGGCTGGGAGGAGGTTGGGAGGTGCTTTTCCAGTGTCCAAGCTTGGAGAGTGTGTCTGCATATATCAAACCGATTCTTTATTCAGTTCCCAAATATTACTCTCTTGTGAATTTCGTCCTGCTCTTTTAATGATAGTTGTCAATGTTCTTAAACCAGTATGCAGTCCCTGATATATGGGGATTATTCTGCAGTAATCACGAATCTCTATTCTCTCTCTCAGTGTATTCTCATAGACTGTTTTCTTTAGGTACCTGTTGAGGAATTTTTTTATTATTTCCGTATGTTTATGGGAAGTTTAGCCAGTGGTAAATTTTCTATGACAGGGGAGAGCAACAGTACTCACAGAAATGATCTTTACATTCCGAAGCTATACACTCTGTGAGGAAAGAATATATAATAAATATATTTATTAATAGAGACGTAAAGCCACAGAGGATATTTGACCAGCATGAGTGAAACAAAGTGGAGGATGTTGTTTTTGTGTGTGTGCTCCATACGCATCATTATAGAGATTAATTATTTTCTTTCAGAGCTCAGGTGAGGTGAATGGCTTGCACTGACATGTCATATCTATAGTTCCCCTGCAGTCTGGGATAGAGGCTATGTATTGTTATTGGAGATGTCACTTTGCAGGTGACTAACTCAAAAGGGATAGAGGGGCGTTGACTGGAGAGTTATTTAGAACAAGAGTAGTGTTCCAGGGGCAAGCCTTGTGACCACCATCATAGTAATTGTGAGGCTGAGGAGGACCCAGAATTGTTCAGCATTGGAAGGGATGTTCTGTGACATGGGAGGGGGAACCTGAGGTGGTGGTTTCTAAAGCCATGACACCAAGAGTTTTAGGTTGGGGGCTCATAACTTGGGGAGCAGTGTGACCTGTGCAATTCCACCTTCTCATGGGAATCGTTGGGAGGAAAGTAAAGGAATTGACGACAGTGTGATGTAGCTGAGAGTCACACACGGCATAGAAACTGGAGCTGCTATGAAGAAAGCAGAAACACAGGTTCCAGGGAGTGCATTGAGAACACCAGGGTGTTGCTCTCAGAAGGATGTGGGGAAAGACTTTAACACTGATAGCACAGGATGGATGCTAAACTTTTTTCCTATTGCTTAGCAGGGAACGTGGGACACACTGATGAGGCGGAGTTTGCTGCATGTATTAGGATTCTGAGCCTTATGTGATATGATATTTAAATATGAACTGACTGGTCTCTGCCGTGGAGGGAAGCACATGCCTCTGAGAACCTCTGTAGGTGACTGTGTCCCGGGCCGGGGTCGAAAGAAGAACTAAGGAAATGGAGAAGCAGAGTCCTTGTGTCTCAGCAGGCCTCGCTTAAAGTGCCTGGGCAATGAATGGGTCTCTCAGTCCACAGGTTTCTGGGAAAGCCATGGCTTCTGTAGGGCTTGGTTATTCAGAAAGTACCCTCAAGAGCTGCACAGGGTCAGTCTAAGAAAGAAAGTGTGTAGGATCTATGTTGGGTGAAATGCTTCTGGTTGAAATCAACAATTCTAGTTAAAAGACTATATCTACCAAATATTTATGATTTTATAAAACCATTGTGAAATTAGTTTTACCACTTTGTTATCCTGGTTTGGCATTAGAAAATCTGTTAATTGGGGCCTCCCTGGAGGCCTAGGGATTAAGTCTCTTAGCTCTCACTATTATGGCCTGAGTTTGATCCACAGTGAAGTTTACCGACTTTGGCACAGCAAATCTCTCCTGTCTCACCCGCTGCTCCCCTCAACAGTGTATTTCAGTCAGTCCTCCTGTTCTGGTCAACACACTGTCTCCACACTCCCCTACAGCACCCCTACTCCTGCACCTCTGGCCTACACCCCAGATCTCCTATGCTAAAGTAAAAAATACCAAAAAATCTATTCTCCCCATAATTTACTACGGGCAAAAAGCATGAATCAGAAAATCAATACCTGCAAATTATGTTGTAATATAGGAACTTTCATGCCGCTTAGTAGTATTCACTCAGAATGCTTACTTTTTAGAGACATGGTCATTTTTATCTCACTTTAGATGTCCATACCGTGGATCACCTGACTCAGGACAGCCCTGCAAATCAGGGCAGACATGTGTGGCAAGTTCTTACCACCAGCAGCAAAATACCATCCAACGAGAGAACTGACTTAATGGAAAAAAGCAATTTGCACTTAATTCATTGTTTGAACCATAGTATCAAAAATGAAAACAATTCAGCAATGATGCCTGAGAACTTTACTATATATAGGACCATGATGAACCCTGGTGAGCTTCGTGAAGGGCATGCTGGAGAGAATGAGGAGGTCTTTATTAGAATGAGGGAACCCATCAAGTATCCTGAGCGCCTTAGTCACCAGGTGATTCAGAACTTTCAACAGCCTTTTGAATTTTGTGAACAAGGAAAAGTCATGAGTGAAGAAACGGTATTTACACCTAGAGGAGCCCTTCTGGAAGGGATTGTCCGTAAATGCAATGAGTGCAGGGACACCCGTGATGAGGCTCATTTCATTGTCCGAGACAGAACCCAAGGAGGACAGACTCGCTGTAGTTGTAATGAAAAGGGGAGAGCTGCGGAGATGACTCCAGTGCATTTGAATCCTCCTAGGTATGTTGAACATGAGCAGCAGAAATGTTATGAAATTGGGGCCAGTCTCAGAAATACATTTCACACCTATCCGTGTGAGAGTACCCAGTTAGGAAAGAATAATTTGGGATATAAGAGATATGGTGAAGCGGCCTCTAAAACCTCTGTTCTGACTGAACATCAGAAAACACAAGCAGGCGATCAACCTGATGAGTATGGGGGCACCTCTGAGATTTCCTTACAGAGGGGATACCAGAGAAATCTCACTGCAGTGAAGCTGTTTGGCTCTAACAGTTATGTGAAAACTTACTCATGGAAGACTGCCCTCACTTTACATCCACAGTCTCAAACGGGAGTGAAGCGCTACCCGTGTCAGGTGTGTAAGAAAACTTTCAGGTGGAAACCTGCTTTTAGTGTCCATCAGAGAACTCATACAAGGGAGAAACCCTATGAATGTCAGGCGTGCAGGAAAGTGTTATCCCGTAAGTCAGTTATTGTTCTACATGAGAGGACTCACACTGGAGAGAAATGCTATGAATGTGAAGGGTGTGGGAAAGCTTTTTCCAGGAAGTCTGACCTTACTGAGCATCAGAGAATTCACACTGGAGAGAAGCCTTACGAATGTCGAATGTAGGAAGACTTTCCTCTGGAAATCATCCCTCAGTCTCCATCAGAAAATTCACACTGGAGAGATACCCTATGATTGTGAAGGGTGTGGGAATTCTTTTTCTCGTAAGGCACACCTTATTAGACATCAGAGAATTCACACTGGAGAGAAACCCTATGAATGTGAAGGGTGTGGGAAAGCTTTTTCCAGTAAGTCATCCCTCAGTCACCATCAGAGAATTCACAGTGGAGAGAAGCCTTATGAATGTCAAGAGTGTAGTGAGACTTTCCAATGGAAATCATCCCTCAGTCAACATGAGAGAAGTCACACTGGAGAGAATTCTTATGAATGTCAAGAGTGTAAGAAGACTTTCCTCTGGAAATCATCTCTCAGGAACCATCAGAGAAGTCACACTGGAGAGAAACCCTATTATTGTGAAGAGTGTGGGAAAGCATTTTCTAGTAAGTCATCCCTCAGTCTCCATCAGAGAAGTCACACTGGAGAGAAACACTATGAATGTGAAGGGTGTGGGAAAGCTTTTTCCCGTAAGTCTTACCTCAGTGAGCATCAGAGAATTCACACTGGAGAGAAGCCTTATGAATGTCAAGAGTGTAGGAAGACTTTCCATTGAAATCATCCCTCAGTCACCATCAGAGAATTCACACTGGAGAGAAACCCTATGATTGTGAAGGGTGTGGGAAAGCTTTTTCCCATAAGTCACACCTCATTAGACATCAGAGAAGTCACACTGGAGAGAAACCCTTTGATTGTGAAGGGTGTGGGAAAGGTTTTTCTAGTAAGCCACACCTCATTGCACATCAGAGAATTCATGGTGTAGAGAAATACTATGAGTGTCAAGAGTGTGGGAAGGCTTTCTGCCAGAAATCATCCCTCAGTAAACATCAGAGAAGTCACAGTGGAGAGAAGCCTTATGAGTGTCAAGAGTGTGGGAAAACAATTTCCAGTAAGCACGCTCTCACTGGACATCAGAGTTGTCACTGGACAAAATCCCTATGTTTGTGAAGAGTGGGAAAACTTTTCAGGAAGCCAGCCCTCACTAGGCCTGACAAACTCCACACTGGAGTGAAATGCTGTGAATGTCAAAAGTGAGCAGGCAGGCCTCCCCTGGTGGTGCAGGTGGTTGAGCGCAGCACTGTGAAACTCTCCGTGGCCTTTGCGGTGGGAGTTTGATTCCCTGTGGCTGACCTCTCCTGTCTGGCCCACTGCGTGTATTTCAGCAGTGTATTTCGGTCAGTCTGCCTGTTCTGTTCCCCTCTCTGTCTCTGGTGCATCCTCTCACCCTCCCACACATCTGGCCTGTACCCTGGTTCTGGTATGCTTGAATAAATAAAAATCTTTTAAAAAATATTCAAACTTACGAGCTCAAACGACATCATGCAGCTGAGAGCAATGGGAACTGACATACAGTTTCAATCCTCATTGCACGGAGTTACCTGGTTTACTCTGTTCTCCCAAGTTCATGCGGTGATGATGTCGCTGTTCCTGTTGCTGTTGCTTCTAGTATCCTCTTAAGTTCCTGGGCGATGCTATGCCTGTCCACAGCAGCTGTCTGTCTACATGACACACTGCATGTTGCGTGGGTAAGTGATCTCTCTTGGTTTTCTAACTTAGTTGTCATGTTCTGTACAGTACTCTAAGCCTCTGTGGTGCCCCCTGATGCTGGAATTGCTCACCTCCAAAATGTCCTCCTCTAGAAAGAAAAGTTGAACTGTGTGCTATCGGCTATAGGTTGAGGTCTGCAGCTTTCTTTACCTACCTTTCATGATGAAGGTTTTCAGGACCTCCCTGGTGGCCTCGGGGTTAAGTCTTAGTGCTATTGCCTGCTCTGGCCAGGGTTTCAGCCCCAGGTAGGGAGCCGCCCCACATATGGCCACAGCAGGCTTCTCCTGTGTCACTTGCTGCTCCCGTTAGGCAGGTATTTCAGTGGTTCTGCCTGTTTGTCGCCACACTCAGTATCTGGTGAATACTCTCAACCCCGAACCTCTGGTCTACAACCCAGTTCTACAAAATTAGGGAATTTTGCTGGAAGATTAATTCTGCATACAAGATCTGGTGTGCAAGCCAGAGGTATGAGGGGGTGAGAGGATTCTCCACAGAGAGAGTGGGGAGCACAACAGGCGGATCTACTGAAATCCACTGCTGAGGGGCCAGTGGGGAGACAGGAGAGGTCTACTGTGCCCGTGGGTCACCTCCCTGGCCAGGGATCGAACTTGTGTCTGCAGTACTGAGAACAGCTTCATAGTGCTGAGACTTCACCCCTGCGTCAACAGAGGCCCCTGAATTTTTTTTAAAGGAAAGGATTCTTGCCTGTTATTTTTTTTTTTATTAAATTGTTGTTCATCTTTGTGCAATATTGGATTGCTCCCCTTCTGTGTAATTCTTGCAAATGTCTTGTCTGCACCGCCCCTGTGACCCGTCACCTCAGGCCCTGTTGCTCCTCCTCCCCTCCTGGGAGTAAGGACAAGAAAGCTCCCTGAGCAGAACGGTCCTGAGGGGTGACCGCTGGGGCCGAGAAGCAGGGGCTCCCTTGGCTGTGGCGGGCAGGGAGCGGGGGCTGGTCGTGGGGATCTCTGCCGCATGTCTCGTGCTGAAGGGCTTGGCCTGAGGTCTCTCCCGAGGCTCCGAGGCCTGCTGAGTTTGCCCCCGTTACTCGCCTGCATGTCCACACCTAGCCTCGGTCTCTGGGTTTGCAGTCGTGCCCTGTGTCGGCTCCGCGGCGTCCTCTCCGCAGGGCTGGGCTCGGGGCCCGTCCATCAGGGATTGTTTCTCTGATCATGGATTTGGGACTTGGGCACCCGCTCCTCCCTGCCCGCGCCCTCTACCCAGCTTCCTCCGTCGGGAACATCTCTACGGCCAGAGCCCCCGTCCTGTTTCCAGTCGGGTGACTGACGGGGTGTCTGTCCCCTGAGAGCATCCTCCCTGATTCTGGGGGAGGTACATTGGTCCCTTCAGACTCCACCTGGAGTGTTGGGGCCACGGGCCAAATTCCTCAAAGAGCCATTTGAGGTCGCTGAGGTTTTCACCCCCAGGCCGCAGGCCGCTTTCCACGATGTTGCAGGCTCCTAGGTGTCCTCGAGCGCTCATTAAAGATGGCATTGGGCCCCTCAGCCTTCACCTCAGACCTGGTCCAAAGAGGCCTGCAGCATTTGCTAAGACAACGCTCCTCTGCTAGTGCCACATTCCCTGGAAGTGTCTGTTTCTGTGACGTGACCCATGTGGGCTGTAGCAGCAAGGGTCACTCTCTGCTCTGAAGGTGAGGGGTTCAGGGGTTCATGTCATGTCCCCCTGCAGGTGTGTTGGAGCGTCCAGGGTTGTGGCGGGTGAGGCCTCTGCGGATGGGTGGGCGGCCCAGGTGGGTGGTGATGGTGTTGACGGAGGCCCAGGAGAGGCCTCCACCGTGCTCCGTGGGGACCTTGCCCAGCTCAGCCGCATCCTGGGGTCAGGATGCGCAGGATCAGCACAGCCCAGAGACACTGTCCATGTTCCAGCGGTGAGGACACTAAAGGAGCCCTGAGCTCCTTTAACAGGGAGTGGACCGGGACGGGGGAGCACTCCCCATAGATGAGTGGGGAGCAGAACAGGCAGATCCACTGAAATCCACTGCTGAGGGGAGCCGCGGGGAGACAGGAGAGGTGCTGCGCCCTGTGGGTCAGCTCCCTGGCTGGGGATGGAGTTCTTACTGCAGTGGCTGTGGCTCAGCTTCACGGTCTGAGATTTACAGAGCAGGGAGGCTATGGGTCCATTCTTGCGTGGGGCGCTTATCCTTCGGATATAGGGACAAGAGGTGTGTGCTACTTGCAGGTCTGTGCCATCTCCCTTGGTCGCCCCCACCCCTAAGTTCATCCCCTGGATGAAAGGGAATGTATCCATAAGATACTGAGGTGGATGGCAGGTCTTGGGCTGCGAGGTTCTCTTTCTGTGGAGAAGCAGAACTGCTTGGGAAGAACATGTTCATCTTGGTAATGTAGCCAGGCTAGAAGACAAAGAGTAGTTTGTCTTTGTTAACAGTTAAGCAATGAGCAGAAAGAACGCAAGACTAATTTGGGGATGTATGTAAGCCTTCGGGGACACCCTGGTTTCAGAAATGAGAGTTACACAACAGAATGAGTGTTCGTAATGCCACCAAACTCTGCACTGAAAAACATATGCCTTCCTAAGTACAAATAATGAACTAGAAGAGGAAATTAACAAAGCCATGCCACCTACAATTGCACACGCAAAAAATTAACAGAATAAACTTAACAAAGGAGGTGAAAGACTTTTACAAGGAAAACTATCAAACATTGTGGAAAAAAAATAGAAAGTGTAGAGAAATGGAAAGAGAGACCCAGCTCATGGGTTGGAAGAATCAACATTGTCCAAAGGGCCATCCAAACCAAAGCCCCTTCTAGATTCACTGCAACCCCAATAAATATCCCGATGGCATTCTTCAAAGGAACAGAACAAAGATTACTGAGGTTCATATGGAAACACAAAAGACCCCAAATAACCAAAGTTTCCTGATTAAAAGCGGGGGGAAATGAAGGAGTCACACTTGTGATCTCAAACTAAAGGTAAGGGGCCTCCCTGATGGCCCAGGGGTTAAACACAGTGCTCTCAAACTACTGCCAGCCACTGTGCACAAGTTGGATCCCTAGCCGGCCAGGGAGCTGACTGACATGTGCCTCAGACCACTCCTGACTGGCCAGCTGCGCCCCTCAGCAGTGTATTTTGTCAGTCGGCCTGCGATGTTCCCTGCTCTGTCTCTGGTGAATCCTCTCAACCCCGGCATCTACGGCCTGTACCCCAGCTCTTGTGTGCATAAATAAATAAATATTAAATATTTGTTAAATGAGTATTTTGGAAAGCCACATAATTGAGCTAGAGTTACCTTATCAAATTCTTATTTATAAATTAATCTGACTTGTGATATCATTTTGAAGAATACTAATAATAAATATGTGTAGATTCATGAAACAAATCTGTAAAAATTTGAATGTGTGCAAGATTATATGGAACATCCTGAGAGACAGAAAATACATCCCGAGAGCAGGCCAGGATGAGCTGCTCACCTTCTCACAAGCAGGGATGAGCATCAAGCACTCTCAGGTGGGCAGAGTTGTTTCCAGCTCTTGTCCTGAGACTTTCCTGGGCTTGGCTGTGGGGACCGACATGTCGGCCAAGGTGAGGTGAAGTGTGGACTTACTCTCCGTCCTGAGGACAGAGTGATCGGGGCCGTCCTCCTGCGGAGAGCTGGGGTGGAGGATATGGATGCTGCTCGGGGCGCTGTCTCGTGGTGACTCTGCGCACCCTGCTCGGTGGCCTTTTGGGGTGAGCTGAAGAAACAGTGTGAAGGACACGTGAAGTCTGTTAAAAGGCCCCTGGCGCTCCCCGCAGTCACTGCTGAGTAGCCCGGGAACATTTTCCCTCTGTGGCGAGCCCTGTGCTGGCTCCGGCGGCTCCCGGACCTCCAGGGATGCTGTCTGGGTAAGCCTGAGCTGCCGCCTCCCGGGGCCTAAGTCCCAAACTCACGGTGGGAGGTTCCCGGGGCAGGGGGGGGTCGGGGTGCAGAGGCGGCCCTTGGCGGGTGGATTCCTCCATCGGGCGCAAACGTCCTCAAGGCTCTCCCGGGGGATTCCCTCCACAGCGGCCGGCGAGGCCCGCGGAGGAAACAGGGTGACCAGAAGCCACGGGCGGCAGTGAAGGGGGAGACCTGCACCAGCCCAGGCAGAGGCGGCCCTGGCACCGTCGCCCCTGTGACCCGCATGTCCTCCCTGCGCTGCGACAGTCTCGGCGCCTCAGGAGCTTCAGCCCATCCCAGGCACGTCCTCCCCGCCTAGCGGAGTCTGAGCTAGTGGCGCCTCCTCCGGGTTCTCAGTCCTCTCTTGACTCTCCCAGGGCGCTGCTCCTTGAGCGCCACTGGACACGTGTATCCCCAGGGGTCGTGCGGGCTACTGTCCTCAGAGTGTGGAGAGATGAGTACGTGTGGGGGTTGTTCTGTGTCTGCCATTCACCTCCTTCGTCTTCTCGGGGGGCGTGATGTCGAAATTGGGAATTTAAAAAGTCCTTTTGTTACAGGAGGTGGGGTGACCGCAAAGCCCCCAGGATATCTGCTCTAGAAAGGGTCTGCCATCTGCTGCATCAAGAAAAAGCATAAAAAGGGGCCTCCCCGGTGGTGCAGTGGTTGAGTGCTGGGTTGCGAAGCTGCCCGCAGCCTCTGCAGCGCTGGTTCGATCCCCGGCTGCTCCCTGGCCACCGGAGGAGGGCCCCACGTGGCGCGCAGACCTCTCTTGCCGCCCGCTGCTCCCCTCAGCAGTTTACTTCAGTCCTTCTGCCTGCTCTGCTCCCCGCTCTGGCTCTGGTGAATTCTCACCCTCCCGCGCTTCTGACTGTACCCAGTGCTTGCATAAATAAGTGAATAAATAATTTTTTTAAAGCATAAATTTAAAACAATCTGGCCAAGCGTCTTGAGGAAGGTATGGTTGCTGGAGCCCCATGGGCAGGAGGGGAGCGGCTGAGCCCTGCACAGTGAGACCAGGGCAGCTGCCACTCTGGTGGCCCAGGCTGCGGCCACAGAAGCAACAGCATTTTGCTTCCCCCAGGCCCTGCGTGCAGAGCCCCTCAAGCCTCTCAGCACCGCAGAATATGTCCAGGTCAGTCGGCCCCTCAGGAAGGCTCTGAAACATTAACTGGACAGTCGACAGAGTCATTGGTCAAGGAGCTTCCATTTCTCCTTGTTTAAGGAGAATGATTCTAACAGTGAAACCGGAATTGTTGTTTAGAACCAAGTGGAGTTTCGGGTTCATGAGAACATCCAGAAGTTTCTGATGACAGTAATTATTGGCAGTTTTCTCAGTGGAGAGCTATCATCTCAGCTTGGGAAAAATTTACATGTTGGGCAGATCGGTTCCTGGGAGATGATACTTAGAAGGTCAGCACGGGATGGGTGCACCGATAAAGGAAAAGATATTTCATGTGGTGTCCAGGATGTCATCATTATTCAAGACACCATTTGCATCGCTCACAGTAAAGTACCCCAGGTGCTATAACGTGGAACCTGGAACACCGGGTGCTTCAGCCTCTAAACTACCTCCCTCTCTCATGAGGATGCCTGTCTGGCTGGGGGCATCTACGTGATCATTTGGGAGCCTCGGCTCCTCAGGTGTTGATTCCGTCCTCCTGCGTCTGTGGAGTCATCTGGCTGCAGCCAAAGGAGGGGTGGGGAAGGACACTGTGGGTGAGGTGGGGATGTTTTACTAGCGGACCTCTCTCCTGCCCCTGCTCGGGCAGCTACAGCTCCCGCAGGCACAGCTGCGGTGGAGACCCGTGATGTGATCTCATTGTGGCGCGCAGAGATCGTGTGCTGGCGAGCATCTGGCCATTCTGCTCGCTTCCTTCCCTGATTCCTCTGTTTACCCTCGAAAACTCAGGGTTTAAGTATTTCCCTTATTTGTACTCTGGAGCCAATTCTGCGTATTGTTGAGGGTCTCAAGTAGTTAAATATTTCTTGTCTATAACGAAACTTTATTGTGTCCTTGGTACTCGTGGACCGGGTGCTCCCAGCCTTGGACACCTGGAGGGACATGTTGGCCACGGTGCGGTGCGATACATCCCCTCACTCCTTCCTGAGCAAAGAATGGGATTGTGCCATCCTCCTTCAGAGAGCTGTGCATTTAGAACATGTAGACTGCTTCATACAGTCTTTCTTTTTCGGGGGGAATGACCCAAGGAGATGCTTTCCAATGCAGATGAAATCTTCGAGTGTGACAGTACTCACCAGCCGTGTCTTGCAGTAACAAATCGCTGGAGACGATGTGTAAGTTCAACCTCGAGGATGGTTGGACAGAGGACAGTGGACCGTGTCCCTGGACTGCGGTGGGGCAGCTGCAGGTGGATGGTGGAGCAGGCGGAGGAGGATGCGGGGCCCAGCAGGGGCAGAGAAAAGGCCGCCCTGCCCAGTGCCGAGAGGCAGGGATGCCTTGAACGTGGGGTGGCGAGGGCGCGGGGTGTTGCTAGGGCAGCGAGCCTGGTGCACAGCGCCCCTGCCCAATGGCGCAGCGGGCCCACCTGTCTCTCCCGGGAGGGCCGGTCCGGCGCGTCCGCGGTCCCCGCTGAGGAATCCCAAGCAGGTGCCCAGCTCGGGACAGATGCCTATCACCACTCAAAAGGCTCCCGACACGTCCGTGGCCGTGTTCAGAGCAGACAAGGGCCATCTCCTCCCTTCCGGCAGAGCTCCCAGACGGGCACTCAGCCCAGCCGCCTGCGTGCCCGCGCGCCCAGCCCGAACCCCGGAGTGAAGTTGGGGCTGGCGGGACCCCAGTTTCCGCGTGACCCATCTCCTTGGGCCTGGGGCCTCTGTGGTCGCAGGAGGAGAGGTGAGTGGGGAGGGGCGTGGGAACACCCCCGTGCGGCTGCCCGCGGAGAGGGGCCTTGCCGCCCCGGCATGGGAGCTACGGTGGGATCCAGGGGGCTTGGCTGGTGTCTCCCCAGGCTGGGAGGACCCTGGGGGTCGGGGCTCATTCCTGAGTGTGACCCTCAGTGACCCACCTCCGCGGACGGGTCTCCCGGTGCTTGTGGTGAGTGGGTGCACCTGGGGTGGGTGCACCGGGCCAGTCCTGCTCCCCACCCACGTGTTCATCTCAGGGATGTGCCTCAGGGTTTGGGGACCACGGGGTGACATAGTCCAGGGCCGTCGACCCCTATCCGCACCGGACTAGCTGGCAGGAGAGCACCCCACCCCCAACCGGGTCTGAATGGCGGCCCCTAATGGAGGGGAGCCGTTCTCTCCACTCCACCGTGTGCCCTGGGGGCAGTTGATGAGGATCTAACCCAGGGCGCCCAGCCTCTACCCTCCAGAGAGGACCTTCAGGAAGGAAGCCACAGGGCCTCCCTGGGGAGCAAGGGTCAGACACAGCTCTGTGAGGCTGTCCGCAGCCTCTGCTGCGCGAGTTCTTTCCCAGCCAGGGAGCTGCCCACAGGGTGCGGCAGACCCCTCCTGTCTCCCCACTGCTCCCCTCATAAGCATTTCAGTAGATCCTCCTGTGCTGCTCCCCACACTCTCTGGTGAATCCTCTCACCCCCCACACCTCTGGCCTGTACCCCAGTTCTGGTATGTATAAATAAAAAATGAAGAGATAAACCCTCCACATGATTAGGTCACGAAGGGCGGGAGGCAAAGTCCCTCTGTGTTCACCCTTCTTTTCCACTAGGGTAAATTCAAACTTTTTTTTTTTGGAAGAAAGTGGATCAGGCAGCTTCCTGGGTGCAAATCTTCACTTTATTTTTTTTTCAAAGATTATTTATTTATACAAGTACCGGGGTACAGGCCAGTTGTGCGGGAGGGTGAGAGGATCCCCCAGAACCAGTGTGGGGAATAGAACTGGCAGTCTGACAAAATACAGTGCTGAGGGGAGCAGCGGGCACAACAGGAGGGTTCTGCCACACCTTGTGAGACCCTCGTAGGCCGGCCGGGATCAAACTGGTGCTGCAGAGGCTGCGGACAGCCTCATGCGCGATGCTCAACAGTCTGCACCACCAGGAGAGGCCCCAAAATCAGACTGCGGGTTCACAATGACCTGCGGCTCCCCTCTTGGCTCCCCATTGGCTAGTTGCTTTGGTAACTATCAGTTCAAAACCACATCTGATAGAATGAAAGTCTCCGAGTAATTTGAGCAGAGGCCTTGCTAGGGACTGTATTGGTTCAGGTTGTCCTAAATTGCCTTCTGAGTAGAAACAAGTTTTTTTCTAGCTGGCCTACGAGGCTGTGATTGAATAGGGAGGGAAACCAGTGACTCTCTGCATTTCATTTTTCTAAATTGTTGATAATGTAAGTTGGGATATTCCTTGGATTTTTATTTTAGGTTTCTCCACTTAGCCATGATACTTGGGAGTTTTCTCCCACGAGGCCTCTGAGCTCCATGTCTAAAACAAAAATTCTCATTTGAGGCTGGGGTATATAGAAAGAAAATAGACTTTTAGAGAAGCATGTAAAATATTTTAGTAAGTTTATTCCAATTTTATCTGCTGCAACGCGTGAAGTAGGTAGATGAAGAAATGGGAGGAATAAAGCCCCAGATAGTTGACTTTTTAATACAAAGCTCACTGCGAGTGGGCTTGGGATGCATGTTAGTGCTCCGTTGGTCCCAGTGTCACCACTTGCAAAGCCTTGATTGGGAGTCACAATAGCAAACAGTCATCTTAAGCCCTCGAGGGCACTCTGTGGAAGGCTTTGTTTTAGCCCAGATGGATAGTAGCGCCCTTAGGTGTCTGGGCACATCCACTGACTGACCTGGGACAAAGACCTGGTGATAATCCGGTGCCTTTTGGCTTTAAGATATAGCAAGGAACCTGTGGGATGGAGGCAGCACATTCTGGTTTTCACATCTAGTTCTGCCGTTCCCTGGTTTACTTTCTGCCACGTGTGTCTGCTTCTAGTACTGAAAATGTGGCTGATGCCAATAGTTGCTTTCACAGGGATCCAAAATTCCAAATCCTGAGAGAGGGTGTAAGTCTGATGTTCTGGTACCCATTGGTGTCCTGTGTTTGGAAATGCACTGGGCTTATTTGGAAAGTTTGGATACGCTAAGCTTTCTTCTGGAGAGTCTGCAATCACTGTCAGTCTCTCCATGATGGGAGAGGTGTTGCAGAGTCCAGCCACATTCCTTAGTCTGCTGACCTTCATTACCTATGTCAGGTGTATCTGGACACTTCAGGGGCAACCTTGGCCCTCTGCAAATCAAGAGAACTCCCCCAAACACTTTATCTGCAGAGAGCCATTGAGGAATCCCCTGTGTGCCAACATTTCTTGATTTTTCTACTGTGTGCAGTGTTGTAGATCTGTGATTTCATTCATCTGTAAACCACACTCAGTAGTGGGTATTGCTGGTCCCATTTTATACATGAGAAAATTGAGACTTGAAGGAAGAGCAACTTGCCGAAAGTCCACAGCTATTAAGCAAAATGGACTCCAAAGCCTTTCCTCTCCATCAAACCAGTTTGCCTCCCTAGTAGAAGGATTTGTGCCTCTGTACTTCTCCGGGCAAGAAAGCACTCCCTGTTGACTCTGTAGGGGGCTGCCCTCCTGCCCTGTGGAGCAGCTGTGATAAGGGCTCACTGCAACCTGCATGGGGCGCTCTGCACTTCTGTCAACACCCTCCTGTTGAGCAGGAAGCCACACTCACATTCCTCCAGAAGGTTAGTGAGAGAGCTGCAAGTAGGAGTTGATTTTTCTTTCCCTTCCGAAACAGAAATATTGCTAAACTCCTTAAAAAATTGACTTCCTAGTTGATTTTGAGTGTAGGTGATGCAGTAAGCCTCAGACTTAGGATTTTCCAATGTCCTTGGCCGGTTATTACCAATGGCTGTCAAATGTGTTCTCAGTGGTCTGGGTGTATCCCATGGGAAAATGCCTTTTCTCAGGGAGTGGAGCTTTTACAGTTCATTTGTGACTTAGATTTTAGCTGTATATTGAATTCATACCTTTATCCACTTTTAACTATCTTGTCTCATAGCAGCAGCTGTTGAATGTGGTCTGGGCTCATACATTAGGTGTCTGATGTGATTGTCTTTATTCTGGTGGGTTGGGCCTGGAAGGAGTCGCTTCAGCCATGGCCAGTGATAGCCTGGGGAGAAAGTGAATCCATTTGCCCTGGATTCTGTCCAGCACATTCAGTTCCTTTATTTTACATCCTAGGGAGGTGACATGATGGTCAAGGTTACAGGACTTATTCTTAGTGGTACCACAAGTCACCCAGATTTTAAGTCACTCTGTGCTCATACCAGGATTTGGGGGCTCTCTGATAGGAAGAGGGAGGCTCAGAGGTGAAGTGACTTGGCTGATGTCCTGGCTGATGGTGTATGAGTTGCAGCTAGAACTCAAACCTGCTAAGGACTGTAATGTAGCTAACTGAATGTTTAGCTACAGAATGTTTTTGATGTATTGTAGCTAACGGAATGTTTTTAGAAACTCAATTATGTCTTGACTCTACCAAAAAATCTAGCTGTTTAAACTTTCCCATTGTGATTGTAAGGTGAACCGTTCTCTCTGATTTGTCTTATAGTAGGTGAGAACAGGGACACCAACTCAGATGTTTACTTTTTGGATTTCCTGAGGCCAGCTCTCCTTAGGTTGCCCCCACCCCAATCCTATATCCAGACATAGGGCTCCACTGCCTGAGGACTCTGCTCCACCCATCACCTCCGTTTTTCTACTGCAGAGGCTGTGGAAGTGGGAGCTCGTTAAACAAAAAAGATCAAGAGTTCACCCTGTGTTTCAGTTCCCTTTTGAAGCCAGGGTGGAGGGCAGAGAAAGAAAGGTGTGCTGCTCCACAATGTGGCTGCAGACTTTGCAGTCATTGGGCCGGCCTCCCCCTCGGCAAGAAAGTGGACAGACAGGGAGTGCTCCCAATTTCAGGAGTGGCCCTCCTGAGTGGCTTCCAGCACTTCTTACAAGAACAGTGAAGACCTCCTGGGCAGCTGCAACAGGTGATTGGCTCGGTGGTCTCACTGGATCTTGAGATGAAGCCAGGACTGTACTGAGTGACCCCAGTCAGTGAGCAGTGCAAAGCAGCGGCCTCAGAACCTTCCTCTTCCCCACATCCCAATCTCTCTGTGCTGGAGTCCTGGACAGGGCACCGGATCATCTGGCTCTTAGTCAGGCTACTAAAGTGTTGCACTGCTGAATACTCTTGAATCTGCTGCACCCTTTCTGTTTACACAGCGAGCAGAGTAATAGTAAGATTGTGCTATAGGTGATGGTTCTGCACTTAACTAGGCTGTCAGGCAGGCTGGGCTCTGTCTCATGGTAGCCTGCTGCCATTGCGTTTCCCTTCCTGTGCGGGTCTCTGCTGTCCCTGAAGCATCACCAGGACACCTTGGTGTCCTTCTGAATGTAATTACTTACTTGTAACTCTAGTCAAATCCCAGGAAAAGAAACAAAAGCAGGGACCTGACCAACTCCCTAGACCCCTCTTTGTTGTATAGGCAACCAAACATATTTAGAATTCTGCCCTGTGTTAGCCCAGGGGAGGAATAATTTTCTAGCAGTTATGGCTTTCTGTTTGCTGCCTGGTGCTTTTACAGAAACATTTCATTTTTTTAAACCAAAATTGCATTTGTTCAGTTGTCATTGTTGAGGATGTATTTATTGTGTTTTACAGATGTGAGTAAATATATGTATGTATTTATATATGTATGTATGTAGAAAAACAAACATATATAGACAAGGTCAAGGCATGTATACTATATATTTTGAAGTTATTTATCAAGGGGAAAGATGTGTGTTATAAAGTAAACAGAGTCTATATTTTATACATAACGTAGATAACAAGAATAGCATACACATTATACACAATTTTCCTTTCCTCTTTTATTATTAAAGCCAAAAAAAAAGTACAGTACATGAGGCTGTTCCCAGGGTTGTAAAGGCTACACTGCTGTCAGGGGAGGGACTCCCTGGCCCTGGGGTGCACTCTGTGCTGGGGCCCAGCCCTGCACTCTCCGCCGTCTGGCGCTGCCTCACACTTGGCTTCATGCTGTCCTCCACGGTATGCATCCCTGGGGTGAAGGGTGAGCATAACCAATAAAGATTGACCAACAGAAGCTATTCTGGCTCTTGTCCTGCTGGGTCGCCTCGGGGCTCTCCTTTGGGAGCTCACACCTGGCAGGTTGTGGACTCTGAGGCAGAGGTGTGAGTGGGTCAGTGGTAGTATTTAGCATGTGCTTGGGGTTGTTAGGGAGAAAAGGATGTCCTAAAGCTAATTCCATACAGGCTTTGTGGACTCCACCCCCACCCCAGGCCAAAGCCAAAGACACTGGGAACTCCAAATCTCATCACCACCTAAGGGAAGGTGGCTGGGACCTGAGGGTGGGGTTAAGCAGCCAGGTTTGGTATAAAGCCAGACCCATGGGCTTTGGAGGGAATCCCTCATTTGGCTCTCTGCCAGCTCGCAACATCCGGCCAGCTCTGAGAGTGGCTTTGGGTTTCCAGGTTGGCAGATCGGGTAGGACACATTAAAGACTTTATTTCCCTATTTTCTCCCTGAGTTGTACATTTTCCTTATTTTCTTTTCCCTTATAAATAAACCTTTTATTAACCTTTTGTGTGTGCCTGTAGTGGAGTATTAATAAGTCCCTTTTAAGCGCACAGGTGAGCGCCCACAGCCAGGCCACCCATTTTATATCGGGGCTGCCCTATAACAGGGTGGTGTGCGTATGTGTGCATATGTGCATGTAGTATGTGTATGGTTTGTGTGCGTGCCCGTGTGAGAGAAAAAGGCTGGTCCAGACAAGACGATGACGACACAGATTTTAGGTGGGAGAAACAGGTTTTAAAATTATTTATTATTCTGATGACTAAGTGACTACCTCACACTGATCTCTAAAGGACTTTCCTAAGTTGTATCTGACTATTTACAAGAGCATCTTTCTTTCCCTCTTTCTTAGCAGTGTTTAAGGGTCACTGTTAGGGGGAAAAGGATGCCCTAAAGCTAATTCTATACAGGCTTAGTGGACTCCACCCCCACCTCAGGCCAAAGCCAAAGACACTGGGAACTCCAAATCCCATCACCACCTAAGGGAAGGTGGCTGGGACCTGAGGGTGGGGTTAAGCAGCCAGATTGATATAAAGCCAGACCCGTGGGCTTGGGGGGTTCCCCCATTTTGGCTCTCCGCCAGCTCGCAGCGTCCGGCCAGCTCTGAGAGTGGCTTTGGGTTTCCAGGTCGGCAGATCGGGTAGGACGCATTAAAGACTTTATTTCCCTATTTTCTTCCTGAGTTGTACATTTTCCTTATTTCCTTTTCCCTTGTAAATAAACATTTTATTAACCTTTTGTGTATGCCTGTAGTGGAGTATTAATAAGTACCTTTCAAGCGTGCGGTTGAGAACCCACAGCCAGGCAACCCATTCAATATTGGGATTGCCCTAAAACAACTGGCACCCAACGTGTTTTCCAAGCTTCACCCGTGGTTGACCAGCCCAAAGTAATTTTTTGTTGCATTGGTCACCATCTTCAGTGAACTCAGGCAAATTGCTAATTGGCCTGATAGTGTTGTAGAGCAACCCCAATACAAAATGGGGTGCCTGACTGTGGGTCGTCACCCATGCGCTTAAAAGGACTTATCAATATTCCACTGCAGGCACA
Source organism: Talpa europaea (assembly GCF_964194135.1). Classification (NCBI taxonomy): domain Eukaryota; kingdom Metazoa; phylum Chordata; class Mammalia; order Eulipotyphla; family Talpidae; genus Talpa; species Talpa europaea. The sequence continues at coordinate 17,762,066 of NC_140075.1, forward strand.
CGCAAATGACTAATAAAAGGTTTATTTACAAGGGAAGGGGAAATGAGGAAATGTACAGCTCAGGGAGAAAAGTGGGAGACAAAGTTTTAAATGCGTCCTACCCGATCCGCTGATCTGGAATCCCAAATGGCACTCTGAGAGCTGGCCGCAAGCCAGGAGCCATGAAGCCAAGAGGCGAGCGAGAGCGAGCCAGCCCAAGGCCCACGTGTTTGGTTTTTATATCCAACCTGGCTGCTTAACTCCACCCTCAGGTCCCAGCCACCCTCCCTTTGGTGGTGATGGGATTTGTCTTTCCCAATGTCCTGATGGCTTTAGTCTGGAGTGGGGGTGAGGTCCACAAAGCCTGTATGGGATTAGCTCAGGACATCCTTTCCCCCTAACAATAGGAGATGTCTCCTGGTTGGATCGGCCTTTCCTTTCCAAACTCTGCTGTCCTAGAGAGTGCACGCAGGCAGGTCTTCTAGTGTGTACTTTCCTTTCACTTAACAACAATTAAAAATTTTAAATAATAATACAAAGATGAAGACTTTTGTTGCGAGACAGCCACAGCCGTCTGGTTGGGATGGTGTTGAAGGATGGGATGGTGTTGGCGCAATTGTAGAGAATGATAAGGGTGGGGGAATGAGAAGACGCAGACACTTGGTCAGGGTGCGGGCCTCGTCCTGCTGAGGGTCTCAGCAGCCCTTCATTTATATATTTCAAGCAAACCAGGAGAGCACATAAGCATATGCATGAGGAAAGGTAACAGTCACATCTTTTCCCAGAGCAGCAAGGGTTGATTTACCCTTTGGCAGAGGCTGTGACATTTATTATTTTTTTGATATAAAGGAGGCTCATTAGCTTAACAGAAGTTTCTCAGAATAGTCATTTATCTGAAATGACCAGTAATTTTATTACTAGCAAAAGGCTTCTGGGGCTGCACTACCATTTCCATGTTTACTGAGTGAAGGATTAACTAAGGGCTGGGGAAACAAAGGGCAGGAAGTTACCTGGGGGAAGGGAGACAAAGGGATTTTTTTCTAACTAACCTATAAAGTTGAAACTTACATATAACTCATTGACTAAAGCAAAAACCAGAAGGCGTTTATCCAGAAGTTATCATCTATAGTATATTGTTTTAATATTGATGGGCTATTAAGGAACCAAGGGCCTGGAGGGCATAGTGCCAGGCAAGCTGCACTGACTCCTCCCTAGCCCCCAGCTCTCCCTTCAGGGAGGAATTCCCCTAATGTAAACAAGGAGTTTTCTGCCTATAACTCTTCTGCTTATCCAGGCAGCCTAGTTTCCGTATCTAACTTTAAGATTAAGGGAAAATTCCTTTCTCTGTAAGATTGCTGATTGTTGTTTGTAGTTGGAAGGAGTTACCAATATTTTATCAGAGGCATGGCCAAAGATTGTTATAGCTGTCATGCCCACGTCAACCAGTGCAGCCCCCAAGGACACAGACAACCGATGCAAGGGCACAAAGGAGTTTATTACGGGCTCGAGACCGGGCCCTCAACACACACTGATGCAATGGCAGAGGTCGAGAGCCCCAAACAGAGGAAGCTGGGGTATCTTATAGGGTCACGAGTGGCGCGAATTTTGAAAGAAGCTGGCAATTACTCATTGGCTACTACAAAGGCATTTTGGCGAGTGCCATTACAGTTTCAAACTGAATGGACGGTTAGAGATGTTGTCCCATTTATGGACAGGACTGACCTCATTGGCGGCTGGGGTGGTCTGCTTTTTCGTCACCAAGTGGAGTGAAGGTTGTGACTGCTGAAACTCTCTCCGGAATGCGGCTGGACAAGGACTAACATATCAAGGTGAGGATATACAAAATGGCGAAACCTCAGCTAAGCTTGGTTCCACAATAGCTAGCTCAACCAGTCACAAAACTGCTGTGGATTTATTCTCGAATGTGTACTCTAACAGGTGTCATACCAATTAGCCCTAAATAAACAGGAATGAATTAGCAGGAGTCAACTATGGTGCTTTCTGGCTTGTCAAGAGTTTTCTTCTACTTGGAGCTTGGCCCACCTCTGACATTCAACTGTTATCTTTAACTGTAAAGTAAAAGACTTTCTTCTGTGGAACCAAGCTTAGCTGAAGTTTCGCCATTTTGTATATCCTCCAACTTGATATGTTAGTCCTTGTCCAGCCGCATTCCGGAGATAGTTTCAGCAGTTACAACCCTCACTCTACTTGGTGACGAAAAAGCAGACCACCCCAGCCGCCAATGAGGGCAGTCCTTTCCATAAATGGGACAGCATCTCTAACCATCCAATCAGTTTGAAACTGTAACCGTGCGTGCCAAAATGCCTTTGTAGTAGCCAATGAGTAATTGCCAGCTTCTTTCAAAATCTGCGCCTCTTGTGACCATATAATTGACCCCTGCTTCCTCTGTTCAGGCTCTCGACCTCTGCCATTGCATCGGTGCATGTCGGGGGCCCGGACTCGAGCCCGTAATAAACTCCCTTTTGCATTTGCATCAGCTGTGTCTTTGGATTCTTGGAGGCTCTGCTTGCCGAGTCTGCTGATCTTGGGCACAACATCTTCCAGTTAGCCCTTGCCTTAAATGGCCACATCTCTATACTAAAAGACTTGGCCCAGAGATGTTTACAGCCTTTTGTTCCCAGAAGTTTTTTTCACTTGTTCATGTAAGGCCAGATGTTGAATTGCTGCCTTTGGCAGAGAACTACTAATTTCATAAAAAATGTAATATTTGTATTATGCACTGCCATTTGCCATCAAACTGGTTATTCGGTGATTGATCCATATTTGCAGTTTTACTGTTAAATGCATATTTTAGCAATGGTAGAAACTAGCCGTAAACAAATGAGGAGACGCTAGCAGGAGTCAGCTAACGAGATTCCTGATTTTTCAGAAATCTGCCCCATGCCCGGACTTTTGTCAGACGACATGAGTAGCATGGTCCCCATGATCTTTGTATTCATGCCTTCTGAGCTGGTCTGATGTTAATGCATTCAGCATTTGGCCCACCCACTTAGACAATCAAGTTGCAACAAACCCTTGCCACCTTGGGGAACATCACAGCACACACATAACATTCTCACATCTTATAATCCTGTAGTACACCTAAGAGCAGTTCTGAACAATGAAGAATGGAGAGCACTTAGTCAAAGCTCAATGTACCATCTGCTCAACTGTAAAATGTGATGATGTATTTTTTCCAGGCCACCCGTGATGGAAGACTCCACTGTCCTAAGTTTTAGTTCCAATGCAGGAGCTAATCGTTAACTTCCTAAATCTGGTATTTCTTTGTGATGTTGGTTTCTCTCATATTAGGCCCATTTCTTGTTTTGTAGACCAGGGATTATATTTTCTCCTAGTGTTATAGCGCAGGCACGATATTGAATGGGTTGCCTGGCTGTGTGTCCTCACCCGCACTCTTAAAAGGGACTTATTAATACTCCACTACAGGCATACACAAAAGGTTAATAAAAGGTCTATTTACAAGGGAAAAGGAAATAAGGAAAATGTACAACTCAGGGAGAAAATAGGGAGATAAAGACTTTAATGTGTCCTACCTGATTTGCCGATCTGGAAACCCAAAGGCACTCTCAGAGCTGGCTGGATGCTGCGAGCTGGCGGGGAGCCAAAATGGGGGAACCCCCCCAAAGCCCACGTGTCTGGCTTTATAACAAACCTGGCTGCTTAACCCCACCCTCCGGTCCCAGCCATCTTCCCTTTGGTGTTGGAGCTTGATAGGGACAGGTATCACCAGTTTTTATTTTAAGACTTATTTATTTATGCATACAATAACTGGGGTACAGGCCAAAGGTGTGGGGGCATGAGAGGATTCACCAGAGACAGAGTGGGGAGCAGGACAGGAAATACTGCTGAGAGGAGCATTGGGTGAGACAGGAGCGGTCTGCTGCCATATGGATTGCTCCCTGGCCAGCCTAGTGTGGTTGTCACTAGCTTGATAGCACTGTCTTTACCCTGTGCCACCAGGGAGGCCCAATACTCAATGTCCTTTCATGATAAAAAAAAACAGCAGATGGAAGTTTCCTCGACCTGAGAACGTTATCTACAAAAACAAGTAGGCAGCAACAGACTTATGGTAAAAGGCTGAATGATTTCTCCCAAGGATCAGAGACAACATAGAGATTGCCAGTTTCGCTCCTTCACTCAACACAGTACTGTGGTTTTAGCGAAAGAAATTAGAGAAGAAAGAAAAATTCAGATTGTAAAATAATATGTGAAATTATCTTATTATATATACAATGATACTGTAATAATAAAATCTAGAACAATCCAATGGAAAATTATTAGAAGAGTGAGTTCAATAGGTTTAAAAATCCCTCAGTATAGAAAAATCAATAATTAAACTCTGAAAATGAAATTAAGATAAAGATCTATCATAAAGAATAAATGCTTAAGAATAAATTTTACAATGGAAATGCAAGACCTTCGCAGAGATTACTATAAAACATTGTTGAAAGTTGTATTAAAGATCTAGATAAATGGAATGATATCAGCTTCATGGATCTGAGGCTTCATATTGTAACCATGCCAATATTCCCTAAACTGTTATATTATTTCAGTGCATATTTATGAAACTTCAGCCTGTCTTGTTTGTGTATTTTTTGCAAATATTAGCAAACTGATTCTAATATTCATAGGGAAATATAAAGGACTCAGAATGGCCAAAATACCTGAAATAAGAATAACCAGTTTGAAGGGTTCAGTCTTATTTCCAAACTTGCTAAAATTGAAGATATCAAGACAATGTGATACTAGCAGAACAGTCATAGATCAATGAAATAGAAGAAAAGGTCCAGAAGTAAACCTTTACATTCATGGCCAACTGATTTTTTAAAAGATTTATTTATTTATTTATACAAGCACTGGATACAGTCAGAAGCATGGGAGGGTGAGAGATTTCACCAGAGCCAGAACGGGGAGCAGAACAGGCAGACTGACAAAATACACTGCTGAGGGGAGCAGTGTGCACGGCAGGAGAGGTCTGCATGCCATGTGGGACCCTCATCGGCGGCCGGGGATCGACTGGCGCTGCAGAGGCCGCGGGCAGCTTCACAACCCAGCGCTCAACCGCTGCGCCACCGGGGAGGCCCAATGGCCAACTGATTTTTTAACAAGGGTGAAAAGAAAACTCAATGAAAAAAAATTAGTCTTCTCAACAAATGTTGGGACAACTGAATGTCTGTGTGCAAATAAATGAAGTTGTATATTTTAGACCACACACAAAAATTCATTCAACTCCATGTTGAATATCAATATTCAACTTAAAGGGAATATCAAATACTACAAAGTTCTTGAAAGAAAATATAGTAGTAAATCTTCCAGTTTTGGGTTAAAATGGCTTGTTAAGAAAAATATAAATGGGGCCTCCCCTGGTGGGGAAGCTGCCCGCAGCCTCTGCAGCACAGGTTTGATCCCCGGCTGGTGGTGAGGGTCCCACATGGCATGCAGACCTCTCCTGCCATGCACATTACTTCCCTCAGCAGTGTATTTCGTCAGTCTGCCTGTTCTGCTCCCCGTTCTGGCTCTGGTGAAATCTCTCACCCTCCCGTGCTTCTGACTGTACCCAGTGCTTCTATAAATAAATAAATAAATAAATCTTAAAAAAAATGAATGAAATTCTGAGACCTGGATGGATTTTGAGTCTTATGCTAAGTCAAAGAATCAAGACACAGAACATAACTTCTTATAAGATTCCATTCATTTCAAAATCCCAATGAGGGATATCTACAGAGAGACGGAGTAGAGTGGATTTTGCCAAGCCTAAGGGTTGGTGCAAAAGGGAAGTATCTGCTAATTGTCTAGGGTTAATTTGGGGGTGATGAAAATGTTCCAAATTTTATTTTGGTGATGTTTGCACAACTGTGAAGTTATCATTTATTTGTATGCTTTAACGGGTGACTTTTATGGTATTTGGACTATATCTTTAAAAACTCTTAAGAAAAATAATGACTATCACCATTAGGTTATGGTAAAGCAGCAGTACTGTGTAGTGATTTTAAACTTCAAATGAACGAAATTGCTGCAATGTCTGAATGTTTATGTGCTGTTGCTCATTTTGTTCTTCACTTAGGAAACATCCTTCAGGCTACATCATAAAATTTACTAAGAAGCACCCTTTGATTGCTATTATTTCTGTTGCTGAAGTGTCAGGGAATGGAGAGACAGAAGAAGTTTTTTTTTGCCTAGACCAAAGTCACACTGTGTGTGATCTGTGTGCACCTCCGCATTTGCTATCTGGGCTGAGTCCACCACCACTGCCTTTCTTCAGGCCACTCTATTTTCAGCTCCCCTGGGTGGGCTTGCTTGCTTCATGACACAGAATCCTCTTGTGATGGCTGCCTGTAACGACTGCCTTTCTTGGCAATGAAACACCATGACATATTTGCAAGCAGTGACCAAGGGGCTTAGACTTCAGCATGTCTGTTCATGACATGTTTCGCTTGTGCAACACCTTTCTATTGTTCCTCGTGGGTTTGCTTGTATTTCTTTTATTTGCCTATCAGATCCTCCTTTTGTTTGTGTTAACATTAGTGCAAATTTCAGTTCCATCACAAGTATTCCAGTTTGCAGTAAGTTCTCTGTTCTCTGAATTCCTTTCTTTTAAATATTTATTTATTTATGTATACAAGAGCTGGGGTACAGGGCAGAGACATGGGGTGGGGGGACAGAAGAGGCAGATCAACTGAAATACACTGCTGAGGGGAGCAGCGGGCGAGACAGGAGAGGTCTGCTGCACTGTGTGGGTTGTTCCCTGGCTGTCTGGGGATGGAACTCATGCTGCACACACTGTGGACAGCTTCATAGTGTGGTGCTAAACCCCTTGCACCTCCAGGGAGGCCCTGTTCTCTGAATTCTTATCATGTGCATTAAGTGTTTCACTTCTGTAACAGAGACCACAAAATACCCAGCAATTGTTAGCTTTGTTGAGCATATACTATGTGCTAAGAACTGCACTAAAAGCTTCCCATTTTTTTTAGCGTATTTAACCATGTAAATTAATCTTGTTTGCTTTATTAATAGGCACAACCATTCAGTGAACTTCCATTCTTTTCTGATTGAGTATTTATATAATTGTCACACAAATTCTATTACAGAAAAGATAGGGCTTTATAAATACTGGTGAATTACTTATTATTTTCTTGTTTCTATTTTTTTTTGTCTTTAATTAAGCTACTGAAGAAACCTTACTAAATGTGGTAAAAATATGTTTTGTTCACTCACTGCCATGTCACGTCTCAGTAAATTTCAATTATTTATTTTGTAGTTTTTAAAATAATAAACTTTATTTTATGAGTTAATGTTTAGAGAAAAATTGAGAGGAAATTGCAGAGTTCCCGTATATCCCCTCATCCTCCCCAAAACACAGTGTTCCTTCTTATTAATATCTTGCATAGCCACTAATTTTCCACCAATTTAGTGATCCAGAATTTGCTATTACACTTGATGAACCACTATTGATGCATTATCTTTAAGGTCCATATTTTACATTAGGTTTCACTCTTTCTGTGGTTTATTTTATATCATTTGATAAAGGAAAAACTTACACACAAAATAGCATACACACACACATATATGTTTTCAAGACACAAGTATATGTATATATGTATGTGATAACTTATTTTTTTTGACCACTGAGCTATATAGCTCATTGTCTGAATATACTACAGCTTATCAGTTCATCTGTTAAAGACTATCTTGGTTGCTTCCAAGTTTTAGCAATTATGAATAGAGCCTGTACAAACATTTCTATGCAGGTTTTTCTGTAGGACTACTTTTAAAATTTTACTTGAATAAATTCCAGTGAGGACAATTTATGGATAATATAGTAAGAGTTTGTTAAGTTTTATAAGAACAAAGCAGTTTGTTTAGATACAATTTCAAACCATCTTCCCAAGTGGCTGTGCCATTTTGCAATCCCATCAATAATGAGGAGTTTCTGTTGCTACACATCCTCACGAGAACTTGGGGTTGTTATGCTTGGGATTTTAGTCATTTTAATAGGCATGTGGTGATATTACAATTCTCTTTTAATTTTAAATTTTCTGATGGCATATTATATTTAAAATCTTTCTATGCACCTGTTTATCATGTGGATACTATGGTGAAGTGTATCTTCAGATCATTTGTATATTTGGTAATTGGGTTGTATTTTTAAAAAAATATTTAATTTATTTATCCATGAAAGATCTGGGGTAGAGGCCAGAGGTGTGAGGTTGAGAAGATTCATCATAGACAGAGTGGGGAGCAGAACAGGTGGATTGACTAAAATACACTGTTGAGGGGAACAGCTGGCGAGACAGAAGAGGTCTGTGCTACATATGGCTAGCTCCCTGGCCAGGGATCCAACTCAGGCTGCAGTGTTGAGAACACTGAGGCTTAACCTAGTCCACCAGGGAAGCCCTAGGTTGCATGTTTTCCTATTGATTCTTTTTTAATAATATTTTTTATTTATACTACTTTTTAATCATTTATTAATTCCAAGATATTTTTGTGGATTCTTTGAGATTTTCTACATTGAAAATAATGGCAACAGGGCACAAGTATAGTTTTATTTTTTTTCTTTTATCAGTCTACATTATCTTTTACTTTCTTCCTGTTTATTCCATTAATCTAGAACTTTCCAGTACAATACTGAATAGAATCAATGAGAAGGGACTGCTTTAATTTGTTCCCAGTTTTATTTATTTTTTATTTTTTAAGATTTATTTATGCACACAAGCGCTGGGGTGTAGACCAAGGGTGTGTGGGATGAGAAGATTCACCAGAGACAGAGTGGGGAGCAGAACAGCAGACTGACTGAAACACACTGCTGAAGGGAGCAGCGGGGAGACAGGAGCGGTCTGCTGCACCATGCATGTAGCTACCTGGCCGGGGATTGAACTCGTGCTACAGTTGCTGGCAATAGCTTACACCTCTGTCTTTAAGCCCTGCATCATAAGGGAGGTCCTGTTCCTAATTTTAGGTGGCATCCAGTTTCTTGTCATTAAGTTTTATTTTAGTTTTATATTTTTGTAGAAATTTTATAGCTAGTCAAGGAAGTTGCCCTATACTTCGAGCTTATCATGTGAATTAATCTTTCTTTCTTTGTGATTCAAAAGCTTGCCTAAGATCATTCTTTCATGATTCTATATAGATCAAAGTTCCATTAATACACAAAATTTAGGACTTAATAAGTTCTAGTGAGACAGTCAAACTATAATCTTATTATCTGCATTTTATTTTGTTCTGGATTAAGTGCTGAAGAAAATTATCTAATTAATTATGTAAATGTTTTCTGTTTACCTATTGCCACATCTCTCTGCATTTCAGTAATAGTTTATTTTCTTATTTTTCTTTGATTTAAATTTCAAAGTTAGATTTCCAAAGAACACTAATTCTTTGAGATGTGTAACCAGTTAATACTGAATGTCCCCATCCTGTGTCATCTTCTTTCTGTGAAGTATTTTATACAGTATAGAAAGAAAACAAATCTGTCTCATACTATGTCTCCAAGCAACTCTGTAGCAAAGAATCCTAAATAAGTTTGCCAAATATACCTGACTGCAATGCTTATTTTTCAATTCCCAACCACTAATTTTCCACCAATTTAGTGATCCAGAATCTGCACCTCAAGGACTATGTATAAGGTCAGGAAACTTATGAGACAACAGTGGCATGAATTTGTCTGTTTTCATTGTTGAGTAATATCGCCTTGTGTATCTACACCACACCATTTTGACCAATTCATCTGTCTTGTGCCATTTGAGTTGTTTCCATGGCATGGCTATTGAAAATAGTTCTGCAGTAAACAAAGGAGTTCAGGTTCCCTGGGTTTTTTTTTGTCCCTTGGGTAGATTCCTAGGAGTGGACTCACTGGATCATGTGCAGACCCATTTTCAGTGTTCTGAGGAACCTCCACATAGCCGTCCATAGTGGCTAGACCAGTTTGCCTTCCCACCAGCAGGGTAGGAGGCTCCCTTTTCTCCACTGCTCCTCCAGCATTTGTTGTTTCCATGTTGTTGTTGTTGTTTTATTATTATTTTTTTAATGTGGAGCATTCTTACTGGAGTGAGGTGGCATCTCTGTGGTTTTGATTTGCATTTAATTGATAACTAGTGATGCTGAACCTATTTTCTGTGCCTGTTGGCCCTTTGCATTTCTTCTTTGGACAAGAGTCCTTTTATTTCTGCTCATTTTTTGGACTGGATTGTTTGATTTTTTTGAGTTGTGTACGCTCTTTGTAGATATTTGATATCAGTCCCTCATCTGTCATATGGTTTGTAAATATTTTCTCCCATTCAGTGGGGTGTCTCTTTGTTTTGATCATTGTCTCTTGCTGTTCTGAAGATTTTTATGTTTATGGAGCCCCAACTGTTTACATTCTCCTTTGTTTTCTTTGCTTCTGGAGAAGAATCCTCAAAGACGTTCCTGAGGATTGTGTCATGGAGTGTTTGACTGTGTTCCCTTCTGTGTATTCTATGGTGCCACGTTTTACATGTAAGTCTTTCATCCACTTGAGTTGGTTTGTGTATAGTGTGAGGTAGTGGTCTAGTTGCATTCTTTTGCATGTTGCAATCCAGTTTCCCCAGCACCATTTATGGAAGAGGCAATTCTTTTTCCAATGTATATGCTTTGCTCCTGTGACATAGGTTAGTTCCTCATTGTTCTCTGTGTCTGGTTTTGTTCTAATAAAGTTTTCATTTCAATAGCTTTGTAATACTGTTTGATGCCTGGTAGTGTAATACCACCTTTCTATACCCCTTTTAGTCAGAACTATTGCTACTAGAGGTTTTTGTGATCCCATGTGAATTTGAACAATTTTGGTTCCATTTCATTGAAGAAGACCACTGTAATTTGTATTGGAATTGCATTGAATCTCTAAATTGCATATGAATGGGAAGTCCCACCTAGGTTTGTTATGTTTTCCCAATTGTGGAACATTCATAAAACAGAGTGTTAATAAAAAATTAGGTGTTATTTTTTGTATAATTTCTAAAAAGGTGTTATTTTCTATAAATTCTAAAACAAAGTAGATCTGTTCTCTAGAGATGAAGAAAGAATGTTTCAGATTGAATGGCAAAGGCATTTTATCATATAATAGATGACAAGATTCTGATCGTATAATATTAGGATATTCTTCCACTTTTCCGCTGATGGAACTGTAAGTAAGTTCATCCTTTTCTCATCTGCTTTATGTGCCACCGGAGAAAATGTTGCACTCAGGTGACATAATTCCAGGATAGTGTCATTGTGCTTTATAAAGGAATCAAAGAGAGGAATTAATTCAGGAGATTCAAAACATGCAACTGGAAAACAGGAAATTGATAATGAACTTAGAGCCATGTCTCTGGTCACCTGTGTCTGTGAAATCCACGATCCTCAATTGCAGGCTGGTCACTAGCCGCTGGACAAGGCAGGGCCAGACCCACTCATATGTGGACTGTCCTTTCTGAAGCTGGGCCTGGGGTCTGAATTTGTACCTGGCAAGCAAGGGCCTGTCACTGCTGACCTGGGCAGGCTGGTTCATGTCCTCCTTTCTTTGCCTCCTGGGGAGAGGAAAGGGAGGAAACAGATGTTTCCTGAGGGCTGTCTGCAGTCATTACCTCGGTCCTCGCTCCCTCACAAAAGACAACCTGTTGTGTCATGTCTTTTATTTACAGCCTCAAAAAGCTCTTCAGTGGCTCCCCCTGTCCATACTCAGGATAAAGTCCAAGCCTCGAGACAAGCTTACGAGAGTCTTGCCATTGGCTCCTGCTGTCTCAGGCCTGCGGCCCCTCTCTGACAACCTCCTGTGTCAGGTGCCCCTTCCAGGGAAAACTGTAGCATCTCAAGCTCCCTGTCACAACTCTTGCAGCATCTGTTGAAGTTCCCTGTGCCCTGATTCCTCCTGAGGGTGCTCTGAGCTGTAGGCTCAGCTCAGATTGTGTCCTTGGCATCTAGCAGACAGTGGGTGCTTGGCAACAACAGGTGAAGGGGTCGTGTGTACCTCTTGAGTGGAGGGGATACTGGAAACTGAGGCTCAGGTAAAGGAGGAAAAACCTATATCCCCCACCCCGGGCCTACCTGAGCCTAGAACCTTCTATTTTGGCAGAGATTGTTGTCTTGGCGCTCTTGCCAGTCAGTTCCTCTCTGTCCTTACTCAGTGCAGGTGGAAGTGCAGCCCTGGTGGGGAAGTGTTGGTGCAGCCCTGCCCAACTCTCTCTCAACTGTCAGGGTCCTTGATGCCAGGAATGACCCTGCCAGGTGGGCACTAATCACTCATGGACAGAGGGGAGGGTGCAGTTGTCGCATCTCCAGGGCGGGCCTTCCGGCCATGGGGAGGACAAAGGTGCTCAGAGAGTCTGTGCAGCTTCCATCCCAGGCAGCGACCAGCTCCATTGGTACCCGGGGTGTGGTGGACACAGCTGCAGGGTGAGGCTCCTAGGTGGACTGTGGTACATTTTTACCTTCTTCCATTGTATCCTCTGCTCCGAGCACTCAGAGCATAGCAGTGATCAGACCATCCCATGCCCATGGGTCTCCTGGTGATCCCCTCACAGTGTGGATTCTGACCCAGTGGGGTGCTCAGGATTGAATCCGGAACTCTATGCTCCTCCGTGGCCAAAATGCAACCTGCCAGAGCCTGGTGGTTTTCCACATCCAGCCCTCACTCCTCTGCATCCTCGTGACTGTTGCCCGCCCCCCTGCCCCACTCTGCCTTCAGCTACCCACAGGGAGATGCTCCTCACCCTCCCTCTGGGCTCAACTTCTGCCCAGATGAAAGCACAGTGGGTGCTGGCTCACTGGGTTCTGCGGGACCAGGTTCCTCCCCTCCCCCACTTCTGGTGCACAGCCCAGACCGTGACTTCACTCCAAGTCTTGGGGGAGCCCTTAAAGGGGATGACAGGACTCACTCACGGTGGCGACACCTGCACACAGTCCTGCTGCATCAAGGCGGTGTGGACGTTCCAAGTGAAGTGGAGACAAGTAGCCCACGTTTCCTCCACAGATGGTGACGGTCTCAACACTCTAAGATCCATGAGGAAGGCTCAAGTGTCCTTGGGTGGAGATGTGGGTGAGGATGTCCATTTTATGGCATCTGTACGCAGTTCCATTTCAATTTTGCTCAGATGGTTTGAGCTTTAGACTAGAACAGTCATTGCCATTGTTGAAAATCTCCAGGTCAAATACAATACAGGGCATGGGCAGACATCACCTGAGGCATTGCCAGTGTCTTCATGATGTTCTTTTGAGATCAGCTGTTGTCAGTTTGTTTAGAGTTAAATATTTTCAGGTAAAGATACAATTCCTTTTTAAAAAAGGGACTTCAGATATTGTTGGTGCACTTATGGTCCTTTGACATGGCTCTGCTCATTTGCAGAGTTTTTTGTTTTTCCTTCCTCATTCCCTTATTGGTGTCCTAGCACCCAAATTATTGATGGTGTTCTGGTGTTCTGGCCTCGTAGGGTGGCAAGCCTGCCCGGAAGTCAGCCCACGGCTGCACATCAGCATAGTGGAGCTCTCTGTTCTGCTGCCACCGTCTTTGTTGTTGACTGTGGACCCTCTGCTGCCCTCAGGATCTGAGCTCTAGGGGGAGCCAGAAAATGAAAGGGTGCCATCAGGCAGGACACTCACCATGATAACTGAACTGCAGAGAGCACACTGCCAGGCAGAGTCCCCAGCAGTAAGGCATTACCCCAGGAGCGAGAGGAGGGAAAGCCGAGGGAGACGAGGAAAGGGAAGTCACGCGGCAACGGCAGGTGGCAGTGTCAGGGGCAGACCCAGAGGCACCCTGAGACCCCAGTCCCTGCACACACTCCACCAGCACTGCCATCTGCTGTATGCGGAGCAAACACCCCCTCACGTGAAAGCCCTTCCATGGAAAACAAAAGGGTTGGGGTGCAAGGGAGAGGAGAAAGGACAGGGTTAAACAGTTTCCAGGGAACCAAAGCCTCCTGGGCCTGTGGGGTCAGTCCCATGACCCCCACAGTGATGACCCCAGCTTTGGGCACCACCTGCCACATCCTCTCTGCAAGTCCCCCCTCCAGGGGCTGTTGGGGGAGAGGACACACCTGACCTGCCCTCAGGCTCCTGAGTTTTTGGGGACTTGCTGTCGGGGTCTCCGCCATCTCGCATGTCTGTCCTGGAACGGACCTGCCCCAACAAGGGGCCTGAGCCACGAGTGGTCTCTGTTCTCCCCCACCCCCACCTCTTTCAGTCCTGCCCATGCTGCAGAGTGATTCCCAGACCCACTGCAGGGACATCCCTGGGGCAAACACCTGCCCAAGAGGGTGGCTTCTGCATGGGAGTCTCCAGCTCGCCAGGGAGGTGCTTGGGAATGTGGAAGGGGAGACCCAGCATGCGGCACTTCCATGCACCCCTCTACCTGCAAGGGAGTAGAAGGCAGGAACTGAGACCTAGAGCACAGCATTTGGGGTTGGGATCCATATAGCTGCGGGCACAGTGCTGGGTGAACATGCAGCAGACACAGCACCCGGCTTGAACGACAGCCCCTGTGTTGAGGCGCCCCCCCCTTTTCTCAGAGAACCACTGGGGAAAAGCACAGGTCAGCAAGTGCAGGTCTCTGGTGCCACCCGGTGACTAGAACAAAGCCACCGATGAGCTGATTCCCTGCTGGAACTGAGTAAACACAGAGGGTGGGAACCGCAATGGGCAGAGCCCAGAAACAGGGCATCAGCGCTCTGGTGGCGTTTTGGCTCATGGTGCTGGACTCGGTCTGGTGAAAAGATGTCAGCAGGTTGACTCTGTGTTGAGGACTCTCCAGGCCAACTATATGGAACTTAAGCATCTGTGGACTTCTGCTATCTGCTGGGGGTGTGGCGGTGTCATTCCTAAATCCAATTCCCCCAGATACCAAGGGATGACTGTAAAGTTTCTGAGGGCTCAAAAGTCATACATGGATTTTCCACCGCCCGGAATCAGCACCCCAACCCCATGTTGCTTAAGGGCCAGTCAACTGTAAAAGCAAAACCAATCATGAGAGCTGAAAATACATGTGGTTCTGCTGGCAGGACAATCACAGACACTGCTACTACAACTGTAATTTGATGCCACCATTAAATAAAATGCTAAATTTCAGTTAGAATTAGGGAAAATCAAGATGCATTTTACCTCTTCCCTGATTCCATACTCCCGTCTAATTGAAGGATAAAGGGCTGAGTTCAGTGAACAGGGAGTGTTCAAGGTGGGGAATCTGAGCAGGTTGGAGACCAGCTCCAGCTAGATGTTGTGTCAGGGATCTCAGCAGGAGAGGACCGCCTTGGTGATGTTTTTCGGAGGGTTGAGGGGAAGTGGAGCCAGGTAGGAGTGAGGAAGACACAGACACCCTCTCTCGTGCAAGTACCTCCTCCTGAGGGTCTCAGCAGGTCTTTTTTTATACCTTAAGACCAGCGGTGAGATGACATCAGCATAAGCATCAAAGCAGAACATAGACCATCATTACATATTTTCTCATGAACATACAAAGACCCTCTTGATCTCATCCTACAAAAGGACACTTCCTTAATCTGATTAAGAAAATCTACAGGGACAATGAATCCCTTCGGTACAACTCTTTTTCTAACATAATTCATTGTCTAAGACAGTACAATGTTCAGTAACAATCAATCACCCTGTCAAGCCTTCCTAATTTCTGAGTGGACATGAAAGTCCATTGTCATGCTGTATTACTAAAATCAACCCATTCCCTGGTACTCAATTCCTCTAGCCCATTATCAATTACTTCAAAGTGATCTAAAGGAACTCGTCAATACTCTTCAGTTCTACAAAAATCTAACTTCCAGGCCTCCCCCGTGGCACAGCGGTTGAGTGCTGGGTTGTGAAGCTGCCTGCAGCCACTGCAGCACCGGTTCGATCACCGGCTGCTCCTGGGCCACCGGAGGAGGGTCCCACTTGGTGTGCAGAACTCTCCTGCCGTCCGCTGCTCCCCTCAGCAGTGTATGTCGGTCCTTCTGCCTGCTCTGCTCCCCAATCTGGCTCTGGGGAATTCTCTCATCCTCCCGCACTTCTGAATGTACCCAGTGCTTGTATAAATAAATAAATTTTAAAAAAAGCCTGAATAAGTACCTCAAAGAAAACTGTCGGTGAGAATAAACTAATAGAGAGAACACAGAAAATGTGATTACTGCAGAATAATTTCCTGCAGTATCAGGGACTGCATACTGGTGAAGTCCAACATTGACAACCATTAAAAAAAAAGAGCAGGAGGAAATCTAGGAGAGAGCTTATGTGGAAACTGAATAAAGAATCACTTTGATAAATGCAGATAAACTGTCCAAGGTTTGGACACTGGAAAAGTAGTGCAGTGTGGCCAATATCACTGGCCACTCTCCCAGCCTCCTGCTAGCCTCCTGCCAGGCAAGCACTGACTGACCTGAGAGATTCTGGCTTGGGGCTTCCTCCACAATCCATGGCTGTACTCCCTTCTCCAACCTGATGCTCTCCTCAGGATCGGTAACACAATGTCCTGTGATGAGGAACAGTGTTGGTTCGGTCAAGTCAAACTTCAGTTTTGAAGACTAACGAAAGCAGTGTTAAGAGCTCTGCAACGAAGGTGATCTGGAACTTTTCAGAATTAGGGCGAACACCCACAATCTAGTCTGTTTGCCATTTTCAACCTCACCACCTCCCAATTTCACAAGAAAGACCACACTTAATCAGTGTAGAAAACAGCACTTGCACTCGTGTTACACTGGAGCTTCCTCAGAGAGGGACACCAGGTGACTGCAGGTCTCCAGCATCACATCCCGGTATAGGGTCCTCTGAGCATCATTCAGGTCTTCCCACTCCTGCCAGGGGAAGTTCACAGCCACATCCTCCAATGACACCATCCCCTGTGAGGGAACATTTCTCCTCATTTCAGGGCCGTCAGCCTGGGTCACACAGCAAGTGTAAACACTCGCGCTCTTGTACAGGAGGCACCATCTTCCTACTCACACTGTGTTGTGAACAGAATTCTCAGGGGAAATAGTCTTACCTCTAGATTAACCCATTTGCTCCTAAAAGAACCACAATAGTTTACCATACAAATTTGGAAGTGTCTTTCAGTGTATGAATACAAGGATGAATAAAATCTTCTCCTTGAAGAGCTTATCACCTGGTTGGCAGGTAGAATAGACACAAATGTGGAATAACGTGTTATGTAGTGGTGTGAAAAGCCTGCTGAATGCAGACACAGTACAAAAGAAGAAAAACCAACACTTTGTAGTGTTGGGTTACACGTCACTGAAGACCAAAATGCTTAGCTCTTCCTTGTAAATCACACTGTCATGAGGATGAGACAACAGCAGATGTCATAGAGTGAGAAAATAAAAAACACTCACCATGATAACTGAACTGCAGAGAGCACGCTGCCAGGCAGAGTCCCCAGCAGTAAGGCAGGAGAGACAATGAAAGTATTCTGTCCTGAAACTGAATGATCTGGGCTCCGCGTCCCCGTGAGGAGTGTCCTGACACCTCCTCTGTCATATACCTGCCCCTGTGGCCTCACTGCTGCCTCCTGGTCCGTCCCCTCATCTCCTCATCTCCCTGCCCCTGACTTCCCACATCTGAGGACCCAGAGACCACATTTCCCACAGAGTCTCCTCCTGGGTCACAACCACACGTCCCCTCTGCAGGATGGGCTCGTCCACCCCGGATCCCTCCTGGCCCCTCTGTCCCCCTCAGACTCATGCAAGTCTGTGCAGTGAGAAGGCCGCTCTGGGTCTGAGCTGGACGGTCTGTGCGTGTGGCTGTCCCTGCCAGTCCCAGGGCCCCTGGTCCCCCGGGTGCGGGTTTGTTCCTCCACCCAGGCCCGTGCATGTGTGGGGATGTCTGGACATGGGGCAACCATGTCCTCACCCCACCTCCCCCCAGTCTCATCCTCTCCCCACTTTGTGGAGTGATGGAGGGTCGGGCCCTGGGGAGGAAGGATTTGTAAGAAGATATAGTAATATAAAATTATTGCCACACATTGGTAGGAATAATTCCAGAAATTTATAAAAACAAGAAAATAAATCAGGGTTTGTAGTGGTCAAAAATATTGACATCTGTCGGGTAAACTTAAATACATCTCTAAAATTTATAAAATAATTTGACATATCTCCTCCAGGCCTTGATTAAATACTGTGACTCATTTTACAATTACACTGACAATCCCTGAGTGTGGAGTTCGGGAAAAATCCCAAGTTCATGTCCATAAATAGACAGATGTGGGCACCACCATCATGTTAGTGCCAGAGCCATGAAGGGGTCAACATATTGCTGACAAGTTACTGAATTGCTTCCTGACTCATACCTGTCATCCTGTTCAGGAGAAAAGGCATAACATTCTGAATTGAACAAAAAGTGTAATTTTTAATTCCCTCTTGAATGTCTTCCTCACCATCCATTTCTATTAATTTCTGTGATTTTATTCAGTGCCCAGAACCCACTGAGTGTGCCGATGCTCATCCCAGGTGTGCAGCAGAAATCGTCACGGCTCCCGTGTATTAAAACTTATGATCAATGTTTTAAAAGTCAATATCTTTGACCACTGTGAATTACAAGAGAATGTGTTTTCTCTCACCGAGTCTCACCCAGGCTGACAGGGCAGTGGGACATGACAACTTGGGCCCCATCAGCATCAGTTGTCACAATTTACAAAGTGAATAGTTTAACTGTGGTGCGTTCTCCAGTCTAAAATGGAGCTTGAATCTGAAAATTTCCAAGTGTGAGTGGATTCTCTCCTGTAAACGGCTGGGGGCAGATACCCTCAATCTGGGGGGGGGGGGGAAGTTCCTGCTGCCGCTTCGAGTCTGTCTCCTGAGGTTGTCCCATGGCAGGACAGAGGGCGTCCCAGCCTCTCACTCCATGGTCTGGGCTCGTGGGGAGCCTCTGAGCACTCACAGGATGTTCCACCCCATCCTGTGCCGCCTCATGGACAGAGCAAGGCCTCAGGGCTGGGCTATTTGAGCTCTGGAGCTGGTGTCCATGGGTTGGACAATGTCCAGATTCCAGCCCTCAGGGACCTTCCTCCAGAGGGACACGTGCAATGTGGTGTTGACGTTGACTGTCTTAATTGGCATCGTCCTATAACATATTCAGTGACCGTTAGTGCACTGAGTGTGCCAGATGCAGTTTTGTTGCTTTGACCCCTGTGAGGACTGGATTGTGGTTCCTCATCCTCAGGCTCCATCAGCCTCCACTGACCAGAAGGGGGAATCTGGTGTGGCCCCGTTATCAGAACCCCAGATGAGCCAAGTCTCAGGGAGCAGGAAATTCGCCACCACCCGCTTTGTGCCCTCCTGGGCCTGGCAGGTGGGGACAGGCATGTGGATGCGGAGGGAGAGGGAGGGAAACCAAGAAACCCCCATGAGCGAGAGGGGGAAGCACCTGGGTCTTCTGGCACGGGAATTTGTTCGCGTCTCTTAGAATTATTTTATTCAAAAAGGCCATTTACTCTCAGCACCAGTGACTCTCTCATCACATTTGAACTGTTGTTGTGTGTGAGGGAAGCTTGTGTTTATCTTCCACTGTGGGGCAGTCCCGAGGCTGTGCTGTTGGTGTGTCCTCGGGGTGGTCCGTGACTCGGCTCTGACACAGCAGAGTAGGGGGCCCTCTCCGGGTGTGGGACTCCCCCAGAACCTCACGGCCCCAACAGGTCAGGGTCTTAGACAACAGGGGATACTGGTGGAGTACACAGGGGATGGACAGTCCTGGGCCCACGCATTGTCCCATTTATGTCCACAACATCCACCAGGCCAAGTCCAGAGCTGCCCAGCGAGAGGGCACTACCCTGGGGGAAGTGAAGCTGGAGGCCTGGGGTGGGCGGTGTTGGGGCCCCATCCTGGCTGTGGGTGTATGTGGTCACTGCTCCTGAGGCCCTGTCACAACCCGAGTTTCTGGACCCTCCGGCAGCCTGGACAGGCCCCCTTCCAGGCCTGCCACCCTGAGGCCACACACCACCAGTAGTTCCGGAGTGGTGTGCACCCCCACCTGGGGTTCCTGGAGTCAGCCTAGGGCAGCTATACCAGTACAGGATACAACGTCCACCCCAGCCCTGTGTCCACTGCAGCGGCGGGCTGGACCCGCCACCCGTATCCTAGACCTGCCTGGGCCTTTCTCTCCTTTCCCTGAAACCCAAACATGCAGCACCACAATCCCCAGGACCAGCTCCCCAGGGGAAAGGCCGGGCTGCTTAGCGAGGCCTGAAGCCATCAGAGAAGCCGGAACTCTGGTGGCCATCACTCCTCTAGGTCTGATGATGTCCACTGGGATTTGGGCAAAAGACAGTTAGTGCTTATCCCAGACAGGACACCCAGTACACCTGCCCCCTGGCTTGGCTGGACCCAGCTGCCCATGGGAGAGTCAGCACCCCACTGCAGGACCCTGAGTTTTTGGGTAACAGGTCAGTGTCCTCGTTCCAGCAGAGAGTTCCCAACAGACCAGGGAACTGAGGGGTCCCATGGAACGGCCCTGTGACCTTGCAGATGGGGATCCTGTGATGGTCACTACAAGGCCCAGCCAACCTACAACCACAAAGGCTGGTGGGAACCGAGGATACAGGGCATTCCTCCGGACACCTGTTTGGGCTCCAGGCTGCAAAAAGTTGGGGCCTCAACTCAGGAAACCCCAAGTTCAGAAACAAAACCTGCTTACACTTCCTCTTCCTCAGACACCAGCCTCTGCCCCTGACTCCTGCAGGAGGATAATAAGTAAATCCACTTTTTCTGCTTACACCACCATCCCTGGTGAGGCCTCCTCCAGCCTCCCTGGTTCCCCTCAGGTTCTGCCAACCATGTTGTGAGAAAATTTAAAATAAGTCTCTCATAAAGGGGACATGAAGTCATCTTCTCTATTACATATTGGTGAGTCTCCCCTTCATCAGTCTCCCCACAGCCGACTTCATGGCCTGGTTCCTCAGACTGTATATGACAGGATTAAAGGTGGGAGGCACCACCGTGTAGAACATAGAAATGACCAGGTCAGACATGGACGGGGTCACTGAGGTCGGCTTCAGATAAGCAAAGCATCCAGTGGAGACAAATAGCACCACAACCAGCAGGTGGGGAAGGCAAGTGGAGTAGGCCTTAGCCTTACCTTCTGTGGATGGGATCTTCCTGACAGCAGATAAGATGTGGACATAGGAAATGACAATGAATATGAAACAGCAGATACCCCAGACCACAGTGATGAGCATGGGGACAAGTTCATTCATTAAATTTCCTGAGCAGGAAATAGCCAGTAACTGTGGGAGGTCACAGAAGAACTGGTGGACCACATTGGACCCACAGAAGGACAAGGAGAAGGTTCCAGCTGTGTTAATCACAGCATGGAGACCCCCACCCAGCCAGGACATAGCTGTCAGCTGCACACACCTGTCCCTGCTCATGATGACCTCATAGTGCAGGGGGTGGCAGATGGCAGCATAGCGGTCAAGGCTCATCAACGTGAGCAGGTGCATCTCTGTACCTGCTGAAAAAATCATCATGAAGACCTGGAGGACACAGCCCGGGAAGGAGATGGAGCTGCTGTGCCTCAGAGAGTTGGAAATGGACTTGGGGACCATGGCTGAGATGAGGCAGAGATCCAAGAAGGACAGACTCCTCAGGAAGAAGTACATGGGGGCGTGAAGGTGCCAGTCCAGAGTGGTGATGAGGACGATGAGCCCGTTCCCCAGCAGGGCGCACAGGTAGAACAGGGAGAAGAGCAGCGGGTGCAGGAAGCCCATGGTCCCCTGGGTGGGGAACCTCAGGAGCACGAATTCTGTCACAGCTGTGAGATTGGTCACCTCTGGAGCAGCCATCATCTGTATAAAAAATAGAGAGGAAGAAAACATTCCCATATCTTTCAATATTGAACACAAAATGTGTTATCTGCATAAAACAATCTTGCAATATATTTATGCTTTATCGTTATCTGAGCAAATTCATATTTTATCTCATGTGAATGTGCTATTGATGTATTGTCCAAACATGTGTATATAAATTTCTAAAGAAATGAAATTTTAAACAACCTTGATAAAACCTGAATATCAGGTCTCTCAGTGAACTGTTTTGACAGACCACCAGTGCCTAGTCATTCCCAGGCCCGCAGTTCCCCCTCCTGCCAGGCCCCAGCGTCTCCGCCCAGCTTGTCCAGGGCACAGCCCCAGAGGACACTTGACCATGCCCAGCCCCTCCCCACCCTGGAGAGTCTGTCCCTGCACTCCCAGCACAGCCCTGGTCTGGGGACGCCCCACAGTGACGGGTGTGCAGGGAGATGGGGTGTGGGGTTTCCCCGTTTTCCTACTCCCCGGGACCCTACACTGTCCTGGAACTGAATGATCTGGGCTCGGTGCCCCCGTGTGGCATGTCCTGACGCCTCCTCTGTCAGATTCCTGTCCTTGTGGCCTCACTGCTGACTCCTGGTCTGTCCCCTCGTCTCCTCATCTCCCTGCCCCTGACTCCCCACATCTGAGGACTCAGAGACCACATTTCCCACAGAGTCTCCTCCTGGGACACCCCCACACATCCCTCCTGCAGGATGGGCTCGTCCTCCCCGGGTCCCTCCCGGCCCCTCAGTCCCCCTCAAACTCATGCAGTGTCCCTCAAACTCAGTCCCCCTCAAACTCATGTGAGGAGGCCGCTCCAGGGCTGAGCCAGATGGTCTGTGCTTGTGGCTGTCCCTGCCGGTTCCAGGGCTGCGGATACCCTGGGTGCAGGTTTGTTCCTCCCCCCAGGCCCGTGATTGAGTGGGGACGTGTGGACACGGGGCAGCCCTGCCCTCTCTTCTTCCCCCAATCTCACCCTCTCCCCCCTCCATGGGGTGGCGGAGGGGCAGTCCCTGCGGTGGCGGGACTTTTAAGGTCACATAGTAATTTAAAACAATTACAACATGTTGGTAGAAATCTTCCTAATAATTCAATAAAAACAAGGAAATAAATCTGGATATGAAGTGATCTAAGATGTCGACATCTTACGAGTGATATGAAACATACGTTATTGATGACAGAAACTCTGATATTTTCTCTTCCTGTGCAGTATCAGTCACGACCCCTCGGTGGTGGAGTTGGGGAAATTTACCCAAATTCATGTCCGTAAAGAGACCTGAGTCCACACCCAACTTCTCTTTAGTGCCAGAGCCATGAAATAATCAACAATGTTGCTGTAAAATTTGCAGAATTTATATTTGACTCTTAGGTCTGTCATAATATGTAGGCAAAAGGCATAACATCTGATTTTTAACAATAAGTATTATATTAAATTTCCCCCAGAATTTCTTCATCATAGTGTATTTCCATTAGCTGTTGTCTTTTACACAGTGCCCACAACAACTCAGGGTGCTGAATGCTCAAATGGCAGTTATGCAGCATTGATTGTCATGTTCATCAAAACATTCTAATATATAAAGGTACAAGTCAATATTTTGAACACTTTAAGTTCAAGGAGAGAATATTTCCTCTGGTTGAGACTCATCCAGCATGATAAGGCAGTGGGGCACTGAGAAACTTGTGCCTCTTCAGAATTTATTTGTTTACATGATTTATAAAATGAACATTTTAATTACCTTGCTTTCTCACATCTAAAATGAAGCTTGCATTCTAAAAACATTCAAGTCGGAATGATTTCCATTCTGAAAACTGCCAAAGAACTGAATACTTGCAAATTGGGGAGGAAAGTTTTGGCTGCCGTGTCCATCTGTGTCCTGAGGTTGTCCCCATGGTGGGACAGAAGGCGTCCCGGCCTCTCAGTCCAGGGCTTGAGCTAGTGGGGAGCCTCTGAGCACTCACAGGATGTTGCAACCCGTCCTGTGCCGCCTCATGGACAGAACAGGGCCTCAGGGCTGGGCTATTTGAGCTCTGGAGCTTGTGTCCACGTGTTGGACACTGTCCAGATTCCAGCCCTCAGGGACCTTCCTCTAGAGGGAAAGTGTGTGTTTACTTGACTGTGTTAATTGGAGCATCCTGCAGTGCATCTCAGCGAGTAATTATCACACTCGGTGTACAGATGTGATGTTGTGTCTGGCTCACGCCTCTATGGACGTGAATAGACAAATCCTCATGTCCAGGTTCCATTTCCCACCTGTCGTGTCTGCTGTGGTGGGCACCATCAGTCATAACAGTGCCCTGAGCCCCTGTCTAGACAGCTGGACAGTCGCCCATCACCCCCCATGATCCCTTCATGGAGAGGCCCTGGGGATGGGTGTGAGGGGGATGTGGGAAGGCCTGAGGCGGAAGGGAAGGGACACGGAGAGACGCAGGAGGGAGCCCAGGGATGGGGAGTGGTGCGGAAAGACAATGGACGTCCAGCAGAAGTGAGTGACCACGGGGATCACCAGCCCAGCGGGAAGAGAAACTTTACTGGTCTCTGAAATTGTGTATCCTGCGGTTCTTTTCCACCCCAGCCCCTGTCCCTGCACTTACATTTGAATTGTCCTTTTGTTGGGATCATTTGCTTTTAATCTTTAGGAAATAGTATTTTAGGGTTTCTGCTCATGGTGTCATATCCTTAGGTTTGTTGCATGACGATGGTGACATCACACATGGAAACAGGCGATTATCTGCTTGAGTTTATACTTCTGTAGGGGGTGGGGCAGGATCTGCTTCACTCTGCTGCGAGTGTCTGTCTGCTGAGTGTGTCTTTGCATATAAGAAGGAAATTGATTTTTGTATGTTGATTTTCTAAGCTTTCAGCCACAGTGAAGTGGCTTATTGTTTCATTTTCCAGTGGAATCTCTCGTTTTCTTAGTGTATATTATGTTGTCTATGACAGTTTTAATTGTGCTTAAATGTTTAAACCCATACCCATACAACCGAGAGACAGTTAATGCTTTATTATTTTAATATTGTAATTATGTTACACAAAACTGACAAATTGGAGACAATGAATAGTCTCAGGATATGCTCATAATATTCTGATTCAGCTTCTTCGTTCAATACGTGCTTTGAATTCTCATTATATCCCATAACTGTCTTCTCTTGATATCCCATACTTTTTTTTTTTTTAAGATGTATTTATTTATTTTTAAAAGTACTGGGTACAGTCAGAAGCGCGGGAGGGTGAGAGAATTCACCAGAGCCAGAGCGGGGAGCAGAGCAGGCAGAAGGACCGAAGTACACTGCTGAGGGGAGCAGCGGGAGGCAGGAGAGGTCTGTGTGAGACCGTCCTCCGGTGGCCGGGGAGCAGCCGGGGATCGAACCAGCGCTGCAGAGGTTGCGGGCAGCTTTGCAACCCAGTGCTCAACCACTGCGCCACTGGGAAGGCCCATCCCATAACTTTTATTGACAGTAAACTATGAGAGTGTCAAGAATTAATATTAGGAAAGTTATTTATCATCAGAAAAAACTACAATGCCAATGCTTTAAAAGAACAGCAACACATCGTTAATCTGAATGTCTAAAGACGGAGATGTTTCCAGTTGTAACTGTTCCTGGCTGCTTACAAACTGGCATTGTGCCCACATAGGCTTCACCTGGGCTAAAGGCAAGGTCAACCGGATTAGCACCCTCAGAGTGTGAATGTCTGAGAATGAGTTAAATGTCTGATATCCAATGGGAGCTACATTTTACCATGAAATATATTGGTGTGAAATTTTCAAACATTGGACGTCACAGATGGGACAGCAAAGGTGGATGCAGTCAGCAGAGAGGAGCTGAGGCCAGACAGCAAGTGAAATCATGGGGCCACATCACTTCCCCAAATTAAATCTCCTTCAAATTATTTGTCTTTACATCTACACTAAATGATAGTGTTAATTATGATATGTGAATCTGATGAGTTTTCTCGTTTGACCTACTCCCCATGGAATCACAAACACTCTGAGATCCCATAATAATGTGGCAAAAAGGACATCGTCCTCAAATTCCCAGACATTCTAGGAAATTGTATGAAAGTGCATTGTGATGTTGTGGGAGTCCTTCCTCAACTAACTCTGGAAATAGGAGAATATTTTGTAGTCCACTAGCAATTATTTGTGTGCCATCCACAGAAGGCCAGGTCAAGGCCAATTTTTTTTTTTTTTAACCAGTATAGCTTCCTAAGTTCCATTATTGTTTCTTGAAAAACCCTACCCAATGTATCTTAGTAAATTTTTAGTAATTATACTGCACATGAAAGTAACAGCTTTCACAGCCACTGTCTTATTTCTAGTGTCCACCATGCGCTGAGTGAGTTTTTGTTAAATACCAGTGGCACCCACACCAGAGCTTCCAGGGGTGTCTCTACCCACTCATGTGTGTGGGTCTTTGTCCACATAAGGTCGTGACTACTCAGATTCCAACTTGGACCAAAGGCCTTATTTATGCTCTAAATACAGGGGCCTCTGTCCTTCCCGTCGTTCCTGATCCCAGCCATGACCACGAGGGTCAGTGACATGAAAGGAGAAGCCACCTTAGAGACTGGAGATGCTGCCCAAGTGAGAGATCTTCTGCTGACCCTTGAGATGAAACCCAACCATCGCCTCTCTCGGCCTGGAGCACAGAATGTAGAACAGCAGGCAGTAGCTGAAGCTCAGTGACCTCCATCGTACAGAGAATATCAAAGTGCAACTAAGTTAAAAAGAGGAACAATCAATGCCAGTAAGACTATATGAGCAACAGAATATATGAAGTCATTGTAAAGGTATTTTAAAAAAGAGCATATTTTTTTTTTAATTTTACAATGAAATTATATGAACTTAGAAAAACAAAAAGGCCAGCATTATGTGAAATTTTAAAATAAGTCTCCCATAATGTAGTCATGAGGTCATCTTCTCTATTACATTTTGGTGAGTCTCCCCTTCATTAGTCTCCTCACAGCCAACTTCATGGCTTGGTTCCTCAGACTGTATATCACGGGATTAAAGGTGGGGGGACCACCATGTAGAATATAGAAATGACCAGGTCAGACATGGACAGGGTCTCTGAGGTCAGCTTCAGATAAGCAAAGAACCCAGTGGAGACAAACAGCACCATGACCAGCAGGTGGGGAAGGCAGGTGGAGTAGACCTTGGCTTTCCCTTCTGTGGATGGGATCTTCCTGACAGCAGAGAAGATGTGCACATAGGAAATGATAAGGAAAATAAAACAAGAGGAATCCATCACCGCACTAATGAGAATGGGAACAAGTTCATTCATTAAATTTCCTGAGCAGGAAATAGCCAATAGTTGGGCGATATCACAAAAGAAACTGTGGACCACGTTGGACCCGCAGTAGGACAAGGAGAAGGTTCCAGCTGTGTTCATCACAGCCAATAGACAGCCACCCAGCCAGGACACAGCTGTCAGCTGCACACACTTGTCCCAGCTCATGATGACGTCATAGTGATGGGGATGGCAGATGGCAGTACAGCGGTCAAAGCCCATGACCGTGAGAAGGTTCATCTCTGCACCTGCTGACAAATCCAGCATACAGACCTGGAGGACACAGCCCGGGAAGGAGATGGAGCTGCTGTGCCTCAGAGAGTTGGCAATGGACTTGGGGACCATGGCTTAGATGGTCTGAGATCTCTGAGACAGAGATCCAAGAAAGACAGACTCCTCAGGAAGAAGAACATGGGGGTGCGGAGGTGCCGGTCCAGGGTGTTGATGAGGATGATGAGCCCATTCCCCAGCAGGGCACACAGGTAGACCAGGGAGAAGAGCAGCGGGTGCAAGAAGCCCATGGTCCCCTGGGTGAGGAATCCCAGGAGGATAAACTCTGTCACGATTGTGAGATTCGTCACCCCTGGAGCCATCATCTGTGTAAAAAAGGACACAGGAAGAAATTCAAGTCTTCCAATATTGAAGATAAAGTGGCTTATAAGGATAATAATTCAATCTATTTACCAGGTAATTACTCCCTCTAGGTGTCTGAAGAATAATACCTCCGTCTTTGTGTCTGTGTTTCCTGCTGTATTCAACCTTTTATTTCCACGTCATGTGTTATTAAGTTGTGCAATTTCTCTGAAATTTGGTAAAGAGCAGAAAATTTCAACTCTCCCCTACAAACTTGAACAAATTAGAATCTCATGCCTCTCAAAGAACCTGACTGACAGCCCCTCCCTTTTATTCCCCAGACCCGGGGCTCCCACCTTCTGCCCAGGCCCCATTGTCTCCGCCCAGCTCACCTCCCAGAGGTTGTCCAGGGCACAGTCCCAGAGGACACATGACCATGCCCAGCCCCTCCCCACCCTGGAGAGCCTGTCCCTGCTCCTCCAGCACAGCCCTGTCTGAGGAGGCCCCACAGTGACGGGTGTGCAGGAAGATGGGGTGTCATTTCCCATTAAAGGACCTTCCTCCCATCTCTAATGATTATAAAGTGTGTGTCCTGCAGTCTCCTCCTGGGTCACACCCACAAGTCCCTCCTGCAGGATGGGCTCGTCCACCCCCGGGTCCCTTCCCGGCCCCTCTGTCCCCCTCAGACTCATGCACATCTGTGCAGGGATGAGGCTGCACTGGAGCTGATCCAGACGGTCTGTGCATGTGGCTGTCCCTGCCAGTCCCAGGGCCCTGGGTCCCCTGGGGGTGAGTTTATTCCTCACCCCAGGCCCGTGAGTGAGTGGGGACGTCTGGACATGGGGCAGCACTGCCCACTCTCCTCCCCCTCCAATCTCAATCTCATCCTCTCCCCTCTCTGTGGGGTGACAGAGGGGCAGGCCCTGGGGAGGCAGAACTTTTAAGGGGAATGTAAGAAATAAACTTGTGGATATGCATCAGTGGGAACAATTAAAAATAGTTGAATAAATAAATAAAGACACAAAGTGGTCTTGATATACAATTCTTTTTTATAGATTTAAAACAAATATTGGGCCTCCCTGGTGGTACAGCAGGTTGAGCACAGTACTGTGAAGTTGTCCCCATCCTCTGTAGTGGGAGTTTGAATCCTGGCTGGCCAGGGAGCTACCCACATGGCACGGCAGACCTATCCTGTCTCCCCACTGCCCCCTTCAGCAATGTCTTCAGTCCATCTGCCTGCTCTTCTCCTCTCTCTCTCTCTCTGGTGAATTCTCTCACCTTCCTGCACCTCTCGCTTATACCCCAGTTCTTGTATAAATAAAATAAATCTTTAAAAAGTAATAAAATAAATGTTTATGATAAGATAAATTTTGATATACTTTGGTTAAAATACTGTTACTTCTTTATTTTTCAGCATCACTAACAATCCCTGAGTGATGGAGTTGGGGAACAATCCCAAGTTCGTGTCCAACGTAATCAGTTGTCCAGGCCACCCTCAGTTTATTTTCAGGGCCAGAAACTTTCAACAGTGTTGCTGTGAAAGCTTTTGAATTTCTACTTGACTCATATGTCACATATTTTAGCACAAAAAGGCATACCATTAATAATAAATAGTATTTTAAATTTCATATTTGTTTTTCATTGAAATATAGTTCCATTAGTTTTTTTTCGATTTTATTTAATACTAAATATACACTCCGAGTACTGAAAGCTAAAAGCAGTTATTATACAGTAGTGTCATCTACCATAATTAAAAATATTCTCTGTGATAAATGTATTAAAAGTCACAATCTTTGGAAGAGACTAATGAAAAAGACATTTTTCTCTCATGGAAATGTATCCCATAAATGTACTGTGGTGTGAAATTACACTCTTTGGGAAACTTTAGAATGTGTCAGTTTTCTTTTTTTTTTAATTTAAATAATAAATTTTATTTTTATATTCCCCCATACAATTGCAAACCCCCCATTCTGACCCCAATCCCTCCCCTCCTGCCCCCACTCCCCAAAAAGTGTCTCTGGTTCATAGATTTTTGTTGATTTTGATTTTCACTTTCTTATATTCATTTTCCTGGTCCCTTATTTAAGTTTTCTAGATTCCTTCTATGAGTGAGACCATCCGGTATTTTTCTTTTTCTTTTTGGCTTATTTCGCTGAGCATGATCCCTTCCAGCGCCATCCATGTTGCTGCAAATTGCATGTGTTTATCTTTTTTGAATGCTGAGTAATATTCCATGGTATATATGTACCACATCTTAATGATCCATTCATCTATTTTTGGGCATTTGGGCTGTTTCCAAAGCTTAGCTATTGTAAATAGCGCTGCTATAAACATAGGGGTGCAGGTGTTCTTTGGAATTGATGTTTCTGTGTCCTTTGGGTAAATACCTAGGAGTGGAATTGCTGGATCATATGGAAGCTCTATTTTTATAGGTCCAGAAATCTCCACACAGCTCTCCATAGTGGTTGGACCAGTTTGCACTCCCACCAACAGTGCAGAAGAGTTCCTTTTTCTCCACAACCTCGCCAACATTTGTTGTTGCTAGTTTTTTTAATATGTGCCATTCTCACTGGTGTAAGATGGTATCTCATGGTAGTTTTAATTTGCATTTCCCTGATTACAAGTGATGTTGAACATTTTTTCATATGTCTGTTGGCCATTTGCATTTCCCCTTCAGAGAAGTTTATTTTTAGCTCTTCTGCCCATTTTTTGACTGGATTATTTTCTTTGTTGTTGCTGAGTCTCATCAGCTCTTTGCAGATTTTTGTGATCAGTCCTTTATCATTAGTGTTGGGTGCAAAAATGTTCTCCCAGTTGGTGGGGTTTCTCTTTGTTTTGGTTATTGTCTCTTTTGCTGTGCAGAAGCTCTTTAATTGGATGTAGTCCCAGCTGTTTATCTTTGCCTTCAGTATCACTGCTTTGTCTGATGTGTCTGTAAAGATGTCTTTGATGTGAATATCACATAGTGTTTTGCCTATATTTCCTTCTATGTATTTTATGGTTTCAGGTCTTATGTCTAGTTCTTTAATCCATCACATCAACAAAAAGAAATATAAAAACCATATGATAATATCAATAGATGCTGAGAAAGCTTTCGACAAAGTGCAACACCCATTCATGATAAAAGCCCTTGAAATTCTTGGGATACAAGGAACATACCTCAACATCATAAAGGCCATCTATGACAAGCCAACAGCCAGTATCATTCTCAATGGTGAAAAGCTGAAAGCAATTCCATTAAGATCTGGAACAAGACAAGGATGTCCACTCTCACCACTGCTTTTCAATATAATACTGGAAGTCCTAGCCAGAGCAATAAGACAAGCGAAAGACATACAAGGAATCCAAATAGGAAAAGAAGAAGTCAAACTATCACTATTTGCAGATGATATGATAATATACATAGAAAACCCCAAAAACTCCACAGAAAAACTAATTCAACTTATCAATCAATTCAGTAAAGTGGCAGGATACAAAATCAACACGCAAAAGTCAGTAGCCTTCCTATACACAAACAATAAATCTGAAGAAGAAGAAATCAAAAAAAGCATCCCTTTTATTATTGAAACAAAAAAAAATCAAATATTTGGGAATAAATCTAACAAAAGAGGAAAAGGACCTATACAAAGAAAACTATAAAACACTGTTAAAAGAAATAGAAGAAGACACAAAGAAATGGAAAGACATCCCCTGCTCATGGATTGGAAGAATAAACATTATTAAAATGGCCATCCTACCAAAAGCAATCTACAGATTCAATGCTATTCCAATCAAAATTTCAATGACATTCTTCAAAGAAATAAAACAATTATTGATGAAATTCATATGGAATCACAAAAAAACCCGAATAGCCAAAGCTCTACTGAAAAAAAAGAAGGAAATGGAGGCATCACACTCCCAGACTTCAAAGTATACTACAAAGCCATAATCATCAAAACTGCATGGTATTGGAACAAGAACAGACATACAGACCAATGGAATTGAATAGAAAATCCAGAAATAAACCCACAGATTTATGGTCAACTAATCTTTGACAAAGGAGCAAAGACTATGCATTGGAGCAAAGAAAGTTTGTTCAATAAATGGTGCTGGGAAAACTGGGTCGCTACATGCAAAAGAATGAAGCTTGACCACTACCTCACACCGTACACAAAAATCAACTCAAAATGGATTAAAGAACTAGACATAAGACCTGTGTCAGTTTTCTTTATTGAATAAATACTTTAATGTGCTTTCTGAAAACAGAAATGAAGCTTGAATGAAAGTGTCTAATCTGAATATATTCTCCTTGGAAAACTGTTTAATAACTAAATACCTGCAGTCTGGAGGGGAAGTTCCTGGGCTGCCATGTCGAGTTTCTTTCCTGAGGTTTTCCCCATGGCGGGACAGAGGGCATCCCGGCCTCACTCCATGGTCGGGGCTCGTGGGGATGCCACTGTCCTGCGCCACCTCATGGACAGAGCAAGGCCTCGGGGCTGGGCTATTTGAGCTGTGGAGCTGGTGTCCGCGTGTTGGACACTGCCCAGATTCCAGCCCTCAAGGACCTTCCTCCAGAGGGAAAGTGTCGTGTTTACTTGACTGTGTTAATTGGGTCATCCTGGAGCACATTCAATGACCCTGAGTGTGTCAGAGGCAATTTCGTTAGTGGTTTACACATCTATGGAAAGGAATGTAATTAATCCTTCAGGCTCCATCATCCTCCACTGACCCTGCCATGGGGACCCGGTGTGGCCCCGTCATCAAAGCCACGGAAGAGCCACGTCCAACAGGAGCAGGGAGGTCACCGTCACCACTGTGCACCCTTCATGGGGACCTGGGAAATGGGTGTGTGGGGGATGGGGAAATTTGGAGGCAGGAGGGGGAGGGAGAGAAGGAAAACCAAGAAATATATGAATTTGTTCATGTTACTCCCAATTATTTTTATTTAAATACCATGTTATTCTCAGCACTGATAGATGTAATAAAACTTGCATTGTTGTATTTGACTGAATTGTGATTTTATTTTACAGTTCTGGTCAGCCCCCAGGCTGGGCTCAGTCTTGACCTGTCCACACACTGGTCTGTGGCTTGGGGCCTGAACCAGGGAAGTGGGGGGACCTCTTCCTGGGTGCAGGTTCTTACCCGAGTGCTCAGAGCCCTACCAGGTCTCCCACGGAAATACAGCAGGAGATGAGAGTCCTGACCCCGTGCACTGTCCGATCCCATATCCCCAGTGTCCCCCAGACCAAGTCGGCAGCAGGTCCAGCAAGATGGTGCCTGGAATGGAAGGAGGCTGGACTGGAGACACTGGGTGGGGGGAGGACCCAGCTCCAGAGCTGTCAGGTGCTCGAGGGCGCTGCTCCCAACACCCCACCTCAGCCCCATGTCTTGGGCCCCCTGAAAGCCTCTCCCTGACCCCAGCCAGCAAGAGGGCCACTTAAAATACCAGTGGTTGATGGACAGGAGAGACCACACACTCTGCACCTATGGGTGCCCGTGGGGGTCACCTGAGCGCTGTTCAAAATTACCTCAGCCTTCAGCGTCTGCCCCGGCCCCGCGTCCACCTGCCTCGCTGGCCAGCGGCTGCAGTGCAGGCGCCGGCATCTCGCCCGATGGAGCCCAGAAGCGGGCGCTGCCCCAGGCGCGTGGGCAGCTCCGGCCAGCGGTCATGGTCACCCCCGGTCACCGCTCAGCCGGGCACAAGGGGCAGGGGCGCTCGTTGCGAAGTCCCTCCTGGCCCGGGGTGGCATCAGAGCCGGAGTGTCCCCCGCTCCGGGCTCCGGACAGCCCCCAATCTGAGGGGGGGGCGGGCCTCGGGCAGCGTCGGCCAGCGGATCCGCAGGACCTGACCTAGCCTGCGCCTGGATGGGCTTCGGCTTCTCCGCCCACCCCCGTGGCACCCGCTGCTCCTCTTCCCCTCAGCCTCTGCGTCCCCGTCCCGGACCCAGGCGCACAGTCCTCCCTCTCCTCAGAGCTGGTCCTGCCCTACTCGCGGGCGCCGGCTCCTGCCTCAGGCCGCAGCCCCGCCCCCTCCCGGGCTCCTCCCCTCAGCCACCGGGGCGGAGCCTCTCGGGCTGCCCCGCCCCCAGCCCCATCGGACTGATTGGTCCACGCCCCACCCCGGAAGTGCAGCTCTCCATAAAACGGCCCTGAGGTGCCAGGGTCAGAGCAGCTCGCAGGGGAGCCCAGGAGAGCCCCCCCCCACACGCGGGCAGCTCTGGGAGGGGATTCAGGGGTGCTGGATGCCCCCTGACGCCCTGGGTCTGGCCCGACCCGCCGGCCCCCGGGCCCGGCACAGAGGCTGGACATGCCTCAGCCTGTCCCACTGCCCGGAGACCCTGGGCCCGCCCCCCTCTCCTCGGGAGAGTGTCCACGGCCCCACCCTTGGCCTCCTCCCTGGACCTGGTGATCAGGGCGCGAAACCCGACCCTGCTACCAGCACTGGGCTGGCCGTGCCGCGTCTGTCAGGTTCCTCCCTGGCGGTACTAGAGCCACCGCATATCCACTGCACGGGCCATCCGCGCCTGACCCCAAAGCGGTCACTCGTGGGTGGCCTCGCTCTGTGGTCGCAGAGGCGGAGGTGAACGGGAGATGAACAGGAATGGGGGGCCCTGGGCTCCACCCACTCCGGCGCGTCTGAGGCTGTTGCCCACGGGTGGCCTCCCCAGCGCGTGTGGATTCTGTCTGCTGCCGGTGGGCCAGCAGCGGAGTGACCACCCCGGCAGTGAGAGAGCCCCGGAGGACGGTGGCGGTGCTGGGCCTGGCTGTGGCACCCCCAGGAGGGCCCCACCCCCCATAGTGCATGTCCACCCAGTGACCGTGGTTACGGCGTGAGCTCCAGCGTGGACCCGAGGGCAGGGAGGGCACACATGATAATTCCCAGAAGGTCCCCTATGGGTGTTCGGCTTTGACTGAAATGTGGATATTTGTGCCCAAAGGGCTCTGCAAGGTGACGTGGCCCGTAGGGCAGAGTGGGCTGGAGGTCAGGGGGGTGTCTGCTCAGATCCGGGGGCTGATGGAGGCCGGGGTTTAGGACACGTGCTTCCCAGCGGGGATGGTCCCTGGCCGCAGATGGGAGGGTGCTCGGTGCTTTTCCCAACTCCTGGGATCCCAGCGGGTGCATTTAGGGGGACCAAAGCTGAGGCCCGTCAGCCAGCCAGTGTGCCCATGTGTACCCCCCCTTCGGCCTGCAGCGCAAGCCCTGTCCACCCCCGGGGGTGACCCTGCCCCTCGACTGTAAAACCTGGACGTTCTGGACCCAAGACCCCATGGAATAGGACATGCTGGCAGGGGTAGGTGGGGTCCATCAGCAGGACCAGTTGCCATTTAGGGGCTCAAGGAGAAGTTGCAGGGGGATGGGGGTGACACTTGTGGGGTTCTCAGGAGAACCCATGTAGTCACTGAGACAGTTGTCATGTCTCAGCCAACGAGGGAATGTCCGTCCTTCCAGCTCCCACCGGCTGGGCAGCGTCCAGCCCCAGGCACCCACGTGTTAGTCTCAGATAACAGACTCAGGTGCTCTGTCTCCTCCGGATACCTCTGGGGGGAAGGCAGCCGGACAACGAGTGGGAGGGATGAAAATGAGCAATTTGAGGGCCTCCCTGGTGGGCACCAGGTTGAGAGCAGTGCTGTGGAGCTGTCCACAGCCTCTGCAGCACTGGTTCGAGCCCAGCTGGCCAGGGAGCTGCCCACAGGGAGGGGCAGAACTCTCCTGTCTCCTGCTGCTCCCCTCAGCAGTGGATTTCGGTCAGTCTGCCTATTCTGTTCCCCGCTCTGTCTCTGGTGGATCCTCTAACCCTCCCTCACCTCTGGCCTTACCCTGGTTCTTGTATGCATAAATTAATAAATCTTTAATAATGATCAATTTGACAAGTCAGACATCACAGGAAATGAACTGACAGAATGATTAATGATACTTAGATTCTATCTAATAATAAAATAAAAAAGAGGCAATGGGAATGCGAGAGATTTTATGCAGCCCCAGCAGGCATCTGTGACCTGTCCAGGCACGTTCAAGTTGCTGCAGGTGTGAGGCAGGTGGACACGCTCAGGAGCGGGGACAGCTTCAACCTGAATAAAAAGTGTGAGTAGGCTGCAACCTCCTGAACTCCCGGAGGAAACTGTCTCTGGGGGTCTGTCTCTATAGCTGGGTTCATAGGTTTTATGTACTGTGGACACTTGCCTAGTCAGGTGTGTGATGTGCACAGTTTTCTCCCAGTGCAGGGACCTATTTTGGGGATGGCTTCTTCTGAGGCACAGAAGCTCTCTAGTGCAGTGGGGCCCACTTGTTTATTTTTGCCCATTTATCTGTTCTTGGCCTTGTGTCCCAAGGTTCATCTGTGGGGTGGATGTGCAGTGGGCAGCCCCTATGTGTTCTTGCTGGTATTTTTAAGGCTCCATCTAATCCAGACTTTTGATCCATTCTAAATTGTTGTATTTAGGAAAGTAGAAATCCAAACTAATGTGTTGTCACCTGTGAGAAGGGACCACTCAAGAGCCTGGACACAGCAAAAAGGTGAGGGAGAGAAAGGTCCTCTCACCTCTGCTGGGAAAATGGTTTGAAGATGTCTTCAGACAAAGAAAACAGAGCAACCACAGGATGGAGCAACCTCTTCCTGGTATTTATCCCAGAATGTGCAGACTTGACAACTCGGAACATGAACACCTGTGTTCCCAGCAGCACCATCCACTGTTGCCAGTCCTGGCCCCAACCCAAGTGCTGTGGACAGAGGAGTGAATACATAATGTGGATCCACACTCAATGGAATACTACACGGCTCTTAAAAGTGTGAACTAGTACCCTTAGTGAACAAAGGTGGACCTTGAGGTGCGTATGCTAGTGAGATAAGTCAAAAACTGAAAGATATTGGCTGGTGTCATAATATAAAAATAAAGTAACTATGGAAATACAGTGGCAAACAGCAAAAGGAAATGTTGGACTGAGTGCAAAAATTTGCTCATTACCAGAAAGAACCAGGGAGGAAAGTAGGAGTGTGGACAGAGGGGCCAGGCACTGTGGGGCATTGAGTAGATTCTGAGTGGACACTGCTGCATATGGGGGAGTGAAAAGTGACCACGGTAAAAACAGTAAAAGTCTAAATTAGTCTTCTCCTTTGATAAGAAGAAGACAAATTAACATGACTTTGCAACGAAACACTCATGGTAAAGATCCCTTCTCACAGACACTCACTGCATTTGTCCAAGGAAAAATATAAAATACATCAAGAGGAATCTGACCAGGGAATGATGTCATATCTCAAGGGGGTGGGGACTGTGCTCTCATGCTATCACTGAAATGAATATTACTTTGAGTGATTTTCTAACTCAAGTTTCATTCTGAAATTTGAATGGATGAGTCATGTCTTGTGATTCACTACATTTTATTATCACAAATATTTTCATGGACAGAATGTGCTCATTGGTCAGGAGACTTTGGAGACAAAGTGACTTGCTCCCAGAGAGGAGGAACGTCACCCCCAGCTCACATTCTCAGTGTTAGGGAAACAATATGAGAACGCCCGTACATGTTGTGCAGATGTGTGGAATTATTAAAAAATAGCAAATATCACCAAGCTGCAGTTTGCATAAAGTTTTACATAATAAAAAAAAAAAACACAGTTCCCAAGTGGAAGAAAAGTGAACTTAAATGTAATCTATATAAAGGTGGAGAAGACCTGGTAAACAATCAAGATAAAATCTGGAAAAGTAAGGGAACCTAAATATCAACACAATGACAAGTTACACATTATAAACTTTTAACTAGAAATGTAGTTCTTCAAAGATAATTCATCTAACTATACTTTTGAGAACACCATATCAGGGGAATGCAGTCACATTGGCATCCAAACAGGCATCATAGAAATTAATATTCCATCCATTCCAGGTTTCACTCATAGATTCCTACTAACCAAGGCAGTGTCCATCCTTCCACCTCTGGCAGAGTCAAGTGTGGTTTCCCTTTGTCCTTTGAGCAGGAACAGGAACTTCTCCTAGAGGAAGATGCCCCATTATGAATCAAGAGGAGTGGGGGACCCTACTCTCGGTCTCCACTCCCCTCCCCAAGTTGGGACCATCAGTGGAGACAATCAGGCTGAGGAAACCCAGTGCCCAGGACTGGGGTCCCATAAGCATGTGCTCATGGTAAAGATCATGCGGATGATGGAAGATGGAAGGATCATAAAGATCATGAGGATGATAAAGATATGGAAAAACATGAGGATATAAATTTCTGGCAAAGAAAATTCTAATGCAAGAAGTCTGGACATTATAAATGATGACATTAAGACTTGGAGGAGACACATAGTTGGAACATGGTGGCGAGGAAACACTGCAATTAAGATCTCCCATTAAAATAAAAGTTAATAGGGAGGAAAATTGGCAGGTCCCAGTGAGAACTGGGACACGGAAGATAAACGGATGACTCCTGCATACTACCCAAATAATAAAGTTGCCATAAAAGATTACTAGAAGGGAGGAAAGCTCAGAACCCTGCTACCCTCCCCCAACCACAAAGTCGGCACTCTCTGACCAACAGGAAGGAGGAAAAAACAAACAAACAAACAAAAAAACTAAAATAACCAACAAGAACAAACTATGCATCAAGCAGGACTGTGAGTGGAAAGGAACTATTTCAGCCACCACACCCCGTGAACCGGAGCTGTGGAGAACCCTGCAGGATCCTCCGTGGAGGTGAGTGAACAGCTACAGGTGACATTAGAGAAAAACATAGACTCCCAGAGACCTACACACAGCACCAGGCCAGCCGGTAAGCTTGCTCAGAAAAGCGGTGCCCTTGAAAATCAAACGCGAATAGTGGCTGCCCAGGTCCCTGGGCCTGCGACCTAGGCTTGCGGGGAGATGCGCAGGGGCCCTCACTGAGGTGAATGTCCCACACTGAGTAATCAAAAACCAGGCACCCGAGCACGGGAGCAGGGTGCCAAAGGCTTCATTTCTGCGGACACTGAACTGGGCTACAGCCCACGTCCTGGACCTGAGGGCTTTGGAACTGAGACCCGGGGCATGAAAATTGGGGCATGGGTTCCACACAACGGTGGGGCACAAGGTAGACACAGCATCCCAAAGCCGTTGAGGCCTTTCCCACCACTCCCACTCTATTCCCCGTCCCACGGGGTGAAAAAAACAGCTCCCCAATGACACTAGGAGAGATCTCTGGTGCCACCTAGCGACCAGGAAAAAAAAAAACACCATAGAATAGGGACCTTTCTTCAGAAAAAGACTGCTTGAAACCGGCAGAAGGCTTCCAGAGGAGCCAGTGGTGAGCTGGAAAGTTCGCCCATGCCAGGCCCCTTCTGGCCAGCAATCCAAGCCCAGAGGGGGAGCAGGCACCCACGGCTGGGGCAGACCAGGCACGCTGAAGAGTGTGCCTGAGACTGGGCGTGCAGGGATTGCGTCCTGCATCACCATTTTAGAAGAGGGACATTTTTCCAGAAAAGACTGCCTGAAACCAACAGAAGGCTCCCTGAGGAGCCAGAAGTGACCTGGTGAGTTTGCCCACGCCAGGACCCTTCTGGCCTGCAGTCCAAGCCCAGAGGAGGAGCAGGAACCCACTGCTGGTGCAGACCAGGCATGAAGGGAGTGAGTCCCACATTGCCATTTTAGAACAGGGACATTTCTTCAGTAAAGACTGCTTGAAACCAGCAGAAGGCTCCCGGAGGAGCCAGAGGTGAGCTGGGAAGTTTACCCATGCCAGACCCCTTCTGGTCTGCAGTATAAGCCCAGAGGAGGAGCAGGAACCCACTGCCGGGGCAGACCAGGCACGCAGGGAGTACGTCCCGCATTGCCAATTTAGAACAGGGACATTTCTTCAGAAAAGACTGCTTGAAACCGACAGATGGCTCTGAGAGAAGCCAGAGGGGAGCGGAGAATTTCAACCAAGATGCCGGCCAGTCCAAGCAACACAGTGTCCCAATGCATACAGCAAATTAGAAAACAGACAGTAGGGAGTAGAAGAACCACATGCAACCTAGCAACTCCTCAGGAAAAAAAACACACCACAAAAATAAAACCACCACCCAGAATGCAACGACAGTAACTTGGAAGAACTTCTGAGCCTTCCAGAAAGAGAATTTCAAATTTCCATGATTCCAAAAAAAAAAAAAATGACAGAAGTCATAAAGGAAAACAATGATAAAGCAAAAATAATCAATGATCAGAAGAATGAAATTAAGTCCATAAAGAGGGAAATGCAGAAGATCAGAGAATGCAGGAGATGAAAAAGAAATTCAGATGAAGATGTAAAAGAAATGCAGGAGATCAAAGAATTTGATCTATGGGAGATAGATCAAATAATTTGATTTATGGGAGATGTGACGATTAATGTTAATACCTGGGATTTTAGCATCAGCACAATCAGTGTGTTTTGCATACTAAACAAAAACACAACAATTAATGGAATTAGACTGTAATGAAGAAATGCTAAAGGAAATGAAAAAAAAATACTTATTGTTAATTTCAGAATGTTAAGCATTTCTGTCCTAAACATCATGACAGACAAGAGTCAAAAGATACTCAATAACATTTACAACAACATGTTGACCACTTAATGGCTCTGACACAAACGTGAGGCTGGCAGGGACGTGTGACTATTTATGGACGTGAACTTGGGATTTTTCCCCAACTCCATTCTAAGGGATTGTTTGTAATATTTTAAATAAATTCACACTATTTAAACAGGGCCTGCAGGAGATAGATGTCAAATGTTATTTTATCATTTTAAATTTGTATATAAATCACTCAAGAGATGTCAACATCATTAACAACTAAGTACCCTAATTTATTAACTTGTTTTTATTAAATTTCGGGATTTATTGCCACCAATGTGTTGAATTATTTTATATTACCATATTCTCCTAAAACTCCTGCCTCCCCAGGGCCTGCCCCTCCATCACCCCACAGAGGTGGGAGAGGATGAGCATGGGGTGGGGGAGGAGAGAGGGCAAGGTTGCCCCGTGTCCAGACATCCCCACTCACACACGGGCCTGGGGGAGGAGCAAACCTGCACCCAGGGCACCCGGGGCCCTGGGACTGGCAGGGACAGCCACACACACAGACCTTCCGGCTCAGCCCCGGAGAGGTTTCCTCCCTGCACAGACATGCATGAGTCTGAGGGGAACAGAGAAGCCGTGAGGGACCCAGGGGTGGATGAGCCCATCCTGCAGGAGGCACATGTGGGTGTGACCCAGGAGGAGACTCGGTGGGAAACGTGGTCTCTGGGTCCTCAGATGTGGGGAGTCAGGGGCAGGTTGAGGAGGAGATGCAGGGACGGACCAGGAGGCAGCAGTGAGGCCACAGGGGCAGGAATCTGACAGAGAGGGCATCAGGACACAACGCACGGGGACACCGAGCCCAGATCATTCAGTTCCAGGACAGTGTCGGGTCCTGGGGAGCAGGAAAATGGGGACCTGCACACCCCATCTCCCTGCACACTCATCCCTGTGGGGCCTCCCCAGACCAGGGCTGTGCTGGAGGAGCCGGGACAGGCTCTCCAGGGTGGGGTGGGGCTGGGCATGGTCACGTGTCCTCTGGGGATGTGCCCTGGACAACCTCTGGGAGGTGTGCTGGGCGGAGACCTGGGGCCTAGGGAGGAGGGGGAACAGCAAGACTGGGGCAGTCGGGAGGCACAGTCATTTGGGTGTGTTGAGAGGTTTGAGACTGTAATTCTTAAAGTTCTATAGGGTCAATTGAAATCTTCAAGCCGTCACCTATTTTCAGGACATGTTTGGACAGTGTGATAATGTCACCTCACAGGAGATGGAAATGAAAGTTTGAACACAGCAGCACACGCAGATGAGGGTACTAGACTCCGTGGGACGTAGAAGGAGTAATTACCGGCTAAATAGATTGAATCATTATCCTATGCTGATAATGCACTTATTTTCTATATTGGAAGATTTGACAAAGTTTCTTCCTCTTTATTTTGTTATACAGAAGACGGCTACAAGGGGGATGAATCTCTCGGTCATGAAAGAATTTATGCTCCTGGCGTTCCCCACCCAGGGGACCATGGGCTTCTTGCACCCACTGCTCGTCTCCCTGGTCTACCTGTGCTCCCTGCTGGGGAACGGACTCATCGTCCTCATCACCACCCTGGACCGACACCTCCAAACCACCATGTACTTCTTCCTGAGGTGTCTGTCCTTCTCGGACCTCTGCCTCATCTCAGCCACGGTCCCCAAGTCCATTGCCAACTCTCTGAGGCACAGCAGCTCCATCTCCTTCCCAGGCTGTGTCCTCCAGGTCTTCATGATGATTATTTCAGTAGGTACAGAGCTTCACCTGCTCACGGTGATGATCCTTGACGGCTATGCTGCCATCTGCCACCCCCTGCACTATGACGTCATCATGAGCAGGGACAGGTGTGTGCAGCTCACAGTTGTGTCCTGGCTGGTGGGGGGTGTCTATGCTGTGATGCTCACAGCTGGAACCTTCTCCTTGCCGTACTGTCAGTCCAACGTGGTCCACCAGTTCTTCTGTGACATCCCCCAGTTATTGGCTATTTCCTGATCAGAAAATTTAATGAGCGAACTTGTCCCCATTCTCATCAGTGTGGTCTGGGGTATCTGCTGGTTCATATTCATCACCATTTCCTATGTCCACATCTTCTCTGCTGTCAGGAAGATCCCATCCACAGATGGGAAGGCCAAGGCCTACTCACCTGCCTTCCCCACCTGCTGGTCGTGATGCTGTTTGTCTCCACTGGGCTCTTTGCTTAACTGAAGCTGAACTCAGGGACCCCATCCATGTCTGACCTGGTCATTTCTATGTTCTACATGGTGATGCCTGTAGGAAAATAAAGTGTTAATATCGTTTTGGCGGGGACATTGGAAGATGTGCAACCACCTTTTGGCCTCTTGATCTGGGAGCCTGGCCAGCGCCCAGACCGGGAGCCAAAAGATAGGGCTGGTTATGTAACTGTTCTGTTCACGATGTCCGGGACCACCAAGAAACAATGCTGGTTATGTAACTCCGGGGTGTTGTGCACAGAAACGTGAACAGCCCACCATGAATCCCTGAGCTTGGATACTGGCCGTATCTGAACTTGAGAGACAAAAACGCAGTGGTCGCCTAGCTGCTGCTGCTAGCTGCTGCTGAACTTGGATATGTCGCCCGTGCTGTTCTCTGGAGTGCTGAATTTTTGCCTCTGCAATGCTGTTTTCTGAGGAAACTGTGCAGTTTGTGTGCATGTTCATGGGTTTGGTTGGGTTTGGGACACTGTTTATAATTTTGCTCGCACATAGACTCTGTTGCTCACAATAAATCCTTTTTTCCTTTAAAACGGTGTGGTCATTGACTCCCACGGAATCGAGCCTCCCTCAAACACCTGTGCACAGGGCTAGCAATTATATTTTATTGCTAGTTACAGTGCCCCCCACCTTTAATCCCGTCATATACTTCTGAGGAACCAAGCCATGAAGTTGGCTGTGGGGAGACTGATGAAGGGCCAGTACACCAGCATGTGAGGTTTCATTGTTATCATTAACTAATTACCCAATCTACATTCATGAGCCCCTCAGTTATTTAGATTTTACCTCCATTACCAGTCAGCATGTTAAAGTAAAAGAAGACTTTTCATTACAGATTTCCTTTGCAAATTTTAACATTGTTCTATTCTTCAAACCTCTATTTCCTAAAATAATGCAGCCATTTCCAAAACACCCATCCATGTGACATACATGATATGAATTCTGTTCTTTAAATGTTATGGCTGATATGTGAAAGCATGTTCTAGAACTCACACATCCCCAACATTTTCATGAAATCCAGCAGTGGTAAGGGGGTCTGTACTCGGGAGCACATGGTCACAGGACCCCAGTCCTGGGGCTCGGTTCCCACAGCCTGGGTGTGTCTCCACTGAGGCCCGTCCCTGTGGAGGGAGGGAGACAGCTGGTGGGCCCCACCCCCCCCCCGATTTCTGATGGGGCATCTTCCTCTGAGAGACATTCATGTTTCTGCTCAAAGGTCAAGTAGAAATTACATTTGACATGAATCTCCCAGAGACAGATGGAAGTTTCTGAAAGAATGATTCTGTGATTGATCTGGCGTCTGATCTGGTTACAACACCTCAAGGGTGTGTTTTTTTAATGTGAATTATTTTTGAAGAACTATGTTTCACCTTTAAATTTTAAATGTTTTAGACATTCATTGTTGTTTTGTTCATTTTTAGGGGTTCCCATGGTTTTCTAGGGTGTTTGTGTATGTCCTACACCAGGTCTTCTTCCCCACTTTCTGGTACGTCTGGGATTATGTCACTTTCTACATCATGTAAAGTGAAGCACGACAATATCTGTAAATTTTATTCTCTGGCATCTTCTGTGCTGTAAATGCCAGGGCCTCCCTGCTGCTCACCCACCCTGAGAACATGAGCTGGGGGGAGGCTCCTCCCTCACGCGTCCTCTCTGCAGCAGGACACGGTGTCTCCAAACACGCCTGATGGATCATAACAGACTCAGTCCAGACAATATTTCTCTTATGAAATGTATGTTTTTTAACATTCCTTAAAATGCACATTAACCTCCAGACTGCGTCCATTGAGATTTCAGAATAAAATCTGTGTGGGGAAGTCCCCCAAGTTGCTCATCTTTCCATGAAAGACCCTGATGGCAGGTGTCTCCCCCCTGGGCCTCCATCACTCTCGGGCCACGGCCTTTACACACTCTGTCTTGGCTTTGAGCAAAGCCTCGAGACTCTGTTGAGAAGAGGATTTGACCCCACGAGAGGGGTGACGTGGGGTCATGTTAATAATTGTCATTTGTCAAGTATTTGCTGTCTTGTTTTGGGGTTCCATTTCTGCCCTTCTGTGTGTGTGGTGCCCCATCACACTCCACGGAATACCCGCGTGAACACCCTCCTGCCTCCACTATTCAAGGACAGGGAAACCCAAGGGTTAATAAACAAGTGGTCCCCCCACACTAGAGAGCTCCTGGGCCTCAGAAAC
This sequence comes from Talpa europaea, assembly GCF_964194135.1. Taxonomy (NCBI): domain Eukaryota; kingdom Metazoa; phylum Chordata; class Mammalia; order Eulipotyphla; family Talpidae; genus Talpa; species Talpa europaea. Next base: position 17,806,603 of record NC_140075.1, read on the forward strand.
CGCTGTGAGCACAGGCCCTGCACGGGGAGAAGCCATGTGCAGACCACACCTCTGACAAGAGCGAGTGTCCATCTACACAAGTGGGTCTCCACCACAACAGGGAGCAGCACCCCAGTCCAGACAACGGCAAGGCCTACGTGGACAGTCTCTAAGGAGTATGTGCCAGTGCCTGAAGAGTAGCAGGCATTTGGATTCAGGTCCAGACCCTGCTCTGAGCTCACTGGCGCGTCCTGACCCCCGCACAGATGTGTTTGTTCCCGTCCCAGGAATTGCTCATCCTGCGGGGCCAGCGGAGTCCAGGGAGTGATCGTGTCATTATTCTGCGTGAACGTCTAATAAGCTGGGCGGACTCTGTCCTGCTGCTTCCTGGGACCTCTGAGAGATGCTGATGATGACGCTTCAGCTCCTCACACTCAGCCCACACTTTCCATCATGTCAGCGTGTGCTGGACACCGGGGTCCACACGGTGGACAGACTCAAGTCTGAGTCCGGAGAGATTAATTGTGGGGATGTGCTCCTGGGCTGAGAAGCTTTTCTCAGCCGGGGTGAGCAGGAAGGACTGAACATTCTCTTCATGGGCTGAGGAGTTTCAACCAGAAGAGTTTAAGTGAGGACACGGGTTCCCCCACAACCAGCCTGAGCAGCACCCCAGCCCCTCCAGCGCCCCACATCCTTCTCCCTGAGGCCAAAAATGACACCCTGTCTGACACTGATACTGCCTGCCCCTACCACACAGGCAGAGCAGGGGAAAGGCAGAGTTGTCTCCCGGGCAGTGTGGAGGTTCAGAGCATCGGGCTTCACAGTTCCCAGAGGCAGGATCCCCCAGGGGCGGTCATGTGTCGACCATGAGGACGAGGGGGAGCACTGGTGGGCGGACGGGGCCAAAGTGTCTGTTGCCCGAAAGGCGCCCGCAGGGATCCCTGTAATTGGGAGAAGTGCCAGGCGCCATCACGTCTGCAGCCATGGTCAGACACCACTGAGCAGTGAGTGTCCCTCACCCCGGCCTCGGCCAGCCCTGGGCCCTGAGTGGAAGCCACAGGACACCCTCAGCCCCGCACTGTCCTCGGGACCGTGTCCGCCTCACAGAGCCCTTTGGGCACAAATATCTGCATTTCACTCAAAGACAAACATGCATCTGGGACGTTCCGGGACTTGTCATGTGTGTCCTTTCGTCCCGCGGGTGCCCCCGGGACCGCATATGAAGGGGTCACTTCCCATCAGGGGAGGAAATGGACTCGAGTCACTTCGTATCCATCCTGCGACCACCTCACGCTCCGTGCAGCTACCAGGGTGCAGCCAGTTCTGCGCTGACCACTGTCTGGCTTTGCTCCCATGCCAGAGAGTGATTCCCGCCGGTCACTGTCTGGAGAAGGCTCCTCGCATGCAGGTTCCTCAGTGTCCCCTGAGCCCTGTCCTCCCCGCCACGCCTGTCCACAGATCCCCTCCGCCACCCAGAGGACCCAATCCTATCATGTCCACCCTGCCCGCACCCGGGCCTGGATTGTCCACATGAAGGCGATGTCCAGGCGACTTCAGCAGCAAGTCGGACTCTCAGGCACTAGAGGGGCCAGCAGGAGCGACAGGACAAGGATCTTGTTGCGGCGCCAACAACTCGCACTTCGGGGTCCAGGTTCTGCCCTGTGTCGTCCAAGTCCGGGGTGTCTGTAGTTGTCCTTCTCGCCCTGTCCCCCACTCTGCACCGCCTGCCAGTGCCTGCTCCCACCTGCCAGGACCAGGAGGGCCCACCGGGGTAGGGGCAACTTTCCTGCTCCCTGTGGATGCGGCTTGTCCTGGCTCTGATGACGGGGCCATCCTGGTCCCCGTGATGGTCAGGGGAGGGGATGGGACCTGGAGAACAGGATAAGTTACATTCCTTCCCACAGATAATCCACCAGCAAAATTGCCCCTGACATACTCATACACCAATTATCACTGGGATGTGCCACAGGACCACACCAATTAAGACCGTGACTTGAGAAAGGGTGCTTGTCCCTCTGGAGTAAAGTCACTTGATGGATGGATCTTGGACAGTGTCCAACCCGTGGACACCAGCTCCAGAGCTCAAATAGCCCAGCCCTGAGGACCTTCTCTGTCCATGAGGCGGCGCAGGATGGGGTGCAATATCCTGTGAGTGCTCAGAGACTCCCCACAAGCCCTGAACATGGAGTGAGAGGCCGGGACGCCCTCTGTCCTGCCATGGGTACATCCTCAGGAGAGAGACTCGACACGGCAGCAGGAACATTATCCCCAGAAAACAGGTATCTGCCCCCAGCCGTTTGCAGGGGAGAATCCGTTCACAATTGAGAGTTTTCAGATCAAGCTTCATTTTAGACTTCAGAATGTTCCGTAGTTAAACTATTCACTTTGTAAATCGTGACAACTAATGCTGAGGGGGCCCAAGTCGTCATATCCCGCTGCCCAGTCAGCCTGGATGAGACTCGGTGAGAGAAAACATATTCTCTTGTAATTTACGATGCTCAAACACAATGACTTTTAACTCATTGAGCGTATTAGAAAATTGTGACTTATGGGAGATGTGACGATTTCTGCTGCACACTCAGGATGAGCATCAGCACACACAGTGGGTTCTGGGCACTGAATAAAATCATAGAAATCAATAGAATTGGATGGTGATGAAGACAGTCCAGAGGGAATTAAAAATTACACTTATTGTTCAATTCAGAATGGTATGCCTTTTCTCCTGAACATGATGAAAGATATGAGTCAGGAAGATATTCAGTATCTGGTCAGCGACTCTGTTGACCCCTTCATGAGTCTGGCACTAACATGATGGTGGTGCCGACATCTGTCTATTTGTGGATGTTAACTTGGGATTTTTCCCCAACTCTACATGCAGGGATTGTCAGTGTAATTGGAAAATAATTCACAGTATATAAACGGGGCCTGGAGGAGATATGTCAAGTTATTTTATCCATTTTAAACATGCATTTAAAGTCACTCAACAGATGTCAACATTTTTCACCACCACATATCCTGATTTATTTTCATGATTTTATTATATTTTTGGAAATACTCCCATCAATGAATTGCAATTATTTTATATTATGATATGCTCCTAAAAATCCTGCCCTCCTCTTGGTCTGCCCCTCCGTCACCCCACAGAGGGAGTCGAGGATGAGATTGGGGACAGGGAGGAGGGGAGTGGGCAGGGCTGCCCCGTGTCCAGATATCCCCACTCACACACGGGGCTGGGGGGAGGACCCGGGTCCCTGGAACCTGCAGGGACAGCCACACACACAGATAGTCTGGCTTATCCCTGGAGCGGCTTCCTCACTGCACAGACGTGCATGAGTCTGAGGGGGACAGAGGGCTGGGAGGGAGCCGGGGTGGACGAGCCCATCCGGCAGGAGGGACGTATGGGGGTGACCAGGAGGACACTCTGCAGGAAACATGATGTCTGGGTCCTCAGATGTGAGGAGTCAGGGGCAGGGAGATGAGGAGACGAGGGGATGGACCAGGAGGTAGCAGTGAGGCCACAGGGGCAGGAATCTGACAGAGGAGGCATCAGAACACGCCGCACAGGAACGCAGAGCCCAGATCATTCAGTTCCAGGACAGTGTCGGGTCCTGGGGAGTAGGAAAACTGGGACCCGAACACCCCATCTCCCTTCATACCCGTCCCTGTAGGGCTTCCCCAGACCAGGGCTGTGCTGGAGGAGCAGGGACAGGCTCTCCAGGGTGGGGAGGGGCTGGGCATGGTCAGGTGTCCTCTGGGACTGTGCCCTGGACAACCTCTGGGAGGTGTGCTGGCAGAGACGCTGGGGCCTGGGCAGGAGGGGGAGCCGATGCCCTGGGAATGACTGGGCAAGGGTGGTCTGTCAATTAAGTTCATTGAGAGACCTGATATTCAGGTTTTATCAAGGTCATTTAAAATTTTCATTTCTTCTCAAATTTACAGACACATGTTTTACAATACATCAATAGTGCATTCACATGAGAAAAATATGAATTTGCTTAGATAATGATAAATCATAAATAGATTGCGTGCTTCTTATATGTTGATAACCCATTTTATGTTCAATATTAGAAAACTGACAATGTTTTCTTCCACTTTTTTTATTTACACAGATGACGCCTCCAGGAGTGACCAATCTCACGGCCGTGACAGAATTCATCCTCCTGGGCTTCCCCACCCAGGGCACCATGGGCTTCCTGCACCCGCTGCTCTTCTTCCTGGTCTACCTGTGTGCCCTGCTGGGGAACGGGTTCATCGTCCTCATCACCACCCTGGACCGGCACCTCCACACCCCCATGTACTTCTTCCTGAGGAGTCTGTCCTTCACAGACCTCTGCCTCATCTCAGCCACGGTCCCCAAGTCCATTGCCAACTCTCTGAGGCACAGCAGCTCCATCTCCTTCCCAGGCTGTGTTGTCCAGGTATTCATGATGGTTATTTCAGCAGGTGCAGAAATGACCCTGCTCACGGTGATGAGCCTTGACCGCTATGCTGCCATCTGCCACCCCCTGCACTATGAGGTCATCATGAGCAGGGACAGGTGTGTGCAGCTGACAGCTGTGTCCTGGCTGGGAGGGGGTCTCTATGCTGTAATGAACACAGCTGGAACCTTCTCCTTGTCCTACTGTGGGTCCAACGTGGTCCACCAGTTTTTCTGTGACATCCCCCAGTTACTGGCTATTTCCTGCTCAGGAAATTTGATAAACAAACTTGTCGCCATTCTCATTAGTGTGTTTTTGGGTATCTGTTCTTTTATTTTCATCGTCATTTCCTATGTCCACATCTTCTCTGCTGTCAGGAAGATCCCATCCACAGAAGGGAAGGCCAAAGTCTACTCCACCTGCCTTCCCCACCTGCTGGTTGTGGTGCTGTATTTCTTCACTGCATGCTTTGCTTATCTAAAGCCAACCTCAGGGACCCCATCCATGTCTGACCTGGTCATTTCTATGTTCTACACGATGGTGCCCCCCACCTTTAATCCTGTTATATACAGTCTGAGGAACCAAGCCATGAAATCGGCTGTGGGGAGACTGATGAAGGGCCAATTCTCCAAGATGTGAGATATCACAATCTACAATTACAACCCCATATTAATTCTGCTTTTCCCCTCTAAGTCTTAGATGTCATTATATAAGTATAATCATCATTTCATCTATATAAGTCATCATGTAAATCTATATAAGTATAGGTTTCTTGTGTTAGGATTTTTTCCTTGTCACAAATTTATATTCTCATAATCCTTACTATACGCCTGTTTCCTATTGCTGTATCCTTCCCTCAACCCTTCCCTGTGTGATGTTCATAAACTGAATCCAGCTCGTGGTTAAAAACTTGTATTTGGTGTAGAAAGAATGTTCTAGAACTCACATTCACCAACATTTACATAGTGTGAGCAGTGGTAAAGGGGTCTGTCCTCAGGACCACATGGCCACGGGACCCCAGTCCTGGGGTTCAGTTCCCACAGCCTGTGTGTGTCTCCACCGAGGGCCTTGTCATCGTTGATGGCAGGGGAGACAGAGAGTGAGGCCCCTTGTCCCTCATGATTCCTCACAGGGCGTCTTCCTCTAGGAGAAGTTCCTGTTGCTGCTCAAAGGACAAAGAAATCACACTTGACTCTGCCAGAGGTGGAAGGATGGATGCTTCCTTGATTATTAGGAATCTGTGAGTGAAACTTGGAATGGATGGAATGTTAATTTCTGTGATGCCTGTTTGGATGGCAACATGACTGCACCCCTCGATGTGGCATTTTCAAAAGTAAAGTATGAATTATCTTTGAAGAACTACATTTCTACGTAAAAGTTTATAATTTGTAACTTGTCATTGTGTTGAATTTTAGGTTCCCTTACTTTTCCAGAATGTGTCTTTTTAAAATTATTTATTTATTTGTACAAGCACTGGGTACAGTCAGAAATGCGGGAGGGAGAGAGAATTCACCAGAGCCAGAACGGGGAGCAGAGCAGGCAGAAGGACCGAAATACACTGCTGAGGGGAGCATCGGGTGGCAGGAGAGGTCTGCACACCATGTGGGACCCTCCCTGGTGGCCGGGGAGCATCCAGGGATTGAACTGTCCCTGCAAAAGCCACAGGCAGCCTTGCAACCCAGCACTCAACCACTGCGCCACCGGGGAGGTTGCTCCAGATTGTATCTTGATCCTCTACCAGGTCTTCTCCACCTTCTTGTAGATTACACTTAAGTTCACTTTTCTTCCACTTGGGAACAATATTATTTTTTATTATGTAAAATGTTATGCAAACTAAAGCACAGCATAGTTGCATTTTTTTTTTAACAATCCTACATACCTGCACTGCACGTACGGTGGTGAGTTCATATTGTTCCCCTAACACAGAAAATGTGAGCTGGGGGGTGACATTGCTCCTCTCTGGAGCAGGTCACTGTGTCTCCAAACTCTCCTGACTGATGAGCACATTTTGTCCATGAATCTATTTATGATAATAAAATGTAGTTAATCACCAGACATGACTCATCCATTCAAATTTCAGAATGAAACCTGTGCTAGAAAATCACTCAAAGTAATATTCATTTCAGTGATAGCATGAGAGCACATGGCCTTCCTGGTGGCACAGCAGGTTGAGCGCTGTGCTCTGAAGCTGTGAGCAGCCTCTTCAGTGCGGTCTTGATGTCCGGACGGCCCTGGAGAAACCCACATGGTGGGGCAGACCTCTCCTGTCTCGCCCACTGCTCTCCTCAGCAGTGTCTTCAGTCCATCTGCCTGTTCTGCTCCCTACTCTGTCTCTGGTGAAATCTCTCACCCTCCTGCACCTCTGACTATACCCCAGTTCTTGTATAAATAAATAAATCTTAAAAAATAGACACGAGATCACAGTCCCCATCCACTTGGGATATGACGTCATTCCTTGATCAGATTCCTGTTGATACATTTTCTATTTTTCCTTGAACAAATCCAGTAAGTGTCTGTGAGAAGGGATATTTACCATGAGTGATTCATTGCAAGTCACATTAATTTCTTATTTGTTCTTATCAAAGGAGAAGTCTCATTTAGACTTTTTACTGTTTTAGCTTTGACTCCCCCACGTGCACCAGTGTCCACTCAGAATCTACTAAATGCCCTGCAGTGCCCGGCCCCTCCGTCCACACTCCTACGTTCCTCCCCAGTTCTGTCTGGTAATGAGCAAATTTTTGCGCTCAGTCCAACATTTCCTTTTGCTGTTTCAGATGAGGTTGCTCCATCCTGTGGTTGTCCTATTGTCATAATCTGAAGACTTCTCCACGCCATTCCCAGGAGAGGTGAGAGGCCATTTCTCTCCCTCCCTCACCTTTTTGCTCTGTCCAGTCTATTGATTGGTCCCTTCTCACAGGTGACAACAGTTTGGATTTCTATTTTTTTCTTATTATTAGAACAATTTGGAATGGGTTAATATTTGCATTAGATAAACCCTTCAAATATCAGAAGGAACACACAGGTGCTGCCCACTGCACACTCACCCCACAGATGAACTTGGGGACACACGCCAAGGACCAGGGAAGAAGAGCACGTAGGAATAAGCGCCCCCCACACACACACTAGAGAGCTTCTGTGCCTCAGAAGATGCCATCCCCAAAATGGGTCCCTGCACTGGGAGAAAATTGTGCACATCACACACCTGATATGGGCGAGTGTCCAAAGTACACAAAACCGGGCCTCCCCGGTGGCGCAGCAGTTGAGCGCTGGGTTGCGAAGCTTCCCGCGGCCTCTGCGGTGCCGGTTTGATCCCCAGCTGCTCCCCAGCCACTGAAGGAGGGTCCCACGTGGCGCGCAGACCTCTCCTGCCGCCCGCTGCTCCCCTCAGCAGTGTACTTCAGTCCTTCTGCCTGCTCTGCTCCCCGCTCTGGCTCTGGTGAATTCTCTCACCCTCCCGCGCTTCTGACTGTACCCAGTGCATGTATAAACAAAAGCGAACAAACAAACAAATAAATAAATAAAACATGCCTCTATAAAAAAAAAAAAAAACAAAGTACACAAAACCTACAAACCCAGTAACAGGAGGAGACACCCCAATCCAACACGGCCTCAAACCCCAGACAAATTTTCCTGGGGGAGTTCAGGAGCCCGCAGCCTCTCACACCTTTTATTAAGGTTGTAACCGTCACGGCTCCTGAGTGTGTCCACCTGCCTCACACCTGCAGGACATGAACATGCCTTGAAAGTCACAGGTGCCGGCTTGTGCTGCATAAAGTCTCCTGCATTCCTGATACTTGTTTTTGATATTAATATTGGATATACTCTGAGTCTCCCGAATTAGTTCTGTCAGGTGATTTATTGAGGCATCTGACTGTTGCAAATTGATCCTCTTCATCCATCCCACTCGCTGTCCTGCTGTCTCCCCACAGAGGCCTCCCAGGAGACAGAGCAACTGAGTCTGCTTTCTGACTCTCACTCGTGGGCGCCCGGGGCTGGACGCTGCTAGCCGGGACAGTGGGAAGGACGGACATTCCCTCCTGGGCCGAGACATGACAACAGTTCTGGTGACCACGCAGGTTCTCACAAAACCCTCGAGCAGCTCCCCAGCACCCTGACCCTGTACCTTCTCCCTGAGCCACTAAATGACAACCCGCCCGGGCGCTGACCCCGCCTGCCCTGCCTCCCTGGCTGCCTGCTGAGCAGGAGGGAAGGGGGTGTCCTCTCCCTGGGGGCTTGGCTCCGGGAGGCTTCCGGGGCCACCGTCGGTCAGTGTGGATGGTCACTGGTCAAAGGTGACTTGAGAAACCACTGACATCGTGGTGCTAAGAACTGCGATGCCCCGGGGAGACACAGGTGAGCCTTGGGGGCTGCAGGCTGCCCAGCCGCAACCTGAGCTCAGAGGCGAGGCCCCTGCCAGCCTCTGGGCGCTGGCCCCGTCTGCCAGCTCGCCAGGGCGCCCGTGGCCCCCCATCCCTGACCCCAGGCCCCCCCACACCAAGCTCACAGCACCCACGTATGACAAGGAAGCAAGGGCCCCCCAGCCACCCGCAGTGTAGCCTGCACAGACCTGGGTGGGCCTCGTCCCGGCCCCTGTTTCCTCAGAGCAGCGGCAGATCATTCCTCTGTCACATGAACAACACATGAGACAAAATGGAAGAAGTTTTCTTTATCGTGGATGAAGAGAGGATGCGGGGTGTATTCACAAGACAGAGGAGATGACGTCAGAGGCAGAACATGCAGGACCCTAAACTGCATCTCCCTCACCCTCGTGTCCCTCAGGGAGAAACCTGCCCACACCCAAACAGACAACGCTAACATTCTCTTCCTCTAGAGCAGCGGGCCCGGCCGCTTTCCCTGGATGGCTGCTGGCTCGGGCCTGGCCCAGGGCCTGAGACGGTGGCTGGGCCGAGCCTGGGGCTAGGTCTCCGGCGCCTGGAGCCCAAGGCCACTGGCCAGGGGAGGACGTGTCCTGGCCCCGCGTTAGGGTCCACGTGCTTGTCCCTGGCAGGGCCGCTGATGCCCACATCTCAGAGCACATGGCACGTGGGAAAAGCAAAGACAGACGCGCCAGGGCAGGGACAGGAGCCCAGCAGGAGGGAGACGCCACAGTGACCATCCTCAGACCAAACCTCAGCTGGGACGGGAGAGGGAGCCGCAGAGGGCGCCATCCCTGATGGCCAGTGCGGTCCCCATGGCGCCCACTATCAGGGCCAGTTTCCTATTAAAGGACGCAACAGAGGGGGTGGCAGGCAGTGTTCTCAGGAATGGACTCAAAACAAGCGGCCTCTGTGGAGGAGGCAGGGAGAATGATGTGCCCGTGCCCACCAGGAGTCCCAGCGAGGGGACACTGCCCGTTCCACACTGAGGGGTGGGGAAGAGAAAGTGACGATGCCTCGGCGGGAGCAGGTTGACTCCCGGACACGAGCAGGAGGACAGTGACCTGCACCTCAGGTCATCCCCGTGGGCAGGAGTGGGGGGAAGCAGACCTGGTAGAGGCCAAGGGCAAAGCTCTGGGCCTCCTGCTGCAGGAGGGGGTCCACAAAGGTCACAACACCAACTGGCCTCAGAGCTGGGCTTGAGTGACTGGAGTCCCTCAGCCTCCGTGAGTCTTCAGTGTCCTTCTATCCAGTCTTGGTGTTCCAGGGGCCCTGCCCACAGGTGCAGCCCGGGGTATGGCGGGTTGGCTGGGCACTAGTCCTGGGTTGACGTGCCAGGTGTACCCAGCCTGGCATGAGCAACAGGAGAGTAGGCCGAGGGCACTCCCTGTCATCATGGTGGCTCTGAGCCCAGATGCAATGGCTGGACCCACGTCTCAGCTGGGAAGTGAGGCGCCTGCGTCCCGACCCAGATACCCTGAAGTGCTTGGGGCATGCAGCTTCAGGCCCACCAGTGCCTGCTCTGGAGCGCCTCCCCTGAGCAAACTGCTGATGAGCCTGCATTGGAACTACAAAAGACAACAACTATAAAAAGAGTCTTGATAAAAATGAGTAAGACAGGAACAAGCACACTTTCATACTCCAGTCCATACAATAAAGCTCGAATAACCAAAACAGCATGGTACTGGTGAAAAGCAGACACACAGCCCCCTGGATATAAGGAGGGCCCAGGAACCCACCCTCATCAGGATGGACGGTGACTCTACGACAGAGGAGCCAGAGCAGGGAATGGAGCAGGAAAGTGAGGAGATGGTGCTGGGAGAAGCAGACAGACACACGCAGCAGAGTGAAGCAGGTCCCACCCCACCCCCTACAGAAGAGTAAACTCAAGCAGATAAACACCTGTTTCCATGTGTGACATCACCATTGTCATGCAGCAAACCTAAAGATATGACACCATGAGCAGAAACCCTAATATTCTACTCCATTTTGTTAAGGTTAAAAGTAAAATTATTCAAACCTAATAACAGTTCTAATGTAAGTGCTGTGACAGGGGATGGGGTGGAAAAGAACCGCAGGATACACAATTTCAGAGACGAGTAAAGTTTCTCTTCCCGCAGGGCTGGTGACCCCCGTGGTCACTCACTTCTGCTGGACGTCCATTGTCTTTCTGCCCCACTCCCTCTCCCTTGGCCCCCTCCTGCCTCTCTCCATGTCCCTTCCCTCCCCCCGGCCTTTCCACATCCCCCTCACGCCCATCCCCAGGGCCTCTCCATGAAGGGCACATGGGGGGTGACGGGCGACTGTCCAGCTGTCTAGACAGGGACTCAGGGCACTGTTATGACTGATGGTGCCCACCACGGCAGAACTGACAGGTGGGAAATGGAACATGGACATGAGGATTTGTCTATTCACGTCCATAGAGGAGTGAGCCAGACACAACATCACATCTACACACTGAGTGTGATAATTACTCGCTGAGATGCACTGCAGGACACTCCAATTAACACAGTCAAGTAAACACACACTTTCCATATGGAGGAAGGTCCTGAGGGCTGGAATGTGGACATTGTCCAACACGCGGACACCAGCTCCAGAGCTCAAATAGCCCAGCCCTGAGTCCCTGCTCGATCCATGAGGCAGCGCAGTACGGGGTGGAACCGCTTGTGAGTGCACAGAGACTCCCCACGAGCCCTGACCAAGGAGCGAGAGGCCGGGACACCCTCTTTCTCGCCATGGGGACAACCTCAGGAGAGAGACTCTACATGGCAGCTGGATCTTTACTTCCAAGACTGCAGGTGTCTGCCCCTGGCTGTTTGCAGGGGAGAATCCACTCACAATTGAGGGTTTTCAGGTCAAGCTCCATTTTAGACTGGAGAATGCGCCATAGTTAAACTATTCACTTTGTAAATCACGACAACTAATGCTGACGGGGCCCAAGTCGTCATGTCCCACTGCCCTGTCAGCCTGGGTGAGACTCAGGGAGAGAAAATATATTCTCTTGGAATTACGATGCTCAAAGATACTGACTTTTAATACAATGCTCTTGGTTTTGATATATGGGAGATGTGATGATTATTGCTTCAAACCTGGGTTTTTAGCTTCAGGACACTCAGCTTGTCTTGGGCACTGAATAAAATCACAATGATGAATGGGATTAGACTGTAACAAAGGAATTCCAGAAGAAATTAAAAAAAATAAAACTAGTTGTTAAATTCAGAACGTTGTGCCTTTGTGCCCAAACATTATAACAAAAATGATTCAAGTAGAAAATCAATAATTTTTGCAGCAACATGTTGACGGCTTCATGTCTCTGACATGAATGTGACTATGGCAGGGACGTGTGACTATTTATGGATGTGAACTTGGGTTTTTTACCCAACTTGGTACACAGGGATTGTCCGTATAATTGCAAAATGAGTCAGAGTATTACTTTATTTATTTTAAAGGTTTATTTTATTTATTTATGCAAGCATTGGGTACAGTCAGAAGCGCGGGAGGAAGAGAGAATTCACCAGAGCCAGAGCAGGGAGCAGAGCAGGCAGAAGGATGGAAATACACTGCTGAGGGGAGCAGCGGGTGGCAGGAGAGGTCTGTGCGCCATGTGGGATCCTCCTCTGGTGGCCGGGGAGCAGCCGGAGATCGAACCGGCGCTGCAGAGGCTGCGGGCAGCTTCGCAACCCAGCGCTCAACAGTTGCACCACCGGGGAGGCCCTGAGTCACAGTATTTAAACAGGGCCTGGAGGAGACATGACAAGTTATTTTATCCATTTTTATATGTACTTCAGGTCACTCAGCAGATGTCAACATTTTTTACCACCAATATCCTGATTTATTATCCTGTATTTATTAAATTTTGGGAATATTCAAACCCATGTGATTCAATTATTTTACATTACTATAGTCTTCTAAAAAACCTGCCTCCCCAGGGCCTGCCCCTCCGTCACCCCACAGAGGGGGTAGAGGATAAGATTGGGGGGAGGAGAGAGGGCAGGGCTCCAATGTGTCTACACGTCCTCACTCATGCACGGGCCTGGGGGGAGGAACAAACCGGCACCCTGGGGACTCGGGGCCCTGGGACCGGCAGGGACAGCCACACACACAGACCCTCTGGCTCAGCTCCGGAGCGGCCTCCTCCCTGCACAGATGTGCATAAGTCTGAGGGGGACAGAGGGGCCGGGAGTTACCCAGGCTGGACGAGCTCATCCTGCAGGAGGGATGTGTGGGTGTGACTGAGGAGGAGACTCTGCAGGAAACGTGGTCTCTGAGTCCTCAGATGTGGGGAGTCAGGGGCAGGGAGATGAGGAGATGAGGAGAAAGACCAGGAGGCAGCAGGGAGGCCATGGGGGCAGGAATCTGACAGAGGAGGCGTCAGGACATGCCGCACGGGTACACTGAGCCCCGATCATTCAGTTCCACGACAGTGTCGGGTCCTGGGGAGCAGGAAAACGAGGACCCGCACACCCCACCTCACTGCACACCCATCCCTGTGGGGCCTCCCCAGACAGGGCTTTGCTGGAGGAGCAGGGACAGGCTCTCCAGGGTGGGGAGGGGCTGGACATGGTCACTTGTCCCCTGAGGCTATGCCCTGGACAGCCTCTGGGAGAAGTGCTGGGTGGAGACCCTGGGGCCTGTGCAGCAGGCGGGATCAGCACAACTGGGGCAAGGAGCGTAGCGTGGGAGCTCTGTTGAGATTTTGTCAAATACGAGATTCTAATTTGTTCATGTTTTGTAGGGGAAAGATAAAAATTTCAGTTTTCACCAATTTTCAGGACTTATGTTTAGAGTGTAATAATGACATATACACATGAGGTGGTAATAAATGGGTTGAATGAAACAGCACACATAGATGATATTATTGTCCATAGAACTGGAAGGAAAATTATATAGAAAATACATTCAGTAATTATCTTATATTGATAACCCATTCTATTTTCAATATTGGAAGACTTAAGATTTTGCTGCTCTTTCCTCTTCTGTACATATGACGGCCCCAGGGGTGACCAATCTCACGGTCGTGACAGAATTCGTGCTCCTGGGGTTCCCCACCCAGGGGACCATGGGCTTCCTGCAACCGCTGCTTTTCTCCCTGGTCTACCTGTGCACCCTGCTGGGGAACAGGCTCTTCATCCTTATCACCACCCTGGACTGGCACCTCCACACCCCCATGTACTTCTTCCTGAGGGTTCAGTCCCTCACGGACCTCTGTCTCATCTCAGCCATGGTCCCCAAGTCCATTGTCAACTCTCTGAGGAACAGCAGCTCCATCGCCTTCCCGGGCATTGTCATTCAGGTGTTTGTGCTGATTATGTCAGCAGGTGCAGAGCTTCACCTGCTCACGGTGATGAGCCTTGACCGCTATGCTTCCATCTGCCACCCCTGCACTATGAGGTCATCATGAACAGGGACAGGTGTGTGCAGCTGATGGCTGTGTCCTGGCTGGGTGGGGGTCTCTATGCTGTGAATAACACAGCTGGAACCTTCTCCTTGTCCTACTGTGGGTCCAACGTGGTCCACCAGTTCTTCTGTGACATCCCCCAGTTATTGGCTATTTCCTGCTCAGGAAATTTGATGAACAAACTTGTCCCCATTCTCATTAGTGTTGTTTTGGGTATCTGCTGTTTCATTTTCGTCATCATTTCCTGTGTCCATATCTTTTCTGCTGTCAGGAAGATCCCACCCACAGAAGGGAAGGCCAAAGTCTACTCCACCTGCCTTCCCCAGCTGCTGCTTGTGGTGCTGTTTCTCTCCTCTGGATACTTTGCTTATATGAAGCCATCCTCAGAGACCCCATCCATATCTGACCTGGTCATTTCTATGTTCTACACAGTGGTGCCCCCCACCTTTAATCCCGTCATATGCAGTCTGAGGAACCAAGCCATGAAGTTGGCTGTAGGGAGACTGATGAAGCGCCAGTACACCAGCATGTGAGATATCGTTATTTTCCTATTTTTTTAAGAGTTATGTATTATTGATTTATTTGTTTGTTTGTTTGTTTATACATGCACTGGGTACAGTCAGAAGCCCGGGAGGGTGAGAGAATTCACCAGAGCAAGAGCTGGGAGCAGAGCAGGCAGAAGGACCAAAGTACACTGCTGAGGGGAGCAGTGGGCAGCAGGAGAGTTCTGCACGCCATGTGGGACCCTCCTCTGGTGGCCGGGAAGCAGCCAGGGATAGAACCAGTGCCTCAGAGGCCGCAGGCAGCTTCACAATCCAGCGCTAAACCGTTGCACCACCGTGAAGGCCCTCTTTTCGTAAATTAATTACACTATCTACATTCAGGAATCCAGCAGTTATTTAGATTTCCCTCTAACTATTACCATCACCATTTTAAAGTAAATAAGACTTTTCATTACAGATTACCTTTGACAAATTTTAACATATTTCTATTCTTCAAAAAAATATTTCCTGGGCCTCCCAGATGGCGCAACGGTTGAGCTCTGGGTTGCAAAGCTGCTGCAGTCTCTGTAGTGCTAGTTCGATCCCGGTCCCCGGCTAGGGTCCCACATGCAGTGTATTTCCTCGTCGGCCTGTTCTGCTCCCTGCTCTGGCTCTGGTGAATTCTCTCACCCTCCCGCGCTTCTGACTGTACCCAGTGCTTGTATAAATAAATAAATAAATCTTTAAACAAATATATTTCCTAGAATAATGCAGCCATTTCATTTCTCCAAACTCATGTCTGTGTGGCATTCAATATATGAATCCTAGTTTTTTTAAATATTATGGCTGGTATATGAAAGAATGTTCTAGAACTCACTCATCTCCAACTTGATTTACATGAAATCAAGAAGTTCTAAAGTGGGTTTGTCCTTGGGAGTACACGGTCACAGGACCCCAGTTCTGGGAACTCGGTACCCACAGCCCCTGTGTGTGTCTCCATTGAGGACCCTGCCTGTGGAGAGGAGGGGAGGGGAGATAGAACTTGGGGCCTCCCTACCCTCACGATTCATAATGGGGCAACATCCTACAAGAGAAATTCATTCTTCTATTCAAAAGTCAAGTAGGAATTGCACTTGAAATGAATCTCCCACAGATGGGTGGAAGTTTCTTAAACAATCTGAATAGCCTACCTATTGTAAACAGTGCTGCAATAAACTAGCGGTGCAGGCGTCCTCTTGAATTAATGTGTTTTTGTCCCTTGGGTAGATCCCTAGGAGTGGAATTGCTGCATCATATGGAAGCTCCATTTTTATCCGGTTGAGGAATCTCCACACAGCTCTCCATAGTGATTGGACCAGTTCATACTCCCGCCAGCAGAGCATGAGAGTTTTTTTTTCTCCACATCGAATGCCCCCTCATCGATGACTGGATCAAGAAGATGTGGTCTATGCACACAATGGAATATTACTCAGCAATCAAAAAGATAAACCCATGCCATTCACAGCAACATGGATGGAGCTGGAAGGGATCATGCTCAGTGAAATAAGCTAGACAGAAAAAGAAAAATACCAGATGGTCTCACTCATGGCAGGAACGTAGAGGATCCAAATAAGAGAACAGGAAAAAAAAAGTAATTATAATGAAGTAACAATCAACACCAACAGGCGACTATAAACCAGACTCACTACAACGGGGACAAGGGAGCAGGATCAAAACAGGTGGGAAGGGCACAGGGGACGGCAGTGATGCTCGCCAGGGAGTGGGTGCTGGGTCTCACAGGGACTACACCTGTGATGAGAAAGCATACATTGTGCAAAAAATGAAGAACAATGTAAAAATATACAAAAAATTAGTAAAAATAAAAAAGAATCGGAGTCTATGATTGAAACCTCTGTTTCATGGTCATTTATACAGCGTTCGGATTTGATTACAGTCCTTCAAAAGCTTGTTGTCTTTTTTTTTTTTTTTAAGTGTGAACTATTTTTGAAGAACTACGTTTCGTCAATTAAGTTTTATAATTTTTAAGCCATTTGATGCTCTTGTGTTTATTTTTAGGAGGTCACATTTCAGGGGTTCACAAGGTTGTCTGTTGATGTTGATGTCCTGCACCAGGTCTTCTTCTCCACTTTCTGGTATGTCTGGGATTATGTCACTTTCTACATCATGTAAAGTGAAGCACGGCCATATCTGTAAATTTTATTATCAGCAGCTTCTGTGCTGTCAACGCCAGGGCCTCTCGGCTGCTCACCCACCCTGAGAACATGAGCTGGGGGGAGGCTCCTCCCTCACGCATACACTCTGCAGCAGGACATGGTGTCTCCAAACACGCCTGACAGATAATAAAAGACTCAGTCAGACAATATTTCTCTTATAACATGCATGTTAATGACCAGACTGAGTCCATCGAGATTTCAGAATAAAATCTGTGTGGGGAAGTCCCCCAAGTTGCTCATCATTCCATGAAAGACCCTGATGGCGGGTGTCTCCCCCCTGGGCCTTCATCACTCTCAGGCCACCGCCTTTACACACTTTCTGTCTTGGCTTTGAGCAAAGCCTCTAGACTCTGTTGAGGAGAGGATTTGACCTCCCAATTGGGTGACATGGGGTCATGTTAATAATTGCCATTATTCATGTCTTTGCTGTCTTGTTTTGGGGCTCCATTTCTGCCCCTATGTGTGTGCTGCCCACCTCAGACTCCATGGAACACCCATGTGAACACCCTCCTGCCTCCACAATTCAAGACCAGGGAACCCCAAGGGTAATAAACAAGTGTCCCCACCACACTAGAGCACTCCTGGGCCTCAGAAACCACTGTGAGCACAGGCCCTGCGAGGGGAGAAGCCATTTGCACCCCACACTCCTGACAAGGGTGCGCGTCCATCCACACACGTGTGTCCCCACCACAACAGGTAGCATCACCCCTGTCGATATGTGGAACAAGGCCTAGGCGGACAGTCTCTAAGTAGGTCACCCGGTGACTGCAGAATCACGGGCAGGTGGATTCAGGCTCCAGAACCTGCTCTGAGCTTGCTTGTGTATCCTGACCCCCGCATGGATGTGGTTGTTCACGTCCCGGGATGTGCTCATCCTGCAGAGCCAGCGGAGTCCAGGGCGTGATTGTGTCATTATTCAGCGTTAACGTCTAATAAGCTGTGCGGACTCTGTCCTGCTGCTTCCTGGGACCTCTGAGAGCTGCCTATGAGGACGCTTCAGCTCCTCACACTCAGCCCACACTTTCCACCATGTCCCCTTCCCTCAGCGGATGCTGGACACCAGGATCCACACGGTGGACAGACTCGACTCTGTGTCTGCAGAGACTTAAATGTGGGGATGTGCTCCTGGGCTGAGAAGCTTTTCTCAGCCGTGGTCAGCAGGAAGGACTGACCATTCACTTCATTGGCTGAGGAGTTTCAACCAGAAGAGTTTAAGTGGGAATGCAGGATCCCCAAAACCCCGCAAGCAGCACCCCAGCCCCTCTAGCCACCCACAACCTTCTCCCTGAGGCCTAAAGGACACCCCACCTGGTGCTGACTCCACCTGCCCCTACCACACAGGCAGAGCAGGAAGATGTGGGTGTCGTCTCCCGGGCAGTCTAGGGCATCCAGAGCATCGGGGGTCACAGCACCCAGAGGCAGGATCCCCCAGGGGTAGGCATGTGTCGTTTGCAAGGCCAAGGCGGGGGGGGGGACATGTGGGCACACCAGGGGGCAGACGGGGCGCGGAGTCTGTCCCCCTAAAAGGCACCGACGGGGATCCCCAGAGTTGGGAGAAGTGCCAGGTGCCCTCCCATCTGCGGCCATGATCAGTCCATGCTGGGCAGCACGTGATCCCTCACCCCGAACTTGGCCAGTCCCAGGCTCCTAGCAGATACTTCCTGACCTCACCCCATGCTCTCGGGGCTGCCTCCACCTCGCAGAGCCCTTTGGGGAGTTCTGGGACTCTCCTGTGTGTCCTCCTGTCCCGCAGGCCCAGCCAGGACCTCACATGAAGGGGTCACTTCCCGTCAGGGGAGGAAAAGGACTTCGGTCACTTTGTGTCCCTCCCCCGGCCTCAGGGGCCACACAGCTCCCCCGGCGCGGACAGCTCTCCTCTGAGCACTGTCAGGTTGGCTCTGACACT
Source organism: Talpa europaea (assembly GCF_964194135.1). Classification (NCBI taxonomy): domain Eukaryota; kingdom Metazoa; phylum Chordata; class Mammalia; order Eulipotyphla; family Talpidae; genus Talpa; species Talpa europaea. The sequence continues at coordinate 17,825,375 of NC_140075.1, forward strand.
GGAGAGGGTCCTCCTGCCGGCTGCTCGCGTAAAGTAGGCTCCTGGAATGCATGTTCCTCAGCATTCCCTGAGTCCTGTCCTCCCCTCCCAGCGGCTGACTACGATCCCCTGGCTGCTGGCCATGCTCCGGCGGACGAGGCGGCGGCCTGGGTAGCACAGGCAGACCCAGACTCCCCCCCCAGGGGACCCCAGCCCAGCCGTTTCCACCCCACGCTCACTCTGGCAGGACGGTCCATGTGAAGGCGATGTTCACGCGAGGTTAGCAGCAAGTCAGACTCTCAGGCACTAGAAGGGCTGGCAGGAGCGTCAGGACAGGGAGAGTAGGTGCAGCACCAAAAACTTGGCTTCGGGGTCCAGCTTCTGCCACTCTCTTTCCCAGACTGGGGAGTCTGCTCATTATCCGGCTCGCCCTGTCCCCCATGCTGCCCCCCCCGCCCTGCCAGTGCCTCCCCCACCTGCCAGGCCCATAGTGCATCGGCGGGTATCAGGGACCTTCCTGCTCCCTGTGGCCAGGCTTATCCTGGCTCTGACAACGGGGCCACCCTGGTCCCCGAGGAGCTCAGGGGGGTGATGGGCCTGAGTGGGGACCAGGTCCTGTCCTCACAGGGGTAAAAACTAAGGAAATGGCCTCTGACACACTCAGGACACTAATGATCACTGGGATGAGCCACAGGACGACACCACTTAAGTCAGTGACCTGAACAAAGACGCTTGTCCCTCTGGAGTAAACTCACTTGATGGATGGATCTTGGACAGTGTCCAACCCACAAACACCAGTTCCAGAGCTCAAATAGCCCAGCCCTGAGGCACTGCTCTGTCCATGAGGTGGCACAGGACGGGGTTGAACATCCTGTGAGTGCTGAGATGCTCCCCACGAGCCCCGACCATGGAGTGAGAGGCCAGAACACCCTCTGTCCCACCATGTGGACAACCTCAGGAGAGATTCGACACGGCAGCGGGAACTTCCCCCGAGACTGCAGGTATCTGCCCCCAGCCGTTTGAAGGGGAGAATCCGTTCACAATTGAGAGTTTTCAGAACAAGCTTCATTTTAGACTTTAGAATGTGCCGTAGTTAAACTATTCACTTTGTAAATCATGACAACTAATACTGACGGGGCCCAAGTCATCATGTCCCACTGCCCTGTCAGCCTCGGTGAGGTTCAAGGAGAGAAAACACATTCTCTTGTAATTTACGATGCTCAAACACATTGACTTTTAATACTTTGAACATATTAGAAGATTGTGACTTATGGGAGATGTGACGATTTCTGCCGCACACCTGGGATGAGCATCGGCACACTCAGTGGGTTCTGGGCACTGAATAAAATTGCAGCAATCAATAGAATTGGATGGTGATGAAGACATTCCAGAGGGAATTAAAAATTACACTTATTGTTCGATTCAGAATGTTATGCCTTTTCTCCTAAACATGATGACAGATATGAGTCAGGTAGAAATATAGTAACTTATCAGCAACATGTTGACGTCTTAAAGGCTCTGGCACTAACATGATGGTGGCGCCGACATCTGCCTATTTGTGGACGTGAACTTGGGATTGTTCCTCAGCTCCACACTCAGGGATTGTCAGTGTAATTGTAAAATGAGTCACAGTATTTACATAGGGCCTGGAGGAGATATGTCAAGTTATTTCATCCATTTTAAAGATGTATTTAAGGTCACTCAACAGATGTCAACATTTTTCACCACCAAGTACCCTGATTTATTTTTGTGTTTTCATGAAATTTCTGGAATTATCCCCACCAATGTGTGGCAATACTTTTATATTACTATATTCTCCTAAAAATCTGCCTCTCCAGGGCCTGCCCCTCTGTCACGCCACAATAGAGGGAGAGGCTAAGCCTGGGGATGGGTGGTAGAGAGGACAGGGCTGCCCCATGTCCAGGCATCCCCATTCACGCACGGGCCTGGGGGAGAAACAAACCCGGACAGGGGGACCCAGGGCCCTGGGACCGGCAGGGACAGCCACACACACAGACCATCCATCTCAGCCACAGAGTGGCCTCCTCCCTGCACAGATGTGCATGAGTCTGAGGGGGACAGAGGGGTCGGGAGGGACCCGGGGGTTGACGAGCCCATCCTGCAGGACGGACGAGTGGGTGTGACCCAAGAGGAGACTCTGCGGGAAACGTCGTCTCTGGGTCCTCCGATGTGGGGAGTCAGGGGCAGGGAGATGAGGAGACGAGGGGACGGACAAGGAGGCAGCAGTGAGGCCACAGGGGCAGGAATCTGACAGAGGAGGCGTCAGGACACACCACTCAGGGACGCCAAGCCCAGATCATTCAGTTCCAGGACAGTGTCGGGCCCTGGGGAGTAGGAAAACAGGGACCCGCACACCCCATCTCCCGGCAAACCCGTCCCTGTGGGGCCTCCCCAGACCAGGGATGTGCTAGAGGAGCAGGGACAGGCTCTCCAGGGTGGGGAGGGGCTGGGCATGGTCACATGTCCTCTGGGACTGTGCCGTGGACAACCTCTGGGAGGTGTGCTGTGCAGAGATGCCAGGGCCTGGGCAGGAGGGGGAGCCACAGGCCTGCAAATGGCTGGGCACTGCTGGTCTGTCAATAAAGTTCACTGAGAGACCTGATATTCAGTTTTTATCATGGACATTTAAAAATTCATTTCTTCACATATTTATAGACACATGTTGGGACAATACATCAATAGTACATTCACATGAGATAAAATATGAATTTGCTCAGATAACGGTAAAGCATAGATTGCGTGACTGTTATATATTGATAACCCATTTTGTGTTCAACATTGGAAGATATGAAAATGTTTCTTCCTCTTTTTTTGTACAGATGATGGCCCCAGGGGTGACCAATCTCACGGCAGTGACAGAATTTGTCCTCCTGGGGTTCCCCACCTAGGGGACCATGGGCTTCTTGCACCCGCTGCTCTTCTCCCTGGTCTACCTGTGTGCCCTGCTGGGAAACGGGCTCATCGTCCTCATCACCACACTTGACCAGCACCTCCATACCCCCATGTACTTCTTCTTGAGGAGTCTGTCCCTCACGGACCTCTGCCTCATCTCTGCCACGGTCCCCAAGTCCATTGCCAACTCTCTGAGGAACAGCAGCTCCATTGTCTTCCCGGGCATTGTCGTTCAGGTGTTTTGCTGATTATGTCAGCAGGTGCAGAGCTTCACCTGCTCACGGTGATGAGCCTTGACCACTATGCTGCCATCTGCCACCCCTGCACTATGACGTCATCATGAGCAGGGACAGGTGTGTGCAGCTGACAGCTGTGTCCTGGCTGGGTGGGGGTCTCTATTCTGTGATGCACACAGCTGGCACCTTCTCCTTGTCCTTCTGTGGGTCCATCGTGGTCCACCAGTTCTTCTGTGACATCCCCTAACTAATGGTTATTTCTTGCTCTGGAAATTTAAAGAGCAAACTTGTCCCCATTCTCATCAGTGTGGTCTGGGGTATCTGCTCTTTTATTTTCATCATCATTTCCTATGTCCACATCTTCTCTGCTGTCAGGAAGATCCCATCCACAGAAGGGAAGGCCAAAGTCTACTCCACCTGCCTTCTCCACCTGCTGGTTGTGGTGCTGTTTCTCTCCACTGCATGCTTTGCTTACCTGAAGCCGACCTCAGGGACCCCATCCATGTCTGACCTGGTCATTTCTATGTTCTACACAGTGTTGCCCCCCCACCTTTAATCCTGTCATCTACAGTCTGAGGAACCAAGCCATGAAGTCGGCTGTGGGGAGACTGGTGAAAGGCCAGTATACCAGCATGTGAGATATTACTGTTTTCATTAATTAGTAACACCACCTACATTTATGGACCCAGCAGTTATTTCGATTTTCCCTACAACTATTATCAGTCACCTTATTAAAGAACAGCAAGACATTTCATTACAGATTTCCTTTACAAATTTTAACATTGTTCTATTCCTCAAATCTATTTCCTAAAATAATGCAGCCATTTCTAAAACACCCATCCATGTGACATACATGATGTGAATTCTGTCTTTAAATACTACGGCTGGTATGTGAAAGCATGTTCTAGAACTCACACATCCCAAACATTTTCATGAAAATCAACAGTGGTAAGGGGTCTATCCCCAGGAGCACACGGTCATGGGACCCCAGTCCTGAGGCTCAGTTCCCGCAGCCTCTTTGTGTCTCCCTTGAGGTCCGTCCCTGTGGAGGGAGGGAGGCAGCTGGTGGGTCCCAACCCCCGACTCCTGATGGGGCAACTTCCTCTGAGAGACATTCATGTTTCTGCTCAAAGGTCAAGTAGAAATTACACTTGACATGAATCTCCCGGAGACGGATGGAAGTTTCTGAAAGAATCCGAATCTGTGATTGAACCTGTTACTTGATGTTCATTTACACGGCGTCTGATCTGATTACAGCACCTTCAGGGTGTGGTAATTTTTATGTGAATTATTTTTGAAGAACTATGTTTCATCCTTTAAATTTTATAATGCTTAATACATGCTTAATACATTTGTTGTTGTGTTTATTTTTAGGAGTTCCCGTAGTTTTCCAGGTTGTTTGTGGATGTCCTATAGGAGGTCTTCTTCCTCACTCTATGGTATGTCTGGGATTATGTCACTTTCTACATGATGTAAAGTGAGGCACAGTGATATATGTAATTTTTTATTCTCCAGCAGCTTCTGTGCTGTCAACGCCGGGGCCTCATGGCTGCTCACCCACCCTCACTCATCCTCCCTCACGCGTCCTCTCTGCAGCAGGACACGGTGTCTCCAAACACGCCAGGCGGATCATAACAGACTCATTCCAGACAATATTTCACTTATGAAATGTGTATTTTTTAAAATTCCTTAAAATGCATGTTATCCACCACACCAAGTCCATTGAGATCAGAATAAAATCTGTGTGGGGAAGTCCCCCAAGTAGCTCATCTTTCCATGAAAGACCCTGATGGCAGGTGTCTCCCCCCCTGGGCTTCCATCACTCTTGGGCCACAGCCTTTATACACTTTCTGTCTTGGCTTTGAGCGAAGCCTCTAGACTCTCTTGAGAAAAGGATTTGACCTCCTGAGTGGGGTGGCGAGGGGTCATGGAAATAATGCCATTTGTCACGTCTTCGCTGTCTTGTTTTGGGGCTCCATTTCTGCCCCTCTGTGTGTGTGGTGCCCCCCTCACACTCAACAGAACACCCATGTGAACACCCTCCTGCATCCACAATTCAAGGACAGGGAACCCCAAGGGTAATAAACAAGTGGTCGCCCCACACTGGAGCGCTCCTGGGCCTCAGAAACCGCTGTGAGCACAGGCCCAGCACGGGGAGAAGCCACGTGCACCCCAAACTCCTGACAAGGGCGAGTGTCCATCCCCACACATGTGTCCCCACCACAACAGGGAGCAGCACCCCGGCATCTCCACACCCCCATCCTCTTAGGAGGATGCCCAGTGCCTGTAGAGTCGCGGGAAGGTGGATTCAGCCTCCAGACCCTGCTCTGAGCTCGTTGGCTCCTCCTGACCCCCGCACAGATGTGTTTGTTCCCATCCCAGGATAGGCTCATCCTGCGGGGCCAGCGGAGTCCAGGGTGTGATCGTGTCATTATCCAGTGTTAACATCTAATAAGTTGGGCAGACTCTGTCCTGCTGCTTCTTGGGACCTCTGAGCTGCCGATGATGACACTTCAGCTATTCACACTCAGCCCACACTTTCCAACGTGTCCCCTTCCCTCAGCGTGTACTGGACAACGGGTTCCACTCGGTGGACAGACTCACGTCTGTGTCCGGAGAGATTAAATGTGGGGATGTGCTCCTGGGCTGATGAGCTTTTCTCACCCGGGGTGAGCAGGAAGGACTGACCATTCTCTTCATGGGCTGAGGAGTTTCAACCAGAAGAGATTAAGTGAGGAAGCGTGATCCCCCACACCCGTGTGAGCAGGACACCAGCCCCTCCAGCCATCCACGACCTTCTCCCTGAGGTGGAAGACACCCTGCCTGGCGTTGACCCCCCCTGCCCCTACCACGCAGGCAGAGCAGTGAAAGGCAGAGTTGTCTCCTGGGCGGTGCATGGGGTCCAGAGCATCGGGGTTCCAAGAGGCAGGATCACCCAGGGGTGGTCATGTGTCGACCATGAGGACGAGGGGTGGTCATGTGGGAGCACTGGTGGGCAGACGGGGCCACAGTGTCTGTCCCCCTAAAGGCGCCTGTGGGGATTCCTGGAGTAGGGAGAAGCACCAGGCGCCATCACATCTGCGGCCATGGCCGGACACTGCTGGGTAGTGCATGTCCCTCACTCCGGCCTCGGCCAGGCATGGCCACTGAGCAGAAGCCGCAGGACACCCCCCGCCCCGCACTGCCCTCGGGACCATGTCTGCCTCACAGAGCCCTTGGGGCACAAATATCTGCATTTCAGTCAAAGATGAACACGCATCTGGGAAGTTCCGGGACTTGTCATGTGTGTCCTCCCGTCCCGCGGGCGCCCCCGTGCCCGCATATGAAGGAGTCACTTCCTATCAGGGGAGGAAACAGACTTGAGTTACTTTGTATCCATCCTGTGACCGCCTCATGGTCCCTGCAGCTACCCCGGGTGCGGCCAGCTCTGCGCTGACCACTGTTCAGTTGGCTCCCAAGCAAGAGAGAGTTTCCCACCGGTCACAGTCTGGAGGAGGCGCCTCGCACGCAGGTTCCTCAGTGTCCCCTGAGCCCTGTCCTCCCCACCACGGCTGGCCACTAATCCCCCATGCCCCACAGGGGACCCCAGCCCCGCCATGAACACCCTGCATGCACCCAGGCCTGAATTGTCCACGTGAAGGCAATGTCCAGGCGACGTCAGCAGCAAGTAAGACTCTCAGGCACTAGAGGGAAGGGCAGGAACGTTAGGACAGGGATCTTGTTGCGGCACCAACAACTCGCATTTGGTGTCCAGGTTCTGCCCCATCTGGGTCCGGGGTGTCTCCTCATTGTCCTGCTTTCCCTGTCCCACACTCTGCCCCACCTGCCCTGCCAGTGCCTCCACTCACCTACCAGGCCCAGGAGGGCCCAACGGGGTGGTGGCTACTTTCCTGCTCCCTGTGGATGAAGCTTGTCCTGGCTCTGATGATGGGGCCATCCTGATCCCCATGGTGGTCAGGGGAAGGGATGGGGCCTGGAGAACAGGATAATTTACATTCCTTCCCACAGAGGAATCCACTAGCAAAATTTTCCCTGACACACTCAGACACCAATTACCACTGGGATGTGCCACAGGTCGACACTAATTAAGACAGTGACCTGAAAAGGGCGCTTGTCCCTCTGGAGTAAAGTCACTTGATGGATGGATCTTGGACAGTGTCGAACAAATGGACACCAGCTCCAGAGCTCAAATAGCCCAGCCCTGAGGCCCTGCTCTGTCCATGAGGCGGCGCAGGACGTGCAACATCCTGTGAGTGCTCAGAGGCTCCCCACGAGGCCCGACCATGGAGTGAGAGGCCGGGACACCCACTATCCTGCCACGGGGACAACCTCAGGACAGAGACTCGACACGGCACTGGGAACTTACACCCAGACTGCAGGTATCTGCCCCCACAATTTGCAGGGGAGAATCCACTAACACTTGGAAAATTTTCGATGTCAAGCTTCATTTTAGAATGGAGAATGTGCCATGGTTAAACTATTCACTTTGTAAATCATGACAACTAGTGCTGACAGGGCTCAAGTCGTCTTGTCCCACTGCTCTGTCAGCCTGGGTGAGACTCAGGGAGAGAAAACACATTCTCTTGTAATTTACGATGGTCAAACACATATACTTTAATACATTGAGCGTATTAGAAGATTGTGACTTATGGGAGATGTGACAATTTCTGCTGCACACCTGGGATGAGCATCAGCACACTCAGTGTGTTCTGGGCACTGAATAAAATCACAGCAATTAAGAGAATTGGATGGTGATGAAGACATTCCAGAGGAAATTAAAAATTACACTGATTGTTCAATTCAGAATGTTATGCCTTTTCTATAAACATGATGACAGATATGAGTCAGGTAGAAATTCAGTAACTTATCAGCAACATGTTGACGTCTTAAAGGCTCTGGCACTAACATGATGGTGGCGCCGACATCCGCCTATTTGTGGACATGAACTTGGGGTTCTCCTAAAAATCCTGCCCTCCCCTGGGCCTGCCCATACGTCACCCCACAGAGGGAGTCAAGGATGAGATTGGGGGTGGGGAGAGTAGAGAGGGCAGGGCTGCCCCGTGTCCATGCATCCCCACTCACGCACAGGCCTGGGGGGAGGAACAAACCCGCACCCAGGGGACCTGGGGCCCTGGGACCGGCAGGGACAGCCACAAGCACAAACCGTCCAGCTCAGCTCCGGAGCCGCCTCCTCCCTGCACAGATGTGCATGATTCTGAGGGGGACAGAGGGGCCAGGAGGGACCCGGGGGTGGACGAGCCCATCCTGCAGGATGGACGTGTGGGAGTGACCCAGGAGGAGACTGTGGAAAACGTGGTCTCTGTGTCCTCAGATGTGGGGAGTCAGGGGCAGGGAGATGAGGACATGAGGGGATGAACCAGGAGGCAGTAGTGAGGCCACAGGGGCAGGAATCTGACAGAGGAGGCGTCCGGACATGCCGCACGGGGACGCGGAGCCCAGATTATTCAGCTCCAGGACAGTGTCGAGTCCTGGGCAACAGGAAAACAGGGACCCGCACAAACACCTCCCTGTACACCCGTCACTGTGGGGCCTCCCCAGACCAGGGCTGTTCTGGAAGAGCAGAGACAGGCTCTCCAGGGTGGGGAGGGGCATGGTCACGTGTCCTGTAGGGCTGTGCCCGGGACAACCTCTGGGAGGTGTGCTGGGCTGAGACACTGGGGCCAGGCAGGAGGTGGAGCCGTGGGAATGGGGTGAGGAGCATAGCATGGGAGCTCTGTTGAGATTTTTCACAAATACAAGATTCTAATTTGTTCAAGTTTTATAGGGGACAGATGAAATTTTCAGTTTTCATCAATTTTTAGGACTTATGTGGAGAATGTAATAATAACATATTCACATAAGGTGGTAATAAATGGGTTGAATGAAACAGTAGACATAGATGATATTAGTGTCCATCGAAATGGAAGGAATAATTATGTAGAAAATACATTCAGTTATTATCCTGTATTGATACCCATTCTATATTCAATATTGGAAGACTTAAGATTTTGTTTGTCTTTCCTCTTTTACACAGATGACAGCTCCAGGGGTGACCAATCTCACTGCCGTGACAGAAATTGTCCTTCTGGGGTTCCCCACCCAGGGGACCATGGGTTTCCTGCACCCGCTGCTCTTCTCTCTGGTCTACCTGCGCGCCCTGCTGGGGAACGGGCTCATCGTCCTCATCACCACCCCGGACCGGCACCTCCACACCCCCATGTACATCTTCCTGAGGAGTCTGTCCTTCATGGAACTCTGCCTCATCACAGCCACGGTACCCAATTCCATTGCCAACTTTCTGAGGCACAGCAGCTCCATCTCCTTCCCAGGCTGTGTCCTCCAGGTCTTTGTGCTGGTTATTTCAGCAACTGTGAAGCTTCATCTGCTCACGGTGATAAGCCTTGACCGCTATGCTGCCATCTGCCACTCCCTGCACTATGACGTCAGCATGAGCAGGGACAGGTGTGTGCAGCTGACAGCTGTGTCCTGGCTGGGTGGGGGTCTCTATGCTGTGATGCACACAGATGGAACCTTCTCCTTGTCCTACTGCGGGTCCGACCTGGTCCACCAGTTCTTCTGTGACATCCCACAGTTATTGGCTATTTCCTGCTCAGTAAACTTTATGAACAAATATTTCCCCATTATCATTAGTCTGGTGTAGATTATCTGCTGTTTCACTTTCATCGTCATATCCTATGTCCACATCATCTCTGCTGTCAGGAAGATACCATCTACAGAAGGGAAGGCCGAGGCATACTCCACCTGCCTTCCCTACCTGCTGGTTGTTTTGCTGTTTGTCTCCTGAGGAACCAGGCCATGAAGTCAGCTGTGGGGAGACTGATGAAGGGGAGACTCACCAAAATGTAATAGAGAAGATTACATCATAACTCTATTACAAGAAATTTATTTTAATTTTTTCATCATGCTTTATATTGTTATAGATAAGTTTAATTTCATTGTATAATTAAAAAATAAGCTTATTTTTAAATTATATTTAAGATACTTCATATACTCCTATAGCTTATATTTTGCTCTTTTGAGCACTGAATGTTCTCTGGTATTCCGTGTGTCCTGGGGTAATTGGTCCTCAACATCTTTCTGCTGTTCTCCATTCTGTGCTCCCGGCCGAGGGAGGTGATGGTTGGATTTCATCTCAGTCATCAGCAGAGGTTCTCTCATGGGGCAGCATCTCCAGTCTCTATGGTGCTTCCCCTATCATGTCACTGATCAGGGATCACGGATAGGACAGAGGTCCCTTTTCTTAGTGAGTGAGGCCTTCACAGAATAAAGAAGGCCTTGGGATTTGTAGTGGAATCTGAATAGTCATGACCTTCTGACGATAAGGACCACACCTGATGTGGTAGAGACCCTTCGGGAAGCTCTGGTGTGGGTGCTGATGGCATTTACCGTAAACACACTCAGCATACAGTGGACACCAGAAATAAGACAGTGAGTGAAAGCAGTTGATTTCACGTGCAGTATAATCACTAAAAAGTTACGAATATATATTGGGTAGGGTTATTTAAGAAACAATAAAGGAACTTAGGAAGCTATAATGGTAAAAACAAAATAATAGTTAGTCAACTACACAATATTCTAATATTTCCAGAAATAGTTGAGGAATGGCACTCACAACATCATGTCACTCTTTTTAATGTCTTTTCTTTTTTATTTTTTTTATAGAGGCATGCTTTTATTTATTTGTTTGCTGGTTTGTTTGTTTGTTTTGTTTATACATGCACTGGGTACAGTCAGAAGCGCGGGAGGGTGAGAGAATTCACCAGAGCCAGAGCGGGGAGCAGAGCAGGCAGAAGGACCGAAGTACACTGCTGAGGGGAGCAGCGGGCGGCAGGAGAGGTCTGCGCGACATGTGGGACCCTCCTCCGGTGGCCGGGGAGCAGCCGGGGATCGAACCGGCACCGCAGAGGCCGCAGGCAGCTTCGCAACCCAGCGCTCAACCGCTGCGCCACCGGGGAGGCCCATCATGTCACTCTTTACACAAGTGTTTATCCACATTTATTTAATTACCAAGAACACCTGGGAATTTGAGGGCAATATCTTTTTGGGCACATTATTATGGCATTTCAGAGTGTTTGTGTTTCCATATGGAGTTGTTCAAATGAGAAAACTCACCAGATTTACATATCATAAATAATGCTATCCTTTAGTGTAGATGTAAAGACATAAAGAATTTGAAGAAGGGCCTCCCAGGTGGCGTAGCGGTTGAACACTGGGCTGTGAAGCTGCCAGCAGCCTCTGCAGTGCCGGTTAGATCCCCGGCCGAGGGGTGAGGGTCCCATGTGGTGCGCAGACCTCTCCTGCTGCCCGCTGCTCCCCTCAGCAGTGTATTTCATCAGTCTGCCTGTCCTGTTCTCCGCTTTGACTCTGGTGAATTATCTCACACTCCCGTGCTTCTGACTGTACTCACTGCTTGTATAAATAAATGAATCTAAAAAAAAAAAAAGAATTTGAAGATTTAAATTTGGGAAGTGAAATGCCCCAAGTGTGTGGCTGCTGTCTGGCCTCAGCTCTTGTCTGCTGACTGCATCGACCCATACTTTCCCATTTGTGACGTCCAATGTTTGAAAATTTCACACCAAAATATTTCATGATAAAATGTAATTCCAACTGGATATCAGACATTTAACTCATTCTCAGACATTCATGCTCTGAGGGTGCTAATCAGGTTGATCTTGCCTTCAGCCCAGGCAAGTCCCATGTGTGCACAATGTCAGATTGGAGGCAGCCAGGAATAGTTAAAAAGATAGCAAAAACTCGATATATAAACTTCTAGGTTGACATCTTGCTACTGTTCTTTTAAATCATTGGCATTTCTATTTATCAACTGATAAATACATTTCTTAATACTTTCTTAATACTTAATTCTTGATACTGTCATAGCTTACTGGTCAATAAAAGTTATGGAATATAATAAGAATAGGTTATGGGATACAATGAGAATTCAAAACATGTATTGAATGAAGAAGCTGAATCAGACTATTATAAATTTATACTAAGACTATTCATACTAAGACATATAAATTTATATTAAGACTATAATAAGTCTAGGGCCTCCCCTGGTGGCACAGCGGTTGAGCGCTGGGCTGCGAGGCTGCCCGCAGCCTCTGTAGTGCCGGTTCATTCCCCAGTCGCTGGCGAGGGTCCCACAAAAAAAAAAAAGACTATAATAAGTCTATTCATTTTGTTACCTTTTTATAACAGAATTGAAATTTTTAAATTAATAAAACATTAACTGACTTAGATTGTATGGCTTTAAACATTTAAGCACAATTAAATTTGTTGTGGACATATAATACACACTAAGAAAACTAAAGATTCCACTGTAAAAACAAATTAAATCAATAAGCCACTTCAGTGTAGCTAGATTGCAAAATCAACACATGAAAATCAATTCAATTCTTATACCCAAAAATTGAACTAGAAGAGAAGTGAAAATAACAATCCCACTTACAAACATGAGACTAAGTACCATGGAGTAGACACAACTAAGGAGGTGAAGATACAAGAAAAGGGCAAGGCATTGTTAAAAGAAATAGAAAAGACAAATAAATGTAAAGATATTCCCTGCTCTGGGCTTGGAAGAATCAACATTACCAAATGTCCATCTGACCCAAAGCAGTTTACAGATTCAATGCAACCCCAATAAGGACTTCAATGGCATTCTCCAAGGACATAAAACAAACATTACAGAAATGCATATGCAACAACCAAAAATCCTGACAAAAACAAGGAAGCATGATGGAGGCAGCACATTCCAGACTCCATGCCATACACTGTGGCGGCTCCTGAGAGCAATGTGACAATTGCCACAATCTCGCATTAATTGGGTGGCTGTGCTAGTGTGGCATAATAAGCCCCCTGCCCCTGTGCGCTGGACTGGACAGTCAATGACGGGTAAGATCAGGAAGTGAATTCTGACAACCTAAGACAGACGCAGTCCCCGAGGGGAATTTGGTTCCCACCTTTTCAGCCATGACGAATAACTGGAACAATTAGGCCTGGGCGTTGTTAAGGCACCACCAAAATATGTTGTTACTCATTGCCAGTAACAAGGATCATAGTAAAGGAATGCAGCCATGGAAACTGATTCTATTACTTAGTAAATAATATAGCCAAACAAAGGTATAAGAATAAATAATAGTATATGAAAAATATAATACTAAAATAATAATAACAATGTAATCATAATGCAAATGTGCTAGAGTGAACCTCCAGTATGGAGATTAGAGTAAGAAATGTTCTTGATTTGCACTTGATTTCTTGATAGATAATAAGCAAGATGTAATGATATATGACACAATATGCACTTATGCCTTGGTAAATGATTAACCAGACACTGTGCAAAACACAATGAAGTAATTACTGTAAAAATGTATAAAAAGAGAAGATTGCTTTCAATAAATTGCACTCAGATTTTCACTCTCCCTTGAGTGTGTCTGTGTGTCATTCTTTCTTGTCCCTCGCCCTAATTCCTTCGATCACCTTTTGCTCATTCACATTCAACCCTGAGATTGTCTCAATCTCCCGCCACTGCTGGGCTGGTCCGCGGCAGCTGGCGCCCAAACGTGGGGCCCGAGTCCCAAACTGTGGGAGCTCTGTGAAGCTGGACGATTTGGCCTTCTCTGCTTTGTGTGCCTGCGTGTATGTTAGTGTGAGTGCTTGTGTTTGCGCTCCAAGGCTCTTTTGAGCCGCGGAGCCTGTGTGGGCTCGTACCTGCAGTTCCGCGAAAGCCGTCACGGTTTAGTGGGGTCTCCCTTGGGAGTCCGAGACCGGGGCTTATACGGTCACCCCTATACCAAGGCTTTCTAATACTCCGCGAGGAGTACGGTCAGGCGAGCATCGCTGAGTGTTTTTAGTTTCGCTTTCTAAGCGATCCACTCTCTAGGTTTTTCCTTAAGAAGAAGACGTGTTCGCGAGGAATGAGCTCTAGGTAAGCTATCTCTTCACTTTTATATTTTCCTTTATTATCGAAGGATAGGGAGTCTCGTCGGGGCGCCGCGGGCCCGCTGGTAAAGGCTGACCAGTTAAAGAAGGCGAGTAATCCATAACTATGGGACACTCTTACTCTAGAAATAGAGGACTTTTCCTTTCAGTTTTAAGTCACATGTTGAAAAGCCGAGGGATGACAATAAGTAACAGATCCCTCAGTGAATTTTATGAGTTTATTTTAAGAATCTGCCCCTGGTTTCCTGAAGAGGGCAGTTTGTCTTTGACAAATTGGATACGTGTAGGAAAAGAAATTCAAAAATTTTATATTCAAAACGGCCCTACACAGGTGCCCGTTCAGGCTTTTCCTCTATGGGTACAAATTAGAAATTTATTAGTTGATACTACAGAAGCAGATCTATGGAAAGGAGAAATCTCAGAAAAAAGTAGTGATCAGGAAGCTGTTCCTTTTGCCAATAAATCTAAAACATATTCGGGTGCTGTGTTCCCTACTGCACCTATTGCAGAAGGAGAACTTGTAGATTGTCACCCTGGAGATCCTGAATATGCAGAAGTTATGGGTGATGAGGATAATAGTGACTTTGAAGAAGCATTTGCTGATCTTTGTAGGACAACAGAACCAAAACAAAACCCCGTGCCACAGAATACTCTTATGGCTCCAAATTATTTTAACAAGAAAAAACAATGTAAATGCTCTAAACCAAAGAGGCTGCACACCCCTCCTCCAGGAACAGTAAGTGACATAAGGATGGACATAAATTAAAACAAATAGAAAAGAATCAAAAACAAAACTCTCCTCTCAGAGGGGCAAGCCCTCAGCCCCGTAAACGAAAGAGGGTCTGACTCGGCGCCTAACAACATCACACCGACTGAAGCGCCTGACTCTACTGTAACCATACATGAATTACCTAGAGGCACTCCAGGAAGTGCCGGACTTGATCTTGCATCGGTTGCTGATGTTATTGTTTCAGCCATCGATGGAGTTACACCTATTGAAACCTGCTTAAAGGGACCACTACCCCAAGGAACAGTGGGGCTGATAATTGGCCGTAGTTCAAATTATAAAAAGAATTTTGAAGTACTTCCGGGCATTGTAGACTCTGATTTTACTGGAAAAATAAAAGTTATGATCAGACCTTTAAAGGAAACAATACAAATTCATAAAAATCAGCGTATTGCGCAAATTCTTGTGCTTTCTTATATTAAGTTACCAAACCCAATTTTGAAGGAAGAAAGAGGAGAACAAGGTTTTGGGTCCACAGATGTGATTGCTTGGACTCAAAATATTACAAAAGAAAGACCATTGAAAAAGTTAATTATTAATGGACACCCAATTATGGGATTGTTAGACACAGGAGCTGACCGGTCATGCATTGCAGGTAAAGATTGGCCTGCGGCTTGGCCTGTGTTAAATTCTTCCTCTACACTGATTGGATTGGGCATGGCCAATAATGTTGCTCAAAGCTCACAAATGTTGTCTTGGCAACTGGGGTCACAGAAAGGAAAGTTTCAGCCTTATGTGATTCCTGCCTTGCCGTTTTCCCTATGGGGACGTGATATTATGGAATCTTTACAAGTGTCTTTAGTTACCCCTGATGTAATAGATGAACAGGCTTTTTTATAGGGGCCATTGAAACTCAACAATATGCTGATAAAATTAATTGGAAAAATGAAAATCCTGTCTGGATCGATCAATGGCCCCTTACTTCAGAAAAGATCCAGGCTATTCAAACTATAGTTAAAGAGCAATTAGCTAAAGGTCATTTGGAACTGTCTACGAGTCCTTGGAATACTCCTGTTTTCTGTATAAAGAAAAAATCTGGCAAATGGCGATTATTGCAGGATCTGAGAGCGGTAAATGCCACAATGCAAGACATGGGGGCCCTACAACCAGGGTTGCCCTCTCCTGTAGCAGTTCCAAAAAACAGCTATGTTATTATTATTGACCTTCAAGACTGCTTTTTTACAATTAAATTACATCCAGATGATTGTAAAAAATTTGCCTTTAGTATTCCATCTAGTAATTTTCAGAAACCGTGGCAACGTTATCAATGGAAGGTTTTGCCACAAGGTATGAAAAATTCTCCTACTTTATGTCAAAAGTTTGTAGATCAAGCTTTACAAAAGACAAGGTTAAAATTTCCAGAGGCCTACATTGTTCATTATATGGATGATATTCTCCTAAGTCATCCTATGAAAGAAATTGCGGATCTAATATTGAAACATCTCATAGGACAATTGACTACATATGGCCTAGTAGTGGCCCCTGATAAAATTCAAAAAGATAGACCTTTAAATTATTTAGGAAAAGTCATATATAATAATTGCATTATGTCACAAAATTTACAGATTCGTGTTGATAAACTACAGACTTTGAATGATTTCCAAAAATTATTGGGAAATATTAATTGGATAAGACCTTACTTAAAAATTACTACTAGAAATTTACATCCACTTTTTGCAATTTTACAGGGAGATTCAAACCCTAAATCTCCTCATAAATTAACTCAGGAAGCATTGCAGAGTATTAAATTGGTTAAACAAAAATTATCTGAAGCAAAAGTTATTCAAGTGAATTATTCAAAAACTTGGGACTTATTAATTATTCAGACTGTTTATACTCCAACAGCTTGCTTATGGCAAGACGGCATCCTGGAATGGCTGCACTTGTCACATGTACAAACACGTGTGGTCACTGCATATCCATTAATGTGTGCCTGGTTAATCATAAAAGGTATCCTGAGGTCTCGAGAATTATTTGGCAGAGATCCAAATAATATAATAATTCCATATAACAAAACACAATTTAAATTTTTATTGCAAAATAATAATGATTGGGGAGTTGCCATACAAAATTTTTCAGGACAAGTTAAATTTCATTTGCGTCAACATCCATTATTGAAATTTGCAGAAAAAACTAAACTTATTTTTCCAAAAATTATTAATTCTAAACCTGTACCCAATACAAAGGTCATTTTCACTGATGGCTCTTCATCTGGAGTCTTTGCAGTTTATAGTCTTAGAGATAAACCTTTGCAAAAAGTCTCTAAAAATGTCTCTGCTCAGCAGGCTGAAATAATTAGTCATTATGACACTTGAGCATTTTGCTCAGCCTTTAACTTTGTTTTCTGATTCTAAGTATGTGGTTAGGCCATTTATTCTTTTAAAATAAATAAATAAAATATTTCTAAATAATAATATTTAAAGTTCATTTACTATTGCTAAGGTAATAAAAAATGGTTAAATATAACTATATAATATAACTAAAGGTTTTTATAATGATATTCTAAACCCACTGCAACGAATGGGTGGGGGCTGCCCCTGATCTCAACAAGCAGCTGCCTGGACTTTTTCTCCAGTGTTGGGATCACTGGCAAGTCTCTACTGCCTTCCTGCTGTGGGGGACTAAACTGTTTTGGTTCATTCTAGGAAAAAGGTTTTATTTCCCTATGTTTTTTTTTTTTTTAAATTTTAAAGTCTAAATTGTCTAAGTAAAAAAAATACTGAGTTATTTTAAATTTGCTAACAAGCTATACAAAATGCTTATTGGTTGAATAAAAGTTTTTAGATTTACTTATTGGACCTGTAAAAGGTTAAATTTCTTGTTAAAATTAATTAACCAAAAAAAAAAAAATTAAATAATAATACAAACATATTTGAGCTAAATTCAAACCTCAAATTTTAATAAAAGCCTAAAAACAAACAAACTGTAAAAATTTCCCTCTTCTTCTGTTATCAAAATAACAGTATTCTTTTTTGTTTTAATATATACTTGCTCTCAGTATAATAAAACATTGACAACCTAAAGCCAAATAATCACTTCTTAAAAATATAAACTCAAAAAATATTCTCTTATCTAAAAAAGTTAATAAAACTGCCTGATTGTTGTGGTCTCGAGCCCAAGGTCTTTAATAATAATTAAAATTAAATACTTATTTTCTGCACAGTTTTTAGCTTTTAACTCATTAAAAAACCTCAGTGACGTCACAAAAATTAATAAAATAACTATCTCTTAAATTATATACATATGGCCAAAATTTTAAATATATATATCAAGAGATCTCTGTATCTGTTTGTCTGTCTTTGTGTTTTGTTTTGTGTTGTTTTATTTTGTTTTGTTTTTGACCTCTAGAGGACTAATTATAAATGGCGCCTATATAAATTCTCATAAAAACAAATCTTACAATCACTATCAAAAATTTTTTTTAATTTTTGGAAAACAAAAACTAGTTCAAATTTTATAATATAATTCAAGGCATATATGCCTTAAAATTATGTTAAATATTAATAATTTACTTTGTTTAAATGTGTTTATTAAAAAAAAAAAAATATTGAGTCACCTCTATGTAAAAAATGTACAAAGTATCTATATGGTACTCTAATTTTTTTGTTCCTTTTTATTAATTTATCTAATACTTGTTTAATGATGCTAATTCACCCATCTGGTCCCTGCTAAATTAAACCAACACCTTGGTTCCTCCTCTGCACTGACTGAAACCTGAAAAGTCACAGATCACCTACTTCTTCACCACTTCCAATGGAACTCGTGCTTACTTGAACTTTTTCGTCTTTTTGCTGCTGTGAATACTATCAAACTTTTTAGCACCAGACAAAATATCTACGCCGTATGAAATTTCAATCTTCGTGCCTGCATTGAATACCCCTATACATTGCTTTTTGGATCTGCCAACACAATGAACATTTCCTGCCATGGGAATTCCTATTCTGTCACCTGTTCTAAATGTGTGTTGTCTAATTGCCTAACTCCTAATATTGTTCATAATTTTTCTACTATGGTTATGTTAAATAGACCTTCTTATGTTATATTACCTGTGGATTTACAAAATACCCCATGGTTTGACAATATTGCTTTACAAATTATTCAGGAAGTCAATGCTTTAATTCATTCTAAACATTTTGTTGCTACGCTTATTTTACATATTACTGCCCTGATTGCAATTGTTACTTCTCTTGCAGCATCATCTGTTGCCTTGGTACAGGAAACACATACAGCACATTTTGTTAATGATCTTACACAAAATGTAACTTTGGCACTTGCTTTGCAACATTCCATAGATAGAAAAATGGAACAAAAGCTTAATGCTCTTAGAAAAACTGTATTGGCACTGGGAGAGGAAGTACAGCAAATCAAAAAACTTCTCTCCACTCGTTGTCATGCACAATTTAAATTTATTTGTGTTACACCTAAACCTTATAATTCTTCTCTTGATTGGAATTTTGTTAAAAATCTGCTTGGTGTTTGGCGTGAAAGTGACTCTAGTCATGATATGTCATCTCTTCAGGCAGAAATCTCTGCGATGAGCCAGGCGCATTTGTCTGAACCAGCATTGTCTGATTTTGCTTCTACATTTTCTGATTCTCTGCGTTCTCTGGCTCCCTCAAATTGGCTGCATTTTTTAATTTCATTTGGAGTGATTACACTCATTGTTTTGGTTGGTTGCCTTTTAATGCCTGTGTTTTTAAAGCTACTTAACAAAAATCTGAAGATTCTTCGTCGTGATATGCATTTTGCAGCTTCAATTTAAAAAGAAAGGGGGAACTGTGGCGGCTCCTGAGAGCAATGTGACAATTGCCACAATCTCGCATTAATTGGGTGGCTGTGCTAGTGTGGCATAATAAGCCCCCTGCCCCTGTGCGCTGGACTGGACAGTCAATGACGGGTAAGATCAGGAAGTGAATTCTGACAACCTAAGACAGACGCAGTCCCCGAGGGGAATTTGGTTCCCACCTTTTCAGCCATGACGAATAACTGGAACAATTAGGCCTGGGCGTTGTTAAGGCACCACCAAAATATGTTGTTACTCATTGCCAGTAACAAGGATCATAGTAAAGGAATGCAGCCATGGAAACTGATTCTATTACTTAGTAAATAATATAGCCAAACAAAGGTATAAGAATAAATAATAGTATATGAAAAATATAATACTAAAATAATAATAACAATGTAATCATAATGCAAATGTGCTAGAGTGAACCTCCAGTATGGAGATTAGAGTAAGAAATGTTCTTGATTTGCACTTGATTTCTTGATAGATAATAAGCAAGATGTAATGATATATGACACAATATGCACTTATGCCTTGGTAAATGATTAACCAGACACTGTGCAAAACACAATGAAGTAATTACTGTAAAAATGTATAAAAAGAGAAGATTGCTTTCAATAAATTGCACTCAGATTTTCACTCTCCCTTGAGTGTGTCTGTGTGTCATTCTTTCTTGTCCCTCGCCCTAATTCCTTCAATCACCTTTTGCTCATTCACATTCAACCCTGAGATTGTCTCAATCTCCCGCCACTGCTGGGCTGGTCCGCGGCAATACACTAAAACTCTAATACTTAAAGCAGCATGGCACTGGGAAATAAACAAACACACAGACCTCTGGAATATAGAGGGCAGTCTGAGGAACCAAGCCATGAAGTCAGCTGTGGGGAGAGTGATGAAGGGGCAACTCAGCAAAACGTAACAGAGAGGTTGACGTATGACTCCGTTAGGAGACACATATTGTAAGTTTTCACATTGTATTCCTTGGCTGCTCTGGGAGGCCCAGTGAGGCCCCGGGGCCCTGTGCCTCGTGGACACTGTGGCTGGAGCCCCGCGGCACAGAGTTCACTGAGGTGTGCTCAGACGCACAGGGCTCCCCCCCGAACCCCAACAGGAGGCCCAGCAGGCAAACAGCACAGCCCCAGTATGGGGTGTTTTGCAGAGTGTGAAGCTCTATCTGAGCAAGTGCGGCCAGCCCGGCATCTCCCCCCAAGGGTGTCGGGGTGCATGGGAGTTCCCCTCACACCCCCGACTCAAGCCACCCCTGGACCTTTGTTGCCTCTCCCTGAGCAGCGTCACCCAGGCCACTGGGAACACTGACTGGGAGGCACCTCCTTGCCCCATTGAGTCTGTTTCTTTGGGGCTGTGCTGAGCGCCCCTTTTTTTCATGCCGTGGCATGGCCCGGACGTGGCTCAATGTATAGAAATAAAAACCTGTGTCTAAGTGACCAAAATATCATTTTCATTAAGTATTTTTAGGCAATATGGCTGTTCAGCACGATAAATCTATTCATGTAATAACATTTCTGGACTCTTAGGGACTTAGAGAATCATGTCTCATGAAAAGGTAATATATTGAACATAAACATAGTTTCTTTGCTGATTTTAAGAAAATAGCTAAAAATCATGAAATATTTTCATTAAATAAAAGAAGTATGATCCATCAACAAAATGAAACTGTAAATTATCAAATGGAGGAAGGTATTTGCAAATTATATATTTGATAAGAAATAATTTCCAAAAATATTAACAACTCATACACCCCGTAGCAAAGTCTCAACAATCAGGCAGACAATCTGAACAGACATGGCCACAGGCCCTTGAGAAAGTGCTTGACATCACTCATACCCAGGGAACACAGTCAAATCACAAGGCAACAACGGCCTGTCATCTGGGAGTCAGGGGACGTGGGGAGAAGGGAGCGCCTGGGCACTGCTGGTGAGGGTACAGATTAGTGCCCTCATGAGGAAAGCTGTGGAGGTTTCTTTTAAAAATTAAGAACATAAATGTTATATGACCCAGTAATTCCACTCTACAGATATACGCATATTGGAGAGTAAACAGACACAAACACCCATGTCATTGCAACAAACAAATGAAATAAATAGTAGAAAAATCCACAAAAAAAAATTGTGAACTTTTCTTTGAAAGATAAGATAGGCAAGCCCTTAGTGAGACCAGGGGGAAAAAGACAGGAGCTGAATAAAATAAAAAAAAAATAAAAGAGGGATTGCAACTGTTACCACACAGACAAAAAAGAGAATAATGGCTGATTGTGAACAATTACCTATCATGTAACCTGGCAGGAATGCCTGAGTACCTGAAGCATGTTTTGTGCCAACATTGAATAATGGAAAAATGGATCAGACAAGCCAATTAAGAGACCATGTGATTGAAGCACTAGTTAGAAAGTTCCCCAAGAGGAATGAAAACCAAGTGCAATTAAGCGAAACAGTTCTCAAAATGATGGAGGTTGCAGCAGAAAGCAGCCTTGGAGACACCGGGCTTTGCAAAGTGGTGGCAGGGGGGCAATTATCCACATTAGAGGTCTTCATTAAAAAGAGACTCTATCTTGAAACCCTTGGTTGCATCTCAAGATCTTTTACAAAATTCAAATGAGCAGCTTTATATTAAATTGGTATAATAATGGGTGGAGGTCCTCTCTTGAAAAACCGACTCCTTTAAAAATGAGTATTCAAGACCTTTCAAATCCTCTGCATCCCCTTCCCAAGGAAGCTCAGCTGCGCACCGGCTCTGCCCATGACACAGACTCCGCTGCCATCGTCCCACTTCCAATGATGAACTGAGAGACTGGGGTTGCACAGGGAGTGTGTGAAGCTTCTGATTTGAAAGCAAAGGGAAAAGTAACTTGATATTAACTGACAGAAGAAACCCAGTAGAAACAATGTGGTGCAGTGAACAGAAGAAAAAGGCTTAGAAAAGTGTATTCATATTCTTTGTTACTTTGAAGTGGGGAATTTAGCTTTTCCCTGTTGAGTTGCATGGGATCTTTATACATTATATTTTAATCATTTATCAAATATATGATTTGAGTTGTACGAGGTCCTTATTCATTATATATTGATCATTTATCAAATATATGGTTTGCAACCTTTTCCCCCACTCACTGGAATCCTTCACATTCTGCTGATGCTACTCCCTTTGCCCTGCAGAAACTTTGTACTTTCATGTAGCCTGGCATGTTTATTTTCTTTCTTGTGGATTGTGCTTATGGTAGCATTTTCCAAAGATCACTCCCAACACCAATGTAAAAAATGCTTTCCCGTGTTTCACTAGGATTGTTACAATTCCACCTCTTATGTTTAGTGTTTAATTCATTTGAGCTGACTTTTATGTACGGTTTGAGATAAGAGTCCAATTTTTTCTCTTGATTGTGGATATTGCGTTGTGCAACACCACACTGATGAAGACACGGGAGTCGTGGACCAGGCTGCACAAGGCAGGATGCTGCTGAGAGCAAGATCCTGGCTGTTTTTATTGGTAGAGTAATCACAGAGCATCTGCTATGTGCATAGGAGTACAAGGAGAGAAGGATGGGTGAAACTCAGGAATGTTATATAGGGCTTGGGGGACATGAGTCTGCTGACCATGTTATCACCTTTATGACCAAGTGTTGTCATCAAAACTAGACCCCGGGCCCCCTGGGCATGGTCCTAATCTTATCAACTGATCAGCTTCTGGGGCCCCTTGTCATGCATCGGTCCTTGCCCCCCCCCCAGGTTTTCCCTGTCATACCTCATGATGCATGATTTGGGGGTAAGTTTATGGATCTGTCTTCAGCCCCCTGGGTGTTCTCGGTCATACCTCTTGATGCACACCCTTCCCAGAGTGATCAAGCTTTCTGCTCTTGATTGATAGGAAAGGCACCTTGTAAGGCTTGGCTCATATGACTATGACTGGACAGTGCTGACCTTTGTATAGGGCTGCATCATTATTAGTATTAAGAAGAGCAGAGGGGATGTCTTGTACTGGGAGGTAACAGATGAGGAGTCAGAAATGATGTTAAGTGACTGTGAAGGAAATTAAGAAAGATTCAAAATAGCAGCTGCTAGTTCAGCATGTGGGGCCGAAGGATAAGGCACAATGCAGGAAGTTGGCTCCGGGGCAGCAGCCTGGGCGCCAGACCAAGACTCAGCAGCCTGGGGTGGAGGCGCCGTCCACGAGGGTCGAGAGAGCCTGGGGATGGGAGAACTGACCATGACATTGAAGGAATGACAAGAGAGAAGCTGTGGGGATTGAACGTGTTAATTGGGTGGGGTAGAAGAGAAGAATGATCCAACATAATCCTGGACAACAATCTGAAATTTCTGTGACTGAGCGATGAGCCATTTTGTGTCCTGCTCGCAGAGGCCCGTGTTAATAGAGCCGGGATCACAGCTGGATTAGGACTGACAACGAAAACGGCCTTTTTGTAATAAGGGACATCTTTGAGAAAAATAAGTAGATAAGTGATTTTTTGGCTGGGAGGGAATGAAAAGCCATTCAATAATGTGAAAAGGTGAGGTCACAGTTTTTCTACTTATTGAAGAGACTGTTTGTAATTTCCCATGTGTATCTCACTGGAAGGCAAATAAGGCAAGAAAAAAAAATAAAGGGAATCCAACATCAGAAAAGAAAAGAAGAATTAAAATTGTGTCTCTTTGGAGACAGAATAGCCTTCTATAAGCAGCACAAGAAACCCACTCCAAAGACAATCAGAACTGACAAACTCAGGAAGGTTACGGGATACAAAACCAACTGACAAAAACTAGTTATGTTTCTGTACTAATGATTCAAAAAGAAAGAAACTATTCCATTTAGACAAACCTCAAAAATAATACATGTTGAGGGAGATGTTGAACCAAAGGGGTGGAAATCCGCATGCTAAAAACTATAGACACCAACAAATAAAATTGATGAAGATACACTACTTGGAAAGAGACCCCAACTTTATGAATCAGAAGGAGAAAGTGTCAAAAGGCCAGGAGCCAGCTACCAATTCAAGGCACACCCTGTGAGAATTCTGGCAGCCCTTTCACAGATGCAGAATAAATAATTTGAAAACGTCACAGAAACACAACCCTGGGCCACTCAAGGCAACCCTGAGAAAGGTCGAGCTGGAGGCACCCCCTTCTCATCTTCAAATCCAAAGCTGATGCCATCCGGGAGGCAGGATGGGTCACACATCACCGGCCATGCCCTCCTGCTGGGCCACCTCCGAGTCTCCCACCATTCTCTCCCACCCCCTGGTCTTGGCCTCTTGTGACCTCACAACAACATTTCGGACACAGGACACTGTATGTTTTGCGAGGTGGTGCCACGGGAGGGTCTGGCCTCAACCTGGGATGAATGAAGCATTGGAAACGGGGCCCACTGCAGACCTGCCCGCAGGAAAGAGCACAGCGGCGACAGGAAGCTGGGAGGGCCCTGCACATCACCCACCCACTTGCTGAGATTTCCTGCAGGCGCCTGCCGCTGAGCAGCCCACGGGTGCAAGGGCACCGTCCCGAGGAGCAGGTCACATGGTCACAGAGGGCCAGGAAAGTCTCCAGGGCAGGAGGGAGCAGCAGGAGGGTGAAGTAGCCAAGCACTGCAGGCCCTTTGTCTGTCTGTCTGTCTGTCTGTCTGGGTGTCAGAGAAGCCAGCATTTGAAAGTCAAGAGTTTTCAGTGAATCAAGCACATCCCTGCCCTGGCACGTCTTAGGGCCCCACACACGTCACTCTCAGCACCCTCTCAGGGTGCGATGCTCTGTGGGTTTAGACAACCCCACATGGCCAGAGTCGGGATCCTAATATTACAAGAGCCAACGGAGCTCTCTGCTCCCCGTTTCTCCCCGCCACCCCACCCACTCCAGCCTTTTGACTGTCTTGGTAGTTTTGCTGTTACAGAATGTCGCAGAGTGGGAAGAGCTGGACACGTGACATTACTGGCCTCTGAGCCTCCCCAGCTCCACCGCCCACGCTGCTGACAGCATGTCCTCTCCAGGCCCGATTGGCCCCATGGTCTGCCAGGCCTCAGGCCTGTCCTCTGGGACCTGGGCCTTTGCGTACAGGCTTGCTCCAAGGAGATGCCTTTGCCTCCCCTGCCCACCGCAGCGGGGTTCTCCTGCCCAGACATGAACACCCTCCCCGCATGGGCTCAGAGTCCTGCTGCTGGTTCTTTGTTTTCCCATGTAAATCAGTCTTCGGTTGCATTTTAACTCATATAGAGTCACTAGTTTTGCACTCAGACAACTTCTCATTCCACGTGGATTAAAACATTCCGGAATAGTCTCTGCTAAATAAATCCTTTCCCAAACTAAATGAGCACATGTGACAAGAGGACCCAAGATTTTACAAATTCATTAATATTCAGCTGTGGCCTTAATGCACCGTGCACGCGTGCTCAGTCTCAGGAGATGTTCTGAGGTCACAGGGGCTCCGGCGTCACTGAGGTTCTGGGGTCAGTGGGGTCCAGGGGTCACGGGGTTCAGGGGTCATTGGGGTGCAGGGGTCACTGGGGTTGTGATGTCACTGGGGCTCAGGTGCCACTGGGGTTCCGGGGTCACTGGGTTTCTGGGGTCTTTGGATTGCAGAAATCACTGGGGTTCAGAGGTTGGGGCTGCTGTGGTCACTACCGCTCATGGCTCACTGGGGTTCAGGACCCACCCCTGACAAGGTTCTTTCTTCCTGGCTCTCAGGGACCATGCAGGACACCGTGCTGACCCTAGAGACACTGGAGCCACCGGGACCTCAGAAACTCTCCAGAGAGTGAACACGTGTGCATTGTGCATTAAGGCCACAGCTGAATATTAATGAATTTTTTTAAATCTCACGACACAACCCTTGCGGCCTGTCCCCACCCAGGCCAACAAGTATCTCCAATGTATGGACAACTCCTGGGCATGTCCCCCGGCGGGAACCACAAATAAGCCCCGTCCAGATGCACGCAGGCCCGATGCGACACCAGCCCAGAGACAGCCCAGCAACGGCCACCCTGGGCGCATGCAGGCTGCGCTGGCCAAGGGGAGACACACCCACTGGACACATCTTGGCTCCAGTGTGGGTGGGGCTGAGGTGGCAGTTCGGGGGTGACACAGGGATTTCTAACATGACAGGAGCATTCCAGGTCCCGAGGTGCCAGCTCCAGCCTGCTATCCTCCAGTTCTTCTGCCCTTCCTGTTTCTCCCACTGTTCCTCCCCGTGCTCCTTCCTCCTGTCTGTTTATCCCTCCTCCTGCCCCCTCACCTGCCAGGCCCCAGGAGGGCGCACAGGGGGTGGCGGTGACTTGGTGGCTTTCCAGCTCCCTGTGGACGGGGCTCACCTGGGGCTCTGAGGGGGCCAAACCGGGTCCCTGCTGCGGTCAGGGGAGGTGATGGGGCCTGATGGGGGGGACCAGGTCCTGCTCACGGTGTCCCCTAGGACGCCCTGATGGTGCTGCTGACTCGGGAGGCTCATTACTGGGGACGCCGCCAAAAAGTCCATGGGGACAAGGGACACCTGGGCCCCTCAGGCGAGGTCCCTGAAGAAGGGGAGCCGGGGACAGTGTCAGGGTCTGAGGGGGCAGCAGGGGATGGAGATAATGAGCCCTGGAGCCCATCTGTGGAGTCAGTGAGCCAGAGGCCCAGACCCTTGACGTCAGAGGCCAGCGCCATGGAGGGCAGCGAGTGACCAGGCCATCAAGAGAGGTTTGTGTTTCCTCCAATCTCTGTGAGGGCGAGTTTCGTGGGAAGCCACTGCTGGGCCCGCGGGCGCGTCCCTGCAGACTGGACGTGTGGGTCAAATAAGGTGGAGAAGATCCCGGCTCAACTCCAGAGCGGACTCCTCTCTGCACAGACATGCATGAGTCTGAGGGGGACAGAGGAGCCGGGAGGGACCCGGGGTGGATGAGCCCATCCTGCAGAGGGACGTGTGGGTGTAACCCAGGAGGAGACTATGCGGGAAACATGTTCTCTGTGTCCTCAGATGTGGGGAGTCAGGGGCAGGAAGATGAGGGGATGAGGGGATGCAACAGGTGGCAACAGTGAGGCCACAGGGGCAGGAATCTGACAGAGGAGGCATCAGGACATGCTGCATGAGGACGCTGAGCCCAGATCATTCAGCTCCAGGACAGTGTCGGGTCCTGGGGAGCAGGAAAACAGGGAGCAGTACACCCCATCTCCCTGCACACCTGTCCCTGTGGGGCCTCCCCAGCCAGGGCTGTGCTGGAGGAGCAAGGACAGGCTCTCCAGGGTGGGTAGGGGCTGAGCATGGTCACGTTTCCTCTGGGGCTGTGCCCTGGACAACCTCTGGGAGGTGTGCTTGGTAGAGACGCTAGGGCCTGGGCAGGAGGTGGGAAAGCAAGATTGGGGCAGTGGGGAGGGGCTGTCAATCAGGCTATGAGATCAACCAGAGCATAATCCCATGATCAGCCTCTCCACTCTACACCCTGAGAGTGACTGCTAGGACATGCTTGTGACTGTCCTTGTAGGTGTCATCTAGACTCAGACTGTAAGGTTTCACATATGTTGTATTCTGCTCAATATTTTTAGGCAGGGGCCTCCCCAGTGGCGCAATGGTTGAGCGCTGGGTTGCGAAGTTGCCCGCGGCCTTTGTGTCACCAGTTTGATCCCCGGCTGCTACCCGGCCACTGGAGGAAGGTCCCACATGGTGCGCAGAACTCTCCTGCCGCCTGCTGCTCCCCTCAGCACTGTACTTCGGTCCTTCTGCATGCTCTGCTCCCCGCTCTGGCTCTGGTGAATTCTCTCACCCTCCCGCACTTCTGACTGTACCCAGTGCATGTATAAACAAACAGATAAATAAATGAATAAATAATACATACCTCCTTAAAAAAAAAAAAGAGACTCAATGTGAGAATGTAATTTAAAAAAAAAAATATTTTTATGCAGATGATGGCTCCAGGAGTGACCAATCTCATGGCTGTGACAGAATTCGTCCTCCTGGATTTCCCCACCCAGGGGACCATGGGCTTTTTGCACCCTCTGCTCTTCTCCCTGGTCTACCTGTGCGCCCTGCTGGGGAACAGGCTCATTGTCCTCATCACCACCCTGGACCGGCACCTCCACACCCTCATGTACTTCTTCCTGAGGTGTCTGTCCCTCACGGAACTCTGCCTCATCTCAGCCATGGTCCCCAAGTCCATTGCCAACTCTCTGAGGCACAGCAGCTCCATATCCTTCCCAGACTGTGTCTTCCAGGTCTTTGTGCTGATTATTTCAGGAGGTTCAGAGCTTCACCTGCTCATGGTGATGAGCCTTGACGGCTATGCTGCCATCTGCCACCCCTGCACTATGACGTCCTCATGAGCAGGGACAGGTGTGTGCAGCTGACAGCTGTGTCCTGGCTGTGTGGGGGTGTCATCTCTTTGATGCTCACAGCTGGAACCTTCTGCTTGTCCTACTGCAGGTCCAACATGTTCCACCAGTTCTTCTGTAACGACCCCAGTTATTGGCTATTTAATGCTCAGGAAATTTAATGAATGAACTTGTCCCCATGCTCATTGATATGGTGTTAATAACCTGCTGTTTCATTTTCCTTGTATTTTCCTATGTCGACATCTTCTCTGCTGTCAGGAAGATCCCATCCACAGAAGGGAAGGCCAAGGCCTACTCCACCTGCCTTCCCCACCTGCTGGTTGTGGTGCTGTTTATCTCCACTGCATTCTTTGTTTATCTGAAGCCGACCTCAAAGACCCCATCACTGTCTGACCTGGTCATTTCTATGTTCTACAGGGTGGTGCCCCCTCCTTTAATCCCATCATATACAGTCTGAGGAACCAAGCCACGAAGTCGGCTGTGGGGAGACTGATCAAGAGTTCATTCCCCATCAAATGAGATATCACATTGTACAATTATACTCGTCATTTATACAGATTCTCCCTCTAACTTCGATACATTATCATTACAATGCAATGACTCCTGTCATTAGGTTTTAATCCTTTGGCAGAAATTTATTCTCAAATTCTTCCATAAGCTGTAGTTTCCAAAAAATATTGCAATCCTTTGCCAAATCCCTCCCTGTGTGATGTTTATAAACTGAATCCAGCTCAGGACTAAAAACATGTACATGCTGTAGAAAGAATGTTCTAGAACTCACACATCACCAGCATTTACATGAAATGAAACAATGGTAAAGGGGCATCTCTCCTGGGAAGCACCTGGGGAAGGGACACCAGTCCTGGTCATCAGTTCCCTCAGTCTGTGTGTGTGTCCACTGAGGGTCCTGCCCTTTTGGAGTGGGAGATAACTGAGTGGGGGTCCCCAACCCTCACCATTCCTAATGGGGCGTCTTCCTCTAAGAGACAGTCACACTTCTGTTCAAAAGAAAAAGAAACTGCACTTGAAGAAAGGATGGACGGAGGAAGAGATGTGAGTCCCTTCCTCTCCCTCCCTCGCCTCCTGGTGTGTCCAGTCTCTGATTGCTCCCCACTCACGGGTGACCACTCACTGTGTCTTGGACCTGTGCTGCCCCTAGAATTACTGATGTAGAGCAGGTTTTATGGTTAAAGTCTGGATAAGACACAAAACCATAAAACACCAGAAAGAACACAGGACAGCCCTACTGGACACCCCTCCCCCACAGGTGGACTTGGGGACACAAGGCCAAGGACAGAGAAACCGGCAAAAGCAAGTGGCCCCACCACACTAGCGGGCTTCCGTGCCTCAGAAGACACCATCGCAAAACAGACACCTGCGCAGGGGGAAGCTGTGTGCACATCACATGCCTGGCAAGGGCGAGCGTCCAAAGTACACAAAGCCTCACAAATGCAACAACAGGAAGGACACCCCAACCCAACACGGCCTCAGGCCCCCAGAGACACTTTCCTCACAGGTCAGGAGGCTGCGGCCTCTCACACGTACTACTGAGGTTGAAACAGCCCCGCTCCTGAGCCGGTGACCAAGTCACAGATGCTGGTTTGCGCTGCATAAAATCTCTTGCATTCCTGATGCTTCTTTTGATTTTATCATTGGATAGAATCTGAGTGTCCTGAATTAATCACGTCACGTCATTCCCTATGGCGTCTGACTGTGTCAAACTGATCTTTTCCATCCCTCCCGCTCGCTGTCCCCTGTCTCCCCCCAGGGCCTCCGGGACAACAGATCACCTGAGTCTGTTTTCTGACACTCACACGTGGGTGCCGGGGCTGGACACTGCACAACCAGGAGTGAGGGAAGGACGGACATTCTCTTCACTGGCTGAGAAGTTTCAGATAGAAAAGTTTTAGTGAGGAAACGGGATCCCCGTGATTCCCATCAGAAGCACCCCAGCTCCTCCAGCGCCCCATGATCTGAGCCTCTAAAGGACACCCTGCCTGAGGCGATGATCCCACCTGCCCCTGGCACCCACGAGAAGCAGGACAAAGGGGGTGTCATCTCCCGGGGGTCTTGGGGGTCCAGAGCATCAGGGGTCACACTGACCACAGGCTGGATCCCCCAAGGACGGGGCATGGGTCATCCTCGAGGCCAAGGGGGGCAGACACGGGTCCACACTGTGTGTCCCCCTAAACACGCCCGCGGGGATCCCCGGAGTTGGGAAAAGCGCCAGGCACCCTCCCCTCTGCAGCCACAGTCAATCCCCGCTGGGCAACGCTTGTCCCTCACCCAGGCCTCAGCCAGCTACAGGCTCCGAGCGGATGCCCCTGACCCCACCACGCCTGCCCGTGGGGCCGCATCCGCCTTGCAGAGCCCTTAGGGCACAAATATTCACATTTCAGTCAAAGGTGAACATGCATCAGGGAGGTTCAGGGACTTGTACTGTGTGTCCTCCCACCCCGCTGGCCCAGCCAGGACCGCACATGAAGGGGTCACTCCTGTCAGAGGAGGACATGGACTTTGGTCTCTCCTTGTCCCTCCACGCCCGGCCTCATGGTCCATGCAGCTACCCCAGGGTGGCCAGCTCTGAACTGACCACTGTCCAGTTGGCGACAACGCCAGAGAGAGATTCCCGCAGGTTACTCATCTGGAGGAGGCTCCTTGTCCCCTGCATCATGCCTCAGCGCCTCTGAGCCCTGTCTCCCTCCACATGGCTGCCCACGGGTCCCCTGGCTGCTGGCCCAGGCTTGGGAAGCCGAGGCAGACACGGACCCCGCCTGCCCTCCCAGCCGCTTGCACCCTCGGCCCCCCAAGGGACCCCAGCCCGGCTTTGTCCACCCCACACCCCAGGCAGGATTCTCCACATGAAGGCGACCTCCACGCGACGTCAGCTGCAAGTCAGACTCTCAGACACTGGAGGGGCCGGCGGAGGCGTCAGGACAGGGATCTTGTTGCGGCTCCAACAACTCACACTTCAGGGATCCAGCTTCTGCCCCATCTCATCCAGGTCTGGGCTGTCTGCTTGTTGTCCTGCTCAGCCTGTCCCCCACTCTGCCCTCCCACCCCCATCAGTGCCTCCCCCCACTTGCCAGGCCCGGGAGGGCGCACGAGGGTGGCAGCAAATATTCCTGCTCCATGTGTACGGGGCTCGTCCTAGCTCTGACGACAGGAGCCCCCAGTCCCCGCAGGGGTCAGGGGAGGTGCTGGGCCTGTGGAGGAATCACGGTCCTGGCCACACAGGGGTAAAAACTAAGGACATGTCCTCTGACACACTCAGGGCACTAATGATCACTGGGATGTGCCACAGAACAACACAGTTAAGACAGTGACCTGAAAAAAAGCACTTGTCCCCCGGGAGGAAGGTCCCTGAGGGCTGGAATCTGACTGTGTCTAACACGCGGACACCAGCTCCAGAAATCAAATAGCCCAGCCCTGAGGCCCTGCTCTGTCCATGAGGCGGCGCAGGACTGGGTGGAACAACCGGTGAGTGCTCAGAGTCTCCCCACGAGCCCCGACCATGGAGTGAGAGGCCTGGACGCCCTCTGCCCTGCCATGGGTACAACCTCAGGAGAGAGATTCGACACGACAGTAGGATCGTTCCCCCCAGACAGCAGGTATCTGCCCCCAGTCGTTTGCAGGGGAGAATCCACTCACACTTGAAATATTTTAGATGTCAACCTTCATTTTTAGACTTGAGAAAGCTCTGTCGTTAAACCACACATTTTTAAAATAATACAAGCTAATGAATTCTAAATGAGCACAAGTCACTAAATGTCCCATTGCCATATCAGCCTGGGGAGAGACTCAATGACAGAAAAAAAAAAAATATATATATATATATATATTTTAAGATGATCAAAGATATTGACTTTTAATACATTGATCACATTAGAAGATTTTGATTTATGGGAAATGTGACGGTTTTTGCTTCATACCTGGATTTTAGCATTCAGGACACTGAGTATGTTTTTGTACTGAACAAAATCACAATAATTAATGAGATTAGATTGTAGCAAAGAAAGTCCAGAGGAGGCGCAGCAGACCCCTCCTGTCTCCCGGCTGCTCCCCGCAGCAGTGTGTTTCAGTCCTTCTGCCTGTTCTGCTCCCTGCTCTGTCTCTGGGGAATCCTCTCACCCCTGCACCTCTGGCCTGTACCCGGGTTCTTGTATAAATAAAAATTTAAAAAAATGAAAATTCAGAGGAAATTAAAATTACATATTGTTAAATTCAGAATGTTATGCCTTTTTGTCCTAATTTGTATGACAGAGAGGACTCAAGTAGAAAATCAGTAACTCTAACAGCAACATGTTGACCACTTCATGGCCCTGACACGAACGTGAGGCTGGCAGGGACGTGTGACTATTTATGGACGTGAACTTGGGATTTTGCCAACTCCCTCACTCAGGGATTGTTAGCGACTTTGTAAAACAAAGTCACAGTATTTGAACAGGGTCAGGAGGAGATGTCAAAAATTACTTCATCATTTTAAATTTGTATACAAAACACTAAACAGATGTCAAAATTCTTGACCAACATGTATCCTGATTTATTTCCTTATTTTCATTAAATGGTTTGGCATTATTCCCAAAAATGTGTTGTGATTATTTTATGTTACTCCATGCTTCCAAAATTCCTGCTTTAAGTGGAATGGGACGAGGAGCAGAGACGGCAGGGCTGCCCTGATTCCAGGCATCCCCACTCACCCATGGGCCTGGGGGAATAACAAACCCGCACCCAGGGGACTTGGGCCCTGGGACCAGCAGGGATAGCCACACGCACAGACTGTCCGGCTCAGCTCTGGAGTGGCGTCCTCCCTGTGGGGCCTCCCCAGACCAGGGCTGTTCTGGAGGAGCAGGGACAGGCTTTCCAGGGTGGGGAGAGGCTGGACAAGGTCACGTGTCCTCTGGGCCTGTGTCCTGGACAACCTCTGGGAGGTGTGCTGGGTGTCGACTCGGGTCTGGGCAAGAGGGGGAGCCGCGGGCCTGGGAATGACTGGGCACTGGTGGTCTGTCATTTCAGTTTACCGAGCGATCTGATATTCAGGTTTTATCATGGTCATTTAAAAATTCATTTCATCACAAATTTATAGACACATGTTGGGACAATACATCAATAGCACATTCACATGAGTAAAAATATAAATTTGTTCAGATAACGATAAAACATAGATTGTGCGACAATTATATGTTGATAACCCATTTTGTGTTCAACATTGGATGATATGACAATGTTTTCTTCCTCTTTTTTTGGTACAGATGAATGCTCCAGGGGTGACCAATCTCACGGCTATGACAGAATTCGTCTTCCTGGGGTTCCCCACCCAGGGGACAATGGGCTTCCTGCACCCGCTGCTCTTCTCCCTGGTCTACCTGTGTGCCCTGCTGGGGAACGGGCTCATTGTCCTCATCACCACCCTGGACCGGCACCTCCACACCTCCATGTACTTCTTCCTGAGGAGTCTGTCCTTCTTGGACCTCTGCCTCATCTCAGCCACGGTTCCCAAGTCCATTGCCAACTCTCTGAGGCACAGCAGCTCCATCTCCTTCCTGGGCTGTATCATCCAGGTCTTTATGCTGGATTTGTCAGGAGGTTCAGAACTGACCCTGCTCACGGTATGAGCCTTGACCGCTATGCTGCCATCTGCCACCCCCTGCACTATGGTGTCTTCATGATCTGGGACAGGTGTGTGCAGCTGACAGCTGTGTCCTGGCTGGGTGGGGGTCTCTATGTTGTGATGCACACAGCTGGAACCTTCTCCTTGTCCTACTGGGGGTCCAACGTGGTCCACCAGTTCTTCTGTGATGTCCCCCAGATATTGACTATTTCCGGCTCAGGAAATCTAATGAGCAAACGTCCCCATTCCCATTAGTGTGGTCTGGGGTATCTGCTGTTTCGTTTTCATCATCATTTCCTATATCCACATCTTCTCTGCTCTCAGGAAGATCCCATCCACAGAAGGGAAGGCCAAAGTCTACTCCACCTGCCTTCCGCACCAGCTAGTTGTGCTGCTGTTTGTCTCCACTGCATTCTTTGATTATCTGAAGCCAACCTCAGAGACACCATCCACGTCTGACCTGGACATTTCTATGTTCTACACGGTGGTGACCCCCACCTTTAATCCCGTCATATACAGTCTGAGGAACCAAGCCATGAAATCGGCTGCGGGGAGACTGATGAAGGGCCAGTACACCAGCATGTGATATCACTGTTTTCCTAAATTAATTATGCAACCTAAATTTATGACCCAAGCAGTTATTTAGATTTCCCTCTAACTAATTCCAGTCACCATTTCAAAGTAAAATAACACTTTCATTAAATATTTTGTTTGACAAATTTTAACATTGTTCTATTCTTCCAATATCTATTTCCTAAAGTAAGGCAGCCATTTCCAAAACACCCATCCATGTGACATACATATGGCTGGTATGTGAAAGCATGTTCTAGAACTCACACATCCCCAACATTTTCATGAAATCCAGCAGTGGTAAGGCATCTGTACCCGGAAGCACACAGTCACGGGACCCCAGTCCTGGGGCTCAGTTCCCACAGCCTGTGTGTGTCTCCCCTGTGGCCCGTCCCTGTGTAGGGAGGGAGACAGCTGTTGGGCCCCATCCCCGCGATTCCTGATGGGGCAATTTCCTCTGAGAGACATTGATGTTTCTGCTGAAAGGTCAAGTAGAAATTACACTTGACATGAATCTCCTGGAGAAGGAGGGAAGTTTCCGAAAGAATCTTAATCTGTGATTGAACCTATCCTTGATGTTCATTTATACGGCATCTGACCTGATTACATCACCTCGAGAGTGTGTTTTTTTTTTTTTTTAATGTGAGTTATTTTTGAAGAACTATGATTCGTATATTAAGTTTTATAATTTTTAAGACACTTGTTGCTCTTGTGTTTATTTTTAGGGGTTCCCATTGAGGGGTTCACAAGGTTGGTTATTGATGTCTTGTACCAGGTCTTCTTCCCCAATTTCTGGTACGTCGGGGATTATGTCACTTTCTACATCATGTAAACTGAAGCACAACAATATTTGTAAACTTTATTCTCAGGCAGCTTCTGTGCTGTAAACGCTGGGGCCTCTCGGCTGCTCACCCACTCTGAGAACATGAGCTGGGGGGAGGCTCCTCCCTCACGCGTCCTCTCTGCAGCAGGACAAGGTGTCTCCAAACACGCCTGATGGATCACAACAGACTCAGTCAAACAATATTTCTCTTATAAAATGCAAGTTAATGACCAGACCGAGTCCACTGAGATTTCAGAATAAAATCTGTGTGGGGAAGTCCCCCAACTCACTCATCTTTCCATGAAAGACCCTGATGGAAGGTGTCTCCCCCCTGGGCCTCCATCACTCTCAGGCCATGGCCTATACACACTTTCTGTCTTGGCTTTGAGCGAGGCCTCTAGATTCTGATGAGACGAGGATTTGACCTTCTGAGTGGGGTGACGTGGGGTCATGGTAACAATTGCCATTTGTCATGTCTTTGCTGTCTGTTTTGGGGTTCCATTTATGCCTCTCTGTGTGTTTGGTGCCCACATCACACTCCACGGAACACCCACGTGAACACCCTCCTGCCTCCACAATTCAAAGACAGGGAACCCCAAGGGTAATAAACAAGTGGTCCCTGCCGGGGACCAGCCTCCGGCAAAACGTATATATTTAAAAATATAGTTATTTTACCAATATGTGTGAAGATACTGAGGTTTAGAATTAGGCTCAAAAATGTCTGTATTATCACTTTATAATTTACCATGTAGTTTTAACAAGAAACTTAACCTTTTACAGTTTCAATAAATAAATTTGAAAGCTTTTGTTCAACCAATAAGTATTTTGTATAGCGTGTTAACAAGTCAAAAGTAACTCAACAGTTTTTGCCTAAGACAATTTAGACTTTAAAATCAGAGAAACACAGGGAAATGGAACTATTTTTGTAGAATGAACCAAAATAATTTTTTTAAAGATTTATTTATTTATTTATTTATACATACATACGTACAAGCACTGGGTACGGTCAGAAGAGCAGGAGGGTGAGAGAATTCACCAGAGCCAGAGCTGGGAGCAGAGCAGGCAGAGGGACCGAAGGACACTGCTGGGGGGAGCAGCGGGCGGCAGGAGAGGTCTGCGCACCATGTGGGACCCTCCTCCGGTGGCCGGGGAGCAGCCGGGGATCGAACTGGTGCTGCAGAGGCTGCGGGCAGCTTCGCAACCCAGCGCTCAACTGCTGCGCCACCGGGGAGGCCCCAAAATAATTTTTTAAGGTGGACAATAGCAAAGTTCAGTCCCCCACAGCAGGAAGGCAGTAGAGACCTGCCAGAGATCCCAACACTGGAGAAAAAGTCCAGGCAGCTGCTTGTTGAGATCAAGGGCAGCCCCCACCAGCCCACCACAGTGGGTTTATACTATTTTAATAAAAAACTTTTAGTCATATTATAGTCATATAATCTTACATAGTCATATTTAAGCATCTATCACTTTACCAATTGTGAATGAACTTTGAATACTATTATTTAAAAATGCCTTATTTATTTATTTATTTTAAAAGAAACAAATGGCAATACTCCACCAGGGGGAACCTAGCCTCCTCCCCAAATAATTAACAGGAAAAGATTGGAGCATTTTTTTTTTCATTTAAGATTATGACACATTATCTCTTACTTGTTTTTGAGTTTTTATTTTTATCTCAACAATGTTAGCCATGTCGGGGCTGGAAATTTGGGCTGGATTTTGGAATGGTCTCATAATTGGGAGACGATGCCTTTGCAAAGAGGTCACTATTGGCTCTAGAATCAACTTTTGGCTTTTGAAAAACAATTTTACTATCCCAAGAATCCTGATCACTTTCTCTAATACTGTTTTGTTAATACGGGGCTGTCAGCTGAGTCCTCTTTGATGTCCTTTAGGCATGCAGACAGCCATAATTCTCTTTTGTCTTTTGGAAATCAAGAACAACACATCACAACAAAATTTAGGAAACTAGCCAATTGCGCATGAGAGGTCTTAAGGCCTCTCTTAACAAGTATACTTATATCAATAAAGAGTCCTCTTTCCTTAGACTGAATATGGCCCAATGCTTCTCAAAGATAAGACACTCACTCGCCTTATTACTGTTCTGACTTACTGCTCCCCTCAAACCTGCTTTCTCTACAGGCGGGTATGCGCCCTACCCTATGGAGCAGATCCTAGCCGTCCCCGCACGGGAAAGAAATCTTACCTTTCAAGTCCCTGTTCGGGCGCCACTTGCCGGGGACCAGCCTCCGGCAAAACGTCCTGTCAGGGGTTCCTGAAAGGATGAGACGGCGTCGGCGAAAACGAAAGAACTGAAACTTAAGGGCTGAGGGGGAGGGAAATGAGGTAGAATGAGGAGACACTGACACTTGGTGAGGTGCTAGTATCTTCTGCCGAGAGACTCAGCAGGTCTTTTTTTATTCATTATTAGTAATAATAATAAGGAAATACATTATCATGTGTAAAGCAAAAACAATTAGTATATTATGTTTCCCATAGACTACTGGCCCCTACAGGTCTCAGCTAGACAGCAGCTTTCAAGGTTAACAGATAATAAACCAAACCTAACATTAAAGCTACTTATTTTTTCATTCAGACAATTATTTAAAACAGTGAATAACCGCCAGTGCATCCCTATCAGCTAAAGCCTAAGCATCAAAGGACTATTCTATTCACATGACCTTCAGCCGGAGACCAGCTGCTGCTTAGTTATCAGAACTTTTTCTGCCTATAAACTTCTTAACACAGTTAACTTCATTTAAAAACTTTCCTAAGAAACTTCTAAATAAAAAGGAAACTTCTAAAAATCAAAACAAAGATATACTATAATTGTTATGCTGGATTGCTTGTCAGATATATACAATAAATTGTCTCCCATTGTTAATTGGGCTGAATTGTGTAGTAACTAATTTCTAAACAGGTAATTTTCTGTGCCAATTGCTTGCAGTCCTCTGATACATATAATTTATAGCCCAATGTACCTTTCTGATAAATTTTTCTCTCTCTATGACCAAGAACAAAAAGCAAAGGGATGCCAGATCTTCAGCCCCACGGTGTGAGGCCCTTTTTCTTTGCTGCTTGTCAGTATCCTATCTGGCTGGAGCAACAAGGCCTCCTGCAGCAGGTCCCCCACACTAGAGCACTCCTGGGCATCAGAAACTGCTGTGAGCACAGGCCCTGCATGGGGAGAAGCCATGTGCACCCCACACTTCTGACAAGGGCGAGTGTCCATCCACACAAGTGTCACTCTCCATTATATCACCTTCCCCTCAGTGTGTGCTGGACAACAGGGTCCTCACAGTGGACAGACTTGAGTCTGAGTCCAGAGAGATTAAATGTGGGGAATGTGCTCCTGGGCTGAGAAGCTTTTCTCAGCTGGGGTGAGCAGGAAGGTCTAACCATTCTCTTCATGGGCTGAGGAGTTTCAACAAGAAGAGTTTAAGTGAGGACACAGGATCCCCACAACCCACGTGAGCAGCACCCCAGCCCCTCCAGCTCCCCATGACCTTCTCCCTGAGGCCTAAAGCACATCCAGCCCAGCGCTGACCCCGCCTGCCCCTTCCATGCAGGCAGAGCAGGAGGAAGTGGGTGTCGACTCCCAGGTGGTCTCGGCCAGGCCCAGGATCTGAGCACACACCCTATGACCCACCCCCGCCCTATGCTGTCCTCGGGGCCATGTCCACCTCGCAGAGCCGTTTGGGCACAAATACCCACATTTCAGTCAAATGCAAACACGCATCGGGGACATTCCAGGACTTGTCCTGTGTGTCCACCCGTCCATGGGCCAAGCCGGGACTGCTCATGAAGGGGTCACTCCCGCCAGGGGAGGAAACGGACTTTGGTCATTTGTGTCCCTCCTACATGGGCCTCACAGTCCATGCAGCTACCCTGGCGACCAGCTCTGCTCTGACCACTCTCTGGTTGGCTCCCATCCAGGGAGTGACCTACCACAAGCCAATGGTCTGGAGAAGGCTCCTCACATACCGTGTTTCTCAGCTCCCCTGAGCCCTGTCCTCCCCTCCATGGCTGGTTGTGGATACCCCTCAGCTGCTGGCCTGGGCTCAGGCAGCTGAGGTGGCGGCTTGGGCAGCGCAAGCAGACCCGGACCCCTGGCTCCCTGCCTCCCATCCCCTCAGTCCCCCAGGGGACCCCAGCCCAGCCGTGTCCACCCCACACACACTGGGCCTGCAATGTCCACGTGAATGCAACGTCCATGCAAGGTCAGCAGCAAGTCAGACTCTTAGGCACTAGAGGGGCCACAGGAGCATCCTGACAGGGATCTTGTTGCTGAGAAACAACTCATGCTTCGGGAATCCACCTTCTGCACCGTCTCGTCCTGGTCCGGGCTGTCTGCTCGTTGTCCTGCTTGCCCTGTCCCCCACTCTGCCCCTCCCACAGCTGCCAATGCCTCTCCCCACCTGCCAGGCCCAGGAGGGTGCTCGGGGGTGGCGGCGACTTTCCTGCTCCCTGTGGACTGGGCTCGTACTGGCTATGACAACAGGAGCCCCCTGTCCCTGCAGCGGTCAGGGGTTTGATGGGGCTGAGTGGGGAAAGGTCCTGTCCTGGGGTAAAAATTAAGGAAATAGCCTCTGACACACTCAGGGCACTAATGATCACTGGGTTGTGCCACAGGATGATGCAATTAAGACATTGACATGAACAAGGGTGCTTTTCCCTCTGGAGAAAAGTCACTTGATGGATGGATCTTGGACAATGTCCAGCACGCGGACAACAGCTCCAGAGCTCAAATAGCCCAGCACTTAGGCCCTGCTATGTTCATGAGGCGGCACAGGACAGGGTACAACATCTTGTGAGTGCTCAGAGGCTCCCAACGAGCCTCAACCATGGAGTGAGAGGCTGAGACGCCCTCTGTCCTGCCTCGGGGACAACCTCAGGACAGAGTCTCGAGACGGCATTGGGAACATCCCCCCAGACAGCAGGTATCTGCCCCAACCGTTTGCAGGGGAGAATCCACTCACACTTGGAAATTTTTCGATGTCAATCTTCATTTTAGACTGGAGAACACACCTTAGTTAAACTATTCACTTTGTAAATCATGACAACTAATACTGACAGGGCCCAAGTCGTCATGTCCCACTGCCCTGTCAGCCTGGGTGAGGCTCGATGAGAGAAAACACATTCTCTTGTAATTTTCGATGGTCAAACACATTGACTTTTAATACATTGAGCATATTAGAAGATTGTGACTTATGGGAGATGTGACGATTTCTGCTGCACACCTGGGATGAGCATTGGCACACTCAGTGTGTTCTGGGCACTGAATAAAATCACAGCAATCAATAGAATTGGATGGTTATGAAGACATTCCAGAAGGAATTAAAAATTACACTGATTGTTCAATTCAGAATGTTATGCCTTTTCTCCTAAACATGATGACAGATATGAGCCAGGTAGAAATTCAGTAACTTGTCACCAACATGTTGATGTCTTAAAGACTCTGGCACTAACATGATGGTGGCGCCAACATCTGCCTATTTGTGGACGTGAACTTGGGGTTTTGCCAACTCCACATGCAGGGATTGTCAGGGTAATTATAAAATGAGTCACAGTATTTAAACAGGGCCTGGTGAGATATGACAAGTTATTTTATCCATTTTATATCTGTATTTAAAGTCACTCAACAGATGTCAACATTTTTCACCACCACGTACCCTGATTTATTTTCTTGTTTTTATTAATGTTTTGGAATTATTCCCACCAAAGTGTTGCAATTATTTTACATTACTATATTCTCCTAAAAATAATGCCCTCCCCTGGGCCTGCCCCTCTGTCACCCCACAGAGGGAGTCGAGGATGAGATTGGGGGTGGGGAAAGTAGATAGGGCAGGGCTGCCCCGTGTCCAGGCTTCCCCACTCATGCACGGGCCTGGGAGGAGGAACAAACCCGCACCCGTTGGACCTGGGGCCCTGGGACCAGCAGGGACAGCCACACGCACAGACCGTCCAGCTCAGCTCCGGAGCAGCCTCCTCCCTGCACAGATGTGCCTGAGTCTGAGGGGAACAGAGGGGCCAGAAGGGACCCAAGGTGGACGAACCCATCCTGCAGGAGGGACATGTGGGTGTGACTCAGGGGGAGACTCTGTGGGAAACATGGTCTCTGGGTCCTCAGATGAGGGGAGTCAAGGGCAGGGAGATGAGGAGATGAGGGGACGGACCAGGAGGCAGCAATGAGGCCACACGGGCAGGAATCTGACAGAGGAGGCATCAGGACATGCCGCACGGGGATGCCGAGCCCAGATCATTCAGCTCCAGGACAGTGTTGGGTCCTGGGTAACAGGAAAACAGGGACCCGCACACCCCATCTCCCTGCACACCCATCACTGTGGGGCCTCCCAGACCAGGGCTTTGCTGGAGGAGAAGGGTCAGGCTCTCCAGGTTGGGGAGGGGCTGGGTATGGTCACGTGTCCTTTGGGGCTGTGTCCTGGACAATCTCTGGGAGGTGTGCTGGGCTGAGACTCTGGGGCCTGGCAGGAGGGGGAGCCATGGAAATGGGGCAAGGAGCATATTGTGGGAGCTCTGTTGAGAATTTTGTCAAATATGATATTCTAATTTGTTCAAGATTCATAGGAGACAGATGAAATTTTCAGTTTTCATCAATTTTCAGGACTTATGTGGAGAGTATAATAATGACATATTCACATGAGGTGATAATAAATGTGTTGAATGAACAGCAGACATAGATGCTATTAGTGTCCATAGAACTGAAAGTAATAATTATGTAGAAAAAACATTCAGTTATTATCCTGTATTGATAACCCAGTCTATTTTCAATATTGGAAAAATAAGATTGTGTTTCTCTTTCCTCTTTTACACAGATGTGAGATATCACAATCTACAACTATAAAATCTCATTAATACAGCTTTTCCACACTAACTCTTACATGCCATCATATAAGCATAGATTTCACATTAGGATTATTCCCTTGTCACAAATTAATATTCTCATAATCCTCACTATACTCCAGTTTCCTAAATTGCTGCATCTTTCCCCCAAGCCCTCCCTGTGTGATGTTCATAAACTGAATCCAGCTCGTGGTTAAAAACTTGTATTTGGTGTAGAAAGAATGTTCTAAAACTCGCATTCACCACCATTTACATAACATGAGCAGTGGTAAAAGGGTCTGTCCTCAGGACCACATGGCCACAGGACCCCAGTCCTGGGGCTCAGTTCCCACAGCCTGCGTGTGTCTCCACTGAGGGCCTTGTCCTCATTGATGGCAGGGGAGATGGTGAGTGGACCCCCCATCCCTCACGATTCCTCACGGGGCATCTTCCTCTAGGAGAAGTTCCTGTTCCTGCTCAAAGGACAAAGGGAAACCACACCTGACTCTGCCAGAGGTGGAAGGATGGACTCTTCCTTGGTTAGTAGGAATCTATGAGTGCAACCTGGAATGGATGGTATGTTAATTTCTGTGATGCCTGTTCGGATGCCAACGTGACTGTGCCCCCTCAATGTGGCCTTTTCAAAAGTAAAGTTAGATGAATTATCTTTGAAGACCTGCATTTCTACTTAAAAGTTTATAATCTGTAACTTGTCATTGTGATGATTTTTAGGTTCCCTTACTTTTCTAGATTGTATCTTGTTCCTCTACCAGGTCTCCTCCACCTTCTTGTAGATTACAGTTAAGTTCACTTTTCTTCCACTTGGAAACTGTGTTATTATTTTGTTATGCCAACTAAAACATGGCATATTTGCAATTTTTAATGTAATTCTACACATCTGCACTGCACTTTGGAAGATATCACCTTTGTTTTCCTAACACTGAGAACATGAGCTGGGGTGACATGCCTCCTCTCTGGGAGCAGGTCACTG
Organism: Talpa europaea; assembly: GCF_964194135.1. Taxonomy (NCBI): domain Eukaryota; kingdom Metazoa; phylum Chordata; class Mammalia; order Eulipotyphla; family Talpidae; genus Talpa; species Talpa europaea. Next base: position 17,869,166 of record NC_140075.1, read on the forward strand.
TGTCTCCAAACTCTCCTGACCAAACCCTCCAAACTCTCCTGTGTCTCCACATTTTGTCCATGAAACTATTTATGTTAATAAAATGTGGTTAATCACAAGACATGACTCGTCCATTCAAATTTCAGAATGAAACCTGAGTTGGAAAATCCCTCAAAGTAATACTCATTTCAGTGATAGTATGAGGTCACAGTCCCCATCCCCTAGGGGCATGATGTCATTCCCTGGTCAGATTCCTGTGGATGTATTTTCTATTTTTCCTTGAATAAATCCAGTGAGTGTGTGTTGAGAAGGGATTTTACCATGAGTGTTTCATCCCAACAACACATTAATTTGTTATTTGTTCTCATCAAGGAGGACACTCATTTAGACTTTTTACTGTTTTCACCGTGGGTCACTTTTCTCTCCCCCACATGCACCAGTGTCCACTCAGAGTCTACTAAATGCCCTTCAGTGTCTGCCCCCTCTGTCCACACTCCTACTCTCCTCCACTGTTCTGTCTGGTAAAGAGAAATTTTTGTACTCAGTCGAACATTTCCTTTTACTGTTTGCCACTATAATAGTTTAATTATTGACTTTTTATATTATAATCCACAGATGGGTGAGACCAGCCAATATCTTTCACTTTTTGACTTATTTCTCTAGCACACACACACCACAAGGTGCACTTTTGTTCCATAAGGACACTAGTTCACCTTTTTAATAGTTGTATAGTATTCCACTGAGTGTGGATCCACATTCTTTATTCACTCTTCTGTCCACGGCACTTGGGTTGGGGCCATGGCCGGCTACAGTGGACAGTGCTGCTGGGAACACAGGTGTGCTTGGTCTGCACTGTAGAGTCTGCACATCTGGGACAAATACCCGGATAAGGTTGCTCCATCCTGTGGTTGTCCTGTTGTTAGTGTCTGAAGACGTCTCCATGCCAATTCCCAGCAGAGATAAGAGGCCTTTTCTCTCCCTCCCCCACCTTTTTACTGGGTCCAGTCTCTGGATTGGTCCCTTTTCACAAGTGACAACAGTTTGGATTTCTATTTTCCTTTTATTATAACAATTTGGAATGGGTTAAAAAATTTGCATTAGACAAACCTTTAAAATACCAGCAAGAACACATAGGTGCTGCCCACTGCACACTCACCCCACAGATGAACTTGGGGACACACGCCAAGGACCAGGGAAGAAGAGCACGTAGGAACAAGTGCCCCCACACACACTAGAGAGCTTCTGTGCCTCAGAAAAGCCATCCCCAAAATGGGCCCCTGCACTGGGAGAAAATTGTGCATATCACACACTTGACAAGGGCGAGTGTCCAAAGTACACAGAACCTACAAACCCAGCAACAGAAAGAAACACCCCAATCCAACATGGCCTCAGACCCCCAGAGACATTTCCATTGGGAACGTGAGGAGGCCACAGCCTCTCACACTTTTTATTCAGGTTGAAACCATATGCGCTACTGAGCCCATCCACCTGCCTCACACCTGAAGCCACTTGAACATCCCTGAGAGAGTCATAGATACCGGCACATGTTGCATAAGATCTCCTGGATTCCTGATGTGTCCTTTTGATTTCATTATTGATATAATCTAAGTATCCTAAATTAATATTGTCTGGTGATTTCCTGCGGCATCTGACTAATTCAAATTGATCCTTTTCATCCATCCCACTCGCTGTCTTGCTGTCTCCCCTTAGAGGTGTCCAGGGCAGACAGAGCACCTGAGTCTGTTTTTTGTGACTCACTCGTGGGCACCTGGGGCTGGACGCTGCCCAGCCATGATGGGCGGGAAGGACGGACATTCCCTTGTTGGCTGAGACACGACAACAGTCTCGGTGACCATGCGGGTTCCCAGTTAACCCACGAGCAGCTCCCCAGCCCCCTGACCCTGTACCTTCACCCTGAGCTCCTAAAGGACACCCCGCCCGGGCGCTGGCCCCGCCTGTCCTGCCGCCCGAGCCGCCTGCTGAGTAGGAGGGAAGGGGGTGTCCTCTCCCGGGGGGCTCAGCTTCAGGAGGATCCGGGGCCACCGTCATCAGTGTGGACGGTCACTGATCAAAGATGACTTGAGAAACCGCTGACCGCCTGGTGCTCAGAATTACGATGCCCCGGGAGACACAGGCGAGCCTTGTCTCAAGCTGCCTACCAGCGCCCTGAGCTCGGAGGCGACGCCCCTGCTGGACTCTGGTGCTGAGAATAAAATGTAATTTAAAAATATTTAGTAACATGAACAAATTCACATATTTCTTGGTTTTCCTCCTCTCCCTCCCCCTCCTGCCTCCACATTTCTCCATCCCCCTCACTCCCATCTCTCAGGTCACCCACGGAGGGCACACAGAGGGTGACAGTGACTTTCCAGTGCCCTTTGGACGTGGCTCTTCACGAGGCCCACACCCGGGTCCCCCATGACGGGTCAGGGGAGGGTGATTGAGCCTGGCAGAGGACGAGCCGAGTCCTTTCCACACAGGTGTGAACAACTCACGAAATTGCATCTGGCACCATCAGTGCAGGAATTGCTCACAGAAATGTGGTACAGGATGAAGCCCATTAACACGGTCAACTCAAAGAGGGCACTTGTCCCACCGGAGGAAGGTCCCTGAGGGCTGGAATCTGGACAGTGTCCAACACGCGGATGCCAGCTCCAGAGCTCAAATAGCCCAGCCCTGAGGCCCTGCTCTGTCCATGAGGTGGTGCAGGATGGGGTGGAACATCCTGTGAGTGCTCAGAGGCTTCCCATGTGCCCTGACCATGGAGTGAGAGTCCGGGACGCCCTCTGCCCTGCCATGGGGACAACCTCAGGAGAGAGACTCAACACGGCAGCAGGATAGTTCACCCCAGACTGCAGGTATCTTCCCCCAGCCATTTACAGGGGAGAATCCACTCACACTTCAGAGTTTTAAGATGTCAAGGCTCATGTTAGACTTGAGAAAGTGCTGTAGTTAAACTATTCATTTTCTGAATCATGACAACTAATGCTGAAGGTGCCCAAGTCACTCATGCCCCACTGCCCTGTCAGCCTGGGTGAGACTCAGTGAGAGAAAACTTAAGTTATTTGGGGATCTTCCACAAATTATGCCATTTTAATACACTCATCATATGGTTACATTTATATGATTATGTGACAATAATATTACATACTGATTTTAGTGTTCACTCAGTGAGTATGTATTAAACATTGTATGAAATCACTATAATTAATGATTATTTTGTAACTAAGATCAAATTTCAAAATCCTTATTGTTAAATTTCAATTTATTTGTTTTTGTTCCTAATATTATGACAGATATGAAGTAGAAATTCAACAACTTTTATAACAATATTTTTTACTATCTCAGAACTCTCACACTGAAGAGAGGCTGGCATAGACATCTGACTATTTGTGGAAATGAACTTGGGATTTCCCCCTGTTCCACGATCTAAGACTGCTAGAGATTTGGAAAATAAAATCATAGTAGTTAAATATGGAATAATATATATCAAAACTTACATTATTGTTACAATATATACTTTGAATCTCTCAAAAGATGTCTACAAATTTGACAATGCGATCATAATTTTTTTTTATTAAACTATTTGGAATTATTTCTACTACTGCATTTCTATCAATATATTTCCTACATTTTCCATTAAACCCTACTGTCACAAGGACTGTCATCCTAAGGGAGGGAGTTGAGCATGAGATTGGGGGGGAGAGGAGAGAGGGTAGGGCTGCCCCGTGTCCAGACGTCCCCACTCACGCATGGGCCTGGGGTGAGGAACAAACCTGCACCCGGGGGACCCGGGGCCCTAGGACCAGCAGGGACAGCCACATGCACAGACCATCCGGCTCACCCCCGGAGCGGCCACCTCCCTGAACAGATGTGCATGAGTCTGAGGGGGACAGAGAGGATGGGAGGGACCTGGGGTGGATGAGCCCATCCTGCAGGAGGGATGTGTGGGTGTGACCCAGAGGAGATTCTGCAGGAAATGTGGTCTCTGGGTCCTCAGATGTGGGGAGTCAGGGGCAGGGAGATGTGGACACAAGGGGACGGACCAGGAGGCTGCAGTGAGGCCACAGGGGCGTGAATCTGACAGAGGAGGCATCAGGACACGCCGCATGGGGACGCTGATCCCAGACCATTCAGTTCCAGGACAGTGTCGCGTCTTGGGGAGCAGGAAAACAGGGACCCGCACACCCCATCTACCTGCACACCCGTCACTGTGGCGCCTCCGTAGACCAGGCGAGGGTCCTACATGGTGCACAGACCTCTCCTGCTGCTCGCTGATCCCCTCAGCAGTGTACTTCGGTCCTTCTGTCTGCTCTGCTCTCCCCTCTGGCTCTGGTGAATTATCTCACCCTCCTGTGCTTCTGACTGTACCCAGTGCTTGTATAAATAAACAAATAAATCTTAAAAAAAGTAAAAAAAAAGTAAAAAAAAATAAAATGAATATCAAATGTGACAAAGAAAAAAAAAAAGAAATGTTGGAGTCCTAATCCCCAGTACCTCAGAATATGACCTTATAGGGAAATATGATCTTTATAGAGATTCTCAAGCACATGAGTGTCTCTGTATTGTAGAGTTTTCACATTCTGGGATAAAAACTTAGCAAAGGGATTGCTAGTTCCTATGGGATTCCCATTTTTATTTACTTAGGACATCTCCAAACCATTTTCCTACAGGCTTTACCTACTTACATTCCCACCAACAGAGGTGAGTGTTCCTTTCTCTCCACATCCACACAACATCAGTTGTGTTCAGTCTTTTTGATTTACCCATTCTCATAGGTGTGTGACAAGTCATTGCAGTTTTAGTTTGTGTTCCCCTTATAATTAGAGCTACTGAACAATATTATTTGGATTAAAGATTTGGATGTGACAAAGCCATAATACTTGAGGAACTATGCCATCCTATTGAACATCCACCCCACAGATGATGTTGGGGACACAACTCCAAGGCCCCAAGGACAAGAGAAATGAGCATGTAGGAACAAATGTGCCCCACCACACTAGAGAGTTCATAAACCACTATAAAAACAGGCCCCTGCACTGGGACAAAATATGTGCACATTATGCATCTGACATGGGGCTGGTTTCCATTCATACAAGGTATGTCACAGCCCAACAACAAAAAGCAGACACCTCAATCAAGAAGTGAGTAAGAAACCAACATAGACATTTCCAAGGAGGACAACCAGTTCCCTGCAGAGTTGTCGCCAGATGTTCTTGGGCTTCTAAACCATGCCTGCATGCCTCTAAACTTTGCCTGCATGTCCTGACACTGGCTGACCTCGAATGCATTTTGTTAAATCCCCAGAGATTAGCACATCTTCCATGCAATAGCTGTAGTCTAGTTCATAATTTGATAATTATAAAATATAAACTAATAATGATGGGTTAGTTCTGCCATACTGTTTCCTTGTGATTTTGAGTGATGCAAATTATGGTGTTTTAATTCATCACATCTAATATATACTTTACAACATTTTCATTATATCTTCACAGATTGTACATGTACACCTGAGTCTGTTCCCTGATACAGCATGAAAGCTCTGTAAATATCTACTGAAGTCTCCAAAATTATCTTTGCATCTGTGAGAGATGAAAACGAAGCTAACTGGCTTTGGATGTTTGAAAAACAATTGGCACAGTTGGAAGGATATGACTCCGAGAGCAGACATACCAAGTGGCATCTACAAATGGGGTGAAAGACAACATCACAGTTGCTGGAGACAGGTGGTGGCCAAAGTCCAAGAAGAGCTAAAGATGCTGCAGGAGCACAGAAGGTGGACAAGGTCTGGGAGATGGAGAACAAGCACTGGGAAGCATCTTGGTCCTTGTGGGGAGGAGAAGAAAATCCTGCAGGGCCCAGCCCGCCATACTCCTGAGGCAGCAGACTTGTCAGAAAAAAAAGGGGACCCCATCCATCATCCAGAGCTTGCCCAGTGACTAAGATGACACTGACTGAATTGCACAAACAATCCTGCTAGAAGATGGAGAAATTTGGGACCTGGGGTGGACAGAATAATGTGCCCATCACAGGAGATGTAGAGCAAAGGATGGGCCTGTCATCCTTGGTGGCTTAAACCAACCTTATCTGCTGCCTTGCACTCCCAGGGCCACAGGGTGGCTATGCCAGGCACTAGGGAGAGGTGAAAAAAATACTGAAGGGGTGGATTGCAGGGTTTATGAGGTAAAAGTCAGGCTTTTTGCCCCCTCCTGTCATTAGCCTCTGTGGCTGGCACCCAAAGTCTTGTACATGTGCATGTGAGTGTGGACACCTGGGCCCAGAGAATTTTGGGTATGTGCATATGTAAACCAAGGGATGAGGCAGTATAAGGGCAGTGTCGCTCTGAATTCCAAAGCATTTCACACAGTGGAGGCCACCCACAAAAGGCCTCTTACCATGTATTTGAAGACACAATAGTCATGACATCAAACCCCAGGAATCTCAAACCATGAAGAACCATCCACCAGAACCACTCCAACTGCAATGGCCCCTCTCCTTGTGAAGACAAAGGACACACACTCACTGGCAGTAGTGATGCAGGTTTAAAGAAGACTTGTAGATGCTGAGAGGGGAACATTAAAAAATAAACCAAAGCACACACATGGTAAATGTGTGATGACATGAACATTTTCTATTTCAGAAGATTGTTTTCTTTCCATCTATCGGTCAGTTATGTTGAATTTCTTTTTGTCTTCCTTCCCGCTTTCCTTTCTCCTTTAGTTCCATCCTACTTTATTTCCCTTCCTCCTTCCCCAACCTCTTCACAACCGCCTCTGCAGGTTTCCCCGTGAGGGAGCACAGGGGATGATGGTGACTTTGCAGTTCCCTGTGGACATGGCTCTGATAACAGGGCCACACCTGGGTCCCCATGGCCACTCACCGGAGGTTGATGGAGCCTGAGGAGGGGGAACGACAGTCCTGCTTGTGGAGTCTCCTGTGACCCCCTGCCTGTGCTGATGGCTCAGGAGGCTCATTACTGGGGACACCATTAAGAAGTCCACGGGGACGAGGGACACCTGGTCCCCTCAGGGTGAGGTCCCTGAGGAAGGGGACCTGGGGATGGTATCAGGGCCTGGGGGGCAGTAGGAGAAGGAGATAGTGAGCCCTGCGTCCTGTCTGCTGGAGTCTATGAGCCAGAGGCCTGGACCCCAGACACTAGAGGCCAGCACAGCAGAGGGCCGCGGGTGACCAGGACATCAAGTTAGGTTTGTTTTTCCTCCTGTCTCTGTGAGGGCAAGAATTATGTGGGAAGCAAACTTCTGGGACAGTGGGTACGTCACGCCAGACTGAGGTGTCTATCAAATAATATTAAAAAGTTTTTTTAAATCTTAAATTTTTAATTTACGGACATTCCATTTAAACCATACATCAAAGTGTTGGCATTTCAACATGAAATATTTATGTTATTGTGTGTTTCCAATGGTGACTTTGTTTCTTTATTGAGGTAACACTGTTTTACAACACAGTGTCACTTCAAAATGCATATTGTATTGCAGGAGAACAGTAGCTAGAATATTCATCTTATAAATGAAAACTAATAAATTATAAAGGTGGATTATGGTTCAGTTTCAGAATGCCATGTTGTTCTGGGATAATCTTAATTTAAGGTGTTTCACAGATTATTCTTTCATGCATTTATTATTTTATAATATTCTGATGTAGGTTATATAGGGCAATTATTGTTTCATAACTATTTTTTTTAACATTTAGCACTCTGAGTTGAAAGTATATAAAGTTACATGAAATCACATTTAATGGAATTATTTAGAGGGCAGTGGGGAAAAATCTGCAAGGAAATTTAAAATACTGCTAATTGTTTAAAAAGGGAAGGTACACATCCTCATCCCTAAAATATTATGACAATAAAGGGAGTCAGACAGAAATTCATGACTTTTTCTTGTTATCTGTTTTTTTTTTAATTTTTTTGTTTTACACTAACATTTTACAATACATATTTTTTTTATTTTTAAACAATATTTGTTTTCTTCCACCCCCTCAGGTTGAGTCCCCACAGAATTTCCTTTCCCAAGGCACCATGCACCATCACCTCAAACCCCTGTGCTCCTCCCTCCCTCCCTCTGATCCCTCTTCCTCCTCCTCCCCTGCAGGATGTCTCTGATTTATAATTATCTGATTTTGCTTTGTTGTGGTTTTTTAATATTTATTTATTTTTTTATACAAGCACTGGGTACAATCAGAAGCACAGGAGAGTGAGACAATTCACCAGAGCCAAAGCGTAGAGCAAGAGCAGGCAGAAGGACCGAGGTACACTGCTGAGGGGAGCAGCGGGCGGCAGAGAGGTCTGCGCGCCATGTGAGACCCTCACTGGCAGCTGGGGATCGAACCGGTGCTGCAGAGGCTGTGGGCAGCCACCGGGGTGGCCCACTATGTTGTGTTTTGTACTTTTATTTTTATTTTTTACATTGATGTCTTACTGTGTTGGATTACACTTATTTTCATACATTGCACCATCCTTGTGTCCCAGGACTGAATCCCACTTGATCGTGGTGTACTATCCCTTTGATGCATTGCTGGATTCTCTTGGCAGGATTTTGTTAAGGAATTTTACATCAGTGTTCATTAGGGAGATTGGCCTGTAATGTTCTTTTTTTGTGCTGTCTTTGTTTGGTTTTGGTATTATTACAATGTCGGCTTTGTAGAACATATTTGGTAGCATTCCTTCTTTTTCAATTTTTTTGAGATAGTTTGTGTAGGATAGGCACTATTTCACTGCTGAACATTTGGTAGAATTCATTTGTGAAGCTGTCTGGGGCTGGGCTTTTGTTTTTGGGGAGTGCTTTGATTACTGCCTCAGAGACCATACTTGCTGACCTGTGCTGTTTCCCAGTAGTTCTCTGAGAAATGGAGGAGGGGCGGAGGGGAGCACCTCAACACAGGAACTCTTATTCAAGCTGGGTGTTCTTCCTGTCCCATGATCAACGGGTGCTGTGCCCACAACTATATAGATCCCGTGCCCTGAATTCTGTGCTGTAGGTCTCGTTCCAGGGCTATCAGATCCAAAATGCTGGCTGTCACTCTGCAGTGCCTGCTGATATGGCACGTCTCTCACCCTGGATCCTACACCTAGCTCTCAGTTCCAGAATGGGGGTCTTGCTCCACGCCTTATTTCCCTTCTTAGCCCCATTTGCATGGCCCATCCTCTCTCAGAGCCTGAGTATGTTATTGGGATGCCTGGTTTCCAACTATCATGATGTTGGTGATTTTGCTCTGGTCGCTAGGTGGCGCCAGAGATCTTTCTTTACCAGTGTCCTTGGGTCTGGGGAACAGAGTGGGGGTGTCGTGGAGCACCTCAGCAGCATGGGGGTGCCGTGTCTTCCTGTGCCCCACCGTCATGGGGATTCCACACCCTGAATTTCCTGTCCCGGTTCTCAGTTTCGAAGCACTCAGATACAGGTCACGGGCAGTAGCTCAGTTTAGAGTCCGCAGAAATGGTGCCTTTTGCACCCTGCTCCCGTGTCTGGGCCCCTGGTTTCTGATTACTCAGTGAGGGACATTCACTTCAGTGACAGCTCCGTTGCATTTCCCCACAAACCTATGTTGTGGGCGTGGGGACCTGGGCAATTATGATACACTTAATTTTTTTTAAAGATTTATTTATTTATACAAGAACTGGGGTACAGGCCAGATGAATGGGAGGGTGAGAGGATTCACCAGAGACTGAGCAGGGAGCAGAACAAGCAGACTAACGAAGTACACTGCTGAGGGGAGCAGTGGGCACGACAGGAGAGGTCTGCACGCCATGCGGGACCCTCGTCTGCTGGCCAGGATGGAACCCGTGCTGCAGAGTCTGCGTTCAGCTCCACAGTGCTGTGCTCAACCGCATGCACAACCAGGGGAGGCCTGATACACGTGTACTTTTCCAGCGAACATCATTTTTCTGCACAAGCTTACCAGCTGGCCTTGGGCTATTTGCAGGTCTCTCCGCGGAGTCCTTGTCTTCCTCTAATGGCGCCTGGAGCTGTTCGCTCACTTCCTGGCGATTCCTGCACGGTTCTCCACAGTTCCCATTCATGGGGTGCGGTGCCTGAAATATTTCTTTTCTACACAGTGTCCCCCTTGATCTGTAGTTTGTTCCTGTTTTCTTTTCTTTCTTTTTTCCTACTTTCTGTTGGCCAAAGTGTGCCGACTTTGTGGGTGGGGATAGTAGCAGGGTTCTCTGATCTGTCATGATGATATTGCTAGTTCCTTCACACCAAAGCAAAGACACCTGTGGAAATCTATTATGGATGTGATCTTGTTTTTATTTTAATTCCACACAACAACAGAGCTATGTAAAATCTAATTTTGTCAATATAAATATGGATTCTAGACCACTGAAAAAGCTTTTTCCCTAGGTTACAACATTTTTTGAGTTGATTTTTTCTTGTTTTCATTAAATTAGCTGGAATTGTTTCTCTTATATCTTACAGTAATTATATACTACTACATTATCCTAAAAAGCTTACGGTCACCAGGACCTGCCCCTCCGTCACCCCCACAGAGGGAGGAGAGGATGAGATTGGGGGGAGGAGGGTAGTGGTCTGGGCTGCCCCATGTCCAGATTTCCCCACTCACACAGGGGCCTGAACAAACCTGCACAAGGAGGGGGAGCAGAGGGGCTGGGACGATATTCGTCTATGAGATTCAACCAGAACAGAACCCTAAGATCAGCTGAAATGTCCCTCATTTCCCAATCTCAGATCCTGTGTGACAAAGGCGCATTTCTGGAGCTGAACACAAAAGGCTCAACAGAGTGAGAGACACGGAGCTTCTCCACTCCACATCCTGAGAGTGACCTCTGGGGCACACCTGTGACTGTCCTTGCAGGTGTCATGTTTTATTCTGCTCAATATTTTTATACAGATGATGGCTCCAGGGGTGACCAATCTCACAGCTGTGACAGAATTCGTCCTCCTGGGGTTCCCCACCCAGGGGACCATGGACTTCTTTCACACGCTGTTCTTCTCCTTGGTCTACCTGTGCTCCCTGCTGGGGAACGGGCTCATCATCCTCATCACCACCCTGGACCGGCACCTCCACATCCCCATGAACTTCTTCCTGAGGAGTCTGTCCTTCTCGGACCTCTGCCTCATCTCAGCCATGGTCCCCAAATCCATTGCCACCACTCTGAGGCACAGCAGCTCCATCTCCTTCCTGGGCTTTGTCCTCCAGGTCTTTGTGCTGATTTTTTTTGAGGGTCTGCAGAGTTTCACATCCTTGTGGTGATGAGCTATGAATGCTATGCTGTCATCTGCCACCCCCTTAATATGACGTCATCATGAGCAGGGACAGGTGTGTGCAGCTGAGAGCTGTGTCCTGGCTGGATGGGGGGGTGTCATCTCTGATGCACACAGCTGGAACCTTTTCATTGACCTACTGTGGGTCCACTGTGTTCCCCCAGTTCTTCTGTGATATCCCCCAGTTATTGGCTATTTCCTCCTCAGAAAATCTAATGAGCGAACTTGTCCCCATTCTCATAAATGTGACATTGGATTTGGGTTGTTTTACTTTCATCATCATTTCCTATGTCCACATCTTCTCTGCTGTCAGGAAGATCCCATCCACAGAACGGAAGGCCAAAGTCTACTCCACCTGCCTTCCACACCTGCTGGTTGTGATGCTGTTTCACTCCACTGGATACTTTGCTTATCTGAAGCTGACCCCAGAGACTGTGGTCATTTCTGTCTGGTCATTTCTATGTTCTATATGGTGGTGCCCCCCACCTTTAATCCCATCATATACAGTCTGAGGAACCAAGCCATGAAGTCGGCTGTGGGGATACTGCTGAAGGGCCAATACTATAAGATGTGAGATATCACAGTCTAAAATTACAGGCCCTCTTTTATTGAGTTTTTCCCTTTAACTCTATGTGTCATCATTCATCAAGTACAGATTTATTGCATTAGGAATTTTCCTTTTCCAGAAATTTACATTCTCATATTCTTCTATAAGCTGTGTTTTCCTAATTACTGCTATCATTTGCCAAACCTCCAATTATGTGATTTTCATAAAATGAATTCCCACTTATGTTTGAAAACATAGAAAAACGGCATTGAAAAAATGCTCTAGAACTCACACATCACCAGAATTTACGTGAAACCAAGGAGTGGTAAATGAGGTTTGTCCTCAGGAGCACACTGGCACTGCACCCCAGTCCTGAGGCACTCGGTTCCCTCAGCCTGTGTGTGTCTCTACTGAGGGCCCCATCCTGTGGAGCAGAGGGGAGACAGCTGAGTGGGGTCCCCCACCCCTTTCAATTATAATGGGGCATCTTCCTCTAAGAGACATTCATGTTTCTGTTCAAAAGACTAATGGAAACCACAGTTGACTCTGCCAGAAATGGAAGGATGGAAGCTTCCTTGGGGAATTGGAGTCTATGCTAAACCCTACAACTGATGTGAATATTAATTTCTATGATGCCTGATTCGATTGTAACAGGACTACACTGTTTAAGTACTATAATAAAAGTAAAAAGTGTATGATGTTTATTGCGGAACTGCATTTTTTACTTTTCAAATATATATATATATTTTTTATACACATCACTTTTCATACACATCAAATAAAGGGTTTATTTTTGGGTTCCCTTAGTTTTTGAAATTGTATTTTGAGTCTTATGCCAGGACTTCTTGTTGACTCCGGTAGATGGCATTCACTTCCCTTTTCTTCTACTTTGGAAATAGCTATTTATTATACTATGTAAAGAACATTATGTAAATGTCAGCATGACACTATTTGTAAATAATTATTCTTGTACATCATTTGTACCCTAAATACTCAGCTACTCATTATTGTCTTCCTTCTACTGAGACCATGAGCTGGGTTGATGTTCTTTCCTCAAGAGTATTTTCAGGGAGCAGGTCACTGTGTCTTCACACTCTCCTGACTGATCATTACATACACAGTCCAGAAAATATTTCTTTTAAAAATATATATGGGGGCCTCCCCGGTTGCGCAGCGGTTGAGCGCTGGGTTGCGAAGCCTCTGCGGCCTCTGCGGCGCCGGTTCGATCCCCGGCTGCTCCACAGCCACCGCAGGAAGGTCCCACATGGCGCGCAGACCTCTCCTGCCGCCTGCTGCTCCCCTCAGCAGTGTACTTCGGTCCTTCTGCCTGCTCTGCTCCCCGCTCTGGCTCTGGTGAATTCTCTCACCCTCCCGAGCTTCTGACTGTACCCAGTGCATGTATAAACAAACAAACAAACAAACAAACAAACAAACAAATAAATAAATAAATAAATTCATGCCTCTTAAAAACAAATATATGGGAACCACCAGACCAAGTCCATTCAGATTTTGGAATTGAACATGTGCTAAAAAATCACTCAAAATAGCATTCATTTCAATGAATGTATTTGAGCAAAGACCTATCCCCTTGGGATACTTATTTCAGTCTCCTCTGTTTTTTACAATATTTTCAGTTCTTCACTTGGACAAAACTTCTGTCTTTTGAGATGGGATTTGAGTTCATGAGTGACATAATATGAAGTCATGTGAAGTTATAACTTGCCACCATCAAATAAATGCTTTATTCACGGGTTTTGGAGGCTTTCATTGGGGTGTTAGTTTCCCACTCTGTAATCACAGGACCCCTGGACTCCACAAAACACCCATTACTACCTCATCTGTTCCATGCCCACCCTCCATCCCCTGTTACCTCTGGTAACTACATGTTTTCCCTACTCCAATATTTGCTTTTGCCGCATTCTGTACTATAGGATTTCTGTATTTTCTATTTCAAGATGAGTGAGACCATCCACTATCTGTCTCTTGCTGTCTGTTATTTCACTTTATAAAATCACCACAGGCTCCATCCGTGTTGACCCATATACATGATTTCATGGTTTTAATAGCTGTACAGTATTCCATTGAGTGTTGACCCACATTATTTATTCCTTCCTCTGTGCACGACATTTGCATTGGGGCCATGAACAGCAACGGTGGACGGTGTGACTGTGAACACAGGTGTATGTGGTCTGCCTTGTAGTGTCTGGGCATCTGGGACAAATACCTAGCAGAGGTTGCTCCATCCTATGGTTGTTCCATTTTTATTGTCTGAAGAAATCTCCAAGCCATTTTCCCAAAAGAGGTGAGAGGAACTTTCTCTCCCTCCCTCACCTCCTGTTGTGTCCAGGCTCTTGACTGGTCCCTGCTTGCAGGGGAGAGTGACAAGTCACTGCAGTTTAACTTGTGTTCTCTTACCCTTAGCACTGTTGAATAATATTTTGTGGATTAAAATCACGATAGGATCCAAAACCATAAAATGGCAGAAATAAAACATGGTGTGATGTCCTAGTGGACACAGACCCCAGAATGTTTACAGGGACAAAAGTTCAAGGAGAAGGGAACAAAAGCACGTAGGAACAAGTGGCCCCCTCACACTAGAGTGTTCCTGGGCCTCAGAAATCACTGTGAGCACAGGCCCTGTGTAGGGAGAAGCCATGGGCACCCCACACTCCTGACAAGAGCAAGTGTCCATGCACACACGTGTGTCCCCACCACAACAGGGAGCAGCACCCCAGTCCAGACCCGGGCCAATGCCAACATGGACAGTCTCTAAGGAGTATGTGCCGGTGCCTGCAGAGTGGCGGGCAGGTGGATTCAGGCTCCAGACCCTACTCTGAGCTTCGCAGGTGCATCCTGACCCCCGCACGGATGTGTTTGCTCCCATCCAGGGATGGGCTCCTCCTGCGGGGCCAGCAGAGTCCAGGGCGTGATCGTGTCATAATTCAGCCTTAATGTCTAATAAGCTGGGCGGACTCTGTCCTGCCGCTTCCTGGGACCTCTGAGAGCTGCCGGTGACAACACTTCAGCTCCTCACACTCAGCCCACACTTTCCGTCATGTCACCTTCCCTCAGCGGGTGCTGGACACCCAAATCCACGTGGTCCGAGTCTGTTTTCCGAGAAACTTAAATGTGGGGAATGTGCTCCTAGATGCCCAGAAGCTTTTCTCAGCAAGATAAGCAGGAAGGACTAACTATACTTTTTCTCAAGTCATGAACAGAACATTCAGATGACACAGATTACCCCATGATACCCGGGGGCAGCTGCCCCAGTTGCCCCTCCCCCAGGTACCCCAAAACCTTCTACCTGAACCCCTATACTGACACCAGCCCAGCGTTATCTCCTGGCCCTGTTCCCATAGTCATATCCTCCGCTGAATAGGAGAAAAGGGGGTGTCCTCTCCCTGGAGGGTACCCACCCGACGGAGTGTGCAGGGGACCCCCTCCCTGCAGGCAGGAACCTCCCAGGGCGCCAGGAGATCCAGGCCCAGCCCCAGTTAGGGAGCTGGGGAACAACCTCTGGTGGACAGGGGGGAATTGCAGGCCTGGAAGGAGGGCCTCTCCTCAGCAACCACATGCCAGAAGTTGAGGTCAAAGCCCTGACCCCTCGAGTCTGGGGAGGTCATCTTGGGTCATGGACCCCATGGAGCCTGAGCTGGGCTCACCTACCATGTGGACCCATACTGTCTTTAATAATGGGACCAGCACCTGGTCCCCACGGCAGGTCAGTGGAGGCTGATGGTGTCTGAGAAGGAGGAACCACAGTCCAGTCCTCACAGGAGTCAAAACTATCAGAACTGCCTCTGGCACCCTCAGTGCACTAAATATCACTGGGATGTGCTGCAGGACAACGCCAATTAAGATCGTCAACAACAACACACAACAACAAACAATGTGCTTGTCCCTCTGGAGGAAGGTCCCCGAGGGCTGAATCTGGACAGTGTCCAACCCACGGACACCAGCTCCAGAGCTCAAATAGCCCAGCCCTGAGGCCCTGCTCTGTCCATGAGGCAGCACAGGATGGGGTGCAACATCCTGTGAGTGCTCAGAGGCAACCCACAAGCCCCGACCATGGAGTGAGAGGCCGGGACGACCTCTGTCCTGCCATGGGGAAAACCTCAGGAGAGAGACTCGACACAGCAGCGGAATCTTTCCCCCCAGACTGCAGGTATTTAGCTCTCAAACAGTTTCCAGGGAGAATCCATTCAGATTGAAAGATTTCAGATTTCAAGCTTCATTTCACATCTCAGAAAGCACTGTAGTTAAAATATTCATTCAGAAAAGAACTACATATTCTCAAGTTTCCCAAATAGTTCCATTTCACACCACAATAAGTTTCAATGGGAGACATTAACTTTTTCATTAATTATTCCAAAATCTGTGACATTTAATGCATTTATCATAGAGAATGTTCTGAATTGTGGCCGGTGACAATATTGTTCAATAAATGATTTTAACATTCAGCACAGTGAGTGAATATAAAGTATTAAATAAAATCACAACAAGTAATGGAATTATAATGGTAAAGAAATATAACATGAAAAAATAGAAATATAAGATGAAATTTAAAACAGTTAATGTTAAAATTCAGAGCATTATGCCTTTTTGTTCCAAAATTTACAACACATAGCTGTCAAGCAGAATTGAAAAACATTTTAAGCAACAACTGTTGATGGTTTCATGGCTCTGACACTAATGTGAGCCTGGCAGGGATGTCTATTTATGGACATGAACTTGGAATTTTTCCAAAACTCCATCACTCACAGATTGTTAGAGATATTGTAAAATGAAGAAGTGACAGTATTTTAACAGAATTATATGTCAAAATTTTTCTTATTATTATAAATATTTAAATCAATGAAAAGATTTGACATCTAGACTACTTTGTGCCCTTATTGATAATATTATTTTTATTAAAGTACTTTTAAATGTTCAAACTAATATATACCTACAAGATTATTTCCCACATTCTCCTTAAAAATCCTGCCTCCCCAGGGCCTGCCCCTATGACACCCCACAGAGCGGGGACAGGGTGAGATTGGGGAGATGGAGGAGAGCGGGAAGGGCTGCCCTGTGTCCAGATGTCCCCACTCACGCATGGGCCTGGGGGGAGGAACAAACACGCACCTGGGTGACCAGGGGCCCTGGGACTGGCAGGGACAGCCACATGCACAGACCATCCAGCTCAGCCCCGGAAGGCCTCCTACCTGCACAGATGTGAATGAGTCTGAGGGGAAAGAGGGCCTGGGAGGGACCCGGGGTGGACAAGCCCATCCTGCAGGAGGGACGTGTGGTCGTAACCCAGGAGGAGACTCTGAGGGAAATGTGGTCTCTGGGTCCTCAGATGTGGGGAGTCAGGGGCAGGGAGATGAGGGGACTAGGTGATGGACCAGGAGGCAGCAGTGAGGCCACAGGGGCAGGAATCTGACAGAGGAGGTGTCAGGACATGCTGCACGGGGACCCAGAGCCCAGATCATCCAGTTCCAGGGCAGTGTTGGGTGCTCGGGAGTAGGAAAACGGGGACCCGCAAACCCCATCTCCCTGCACACCTGTCACTGTGGGGCATCCCCAGACCAGGGATGTGCTGGAGGAGCAGGGACAGGCTCTCCAGGGTGGGGAGGGGCTGGGAATTGTCACATGTACTCTGGGGCTGTTCCCTGGACAACCTGTGGGAGGTGTGCTGGGAGGAGGAGCTGGGGCCTGGCAGGAGGGGAAGCCGAGGGCCTGGGGCAGTGGGGATGGGCATTCACTTGGGTTTACTGACACATGTGAGATTCTAATTTGTTCAAGTTTGTAGGGGAGAGATGAAATTTTCTGGTCATTACCAAATTTCAGAAACAATTTGGACAACATAATTATGACACATGAGATGGAAATAAAAGGTTGAATTAGCAGGACACACAGAGGAGGATATGAGACTCTGTAGCGCCTAGAAGGAGTAATTACCTGGTAAATAGATTGAATCATTATCCTATACATATAACTCATCTTATGCACAATACTTGAAGATTTGACAATTTTTTCTCTTCTCTTTCATACAGATGACGTCTCCTGGGGGGACGAATCACAAGGCTGTGACAGAATTCGTGCTCCTGGGGTTCCCCACTCTGGAGACCATGGGCTTATTGCACATGATGCTCTTCTCCCTGGTGTACCTGTGCGCCCTACTGAGGAACGGGCTCATTGTCCTCATCACCACCCTGGACTGGCAGCTCCACACCCCATGTACTTCTTCCTGAGGAGTCTGTCCCTCACGGACCTCTGCCTCATCTCAGCCACGGTCCCCAAGTCCATTGCCAACTCTCTGAGGCACAGCAGTTCCATCTCCTTCCAGGGCTGTGTCCTCCAGGTCTTCATGATGATTATGTCAGCAGGTACAGAGCTGACCCTGCTCACAGTGATGAGCGTTGACCGCTATGCTGCCATCTGCCTCCCCCTGCAGTATGAGGTCCTCATGAACAAGGACAGGTGTGTGCAGCTGACAGCTGTGTCCTGGCTGGGTGGGGGTCTTAATGCTGTGATGCACACAGCTGGAACCTTCTCCTTGTTGTACTGTGGGTCCAGCGTGGTCCACCAGTTCTTCTGTGACATCCCCCAGTTATTGGCTATTTCCTGCTCTGGAAATTTGATGAACGAACTTGACCCATTCTCATCAGTGTGGTCTGGGGTATCTGCTGTTTTATTTTCTTCGTTATTTCCTATGTCCACATCTTCTCTGCTGTCAGGAAGATCCCATCCACAGAAGGGAAGGCCAAAGTCTACTCCACCTGCCTTCCCCACCTGCTGGTTGTGGTGCTATTTCTCTCCACCGGATGCTTTGCTTATCTGAAACCGACCTCAGGGACCCCGTCCATGTCTGACCTGGTCATTTCTATGTTTTACAGGGTGGTGCCCCCCACCTTTAATCCCGTCATCTATAGTCTGAGGAACCAAGTTTGGAGACGGCTGTGGGGAGACTGGTAAATGGCAAATATTCTTAGATGTGAGATTTCATAATGTAAAATTATATCTCCTCATTAATTCAGCTTTTCCCCTCTAACTCTTACATGTCATCATTTATAAAGCATAGTCTTCTTGCATTAGAATTTTTCATTTTCCAGAAATTTATATTCTCATATTCTTCCATAAACTCATTTCCTAAAATACTACAATACTTTCCCCAACCCCTCTGTACATGGTATGCATAGATGAAACCAGCTTAAGATTAAAAACATGTATTTGGTGTAGAAAGAATGTTCTAGAACTCAGGCATCACCAACTTTGCAAAAATGAAGCTGTGGTTAAAAGGGTAGTCCTTGAGAGCACATGGTCACGAGAACCCAGTCCTGGGCAATTGGTTCCCACAGCTGATGTGTGTCTCCGCTGAGAGGCCCATCTTCTTGGAGTGGAGGGGAGATGAGAGTGGGCCCCTCCTATCACACACAATTTCATTTTTTGTTTAAATGCTTATGAACTTGGGCTCTCAAGTTTTTTTTTTTTTAAGATTTATTTATTTATTTATTTATTTATTTATTTATTTATTTATTTATTTATACATGCACTGGTTACAGTCAGAAGCGCGGGAGGGTGAGAGAGTTCCCCAGAGCCATAGCGGGGAGCAGAGCAAGCAGAAGGACCAAAGTACACTGCTGAGTGGAGCAGCGGGTGGCAGGAGAGGTCTGCGGGCCGTGTGGGACCCTCGCTGGCTGACAGGGATCCAACCGGTGCTACAGTGGCTGCAGGTAGCTTCGGGGCCCAGCGCTCAAATGTTGCGCCACCAGGGGAGGCCCCCTCATGAGGCGTGGGCTCATCTTTTTAATATCTGTGTAGTATTCCACTGAGTGTGGATCCACATTGTTCACTCTTCTGTGCACCGCACCTGAGTTGGGGCCATGGCCAGCAACTGTGGTCAGTGCAGATGTGAACACATGTGTATGTGGTCTGCACTGTAGAGTCTGCACATCTTGGATAACACCCAGCAGAGGTTTGTCCAACCCGTGGGAGCTCTGTTTTCATCATCTGAAGACATCGTCTGAGGCCCTTTATTTCCTTCCCTTCTCACAGGTGACAACTCATTACAGATTGGATTTCTATTTTCCTTATTATTAGAGCAGTTGAACAATTTGGAATGGATTAAAAATCTGCGTTAGATGAAGCCTTAAGATACCAGAAAGCACACCTGGGTGCTGCCCATTGCACATCTACCCCACAGATGAACTTGGGGACACACGCCAAGGACCAGGGAACATCAGCACGTAAGAACAAGTGCCCCCCCACACCAGTGAGCTTCTGTGCCTCAGAAAAGCCATCCCCAAAGTAGGCCCCTGCACTGGGAGATGATTGTGCACATCACACGCCTGACAAGGGTGAGTGTACAAAATACGCAAAACCTACAAACCCAGCACAGAAAGAGACACCCCAACCACACATGGCCTGGGCCTCTCCAGCCCGCCCGCCCGTCTGGGGGCCCACCCTGGTCCGGGCCAAGCCACGCCCTGCGTCCGACCCTGGCGCCATTGAGTAGCCCCTCCTGCGCTCCCGGCTGACCTGGAGCTGTTTGGGGCCCGCCTTCCTGAACCATGTCCTATTCGCATTCTGCGTGCAGCTGCCTCTCCCTGGACCCACCATCTGCAGCTGCGAAACCAGGTCACGAGGCGGGAGTGCAGAAGCTGGCACCGCACCTGACCGCGGAGGACGCCTGCTCTTCCCGCACCAACAAGCACACACCGGGTGGGTGCGGGTCGCACTCTGGCCTTGTCTCCCAGGCCAGGCTGCTGTCAGTGTGCTGACCCCGCACGTGCTGTGAGGCACCCATGGGCCCGCGGGTGACTGGAAGGGCCTCTGAGCTGCCCGCCCTCCCGCAGGGCAGCTGCCCGCTGCCACTCCCCCTGACCTCGCTCTGCCAGGCACGGTGCTGTCCGCGCTCCTGACCCAGGGGAATGAAGCGCTAATTCTGCTCAGAAGCGTCCCGAGGAGGGGCTGCGAAAGCTGTTCACTGCACGTACAGCAGGATTATGAAAAATTTGCGAAATGTATTAGGTGGAATTTTGAGGAATACATAAGAGGATGAAAGTTTGTAATTATAACAGCAAAAGCAGAAACATCAGCCTCCTCGTAGTCTAGTGTCTCCAGAAATCCCCAAGGATGGCACCACAGCCTCCCCCCGCACCTGCACGTGTTTGTCCCCATCTGCTTATTTTCTTCTGTGCTGCGGAGATTAGGACAGTGTCCCGAGGGCATGCGCCATGGGGCTCTCACCAGAAGGCCAGAGTTTCCCAGTACGGGTCCAATTCACAATATTTGCGGGATTTGTGCGCATGAATCTAATATAATCATTTAGAGTAGACATAAAGACATGCAAAGAATATTAAGAAGGGCCTCCCTGGTGGTGCAGCGGTTGAGCACTGAGCTGTGAAGCTGCCTGCAGCCTCTGCAGCGCTGGTTCTATCCCCGGCTGCTCCCCGGCCACTGGAGGAGGGTCCAACATGGCACGCAGACCTCTCCTGCCGCCCGCTGCTCCCCTCAGCAGTGTACTTCGTCAGTCTGCCTGCTCTGCTCCCTGCTCTGGCTCTGGTGAATTCTCTCACCCTCCCACACTTCTGACTGTACCCAGTGCTTGTATAAATCAAGAAATAAATCTTAAAAGAATATTAAGAAGATTTAAATTTGGGAAGATAAAATGCCCGGTGTGTGTCACTGGCTGTCTGGATACAGATCCTCTCTGCTGACTCCATCGATATTTCCCATCTGCAATGTCCAATATTTCAAAATTTCACACCAAAAATTTCATGATAAAATGTAGTTCCAATTGGATATCAGACATTTAATTCATTCTCAGACATTCACCCTGTGAGAAGCAAGTCATGCTGATCTTGCCTTTGGCCCAGGTGAGTTCCAGGTGGGCACAATATGAATTTGGATGCAGCCAGGAACAGTTGGAAGAAATGGCAAAATCTTAATATTTGAACTTCTGGGTTGACAACTTGTAAATGACTGGCATTATTAACTTTATTTTTTATGCCCATAGATAATTTTGTGAATATTAATCCTTGATTCTGTTATAGTTTACTGGTCAATAATAGTTGTGGGGTGCAATAAGAATTCAATATGTATACCGAATTATGTAACTGAATTAAGCCATAATAACCTGATACTGAGAATATTCATTGCCAATATTTTTGCCAAGTTTGTATGACATAATGAAAATATTTGCATTAATCAAACATTAACTGTCTCAACATTGTATGAATTCAAATTCATACCCATTTACTCACAATTAAAACTATTGTGGATAGCATGATAATATACTCTAAGATCTCTCAATATATCTGGTTTCATTCTTTTGAATTTTACCACCCAATTCTCCCAACCCCACTTATTGAAGGCTCTTCACTTGCTCCAGTGTAAATTTCTGACTCCGTTCTCAATATTAATTGTGTCAAACTAGATCAGTATCTCATATTTCCATGCAAAAACTCTTTAAAACAATAAACAATTTCAGTCAAGTTGGAAGGTTACAAAATCAACACATGAAAATCAGTTACCTTCCTATACGCAAAAAAAAAAAAAAATGAGGCAGAAGAGGAAAGAATTAAGAAAACAATCCTATTGCAGTCACAAAATTAAGCACCTAGGAGCAGGGCCTCCCCTGGTGGGGCAGGCAGTTGAGTGCCATGCAAACCTCTTCTGTCTCCCCGCTGATCCCCTCAGCAGTGTACTTCAGTCAGTCTGCCTGTTCTGTTCCCCACTCTGTCTCTAGTGACTCCTCTCACCTTCCCACACATCTGTCCCGTACTCCCATTCTTGTATACATAAATACATAAATAAATAAAAGAACCTAGGAGCAAAGCTAGCAAAAGAGGTGAAGGCTCTACACAAAGAAAATTGTAAGATACAGTTAAAGATCTGTAAAATGCAAATAAATGGAAATATATTCCCTTTTCAAAGATTACAAGAATCGGCATTCTCAAAAGACCATCCCACCCAAAGCAATGTACAGATTCAAGGTAACCCCAGTGAGAACTTCAACAACCTCTTCAAAGATATAGAACAAAATTACTGAAATTCATATGGAACCATAAAAGACCCCAAAAAGACAAAACAATCTTGACAAAAATGAGGAAAATGGAGGAATCACACCACCAGACATCTATCTATACAATAAAGCTATAATAGATAAAACAGCATGGTAGTCGGACAAAAACAGACACACAGACCTCTGGAATATAATGAGAGCACAGGAATACACCCACATCACATGGACAGTTACTCTATGACAGAGGAGCCAAAAGTATGACTGCAACAAGGAAAGTGTGGAAATGGGGTTGGGGAAACAGGGCAGCCACATGCAAAAGTATGAAACTACATCACTATCTCCCAGCAGACACTCCCAAAAAAACCTCAAAATGGATTAAATGACTTTGTCCAAATATGTGAAGTCACCATAATCATGAGAGTGAAACACAACTAACATGACCACATGTACAGAAGCCCCAATAATCACTCCTATATGTCAAGGATAAATGAATAATTATTCAAACATATAATAATTATTATAATTTAAATGCAAGTCGCAAGTGCAGAAAACAGAACATAATTACATGAATAAACAAGATTTAAGCGACAAGAATAAATCACTTTCTCAGATGATTGTGTATTCACCCCCTGACCAATCCCTTCTGCTGAGTTTCTCCTTGTCCTCCCGCCTCACGCTCCCTCCCTCACCCCTTCCTTCCTTCATGTCTTCCCTTCCTTGCTGCCTCCACAGTCTCTCACTTTGCCTCACACCAAGCTGCCCAGGTCTCCCCATGAGGGGCACACAGTGGGGACGGTGACTTTTCAGCTCCCTCCACAACACGTGCTCTTAGGACGGTGCCTTCACCTGGGTCAGTGGAGTTGATGGAGCCTGGAAAGGGGATGAATTACATTCCTCCCTACACAGGTGCACACCACCAACAAACAGCCTCTGACACATTCAGTGCTCCGATAACCGGCTGATTGTGCCACAGGATGATGCCAATTAAGACAGTCAACTCACAAAGGGCACTTGTCCCTCTGGAATAAAGTCACTTTATAGATGAATCTTGGACAGTGTCCAACACAGGGACACCAGCTCCAGAGCTCAAATAGCCCAGACCTGAGGCCCTGCTCTGTCCATGAGTTGGCGCAGGACAGGGTGAAAACATCCTGTGAGTGCTCAGAGGCTCCCCACGAGCCCTGACCATGGAGTGAGAGGCCGGGACACACTCTTTCCGCGCCATGGGGACAACCTCAGGAGAGAGACTCGACAGGGCAGCGGGAACTTCCCCCACAGGCTTCAGGTACCTGCCACAGGCCATTTACAGGAAATCTTTTCAGACTTGAAAGTTCAAAAACTTCTAGCTTCATTTTAGACTTGAGAAAGTATAGCAGATAAATATCCATTTTGCAAATAATGAAAAGTAATGGATTCTAAATGAGCACATGTTCTCAGTGTCCCATAACTGCATCAACCTAGGGTCAGTCTCTATGAGAGAAAATAATTAATTCTTAATTTAAGGAGCTCAAACGATACTGACTTTTTAGAACATTTATCATATGAGAGGATTTTGATTTATGGTGCATCCCATGGCATAGGATGGTTATTGCTTTGGAACTGTGATGTGAGCAAGGAGCACAGTTTGTGTGTCTAGAAAGTGAAAGAGCCATGACAGTCAGAAGAATTCCAGGCCCCTGATGATGGCGTGTCCTAATCTGATCCCTTTTGTTCTTCAAACATCTGGGTCATTTCTACAAACCTATCACAGTTATTTCATATCAGCACATTCTCCTAAAAGATCTGCCTCCCCAGGGCCTGCCCCTCCCTCACCCCACAGAGAGGGGAGAGGATGAGATTGGGAAGGGGGAGGAGAGCGGGTAGGGCTGCCCAATGTCCAGGCGTCCCCACTCACAAACGGGCCTGGGGGGAGGAACAAACCTGCACCTGGGGGACCCAGGGCCCTGGGACCGGCAGGGACAGCGATACGCACAGACCGTCTGGATCAGCTCCAGAGCAGCCTCCTCCCTGCACAGACGTGCATGAGTCTGAGGGGGACAGAGGAGACAGGAGGGACCCAGGGTGGACGTGCCCATCCTGCAGGAGGGACGTGTGGGTGTGACCCAGGAGCACACTCTGCAGGAGACACTAGAGATGGAGGAAGGTCCTTTAATGGGAAATCACAGTGGGACAAGCTGGTATCTCGATGCCCACAGGCAGGGCCCACAGAGGAGGAGTGTGGTGACCAGTAACCAGAGAAGCATCATCGCAGGAAGTGGATGTTAAGACAACTCCTTTCATGAGTGTCTGCGTATGTGCTGGGGACTGTGTGGTGTTTGGGTTGACAACACTGCAGTGAGCAGTGGGGGTTGTGCAGCCACCCTTAAGAGCAGGTTGCTTGGGAAAGAGCAGACCCCGCCTGTGCAGTGGTAGCGTCATCCCACAGCACCCATTGGAGACACAGGGGGTGACACCGAAAATGTGTTTACTCACCGAGGGCTTCAGGGGGACATGAGTCTGTGACCAGATATTTTTCTACTCCCCAAACTGGTGCAATGGAAACCAGACCCCAGGCTCGCCATGTTTCCAGCCTTATCGACAAGGTGTCCCTCTGCCCAGTCTCTGGGGCCCGGACTTCCCGTCATACCTCCCGATGTAGCCCTTTCTCTGGGTCATCAGCTCCTGCTCTTGCTTAATTTCAAAGATGTCGGCAGGTTTTGGTGTCCTCCACTCTTTTAGGTCGCATAACTGAACATGCTGTTCTCTCCTCGTATTGGAGGGCAGAGCTCCATGCACCCCAGATGGCGGCCCATCAGGCCCTTTAAGTCTAGCAGACCCACATGGCTGCCGAGTGTCTACTGAGTCCTTAATATGAGTGCAGATGTTAGAGGTCTCTACAGTGAGTGCCTCGAGGGCAGGACATGGATTGAATGTTTCTAGGTGGAGGGAGGAGGTTCAGTGAGTTTCCTCCTCAGATGTGGCTTCAGCTCTGGAGAGGCCTGAACCAGGATCCTGAGGGGCTGAGGGTGTGGGAGCAACAGGAATAACAGTGATGCTGGGCAGGTTATGGAGAGATATGGGAGGACAGTCTGGTGGTTTCTGAGGGGAAGGGGAAGTGTCCAATCTCAGTGTTTTTAACATGAGCTGTTTAGACAACATAACAAATCTTTTTCTGAAGAAATGGAAATATAGTAGATTGTCAGGACACAGTACTCAGAGAATGACTAGAGATGGAGACACGGGAGCACCAGGGGTGTGGGTGGTGAGTAGCTACTGTAATTGCCATATGAGAAGCCCAGTTATATTCAGTCTGCAGAGATGGGGCACTGGTGATTTCTTCCTCTCCACATTTATTACACAGATTACGGCTCCAGGGGTGACCAATCTCATGGCCATGACAGAATTTGTCCACCTGGGGTTCCCCACCCAGGGGACCATGGACTTCTTGCATCCGCTGCTCTTCTCCCTGGTCTACCTGTGCGCCCTGCTGGGGAATGGGCTCATCGTCCTTATCACCACCCTGGACCAGCAACTCCACACCCCCATGTACTTCTTCCTGAGGAGTCTGTCCCTCACGGACCTCTGCCTCATCTCAGCCACGGACCCCAAGTCCATTGCCAACTCTCTGAGGCACAGCAACTCCATCTCCTTTCTGGGCTGTCTCGTCCAGGTCTTCACTCTGGTGATTTCAGGAGCTACAGAGGTCACCCTGCTCACGGTGATGAGCCTTGACCGCTATGCTGCCATCTGCCACCCCCTGCACTATGAGGTCCTCATGAGCAGGGACAGGTGTGTGCAGCTGACAGCTGTGTTCTGGCTGGGTGGGGGTCTCTGTGCTGTGATGAACACAGCTGGAACCTTCTCCTTGTACTACTGCGGGTCCAACGTGGTCCACCAGTTCTTCTGTGACATCCCCCAGTTATTGTCTATTTCCTGCTCTGGAAATTTAATGAATGAACTTGTCCCCATGTTTATTACCGTGGTGGTGGAATTCTGCTGCTTTATTTTCTTTGTCATTCCCTATGTCCACATCTTCTCCGCTGTCAAGAAGATTCCATCTACAGAAGTTAATGCCAAGGCCTACTACACCTGCCTTCCCCACCTGCTGGTTGTGGTGCTGTTTGTCTCCACTGGATTCTTTTTTATCTGAAGCCGACCTCAGGACCCCATCCATCTCTGACCTGGTCATTTCTATGTTCTACACGGTGGTGACCCTCACCTTTAATCCCATCATATACAGTCTGAGGAACCAAGCCATTAATTCGGCTGTGGGGAGACTGATGAAGGGGAGAGTAACCAAAATGTATTAGAGAAGATGAGTCATGACTCAATTAAGAGACACTTATTTTAAATATTTGTATCATACTGCCCTTTTCATTCTTGTAATTACATGTAATTCCATTGTATAATTAAAATACATACTTATTTTAAAATTATATTTATGATGACTTCATATATTCCAATAGCTTTAACTGATGTTCCTTTTAGCACTTAGGTGTTTTCTGTTATTCCTTGTTTACTGGGGTAATTGAAAATCAGCATCTCATCTTCCTGCTGTCCTCCATTTCTGTGCTCCTGGCCAAGAGAGGTGATGTTTGGGTTTCACCTCAGGTGTCAGCAGAAGTTCTCTTAATGGGGCAGCATCTCCAGTCTCTAAGGAACTTCTCCCTTCCTGTCACTGACCCTCTCGGTCACGTGTGGGGCCAGGGCCTGGGAAAGACAGAGGCCCCTTTACTTGGTGAGTGAGAACTTCACAGAATAATAAGGCCTGAGGTTCTGTAGTGAATCTTTGTAGCCATAGCCTTCTGTCGATAAGGACCACAAGTGACATGGTGGACATTCTCCTGGAAGCTCTGGTGTGGGTGCCACTGGCATTTACCATAAAAACATTCAATTCAAGGCGGACACCAGAAATAATACAGTGGCTGTGAATGCTGTTATTTTCATGTGCAGTATAATTTCTAAAAATTTAGTAAAATATATCGGGTAGGGTTTTTTAAGAACTAATAAGAGAACATAGAAAGCTATAATGGTGAAAGCAAAATAATAGCTAGTGGACTGCACCATACTCTAATATTTCCAGAGATTGTTGAGGAATGGTACTCGCAACATCATGCTGCACTTTACACGTGTGTTTATCCACATTTATTTAATTACCAAGAATGCCTGGGAATTTGAGGAATATGTCCTTTTTGGGCACACTGTTATGGGCTCTCAGAGTGTTTTTGTTTCCATATGCAGTTGTTCAAACAAGAAAACTCATCAAATTTACATACCATAAATAACATTATCATTTAATGTAGATGTAAATACATAAAGAATTTGAAGAAGATTTAAATTTGGGAAGTGAAATGCCCCGTGGGTATGGCCTGCTGTCTGGCCTCAATCCTCTCTGCAGACTGCATCGACATCTGCTTTCCTATCTGTGATGTCCAATGCTTGAAAATTTCACACCAAAATATTTCATGATAACATGTATTTCCAACTGGATATCAGACATTTAACTCATCCTCACCCTCTGAGGGTGACCTAGCCTGCAGCCCAGTGTAGTTCTATGTGGGCACAATGCCAATTTGGAGGCAGCCAGGAATAGTTAAAACATGGTAAAATCTCGATATTCAAATTGCAAGATTGACAACTTGCTGCTCTTATTTAAATCATTGACATTTATTTATCTACTGATAAATAACTCTCTTAATATTAATTCTTGACATTGTCATGGCTTACTAGTCAATAGACATTATGCAATATAACAATAATGTTATGGGAGGAGAATTCCTAACATGTCTTGAATGAAGAAGGTGAATCAGACTATTATAAAGATATTCTGAGACTATTCATTGTCTACATTTTGTCACTTTTGGGTAACATAATTGAAATTTTCAAATTAATAAATCATTAGTTGCCTCTAGGTTGTATTAACTTAACCATTTAAGCACAATTGAAGCTGTGTGGAAAACATAATATACACTAAGAAAGCTATAGATTCCACTGAAAAGGAAATTAACTCAATAAGCCACTTCAGCGTAGTTGCCAACTTACAAAATCAACACATGAAATAAATTGCCTTCTTACATGCAAAAAATGAACTACAAAAGAAGTTAAGAAAACAAGCCTACTCATAACCATGAGACTAAATACCATGGAGTAAACATAACTAAGGAGGTGAAGATACAAAGAAAAGAGAACGACATTGTTAAAAGAAATAGAAAAGAGAAAGAAATGGAAAGATATTTCCTGCCCTTGGCTTGGAAGAATCAACATTACCAAATGCCCATCTGACCCAAAGTAATCATAGTTTCAATGTAATCCCAATAAGAAATTCTATGGCATTTGCCAAAGAGATTAAAAAAATATATATTTAAATGAATATGGAACCACAAAAAACCCCAAACACCCAAAACAGCCCTGACAAATATGAGGAAGAATGGTGGAGGCAGCACATTCCAGACTCCAGTCCATACAATAAAGCTCTAATACTTAAAGCAGCATGGTGCTGGGACAAAAACAGACACACAGAGCAATGGATTATAATGAGGGCCTAGGAATACACCCTCATCGAGATGGACAGTTACTCTATGACAAAGGAGCCAAGAGCACACACTAGAACAAAGAAAGTGGAGAAATGGTGCTGGGAAAAGCAGACAGACACACTCAACAGAAGAAACCAGGTCACTGCCCCACATCCTACAGAAAAATAAACTCAAAACAGATAAACACCTGTTTGCAAATGAATGAAGTCACTATAGTCATGCAGCAAACCTAAGTTTATGACACCATGTGCAGAAACCCTAATATTCCACTCCATTTTGTTAAGGTTAAAAGTAAAATTATTCAAATATAATAACAGTTCTAATTTAAATCCAGAATTACAGGTGCTGAAAATGAAAATTTTATTAGAGACTAATAAAGTTTCTCTTTCCAAAGGGCTGTTGATCCCCGTGGTCACACACTTCTGCTGGATGTCCATTGTCTTTCCAACCCACTATTCCTCCCTTGACTCCCTCCTGCCTCTCTCCGTGTCCCTAACCCCCTGCCTCTGGCATTTCCACATCCCCCTCACAACCATCTCCAGGGCCTCTCCATGAAGGGCACACGGTGGGTGATTGGCGACTCTCCAGCTGTCTAGACAGGGACTCTCGGCACTGTTATTACTGATGGTGCTGAACACGGCGGACATAACTGGTGGTGAATGGAACCTGGAAATGAGGGTTTTCCTTTTTTTAAAAAAATAAAGAGATTTATTTATTTTTATACAAGAGTGGGGTACAGGCCAGAGGCGCAGGAGGGTGTGAGGATTCACCTGAGACAGAGAAGGGAGCAGAACAGGCAGGCAACAGAAATGCACTGCTGAGGGGAGCAGTGGACACAACAGGAGAGGTCTGTGGCACCCTGTGTGACCCTCACTGGCCTGCCAGTATCAAACACGCACTGCTGAGGCAGCAGACAGATTCACAGTGTGGTGCTCGGCCTTCTGCACCACTAGGGAGGCCCAAAATAGGATTTTGCTATTCACTTCCATAGAGGTGTGAGACAGACACAAAATCACATCTACACAACAAGTGTAATAATTACTCGCTGAGACACACTGCAGGACACTCCAATTAACACAGTCAAGTAAACACACACTTTCCCTCTGGAGGAAGGTCCCTGAGGGCTGGATTCTGGACAGTGTACAACACACTGACACCAGCTCTGGAGCTCAAATTGCCCAGCCCTGAGGCCCTGCTCTGTCCATGAGGCAGCAGCAGGACAGAGTGGAACACCCTGTAGATGCTCAGAGGCTCCCCACGAGCACCTCACGAGCATGGAGTGAGAGGCCTGAACACCCTCTGTCCACACCATGGGGACAACCTCAGGTGAGAGACTTGACACAGCAGCAGGAACTTTCCCCCCAGACTGGAGGTATTTGCAGGGTAGAACCCACTCACACTTGAAAGTTTTCACATAAAGCTTCATTTTAGGCTTGAGAAAGTGCCGCAGTTCTACTATTCACTTTGTAAATCATGACAACTAATGCTGAAATTGCCCAAGTTGTCATGTCCCACTGCCCTGTCAGCCTGGGTGAGATTCAGTGAGAGAAAACATATTGCTATTTGAGGGTTTTCCACAAATATACCATTTTAATATAATCATCATATCGGATGACTTTATGATAAATATGACATTTGTTTCATGAGTGATTTTAGCATACATCTACTATTGTGTATTAAGTGTTAAATGGAATCACAAAAGTTAATTATTTTGTAACTAAGAAGAAATTCAGGATGAAATTTCAAAATATTTATTGCTAAATTTCAATTTCTTGTTTCTTTTTGTTCCTTAATATTGACAGATACAAAAGAAGGAATGCAACAACTTTTATAACAATATTTTACTACTTTATGGCTCTGACACTAAAGTGCAGGTGTCAGGGACATCTGACTATATATGGACATGACCTTGAGAATTTTCCCCAACTCTATGACTCAGGGATTGTTAGTGATAGAAAATAAAATCACAGTAATTGAATAGAGAAAGAAGAATATATATCAAAATTTACATTAGTTATAATATGTACTTTAAATCACTCAAAATATGTCTATAAATTTAACCATGTGGTATCCTTATTTGTTTTTTTTTGTTTTATTAAAATATTTGGAAATATTTCCACTAATGTATTTATATCAATTTATTCCCCACATTCTCCTAAAAATCCTGCCTTCACCAGGGCCTGCCCCTCCATTATCCCACAAAGGGAGAAGAGGAGGAGAGTGGGGAGGGGGAGGGTGGGCAGGGCTGCCCCATGTCCAGGCATCACCACTCACGCACGGGACTGGGGGGAGGAACAAACTCACACCCGGGAGACCCAGAGCCCTGGGACCGGCGGGGACAGCCACACACACAGACCGTCCGGCTCAACTCCGGAGCCACCTCCTCCCTGCACAGATGTGCATGAGTCTGAGGGGGACAGAGGGGCCGGGAGGGACCCAGGGTAACGAGCCCAACCTGCAGGAGGGATGTGTGGGTGTGACCCAGGAGGAGACTCTGCGGGAAACGTGGTCTCTGGCTCCTCAGATGTGGAGAGTCAGGGGCAGGGAGATGAGGAGATGAGGGGACGGACCAGGAGGCAGCAATGAGGCCAAAGGGGCAGAAATCTGACAGAGGAGGCATCAGGACACGCTGCTCGGGGACTCCGAGCCCAGATCATTCAGTTCCAGGACAGTGTCGGGTCCTGGGGAGCAGGAAAATAGGGACCCACACACACCATCTCCATGCACATTCATCCCTGTGGGGCCTCCCCAGACCAGGGCTGTGCTGGAGGAGCAGGGACAGGATCTCCAGGGTGGTGAGGGGCTGGGCATGTTCACGTGTCCTCTGGGGCTGTGCCCTGGACAACCTCTGGGAGGTGTGCTGGGCGGAGACCCTGGAGTCTGGGCAGGAGGGGGAGCCACGGGACTGGAGCAGTTGGGAGGGACAGTCAGTCAGGTTTGTTGAGAGGATTGAGATTGTAATTCTTAAAGTTCTGTTGGGTCAGTGGAAATCTTCAAGCCTTCAACAATTTTCAGGACATGTTTGGACAGTGTGATCATGTCCCCTCACATGAGATGGAAATGAAAAATTGAACACAGAAGCAAAAGCAGATGAGGGTACTAGACTCTGTAGGACTAATAAGGAGTAATTACCTGGTGAGTAAACTGAATTATCTTATGCTGATAACTCATTTTATGACAATATTGAAGATATGACAATATTTTCTTGTTCGTTATTTTTTTTTCAATACAGAAAATGACTCCAGGGGTGACCGTGGACAATCTCACGGCTGTGACAGAATTCGTCCTCCTGGGGTTCCCCACCCACAGGACCATGGGCTTCCTGCACCCGCTGCTCTTCTCCCTGGTCTACCTGTGCGCCCTGCTGGGGAACGGGCTCATCATCCTCATCACCACCCTGGACCGGCACCTCCACACCCCCATGTACTTCTTCCTGAGGAGTCTGTAATTCTCGGACCTCTGCCTCATCTCAGCCACGGTCCCCAAGTCCATTGCCAACTCTCTGAGGCACAGCAACTCCATCTCCTTCCCAGGCTGTGTCCTCCAGGTCTTCATGATGGTTATGTCAGCAGCTACAGAGCTTCACCTGCTCATGGTGATGAGCGTTGACCGCTATGCTGCCATCTGCCTCCCCCTGCACTATGAGGTCATCATGAGCAGGGACAGGTGTGTGCAGCTGACAGCTGTGTCCAGGCTGGGTGGGGGCATCATCTCTGTTTTAAACACAGCTGGAACCTTCTCCTTGTCCTACTGTGGGTCCAGTGTGGTCCACCAGTTCTTCTGTGACGTCCCCCAGTTATTGGCTATTTCCTCCTCAGAAAATGTTATGAGTGAACTTGTCCCCCTTTTTATTTGTATTACATTGGATATGTCCTGCTTGATTTTCATCATCATTTCCTATGTGCATATCTTCTCTGCTGTCAGGAAGATCCCATCCACAGAAGGGAGGGCCAAAGTCTACTCCACCTGCCTTCCCCACCTGCAGGTTGTGTTGCTATTTGTCTCCACTGGGCTCTTTGCTTATCTGAAGCCGACCTCAGTGACCCCGTCCATGTCTGACGTGGTCATTTCTATGTTCTACACGGTGGTGCCCCCCACCTTTAATCCCATCATCTATAGTCTGAGGAATGAAGCCATGAAGTCAGCTGTGGGGAGACTGATGAAGGGCTGTTACCCCATCAAGTAAAGCTCATCCTTCTTTCCCTCAGCCACAGAGACTGTCTACAAGTGCATGCCCAGATCCTCCAGCCACCCTCACAGGTGGTTGTGTTACAGGAACACCAGCCCCTCCTTTGTCCCCGTGCCCTCTCCTCCCTCTCAGAGACTCAATGGGTTGTTCTCCAAGACTTTTCAAGTGTTTCCCTGCTCAGATGGCTGTTTTCTGCCGCCCCCGAATTGTGTGTCCATGTCTGACTTGCTTTGCTGCGTGTATTTCTAAAACTCCCTCCTTTTGCACGGTCCTGTCCTCACCCTGTCCGTGCCCACCTGGGTGTGGATGTGCCACCAACTGATCCTTGGTCCATGGGCCGATCGGGCCTGCTGGGGATGATGCCGCCATGATGGTGGCAGAGCTGTGAGAGAGTCCTGCTGCCCGTTCCCATATGTGACCCACTGCTTGATCCATCCTGGAGTTTTAAGCCAAGGTGGTTGCTCTGCGTAGTTTCTCTGTCCCCCAGCCATGTGACGAGGCCCTTTCTTCACACCCACTAGTGCCTGTGGGCCCATGTGACATGGCTTTTTCCCGGGATGAGGGGTGTCTCCTTGTACCAAAATGCCTGTCTCTGGTGAGCAGTGGGGCAGCTTGTTACCCCATAGACTCAGGGTCCCTCAAGGGGAGCCGCCCCTCCCACGGGCAGCTGGGTCCACCCAGGCTGGGGAGTAGGTGTCCTCTCTGTTCTTTGCAGGCCAAGCACTAACTGTCCTTTGCCCAAACCTGGGGGCATCGTCAGACCTGGAGAAGAGATGGGGGCCTGGGCACGGCTTCCCCAACAGGTTCCCCAGTGGCGCTCGGCCCAGCTGAGCAGCCCAGTCCGTCCCCTGGGAGCTGGTCCGGGGAATCTGGCACCAGCAGTTGGGGTTCCAGGGAAAGGAGAGGAAGGCCCAGGCAGGTCTGGGTTGTGGGTGGGCGGGTCAAGACTCGGTTCACAGACACAGCAGAGCTGCCCACCACCTGCAGTGGACACAGGGCTGGGTGGATGCTGCATTCCACCCTGGTCTAGTGGGGCCAGCCCAAACCCACAACCTCTCCCATCCTGGGCCTCCTTCTCCACCACCCTCCGGGAGGAACCATCTTGCTGGGCCACTGTGGGCTGGGCCTGGAGGACACTGTGGACACGGGCAGGACAGCATTTTGGCCAGGAACTGTCATCCCCTGTCTCCTCAGTCAGTACCCCCCACCCCGTTTTCTGTGCCTGACCTGGTGGGCCCTATGAGGACTCTGGGGGAGACCCACAGCTGCAAGAGGGTCCCCCACTCTGCTGTGTCAGAACCCCAGACACAGATCACTCCATGGACATGCCGGACAGCTCTGCCTCCAGACTGACCTGCAGTGGAAGACAAACACAAGCTTCCCTCACACACGACAACAGTTCAAATGTGATGACAGAGTTATAGGTGCTGAGAGTAAATACCATTTTTAAATAAACAAATTTTCGTGTCAGAAGATCCAGGTGCTTCCCCTACTCGCTCCTGGGGGATTTCATCCTGGTTTTCCACCTCCCTCCCCCTCCTGACTCTACAAGTCCCTCGTCCACCCCCCACCTGCCAGGATGGTGCACAGGGGGAGGCAGAGACTTTCCAGCTTCCTGTGAAGTGGGCTCATCTGTGGCTTTGACGACGTGGCCACACCCGGGTGCCCCATAGTAGGCTCAGTCAATGTTGGTGGAGCATGAAAGGGGATGAATTACATTCCTTTCCATTGAGGTGTAAACCACTAAAAAAAACTGCCTCTGGCACACTCAGTGCACCAATTACCCACTTAATGTGCTACAGGATGATGCCAATTAAGACAGTGACCTGAAAGAGGGTGCTTGTCCCTCTAGAGGAGGGTCCCTGAGGGCTGGAATCTGGACAATGTACAACACATGGACACCAGCTCCAGAGCTCAAGTAGCCCAGCCCTGAGGCCCTGCTCTGTCCATGAGGCGGCACAGGATGGGGTGGAACATCCTGTGAGTGCTCAGAGGCTCCCCACGAGCACCTGCCCATGGAGTAGGAGGTTGGGACACCCTCTGTCCCACCATGGCCACAACCTCCGGAGAGAGACAGGACATGGCAGCGGGAACTTTCCCCCCAGACGTCAGGTATCTGCCCCCAGCTATTTGCAGGGGAGAATCCTCTCACACTTGAAAGATTTTAGATTCCAAGCTTCTTTTTACATTGGAGTGAGCATAGCAGTTAAAATCTTATTTTATAAATAATGAAACTAGGGCCTCCCTGGTGGCGCAGCGGTTGAGCGCTGGGTTGCGAAGCTGCCCACAGCCTCTGCGGCACCAGTTCGATCCCCGGCTGCTCCCCGGCCACCGGAGGAGGGTCCCACATGGCGCGCAGACCTCTCCTGCCGCCCGCTGCTCCCCTCAGCAGTGTACGTCAGTCCTTCTGCCTGCTCTGCTCCCCGCTCTGGCTCTGGTGAATTCTCTCACCCTCCCGTGCTTCTGACTGTACCCAGTGCATGTATAAACAAAACAAACAAATAAACAAACAAATAAAACATGCCTCTATAAAAAAATAATTAATTAATTAATTAATAAATAATGAAACTAATAAATTTTTAAGATGCACAAGTTGCTCGATTTCACAATTCCATATTCTCCTGGGATGAATTTCAATGGGAGAAAATAACTTTTTTTTATTTTAACTGTTCCAAGTACTATGACGTTTTATAGCATTATCATAAATTAGATCTTGACTTACAGTACATATAACATCACATCCTCACTGTGGTTGGGCACTCAGCACAGTGTGTCCGTGTGTGTTCAGTGTCAAATACAATCAAAACATTTGATGCAAATATTGTGAGGGATGCTAAACTTAATATGAAATTAAAAATAATACTTATTGTTAAAAACCAGAATGTTATGTCATTTTGTCCTTAAATCTTATGACCTATATGTCAAGTAGAGATTCAATAACTTTTTACAGCAACATTGGGGAGAATTTCACAGCTCAGAAAATGAAGTGCGGGTGGCAGGGACATCTGACTATTTATGGACCTGGACTTAGGTTTTTCTCCAACTCCGTCACTCAAGGATTGTTAGTGATATTGTAAAAGGAAAAAGTAACAGTTTTTTTTTAAAAAAGTCAGGAAGAGATCTATGCAAAACATATTTCATCATTACATTTAAAGTAATCAAATGATTTCTACAACTAGAACAAATTGTATCCTAATTCATGTTGTAATTAAACAATATTGGATTGTTTACACTAACGTATATCCACAAAGTTATTTCCTGTATTCACCTCAAAAATCCTGCCCTCCCCAGGGCCTGCCCCTCCATCTCCCCACAGAGTGACGAGAAGATGAGATTGGGGAGGGGGAGAATGGACAGGGCTGCCCCGTGTCCAGATGTCCCCACTCACGCACGGGACTGGGGGGAGGAACAAACCCACACCGGGGGGACCCAGGGCCCTGGGTCCGCCAGGGACAGCCACACGCACAGACCATCTGGCTCAGCTCCAGAGCCTCCTCCTCCCTGCACAGACGTGCATGAGTCTGAGGGGGACAGAGGGGCCGGGCAGGGACCCGGGGTGGACGAGCCCATTCTGCAGGAGGGTCGTGTCGTTGTGACCCAGGAGGACACTCTGCAGGAAACGTGGTCCCTGAGTCCTCAGATGTGGGGGCTCAGTGGCAGGGAGATGAGGAGACGAGGGGACGGACCAGGAGGCTGCAGTGAGGCCACAGGGGCAGGAAACTGACAGAGGAGGTGTCAGGACACACCACATGGGGACACCAAGCCCAGATCATTCAGCTCCAGGACAGTGTCAGGTCCTGGGGAACATGAAAACAGGAACCAGCACACCCCATATCCCTGCACACCCGTCTCTATGGGGCCTCCCCAGACCAGGGCTGTGGTGGAGGAGTAGGGACAGGCTCTCCAGGGTGGGGAGGGGCTGGGCATGGTCAAGTGTCCTCTGGGGATGTGCACTAGACAACCTCTGGGATGTATGCTGGATGGAGACACTGGGACTTGGGCAGGAGGGGGAGCCACGGGCCTGGGCATGTAGGAAGGGGCAATCATTCAATCTATGAGATCAACCAGAGCAGAATCCTATGATCGGCTGAAATGTTCCTCCTTCCTGATCCCAGGTCCTGTGTGATAAAGGTGTGTTTCTGGAGCTGAACACAGAAGACTCAACAGAGAGTGAGAGACATGGATCTCCTCCACTCCACACCTTGAGAGTGTCCTCTGGGGCACAGCTGTGACTGTCTTTGTAGGTGTCATCTACACTCAGACTGGAAGGCTTCACTCATGTTATATTCTGCTCAATATTTTTAAACAGATGATGGCTCCAGGGGTGACCAATCTCACGGCCGTGACAGAATTCATCCTTCTGGAGTTCCCCACCCAGGGGAACATGGGCTGCCTGCACCCACTGCTCTTCCCCCTGGTCTACCTGCGCGCCCTGCTGGGGAACAGGATCATCGTCCTCATCACCACCCTGGACCGGCACCTACACACACCCATGTACTTCTTCCTGAGGAGTCTGTCCTTCTCAGACCTCTGCCTCATCTCAGCCACGGTCCCCAAGTCCATTGCCAACTCTCTGAGGCACAGCATCTCCATCTCCTTCCTGGGCTGTGTTCTCCAGGTCTTTATGCTGTTTGTTTAAGGAGCTACAGAGCTGACCCTGCTCACAGTGATGAGCCTTGACCGCTATGCTGCCATCTGCCACCTGCTGCACTATGACGTCATCATGAGCAGGGACAGGTGTGTACAGCTGAGAGCTGTGTCCTGGCTGGGTGGGGGTCTCTATGCTGTGTTGCACACAGCTGGAACCTTCTCCTTGTCCTAATGCGGGTCCAACGTGGTCCACCACTTCTTCTGTGACGTCACCCAGTTATTGGCTATTTCCTGCTCAGGAAATTTAATCAACGAACTTGTCCCCATTTTCATTAGTGTGACATTGGATATGTGCTGCTTTATTTTCATCGTCATTTCCTATGTGCACATCTTCTCTGCTGTCAGGAATTTCCCATCCACAGATGGGAAGGCCAAGGCCTACTCCACCTGCCTTCCCCCCCTGCTGGTTGTGGTGCTACTTGTCTCCACTGCATTCTTTGCTTATCTGAAGCCGACCTCATGCACCCCGTCCATGTCTGACCTGGTCATTTCTATGTTCTACACGGTGGTGCCCCCCACCTTTACCCCCGTCATATACAGTCTGAGGAACCAAGCCATGAAGTCGGCTGTGGGGAGATTCATGAAGGGCCATTACACCAACAAGTAATGCTCACCCTTCCTTCCCTCAGCCACACAGACCATCTATAAATGCACGCCCATGACCTCCAACCAGACACTCACAGGTGTCTGTCACAGGGACACCAGCCGCTACTTTGTCCCCAGCCACTCCCCACCTTTTCAGAGGACATCAGGAGGTTGTTCCCCAAGAATTTGCAAGTGTTTCCCCGCTCAAATGCCTGTTCTCTGCCGCCCAGTGTTTGTGTCCATGTCTGACCTGCTTTGCTGCGTGCATTTCTCAAACCCCCCCTTTTGCGGAGTGCTGCCCTCGCCTTGTCCATGTCCCCCTTGGTGTGGATGCACCACCATCTGGTCCTGTCCCGTGGGCCAAGTGGGATGCTGTGAATGATGCCACCATGATGATCACAGAGCCATGGGTTCGTGGAGAGTCCTGCTCTGCCCGTGCCTGCGTGTGACCTGCTGCTGGAATCTGTCCTGGATTTTTTAAGCAAAGGCAGGTTGCTGTCATGGAATCTCACTATCTCTGTCCCCCCAGCAGTGCAATGGGGCCCTTTCCCCACACCCTCTCGTGGCTGTGGGCCCCTGGGACTGGACCGTTTTCCTGGGTGAGGGGTGTCTCCTTGTCTCCATCTGCCTGTCTCTGGGGAACAGTGGGGCAGCTTGTGACCCCACAGACTCAGGGTCCTGCAGGAGGGAGCTGCCCCTCCCATGGGCAGCTGGGACCAGCCAAGGCAGGGAGCAAGTGTCCTGTCCAGGCCAAGCACTGTCCTTTGCCCAAACCCCAGGGGCATCATCACACTTGGTGGAGTGATGGTGGCTTGGGCACTGGCTTCTCCAACAGCCCCGGGCCCAGCTAAGAAGCCCACCCTTTCCCTCCTGAGGAGCTGGTCCTGGGGATTCTGGCACCACTGGCTGAGGTTTCAGGGAAAGGAGAGAAAGGTCTGGGCAGGTCTGGATGCAGGTCAGGTGGGCCCAGCGTCAGCCTCACAGACACAGCGGAGCTGCCCTCCGTCTGGCAGTGGGCACAGGGCTGGGGTTATGCTGCATCCCACGCTGGTCTGAGTGGGGCCCAGGCCAACCCCAGGCCCCCACGGGTGCGGCTGCACGCCCCTTGTGAAGTGGTGGGTGGCACATGGACTCAGGGCGGGCAAGCCCAGAAGGGGGTGACAGGCCATCAGGGGGTCCAGGAACCGGGGCTACTGCAGGGCCTTGAGTCAGGGCCCACCCTCCAGCCTGGATGGACCCCCAACCCCGCCCAACCCTGGCCTCCAGCTCCGTCTCCCTCAGGGCGGCACCATCTCGCTGGACAGCTGTGGGCTTGGGGCATTATGGACACAGGTGGGACAGCACGCGGGGCCTGGGACTGTCCATCTCCGGTGTCCCCCACCAATACCCCCCTCCTTGTTCTCTGTGCCTGATCCGGACCGGCCTGTGAGCGTGCAGGGGGAACTCACAGCTGGGAGAGGTTCCCCCACTCTGCTGTGTCAGAGCCCAAGACACAGATCACCCTGTGGACTCGCCCGGCAGTGCTGCCATGGGACTGACCCACATTGGAAGGTAAACACAAGCTTCCCTCACACACTATCACAGGGCACCCCTGCTCTGAAACAGGTTGTGTGACTCTGGGCCCTCACCTGTGCACTTCAAAGGGCCACACTGCAGGTACACAGCACAGTTAACAAAGCTTTATTGACAAGGGAAGGGGATGAGGTCATGGAGCACTCAGGGAGAAATGAGGGAGCCAAAGTCTTAAATGCCTCCTACCCGTTCTGCTGACCTGGAATCACGAATGACCCGCCAAGACCAAAACTACCTGGCTGAGAGCAGGAGCCACGTGTGTCCCCCAGACCCCACTCACAGAGCTGGTGTTATTTACAGACAGATAAAATGGCTGCCTGACTCTGCCCTCAGGTCCTCGCGACTTCCCTTTGGGGATCCTGGGATTTGAAGTTCCCGGTGTCTTGATGGCCTGGGCTGGCGTCCACACAGCCCACATGGAGTGTGCTCAGGACAGCCTCTCCTCCTAACAGCACGACAACAGTTCAAATGGGAGGAGAGAGTCACAGGCGCTGAGAGTAAATGGCCTTTTTGAATAAAATAATTTTAGAGACAGGAACAAATTCCCGTGTCAGAAGACCCAGGTGCTTCCCCGGCTTGCTACTGGGGGATTTCGTCCTGGTTTTCCTACCCCCCACCCCTCCCGCCTTGTAGGAAAATAAAGTGTTAATGTCGTTTTGCCAGGGACATTGGAAGATGTGTGACCACCTTTTATCCCCCTGGTCTGGGAGCCTGGCCAGCGCCCGGACCAGGAGCCAAAAGATAGGGCTGGTTATGTAACTGTTTGTGATGTCCGGGACCACCAAGAAATAGGTTGGTTATGTAACTCCGGTGCGTCATGCACAGAAACATGACCAGCCCACCATGAATCTCTGGGTTTGGATACTGGCCATATCCAACCTTGGGAGATGAAAACACAGTGGTCGCCTAGCTGCTGCTGCTTGCAGCTGCTGGATGTGGATATGTCTCCCATGCTGTAATCCGGAGTGCTGACTCTTTGCCTCCGTGATGCTGATTTCTGAGGAAACTGTACAGAATGTATGCATGATTATCAGTTTGGTCGGGTTTGGGGCACTGTTTATATTTTTGCTTGTGCATCGCCTATGTTGCTCACAATAAATCCTTTTTCCTTTTAATAAGGTG
Source organism: Talpa europaea (assembly GCF_964194135.1). Taxonomy (NCBI): domain Eukaryota; kingdom Metazoa; phylum Chordata; class Mammalia; order Eulipotyphla; family Talpidae; genus Talpa; species Talpa europaea. Next base: position 17,910,570 of record NC_140075.1, read on the forward strand.
TGGTCATTGAATCCCATGGAATCGAGCCTCCCTCAAACACCTGTGCACAGGGCTAGCAATTATATTTTATTGCTAGTTACACACCTTCACATGTCTGTCCCCACCTGCCAGGCCCAGGAGGGCACACGGGGTGGTGGTGAATTTCCAGTTCCCTGTGGACGGGCTCATCCGTGGCTCTGACGACGGGGCACCTGGTCCCCGCAGGGTCAGGGGGTGATGGGGCCGAGGGGGGACCAGGTACTGCCTGTGGATCCTCCTGGGCCCCCTGATGCGCCCTGAGTAGGGCGGCTCATTACAGGGGCGCCGCCAAGAAGCCCCAAGGACAGGACACCTGGGCCTGGCAAGGTCCCTGCAGAGGGCGTGGACATGTCAGGGCGCGGGAGCGGCAGGGGGAGAGCGCACCCTGTGGGCCGTCTGCAGGGTCAGCGAGCCAAGGCCTGACCTGACAACGGAGGCAGCAATGCGGGGGCAGCTGGGACCAGCCCTCAAGAGAGGTTTGTGTCTCCTCCCGGCTCCGGAGGGCAAGCTTCGTGGGAGCCGCTGCTGGGCCGCGGGCTCCGCCAGCCTGGACGTGTGGGTCTGGTCAGGCAGGGAAGTTCCCCTTGTAATTAAATGTTTTCTATTCAATATGTATTCCGCTGAATTGCATCTCAGGGTCAGCCTTTCACTGTGAACAACTGACCTTACTTTGTTGTCCTACCAGAGGGAATTTTATTTGTTCTCTTTTGAGGTAATGTTTTACAATGAAGTATCATTTTAAAATGCATTTTGTATTTCAAATGAACAATTAGTTAAAATAGTCACCTTATAAATGAAAACGAATAATTAAAACTACACAGTTCAACGTCACAGTGCCATCTATAATGGGATGAGTTTGAAAGAGGGAATTTTTTTTTTTTACTTTTCTTCCATTAAAAAATGTCCTGCAGCTTTTGGTTTCTAACATATCTGCGATCATATAATATTTTAATTATGGTCTATCTGACAATTATTGTTCATAGCCATGCATTTCAGCATTGAGAACACTGGGATGAAAGTGCATCACATGTTAAATATCACACGTACGAGAGCTATTTAGGAACAGTGAGGAAGAATCTTAAGAGGAAGTTAAAATTCACACTACTAGTTTAAAAGGGAAAGCGTCACATGTTCATCCCCAGAATATGACACAATCGGGAGTGAGATATTCATAAATTTTTAAGGTGATAAATATTGATCTTTTTTTCCTACACACTAAAGTGATAGATATGTGCATTCTGTCTATCATGGATGTGAACATGTTATTTAACTACACACAGCAACACAGCTATATAAAATATAATTATATCAATGTAAAATTATTTTAAGTCACTGAAAAGGTTTTGGCAGAGGACACAAAAGAGCAGGTTCTGCATTTATTTTATTGTTTCCATCAAATTAGCAAAAATTGTTCCTCTAGCCTTGTACAATAATTCTATAGCAGCACATTCTCCTAAAGATTCTGCCTCCCCAGGGCCTCCCATCCATCACCCCACAGAGGGAGGAGAGGATGAGACTGGGGAGGGAGAGGAGAGAGGGCAGGGCTGCCCCGTGTCCAGACGTCCCCATTCATGCACAGGCCTGGGGTGAGGAACAAACCCGCAACCGGGGGACCCGGGGCCCTGGGACTGGCATGGACAGCCACACACATAGACCGTCTGGCTCAGCGCCGGAGCGGCCTCCTCCCTGCACAGATGTGCAGAGTCTGAGGGGGAGAGAGGGGTCGGGAGGGACCCGGGGTGGATGAGCCCATCATGCAGGAGGGACATGTGGGTGTGACCCAGGAGGAGACTCTGCGGGAAATGTGGTCTGTGGGTCCTCAGACGTGCGGAGTCAGGGGCAGGGAGATGAGGAGACAAGGGGATGGACCAGGAGGCAGCAGTGAGGCCACAGGGGGAGGAATCTGACAGAGGAGGCGTCAGGACAAGCTGCACAGGGACACCGAGCCCAGATCATTCAGTTCCAGGACAGTGTCGGGTCCTGGGAGCAGGAAAACGGGGACCCGCACACTCCATCTCCCTGCACACCCGTCCCTGTGGGGCCTCCCCAGACCAGGGCTGTGCTGGAGGAGCAGGGACAGGCTCTCCAGGGTGGGGAGGGGCTGGGCACAGTCACGTGTCCTCTGAGGCTGTGCCCTGGACAACCTCTTTTGAGGTGTGCTGGGCAGAGAATATGGGGCCTGGGCAGGAGGGGGAGCCACGGGCCTGAGAATGAATGGGCACTGGTGGTCTTTCAATTCAGTTCATTGAGAGACCTGATATTCAGGTTTTATCACAGTCAGTTAAATTTTCATTTCTTCACCAATATATGTACACATGTTTGAAGAATACATAAATAGCACATTCACATGAGATAAAATATGAATTACTCAGATAACGATAAAGCAAAAATAGATTGCATGCTTGTTATATGTTGATAATCCATTTTGTGTTCAATATTGGAAGATATGACAATGTTTACTTCCTCTTTGTTTTTTTATACAAATGAAGTCTCCAAGGGGGATGAATCTTACGGCCATGACAGAATTCATCCTCCTGGGGTTCCCTTCCCAGGGGACCATGGGCTTCTTGCACCCGCTGCTCTTCTCCCTGGTCTACCTGTGCGCCCTGCTGGGGAACAGGATCATCGTCCTCATCACCACCCTGGACCGGCACCTCCACACCCCCATGTACTTCTTCCTGAGGGGTCTGTCCTTCTCAGATCTCTGCCTCATCTCAGCCACGGTCCTCAAGTCCATTGCCAACTGTCTGAGGCACAGCAGCTCCATCTCCTTCCCGGGCTGTGTCTTCCAGATCTTTATGCTGGATTTGTCAGCATGTGCAGAGCTGACCCTGCTCATGGTGATGAGCGTTGACCACTATGCTGCCATCTGCCACCCCCTGCACTATGAGGTCATCATGAGCAGGGACAGGTGTGTGCAGCTGACAGCTGTGTCTTGGCTGGGTGGGGGTTTCTAAGCTGTGAGGAACACAGCTGGAACCTTCTCCTTGTCCTACTGTGGGTCCAACGTGGTTCACCTGTACTTCTGTGACATCCCACAGTTACTGGCTATTTCCTGCTCAGGAAACTTAATGAATGAACTTGTCCCCATTCTCATTAGTATGGTAATGGATTCCTCTTGTTTCATTTTCATCATCATTTCCTTTGTCCACATCTTCTCTGCTGTCAGGAAGATCCCATCCACAGATGGGAAGGCCAAGGCCTACTCCACCTGCCTTCCCCACATGCTGGTTGTGGCACTGTTTCTCTCCACTGGATGCTTTGCTTATCTGAAGCCGACCTCAGGGACCCCGTCCATGTCTGACCTGGTCATTCCTATGTTCTACACGGTGGTGCCCCCCACATTTAATCCCGTCATATACAGTCTGAGGAACCAAGCCATGAAGTCAGCTGTGGGGAGACTGATGAAGGGGAGACTCGCCAAAATATAATGGGGAATATGACTTCAAAACTCGATTATGAGACTCTTGTTTTAAATTTTCACGTATTGTCCCCTTTATATTCTTATAAACTCATATATTCCATTGTACAATTTACAAATATATGCTCATTTTTAAAATATATTTACGATGACTTCATACTGTCTGCTGCTCATACACTCCATTACCATTGATTGTTCTTTTTTTAACATTTAGTTGCACTTTGATATTCTCTGTAAAATGAAGGTCACTGAACTTCAGCATCTCTCTGCTGGTCTCCATTTCTGTGCTCCCGCACGTGAGAGGCGATTGTTGGGTTTCACCTCAGTTGTCAGAAGTTCTCTCACTGGGGCAGACTTCCCAGTCTCTAAGGCGCTTCCTCTTTCATGCCACTGATGCTCTCTAGTCACGTGTGGGACCAGGGCCACGGGGAGGACAGAGGCCCCTTTACTTGCTGAGATGGGCATTTATAACATAAATAAGGCCTAAGGGTTCAAGTTGGAAACTGAGTGGTCATGACCTTCTGTAGACAAGGTTCACACATGACTGGGTAGAGACCCTCGTGGAAGCTCCTGTGTGGATGTCACCAGCATTTACCATAAACACACTCAGTGCACGATGAACACCAGAAATAAGACAGTGCCTATGAAAGCTGTTAATTTCATGTGCAGTATAATTACTAAAAATTTACTAAGATAGCGTGGGTATTGTTTTTCACGGAACAATAAAGGAACATAGGAAGCTATAATGGTAACAAAAAAAAAATTGCCCTTGACCTGGCCTTCTGTGGATGGCACACAGATAATTGCTAGTAGACTACACAATATTCTAATATTTCCAGAGATAGCTGAGGAAGGACACCCACAACATCACACCACACTTTCCTCGTGTGTTTATCCCCATATATTTAATTACCTAGAATTTCTGGGAATTTGAGGACAATGTCCCTTTGGCCACATTATTATGGGATCTCAGAGTGTTTGTGATTCCATGGCGAGTAGGTCAAACAAGAAAACTCATCAGATTCACATATTATACATAACACTATCATTTAGTATAGACGTAAAGACAAAGAATATGAAGGAGATTTAAATTGGGGAAATGAAGTGGCCCCATGATTGTCACTTGCTGTCTGGCCTCAGCTCTTCTCTGCTGACTGCATCCACCTTTTCTGTCCCATCTGTGACATCCAATGTTTGAAAATTTCAGGCCAAAATATTTTATGATAAAATGTAGCTCCAATTGGATATCAGACATTTAACTCATTCTCAAGCATTCACTCTCTAAGGGTGCTAATCAGGCTGACCATGCCTTTAGCCCAGGTGAGGCCCTTGTGGGCACAATGTCAGTTTAGAGGCAGCTAGGAATGGTTAAAAGTGGCAACATCTCGATCTTTGAAGTTTTGGGTTAACAAAGTGCTGCTTTTTTTTTTTTAATCATTGGCATTGTAGTTTTTCCTGATGATAAATAACTTTCTTAATATTAGTTCTTGATACTCTCATAGTTTACTGGTCAATAGAAGTTATGGGATATAAACAGAATAAGGTTATGGGATATAATGAGAATTCAATGCACGTATTGAATGAAGAAGCTGAATCAGACTATTATGAACATATACTGAGACTATTCATTGCCTACATTTTATCACTTTTGTGTAACATAATTAATTTTTTAAATAATAAAACATTAACTGTCTGTAGATTGTATGGATTTAAACATTTCAGCACAATTAAAACTGTTGTGGACAACACAATATACACTAAGAAAACAAAGACCCCACTGAAAAAAACAAGCCCCTTCAGTGTGGTTGGAAGCTTACAAAATCAACACACAAAGAAAAGCAATTGCCTTCTTATATGCAAAAATTGTACTAAAAGAGAAGTTAAGAAACAATCCCATGTATAATCACACGATTAAGAGCCACCGAGTAGACATAACAATGGAGGTGAAGATACAAGAAAAGAGTAAGACATTGTCAAAAGAAATAGAAAAGACAGAGAAATGGAAAGATATTTCCTGCCCTTGGCTTGGAAGTATCAACATTACCAAATGACCATCTTCCCCAAAGCAACATTCAGATTCAATGCAATCCCAATAAGAACTTCAATGGCTTTCTTCAAATATATTTAAAAAAAGATTCTGAAATGTATATGCAACAGCCAAAGCATCCTGCCAAAAATGAGGACAAATGGTGGCAGCACACTTTCAGATTTCAATCTAACCATAAAGCTATGAGTTAAAGCAGCATGGTTTTGGGACAAAAACAGACACGCAGAACAATGGAACATAACGAGGGCCCAGGAACCCACCCTCATCAGAATGGACAGTGACTCTATGGCAGAGGAGCCAGAGCAGGCACTGGAGCAGGAAATTGGGGAGATGGTGCTGGGAGAAGCAGACAGACACATGCAGCAGAGTGAAGCAGGCCCTGCCCCACACCCTACAGAAGTGTTAACTCAAGCAGATCAACGCCTGTTTCCATGTGTGACGTCATCATCATCATGCAGCAAACCTAAGTGTATGACATCATGTGCAGAAAACCCTAATTTTCTACTCCATTTTGTTAAGGGTAAAAGCAAAATCATTCAAATATAATAACAGTTCTAAATTAAGTGCAGTGACAGGTGCTGTGGTGGAAAAGAACCACAGGATACACAATTTCAGAGACTAGTAAAGTTTCTCTTCCCGAAGGGCTGGTGACCTCCGTGGTCACTCACTTCTGCTGGATGTCCACTGTCTTTCCACCCACTCCCCCTCCCTGGGCTCCATCCTGCCTCTCTCTGTGTCCCTTCCCTTCTGCCTCAGGCCTGTCCACATCCCCCTCACGCCCATTCCCAGTGCCTCTCCATGAAGGGCACACGGGGAGTGACGGGCGACTGTCCAGCTGTCTAGACAGAGACTCAGGGCACTGTTATGACTGATGGTGCCCACCATGGCGGACATGAGAGCTGGGGAATGGAACCTGGACATGAGGATTTGTCTACTCACTTCCATAGAGGCATGAGCCAGACACAACATCACATCTACACACCTAGTGTGATAATTACTCGCTGAGACGCACTGCAGGACGCTGCAATTAACACAGTCAAGTAAACACACACTTTCCCTCAGGAGGAAGGTCCCTGAGGGCTGGAATCAGGACCGTGTCCAATCCACGGACACCAGCTCCAGAGCTCAAATAGCCCAGCCCCGAGTCCCTGCTCTGTCCATGAGGCGGCACAGGATGGGGTGGAACATCCTGTGAGTGTTCAGAGGCTCCCCACGATCCCCGACCATGTAGCGAGAGGCCAGGATGCCCTCTGTCCCGCCATGGGGACAACTGCAGGAGAGAGACTTGACATGGCAGCGGGAACTTTACCCCCAGACTGCAGGTATCTGCCCCCAGCTGTTTGCAGGGGAGAATCCACTCACCCTTGAGGGTTTTCAGATTCGAGCTCCATATTATTTTTCTTTTATTTTTTTTTAAATAATAAATTTTATTTTTATATTCCCCCATACAATTGCAAATGCCCCATTCTGACCCCAATCCCTCCGCTGCCGGCCCCTACCCCCCAAAAAGTGTCTCTGGTTCATAGTTTTTTGTTGATTTTGACTTTCACTTTCTTATAGTTATTCATTTTCCTGGTCCCTTATTTAAGTTCTCTAGATTCCTGCTATGAGTGAGACCATCCGGTATTTTTCATTTTCTTTCTGGCTTATTTCGCTGAGCATGATCCCTTCCAGCGCCATCCATGTTGCTGCAAATTGCATGTGTTTATCTTTTTTTGAATGCTGAGTAATAATCCATTGTGTATATATACCACATCTTCTTGATTCAGTCATCTATTTTTGGGCATTTGGGCTGTTTCCAAAGCTTAGCTATTGTAAATAGTGTTGCTATAAACATAGGGGTGCAGGTGTTCTTTGGAATTGATGTTTCTGTGTCCTTTGGGTAAATACCTAGGAGTGGAATTGCTGGATCATGTGGAAGCTCTATGTTTAGTAGGTCCAGAAATCACACAGCTCTCCATAGTGGTTGGACCAGTTTGCATTCCCATCGAGCTCCATTTTAGACTTGAGAATGTGCCACAGTTAAACTATTCACTTTGTAAATCACAACTAATGCTGACAGGGCCCAAGCCTTCATGTCCCAGTGTCCTGTCAGCCTGGGTGAGACTTGGTGAGATAAAACATATTCTCTTGTAACTTAAGATGTTCAAATATATTGACTTTTAATACATTGAGCATACTAGAAGATTTTGACTTATGGGAGATGTGACAATTATTGCTTCGTATGAGATTGTAGCATCACCACACTCAGTGTGTTTCAGATAGTAAACAAAACCACAAAGTTAATGCAATAAAATTGTATCAAAATTTCAGAGCAAATTAAAAATAATATTTATTGTTAAATTCAGAATATTATCCTTTTTGTCCTAACACAATGACAGATATGTGTCAAGTATAAAATCAAAAACTCTTACAGCAACATGTTGACCAATTCATGTCTCTGATGATAGCATGAGGCTGGCAGGGGCTTGTGACTATTTATGGACGCAAACTTGGGATTTTTCGCCAAATCCATCACTCAGGGATTGTTAGTGATGTTGTAAAATACAGTCACTGTATTTAAACGGCCTGCAGGAGATATATATAAAAAGTTATATTATCATTTTAAATTTTATATATCACTCAACAGATGTCAACATTATTGACCATCATGTATCCTGATTTATATCTTTGTTTTTATTAAATTATTTGGCATTATTCCCACCAACTTATTGCAAATATTTTATATCACCATTCTCCCAAAAATCCTGCCTCAACAGGTCCTGCCCCTACGTCATCCCACTGAGAGGAGTGTATGAGATTGGGGGTGGGGAGAGGACAGTGGGCAGGGCAGCCCCGTGTCCAGATGTCCCCACTCACGCACGGGCCTGGGGGGAGGAACAAACCTGCACCCGGGGGACCCGGGGCCATGGGACCGGCAGGGACAGCCATACGCATAGACCGTCTGGATAGGCCCTGGAGCAGCCTCCTCCCTGCACAGACATGCATGAGTCTGAGGGGACAGAGGGGCTGGGGAGGGACCCGGGGGTGGACGAGCCCATCCTGCAGCAGGAGCAAGTGGCTGTGACCATGGGAAGTAGCTGCAGGTGAAACCACCTCAGATCCTCGGGGGAGGGAAGGGGCAGGACAATGACCGGGACGGGCAGGAGTGGGAGGTCACCGTCTCATTGAACACAGGGGCGAGGGGCATATGGTCGTCAGACAGAGACACGGCTTTGGGACACCCCACCCACGGCAGTGATAAGGGCGCTGACCAGGAGCCAACTCGGGGCCATCAGTGTCCACTTGGTCCCAAAATGTGCACCTGGAGCTGCCCTGGCCAGTGTTTGTAGGGACTTGGTGGCTGAGACACCACAGGCTAGATGTGGGGCATCCTTGACCGTCACGTTCTTTTGGCCACTTGGGGGTCCCGCTTCTGGGAGGTGCATGGACTGGGGCGTTGGGATGGCAAGGAGGGACCAGGGTCAGAATTTCAGGGGTGCCCATGCACAGGACATAGTGAGATGGGAGGAGACTGCTCAGGTAGCTGAGGTCAGTTAAACTCTCTGCCCTTTGGCATCTCCCACAGGCAGCGTGGACAGTGGTGGCACCTGCGGGACACTGAAGCTGGAGAGGCCGAGCAGAGCAGAAGCTGAGATCCCTGTGGGGGGATGCTGGACAGAGCGCGGAGAGAGGTCAGTGGGGTAGGACAGTGCTGGTCACCTGCAGAGAGACACCGCGGGTCCAACAATATGAGATGTTCCCAGCATTTGATTCCTCCAGACTTTCATGCAGATGATGGCACCAGGAGGGATAAATCTCTCGGTCATGACAGAATTCGTGCTCCTGGGGTTCCCCACCCAGGGGACCATGGGCTTCTTGCACCATCTGCTCTTCTCCCTGGTCTACCTGTGTGCCCTGCTGGGGAGCGGGTTCATTGTCCTCATCACCACCCGGGACCGGCACCTCCACACCCTCATGTACTTCTTCCTGAGGAGTATAAATGAGGTTCTGTTCTTGGGAGCTCAAGGTCATGGGACCTCAGTCTTGGGCACTCAGTCCCCACAGCCTGATTGTGTCTCCATTGGAGAGTCCCGTTCCTGTGGAGGGGAGTGGAGCACAGTTTAGTGTTGGACCCACAACTCTCACGATTCCTAATGGGGCATCTTCCTCTAGGAGAAAGTCATGTTTCTGCTCACAGGACAAAGGGAAGCCACACATGACTCTGCCAGAGGTGGAAGGATGGGACCTTTCTTGGTTCGTAGGAATCTATGGCTGAAACCTGGAATTGATGGAATATCAATTTCTATGATGCCTGTTTTGATGCCAATGTGACTTACCCCCTTGATGTGGCGTTTCCAAAAGTAAAGTTATTTGAATTATTTTTGAAGAACTACATTTTTACTTAAAAATTTGTAATTTTTAATTTGTTATTTTGTTTAGGTTCCTTTAGTTTTCCATATTGTATCTTGATCCTATATTAGGTCTTCTCAATTTTCATACAAATTACACTTAAGTTCACTATTTTCATACTTGGGAACTATGTTTGTTTGTTTTTATTATGTAAAACATCATGCAAACTAAAGACTGGTGATATTTGCTGATTTTTTTTTTATATTCCTACACATCTGCACTACACGTAAGGAGGTTCTCATATTGTTCCCTAACACTAAGAACGTGAGCTGGAGTGACGTTCCTCCCCTCCAGGAGCAGGTCAATGTGTCTCCAAACTCTCCTGGCTGATGAGCACATATTATCCATGAAACTATTTATGATAATAAAATGTAGGTAATCACAAGACATGACTCGTCCATTCAAGTTTCAGAATAAAACCTGCACTAGAAAATCACTCACAGTAATATTTATTTCAGTGATAGCATGAGAGCAGAGTCCCCACCCCTATGGGATATGACATCATTCCCTGGTCAGATTCATGTTAATTTTCTATTTCTCCTTTGAACAAATGCAGTGAGTGTCTGCTGAGAAGGGATCTTTACCATGAGTGTTTCATCACACCATCACGTTAATTTGTTATTTATTCTTATAAAAGGAGGACACTCATTTACACTTTTTACAGTTTTCACTGTTTACTGTGGGTCACTTTTCACTCCCCCACCTACACAAGTGTCCACTCAGAATCTACTAAATGCCCTGCAGTGCCCGCCCTGTCCATCCACACTCCTATCTCCTCCCCATTCCCTCTCTCTGTTCCCTCTGATAATGAGCAAAGCTTTGCACTCAGTCCAACATTTCCTTTTGCTGTTTGCCACTATATTTTCTCAGTTATTGACATTTTTATATTATAATCCACAGATGGGTGAGACCAGCCAATATCTTTCACTTTTTGACTTATTTCACTAGCATAAGCACCTCAAGTTCCACCTTTAGTCCCTAAGGGCACTAGTTCACATTTTTAATAGCTGTGTAGTATTCCATTGTGTGTGGACCCACATTATTTATTTATTCACTCTACTGTGCATAGCAATTGGGCTGGGAGCATGGCCAGCAACAGTGGTCAGTGCTGCTGTGAACACAGGTGTGCATGGTGCATCAGAGAGTCTGCACATCTGGGACAAATACCTGCAGAGGTTGGTCCAACCTGTGTTGGTTCTGTTTTCATTGTCTGAAGACATCTCCAAGCTGTTTTCTCAGCAGAGGTGAGAGGCCCTTTCTCTCTGTCCCTCACCTCCTTGCTGTGTCCAGTCTCCAGCTTGGTCCCTTCTCACAGGTGACAATACATTACAGTTTGGATTTCTATTCTCTTTATTATTAGCACAGTTGAACAATTTGGAATGGATGAAAATCTGCATTGACGAGGGCTTAAAATACCAGAAAGCACACCTGGGTGCTGCCCACTACACATCCACCCCACAGATGAACTTGGGGACACACGCCAAGGACCAGGGAACAAGGGCACGTAGGAACAAGTGACCCCCACACACTAGAGAGCTTCTGTGTCTCAGATGATGCCATCCCCAAAATGGGCCCCTGAACTGGGAGATGACTGTGCACATCACACACCTGACAAGGCAAGTGTCCAAAATACACAAAATCTACAAACCCAGCACAGAAAGAGACACCCCAATCCAACACGCCTCGGACCCCCAGAGACATTTTCTAGGAGAAATGCCCCGTGGCCCTGCAGAGTCATTTGCAGATTTTATTCAGGGTCTAAACCTTCCCTGCTCCGGAGCTTGTCTTCATGTCTGAAGTGACGTGAACGTGCGTCCACCAAGGCTCTGGTGCTGTTGGGTGCGATTCTAAATCTCTCACATCCTCTGTGCTTCTTTATCATTTTATCATGTGAGTATAATTGATCCCACATTAGTCCTGCCGTGTCATTTCCTGCGGCTCTGACGTGGCAAAATGGTCCTTTCCACCCCGCCCGCCCGCTGCCTCCTGTCCACCCAGGGCCTTTGGGGCGATGCGCCACTGAGTCTGTTCTCTGAGCCGCAACCGCAGACACCGGGGTGGACGCTGTGCGCCGGGACCACGGGAGGGACGGACATGCCCTTGTGGGCCTAGACACGATCCAGTCTCTGCGGCCACGTGGGTTCCTGAGACCCCCGAGCAGTGCCCCAATCCTGCCCCGCAGGCCGGGCCCGCAGGGCAGGGCAGGGTCACGCTCCAGGCCGAGGGCAGACGGGGTCGCAGTGTCCGTCCCCCAAACATGCCCGCGGGGATTCCCGGGGTTGGGAGAAGCGCCAGGCGCCCTCCTGGCCACGGCCTCGGCCCGTCCCCTGGGCAGCTTGTGTCCCCCCATGGCCTTCGCCGGCCCCGGGCTCCCTGACCCCCGCCTGCCCTCGGGGCCACGTCCGCCTCGCAGAGCCCTTGGGGCACATATACCCACGTTTCAGCCCAAGGCACACACGATGGGGGGCTCCAGACTGTCCTGCCTGACCTCCCGGCCCGCGGGCCCAGCCGGACCGCATATGAAGGGGTCGCCCCGTCAGTGAGGACACGGACTTCGGGCCCGCCGTGTCCCCCCTGGCCTCACAGTCAGCGCCGCCACCCCGGGCGGCCAGCGCCGCGCTGACCACTGCCCGGCCGCGGGGGACGCCCAGGGGACCCGCTCGGCGGCCTGTCCGGGAGGAGCCCCTGCCACGGGGTTGGCGCGGCGGACCCGGGAAACTCGTCCCCCCGCGGCCAACCCCTCCCCTGGCTGCTGACCCGGGCTCGGGCGGCCGAGTCGGGACCTGATCGACCCGGCGGACCCCGAACCCCGGCTCCCCAGGCCCGAGCCCTCGGGCCGCGACAGGGGACCCCGGCCCAGCCGTGTCCACCCCGGGCGGGACTGTCCATGTGAAGGCAACGTCCACGGAGTCAGCAGCAAGTGAGACTCGCAGGCGCCGGAGGGTACGGCGGGAGTGTCGGGACAGGGAGAGGTGTCGGGACCCCCGCAACTCGCGCTCAGGGATCCGGTTCTGCCGTTCTGAACCCTGCCCAGGCCAACACACTGACAAGTGAGAGATCATAGTCTCAGTTACAACCCCTGCTTTACTCAGGTTTCCCTCTAACTCTCTCACATGTCCTCATTTCCAAACGGACTTTTCTCTTAACGTTATTGCTTTGCCAGAAACTTATATTCTCATATTTTTCCTTAAAGTTTATTCTGTAAGTTAATACAGACTATTACAAAACCCTGCCCCAAGTGAAGCTCATAGCCTGAAATCTACGCCATGTTAAAAAAATGTGATGAAGGGCCTCCCCTGGTGGCACAGAGGTTGAGCGCTGGGCTGGGAAGCTGCCCTTGGCCTCTGCAGCTCCAGTTCGATCCCCGGCTGCTCCCCGGCCTCTGGAGAAGGGTCCCACATGGTGCACAGACCTCTCCTGCCGCCCGCTGCTCCCCTCAGCAGTGTGCTTTGTCAGGCTGCCTGCTCTGCTCCCCGCTCTGGCTCTGGTGAATCCTCTCAACCTCCCATGCTTCTGACTGTACCCAGTGCTTGTACAAATAAATAAATAAACCTTTAATAAAAAATGTGATAAAGTTTGCAAAAAGTCACACATTTCTGACTCAGAAAGAAGTCAGAACTCAGAGGTCACCAACAGTTGCTACTAACAGTGACAAGATGCAAGTTATTTTCTCCCAGGAGCACTGGTCTCGGGACCTGGGCACTCGGTTCCTACTCAGCGTGTGTCTCCACTGAGGCCCGTCCTTCTGGTGAGCAGGGGGCACAGCTGAATGCATGCTCCCACCCTCACGATTCCTAATGGGGCGTCTTCCTCTAAGAGACATTCATGTTTCTTCTCAAAGTTTGTGTAGCAACTACACTTGCCATGAATCTGCCTGAGGTGGGAGTTGGACGGAGACCAGGGAATCGGTGTCTGGAGCTGAAATCTGTCATGGACGTGACTGTTACTTTGTGTGACGTCTGACTTGATCCTATCACCACTGTACTCCTGTGATGCAGTGTTCTTTTTTTAAAGTAGCTGAATTATTTTTGAGTCAGTGCATTTCTACTTCAAAATTTAATGTTAAGAACTTTGGTGTTGGGTCTCCTCAGGGGCACAGCGGTTGAGCGCTGGGTTGCAAAGCTGCACGCAACCTCTTCAGTGCTGGTTCGATCCCCGGCTGCACCCCGGCCACCTGAAGAAGGTCCTACATGGCGCGCAGACCTCTCCTGCCCCCGCTGCTCCCCTCAGCAGTGTGCTTCAGTCCTTCTGCTTGCTCTGCTCCCCACTCTGGCTCTGGTGAATTCTCTAACCCTCCCGCACTTCTGACTGTACCCAGTGCTTGCATAAATAAATAAATAAATAAATAAATAAATAAATAAATAAATAAATCTTTACAAAAAAATATAAAGAAAGACCTTTGATGTTGTTATGTTCATTTTCAGGTTCTCTGAGTTTTCCAAATTCTATCTTGATTCCTCTACCAGGTTTTCTACTTGGCATTCTTTTAGATAACACTTGAGTTCACTATTTTTCTACTTCAGGAACCATGTTATCTTTTCATATGATGTAAAATTTTATATAAAGTAAAACACTACAATATTTATGAATTTTTATTCTCCAGAAGCTTCTGTGCTATAAACTCTTGTTAGGGGGAAATGATGTCCTGAGCTAATTCCATACAGGCTTTGTGGATTCCACCCCCACTCCAGACTAAAGCCATCAAGACATTGGGAAAGACAAATCCCATCACCGCCAAAGGGAGGGTGGCTGGGACCTGAGGGTGGAGTTGGGCAGCCAGGTTGGATATAAAAACCAAACACGTGGGCCTTGGGGGCTCTCTGGCTCGCGATAGCTCGCCTCTTGGCTTCACCGCTCCTGGCTGGCGGCCAACTCTGAGAGTGCCATTTTGGGATACCTGATCGGCGGATTGGGTAGGACTCATTTAAAACTTTGTCTCCCACTTTTCTCCCAGAGCTGTATATTTTCTCATTTCCCCTTCCCTTGTAAATAAACCTTTTATTAACCTTTCACGTGTGCCTGCAGTAGAGCATTGATAAGTCCTTTTAAGCGCGCGGGTGAGGACCCACAGCCAGGCACCCCATTTTGTATTGGGGTTGCTCTACAACACTCTGAGGCCTCATGACTGTTTACCCACTCTGCGAACATGAGTTGGGGGGATGCTCCTCGCTCAAGCATTTTCTCTGGAGCAGGTGACTGGGTCTCCAAATGCTCCTGAGGGGTCATAACATACTCCCTCCAGAAAATGCTTCTTTTAAAAAATGTATGTTAATGACCAGACTGACTCCATTCAGATTTCAGAATAAAATCTGTGTCGGAAAATCTCTCAAGTTAATAATCTTTCCAGTGAAAGACCTCGATCTTCTATTTCTCCTCCCAGGACTTCATCACTCTCTGCTCACGTCCTTTACATACTTTAACTCTTTCCTTTGAAGAAAACTCTAAACACTGTTGAGAAGAGGATCTGACTTCAGGAGTGGGGTAACATGAGATCATGTTAATTAACAATTGCCACTTAAAGGAAACACTCATTGTCATATCTCTGTTCTGTTATTGCGGATGCATCTCTGCCCCTCTGTGTGTGTGCGTCTCCCCTCACAGTCCAGGGAGTACCCACATAAATACCCACTTGTTTCCACTCCTTATCCCTCTCCTATCTCCAGTCTTGACTGGTAACAGTGAATTTATTCACTAGTGCAAATAGGTTTTGCTGTAATTTGTAATGTCAGCTTTCTGTATTTTCTTTTTTTAAAAGATTGATTTATGCAAACAAGAACTGGGGCAGAGGCCAGAGTTGTGGGGTGTGAGATGATTTATCAGAGACAGAGTGGAGAACAGAACAGGTGCACTGAGTGAAATACACTGATGAGGGGAGCAGCAGACGAGACAGGAGAGGTCTGCTGTGCCCTGTGGGTAGCTCCCTGGCTAGGGATCGAACTCATGCTGCAGTGGCTGTGGCTAGCTTCATAGGTTGCATCTTAACCCCTTGGGCTACCTAGTTTTCTGTATTTTCTATCCCATAGATGAGTGAGACCATCTGCTATCTGTCTTTCACTATCTGTTTTTTTTTTTTTCACTTAACAAAATAAATTTAAGGTCTACTCACCTTGTCCCAAACGTATGATTTGATTTTTTTAATCACTCTGTACAATTGCACTGACTATGGACCCACAATTACTTTATTCACTCCTCTGTTGAAAGCCCTTGGGCTGGTTCAGCAATGGTGCACGGTGCTGTTGTGACACCAGTGCACATGAGTGTCTCTGTATTGTAGAGTTTTCACATTCTGGGATAAAAACTTAGCAAAGGGATTGCTAGTTCCTATGGGATTCCCATTTTTATTTACTTAGAACATTTCCAAACCATTTTCCTAGAGGCTTTACCTACTTACAATCTAACCAACAGAGGTGAGAGTTCCTTTCTCTCCACATCCACACAACATCAGTTGTGTTCAGTCTTTTTGATTGGCCCATTCTCATAGTGGTGTGTGACAAGTCATTGCAGTTTTAGTTTGTGTTTTTTTTTTTTTTTCCAACAGAGGCATGTTTTCTCTTCTTATTTATTTAGTTTGTTTGTTTTGTTTATACATGCACTGGGTACAGTCAGAAGCGCGGGAGGGTGAGAGAATTCACCATAGTCAGAGCGGGGAGCAGAGCAGGCAGAAGGACCGAAGCACACTGCTGAGGGGAGCAGCGGGCGGCAGGAGAGGTCTGTGCGCCATGTGGGACCCTCCGCTGGTGGCCGGGGAGCAGCCGGGGATCGAACCTGCGTCGCAGCCGCGGGCAGCTTCGCAACCCAGCGCTCAACCACTGCGCCACCGGGGAGGCCCTAGTTTGTGTTTTGGTTCCCCTTATAATTAGAGCTACTAAACAATATTATTTGGATTAAAGATTTGGATGTAACAAAGCCATAAATACTTGAGGAACTATGCCACCCTACTGTACATCCACCCCACAGATGAACTTGGGCACATGTCTTCAAGGCCCCAAAGACAAGATAAATGATCATGTAGGAACAAATGTGCCCCACCACACTAGAGAGCTCATAAACCACTATAAAAACAGGCCCCTGCACTGGGACAAAATATGTGCACATCATGCATCTGACATGGGGCTGGTTTCCTTTCATACAAGGTATGTCACATCCTAATAACAAAAAGCAGACACCCCAATCAAGAAGTGGGTAAGAAACCAACACAGACATTTCCAAGAGGACACCCAGTTTCCCTGCAGAGTTGTCGGCAGATGTTATTGGGCTTCTAAACCATGCCTGCTCCTGAACTTTGCCTACATGTGCTGACACTGGCTGACCTCGAATGCATTTTGGTAAATCCCCAGAGAATAGAAAATCTTACATGGAATAGCTGTAGTCTAGTTCATAATTTTATAATTATATAATATAAACTAATAATGATGGATTAATTCTGTCATACTGTTTCCTTGTGATTTTGAGTGATGCAAATTATGGTGTTTTAATTCATCACATCTAATATACACTTTACAACATTTTCATTTTATCTTCACAGATTGAACATGTAGACCTGAGTCTGTTCCTTGATACAGCATGAAAGCTCTGTAAATATCTACTGAATTATCCAAAATTATCTTTGTGTCTGTGAGAGATGACAATGAACCTACCTGGCTTTGGATGTTTGAAAAACATTTGGCATAGTTGGCAGGATATGACTCCAAGAGCAGACAAACCAAGTGGCATCTACAAATGGAGTGAAAGACATCATCAGAGTTGCTGGAGACAGGTGGTGGCCAAAGTCCAAGAAGAGCTAAAGATGCTACAGGAGCACAGAAGGTGGACAAGGTCTGGGAGATGGAGGACAAGCCCTGGGAAACATCTCGGACCTTGTAGGGAGGAGAAGATAACCGTGCAAGGACCAGCACACCATACCCCTGAGGCAGAAGACTTGTCAGGAAAAAAAAGGGGACCCCATCCATCATGTGGAGCTTGCCCAGTGACAAAGATGACACTGACTGACTTGCACAAACAATCCTGCCAAAAGGCGAAGAACTTTGAGACCTGGGGTGGACAGAATAATTTGCCCACTGTAGGAGATGAAGAGCAAAGGATGGGCCTGTCATCCTTGGTGGCTTAAAGCAACCTTATCTGCTGCCCGGCGCTCCCAGGGCCACAGGGTGGCTATGCCAGGCACTAGGAAGAGGTGAAAAAACCTTGAATGGGTGGATTGTAGGTTATATGAGGTAAAAGTCAGGCTTTTTGCCCCATCCTGTCATTAGCCTCTGTGGCTGGCACCCAAAGTCTTATACATCGGCATGTGAGTGTGGACACCCGGGCCCAGAGTATTTTGGGCATGTGCATATGTAAACCAAGGGATGAGGCGGTATAAGGGCAGCATCACTCTGAATTCCAAAGCATTTCAAACAGTGAAGGCCACCCACAAAAGGCCTCTTACCATGTATTTGAAGACACAATGGTCATGACATCAAACCCCAGGAATCTCAAACCATGAAGAACCGTCCACCAGAACCACTCCAACTGCAATGGCCCCTCTCCTTGTGAAGATAAAGGACACACTCACCAGCAGTAGCAATTCAGATTCAAAGAAGACTTGTAGATGCTGAGAATGGACCATTGAAAAATAAACCAAAGCACACACATGGTAAATTTGTGATGACATGAACCATTTCTACTTCAGAAGATTGTTTTCCTCCTATCTATCTTTCAGTAATGTTGACTTTCTTTTTGTCTTCCTTCCCGCTTTCCTTTCTCCTTTAGGTCCGTCCTACTTTATTTCCTTCCTCCTTCCCCAACCGCTTCACAACCGCCTCTGCAGGTTTCCCCGTGAGGGAGCACAGGGGATGATGGTGACTTTGCAGTTCCCTGTGGACATGGCTCTGATAACAGGGCCACACCTGGGTCCCCATGGCCACTCAACGGAGGTTGAAGGAGCCTGAGGAGGGGGAACGACAGTCCTGCTTGTGGAGTCTCCTGTGACCCCCTGCCTGTGCTGATGACTCAGGAGGCTCATTACTGGGGATACCATTAAGAAGTCCACGTGGACAAGGGACACCTGGTCCCCTCAGAGTGAGGTCCCTGAGGAAGGGGACCTGGGGATGGTGTCAGGGACTGGGGGGCAGTAGGAGAAGGAGATAATGAGCCCTGCGGCCTGTCTGCTGGAGTCTGTGAGCCAGAGGCCTGGACCCCAGACACAAGAGGCCAGCGCAGCAGAGGGCAGTGGGTGACCGGGACATCAAGTCAGGTTTGCTTTTCCTCCTGTCTCTGTGAGGGCAAGAATTATATGGGAAGCAAACTTCTGGGACAGCGAGCACATCACACCAGACTGAGGTGTCTGTCAAATAATTTTAAAAAGTTTTTTAATTCTTAAATTTTTAATTTACTGACATTTCATTTAACCCATACATCAAAGTGTTGGCATTTCAACATGAAATATTTATGTTATTCTGTGTGTTTCCAATGGTGACTCTGTTTCTTTATTGAGGTAACACTGTTTTACAACACAGTGTCACTTCAAAATGCATATTGTATTGCAGGAGAACAGTAGCTAGAATATTCATCTTATAAATGAAAACTAATAAATTATAAAGGTGGATATTGTTCAGTTTCAGAGTGCCATGTTGTTTTGGTATAATCTTAATTTAAGGTGTTCCACAGATTATTATCTTTCATGCATTTATTATTTTATACTATTCTGACCTAAGGTATATAGGGCAATTATTGTTTCATAACTAATTTTTAACATTTAGCACTCTGAGTTGAAAGTATATAATGTTACATGAAATCACATTTAATGGAAGTATGTAGAAGGCAGTGGGGAAAATCTGAAAGGAAATTTAAAATACAGCTAATTGTTTTAAAAGGGAAGGTACACATCCTCATCCCTAAAATATTATGATAATAAAGGGAGTCAGACAGAAATTCATGACTTTTTCTTGTTATCTGTTTTTTTATTTTTTTTATATTTTACACTAACATTTTACAATACATATTTTTTATTTTTAAACAATATTTGCTTCCCCCCCCCTCAGGTTGAGTCCCCATAGAATTTCCTTTACCAAGGCACCGTGCACCATCACCTCAGACCCCTGTGCTCCTCCCTCCCTCTCTCTGATCCCTCTCCCTCCTCCTCCCCTGCAGGATGTCTCTGATTTATAATTGTCTGATTTCGCTTTGTTTTTTTTTTTTTAAGAATTATTTATTTATATATACTAGCACTGGGTACAGTCAGAAGTGCAGGAGGGTGAGAGAATTCACCAGAGCCAGAGCGGAGAGCAGAGTATGCAGAAGGACCGAGGTACACTGCTGAGGGGAGCAGCAGGCAGCAGGAGAGGTCTGCGCCATGCGGGACCCTCGCTGGCAGCCGGGCATCGAACCAGTGCTGCAGAGGCTGTGGGCAGCTTCACAGACCAGCACTCAAACGCTGCGCCACCAGGGAGGCCCACTTTGTTGTGTTTTGTACTGTTATTATTATTTTTTACACTGATGTCTTACTGTGCTGGATTACACTTATTTTCATACATTGCACCATCCTTATGTCCCTGAACTGAATCCCAATTGATTGTGGTGTACTATCCCTTTGATGCATTGCTGGATTCTGTTGGCAGGATTTTGTTGAGGAATTTTTCATCATTGTTCATTAGGGAGATTGGCCTGCAATATTATTTTTTGTGCTGTCTTTGTTTGGTTTTGGAATTCGTACAATGTCAGCTTCTTAGAACATATTTGGTAGTATTCCTTCTTTTTCAATTTTTTGAAATAGTTTGTGTAGGATAGGCACTAATTCACTGCTGAACATTTGGTAGAATTCATTTGTGAAGCTGTCTGGTTCTGGGCTTTTGTCTTTGGGGAGTGCTTTGATTACTGCCTCAGAGACCATACTTGCGGACCTGTGCTTTTTCCCAGTGGTTCTCTGAGAAATGTAGGAGGGGTGGAGGGGAGCACCTCAACACAGGGACTCTTATTCATGCTGTGAGTTCTGTCTGTCCCATGTTCAGCGGATGCTGTGCCCACAGCTATATGGATCCCGTGCCCTGAATTCTGTCCTGTAGGTCTCCATTCCAGGGCTATTGGATCCAAAACGCTGGCTGTCACTCTGCAGTGCCTGCTGCTATGGCACATCCCTCATCCTGTATCCTGCGCCTAGCTCTCAGTTCCAGATTGGGGGTCTTGCGCCATGCCTTATTTCCCTTCTTAGCCCCGCTTGCATGGCCCATCATTTCTCGGAGCCTGAGTGTGTTTTTGGGATCCCTGGTTTCCAACTATCAGGATGTTGGTGATTTTGCTCTGGTCGCTAGGCCTTTTTGAGTGATGGGATTTTGCAAGGTCTGGATGGAAAAAGTAGAATGTTTTCATCCAGATTACAGGTGAAGGTGTTCTACTGTGGCTCTTGTCTATACCAGGGCATGCTTGCCATTTGAATCTTTGGATTTGTTTGATTGTTGTTTAGAGGAAAGGTTCTAAGGTCCTTGCTGGCTACTAAGAGTGGTTTGTTTGGAGGATGCCCTCCGAGGGAATTAGGAATGCATTCCAGAAACTTGACGTTTGCAGGTGATTATCTGAGAACTTTCAAAAAGTGGAGAAGGTTGCCACATGGTTTAAATGCCATCTTGAAAAAGAGAAGTGTTCAACAAGGAGGACACAAGGACCACTCACTCCCACACAGGAAGAGTTCCAAATCATCAAATGTTTGAACTAGCAATTAGAGATGAGTTGCACAGACACACTCAAACTCTCTGCCAGGCCAAGGCCATATTTCTGGCAAATCCACATGGTTTTGTGAACAGTTTGGCATGGTGCCACTGCAAGACAAAGTTGTGTGATCTTCCCTCTCCACCCCTACCCACTTTTGGGCATTGCAATTTTACTTTGATTTTGAGTTTTGACTTCTGTGGAACTTCTGTAATTTTTTTTTCCATTTCGCCCCTTTTTCATTTGCAGGTCAAAGCAGCCAGAGAACAAACCCTCCAACTATAGCAAAATGTACTAAAATTCATTTCACACAAGAGTATACACCTGGCTTAACGAAAACTAAGAGATATCAACTGTGTATGTCTGTATGTTTCTGCTTTTCCATTGATAGTGGGTGATTAAAAGATATAATTTGAAATATAAGAATTTATTCTGGAAACTGTTTGCATGTAGAGTTATAGAATTAGGAAGAACACTTTTTTTATTTTACCTGGATTTATAAATTTCACAAGTAGGGTTTCTCATCAGTGAAAGTTTGGTGGAAGGAAAATGGTTACTTTTGGCATGATATAATATAGGAACATGGAAAAGGTCGTTTTATCACCACTGTGCTGCTGAGTCTATCCAGAGCTTGGTATTTCAAATTGTCACTTCTGAGTAATTAAATGCCATCCCACTTAGTATTTAGAGCAAAGGTCCCCAGAAATCTAATTCAGGAAATAATGGTTGTCGTTTATTTCATTGATCAAAGGAAATTATATGGAACATCCATAGAGCTGCTAAGCCACCCCACAAAATTTCTCCTTTTCTTTATGGGAAAGACATTAAACACACTTGCCTACTGGACATTTATCTGATGAAGTTGAACTTAGTGGGAAGTATTTTCACTTGAGGGAAATATTTAACCTTAATATATAAATGAACATTAATATTGGGTTCTAAAATTTTTTGTGAGACTTCTTTGGTATATACTATATTCTGGTATGATATTGCTTGTCAATTCTGATTATTGTCGTTTTGGAATGCTGTAGGTTATAATATTCAACAAATTTCCTTGTCAATGATATTATCAGATTTTTTTAAAAGATGTATTTATTTATGCATACAAGAATCGGAATATAGGCCAGAGGTGTGGTGGGTGAGAGGATTCACCAGAGACAGACTGGGGAACAGAACAGGTGGATTGACAGAAACACTCTGCTGAGGGGAGCATCGGGCCAGAGAGAAGAGGTCTGCTGCACCATGTGGGCTGTTCCCTGGCCGGGGATAAAACTGATGCTGCAGAGGCTGCTGATAACTTTATTGGTTGCGTCTTAACCCCTTGTGCCACCAGGGAGGGAGGCCCTAGTATCAGATATTTATTTTGGTTATCTCAGAGTTCTGCCACTTGTAGAAATTGTTTCTGGAGAAATGAACAAGAGAGACATCTTGATAATTGTTAAGACCCATGGTAATAGATGGAATTTGAGATGGAGAGATTTCTACATATGCATGAGTGGATTAACAATCTTGATAAGTTTTGCTTGGAATGAAACTTGTTTTGTTTTGTTTTGAATCATGGAAGAAGTTTTCTTTCTTTTTTTTTTTTCCTCTGAGCTGAGCAGTATCTCTAGCAAAGTTATATTGTCAATTTGTGAAAAGAACTAAATTCTGTTGACATTTTCTCTCTACTTCACACCATCATAATATGGAAAATAGTAAAATGTATGATAGTACTCATCGGAATGTGACTGCCTTTGCATAATTTCAATAGGGGATTTCATTGCCTTCTCCTTAAATAAAGAATTAAGTGTCACAAGACAATGTAATTGAAATATTATAGTCCAGACCTGTTTACTTTTAGTAGTTGGATTAAGAAGAGCCAAGAAGAGAAAGCCTGCCATGTGCTTGTAGGATTTTAGAGACGGTTGGAAGGTTGCCTGCACTGGTGACCCCAGATAAAACCCTTCAAAAAAGAAATCACAGGCAGAGTCTGAGGAGAGTGAGGCCGGGCTCCTGAAGCATGTACTGGCCAAATTTCGAGAGCTTAATCGACGATATTTTATGTAAAGTTTCATTAAAGACAAAAAAAAAATTCTGCTTGGTTGTTTTGCCCTATGAGTTTATGAAAACACAGATAAAAAAGATTGGAATTAGAATTAATTAATTACTTGTGATGAAAATGGAGAAAAAGTAATTTTCTCTCTTAACCTTTTTTTAAATAATTTTTGGCTTCGATTAATTGACTGTTTTCTAGGAATGAAGGACTTTGCCACACTGGATATACATGGAAAATGCCTAGCAACTGTTCTTGCTTTTGTCACCGTAGTAGGGAATGTTTTCTGCTTCCACACCCTAGCAGCTACACATTTGAACTCAATCACCACAGCTTTTGGTGGCAAAAGTTGGACTTGGAAGTTGTAAGTGGGCTATGATCTCACCCTTTGCCCTGTCCCTGACTTCTCAAATTCAGGGTAAATTTTAAAGATAGAAGTACTGAGCCGGAGGGGGTCCTTCAGCTTCTGCATGGTCTCCCTCTTATGCTGCTACTTGAATTTTGTTGGCTTTCTCAGGAGCGTCTCCTGCTGTGCTGAGATCCAGCAGCCCCACTTCTGTGGCTCCCTCCTGCCTATCTTTTTCTGGCATCAGCACCATCCTGCTTTCTTGAAATTCAGTGGCAGCCTCCATCTTCACCTCATGGTGGATTCATCCTGGGCAGTGCACTGTAAACTTGTCCTGTTTCCTTCTCTCCTAGCCCCATCTGCCCTGCACAAATGCTTGCTTCTCTTTCCTTCCAGAACATTGCCTGGAATTTGCTGTCCTGTAAGCTCTGCTCTTAAGCCTTGCCCATTCCACTTTGGACCCTGTTTTTTTTTTTTTTTTGGCTGAATGTTTACACACAAGGGGATAGTTGATTCGGGAGTTGATTGTGAGTCTGCATTTTGAAATTCGTCTCTATTCTTCTTCTCCCCCTCTCTTCCCTTTGTTACTTTCAGTGATTAAAAATCTTTGAGTGTGTCAGATTTTGATAAGTTTGCTTTCCTTTGCACAGGTTGGTACAAACTCTTACAATGGGCAATATAGGATTTTCCCCTTAACAACTTAGGGTCCTTGGGCACCTCCCAGTTTTGCTTGGTGTTACACACATTTCTAAAATGCCTTCACTGGGCCTCCCTGGTGGCACAGCGGTTGAGCACTGGGTTGCAAATCTGCCCACAGCCTCTGCAGCATGGTTGAATGCCTGGCTGCCATACTATGGTCCCACATGGTGCACAGACCTCTGCTGACCCCCCGCAGCTCTCCTCAGCAGTGTACTTCTTCACTCTGCCTGTTCTGCTCTCCCCTCTGGCTCTGGTGAATTCTCTCACCCTCCCACACTTCTGACTCTACCCAGTGCTTATATAAACAAACAAACAAACAAACAAACAAACAAATAATTAAATGTTTAAAAATAAAAAAAAATAATAAAATGCCTTCACTGTTTGATGAAAGACAAAATGTGTGACAGCTATTTCCTACCAATTTTGGCTGCTTCATACTTCTGGTTCCCAGCATCCCTCTAAACACACAGATTATTTTTTTAAGTTATTTCAAATATTAAATATATATATGTATATAGTCATTTATTTTTATATCATTTTTTCATTTTTAAACAATATTTGCTTCCCACTGCCCCAGGTGTAGTCTCCATAAAATATCCTTCACCAATACAACCATGCACCATCACCTCAGTGCCCCATCAGCAAACACTTTTTCCAACATCAGATATTTCAGTATTTTTTCAAAAGCTAAGATTTTTAATATAGTCAGATTTATTTTTATTTTTTAAGATTTATTTCTTTATTTATACAAGCAATGGGTACAGTCAGAAGTACGGGAGGGTGAGGGAATTCACCAGAGCCAGACCAGGGAACATAACAGTAAGACTGATGAAATACACTGCTGAGGGGAGCAGCACGCATGGCAGGAGAGGTCTGTTGTGCCATGTGGGACCCTCTCTGGGGGCCGGGGTTTGAACTGTCACTACAGAGGCTGCGGGCAGCTTCACAGCTCAGCGCTCAACTGCTGCACCAACAGTGGAGGCCCTTAATATAGTCAGTTTTTTAAAAGAGACTCAAGTGACTGTTTCCTTTTAAATAATAATAGTTTTTATTTTAATAATGATTCTAATCTGGAATTAAAGACTGTCTTTAGGTAACAGAGATAAGCAATCATGGTATGTAAGAATCAGAAAGCACTGTTTTCTAATGAAGGAAAATGGAGAAGGAGGCAAAAAAGTAATAAGGATCTCACTTGGGAAAGGGTTTCAGAGGAAGTGGTGAGGATGCTGGCAACAGGAATGGATCCATAAATGTGAAAGTGGGGGAAAGCATGTAGTGACTTGCTCAGTAACAGGTTAAAGATTTGAGTTCCTAACAGCAGAAATAAATGAAATAGCATTTTTAAAAAAGACAATCAAAAAGATCAACAAAACCAAAAGCTGGTTCTCTGGAAAAATAAACAAAATAGACAAAACTTTATCTGGGATCATGGAAAAAGGAGGGAGAAAACTCAAATAAATAGGACCATAAGAAAGAAGATAAATTACAACAGACGCAGCAGAAAGTCAAAGGCAAATTAGAGATTAAAAGAACATGTATATGCAAACAATTTCAATAATCAAGATGAAATGGGCAGTCTTAGAACTATACAATCACCCAAAGTTGAACAAAGAAGACACAGACTATTTAGACCAATTACAAGCAGCAAAATTGAAAGAGTAATTAAAACCCCCTCGAAGCGCCAAAATCCAGGAGCAGATGCTTTCAGAAGTGAGTTCTACCAAATGTTCAAGATGAACTAATGACTGTCCTACACACACTCTTTGAAAACATCAAGAAAGAAAGAATACCACCAGAAACATTTTACAAAGCCAACTTTATACTAACACCAAAACCAAAAGAAAACAAAAAAAATGCCAAAAATGAAATCTACCTACCAATCTCCCTAAAGAACACTAACGTAAAATCCTCAATAAAATCTTAGCAAAATGAATCCATCTAAAGGATTATGCAGCACGACCAAGTGGGATTTATTCCAGGGATACAGGGATGGTTCAACATCCAAAAATCAATTAATGTAATTCACCACATCAACATGAAGAAAAAGAAAAAAAAAACATATGATCATATCAATTAGTGCTAAGAAAGCATTTGATAAAATTCAACATCCTTTTATAATGAAGTCCCTTGAAACACTAAGAAGATGAAGTTATCCTGACATTATAGCCGCCACCCACATCTAACATTGTTCTTATGGTGAATGATTGAAAGCCTTCCCATTAAGATCTGGAACAAGATAAGGATGTCCACACTCACCACTGCTTTCAACATACTAGTGGAAGTCCTAGCTAGAGCAATTAGTCAATAGAAGACATAAAATGAATCGAAATTGAGAAAGAAGAAATAAAACTACTATTATTTGCAGATGATATGATAATATACAAAGTACTCTAAATTCCACAGAAATACTAATGAAAACAAGTAACCAGTTCAATAAAGTAGCAAGTTACAAAATGCATACAAAAAATCACTAGCCTTCCTATAAGTAAACAATCAGTCTGAAGAGGAAGATATTAAGAAAATCATCCCATTTACAATTGCACCAAAAAACATTAAAAACCTGGAAATAAAACTAACAAAGGGGGTGACAGAACTATCATAGGAACACTTCAAAACACTGTTAAAAGAAACAGAACAGAGAAATGTAAAGCTATTCCCTGTTCATGGGCTGGAAGAAATAACACTCTCTAAATGGCCATCCTACCAAAAATTATTTGCAGATTCAATGGAATTCCAATAAAAAAAATTAATGGCATGCTTTAAAGATATGGAACATATATTGCTAAAATCATATGGAATTGGGCCTCCCCAGTGGCACAGTGGTTGAGCGCTCGGTTGTGAAACTGCCCGCAGCCTCTGCAGCACCAGTTCGATTCCCAGCTGCTCCCTGGCCACCGGAGGAGGGTCCCACAAGGCACGCAGACCTCTCCTGCTGCCCGCTGCTCCCCTCAGTAGTGTACTTCGGTCATTCTGCCTGCTCTGCTCCCTGCTCTGGCTCTGGTGAATTCTCTCACCCACCCGCACGTCTGACTGTACCCAATGCTTGTACAAATAAATAAATAAACAAACAAACAAAAAAAAAAAAACAAGAGTTCTCCTTTAAAAAAAAAATTATACGGAATCACAAAAAAGACCCAATGGCCAAAGCTTTCCTGTTGGAGAACAGAGGTATTACACTCTCAGACTCCAAAATATAAAATAAAGCCATAATGATAAAAACAGCATGGTACTTGAACAGAAACAGACAACACAGACCAGTAGAATAATATCAAATGCCCAGAAATAAAATCAATATATATGTTTGACAAATCTACAACAAATGAGCAAAGAATATACACTGCAGCATGGAACCCTCCTCAATTAATGGTGCTGGGGATACTGGAATGTCACATGCAAAAGGATTAAACTAACCTACTCTCTCACACCAGATACAATCAACTCAAAATATATAAAATACTTGGATGTAAGACTAAAATCATAAAAATGTATAGAAAAAAACAAGCTAAATACTCCATGATATAAAACTCAAAAAAATTTTGAGGACTCATCTCCAGAAGTAAAGACAATAAAGAAGATAAATAGGTGTTACTACATCAAACTAAAAAGCTTCTGTACAGTAAAAGAGACTGTAACCTAAACAAAGTGATATGATACTGAATGAAAGAAAATATTTGCACTCCATACAACTGATAAAGGACTGATATCAGAGATCAACAAAGGTGTAACACTACTCACCATAAATAAAGCGAACAATCTAGTCAAAAAATTGGGCAGAAGAGCTAAAGACACTTCTCCAAATAAGAAATGCGGATGGCCTACAGGAATATGAAATAAATTATTTATCATCACTTATAATCAGGAAAATGCAAATCAAAACCACAATGAGATACTGTACTACCTCACTTCACTGAAAATGACCTATATTAAAAAAAAAATTGGAAACAATAAATGCTAACATGTGTGTGGTGAAAAAGGAAACGTCTTACAGTGCTGGTGGGAATGTAAACTGGTCGAACCACAATGGAAAGCTGTGTGGACTTTCTTCAAAACACTAAATATGGATCTGCCATATGACCCAGGAACTCCATTCCTAGGAATCTACCCAAAGGACACAAAAACACTAATCCAAAAGGAGACCTGCACTCCTATTTATTGCAGCACTATTTACAATATCTAAGATATGGAAACAATCTAAAACCCATGAAATAGACAAATGGATCAGAAAGTGGTGGGATATATACACAATGGAATACTACTCGGCAATCAAAAAGGTAAGTTCATGCCATTTCTGGCAGCATGGATGGAGATGGATGGGATTATGCTCAGTGAAATAAGTCAGAAGGAAAATGATAAATGTTGGCTTGATTCGCTTATATGTGGACTATAGAGAAAACAAACAAAAGCTCAAGAAATAGACAAAACTTGCAAGCTGACAGTGGATCTGAGTCATACAGCGGTGAGGGGGGTGAAAGGCTCAAAACAGTGGAGAGAAAAGCACCAGGTTACGATGGTGATGGATAATAGAGTCTCTGGTGATTGGGGAATTATGGGCACTACACCTGAGAGGAGAAATCAAATAACTTACAAAAATGTACAAGATTGTCAAAGAAATTTAAAAACTGAAATTAAAAAAAATATATAACTTTCCCATGTCCTGGCTGAGGGAGCCAGAGCTGTGTGGGGAGGGGGGGCTGAGCTGAGGGGTTAAGGTGTTGAGTGTCATTGTCCCCAGCTTAATTTCTGGTTTGCAGGGGGTTGCCAAATGAATAGAATTGGCTTTAGTAACAGTGGCGATTGTGGGTCTCATTCCCACGTTCATGCCCTCAGGGTCACCCTTCAAATGGAAAAATGAATAAGAAGTCTCAGGGGATGGGGGAGTGAGTAAACGGCTTAAGGTGGCCCAATGAACCTTGGAGGGCAGGGTGGGGATGAAGTCCTGCCATCAATCTGGTGTATGCTCTGTCTGATGGGTTGTTGGCACTTAGGGATATAAGGTGGCCAACACCAGGCAAGTTCAAGGAGCAAGGCAGTCCATCTTCTGAAGAAGGCATGGAGGAGCGGAAGGCCATACAGGATCTGGGGGCACATTGGATAGACGGCGCCTATGGTCAGATCAGATCCAATCAGGTAGCCCAGTCCGGAGACATCTGAATTCTCAGACTGAAAACACTGGCAGTGACACATCCTGTAGTTAGGAGTCTAGTCCTGGAAAGGCCATGCTGGAAATCAGCATGCAAAATAATAGCAGGTGTTACATCTGCAGCATGTGTAGGAAGACCACTCCCTAACTTCCAGCTCCCCCAGCACAGCAGCCAGGTGCATTGGGGCATGACCAGCTCCATTACAGAAGGGTCCTCTTGCACCAGAGTGGTTTTGGGTACATGCCAGTCAGGTTTGAACTTGGCCAGTGTCATTAAAAGGCAGCGCAGCCTGACTGCCTGGCTCTTCTGCAGAGCCCACTGTTGGCACAAGACCACGCAACCTCAGGGTAGATAGGGTTTCACATGCTGGTAGGGGTTCTGTTTTAAAGAAGATGTGACATTGTAAAAGGAGCAGTCAGATTTTATCTCACGCAGGAGCCAATCAAATGTTGAAATGGTGTCAGTTTTGAAGATGCACCAATCCAGTATGAAAGGGGGATAACAGTGAAGGAAGTGTAAGCTGGGACAGTAGCTGGTTTCATGCGTTGATTGGGAGACTCCATTTGGACACTCATTTACTGAGAACTTCATTCATCAAAACCTTCATTCATTGCAGACCCTTGCATCTGATCTCTCCTTGGAAACAGTGCTTGATATTTGCTTCCGCCTCTAACTCTGTTCCCACATTGCTTGTTGACTGGTGTCCCTGGCCTATGTGTAGCATCTCTGGAAAAGCTGTAAATTGGTGCCTGGTCCTCTAACACCACTTGTGAAAAGAGCTGTCTCCTGTCGGCCTATGTTTGGAATCTTTAAAGAGTGTAACACCGATGCCTGAACTTCTACATCCCCGCCTGCTCACTGGCACTACAGGCATGTGAACCACCACCTCTAATCAGCAGCTTCTGATCTTCCAGCACCATTGCTCACTGCTGCCCCTTCCTCCAGAATGCCAGAAACAACCTCTTGGTGCAGTTGCATCTCACACTGTCCAGTCCAGCCTTCAGATTTCTGCCTCAGCACCTCCTATTAAAACAGTGTGGCTGCTTGCACTGGGAGTGGCAAATAGTGAAAAGCTTGTGGTCTCTACTGCTTTCAGAGCACGCTGCACATACTGGGATAGTGGAGTGGGAAATCATTGTTGCCACTCAGTCTCCAGGCACCTTTGCTTAGGCAGCAGGCTGCAGGAAAGCCTCTAGGGCCACTCTGACTTAGGGACCTTGCATCCTTGTTGCACTGTGACTACCTCCAGCTGCCACTGTGAGTCGGGTCCTGGTTCATCACTTATTGGTGTGCACCACCTCCAGGCTCTCATTGACAGGATGGGGCCATCCTGCATAAGCGGATTTTGGTTTGGACTACTGGACGCTGTGGGCACTCTTTTGGGTAGGACAGCCAGCTATCCGTGTCCTTGGAAACTTTCCTTTTCCCCAATTCCCCCTCATTGCACCCTGAGTCTGACCTGTGTCTTGCAGTTGTGAGCACATAGATGAGGGCCCACAGACTGTGCCATCCCCTCAGTTTTGCATGGTTTCACATGGACACACAACCTTGACTGCGCTGTGAACAGAGCTGCTTAGCCACACTGACTTGGAGGACCGAGGAAAGCTATACTCACATTCTTTTTTCTTTTTAAATCACAATATTCTTTTTTTTTTCTTCAAAGATCTATTTATTCTTTTATACAAGCACTGGGCACAGCCAGAAGTGCAGGAGTGTGAGAGAACCCACCAGAGACAGAGCGGACAACAGAACAGGCAGAAGGAACAAAGTACACTGCTGAGGGGAGCAGTGGGTGGCAGGAGAGGTCTGCGTGCCATGTGGGAGCCCCATCCAGCAGCCGAGATTGAACTGGTGCAGCAGAGGCTGCGGGAAGCCTTGCAACACAGTCCTCAACAGCTGCGCCACCAAGGAGGCCCTGTACTCTCATTCTCGATTCAGAGTGGCAATAAGCAATGTTATTATTTATGCTTCTAAGTTAGGGAGTGATTTGTTTCACTCAGTAGATGTATATATCAAATATCAGCTGTGTTAACTGAAAATCACATCCTGTTTGAAGCACCCCGACAGTGTATGTTTTAACTCAGAAGCACTTCCAATGGCCAGATGTCTCTTCCAGGGCTCCCAGTGACTCCTCTAAGGCACTGCTCACCAGGGATTCAATTTCAGGTTGAACCAAGTCTCTTCCAAGACTGAATTAGGTCTTCTGAGACCAGAAAGCTCCCAAGGGATTCCTGAATCCTCTTAGTGGAGAGGGCCATCTCCCATTGGCACTAAAGAACACAAGCCATCTTGGTGGCTAATAAATTATTATTGGTATTTGATTCACAGAAGCATTATCAGGTTTGTGTCTGAGGGGCGAAATCAAAAACCCAGGAAATAAAAATCCTAGTCAGGATGCCTACCCCTGCATAAAACACCCTGATGCTCAGCAGGAACTTGGAAATAATGGGGTCCGGAAGGCCTGCTCCACAGTGTGAGCTGAGAAAACAGGGCAATCGTTCTTGATGTGCCCCCAGCAGAGAACATGGGGAATGGCTTCCTGATACAAACAGCTAAACTAACTCCTGACATAAGGTTCTTTGCAGAGAAAAAATGGACACTCCAGACAGGAGTAGCACATTCTGGAAAAAAGCTGAAGGAATATGTACTTTAGTACAACTGAATAAATAGTTACAGAGAAGGTAAGATTGCTTAGAGAGAATAGAATCAGACTCTAAAACCCTTGATTGTCATGCTAAGATGCAGGGGCTGCTTCTAAAGACAATAAGAGAGGCTTCCCTGGTGGCGCAGCGGTTGAGCATTGGGTTGCTAAGCTGCCCTCAGCCTCTGCAGCGCTGATTCTATTCTGGGCTTCTCCCTGGTCGCCTGCGAGGGTCCCACATGGTGTGCAGACCTCTCCTGCTGCCCACAGCTACCCTCAGCAGTGTACTTCATCAGTCTGCCTGTTCTGCTCCCCGCTCTGGCTGTGGTGAATCCTCTACCCTCCCACGCTTCTGACTTTACCCAGTGCATGTATAAATAAATAAATAAATTAAAAAAAATAAATGTAATAATGAAAGGACCTTGGGCTTCCATATGGAGATTCTAATTAGAGTGGAGCAAGCCTGGAGACAAAATGATGAGTGAGGAAGCTGCACAGAAATCAATTTGGGAGTTGGGAGGGAGATAAATGAGTTGAGATTTACCTGCTCGGGAATATCTTAGCCTGGGTATCCAGGAGGCTGTTGTAAAAAGGTCAGATCAGGACAGGAGGTTGAGTTGGAAGTCACCAGTGTGTAGGTAATGTCATGTGGATGAGATGATCTAGTACTGTGTGCAAAGTTAGACAAGACAAGGGCTGATGGGGGAGCCCTATGAGGTATTTTTAAAATGAAGAAGAGAAACAGAACCCACAATGGAAAAAAAAAAAAAAAACATAAGCAGGGGATTAAGGACATAGAAAATCAGAACACTTTATAGTTTCCAAATCATATTCCAAATGAGCAAAATAAACAGGAAATTGCCTATTTTTTTTTTCTAGGCATCTCTACCAATTTGGAAGGCACTCTGAGAAACTCTCAAGAATTTACAGCAAGCAAAATTTCAATGAAGATAAAATCATCTTCACAATTGCAGGAAAAGAGCCTTCCCTCTCGGCACAAAGAATTACATCTCAGCATTATGAAGCTGTTTGAAACACCGAGTTAAATCCCTGGCCAGGGAGCTGCTCACATGGCGCGTCAGACCTCTCCTGCTTCGCCCGCTGCTCACCTCAGCAGTGTTTTTCAGTCAATCTACCTGTTCTGTTCCCCGCTCTGTCTCTGGTGAATCCTCTCACCACCCACTCCTCGGGCCTGTACCCCTGCTCTTGTATGCACAAATAAATAAATCTTAAAAAAATAAGAGAACACTATGTGCATAATTTTGACCAAACAATATATCCACAAGGTACACATATCAAAAAGCAAGAAGCAACAAGTGTTAGTGGGGATATGGAGTCAAAAGAACACTTTTGCACTGTTGGTGTTGGTAGTCTGGTGTCGCTCCTGTGGAAAACAGTATGGAGTTTTCTCAAAAGACTAAAAGTGGATCCGCCACATGACCCAGCAATCCTACTCCTAGGTTTCTATCGCTGAAATACAAAAACAGTAATTTGAAAGGAAACTTGCTCTCCCAAGTTTATTGCTGCACTATTTACAATAGCCAAGATGTGGGGACAACTTAAGTGCCCGATCAGATAAATGGATCAAGAAGTTGTGATGTGGATACACAATGGAATACTACTCAGTAATGAATAAGTATAAACTCATGCCATTTACAGCAACATGGATGGAACTGAAAGGCATTATGTGGAGTGAAATGAGTCACTAGGAAAAAAGACAATACCAGGTAGCGTCACTTCTATGTGGACTATAGAGAAACCAAATAAAGTGTCACGTAACATCAAACTTTAAAACTAATCCTTGCCCCCTGGCCACAGAACTGAGGTCCCCAAGGGGAAGAAGAATAGGGAGGGGTAAGAAAGACGCAGGAGAAAGCACAATGGCTATGGGGGCAGACTGTGGGAGCTTTTGCAGTGGGTGCACTTTGGTGACTGCACATAGGGCACAGAGACCTTACAAAATACTAACACTGGTGGAAACCCATCTTACTCAATTACATTTTAAAAGCTTATTTTTTTATTGACTCCTTGAACAAAAATAACATATAGGTTAAGGGAGAAAGGATTTTGAGTGGGAATTGCAGAAGTGGCCTACACCCAGAAGTAACATAAATCCCAAATAAATAATTAAAGAGTACACCTCAAGCAACTTGAGAAATAAAACAAAGGAAAACTAAAATAAATAAAAGAAGGGGAATTATTTAAATTGGAGCAGAAATTAATAAAACACAAGTCAAAAAGCCAAAACAAAGATCCATGAAACTAAGAGTTACTTCTTCAATAACAACATTGATAAATATTTAGCTAGGCTAACAATGGAAGCAAGAGAAAATGTATGAATAGAATAAGAAAAAAGATGGAAATTACTACAGCTAGCAGAGAAATACAAAGGTCATGAGAGCACTATGACTGACTATGCTAGCAAATTCAATAATCTTTTTTTATTATTTTTTTAAAGATTTATTTATTTATGCTTACAAGAACTGGGGTACAGGCCGGAGGCAAGGGAGGGTGAGAGGATTCACCAGAGACAGAGCAGGGAGCAGAACAAGCAGATGACGAAATACACCACTGATGGGGGCAGCGGGCTAGACAGGAGAGGACTGCCGTGCCATGGGGGTAGCTCCGAGGCAGGCGGGTTTGTACAGGCACTGCAGAGGCTACGGACAGCTTCACAGTGCTGCACTCAACTGCTTGCACCACCAGAGAGGCCCTGTATAGGTCTTTCACCTCTTTTATTAGGTTCATTCCCAAGTATTTGATATTTTTGTTTCAATTATATAATGGATGGTTTCTTGAATTCTTCTTCTGCAGACTGATTGTGCATAGGAAGGTTACTGATTTTTGTGTGTTGATTTTGAATAGTGCTACCTTACTGAACTGGTTGATTATTTTGAGTAGTTTTTCTGTGGAGTTTTTAGGGTCCTCGCTCGGTGTATATTATCATATTGTCTGCAAATAGTGATAGTTTTGCTTCTTCTTTCCCCCTCTGCATACCTTGTATGTTTAGACATAGGTATAGACACTGATTTGGACTGTGAAGCACTTCTAAAATTAAGCCAACAGGTTAAAATACAGCAAAAAAAATCAATGTGGCTGATGATATAAACCTTTATGACATCGCACGTGACAATTGTCATTTGAAGTACTCTGAAATATTACTTGAAACAAAGTTTCCCTAGTCAAAGTGTTTGAATCTATTTCCTGATAGAGAGTGAGAAAATGTTCCCATGTAAAAAGGCAAGGGGACATTCCAAATGTACTGTTCTTTAGAATGCTCTTGTTTTAGGACTGGTTTTGGGTCAGTCAACAGCATTCTTCCCATAAGCAAAACTGTGTCGGGACCTCAAGACACAGGAGGGAATTCCATTCTAGCATGAAATTCTGAAAACATGTTAGTATGATTTAGGTGCAGATGACACTGTGAAGGGAGGAGAGGATGTGGTTCAGGAAGAAATGTGCAGCACCTGCCTGCAAGGCGGTCAGAAGTGACATGTGGGTTGGAGGAAAGCAAAGTCAGAGAGCTGGTAGGCGCAGACTGGGGATTCTGGAAGAATAAGAACAAATGCCCCAGGTGGCAACAGGATGTGGTAGAAAGAAGGACACCCGGATATGCCAAAATAGATGACAGGATCAAGAAGATGTGGTGCATATACACAATGGAATATGACTCAGCAATCAAAAAAGATAAACTCATGCAATTTGCAGGAACATGGATGGAGCTGGAAGGGGTCATGCTTGGGCAAAATAAGCCAGAAAGAAAAAGAAAAAAAAAATACCAGATGCCCTACTCATAGTAGGAATTTAGAAAACATAAATAAGGGACCAGCAAAATACCAATTATAATAAAGTAAAAATCACAATCAACAGCAACTACAAGCCAGAGACACACTACTGTGTGAGGGAAGAGGGAGTAGGATCAAACAAGGGGGCTGGGAATTGTAAGGGGACTATAACCAAGGTGAAAATGCATACATTGGAAAAAAATGAAAAATGATGTAAAAATACATAAAATTCAAAACAAAAAAGGGCAGTTCACCCAGCAGGGCTGGACAGGGAGGGGAGGTGGGTGGGGGCAGGGCTGAGGCCAGCAGGGCAGTGAAGGCTGTACAAAGGGGTTTTGGGGAAGTGTCAAGCCCAGTAGGGCCATGAGAAGGCATGAGGACAGCGAGCGATGATCTGATTGATGCTCTCGCTCTTCCCTGGGTGTGGGGGAGGTTGAAGGAAGGGGAGGAACCAGTGCGGGCACTGCAGCCCTGGCCCGTGACACGCAGCATCCCAGGCTGGTGGGGGCGTAGTGGGTTCTCAGAGGCGAGAGGGATGCAGAGCCTCTGTGGGGTTTGCAGCCCCTGAGGCTGAGGTGGGCGTGGACACAGGCGGCCGCAGAGCGCGGACTCCCCCGAGGTGCCCGTGGAGGTTGGGGAGAAAGAAGGGAACGGGCCTGCGAGTCCGCCCCCGACATGGGAGAGGACGTGCCCTCTCTGCGTGGCAGCCGGGAGCAGCCGCGGTCGCAGGAGGAGCAGCTCGGCCTCTCATGGCCGCTACTGCATCAGGTCCCCAGGGGGTGGGTCCCCGGGAACCTGCCCTGGGCGTCCTGTCCCCCCGAGACGGGTAACACCCTCCGCTGTCCGGGCCTGGGACGCGAGGCACTGGGGACACTGGGCCCGACCGGCTGAGCCCAGGCTCTGAGCCTCGGGGCTCTGTCTGTGCCCCAGGCTGCTCAGGGGAGACCTGGTCCTCAGCGGATGCTGTGCGTGAGTGATCAGGGTTGGCCTGGGAAGGGGGGTAGGAAACTGCAGCCTGAGCAGCAGTGAACCCACATTGCTCACTCGAACCTACCACTTCCAGAAGCCAGGCCATTCCTGGAGGGGTGCAGGGCCACAGCATCTGGTCCTGGCCTTTGCCAACCTCTGCTCCCTGACCCCGAGTTCAAGCAAGAAGCAGATATTTTTTTAGACTTTTTTTTTTTAAAGATATATATTTATACAAGAACCGGTGTACAGGTCAGAGTTGCGAGAGGTTGAGAGGATTCACCAGAGACAGAGCAGGGAGCAGAACAGGCAGACTGAAGAAATACACTGCTGAAGGGCACAGCGGGCGGGAAAGGAGAGGTTTGCTTGCTTCCCTGTCAGGCCGGGAATTGAACCGGCGCTTCAGAGGTGCGGACAGCTCCACAGTGCTGCGATCAACACGCTGCAACAACGGGAGCCCCAGACACAGATATTTCCAAGCCAGAAATCTCGGGGGGATCTGACCAACCCCAGCTGACCCAGACCTGGCTGAGTCAGGTCAGGGGGTGTCCCCACAGCACTGGGGGGGGGTGGAGCAGACACCCTGCCGCAAGCAATCCCCGGGCCAGCACAAGGCCGAGACTGAAGCCATGGTCTGATTGGGGTTCCAGAAAGAGGTCATCGACAGGGTGCTTTTGGAGGGCAGGTATGACCCTGTGATGGGGACCTACCTCATGCTGCTCTCCAGGCATTAGGCAGACGAGGAGGAGCCAGACCCCACCATCTCCCCCAAGCTCCTTAGTCCTGATGGGGTCCACTGTGCCCCAATACCAGAGGACCACCGGCAGCCTGAGGTCTTGGGGTGCAAGACCTTGTGGGTGGGACTTTCCCCAAAGCAGGATGCCCAGAAGCCCACCACCACCTCTGGGCCAGGCATCCCGCAGGAGGACTCCGGTGTGCAGAACTCTGTCTCCGGCTCAGGGCCCCTGTTGCCAGACGCCTGGAAGCCCAGCATGGCCTCCAGGTCAGGGCCCGTGCTGCAGGAGGCCTGGGGGCCCAACACCACATCGTTGCCAGGCACCCTGCAGGAGGAAGCCCTGCAGCCCAGCACTACCTTGCTAGGCACCCAGCTGGAGGGGTCCAGGAAAGCATTAGGAAGACCACCATCCCAGCCCCCCAAGTCCCCAGCACCACCTGAATAACCCCAAGAAGGTGCCTCCTATTCAGCCCACCCCCTGCAGAGACACTGGACCATGAACACCATTCCCATTTCACCCTTCAGTCCAGCAGAGGCTACAAGGCCAGAGCTCTTCGAATCCTTAATAGGATTTTAAAATGTTGCATTTTCTGTTCACCCTTTGGAAGAAAACACAAGAGAAGAGTTCACCCTGCTGGTGATTAGATGATCACCAGCACCTCCCTAGAATTCACTTCCCTGCTCCAAGGCAGCCACTCAGTGGCCAAGGTGAAAGGAGCACACCAGTGGAGGCCGAGACCCTGGGGAGGAGTCAGGGGCTGGACCCAGGCAGAGGGGCCAGGAGCAGCATGAGAACATAGGCGTGGAGCACAGATGTCCGCAAGCACAGCAGTCCCAGGAGCAGAGCAGGTGAAGGGCTGGGAGGGCAAATAAACTGGTGAAGCACCTGGAGGAGAGCAGAGAGGGGGAAGGGGAGTAGAGGAGGGCTTGGAGCAGCTGAGCAGATGCAGGGCCCGGGATGGGAGTGGAGCTGTGTGGGCTGAGCCTCCAGAGGCCCTAGGTTCAGAGGCTGGGACCCCAGGGCCTTGCTTCCCCATTTTAGGCTCTATCCTGTGAGGGCCCTGCTGGTGGACCCTGGGCACCCGGATGGCGCAGATGATGCAAGAGCTCTTCGGGCTGACTGGCGCTGTCAGGGACTGACATCCACTGTAGGAAGTCCCCCTCTACTGAACCCCTTTTCACAACGGAGAATCCAAGATGGAGAATTGCTTACCCGCCAGCAAGTGGTGCCTCGGTAGGGCCTCCTGGTTTCCATCTGCACTTTGTCACATCTGAGTCCGTGCAGCTTTCCCCAGGGGATGTCACTAAGGAAAGAGCCTCCTCCGTGCTTGGGCTTCACTGGCTCTGCTCTTCCCACGCAGGTCCCAGAGGGCACGAGGAGGCGGCCGCCATGGACACACTGGTTCCCACTGCAGGGGCACCTCCAGGTGACCTGTTCTTCCTGTGGAGCCCTGGCGTGTGGAGGCATCTGGACGCTCTTTCTACGCCTTGAGGAGACAGTCTGAAATGGATTGTTTATTTAAAATGTCTATCCCAGGACACATTAAATTGGTGTTTGAAACTGACCATGTTTGCTCCCCGTTTATGACTGCACCCACACTTCCAACACATCTGACATCAGAGACCTAAAAATCCTTTAACATTCTTGTAATAAGCAGTGAAAAGTTTAGAAAATTAAGAAAATTTTGGAAAGCATTTAGAAAATTTTAGAAAAGTCAGAGGGGTCACGTGGTGATAAGACAGACAGGAGTGTGAAACAGAGCTAGCTGTGAGTATGGAATTAGGTATTTGCACTATTTTCTTTAGGTGTATGTGCATATCTTGCATTGTGTGCAAATGTGTGCATGTGAGTCTACATGAGTGTGGCTTGCGGGTGCTTCTATAGGTATGAAGTGTTTATGTACCTTCTATCATCAGAAAAACACTCCCAGCTGTTGAGAATTGGTACAATGTCTTCAAAAATGTGGCCTCTCAGATGGCACAGCGGGTTGAGCCCAGCGCTGAGGGAAGTGCTGAGTCTCCAAAGTCCCCAATGTGGCTTGTGTCCCCGAGTCCACATCTGTAGGGGGTTTAATTCTGCTCCAGTATAACTGTAGATGCAGGTTAATTAATTTTTTCCCAGTTTCTTGCCATTGGTCCCTGCTCCTGGTGTGTGCCCTGGTCACCCATTTCTCTTTCAGGGGTATCAATGTTGTCCAGCACAGTGTTGTGAGTTTATGGTGGCTGTGAGCCCAGTGTTTTCACTCTGCCTCCATATTGCCTCTTATGGGTAACCCAATTCATTTTTGAGACCATAATTACTTTGTAAACCAAAACAACTAAATACAATAAAAAGACAATAAAAATGAAAAACTATAGATGTTAAAAAAATCACGTCCATTGACTTGTATTGAAATTATTGCAAAATTATATACATCATGGCTAAGTGTGGTTCATTTCTGTAATACACGACCAGTTCAACACTTACATATCAAATAATATAACAGTTTACATTAAGAGTGAGTAAGAAAAGAACACATTACTATATCAACAGACATAAAAACACTCAATATATTTCAACACACATTCGAAATTAAAAAAAAAAAAATCAAAAACCCAGGATTTAAAGGGCTTTTCCTTACACTAATAAAATGTATAAAAGAAAACATGTAACTAACATTATACTTAAAGATGAGCCACCAAATAGAGAAACAGGCCATTATGTCCTCTGCACCTACACCAATTCAGAACTGTGGGGCTGTCCTAACAAATATGATAATCAACAGAAAAGAAAAGCTATAAAGGGAATGCATATTGATATGAAACAATAAATTATGTATTCCAGGTAGAAAACCACTAGAAAGCTTAAAAAATCTCAGAAATAATTAGCAACTATAGGAAGGTTCCCCATAAGCAACATAAACAACTGGTATTTAAAATTAAAGAAACATTATCTTTTATAAAAATACTACCCCAAATGAAATACCTAAGCTTGGTCCTGGTGGTGCAGTGGTTGAGCGCTGTGCTGTGAAGCTGCCCGCAGCCTCTGCAGCACTGGTTCAATCCCGGCCACCAACAAGGTTCCCACATAGCACACAGACCTCTCCTTCCGACTGCTGCTCCCCTCAGCAGTGTACTTCGTCAGTCTGCCTTTCTGTTCCTGGCTCTGTTTCTAGTGAATTATCTCACCTTCCCATGCTTCTGACTGTACCCAGTGCTTATATAAATAAACAAACTCATAAATAAATAAATAAATAAATAAATAAATAAATTTTTGAGAATAAATAAATTAATAAAGACTGAAAAAAAAGAAAGAAAAAATAAATACCTAAGCATAAATCTAACAAAATTTGCAGGATACCTATACACAGAAAGCCAACAAAACTAATAAAATGGACATACATACAGACCTAAACCTTATTAAAAAATGAACCAATGCAAATTGAATCATAAACATGAAAGTAAAATGCAATACTATAAAACTTCTCTAACACATAATAATAGACGTAATAATATGTCTATTAGACACAATAATACAAATAGATGTGACTTTGGATTTGCAAATAACTTTTTCGATAAAACACTAGAAGCATCACCTATGAAATAATAAACAGACCTTTGCACTTTATTAAAAGCTTATTAAAATGATGTTAAGACAAGTAACTTATTGGGAAAATACTATGAAGATAGCTGCATTTAACAGCATTCATTTGTCAAAACCGAAAGAACTCACAGCACTAAGAATGACCCCTGGTCTTCCTAAATTTTAAAGAATCATTTTGCAAGTTCGGGTACACCAGAATGTGACACAGACAATGACAATAGAATGTAACTGTATGACATTGTATGACACATGCTTACAGAAAGAGATTTTGGAAAAGGTGCTGTAGACTCAGAAAGAGGGAAAGAATTCTATAGTTTGCTTTTCTGGAAATGTCCTTTCCATACTGGCAAGGCTTCCTGGGCAATAAAGTCAGCAAGACAATAACTTTGTTTGCTTTGAAGAGTTCCTCTTGTGAGAAGCAAAGAAAATGTCCAGAAAGTCCACAGTCCTATCGTGTTTATAAGTTGCTAGACAAAGGAATATGAGCTGAGGGAGGAGCGTGTCTGAGGACACTTGTCAAAATAAGAGATTCCAATAACATTTGGTCCTTACATCTTCCCCCACACAGGTAACTCTGACTGCCTCGACTTTGTAAAATCAAATCTGGAATTGCTATTGGTTTTTAAATTGGGGCTTGGAGTCATAGACCTGTCAGAACATTCCTACAGGTCCAGTATAACCTGTGTAATATGAACCATCCCTGGAAGGCATTGAGTTGATTGGTTAAACTGTTAACCCAGCCTACTAGATGTACAAGGACTCTGCTGTCCCCTGCCCTCTAGGTGCTGGTGTCCTAGGTAAGAAGACACATCATCAAGGATTGACTCTGAAGTTTGTCTTTGACAAACTTTGTTTGGTTTCTTGATATTCCACAGAAATGTAACATCATCCAGTATTTATTTTTGCCCTTCTGGCTTATTTTGCTTGGCATAATAGATTCCAGTTCCATTCATGTTGCCATAAATGGTGTAAATTTATCTTTTTTTTGATTGCAGAGTAGTATTCCAGTGTGTGTATATGTATATACACCACATTATCTCTTCCATATGGCCACTGAGAATTCTTTCATTTGATTCCTCTATTCCTTTAAAAAACACCATTTGGGGGAAGAAGTCCACTTATCTCTGCTAAGCAAACAAGTATAGGTTTTTGCACCTGAGGGGGGAAAGTCTATACTCCCAAAACACTAATAAAAATGTAAACCAATGGTGCTTCTATAATAAAAATGAAAAAGATGACACATCATCAACATCACTAACCTGGCACTGTGGTGGATAGCTTGACGATTAACACTAGGGAGAAGAAATTAGCAAGGAAGAACAAAGGCCATATTGTCTTAAATCAAGACTTCAGGGAAAGCCTCTCTGAAAGCAAGGAAAGACAAGCAGGAGGACCAGCAGGGGCAAGCCTTGGGTGGTAGTGTGCTTACAGTCTTTGAGGGGCAGAACTATGGCCTGAAGAGCAATGTTTTCTCAAACCTACAGGCCCTGGTTTGGCTCTTTTGGGATGTGCGAGGGGCCCTACATGCTTAAAATGCATTCAGCTTTAAATGAGGACTGTAGAGATGGTGATTATATAACACTACCCATTCCAGTATCCATTAGTCAGGGCTAATTAGCACACTTCCTTTTCCCACTGTGCCCTCAGAATACCATAATTATCAAGTGCTGGCACCCACTGTCACCTACAGATTCAAGGTAATAGACCTCATCTCTTCTACAACACGATGGGTTTCCTGAAGGAATTGAATCATTTCCCAGGACTGCCTTGGGCAAAGTGGGACACATAAATGGGGCCCTAATTAGAATGGGGGTGAGGAAGGGGCAGCTGGGCTGCAGGTGAAACATCCAGAACAAGACTTTGATAGACAACTTCATACTTCCAACGAGAGCCTGCCCCAGGTGGACTCAGGTCACCAAACACACAGTAGATAATGAATGTCCCTTCACCAAAACATCTATGCTCTCTAGGTCTAGATCCACCCATTGAGACTCTCATCTTTTTGTGTCTGCATTATGTTCTGTGACTGACACCACATGGTCACCCTGCTTGCAGTTTTATTATACTAAGTAATCACAGCCTTCCATTGCATAACACTGATTTTATTGAACAACAAATCTGCCCTGTTTGTTTACATTCTGGACACTGATAAAATAAAATAATGATTTCAGTTGGTATCTTGAGTGAGTCAAATTTATAATTTATCCCAACTTCATATGATCCAAAAATGAAAGAAGTGGAAGACTGTGGACAGTATGAAATGACAGCTTAATTTTTAGGAAAAGAAAACCCAGAGCCAGAGAGTTAAAGGTTTTCTACTGATGTTAAAATTGTTTTCAGAGAGGACAGACATGCAGCATTTGATGCCGGGGAAGACAAGTTTGCTTTGGTGCATAGGGCAGAGACATAGCCTTTAAGGTATATTTAGAACAATTTAAAAAATTCCCGTTATTTCTGTAAAGGGCTAATACAAGTAGTACAGACTTGAGTGGGGTAGTGCAAATCCAGGAATCAAGGGTCCCTGTAAATTAATCTATAACTCACTCCTGATGCTTTTATATGAGGTTCACCAAAGCACTTTGGATTTCAAACCATCTCTGCCTTGTACTCTGGGGTCTGTTTTTCTCTCTTGCATGATACATATGTTAATTTTGATACTGATCAGTATATATGGGAAGAGTGAATGGGATATAATGCACTTAACAATCATACATGATTCCTTCTGCAAGCCCAGCACAGCAGGTGCTCAGTCCAGGAGACAAAACCTGGAAGACATGGCCTTGCCTTGTCCATATTAGAGTCCAGGGAGGGTAAAGAGAAATCCGTCCCTGAGATGCAGACAGCAAGCATAAATGTCACCCAGAGGATAGAAATTGTCTACCAGGACAGGTTCTGACCTCAAGTCAGTATCATTTGTGGTCTTACAGGTTTTGTTTTTTTAAAAAAGGTTTATTTATTTATGCATACAAGAGCTGGGGTACAGGCCAGTGATGCAGGGATTGTGGGCGGTGAGAGGATCCACCAGAAACAGAGTGAGAAACAGAACAGGTGGATTGACTGAAATACACCACTGAGGGAAGCAGTTCTGTCTGAGACAGGAGAGGTCTGTTGCACCATGTGGGTATCTCCCTGGCGGGGAATGAACCTGGGCTGCAGTGGCTGCAAACAGCTTCATAGGTTGCATCTAACCCCTTGTGCCACCAGGGAAGCCCCCTTACAGGGTTTTTAAAATTGAATTTAAATGCCCAAGGAAGCAGTCTCTTTATTTATTTTTATTTTATTTTTAGAAGATTTTTTTTTCATTTATATAAGAGCTGGGGTACAGGACAGATGCACAGGAGGCTGAGATAATTCACCAGAGACAGAGCGGAGAACAGAACAGTCAGACTGACAAAATACAATGCTGAGGGGAGAATCAG
Organism: Talpa europaea; assembly: GCF_964194135.1. Taxonomy (NCBI): domain Eukaryota; kingdom Metazoa; phylum Chordata; class Mammalia; order Eulipotyphla; family Talpidae; genus Talpa; species Talpa europaea. The sequence continues at coordinate 17,955,478 of NC_140075.1, forward strand.
GGAGACAGGATAGGTCTGCTGAGCCATGTGGGACACTTGCCGGCCAGCCAGGATTGAACCCGCACTGCAGAAGCTGAAAACAGATTCACAGTGCAGCGCTCTACCACCTGTGCCACCAGGGAGGCCCTCTTCAATAATTAATTTATTTTCTAAAAGATTTATTTATTTATTTATTTATTCATTCATTCATTCGAGCACTGGGTACAGTCAGAAGTGCGGGGAGGGTGAGAGAATTCACAAGAGCCAGAGCGGGGAGGAGAACAGACAGAAGGACTGAAGTACACTGCTGAGGGGAGCAGCGGATGGCAGGAGAGGTCTGCGAACCACGTGGGAACCTCCTCTGGTGGCCAGAGAGCAGTCGGGGATCGAACTGGTGCTGGAGAGGCTGTGGGCAGCTTCGAAACCTAGCGCTCAACCGCTGCGCCACCAGGGAGGCCCTCTTCCTTTAATTTAAATATTAACTAGTACACTTATATTCATAGACCAAAAATTCCCCTTTTTAAAGTGTACAATTCAGTGGGTTTTAGGAACTCATAGTTGTAGAACTTTCACCACAATTTAATGTTACTACATACTCATGAACTTTTGAATTAATGAAACTTAACCCATTAGCAAATCCTCCCTGTGTCCCTCCCTCTCTAGTACAGAAAAATCGCCCATCTGTTTTCTGTATGTATGGATTTATTTGTCTACCACAGACAATTAATGTAAATGCAATCACACAATAAGTATTATTTGTGACTGGCTGCTTTCACTTATTCTATTTTCAAGATTCATGCATGCTGTACAATGTATGGATCAGCACTTCATTCCTTTTCCTTGCTAGATAATATTCCATGGCATAAGTTAGCATGTATTTGTCTGCATACCATTTGCAGCACAGATCTTCCAAAACCATGGCAATTTCCTAAGTTATGAGTATGAACTTAAGGCATAAAATGAATAAGAGAAAAGAGGCAATGTGCTCACAGATCTCAACCCTTGAACACTTTGATTTTATTCTACCCTTCAAGTTTTCTAGAAGGTACACAGCTCTCTCACAGAATGAACACATCATCAGTGCACTCACATCCCCGATCCTTGGCAGGGGAAAGGAACCAGTAACATGACGATTACTGTAAATCATTACATTGTGGTCATAGAAGAACTTTTCGTAAGTATGAAAATGTGGCCTTCCTGCTAGTCAGGCAGGCACGGGCAGAGTGGCTTCATGTAGAGAGAGAGTCAAGCTCTCCTCAACTATTTCAGTGAAGGGGTTTGTGTTTCTGGCCTGAACCTAGACTCCTGCTCATCTGTTAATACCAATAAACACATTTTGCCACTTTTTTTTAGTTTAATTTCTAAAATTTTAAGTTTATTCTGTTTCACCCAGAAGCTTCTTATTGATTTGATTTGGTTTCAAAAAAGTGAAATAAGACACTCTTTCAAAGTCCAGACACACCCATTTTCAGATGCAAGAATTGTGAAAGTTGTGCATGTACATGCCAGTGGAAAGGAAAAATGAAAAAGGCAAAACGGTGAGTGGAGCCACAACATTTTATAACACAAAATTTGAAATGACGGGAAGATCCTTGCTCTGACTAGTTCATCGCCTTTACCAAACCACAAACCAGAAAAATAGGACAGAATAGAATGAAATTCCTGTGTTAGCAATGAATTCACCCCACGTTGAAAGCCATCCCGGTGTCCTCCCAGATGGCACCCTGTCATTTTCTGTCTCTCCCTAGAGCTCAGATCATGAGGGCAGCAGAGGGTCCACAGACAACAACAAAGATGGTGGCAGCAGAACAGAGAGCTCCACTGTGCTGAAGTGCAGCTGTGGGCTGACTTCCGGGCAGGCTTGCCAACCTACGAGGCCAGATAGCCATCAATAATTTGGGTGCTAAGACACCAATAAGGAAATGAGGAAGGAAAAAAAAAGAAAAAAAAAACAACTCTGCAAATGAGCAGAGCCATGTCAAGGGACCATAAGCGCACCAACAATATCTAAAGTCCCTTTTTTAATAAAGGCATTTTATCTTTACCTGAAAATATTTAACTCTAAACGAACTGAAATCAGCCGACCTCAAAAGAACATCACAAAGACACTGCCAATTCCTCAGGTGATGTCTGCCCATGCCCTGTATTGTATTTGACATGGAGATTTTCAACAATGGCAATGAATGTTCTAAAGCTCAACCCATCTGAGCAAAATTGAAATGGAAATGCGTACATACAGATGCCATAAAATGGACATCCTTACCCACATCTCCACCCAAGGACACTTGAGCCTTCCTCATGGATCTTAGAGTGTTGAGACCGTCACCGTCTGTGGAGGAAACATGGGCTACTTGTCTCCACTTCACTTGGAACGTCCACACTGCCTTGATGCAGCAGGACTGTGTGCAGGTGTCGCCACCGTGAGTGAGTGTTGTCATCCCCTGTCAGGGCTCCCCCAAGACTTGGAGGGAAGTCGCAGTCGGGGCTGTGGAACTGGAGTGGGGGACAGCAGGAACCTGGTCCTGCAGAACCCAGTGAGGCAGCACCCACTGTGCTTTCATCTGGGCAGAAAGTGAGCCCAGAGGGAAGGTGAGGAGCATCTCCCTGTGCGTAGCTGAAGGCAGAGCGGGGGGAGGGGAGGGCAACTGTCGGGAGGACGCAGGGTAGGGAGGGCTGGATGTGGAAAACCACCAGTCTCTGGCAGGTTGTGTATGGGCACAGAAGAACACAGAGGTCCGGATTCATTCCTGAGCACCCCACTGGGTCAGAACCCACACTGTGAGGGGATCCCCAGGAGACCGATGGGCATGGGAAGATCTGATCACTGCTGTGCTCTGAGTGCTCGGAGCAGAGGACACAATGGAACAAGATAAAAATGCACCACGGTCCACCCAGGAGCCTCACCCTGCAGCTGTGTCCACCACACCCGGGTCCCAATGGAGCTGGTCGCTGCCTGGGACAGAAGCTGCACAGATTCTCTGAGAACCTTCGTCTTCCCCACGGCTGGAAGCCCCGTCCTGGGGATGCGACAACTGCACCCTCTCCTCTGTCCATGAGGGATTAGTGCCCGCCTGGCAGGATCATTCCTGGCATCGAGGACCCTGGCAGTTGAGAGAGAGGTGGGCAGGGCTGCACCAGCACTTCCCCCCTAGGGCTGCCCTTCCGCCTGAATTGAGTAAGGACAGAGAGGAAATGACTGGCAAGAGCACAGAGATGACCTTTTCTGCCAAAATAGAAGGTTATAAGCTCAGGTAGGCCCGGGGTGGCAGATATAGATTTTTCCTCCTATACCTGAGACTCAGTTTCCAGTATCTCCTGACAAAACAGGTAGACATGACTCCTTCACCTGTTGTTGACAATCACCCACTGTCTTCTAGATACCAAGGACACGAGCTGAGCTGAGCCTACAGCTCAGAGCACCATCAGGAGGCATCAGGGACACAGGGAACTTCAACAGATGCTGCAAGAGTTGTGACAGGGAGCTTGAGATGCCACAGTTTTCCCTGGAAGGGGCACCTGACACAGGAGGTTGTCAGAGAGGGGCCGTAGGCCTGAGACAGCAGGAGCCGATGGCAAGACTCTCACAATCTTGTCTGGAGGCTTGGACGTTAGCCTGAGTGTGGACAGTGGGAGCCACTGAAGAGCTTTTTGAGACTGTAAATAAATGACATGACACAACAGGTTGTCTTTTGTGAGGGAGCGAGGACCGAGGAAGGACTGCAGACAGCCCTCGAGAAACATCTGGTTCCTCCCTTTCCTCTCCCCAGGAGGCAAAGAAAGGAGGACGTGAACCAGCCTGCCCAGGACAGCAGTGACATGCCCTTGCTTGCCAGGTACAAATTCAGACCCCAGGCCCAGCTTCAGAAAGGACAGTCTACGGATGAGTGGGTCTGGCCCTGCCTTGTCCAGTGGCTTGTGACCAGCCCGCAATTGAGGATTTTGGATTTCACAGACACAGGTGACCAGAGACGTGGCTCTAACTTCATGATCAATTTCCTGTTTTAAAGTTGCATGTTTTGAATTCCCTGAATTAATTGCTCTCTTTGATTCCTTTGTAAAGCACACTGGCATTATCCTGCAATTATGTCACTTGAATTTAACATTTTCTCTGGTGGCACATAAAGCAGATGAGAAAAGGACGAACTTACTTACAGTTCCATCAGCGGAAAAGTGGAAGAATAGCCTAATATTATACAATCAGTATCTTGTCATCTATTATATTATAAAATGCCTTTGCCGTTCAATCGGAAATATTCTACATCTCTAGAGAACAGACCTACTTTTTCTGTTTTAGAATTTTTAGAAAATAACACCTTTTTAGAAATTATAGAAAATAACACCTACTTTTTTATTAACACTCTGTTTTATGAATGTTCCATAATTGGAAAAACATAACAAACCTAGGTGGGACTTCCCATTTGTATACAATTTACAAATTCAATGCAATTTCAATACAAATTACAGTGGTGTTCTTCAATGAAATGGAACCAAAATGGTTCAAATACACATGGGATCACAAAAACCTCTAGTAGGATAGTTCTTACTAAAATGGGTGGGGGAGAAAGGAGGTATTACACTCCCATACATCAAACACTATTACAAAGCTGTTATAATGAAATCTTTATTGGAACATAAATAGACACAGATTACAATGAGGAACTAACCCATGACACAGGAGCAAAGAATACACATTGGGAAAATAATTGCCTCTTCCATAAACGGTGCTGGGGAAACTGGATTGCAACATGAAAAAAAAAAAATGGAACTAGACCACTACCTCACACTATAAACAAACCAACTCAAGTGGATAAAAGACTTGCATGTGAGACCTGGGACATAGAATACTCAGAAGGGAACACAGTCCAACGCTCCATGAAACAATCCTCAGGAATGTCTTTGAGGAATCTTCTCCAGAGGCAGAGAAAACAAAGGAGAATATAAAAGTTGGAGCTCCATATACATAAAAATCTTCAGAACATCAAGAGACAATGATCAAAACAAAGAGACACCCTGCTGAATGGGAGAAAATATTTGCAAACCATTGACAGATGAGGACCTGATATCAAAGATCTACAAAGAGCTTACACAACTCAAAAAAACAAACAATCCAGTCCAAAAAATGGGCAGAAGTTAAAGGACTCTTCTCCAAAGAAGAAATGCAAATGGCCAACAGGCACAGATAAAAGGTTCAGCATCACTCGTATCAAGGAAATGCAAATCAAAACCGCAGAGATGCCACCTCACTCCAGTAAGAATGCTCCACATTAAAAAAAATAACCTGGAAACAACAAATGCTGGAGGAGCAGTGGAGAAAAGGGAGCATCCTACCCTGCTGGTGGGAAGGCAAACTAGTCCAGCCACTATGGACGGCTGTGTGGAGGTTCCTCAGAACACTGAAAATGGGTCTACACATGATCCAGTGAGTCCACTCCTAGGAATCTACCCAAGGGACAAAAACATCCCAGGAAAACTGAACTCCTTTGTTTACTGCAGAACTATTTTCAATAACCATGACATGGAAACAACTCAAATGCCACAAAAGAGATGAATGGATCAAAATGGTGTGGTGTAGATACACAAGGCAATATTACTCAGCAATGAAAACAGACAAATTCATGCCACTGTTGGTGATATGGATGGAGCTGGAAGGGATTATGCTGGCCACAATAAATCAGGAGAAGAAATATCAGATGTGAAATACAGAGAAACTGAACAAAATGTAAAGAAAAAGACAACCCTAGCAGGCTGACCAAGAGCTGAGGATCCAGCAGGGAACGGGAGGGAGAGGGCTAAACATGGGGGGAGAGAAGAGCACAAGGGGTTGTAGTGATGGGTCACAGCTGCTATGGTGGTGGGAGCATTATGGGGACCACCCCTGGGGGAGAAACCAGTAAGTAGACAAAAATGAACAAGGATGTAAGAAAAGAAGAATAAAATAGATTGTCTTTAAGGACAGGGGAGACCCTAAAATAACATAAATAAATGCACTTAAAGGGGAGTCTCATCCTGAAAAATAATGATGGCATTGCAGAGGCATCCCCTCCTCACCAGATCTAGAATAGATCTCCAGGAACTTTCTCTGGTAGGTGCCACAATTAAGCCTGCTGTGTTAGAGAAACAGAGAAAATGCTTTTTTAAAAGATTGATTTATTTTTATACAAGATCCGGGGTGCAGGGTAGAGGCACTGCAGGGTGAGAAGAATCACCAGACACAGAGTGGGGAGCAGAACAGGCAGATGGACCAAAATACACTGCTGGGGGGGAGAAGCAGGGAGATAGGAGAGGTCTGCTGTGCCATGTGCTTATATCCCTGGCCGGCTGGGAATTGAACCCGCACATCAGAGGCTGTGGACAGTTTCACAGCATTGTTCCCAACATACTGTGCCACCGGGGAGGCCCGAAAGGGCTATTTTTTTTTCAAGAATTATTTATTTTTACAAGCACAGGGTACAGTCAGAAGCATGGGAGGTTGAGAGAATTCACCAGAGCCAGAGTGGGGAACAGAATAGGCAGATTGATGAAGGACACTGCTGAGGGGAGCAGCGGGTGCGGCAGGAGAGATCTGTGCACCCTGTGGGACCCTCGCCAGCTGCCGGGATGGAACCAGCGCTACGAAGGCTGCAGGCAGATTTGCAGCCCAGCGCTCAACCGCTGCACCACCGGAGGCCCACTAAAAGGGCTATTTTTAACTGCAGTCTCTTATGACTAGCAATCATGTTTGGGATGAGGGACATTATAAAACTATTAAGTAATTCATGTTCAATATTAATGACAGCATCCTCAAATGCTACAATGATACCTGAAAGTTTTGTTCTGTCTCGTTTTAGCCCAAGCTCCTTCCTTATGGAGGAGGACGTCCAGCACCCACAGACCTGTTCTGAGGATGGACGCAAACTCCTTCCCTCCCCCGCCCTACAAGAGGGTTATAATTTACCATCATTATAAATCCTTTGGTGAAGTACAAAATACAAAATTTGGGAGTCCAAAAATATCTGGTCCTTGTGCTTATTTTTTGATCTCAGAGTAGTTACTGATACCTTTTGGACCACAGGGTGCACAACTACAGTGTAGGAATAATAGCTCTATAGCGTCATTAATGGAGATCATGGAACTAAAGCAATGAACTTGTTGCACAGGGTCAGGTAATCTCCATCAGATGCTCAATAAAGTCCGATTCCTTTCTCCTTTCAAGAGAAATTCATCTTCTCTCCAAAGCAAGCATAACAGAGGAAGTGGCAACACATTTAAAAGTAAAGTGCAGCTATCCCCCCACCCCCCACCGATGGGCTAGGGGTTAAATCCCAGTGCTGTCACCATGATGGCCTGAGTTCAATCCTCAGCCAGGAGTTGACCCACTAGGTGCAGTAGACCTCTCCTGTCTCACCCGCTGCTCCCCTCAGCAGTGTATCTCAGAAGATCCTCCTGTTGTGCTCCCTACTCTGCCTCTGGTGAATCCTCTCATCCTCCCACACATCCGGCCTGCACCCAAGTTTTTTTTATGCAAATATTAAAAAAAAAACTTAAAAAATGGCCTCCCCTAGTGGGAGAGCAGTTGAGCACTGGACTGCGAAGATGCCCGCAGCCTCTGCAGCGCCAGTTTGATCCCTGGCCGCCGGCAAGGGTCCCACATGGTGCAACGGACCTCTCCTGCCACGCCCGCTGCTCCCCTCAGCAGTTTATTTAGTCAGTCTGCCTGTTCTGTTTCGCGCTCTGGCTCTGGAGAATACTCTCACCCTCCCACACTTCTGACTGTACCCCAGTGCTTGCATAAATAAATATCTTTTAAAAATCTTTTAAAAAGACACATAAAAGGGGGGTTTTCTCTAAAATATCCAGTTCCCATTAGTCATTGTGGTTTACACAATCCCTGAAATAGGAGGGATCCTTTTAGCACCATCTATACAGAAAAGATCTCAAGAGCTTAGGAAAGAAACCTTCAGTGTCAAAGGTGCTCCCCATTTTAGAAAGTTTCCTTCCCTGTTTGTGACAGTGCCCAGCTGACCCTGCTGAAAGGTTTGTTGGGTGTGTCCTTTAGTGATGCAGAGAGAGCCACTGCTTTCACTGCAAGGAGTCGGTTAATAATAACCCATTTTAGAAAACCAAACACTTGCAGCCAGCATGTGGCAGGCTGTGTGGCTCCTGGTCACTCAAGTCTCTGGGAAGCCTGGATTCTCTTCAAGGGAGTGTAAAGTTGCCTCCTGAGGCAGTGTCCAGGGGTCCAAGGTCCCTCTTCCAGGTTCTGAAGTGCCACGTCAGCTGCACAACAGGGAAGCAGTGCTGCAGCCCTAACATGTGGACCCCAAACCAGCAGGGGCAGCATCTCAGACCCCTTGTGAGAAATGCAGAGCCCCAGTTGCCAGCAACCCTCTGGGTCAAAACTTGTGCCCCCAGGAGACTGGGACACGACTCTGCCCTCCTGCCTGCTGGACCTGGGGTGGGGAGGCGGTGTCAGCCCCAGAGGAGATTACAACATGTAAAGTTATAATTCCCCAAATTATATTCTAAGTTCACAAAATTTAAGCAAATAAGTGGCACACAGCGGTGTGCCCGGCAAACCCACCCCAGGGGTGATCATTGCAGCAGGGAGGCGCTGGGAGCAAACACGGTGGATGCACTTTCCGTCAGGGGCGCTGGCCACCCACGGGGTCACACTCAGGAACGACCTGACCCTCACGTTCCTCCAGGACCCAAAATGACCCGCGCAGAGCTCTGCACCCCCAGCCCGCCCTGTTCTAGTTCCCCTGACTGGCCCCCCTGCACCAGCCACCGGCAGGGACTTGTCCTCACCTCCCTCTTGCTCTTGCTCCGGGTGGTTCCTGAAGAAACTGGGCTCCCGCAGGCAAGAGCTTCACCCGAGCCTGGAGCAGGGAGTGCCTAGGAGACCCCAGCAGCGGGGAAGGCGGGAGCGGGCGCAGGGCCAGGGCTGCAGGGGCGGGTGTCGGGGCAGGCCCAGGGCCGGGCCAGCGGGAGAACCCGGGGGCTCACGGGGCGCCCCGCCCGTCCTGCTGCGCCGAAGCTCAGAAAACCCAACTAAACGGAGGCGAACACCCCGCGTCTCCACGACGCCGTTAACGTAGAATTTCCACGCGACTCCACAAGTCGCGCCCGTGACTGAAAACACGCGAGGATCGTTCACCCGCGACCCCACAGGCCCGAACCCGCTGCCGCCACAGGGAGAGACGGGGCGTCCCGCCCCCCATTATTCCCTGCCGCTCCCCGCCTGCGCGCTGCCCCCCGGGCTGCTCCCTCCTTGGCCCGCGGGCTGCTCCGCTGTGGCGGGCGCTCCTGGCCCTGAGTCTCTGCCACTTCCGCTCCCGCATCAGCGCGCAGGGACGTGACGTCAACACGCAGGGGGCGGGGCGAGGCCGAGGGAGAACAGGCTCGCGGGGGAGCCAGGCGCGGGTACAAGGCGCGCGCCGCCTGGTGGCTGTGGGTGGGGGGGCAGGGCCGCCCAGGCGGGATAATGGGGGGTGGAGGCCCCAGGCCTGGGACAGGGAGCCAAGGGGGAATGGAGCTGGGGCCGACGGGCGGGTAAGCCCCTCCAAGGGGAGATGCAGCCGGGGAGAGTCGTGGAGGCGGTAGGCCAATGCAGACGGGGGCAGGAAGCGGGAGTGTGTGACATCACAGCCTTCAAGATGGGGCGACAGAATGACGTGGAGGCAAGAACCCGCTGAAATAGGGGTTCTCGCTCATTCAGAAAAAATTTGTATCACCCTTCTGTGGGAAACTTTGATTCAGCTATTAGAATTTGGAATATTATATATATGCATGTGCATTAAAAAATAGTGCTGATACTTAACCCCTTGCACCACCAGGGAGGCCTGAGCCTACATTTTTAAAATTGAATTGGAAACCAAAATGTAGTTTTTTTCCAGATCTAGCCTGATGACTTTGTCACACCTCCCAGGGTGTCAGTCCTCAGCCTTGGTCTGTGGTAAGTGGGGGATTCCTGATGTTGCTGGGAGCCTCCACGTGTGCAAGGGAACTAGTGACGAGGGTCACTTGGTCTACATTGGGACAAAGGGACAGCAGGGCCTGATCCGCACAACAACCTGGACCCCAGCTGGGGTGTCTGCCAGTGGTTAAAATGGTGAGAGGTGCCATATTTGTTTCATCTGAAAGTCCCTTGGTGACAGTATTAAGTGAGTTGGGGACCTGTAGCTGCCAACCCATGTCTAAGAAGCAGTTCTTGTCACTGGTTACTTGCAGGAGCCCAGGAGAAGCTGACAGTTGGGGACAGACTGATGCTTTCCTAACACAGAATCCAGGCAGTGTGTGCTCTTTGTCCACACTGGCTGGCTCAGGCGTGAGTTCCTTGTGACTCTCCTCTTCTGCAGTCTCACCCTGACATCCAGGGTAAGCTCAGGCACTTTGGCCGTGGGCAACCTAGGACAACCCGGACTCTCTGGACACTGGCAGGTGGCTGGGAGGGCTGGATTGTCCCAGTGAGAGCAGTGGGCTTGGACTGGGGCTTCTACTTACCTTACTTGGTCCTCACTTTGTGCAAATAGTTTTGTGAATCTGAACATTGTGTCTCTGTAAGGAATTCAAGCAAGTATCCAGAATCAGATCTTGGTTATTTAGAAATTTGGTATTTTTTCTTATTTTTATGTGTTTAGTCAGACAGCCTATTCAGTATCCACCTGTCACTGTGAAAATGGGATGGAAAGTAGGCTGAAGAGCGTGTACTCCACTGAAAGGAGGCCTTTTCTTCCTCTGAGTTGGCTGGCCTCTTCTGATCACACTTGGGGTCACACTTCTGTGATCAGGCTCAGTTGGTTTTGTCAAAATTACTTTGGAATTTCTCGTCAGCTATAAAGGAATCTTGCCCGTTGGTTGGAAAATTTCTAAACTTCTTATTGATAATTAAAAATCATAGGTTTCTTTAAAAATCCAAGTTTTATTTAAAATAATCAATTTATTCATCAAAAGCTACATAATAGGTTTCTGTAAACAATATTCCTTGTCAAAACTTTTTTCTTAAAAGATTTATTTATTTGTGCATACAAGAACTGGGGTACACACCAGAGGTGCGGGGCGGTGAGAGGATTCACCAGAGACAGAGCGGGGAACAGAACAGACATATCTACTGAAATACACTGCTGAGGGGAGCATCAGGTGAGTCAGGAGAAGTCTGCTGTGCCATCTGGGCAGCTCCCTGGACAGGGATCAAACTCATGCTGCAGTGGCTGTGGACAGCTTCTTAGGTTGTGTCTAAGCCCCTTGCACCAACAGGGAGGTCCTCTTTTTTCAAATTTCTGATAAGAGTCTAAGAACAGACAAACTGCAAAGCAGAAATATTAGTATCACTCTCCTTTTTTTTAAGATTTACTTATTTATGCATACAAGAACTAGGAGACAGACCAGAGGTGCAGGGGGTGAGAGGATTCACCAGAGACAGAGTGGGGAACAGAATAAGCAGACTAACTGAAATACACGGCCAAGGGGAGCAGCGGGTAAGTCAGGAGCAGTCCACTGCACCATGTGGGTAACTCCTTGGCTGGCTGGGGAGTGAACCTGTGTTGCAGAGGCTGCGGACAGCTTCACAGTGCTGTGCTTCACTCCTTGCACCATCAGGGAGGCCCAATCTATTTCTATTCCTTCCCTTTTCATGGCCCAGCTAGAAGGGGTCTTTTGTCTTTCCTAGGAGCAGGCCTCATCTGTGAGGTCAAATAGAAACCAGGACTTTATATAACCATTTGAATTTTCACTGCTTGACTTTAAAATGTTTCCAGGGCCTCCCCAGTGGCGCAGCGGTTGAGTGCTGAGTTGCAAAGCTGCCCGCGGCCTCTGCAGCACTGATTCGATCCCCGGCTGCTCCCCTGCCACCGGAGGAGGGTCCCACATGGCGCGCAGACCTCTCCTGCTGCCTGCTGCTCCCCTCAGCATTGTACTTCGGTCCTTCTGCCTGCTCTGCTCCCTGCTCTGGCTCTGGTGAATTCTTTCGCCCTCCCGCACTTCTGACTGTACCCAGAGCATGTTTTAACAAAAACAAACAAACAAACAAATAAATAAATAAATAAAACATGACTCTATTAAAAAATATAATATGGTTCCAATTGTGGGTTCTAGAGGTTTTAAAATGATTAAAATGGGACACTTATTAGAACACATAAGAACTTCAGTTTCCATCTCAAATTAGAAACCTCCTTGATAACCAATGGGGAAAAAAAAAAAAACTTAAATGGGTATATCGACTTAACCTGAAAAACTTAAGTTGTTTTAGGAATTAGTCTAGCTTTGTCTTGAAAAGGTATATAGTTCTGGTGAAACTGACCACCCATCCAAAATCTCTTCTAGGAATTTAAGGAAAAAGTGGCCTTAAAAAAACTCATAGGCAATATTCTGCCCCACTTTCTTTAGAACCTAAGGGCATTCTTACAAATAAATCTTGAGAGGGCCTCCCCGGTGGCGCAGCGGTTGAGCGTTGGGTTGCGAAGCTTCCCGCAGCCTCTGCAGCGCCAGTTCGATCCCCGGCTGCTCCCCGGACACCGGAGGAGGGTCCCACATGGCGCGCAGACCTCTCCTGCCGCCCGCTGCTCCCCTCAGCAGTGTACTTCAGTCCTTCTGCCTGCTCTGCTCCCCGCTCTGGCTCTGGTGAATTCTCTCACCCTCCCGCGCTTCTGACTGTACCCAGTGCTTGTATCAATTAATCAATCAATCAATCAATCTGTGTAAATAAATAAATAAATCTTCAAAAAAATAAAAATTAAAAAAAACTAATAAATCTTGAGAAATGTTTTCTAATCTGAAAGAATTAGTTAAAAATTATTATTTAAGGGCCTCCCCTGGTGGTGCAGTGTTTGAACTCTGGGCTGCGAGGCTACCTGCAGCCTCTGCTGTGCCAGTTCATTCCCATCCACCGGCTAGGGTCCCAACCAAAAATAAATAATAAAAGTAAATTAATAATAATTGTTGTCAGTGTTGTCACAAATACTGGTAAAATAACTTTCTCTAAAACATAGTGCAAATGGCCCAAATTCTAAATGAGAGATCTCTGTTTTTACCTTTGTGTCTTTGTCTCCAGAGGGTTGCCGGGTTAAAATGGTGCCATTATATATTCTAAGATTTATTCATTTATGCATACAAGAGCTGGCATACAGGCCAGAAATGCGGGAAGTGAGAGGATTCACCAGAGACAGAGCAGGGAGCAGAACTGGTAGATCGACTGAAATACACTGCTGAGGGGAGCAGCAGGTGAGACAGGAGAGGTCTGCCTCGCCATGTGGGTTTCTCCCTGGCCGGCTGGGGATCGAATTCGTAATGCAAAGGCTGTAGATTGCTTCACACTGCGGTGTTTCGGTGTTTAATCCCTTGAACCACCAGGGAGTCCACCAAAAAAACGAGTTCAAAATGCAATGGTTTAATTAAAGCACCGGTGAGCACCTTCATTGATGTTTCCTCCCCTTGTCCTAGCAAAAAAAAAAAATAATAATAATAATAATAATAATTAACCAAAAAAACCTCTGGTATATAAATTTGTTTCATTTGTAATGCTGCATTTTGAACTTCGTATCCTAAGACAAGCTAAAGCTACTTCTGGTTTCTCTATGTTCAATCTGTTCTATCATTATTTAAATTGTGGAATATTTCTCCTATAAAACTAATGTTCTAATAAGTTCAATACAATGAAAACTTGACTACTTAATGAGCTTTTGGTTTATATTTTGCTTCTTAATGTCGGAAATCTAAACTATATTTTTTATCATTTCACCTAAAAAAAAAAAATGTGTTTATGTATGAGTTACCCAGTAGAAAGGAATAACAGCATAACAGCTCTTACAATGTCCTAAGGTGAAAAATGTGAGCCTGACTTGTTCATTAGCCAAAGTTATGTTGGACAAGGCCTGGTTGTGGACAAAAAGTTCGGGGAGTGACTGATGGAGTTTCCCTGTCCAGGCGCCTGACTTGCGGCAGGGCAGCGCCCCCTGGCGGCGACGGAGGGGGCGGGGCCGGCTGGGGTAGCACGGGCAGGTGCCTCAGCCTCTGCGGTCGCTGCTCAGAGAAACCGGGGACCCCACATCCGCCGCCCCGGGCCCCCTGGACGCCTCGGACCGTCGCGGACACAGCGGGCCGCACCCCGAGGCTGGGTCTGCGTGGGGGTCTCTGGCCGGTACCCCGGGGGCCGCTGCAGGGGGCCAAGAGTCCGCGATCAGCGGGCGCGGGCGCGACCGTGTCCTGACGCCCTGGGCTTGCCCGTGTCATCCCAGGAATATTCTCTCTCCGCCTAGAGTGCAGGAGGCAGACTTGTCAGAGGTAAAAGATCGGGGTGCTCGTCTGGGGGGGCGCCAGGAGAAATCAGCCCCTGCCCCTGTGCACCTCTCTGCAGGCGGCTGCCCTGTGCGTGGATAGTGTCCGCGTCTCCAGGGTCCATCCAGTGTCACGTGTGGTCTTTTATTCCCGTCCGCGTTTTCACTGAGGTTTTCAAAAATAGCAAATACACGTCTGTGTGTAAACTCTATCCGCTCTTCATGAAATACAGCCCCTCCCCCCATTCTAGAGAGGTCATGGCCTGAGAAGGTCAGAGTGAATGACCTTCACTGTGGAGCACTCCCTGGGACACCCCGCGGGGCATCGGACCGGATTCCGGTTGGGAGGGGCAGCAATCAGGTGAGAGTAGCTTTAGATTTCCTGTGCGGGAGCCTCTGCTCTGTGCAGCAGGGTGGGGGTACACACTAGACAGCGAGCAGGAGCGCCCGGGGCCCCAGGATTGTGAAAACTAATGAGGAAGTGTAGCTGGGACACTGCTCACTAAGCGCTAAGTGAAGAACCAGACAGTCAATCACAGAACTTGGGAAAACAAGTGCCTTCGATACAAATAAACTATGTTTTCTCCCGAGTAGATTTGCATCTTACTGTACCATCGACTGGCAGACATCCCAGCTCCGGTGCGTGTCCTCTGTTCAGATCAATCCCTGCTGTGCCGTTGTCCCAATGTGGCCCATGTGACCCTCGTCCCTAGTTCTCGTGCCCATGTGGAGGCTCCCAGCAACATCAGGAATTCCCCACTTACCACTGAACAGGGCTGAGGACTAACACCTTGGGTGGTGTGACAAAACCATCAGGCTAGATCTGGAAAAAAAAATTACTTTTTGGTTTCCCAGTCAATTTAAAAAATGTAGGCTCGGGCCTCCCTGGTGGTGCAAGGGGTTAAGCATCAGCACTGTGATGTAATCCGTAGCTACTACATCAGGGATTCAATCCCCTGCCAGGGAGTTGACCCACATGGCGGAGCAGACCTCTCCTCTCCACCACTGATCCCCTCAGCAGTGAATTTCAGTCGCCTATTCTGCTCCCTGCTCTCTGTTGAATCCTCTCAGCCCAGCACCTCTGGCCTGTACCCCAGTACTTGCATGCACAAATTAATAAGAATTAAAGAAATAAAAAAGTAAGTTCTTTGCCTTTTGATAGGAGACAGTGGCTCTGCAAGTGGATATTGGAATCAATCAACCCTATGTGTATAAACAATTATTCCCCACATATATCCTTGTTTATTCCTTTCGGTAATTTCAGAAAAAGAAAAGAGCCATTAATGTATCTTCAAATTTCTGAAGATTGCAAACTATAGGGGCCCTCTGGTGACGCAGGTGTTAAGTCTCAGCACTATAAAGCTATCCACAGCCACTGCAGGACGAGTTTGACCCTGTCCAGGGACCTGACCCACATGGCTCAGCATTTCTCTCCTGTCTTCCCAATGCTGCCCTCAGCCATATATTTCAGTGGATCTGCCTGTTCTGCTCCCCACTCTGTCTCTGCTGAATTTTTCTCACTCCCTGTAACGCTGGCCTACATCCCAGTTCTTGTAGCACAAATAAATAAAATAAATCTTTTAAAAAGATTATAAATTATATTTTAGCACAAAGGGTAAATATAATTTTTATAACAAAATAAACTCCAAAATCCAGCTAGCTCTCCCTTTTGTTAAATCATATTTTATAGTGTGTTAAGGGAAAAATAAATCACCTGAAAGGATCTATAATCATCACACACTTTAACATAACCTGATTACACTAAGGTAGTAACAGGCCATCCGTCACTTTCAGTGTTTCTGTGGCATCCCTTTTTGTGGGTGTCTGTGTGACATGTGGTAATATCCTCTATTCCTATGGGGTGATCACAAGATTTCCATGGAACTGGGGCAGGTGGTTGATATCAGCGAAGAAGGGGACGCATTTTCTAGGTTTGCTCTGTGTGCTGTATCTGTTTTGTGCAACTGGGTAAAAAACACATTAAACAGGATGTCACTGATGGCCGAAAGTCACTGGGAAAGTTGAGGTAACGAGAGTGATTAGAAGAGGTGATCTGGCCTTCCTGGGTTAAGGGAAGACTCACTGTAGAAACACCTGTGTGCAAGGGTCCTGGATAGTATAAACATGAAATTTCAGAATGACCAAATGAATTCCATTAACTGGGTGAAGAAACACATGGCCATACTATCATAATCTTCTCCGCCGAGTAAGCACAAATATGTGGCTGTCATTACAAGTATAACCTCTGCCTTTCATGACAATTCAACACCTATGTGTGTCACTTAGGTGTGATTAATCATGTGACACACATGATTAACACATGATTTCAATTTTGTCTGGTATCTAAAATTTAAATCATTCATAATATGTTCATTATATATCTTGACTCTTTCACTCAACAACAGGCAGGCAAAGTGACCCACATATTGGATTTTGCTAGAGACTTTCTATTTTCACTGCAAAGTAACTTCTCCCTTCTGTTCTACATGTAAAGTATATTATTTCCATGCTGGAATAACACTGTATTTGCAATTTTATATCATTTCTCTTTCACTTAATGTTGTAACTTAAGTATTTTGCAAGTCATTGATAACTATTCAGAATGATGGTACCTAATTGCTACATTTACTGTCACATATTTGACTGTTTCCTGGAGTTCTGATGGAGATTGTTTCCTGTATTTGTTAATACAAGAAAGTGCTGTTTAGCATCTTTACGGATATACATTTTTATTTGTGTTCACAGCATTTCCTTAGGTCATTTCTCAAACACTGCATTACTATTTCTTTTAATGCACATGCATATATATA
The DNA here is from genome assembly GCF_964194135.1 of Talpa europaea. NCBI lineage: Eukaryota > Metazoa > Chordata > Mammalia > Eulipotyphla > Talpidae > Talpa > Talpa europaea. The sequence goes on from NC_140075.1 coordinate 17,972,516, forward strand.
ATATTCCAAATTCTAATAGCTGAAGTCTAAGTTCCCCACAGAAGGGCGATATAAATTTTTTCTGAATGAGCGAGAACCCCTATTTCAGCGGGTTCTTGCCTCCATGTCATTCTGTCGGCCCATCTTGAAGGCTCTGAAGTCACACACTCCCTCTTCCTGCCCCCTCTCTGCGCGGTCCTCCCCTGTCCAAGACTCTCCATGGCTGCATCTCCCCTTGGCTGGTCTGACCCGCCCCTCGGCCCCGGCTCCATCCCCCGGCAGGCCCTGGCCTGGCCTGGGGCCTCTACCCAACAATTGTCCTGCCTTGGCGGCCCCCACCCCCACCCTACCCCGCCACCCCCACCCTACAACCCACCCTACCCCCCACCTCACCCCCACCCCCCACCCCACCTCCCCCCCACCCCCCACCCCACCTCCCCCACCCCCCCCACCCCACCTCCCCCACCCCCCCCACCTCCCCCACCCCCCCACCTCCCCCACCCCCCCCACCTCCCCCACCCCCCACCCCCACCCCCCACCCCCACCTCCCCCACCCCACCACCCCCACCTCCCCCACCCCCACCCCCACCCCCACCCCCACCCCCCAGCCACCAGGCAGCCAGCGCCATGTACCTGCGCCCGGCTCCCCTGCGAGGCTGTCCTTCCTCAGCCTCGCCCCGCCCCCTGCGTGTTGACATCACGTCCCTGCGCGCTGACGCGGGAGCGGAAGTGGCGGAGACGCTGGGCCCAGAGCGCCAGCCCAGGCAGATGGGCCCTTGGGCCAAGGAGGGAGCAGCCCCGGGGGCAGCGCGCAGGCTGGTGGCTGGTGGCGGGGCGTGGAGAGGCAGGGAATAATGGGGGGCGGGGCGGGACGCCCCGTCTCTCCCTGTGGGGGGCAGCGGGTTCGGGCCTGTGTGGTCGCGGGTGAACGATCCTCGCGTGTTTTCAGTCACGGGGCGCGACTTGCTGTGGAGTCGCGTGGAAATTCTACGTTAACGGCGTCGTCGGAGACGCGGGGTGTTCACCTCCGTTTAGTTGGGTTTTCTGAGCTTCAGCGCAGCAGGACGGGCGCGGGCGCCCCGTGAGCACCAGGGGCTCTCCCCTCCCTGCCCTCCCCTGCAGCCCCCGTCCACCTGCAGCCCCTCCGCACGCCTCTCCTGCAGCCGCGCCCCTGTGCCCGCTCCTGCCTCCCCAGCTGCCGGGCTCGCCTCGGCACTCGCTTCCCGGGACTCGGGGTGAAGCTCTTGCCTGCGGGAGCCCAGTCTCTTCAGGAGCCACCCGGAGCAAGAGGGAGGTGAGGACAAGTCGCTGCCGGTGGCTGGTGCAGGGGGCCAGTCAGGGGAACTAGAACGGGGCGGGCTGGGGGTGCAGAGCTCTGCTCTGGTCATTTTGGGTCCTGGAGGAACATGGGGGTCAGGTCGTTCCTGAGTGTGACCCCGTGGGTGGCCAGCGCCCCTGACGGAAAGTGCGTCCCCCGTGTTTGCTCCCAGTGCCTCCCTGCTGCACTGGTCACCCCTGGGGTGGGTTTGCTTGGCTCTCCGCTGTGCTCCACTGATTTGTGTGTTTAATTTCTGTGTGCTTAGAATATAATTTGGGGAATTATAAGTTTACATGTTGTAATCTTCTCTGGGGCTGACACTGCCTCCCCACCCCAGGTCCAGCAGGCAGGAGGGCAGAGTCGTGTCCCAGTCTCCTGGGGGCACAAGTTCTGACCCAGAGGGTTGTTGGTGCCTGGGGCTCTGTATTTCTCACAAGGGGTCTGAGATGCTGCCCCTGCTGGTCTTGGGCCCGCATGTGAGGGCTGCAGCGCTGCTTCCCTTTTGTGCAGCTGACGTTGTCATTCAGAGCCTGGCAGAGAGACCTTGGACCCCTGGACACTGCCTCAGGAGGCGACTTTACACTCTCCCTTGACGAGAATCCAGGCTTCCCAGAGACTTGAGTGACCAGGAGCCACACAGCCTGCCACAAGCTGCTACAAGTGTTTGGTTTTCTAAAACGGGTTATTATTAACCGACCCCATGCAGTGAAAGCAGTGGCCCTCTCTGCATCACTAAAGGACACACCCAACAAACCTTTCAGCAGGGTCAGCTGGGTGCTGTCACAAACAGGGAAGGAAATTTTCTAAATCGGGAGCATTTTTGACACTGAAGGTTTCTTTTCTAAGCTCTTGAGATCTTTTCTCTATAGATGGTGCTAAAAATAGCTCTCCTATTTCAGGGATTGAGTAAACCACAATGACTCATGGGAACTGGATATTTTGGAGAAAACCCCCTTTATCTGTCTTTTTTAAAGGTTTTTTAAAGATATTTATGCAAGCACTGGGGTACAGTCCAAAGTGTGGGAGGGTGAGAGAATTCACCAGAGCCAGAACGGGAAACAGAACAGGCAGACTGATGAAATACACTGCTGAGGGGAGCAGCGGGCATGGCATGAGAGGTCTGTTGCACCATGTGGGACTCTCGCCAGCAGCCAGGGATCAAACTGGCACTTCAGAGGCTGCAGGCAGCTTCGCTGCCCAGCACTCAACTGCTGTCCCACTAGGGGAGGCCCTTTTTTAAAGCTTTTTTAAAAAAATTTGCATAGAAAAACTTGGGTGCAGGCCAGATGTGTGGAAGGGTGAGAGGATTCACCAGAGACAGAGTAGGGAGCAGAACAGGAGGATCTTCTTAGATACACTGCTGAGGGGAGCAGTGGATGAGACAGGAGAGGTCTGCTGCACCTAGTGGGTCAACTCCCGGCTGAGGATTGAACTCAGGCCAGTCATGGTGACAGCACTGGGATTTAACCCCTAGCCCACCATCGGGGGGTGGGGTGGGTGGGGGGAAATGCTGTACTTTACTTTTAAATGTGTTGCCACTTCCTCTGTTATGCTTGCTTTGGATGGAAGTTGAATTTCTATAGAAAGGAGAATGGAATCGGCCATTATTGAGCATCTGATGGAGATTACCTCACACTGTGCAACAAGTTCATTGCTTTAGTTCTGTGATCTCCATTAATGATGCTATAGAGATATTATTCCTACACTGTAGTTGTGGACCCTGTGGTCCAAAAGGGATGAGTAACTTCTCAGAGATCAAAAAATAAGCACAAGGGGCAGATATTTTTGGACTTCCAAATTTTCGTATTTTGTTGAAACAGAGGCTTTATAATGATGGTAAATTATAACCTGCTTGGAGGCTGGGGGAAGGAAGGAGTTTGCGTCCATCCTCGGAACAGGTCTGTGGGTTCTGGGCTTCCTCCTCCATAAGGAAGGAGCTTGGGCTAAAACTAGACAGAGGAAAACTTTCAGGTATCGTAGCATGTGAGGATTCTGTCATTAATATTTAACATGAATTACTTAATAGTTTTAGAATGCCCCTCATCCCAAACATGATTGCTAGTTATAAGAGACTGCAGTTAAAAACAGCCATTTCTGTGGGCCTCCCGGGGGTGCAGCGGTTGAGTGCTGGCCTGCAAAGCTGCCAGCAGCCTCCACAGCGCCAGTTCCATCCCCGTCTCTGGCGAGTGTCCCACAGGGTGCGCAGATCTCCCCTGCCGCGCCCGCTACTCCCCTCAGCAGTGTCCTTCATCAGTCTGCCTGGTGAATTCTCTCACGAACCCACACTTCTGACTGTACCTAGTGCTTGTAAAAACAAATAAATCTTAAAAAAAAAAAAATAGCCCTTTCGGGCCTCCACAGTGACATGGCGGTTTGAGCACAATGCCGTGAAGCTGTCTACAGCCTCTGAAGTGTGAGTTCAATTCCTGCCCGGCCAGGGAGTTACCCACATGGCATGACAGACCTCTATCTCCCGGCTAATCCCCCCCAGCAGTATTTTCAGTCCATCTGCCTGTTCTCCTCCCCACTCTGTCTCTGGTGTACCTTCTCACCCTGCAACGCCTCTGGCTTGCACCCCAGCTCTTGTATAAAATAAATCAATCTTTAAAAAAAGCATTTTCTCTAACTGTTTGTCTAACACAGCAGGCTTAATTGCTGCACCTACCAGAGAATGTTCCTGTCGATGTATTCTAGATATGGTGAGGAGGGGATGCCTCTGTAGTGCCAGCAGTATTTTTCAGGATGAAACTCCCCATTAAGAGCATTTATTTACTTATGTTGTTTTAGGGGCTCCCCTGTCCTTAAAGATCATCTCTTTTTTTCTTCTTTTCTTACATCCTTGTTCATTTTTGTCTAGCTACTGGTTTCTCCCCCAGGGATTGTCCCCATAATGCTCCCACCAGCACAGCAGCTGTGACCCATCACCACAATCCCTTGTGCTCTTCCCTCCCCTCTGTTTAGCCCCCTCCCTCCCTCTCCCTGCTGGATGACTTAGCTCTTGGTCAGCCTGCTAGGGTTGTCTTTTTCTTTACATTTTGTTCAGTTTCTCTGTACTTCCCATCTGATATTTCTTCTCCTGATTTATTGTGCTCAGCATAATCCCTTCCAGCTCCATCCATATCACCAACAGTGGCATGAATTTGTCTGTTTTCATTGCTGAGTAATATTGCCTTGTGTATATACACCACACCATTTTGATCCATTCATCTCTTTTGTGGCATTTGAGTTGTTTCCATGTCATAGTTGTTGAAAATAGTTCTGCAGTAAACAAGGGAGTTCAGTTTTCCTGGGATGTTTTTGTCCCTTGGGTAGATTCCTAGGAGTGGACTCACTGGATCATGTGTAGAACCATTTTCAGTGTTCTGAGGAAACTCCACACAGACGTCCATAGTGGCTGGACCAGTTTACCTTTCCACCAGCAGGGTAGGATGCTCCCTTTTCTCCACTACTCCTCCAGCATTTGTTGTTTCCGTGTTTGTTTTCTTTTAATGTGGAGCATTCTTACTGGAGTGAGGTGGCATCTCTGCGTTTTTGATTTGCATTTCCTTGATACGAGTGATGCTGAACCTTTTATCTGTGCCTGTTGGCCATTTGCATTTCTTCTTTGGAAAAGAGTCTTTAACTTCTGCCCATTTTTTGGACTGGATTATTTTTTTTTTGAGTTGTGTAAGCTCTTTGTAGATCTTTGATATCAGTCCCTCATCTGTCATATGGTTTGCAATTTTTTTCTCTCGTTCAGCAGGGTGTCTCTTTGTTTTGATCATTGTCTCTTGCTGTTCTGAAGATGTTTATGTTTGTGGAGCCCCAACTGTTTACATTTTCCTTTGTTTTCTTTGCTTCTGGAGAAGAATCCTCAAAGACATCACTGAGGTTTGTGTCATGGAGTGTTTTACTATGTTCCCTTCTGTGTATTCTGTGGTTCCAGGTTCCACATGCAAGTCTTTCATCCACTTGAGTTGGTTTATGTATAGTGTGAGGTAGTGGTCTAGTTCCATTCTTTTTGATGTTGCAATCCAGTTTCCCCAGCAACATTTATAGACTTTAGATATTGTTGGTGCACTTATGGTCCTTTGACATGGATCTGCTCATTTGCAGAGTTTTTTTTTTTTTTCCCTTCCTCAGTTCCTCACTGGTGTCTTAGCACCCAAATAACTGATGGTACTTCTGATCTCGTAGGGTGGAGCCTTCCCGAAGTCAGCCCACGGCTGCACTTCAGCAAAGTGGAGCTGTCTGTTCTGCTGCCACCGTCTTTGTGGTTGACTGTGGACCCTCTTCTGCCCTCAGGATCTGAGCTCTAGGGGGAGACAGAAAATGACAGGGTGCCATCTGGCAGGACACCGGGATGGCTTTCAACGTGGGGCGAGTTCATTGGAAACACAGGAATTTCATTCTATTCTGTCCTATTTTTCTGGTTTGTGTTTTGGTAAAGGCAATGAACTAGTCAGAGCTAGGATCTTCCCATCAATCACTGTTTCCTTTGCTCATTATGACACGTTCCTACACAATCATGTAGTATTAAATGTATAATAAAATCAGGCTTTTCATTTTGCCTGGTGTTTAAAATATAAATAAATCATATTATGTTCATTTTCTTCTCTAGGCTCTTTCACCCAACAGTACGTGGGCGAGGCGATCCACAGGCTTGTCTGTGGCCAGAGGCTGGTGTTTTCACTGCGTAGAGTATTCCACTCAATGTCAAGTAAGTGTCCCTTTCTATGGCACAGGCACGCTGGATCATTCCATTCATATTTTCTATCCAAGCTGGAATAGCACCACCTCATGAACCGTGCACGCCCATTTCTTCAGGGATCACAGTGGCAGTTTATGTATACAGAACTCTTGGACTGCTCCTGGGGTTTTCACTGAGGTTATTTCCCAGCATTTGTTCCTGTAGATAAATGAAGTGCCAGGGACATCTCCACAAGTACAGATTTTTCCTTTTCCAAAGTCCTTTCCCAAACACTGAACAGCTCTTTCTCAATGGCTGATTCTCAGGCCCCAGTGCCACGGGAGGATGGCAGGGACTGCTCTCAGGAGTGAGGGGAGCCCTGCATCCGTGCTTCCCAGCACCGCTTTATCCTCACCCTTAAGGCTTTGGCGCCATCTGTCCCCCACCGCCAGTCCAGCCCTTCACTCTGGTTCCCACCTCTCCCTGCTGTGCCTCTGGGTGCTCCCTGCTCATGGTAGGCCTTGGGCACTGTGCATTTTGGGTCCAGGTCCTCTCCTCCAACAGCTGTGGTGGGCTGGGGCCTGGTGGGTGGCGAGGGTGGATTTCAGCTCCCCGGAGCCCTGTTTTGTCCACTTTGGTCCCGAGCCCTTGGGCAGGGGCAGCTCAGTGCACCCCCACCCTGCCGGCTCCATCCACACTGTTCCCCATTTTCCTTGGCCTGTCGGGCCACAGGAATTTCCCTGAAGATGTGGGGGGTGTCTTCCCTGCACCCCCATCACCACTCAGGGCCTGGTGGGCCTGGTGGGAATGTCTGGGCCAGGAAAGGGTTGGGCGGGCAGCACTGCCCCCTTGTTGCTGCGAGCAGTGCTCCAGTAGGAGACAGGGGGCGGAGGGGAAGGCTGAGGGTCTCAGGGCAGCCCCGCTCTAAAGTGGGTAGCTGGACTGTGGTCCTCACCCAACCACTTCAAGGGGACTCACACTGCAGTCACCCACAGAAGGTTAACAAACATTTATTTACAAGGGAAGGGGAATGAGGAAATGAATGACTCAGGGAGAAAAGGGAGATAAAGTCTTAAATGCGTCCTACCCTTTCCTCCGACCTGGAAACCCAATGACCCTCCGAGACCAAACCTGCCTGGACGAGAGCACGAGCCCAGTCCCCAAGACCCCCTAACAGGGCTGGTTTTATTTACAAACAGGGAATATGGCCGCTTAACACCACCCTTTGGCGATAATGGGACTTGTAGTTCCCAGTGACTTGACAGAGAGGGGTTGGCATCCACAAAGCCCATATGGAGTTTGCTCAGGACATCCTTTCCCCCTATAGGGGAAGGAAAGGCACAGAACAGGTTTTCTATGATCCAAGCAGACCAGGTAAAGGGGAGCCCTGTAGCCCTCAGTGGGTTACTCAGGCTTTTATTGAGCATTTACATGTAGTGCATCTACCAGATACACGACAGGCAGGGGTGCTGGAGAGGCCAGGAGGCCAAGGCCTCCAAGCCCCCGGCAAGTCTTCACTCTGGCTGGGTTCTCTGGTGTTCTTTCTCCCCTTTTTCTCTCCTGCCTCTCTCCTGCTTCTTCCTCCTGCCTCTGCTTTCCTTGGTGACTATCTCTTTACTCCTCCCATGGCCCACAGAAGTAAACAACACAACAATGTAACAACTGCAGGTACCCTTTAGGCTGGGCAATCCTAATGCTGGGATGGCAGAAAAGCCTGAGCTTACCCTACAGCCCCCAATAAGGGGAGGGGGGAGCCAAGTGAGGACCTGAGCCCAACACTGCTTCCCTCTTCTGCAAGGTGTGAGGATGGTGTTCTCAGCCTGCTGGGGTGGCTGCCCAGGAGCCAGTGAATGTGTCCCCCCTGCAGCTTTAGCCACCCCCCCCCCGGGAATGGAGGCCCAATCAACACAAGTGGCCCTGGGCACGCAGGACAATTGAGCCAGATCCCAAGGCTAGCGTCCCCTGGGTCCTGCTGCTCTTCAACCCTATTCTGTCATTTCTTTATTTCTCGGTTCTCTCAGAGTCCTCTCCCCATCCAAGCTCCCCCAGCAAGTCTCGGGCAATGGTGCACAAACAGGGGCCTGAGGGGAGGACAGGCTCCTGCCCCCACAGTGGGGGATACAAGGGTGAAAAAGCCTCAAAGGTTGATAGGCACAGGCCTGAGGCCCGGCTGTGTGGGGAGGACTGGGGGCTCCTGAGGAGCAGATGGGACAAACTGATAGTGAGAAGCCTGAGTCTGTGAAGCTTCTTGGAAGTTTGCTGAGGACCTCCCCTGGCGGTGTGGCACTTGAGCACTGGGCTGCAAAGCTGCCCACAGCCTCTGCAGCACTGGTTCAATCCCCGGCCACAAGGGAGGGTCTCACATGTTGCACAGACATCTCTTGCTATGCCCGCTGCTCCCCTCAGCAGTGTACTTTGTTGGTCTGCCTGTTCTGCTCTCTGCTCTGGCTCTGGTGAATTCTCTCTGGCTTCTGTTCAGGTAATCTAAAAATCGTGATGCTCTTTTACCCTCAGTGTACTTTGCTGAGCCTTGTCAGAGGAAGAGACCTATTCTTAAATCACTCTGAATTTCATGCATTGACGGACTGATGCTGACCGCATAGCTGCCAGAAAACATCAGCATTCAGGGGCGGCTGTGGTCAGAGCACCGGTTCGGTGCATCACGTAACTCTACTGGGTTTTTATCCCCTTTGTGGTTGCCATTTCTCCTGAGTGTGGGGAGGGGTCATCTGTACTTTGATGTAGAATTTGCTGTTTGAGCTGCTGTCCAGGGCACCCCAGGACTGACTTCAAACATGAAGGCTTGACCACGATCAAACCTAAAGTGATACACAGGACCATGTGACTCCCTTGTAATTGCTCTCCCTAAACTTACCCTGTTTTCAAAGTCTCAGGATTGTAGGGTGATGACTGGAACCTGTGATTTTTGCCAACAACACTCCACATTTTTGGAGTTTGAATTATTTTTTTCCCCTAAGCCTATGGAGAAAAAACTGCAGTTGTGCAAATTATTCCTCCTGGCATAACTAAGAAAATGGCCTGTGTATGCATGTTGTGTTTGCAGGGCCTTTCCTCGTGCCTGTCTTGGCCTCTAAAAGGCTGTCGACATTCTGAACGGAGAAATGTGATAAAACTAGCACAAGTGGTATGTTCCTTAATCCCCTTCCTCCCCGTCAGGTCTGCACCTGGATACCCCACAGCAGCTGACCCCTCACCCAACCTCACCCCCTCCAGCCTGTGACCTAGGCCTTGGGGCCTTGGGGCCTGCAGACCCATTTTCTGAAACTGTGTTCTGGCATGTGGGTCCCGCTACAAACTCCTGAGCGGCAGGCACCTGTTTTCTCTTGTCCTCGGGGGCCTCTGGCCTTCAATGTCTTCATCACTCTGAGTGCAGTCCCCCCTCCCTGCCCGTGGTCCCCCGTGTTCATCCCCCCCCCCCCCGTGTCGTCCCCTTTCCACCCGGGGTCCTTAGGCCATGCTATTGGCAGGTCTGGGCGCCTTCCCAGTGCGTCTCTCTGCCCAGGCTCCTGCCAGCAGGGCCCCTGTGCTGCCAGGCCAGGCCATCTTTCTCTGGCCCAGAGCTCGGGTGCAGCTGGGGTCGGGCTCCCTCTCTGGGGCCGGGCTCCCTCTCTGGGGCCAGCGTCCCCAGCACCATGTAACGGGCGCCTCTCCAGCTCGCTGCCCGTGGGCAGCGGTGGTGGTCCCTCCCCTCCAGGAAGGCGATGCCCTGTGTGTCTGCTGACCCATCTGAGTCCACGAGGTCAGGCTGCCGGTCAATCTATTGCGCCAACTCCGAGGGGCCTTACAAATCAGCCGGGAACCCCGGCTGGGTGGCCGGGCAGGGCGGACATCAGGGACGAGGCGGGGCCTGGAGATGCACAGTGGATGCCTGGGATAAGATGGGAGCCAGGCACTCCAGGTGCGGCCTTGGTAACAGCACCGAGGCCTCAAGCAGAGCCGACGGGGCTGGGGCCGGAGCTGACCCAACCTGCGGACGAGCGCCTGGACTCCTCCCTCTTCCCTGCCTCCTCCCTCGCGCCGCGGCGGGGACTGTCCTGCCCTTGAAGGGCCGGGCCTCGCGCCTCAGCAACCTCCCATGTCCTGCAGTCGGGGTCACCCAGCAGCAAGACCCGAGGCTTCTGTGCGTTGGGTCTTCCCGAGGCCCGTCGGTATGGGGGGGCGAAGAACCCAGCAGCGGGGAGCCGGGCAGGACACGGGTGGACACGGGGAAGGACGAGGGGACACAGGGTGGGCCGGGCGGATCCGCCCCATAGACCCCCGCGCACTCGGAGGCCCCGCCTGAACAGAGCCCTCCCGGCCCCCCAGGCGGCGGGGGCCTGTCCTGTCCGGCTCCGGCCGCCCGCCGAGGCCACCTGGCAGCTGGACGGGGCGGCTCAGGCTCGGCCGCGCCCGAGGAAGGCGTCCTGGGTCTCGGACCAGGCTCGGTGGAGAGAGACGCGCACCCGCGGGGGTCGGCGCGCCTCAGGGAGCGGCAGGAGGCGACTGGCCCGTGGACTCGTGCAGGACCAGGCCGAGCAGACAGTCCCTGCGCCCCCGGCAGGAGCCTCGGTCCCACGGAGCCCTGGCCTCCAGCCGCTCAGGCGGAACTAGCACTGGAGAGACAAGCAGACCCCGGGGTGAGTGGGCGCCGTCCCGGCCCCCTGCGCGTGACACGCGACCCTCTCACGGCCCCCCCACGGTGGCCACTTCAGCCAAGGCGGCCCGCGGGGGGGGGCTGGGAGGAGCCACAGCGGCCCATGGGGGGCTGGGAGGAGCCACGGCGGCCAGTGGGGGGGCTGGGAGGAGCCATGGCGGCCCGCGGGCGGCTGGGAGGAGCCATGGCTTTTCGCTGGGCATTTCGGAAGAGTGCAGGTAGGGCAGGCGGGGCGTGTGGGTGCGGCTGGGGCTTGTGGGGCGTGGGGGTGCAGTAGGGGCGTGTGGCGCGGCCAGGGCAGGCTGGGCATGGGGGTACAGGAGGGGCATGGGGTGCGGCCGGGGCTGGCGGGGCGCGGGCAGTGAGGGCCTGGCTCCTCCTCCAGGCCATAATTTCCCGACGTGTCACCTTCAGGTTTGCTCTCTGGCCCCCTCAGTCTGAGCTGGGGTGCACCGATGAGGCCCCACCTGGGGGCCGAGCTGGGGATCCCTGCTCTATTCAGCCAGACACGTAGAAGCTCTTGGATTCTGGGGGCGAACAGCAGGGACTCCCCGTCCTCGCCCTTCCCGGCGCGCCCTGGCCCTCCTGACGGCCTGGCAGGTCCTCCCCGGCGACCTAGGGTGGCAGCAGCGCGGGCGGAACCCACAGCTGGGCATGTGCCCCGGGCGACGCCATGGTGCTCCCGCAGGCCTCCAGCATCACGTGCCGTCAGGCGCCCCAGTGCGCCCCGCAGCCCACGGTCCCGCGGTGCAGAGGACAGGGCGGGTCTCCCTGTCGGGGAGGCGTCGGCGCCTGGGTGGTGGCCGGTGGGGGGTGGGGCGCCTCTGGGGCCTGGTTTAGGGGAACCGCAGTGGAGCTGCTGGGACCGCGCAGGGCACTGGGCGTGGGGCCACAGCAGCAGCAACACGCCTGCTCAGCAGAATGCGGTGTTTCGGTGCCCTCAGCAGCTGGACCCTTGATACACGATTCGGGGGTGGACTGTGCTGAGAAACAGAAGTGGAACCACAGATTAGGACCACGGGAGGGGCCACGCGGAGGCTGCCACGCGCACACAACCCCAACCCCCGCTGCGCCCCCGGACCCCCGCTATAAAAAGGCAGGTGGAAATGTAATGTTAAGGCGGTTTTTTTAGGGTGTTCATTCCCCAAGTTCCAGGTTGCAGCTGCCTCATTGAAGCACAGTTTAAAGACTCCGCTTCTGGCTCTGCTTTACTAGCATTCGCTGGTGACAGGTCCCTGAACCCCAGGCTGCCAGTGCAACCCTCCTTGTGGACTTTTCCTCTACGGCTCTTATGATAGTGAGTGTGTGCCATGTACACTCAGTTTGCCAAGGGTTTCATCGTACATGGATGCTGAATGGGTCAGAGGTTTTCTCAGCCTCGGTTGATAGGACGGCATGGTTTTCACTTTCCTTTTTATCGATTGGGTGAGTTTCATTGATTGATTTCCAGATCCTGAGCCATTCTCGGGTACTGGTTTAAATCCCACTTGGTCATGTTGTGTCATCTTTTCATTGCATTGTTGGATTTGGTTCATTAAGCTTTTATTGAGAATTTCTGCATCTGCCTTTATTAGGTGCATTGTCTCTACTTTTCTTTCTTTGTGTTCATGTTTGCTTTTGGTATTAGTGTCATGTGGACCTCATAAAATCTATCTGGACATATTCCTTCTTTCTCAATTTTTGGAAGAATTTTAGAAATACAGGAATTAGTTCATCTTTGAACATTTCGTAGAACTCACCGGAGAAGTCATTTGGTCCTGGACTTTTGTTTTCTGGGACAATTTGGTGACTTTTTCAATTTCCTTGCTTGTGATTGATTAGTTTGGGTTTTTCTATTTCTTCCCTATATAGTCATGGATAATTCTCTAATATCTAAAATTCTATCCATCTCATTTAGATTGTTGAATTTATACATTTTTTTCAAAGAACTATTTAATGTTCATATTGGTCTTTTAAACTGTCTTTTTCCTTTCTATTTCATTTATTTCTGCTCTGAATTTTATTATTACTTTCCTTCTACTGACTTTTAAAATTTGTTGCTCTTCTTTTTCCAGTTCCTTGAGATTAGGCACAAGTTCTTTAGTTTGGCCTCTTTCTTGTTTCTTGATGTGGGCCTGTATTGCTATAGAATTCCCTCTTGGTACTGCTTTTGAGGTGTCCCACGTATTCTGGAAGGTTGTGTCCTCATTATTATTTATCTTAAATTAAGTTTTGTTTTCTTTCTTGATTTTCTCATGAATCCAGTGACTTCTCAGTAGTGTGTTTTCAGCTCCTTGTATTAGAGACTTTGCTTTCTTTTTGTTCTATGATCGAATCTCCCAAAATTCATTGACATTTGTTCTTCCACTCAGTATGTGGTCAATCATGAACAATGATCCTTATACAGGACCTCCCTGGGGGCACAGGTGGTTGAGTGCTGCACGGTGAAGCTGTCTGCAGACTCTGCAGCATGGGTTCAAACCTGGCTGGCCGGTGAGAATCCCACATGGTGCAGCATACCTCTACTGTCAAGCCTGCTGCTCCCCTCAGTAGTGCATTTTGTCGGTCTGCCTGTTCTGTTCCCCGCTTTTGCTCTGATGAATTCTCTCACCATCCCGTAATTCTGACTGTACCCAGTGGTTGTATAAAAAAAATTAAAAAGAATGATCCTCGTACACTTGAGACAAATGTGTATTTGGCTTTTGTCTATGTGTGTCTGTGGGAGGGTGCAGTTCCCTATGTATGTCTATTAATCCCATGTGGTCTATTCCTTTGTTTAGGATAATTGTGTCCTTATATATTTTGTGTCTGATTGTTTTGTCCATTGGTGAGTGTGAGATATTAGAGTCTGCAAGGTCATATGTATTTTCTCCAGTGTCTGTTTTCTGATTAAAAATTAGTTGTCTAATGTATTTTGGTGCTCTTCTGTTGAGTATATATTGATGAATGTTATATCTTCCTGTTGTATTGTTTCTTTAGTCATTATTGTCCATTTCTGCCTCTTGCTACCTTTTAAAGTTGGAAGCCTATTTGATTTCATATCTCTGTCCTAGCTTTACTTAGGGTGTCATTTGCTTGTAGAATATTTTCTTTCCCTTGTGTTTCAGTCTATATTTATCATTGGGATTTGGGTGTGTTAGCAGCAGAAGGTTGGATTCTGTTTCCAGTTCCAACTTCATACTGTATAGCTTTTATTTTGCCAGTTCAGCGCATTGACATTTGATATAGCCGTCATACTTATTTTTTGTTTGTTTTGTTTTAATTCTATTTAATTGATTTTTCAGTTTTTGTTCCTCTCTTTCATTTATTTATTTTTATTTTTTAAGATTTATTTATTCATGCATACAAGAACTGGGGTACAGGCCAGATGTGTGGGAGGGTGAGAGGATTCACCAGAGACAGAGTGGGGAACAGAACAGGCAGATCTACTGAAATACACTGCTGAGGGGAGAGCAGGCAAGACAGGAGAGGTCTGCCGCACCATGTTTGTCTCCCTGGCAGGACGGGATTGAAGCCACACTGCAGAGGCTGTGGTCTTCTTCACAGTGCTGTACTCAACCATCTGTGCCACAGGGGAGGCCCCATCTCTTTAATTAAAATACAAAAATTCTTTTTAATACTTCTTGGAGAAGGGGAGGTAAAGACTGCAAACTCCTTGAGATTGTGTTTGTCTGAGAAGGTCTTTATTTCTCTCTCTATCTTTGCAGGAGGGAGTTTTCTTCTTGGCAAATTTTATCTGGGTGTATTTTGAATATGTCACTCCATTCTCTTGTTGCCTACAGTGTTTTTCTGGAGAGTCTGCTGTTAGTCTACTCAGGGTTCCTTTATATCTGTTTTTTTTTTTTTTTCCCTTGTCAGCTTAACTATATTTTTCTTTATCTTGAACTCTGGTAAGTTATACTACTCTGTCTGGCTATAGGTTTCCTTTCCTCTAGTAGCTTGATTTTCTTTCATCTTCCTGTATTTGCATGTTCAATTCACTCTTCAAGTTGGAGAAGTGTTATATTATTTCTTTAAATAGTTTTTCATTTCTCTGTTCTCTCTCTCCTGTTATGCCTATCATTTTGATGTTTCTATTCTTTGAATTCTCATTTTTTTCTGTTTTAGTTCTCTTTATCTATTTTGTTCTTTCCCCATTTGCATTTTGGAACTCACTGATTCATTCTTCCATTTGGTTTGTCATTTTTCCTTGGTTTCCCCAGAATTTTTTATCTCCCCCATTGCTCTCTCTCCTTTTTACATTTCTGTTATTTTCTTTTTAGAGTTTTAATTTTGATCTTCTGTTCATTGTGTTTCTCATGCCATTAATTTGCATTTCTAGATTTTCTTAAATATCTAAACTGTTTTTCTGAATTTCCATTTTATTGTTCCAATTATTTAATTTTCTTATTGTACTTTTAAATTCTGTGTCTGATAGGAAGAAAAACTCTTCCATCTCCTGTGACTTGGCTCTGGATATTAGTTTTCTTTCTGTGGTGCCATTTTCCCCTGAAGACTTGCATGGCCATTTGTATTTTCCTTTCTTCCCATTATATGCTTTTGATTTGCTCTGCTGTAGTGGAACATTTGCTGTGTGAAGGTCTTCGTCTCCCACTGCTATGACATTTACTGTTTGGTGAGCATGGCAGCTGAGTCCTTGTGGGGTTTAGTTTGATGATGGGCATTTGCTTTGAGTCTCATTGGGGCCGGGAACTGGGCATGATAGCATATGGGGCTGGGAGACATGGGGCCTCCCCTAGGGTCAGTTGTATTCCCCAGTCCAAAGATGGAATAAAGATACTGAAAAGGTACAATATTCAGCACTAAAATGTACAATATTCAACAACAACAGAATTACAACAATAATATTATAGACAAAAAGAAAGTATGACCCAAAGCCATGAAAAAAAGAAATGAAGAGAAATTTTCTGTGAGGAAGTGCAGACATTGTTCTTACTAGACACATACTTTAAATTAGCTATTTTAAATATTTAAAAGTCCTAAAAAATCATATCTAGAGTAAAGGGAAAGTGTGAAAGTTATATCTTACCAGAAAATATAAAGAAAGAAACATGAATTATACAATGGAAATTTTGGAGTTGAATACAATAACAAAAGGGAGGGTCCTCCCTGGTATCACAAGGGGTTAAGATGCAACCTATCACGCTATCCACAGCCTCTGCTGCAGGAGTTTGATCCCAGGCCAGGTGGCTACCCACATGGTGCAGCCGACCTCTCCTGTCTCGCCCGCTGCTCCCCTCCACGGTGTATTTCAGTCAACCTGACTGTTCTGCTCCCTACTCTGTCTCTGGTGAATCCTCTCATACTCCCACACATCTGGCCTGTACCCCAAATCTTGTATAAATAAATAAATAAATCTTCAAAAAATTACTGAAGGGAGTCTTTTAGGTTCAAATGAAAGAACACTAGCCAATACCTTCTGTCCACATGAACTGATGGTGGGAATATGATGGTGACTACATATGAGAGGAGAAAACCTACACTGTACAAAAATGAACAGTGATGTAAACTATATATTATTATATTATTGTGTATGTAAAATAGAAATTAATTACAAAAAGAAATAAAGACCTCCAGAAAGGGATACACATAGCAGACTTAAAGGTATTATCAATGCTTATTTTTGCATTTTAAAATCAGATGATACTGACTTATGTGAACAGGTGCAAAACTGTATAAAGTTGCTTTTTGTGAGACTCTATGAAAGGGTAGAGGGGAACTATATTAGAATGAGGTTTTTGTGTACTATTGAAATTAAGTTGGTAGCAACTTAAATTACTACCAATTATATATGTATAATTACTAATTATAAATTAAGATTAAATTTAATCCCCAAATCAGTCAATAAAAATATCCAAAATATGTAATTAAAAACAAAATAATTAAAATGGTACACTGGATGGCTAATATAACATAGAAGCATGCAATAATGGACAAATGAAGAAAGAAAAAAATACATGACATATAAGAAATATTTAAACGCCAGATGCCAATTCTACTTTATCAGTAATATTATTGAATAAAAATGGGTTAAATGCACCAATGAAAAGAGACAAACATTTAAAATGGGTAAAACATGATGAACTACATACTGTCTACAAGACCCACACTTTAGTTGCAAACACACAAAGAGGTTTCAAGTAAAAGTCAACAGTCACATCATCTAAACAATAAATGAAAGAGCCCTAGTGGATAAGTTAACACTATCAAAATATATTAAAGACAAAAAAATCTTACTAAGACAACAAAGAACATTTTAGAAAAAAAAAAGAATCAATGTATCAAAGATACAAAATGATTAAAAGCATAATATATCATATACCTAACAACAGTGTCTCAAAGAACATGAAACAAAAACTGACAGATTTTGACAGAAGTTAATAATTTAACGACAACTGTTGACAACTTCAATAATATAGTAATTAATTTCTATAATGAATAGATAAAATAGAAAAATTATGAGCAAGGAAATATAAGATTTTACAGCACTGTATGCCAACTAGACACAAAAGATAACCTAAGACCACCCCACCAGACAAGAATAGAATATGCATTCTTTTCAAGTTCACATACAGCATTCTCTATACTAGATCAAAGGATAGGCAATATAACAAAGGTCCATAAAAGTAAAAGAACCACATTGGAATAAAAGTAGAAAACAATAAATGGAGAAGATTTGGTATTTGTGATTGAGTTTGTATAATTTATGTTATTTGTAAATTTGATCTACCATTTATGTAAATAAATGTAAATACATAACTATAAAATTTCAGGAATTCAGCTTTATACCTAGACATATGCACATTTGCACACGAACAGCCCCAGCCCCAATGCCACAGCCACATCAGTTCATGCCATCTACCCTTCTCCCCTCCCCTGCCCTTTCCCCTCTGGTAACCACCATAGTTTTCATAGTCTAAGATTATTTCTGTGTCTTATGCCCATTTATTTTCTTGGTTTCTTTGCATTCCACAAATGAGTGAAACTATTCAGTAATTGTCTTTTTTTACTTATTTCCCTTAGCATAGTCACCTCAAGTTCCATTAACATGTCTCAAAAGGCAATGATTCATCTTTTATAATAGCTGATTAGTTTTCAACTGTGCATATAAACCATAGTTTCTTTATCTAGTTATCTGTCAATGGATATTTAGGTTGAGTCCATGATTTGGTTATTGTGAGTAATGCCGCCATGAACATAGAAGTGCATAAATATTTTCACATTAGTGTTTATATATTCTCTGGAAAAATTCATAGAAGTGGTATTTCTGGATCTTATGGTATTTATTTTTATTTTTAAGGAACCTTAAGACATTCATTTTTCATAGAGGATGTAATAATTCACATGCCCAGGAGGATTGAGGGAGTGTACCTCTTTCTCTACAACCATGCTGACTCTTTGTTCCAGTCTTTTGAATAGAATTCATTTGCACAGGTGTGAAGTGATACCACACTGTGGTTCAGATTTTCATTTCCCTAAAGAGTAATGAGCATTTTTTTCATATGACATGGACCACATATGTTCTTTGGAGAAACCATTTTTTGCTCTTTTATCCATTTTTAACTGTTGTTGAAAGTTGTTCAGTTGGATGAAATCTTTATATATTTTGGGAATTAACTTGTTTTTGGATATGTGCTGTGCAAATATTTTCTATCAGTCACTAATTGTTCTGTGAAAATTATCTGTGCAAAGGTTTTTCAGTTTGTATCTTTAAAGATGTATTTATTTATGCATACAAGAACTGGGGTACAGGCCAGAGGTGTGGGAGGTGACAGGATTCACCAGAGACAGAGCAGGGAAAAGAACAGGCATACTGACATAACACATTGTTGAGGGGAGCAGTGCGTGCAGCAGGAGAGGTCTGCTGTGCCATGTGGGTAGCTCCCTGGCTGGCAGGAATCAAACTCCTGCTGCAGAGGCTACGGCCAGCTTCACAGTGCTGTGCTTAACCCCTTGTGCCAGAATTAATCCACTTGTTTATTTTTGTTTTTGTTCTGTGCCATTAGAGTGAGCCCCTAGCCCCTGAATGCATCTCTGAGGTTGAAATCCGTGAGCACATTGCCTCTTTTCTTTTATGTATTTTATGCCTTAAGGTCATGCTCATCACTTGGGAAACTGCCAGGGTTTTGGAAGATCTGTGCTACAAATGGTATACAGAACAAATATATGCTAACTTATGCTATGGAATGTTATCTAGCAAGGAAAAGGAATGAAGTGCTGATACATACATTGTACAGCATGCATGAACCTTGAAAATAGAATAAGTGAAAGCAGCCAGTCACAAACAATACCTATTGTGTGACTGCATTTACATGAATTGTCTGTAGTAGAGAAATAACTCCACAGATATAGAAAACAAACGGGCGATTTTTCATGTACTAGAGAGGGAGGGACACAGGGAGGATTTGTTATTGGGTTAAGTTTCATTACCTCAGAAGTTCATGAATATGTCCTAACATTAAGTTGTGGTGATAGTTCTACAACTATGAGTTCCTAAAACCCACTGAATTGTACACTTTAAAAAGGGGAATTTTTGGTCTATGAATATAGTTGATATTTAAATTAGATGAAGAGGGCCTCCCTGGTGGCATAGACAGTTGAGTGATGCATTGTGAATCTGTCCGCAGCCTCTGCAGTGGGGGTTCCATCCTGGCTGGCCGGCAAGGGTCCCACATGACTCAACAGACCTCTCCTGTTTCCCCACTGCTCCCCTCAGCAGTGTATTTTGTCAGTCTTCCTGTTCTGTTTCCCGCTCTGTCTCTGGTAAATCCTCTCAGCCTCCTGTGCATCTCGCCTGTATCCCAGCTCTTGAATAAATGAAAAAAAAATCTTAAAAAAAATGGAAAATAAAATAAACGAAGAGATTGCTTACTTGGGCATTTAAATTCAATTTTAAAAACCCTGTAAGGGGGCCTCCCTGGTGGCACAAGGGGTTAGATGCAACCTATGAAGCTGTCTGCAGCCACTGCAGCTCAGGTTCAATCCCTTCCAGGGAGATACCCACATGTCGTGGCAGACCTCTCCTGTCTCAGTCTAAGCTGTTGCCCTCAGTGGTGTATTTCAGTCAATCCACCTGTTCTGTTTCTCACTCTGTCTCTGATGGATCCTCTCAATGCCCACAACCCCTGCATCGCTGGCCTGTACCCCAGCTCTTGTACGCATAAATAAATAAATCTTTAAAAAAAACAAAACAACTCTGTAAGACCACAGACGATACTGTCTTGTGGTCAGATCCTGTCCTGGTAGACAATCTCTGTCCTCTGGGTGACATTTATGCTTGCTGTCTGCATCTCAGGGGCAGATTACTCTTTGCCCTCCCAGGACTCTAATATGTACAAGGCAAGGGCATGTCTTCCAGGTTTTGTCTCCTGTACTGAGCACCTGCTGTGCTGGGCTTGCAGAAGGAATCATACATGTTTGTTAAGTGCATTATGTCCCATTCACTCATCTCATCTATACTGATCAGTATCAATCTAACACATGTATCATTTAGTTAGAAATACTGACCCCAGAGTACAAGGCAGAGATGATCTGAAATCCAAAGTGCTTTGGGGAACCTCATATAAAAACATCAGGAGTGAGTGACAGAGGAAATTACAGGGACCCTTGATTCCTGGATTTGCACTACCCCACTCAAGTCTGTACTACTTGTATGAGCCCTTTACAGAAATAATGGGCACTTTTTCAGTTATTCTAAATGTAAATATAAAGGCTATTTCTCTGCCCTATGCACCAGAGCGTTCTTACTTGTGTTCCTTGGCATCAAATGCTGCATGTCTGTCCTCTCTGAAAACAATTTTAACATCAGTAGGAAAGCCTTTAACTCTCTGGCTATGGGTTTTATTTTCCTAACAATTAAGCTGTCATTTCATACCGTCCACAGTCTTCCACTTCTTTCATTTTTGGACCATATCAAGTGGGGATAAATTATAAATTTGACTCACTCAAGATACTAACTGAAATCATTATCCTATTTTATCAGTGTCCAGAATGTAAACAGACAGGGCAGATTTGTTCTTCAATAAAATCAGTGTTATGCAATGGAAGGCTGTGATTGCTTAATATAATAAAACTGCAAGCAGGGTGACCATGTGGTGTCAGTCACAGAACATAATGCAGACACAAAAAGGTGAGAGTCTCACGGGTGTGTCTAGACTTAGAGAGCACAGATGTTTTGGTGGAGGGACATTCATTATCTACTGAGCGTTTGGTGTCCTGAGTCCACCTGGAGCAGGCTCTTCTTGGAAGCATGAAGTTGTCTATCAAAGTCTTGTTCTGGATGTTTCACCTGCAGCCCAGCTTCCCCTTCCTCACCCCCATTCTAATTCAGCCCCCATTTCTGTGTCCCACTTTGCCCAAGGCAGTCATTGGGAAATGATTCAATTCCTTCAGGAAACCCATCATGTTGTAGAAGAGATGAGGTCTATTACCTTGAATCTGTAGGTGACAGTGGGTGCCAGCACTTGATGTTAATGGAATTTTGAGCGCACAGCTAGAAAAAGAAGTGTGCTAATTAGCCCTGACTTAATGGATGCTGGACTGGGTGGGGTTATATAATCACCATCTCTGGTGCAGTCCTCATTTAAAGCTGAATGCATTTCAAGCACTTAGGGCCCCTCACACATCCCAAAAATAGCCGCACCAGGGCCTGTAGATTTGAGACAACATTGCTCTTCAGGCCATAGTTCTGCCCCTCAAAGACTGCAAGCACACTACCACCCAAGGCTTGCCCCTGCTGGTCCCCCTGCTTGTCCTTCCTTGCTTTCATAGAGGCTTTCCCTGAAGTCTTGATTGAAGACAATATGGCCTTTCTTCTTCCTTGCTTATTTCTTCTCCATAGTGTTAATCATCAAGCTA
Organism: Talpa europaea; assembly: GCF_964194135.1. Taxonomy (NCBI): domain Eukaryota; kingdom Metazoa; phylum Chordata; class Mammalia; order Eulipotyphla; family Talpidae; genus Talpa; species Talpa europaea. The sequence continues at coordinate 17,993,972 of NC_140075.1, forward strand.
TGCACCACACTGCCAGCTTAGTGATGTTGATGATGTGTCATCTTTTTAATTTTTATTATAGAGGCATCATTGGTTTACATTTTTGTTAGTGATTTGGGAGTATAGAATTTCCCCCCTCAGGTGCAAAAACCTATACTTGTCTGTTTAGCAGAGATGAGTGGACTTCCTCCCCAAAATGGAGTTTTTTAAAGTAATAGAGGAATCAAACGAAAGAGTTCTCAGTGGCCATGTGGAAGAGATAATGTGGTATATATACACATACACACAATGGAATACTACTCTGCAAACAAAATATGATAAATTCACACCATTGATGGCAACATGAATGGAACTGGAATCTATTATGTCAAGCAAAATAAGCCAGAAGAGCAAAGATAAATACTGGATGATGTTACTTTTCTGTGGAATATCAAGAAACCAAACAGTTTGTCAAAGACAAACTTTAGAGTCTATAAATCCTTGATGTGTCTTCTTGCCTAGGACACCAGCACCTTGAGGGCAGGGGACAGCAGAGTTCTTGTACATCCAGTAGGCTGGGTTAACAGTTTAACCAATCAACTCAATGTCTTCCAGGGATGGATCATATTGCACAGGTTATGTTGGACATACAGGAATGTTCTGACAGGCCTATGACTCCAACCCCTAATTTAAAAACCAATAGCAAGTCCAGATTTGATTTTACAGTCGAGTCAGTCAGAGTTACCTGTGAGGGGGAAGATGTAAGGACCAAAGCTTATTGGAATCTCTTATTTTGACAAGTGCCCTTATAGACACGCTCGTCACTCAGGTCATTAGCTCATGTTCCTTCGTCTAGCAACTTAACAACACGATAGGACTGTGGACTTTCTCGACATTGTCTTTGCTTCTCACCAGAGGAACTCTTCAAAGCAAACAAAGTTATTGTCTTGCTGACATTATTGCCCAGGCAGCCTTGCCAGTGTGGAAAGGACATTTCCAGCAGAGCAAACTATAGAATTCTTTCCTTCTTTTTGAGTCTACATCACCTTTTCCAAAATCTCTTTCTGTAAGCATGTGTCATACATACAGTATAATACAGTTACATTATATTGTCATCATCTGTGTCACATTCTGGTGTACCCAAACTTGCAAAAGGATTCTTTAAAATGTAGGTAGACCAAGGGTCATTCTTAGTGCTGTGAGTTCTATGGGTTTTGACAAATGCATGTTGGTAAATGCAGCTATCTTATTATGTTCCTAATAAGTTACTTGTGGTTTTAACATCAATTTTGCAGAGCATAAACTTTTAATAAAGTGCAAAGGTCTGTTTATTATTTCATAGGTCATGCTTCTAGTGTTTTACCTAAAAAGTTATTAGCAAATCCAAAGTCACATCTATTTGTATTATTATGTCATATTCGAGAAGTTTTATAGTATTGCATTTTACTTTCATGTTTATGATTCAATTTGCATTTGTTCATTTGAAAATAAGGTTTAGGTCTGTATCTAGGTCCATTTTATGAGTGTTGTTGGATTTCTGTGTATAGGTCTCCTGCAAATTTTGTTAGATTATGCTTATTTTTTTTTCATTTTTCATTATTTATTTATTTTTAAATATTTATTTATTTATTTGTTATTTATACAATCACTGGCTACATTCAGAAGCATGGGAGGATGAGAGAATTCACCAGAGACAGAGCAGGGAACAGAACAGGCAGACTGAAGAAGTACGCTGCTGAGGGGAGCAGCGGTCGGAAGGAGAGGTCTGTGTGCTATGTGGGAACCTTGTTGGTGGCCGGGGATTGAACCAGTGCTGCAGAGAATGCGGGCAGCTTCACAGCCCAGCGCTCAACCACTGCACCATCAGGGGAGGCCTTGCTTAGATATTTCATTTGGGGTAGAATAATTATAACAGATAATGTTTCTTTAATTTTAAATCCCAGTTGTTTGTGTTGCTTATGGGGAAACTAATAAACTTTTGTATATTGACCACATACCCTGCAACCTTCCTATAATTGCTAATTATTTCTGAGATTTTTTTAAGATTTCTAGTGGTTTTCTACCTGGAATACAAAATTGATTGTTTCATATCAATATGTATTCCATTTATAGCTTTTCTTTTCTTTTACTTATCATATTAGTTAGGACAGCCCCACAGTTCTGAATTGGCGTAGTGGCAGAGGACAAAGTGGCCTTTTTCTCCATCTGAAGAGGAAATCTATTTGGTGGCTCATCTTTAAGTGTAATGTTAGTTACATGTTTTCTTTTATACATTTAATTAGTTTAAGGAAAAGCCCCTTAAATTCTGGGTTTTTGAATTTACTTTTTTTTTAATTTTGAATATGTGTTGAAATATATTGAGTGTTTTTATGTCTGTTGATACTGTAATATATATTTTCTTATACACTCTTAATGTAACCGTTATATTACTTGAAATGTAAGTGTTGAACTGGTCTGGTATTACAGGAATGAACCACACTTAGCCATGATGTATATAATTTTTCAATAATTTCAATACAAGTCACTGGATGTGATTTTTTTAACATCTCTAGTTTTTCAGTTTTATTATCTTTTTATTATATTTAGTTGTTTTGGTTTACAAAGTAATTATGGTCTCAAAAATGAATTGTGTTACGCAGGAGGCGCAATACGAAGGCAGAGTGAAGACACTGGGCTCAGCGCCGCCATAAACTCACAACACTGCAGGACAACATCGATGCCCCTGAAAGAGAAATGGGTGACCAGGTCACACACCAGGAGCAGGGACCAATGGCAAGAAACCGGGAAAAAGTTAACTGACCTGCATCTACAGTTATACTGGAGCAGAATTAAACCGCCTATAGATGTGGACTTGGGGACACAAGCCACACTGGGGACTTTAGAGATTCAGCACTTCCCTCAGTGCTGGCCTCAATCCGCTGGGCCCTCTGGGAGGCCCTATTTTTGAAGACACCGTACCAATTCTCTACAGCTGTGAGTGTTTTTCTGATGGTAGAAGGTACATAAATACTTCATACCTATAGATGCACACACAAGCCACACTCATGTAGACTCATATGCACAAACTTGCACACAGTGCAAGACATGCACATACATCTAAAGAAAATAGTGCAAATACCTAATTCCATACTCACAGCTAGCTCTGCTTCACACTCCTGTCTCACTGTCTTATCACCACTTGACCCCTCTCACTTTTCTAAAATTTTCTAAATGCTTTCCAAAATTTTCTGAATTTTCTAAACTTTTCACTGCTTATTACAAGAATGTTAAAGGATTTTTAGGTCTCTGATGTCCGATCTGTTGGAAGTGTGGGTGCAGTCATAAACGGGGAGCAAACATGGTCAGTTTCAAATACCAATTTAATGTGTCCTGGGATCGACATTTTAACTAAATAATCCAATTCAGACTGTCTCCTCCAGGTGTAGAAAGAGCGTCCAGATGCCTCCACACCCCAGGGCTCGCAGGAAGAACAGGTCACCTGGAGGTGCCCCTGCAGTGGGAACCAGTGTGTCCACGGCGGCCGCCTCCTCGTGCCCTCTGGGACCTGCGTGGGAAGAGCAGAGCCAGTGAATCCCAAGCACGGAGGAGGCTCTTTCCTTAGTGACACCCCCCGGGAAGTGCTGCATGGACTCAGATGCGACAAAGTACAGATGGAAACCAGGAGGCCCTATCGAGGCACCACTCACTGGCGGGTAAGCAATTCTCAAAGTTGGAATCTCCGTTGTGAAAAGGGGCTCAGTAGAGGGGGACTTCCTACCATGTATGTCAGTCCCTGACAGCGCCAGTCATACTGAAGAGCTTCTGCATCGTCTGCGCCATCCGGGTGCCCAGGGGCCACCAGCAGGGCCCACACGGGATAGAGCCTAAGACGGGGAAGCAAGGTCCTGGGGTCCCAGCCTATGGCCCTGGGGCCTCTGGGGGCTCAGCCCACACAGCTCCACTCCCATCCCGGGCCCTTCACCTGCTCAGCTGCCCTAAGCCCTCCTCTCCCCGCTTTCTCTGCTCTGTTCCCCTCAGGTGCTTCACCAGACCCATTGCCCTCCCAGCCCTTCACCTGCTCTGCTCCTAGGACTGCTGTGCTTGCGGACATCTGTGCTCCACACCTATGTTCTCATGCTGCTTCTAGCCCCTATGGCTGGGCCCAGCCCCTGAGCCCTCTCCAGGGCTTGGCCTCTGCTGGTGTGCTCCATTCACTATGGCCACTGAGTGGCTGCCCTGGAGCGGGGAAGTGAATTCTAGGGAGGTGCTGGTGACCATCTAATCCCCAGCAGGGTGAACTCTGCTCTTGTGTTTTCTTCCGAAGGGTGGACAGAAAATGCAACATTTTAAAATCCTATTAAGGATTCAACGAGCTCTGGCCTTGTAGCCTCCCCTGGACTGAAGGGTGGTTTGGGAATGGTGTTAATAGCCCAGTGTCTCTGCAGGGGGTGGGCTGAACAGGGGCTCCTCCTTGGGGTTATTCGAGTGGTGCTGGAGAGCTGGGGGGGCTGGGATGGAGGTCTTCCTAATGCTTTCCTGGCCCCCCCCCCTCCAGCTGGGGGCCTAGCAAGGTGGTGCTGGGCTGCAGGGCTTCCTCCTGTAGGGGGCCTGGCAGTGATGTGGTGTTGAGCCCCCAGGCCTCCCGCAGCACAGGCCCTGACCTGGAGGCCATGCTGGGCTTTCAGGCGTCCGGCAGCAGGGGCCCTGAGCCGGAGACAGAACTCTGCAGGCTGTCATCCTTCTGCAGGATGCCTAGCCCGGAGGTGGTGTTGGGCTTCTGGGTGTCCTGCTTCGGGGACAGTCCCACCCGCAAGATTTCCCGTCCCGAGAACTCAGGCTGCCGGTGGTCCTCTGGTATCGGGGTGCCATGGGCCCCATTGGGACTGAGGATCTTGGGGAAGATGGTGGGGTCCGGCCCCTCCTCGCCCACCCACTGCCTGGAAAGCAGCATGAGGTAGGACCCCATCACAGGGTCATACCTGTCCTCCAAAAGCGCCCTGTCGATGACCTATTTCCAGAACCCCAGGCAGACCATGGCTTCTATCGCGGCCTTGTGCTGGCCTGGGACGGCTTGCAGCAGGGCGGGAGTCCATTGGGCAGCCCCACCCAGGGGTGCTGGATAATGCTGTCCAGGGTGCTGTGGCTCTGGGGGTCGAGTGTCGTCATCTTCCTTAGCAGGTCACGGCACTGCTGGGAGAGGTAATGCGGCTCGTTGTAGACACCGCTCAGCACCCTGGCCCGCAGCTCCCCGAGGCTGTTGCCCTTGAAGGGCAGCTCCGTGTCCATGTCGTAGAGGACCACCCCCAGGCTCCTGATGTATGCCGCGGGGCCACTGTACTCCTACTGACGGAGGATCTCGTGCGCCACATACTGCGGGCTGCCGCAGGGGGTCTTGAGCAGCGCTGTCCCAGAGAACTGGGCGCTGAGCCCGAAGTCTGCCAGTTTTATGTTTCGGTGCCGGTCCAGGAGCAGGTTCTCTGGCTTCAGGTCCCAGTGCACCACGCCCCGGGCTTAGCAGTGGCTGAGCGCAGCGAGGATCTGCTGGAAGATGTGGCGCACCTCCATCTCCCCCAGGTGCCCGCACCTGCACAGGTAATCCTGCAGGTTGCCCCCCTGAGTGCGCTCCAGGACCAGCAACACCTCATCCTCAGTGTCCACCACCTGGAAGAGCTGGAGAATGTTCAGGTGCCAAAGGACTTTCATGCAGGCCACCTCGCAGACCAGGAACCTCTGAGGCATGCCAGACTTGGGGATGACCTTTATGGCCACTTCCGTGCCCATCGGCAGGTGCCGCGCCTGCTTGACCTTGGCGTGGGTGCCCTCCCGCAGCTTGCCGAGCATCACATACTGTCTCAGGGCCATTCCCTGGGCAGACATGCACATCGAGGCAGTGAGGGCGGACCCGCTCCTACACTTGCAGGTCCTGGCTGTCTAGAGCCCTCGGCACTAGCTCCGCTACCCGATTAACAAGTTCACTACAAGTCTAGAGCTAGTAGTACGTGAAAAGGATCCCTGAAACTAACTAAATGCTCCCCGCGCTGACTCCTCTACCAAAACAGTAAGGACGCTAACTTACCTCTACCAGAAACACTAACTATGCTAACCTAAGTAGGATACTAATACTGACTAACTAACTTCACACTCAAAAATGAAAACACACAACCAAATAATTAACAAAGATAAATATTTAAAAATATAAAAAAACAATAACTAACAACTCCAAATAACAAGAACACAGACAAACAAAATGGGGGGCAATAAAAAAATTAAAAATAAAAACAAAAAATAAAATAATAAAAGGAAAAAATAAGCAATAATAAAACAATAAAGGAAAATAAAAAATAATTAAAAATAAAATAACTAAAATAGCTAAAATAAATAACTGAATAAGAAATAACCAAAGCAAAAGCAATCCAATCCACCAACACGCCTCTCTCTCCCTCAGAGTCCACCGTCACGATCCCAACACTCCTCGCTCTACCTACACCACCACGGGCTGCGCAGGGTCTTAAGCAGGCTCCGCGGGTGACATCACAGAGCTCTCTGTGGCGTCAGAGCAGAGGCCATGCCCCCGGCAGAGGGCACCCCGGGGGCCATTCAGCCTTCACGGCACAGCAACCGCCAAGAGGTGTGTGGAAAGACGCCCTGGAGACTGGAGTCCACCCCGTTCCAGAAGCCCGCGGGGCGCTGGCAAGGCCGTGTCCTCTGTCGCGAGCACCTGTCCCAGGTTTTGGCTTTTAGGGTCTCTCCGCACAGTCCCCCTCAAGCCCTGATGCGTCTCACATGACACATTCATAGGCATAATAAACGACACCATGTTGGGAGCATGAGACGCTGCAGAGTCCGCTCTTCACACCCCGACACTGAAAACTCTCTGGGACATGGTCCCCCCGTTTGGCCCTCGAGCTGCGTGTGCCCCTCGGCGTCCTCGCAGGCCGGAGGCCGGGGCGGCTCCCAGGGTGGCAGAGGCTGTAAAGTGGGCCCTGGAGGGGGTGTCCGCCTCGCCCCCAGTGCTGTGGGGACACCCCCTGACCTGACTCAGCTGGGGCTGGGGGCAGCTGGGGCTGGTCAGCTCCCCCCGAGATTTCTGGCTTGGAAATATCTGCGTCTGCAGCTCCTGTTGGCGCAGCGGGTTGAGCGCAGCGCTGTGGAGCTGTCCGCACCTCTGCAGTGCCTGTTCGATTCCCGGCCCGCCAGGGAGGCGAGCAGACCTCCCCTTTCCTGCCCGCTGCTGCCCTCAGCAGTGTATTTCGTCAGTCTGCCTGTTCTGCTCCCAGCTCTGTCTCTGGTGAATCCTCTCACCCTCACACCTCTGGCCTGTACCCCGGTAATTGTATAAATATGTCTTAAAAATAAAAGACTAAAAAAAATCTGCTTCTTGCTCGAACTCGGGGTCGGGGAGCAGAGGTTGGCAAAGGCCAGGTCCAGACGCTGTGGCCCTGCGCCCCGCGGGGAACGGCCTGGCTTCTGAAAGTGGTGGGTTCGCGTAAGCAGTGGGGTCTGTTGCTGCTCAGGCTGCAGGTTCCCCCCGCCAGGCCAACCCTGATCACTCTCGCACAGCATCCGCTGAGGCCAGGTCTCCCCTGAGCAGCCTGGGGCGCGGCCAGAGCCCCGAGGCTCAGAGCCTGGGCTCGGGGGTCGGGCCCAGTGGCCCCAGCACCACGTGTCCCAGGCCCGGAGGGCGGAGGGTGTCATCCTCTCGGGGGACAGGACGCCCAGGGCAGGTTCTCTTGGTTCCGCCCCCCGGGGACCTGACCCAGCAGCGGCCGGGAGAGGCCCAGCTGCTCCTCCTTAGACCGCGGCTGCTCCCAGCTGCCTCAAGAGAGAGGTCGCGGCCTCTCCCGTGTCGGGGGAGGACTCGCAGGCCCGTTCCCGTCTTTCTCCCCAACCTCCACGGCTGCCTCTGGGGAGTCCGCACTCTGTGGCCGCCTGTGTCCACACCCGCCTCAGCCTCAGGGGCTGCCAACCCCACGGAGGCTCCGCATCCCGCTCGCCTCTGAGAACCCATGATGCCCCCACCAGCCTGGGATGCTGCGCGTCAAGGGCCAGGGCTGAGGCCCCGCACTGGTTACTCCCCTTCCTTCAACCTCCCCCACACCCAGGGAAGAGCGAGAGCATCAATCAGATCATCTGCTCGCTGGCCTCATGCCTTCCCGTGGCCCTGCTGGGCGTGACTCTTCCCCCAAACCCCTTTGCACAGGCTTCCCTGCCACGCTGGCCTCAGACCTGCCCCCACCCGCCTCCCCTCCCTGTCCAGCCCTGCTGGGTGAGCTGCCCTTCCTTTTCGTTTTTAATTTTATGTATTTTTACATCCTTTTTCATTTTTGCCAATGTATGCATTTTCACCTTGGTTATAGTTCCCGTACAATCCCCACCCCCCTTGATGATCCTACTCCCTACTCCCCCCACGGTAGTGTGTCTCTGGCTTGTAGATGCTGTTGATTGTGATTTTTACTTTATTATATTTAGTATTTTCCTGGTCCCTAATTTAGGTTTTCTAAACCCTGCTATGAGTGAGACCATCCGGTATTTTTCTTTTTCTTTCTGGCTTATTTTGCCTGAGCATGATCCCTTCCAACTTCATCCATGTTGCTGCAAATTGCATGTGTTTATCTCTTTTGATTGCTGAGTCATATTCCATTGTGTATATGCACCACATCTTCTTGATCCTGTCATCTATTTTGGGATATTTGTGTGTCCTTCTTTCTGCCACATCCTGTAGCCACCTGAGGCATTTGCTCTTGTTTTTTCAGAATCCCCAGTCTGCACCTACCAGCTCTCTGACCTTGCTTTCCTCCAACCCACATGTCACTTCTGACCACCTTGCAGGCAGGTGCTGCACATTTCTTCTTGAATCACATCCTCTCCTCCCTTCACAGTGTCAACTGCACATAAATCATACTAACATGTTTTCAGAATTTCATGCCATCTGCGTGTCAGGCACCCACTGGTGATCCTGGGGTGTACAACAGTGGATAAGGGGGTACAGATTCAAACAGATGAGAAACACGTGTTGGCAAGATGAGAATAGAAGGGCCCGGCCCGGCACTGAGAATGGGAATGCAGAGACTACAAGCCTACAGAGGCCCCTCAACACTGAGGAAACCCACTACATATCAGCAGTTCCACCTTCGGGCATTGATCCCGCAGAGAGAAAGCACCCATTCATAAAGCCATGAGGACACCCATCCCCCCACACTCAGGGGCACACAGGGCAGGTGCATAGGACAGCCCAGAAGGGCCAGAACCTCCACCTACCTGCCCGACATCCCGACAAGGGAGCCACCAAAGAGCCCAAAAACGCCAAAACCAAAGGCAAGAGCAACACACACCCAGCAACAGAGGCCTGTGGGCTAGAGCCGATAAAGTGCAGTGCCCCATGAGAGCACGGGCCACCATGGGATCTCACCTGTACGCACGATTCCAAGAGACCTCAGGCTCTGGGAACCATCACCACAGGGTTTATCTTACAAACAGGGCGACAAAGAGCTTGTTATGTCTATAGTGGAGCCTCCTCCTGAAGATGGCACCTTCCAGAAGTACAGGCAGAGTTTCAGGTACATGGAATCAGAGCTGGACCACACTGATCAACAGGGATGGTCACCACTGGCCAACAGGAGGGATGGACGGCGCTAGCCAGTAGTGAAGGTCACTACTGTCCCAGAGGCAGTGTCAGAGACACCCAGTGTCTATAGTTCTCTGTGAGAGCTTGGATGACGCCAACGACAAACAGCTCATTGACACACCAGCCCCAGCCGGGCCTTTGGTGCTCCTTTCAGGCCATGGATACCCAGGCCTGAGGCCTTGTCTCTGCAAAGTTCTTAGGCTTCTCTTCCCTCCTCCGAGGTCCCTGTAGGATTCTTCCTTCTCTCTTCTGCAGCTTCTGGTCCTCCTTTCCTCAGCCTAGAACCATCACACTACAGCCCCTGCCAACCCTGCTTCTGTCCTCTCAGGGGGCACCACCCACAAGTCTGATTGGACCATTTTTCGATCCTGTGGCTACTGGACCATTTAGCACCAGTCAGCTCACAGCTCACACCTGACTGCCCCACCCCACAAGCCAGGAAATTCCCACAAAAGGGCGGTTGCTGGGCCCTGAGGAGCCACGGCCAGGACTGGCTTGTGCTGGAGCAGCAGGAGGAGAGACCAGCCCAGCTGCTGCCTCTCCCACCATTGAGGTGGCTGGTTCCAGAATCAGTGACACCATCACCACACGGGGACTAAACTAAGATTCCAGTGATGCATGAAAGGACAGCGGGTGGGGTGAGTGTGTGTGTGTGTGTGTGCTTGTGTGTGAGTTTAGGCAGGATGGTAGCAATATAGTGGAAAACCTTCAAACATTTTATTAAAAAAACTGAGTGTCATCATATGTGACAGCAGGGGTGAGCTTGGAAAGAAAAATGCCAGTGAAATGGGTAAACAGGAAAAGACAAATACCCATGAGTTCATTTAAAGGAAACTGACAAAGAAAACAAAAGTAGACAGAGAGAAAAAGGGAGGTAACCAGATGGAAGTGGGGGTTGAAGAGTGTGAAATAGGTGAAGTCAAGAGGCTACATCCTAACAGTTAAGTCTGCATGGGTGGGATGGTGACTGCACTGTGGTCGTTTCAACATGTAGTTGAGTGTCTACATGTCACATCCTAAAGTCATGCGGTATTTTGTGTCAGTTTATTGCTCAAAGAGTTTAGTTCTGGAAAATAAACATTCCAGACATTAAACAATGTACATCAACACATATAATAGAGCAACAGTTTCACTCTAAATTTCCAAGCCAGGTTTGAGAGAAAGCATCGATTGGGGAAATGTCTATAAATCTAGAAAGAATAAATACTTTAGAAAATCCATCACTGTGACGATACATCTACACGCTCAGTACAGGCAACTGCGTGCAGGCATCACGGTTCATGTTTCTGAACATGCGCATTTTGAAAATACAATAAATAAGACAATTACAACGAAGAAATATATTGCAACTTCCAATGAGTAATCAAGATTCCAATATATGTTATCATTGACTACAGAAGGTTACATGATATGTTTTTCAAATAATACATTTTATTCAGTACAAAATTATATGTTTTGGGGGCCTCCCCGGTGACACAACGGTTGAGCGCTGGGTTGTGAAGCTGCCCTCAGCCTCTGCAGTGCTGGTTTGATTCCTGGCTGCTCCTCAGCCACTGGGGGAGGGTCCCACATGGCGCGCAGACATCTCCTGCCGCCCGCTGCTCCCCTCAGCAGTGTACTTCGGTCCTTCTGCCTGCTCTGCTCCCCGCTCTGGCTCTGGTGAATCCTCTCACCCTCCCGCGCTTCTGACTGTACCCAGTGCATGTATAAATAAATAAATAAATCCTTTAAAAATGTTTAAAAAAAACATTGTATGTTTTTGAACTCAATTTCTCAACATAATTGTTTTCCATACTAAATGTAAGTAAGGTATAAATACATATTATATTCACATTTACAGCAAATGGTAATGCTATTATGGGTTTACTGTAGACACAAGCAAACTCCAATGCCTCACACTCTGAAAACCTTACTGAAAGCTCTAGTCACGTCCTTGTTCCGCAGGCTGTAGATGAGGGGGTTGAGCATGGGCGTTATGATGGTGTAGAACACAGAGACCACTTCTTCCTGCTCGGGGGAGCGGTAGGATTTTGGCACAATATACTTGGCAGTGGCAGCCCCATAGAAGAGCAACACCACAGTCATGTGAGAAGAGCAAGTAGACAAAGTTTTCCTGAGTCCCTGGCCTGATCCCATGCCCAGAACAGTGGACAGTCTCCTTCCATAGCAGCCCACAATCGCAGTTATGGGAGGGATGTAAAAAATCACAGCAGTGACATAAACACCCTTTTCATATTGGGAAGTGTCAGCACAGGCCACCTTCAGGAGCGCTGGCATCTCACAGAAGAAATGATGGATTTCCCTGGAGGCACAGTAAGGAAGTGACAGACTATAGGCCACTTGCATCAAGGCGTTGATCAGAGCACCCAGCCAGGTCACAAGCAAGAGGAGCACACAGACCTTGGGGCGCATGAGGATGGGATAGCGCAGAGGCTGGCAAATGGCCACATAGCAGTCATAAGCCATGACCGCCAGCAGCAGGCACTCTGAGCCAGCAAGGAAATAGAAGAGGAACATCTGGAAGCCACACCCAACAAAGGAGATGCGGTGATCCCCAGACAGAAAGTCCAGTGCCATTTTGGGTACTAATGCGGAGATACAGAGGACATCCAAGAGGGACAGTTGGCTGAGCAGAAAGTACATGGGGGTGTGGAGAAGAGGGTCAGCCCAGATGAGGATGATTATTATGGTGTTGCCAAACAGGGCCACCAGGAAATCGAGCAGGGTGAGTGTGAAGAGGACCCAGGGCACTTTGGTACTATGGAACAGATCTAGGAGGATGAAATCACTGCCTGACGTCTGGTTTCTCAGCCATGCCATGCTTGTGTTCATAATTTGTAACTTTGCAGATTTCTTCAGAAGTATTATGTTCACAGTCCATAAAAATTTTACCAAATTAAATCATACCTAGCTTTCTGACATCTCATGTCCATTTATGTCCCTACTCTTCATAGTTTAGTAATAGATAGTTTAAGGACATCTTTGTTATGAAAAGTTTTCTAGAAATTGAAATTCTCAAGAAATTACAATCAAGCTGCCTCTACCCTAAATATACACTGAAATGCACAAGTCAATATTTGATTTGTTTCCTTAGTCATCAGGGGGATAAAGCATGTGTGGAAAAGACAAATAAAATGTCAAGGTCACAATAAAGCTTTCATCAATTAAATCTTTTCACAATAATTTCCAATTAACTCCACAACTCCCATGTTGTAAAAAGGAAATATTTTTTCTCTGGGGATTCATTAAATATACATGTAATTAAACAAGACTTTTGATGGAAGCTGCACAGTTATACTGGGTCTATGGATCCAGTCAATCAAGCAAGCTGCCTGGGGAGGAGAGTATGGAATACTCAAGCGTGCAGACCTGGACACAGTGACTCTGGAAAGGAAGAGGGTCCAAGGGCAGCAGTTGGCACAGAGTCCTTCCTGGCAGGAGCAGACACATGTGGAAATGCACTTCTGCGCTGGAAGCAAAGAGGACTCACTGCCCTGCCTATGGGGGAGCAGCAGAAAACTCAGGACTATAAGATCCCCAGGGATTTCCCTTCTCCTCTTTTCTTTCCTTCTTGTTCTTCTTCCAACATGAACTTAAAGCAACATCTGCAGTGACAAAGACAGTAGAATGCACACTTTTTGAGATTATTTTGGGCATCAGTTCCATGCTGAATGAAAAATGTTCATATTTTTACATTCATGTAAGCTACTTTTCTCTTGGATAGGATGCAAATGAAGAACTTTCATGAACTAAAGTAAAAATAAGACATAAAAATTCTTCATATAAAAATGTCATTGTATTAACTAATAGCAAGAGCAGCTATTGAGCACAGATAGTTCTGCTGACAACACTTGAATCCTGCTGTCAGGTGCCTGCCACTAGCATCTCTGACACACAGTGACAAGGATCTGCAATCCTAGCCCTCACATCAGTACTACAGAGACATGATACGGAGCACAGTGGGGCCTGGTGTGGGGCAAATATTGCATATGGGGGAATCCATACATGAACATGCAACAGTCCCTGTGCTGAAGTTCATGGATTCAATATTATTATATGTAAAATAGCACATGGAGGCTTCAAAAACTCAAGTATAGTTTTCATACCCAATGTACCAGACAAAGCGGTAGGTCTAGGGTCTTCAGTACTGCACTGTATACAAAATTCCCTGTGCCTCAGCCCTAAATTTTAAGGTAAATGTAACAACACCATGTGTTTCACAAGGAGGACCATGCGAGCTGGTGGTTCACAGAGAAGACATTAATGGGGCTTTACATGCTCCTTATCTCTAATAAAACAAAACTGTCACTTAATTCTCAATCCCAGAGAGAGATAAACAATGGTTCCATTTGAAATAATATTTTATGGGATTATTGAAATAAAATAAATATTTACAAGGAATTTAACATTACACTTTTTCCTAAATACTTTTTGATGGCTCCCAAAATTGCATAACAGGTGCTCCTCAAAGCTTTCCTGAGTAGCATGCATCAATGTCAACAATGCAAAATGGTCAAAGATAATTTCATGACCAGTATTTTTATTTGTATTTCAATTGTGGTTCTTGGAGAAGCCCAGAAAACATTCTATGCATATATATGCAAAAGTACATATAAACACAAAGGAAAAAAAATAATTTGAAGTCAACTTCTAAACTGAGAATTGCATCGCTTTAGAATAAAGGACATCAATAACTGAAATCAAACAACGGTGTCCATTGAGAATAAATCAAGGAAATGTCATATAATTTTACTTAAGTGACTGCTCATATATCTAAAAAAGAACTTAATTACACATTTGCAACAAATTCATTCCCTCTGGTTTTCAAAAAGTCTTTCAGGACAGCTGGTATTTCTACACTTCACCTCTCTTTCTTGCATAGAACTGACCACTGCCCTGAAGACTGACAGTAACAAATTGCACCTATTTGAAAATAAAAGGAAACATGATTATCAACTCAGAATCATAAATTGCCTTTCATGTGGTACTAGTACATAAATGTCAGTTCCAACATAAATAAACTACTTACTTAGATGGAAAAAAACTTGCTAATATTGATATTTGACAGATGTGCCATTAATTTTAAATGGATGGGGTTGTCTTAGGTGTTCCATTATATGCTAGGGAACAGCATCATATAATAGGCAACTTAAGGAACCATAACAAACTTCTCTTCCAGAGAAACACACTCCTACTTACTCATAGGAACAAAATGAATGCTGCTTATGCAGTGCTGCCCATACTTGTCTTGCTTCTTCCAGTGAGAGACACACAGTCCACCTGAACACACAGATTAAATACCTTGAAACCATTGCTTCAAGAGGCCAGGGTCAATTTACTGTTGCACAAACATCCCTCAAATTGACTGTCCCCAACTGCAGCTTGGTCCCTCAGGCAAAGCCTGTAGCAATTATCTCCCTGTCCTTTATGGCCCTGAAGAAATAGTTACAACTATCTCACAAGTATATGCAGTCTCTCCCTCAGGAAATACACTTTGCTGAAGTGATATGTGTTCAAAACTTAGAGCAAATATCAATTTCAAAGCAAAGATATATTAACTACTTGCTGGTTGTGTGAAAAACAAACTACTTATAAACAACACTAACTAATTAAAAATCACTTTTAATCACTCCTTAACTTGTTATGTTGTAGGAATATTTTTTATGATTTTTGGCCATTCACACAAGCTAGGTTTGAAATGCTGCAAGTTGAAGGTGTGGCAATTGAAATTGAAAACTCCTGTGATGGCAGACTTTGGGATGAAGGTGCTTGGCTGGTGGTGTGAACCACATTCATATGGATTAGGATCAGGATCCACACCAGGTCCTCAAGATGAAGAGGGATGAAAGGTTCCCTCCTGGCCGTGTGAAATAACCCAGAGCATTCTCATTGAAGCAAAGGCAAACACATTGAGAGAAGAGTCTTTACCTGAGCCTTAGCCAAGATGACAGACGGGTATTTCCCCAACAACTACCCAACACACTTTGCTCATTCACCTCAGAAACAGGGAAGGCTACAATACAATTTTGAAGGTCACTCTTGGGGACACATGCCCTTTGCATGCCTAACATTATACCTAAGATCATAGGCTAACCTCAACATACATACCACATCACTACAGCTATAGAGCTCTAGTATATAACAGTGTATTATATGCCAAACAAGGAAGATACCTAAGGACAAGTTCCTATAAAAACAAAAAGAAGCAGGGACACATGTGTGGGCACTACATGTGTTTGAACTTGGGGGCAGCAAGAATTATGGAAACTTAAAACCCAGCTGAATGTCTTGCAGATTACACAATATATCACAATAAAAGTCTTAGCTCAGTCTCTATTACCAACAAATCATGTCTCTCATTTAACAGAAAATTACAAAGGTGGTCATTAGCAATAGAAGCAGAGGCAGAGAGTATGCAGATTTGCATTTATCACAGAAGAAATTAAATCAACCACAAATACTATGCTCATGAATCCAATTGATATATTACACAATAAAACCATGATATCACTGCAAGTAAACAGATGGAAGATGTAAATTAACATGAGCTCCACTTTTGAAAAATTCTTCAAGTGAAAAATATTATAATACACGGTTGAACAAAGATGAAGTAAATCATTGTCATTAATTAGAGGAATGAAATGTACACTATGAAGAGAAGGAGAGATAAAATTTTTATTTGAAAAAAATTAATAGAAATAAAGAAGACTTTGATGGGATAATAAGTCAACTCAACAACTGAGAAAATAATCAACCACCATTAATATTTGTCCATACAAAATTTCCCAAACAGAGCAAAAAAGGTGTGATTGGGGAAATTTAATTAAGAGTCAAGAAATATGGGATGATATCAAAGGCAATCAGGCAAGACAGAGACATGAAAGGAATCCAAATGGGAAAAGAAATGAAACTATCATCATATGCAGATAATATGATATTATATAGAGATAGTCCTTTAAAAATCCACAGAAAAACTAAAACAATATATGTGTTTAGTAATGTACCAAATTACAAAATCAATATACAAAAATTAGTAGCCTTCCTGTATGCAAACAATCAATCTCAAGAGGAAGAAATTAAGAAAATCATCCCATTTACAATGTACCCACAAAAATTAAATACCTAGAAATAAAGCTAACAAAGGTGGTGAAAGATCTATACAAGGAAAACTACAAAACACTGATAAAAAAATAGAAGACACAAAGAAATGGAAAGATACTCTCTCCTCATGAATTGGAAGAATTGACATCATAAAAATGGTCATCCTACCAAAACCGATTTACAGATTCAATTCAATTCCAATAAAATCTCAATGAGATCAGAACCCTGCTACCCTCCTCCACCCACAAAGCAGGCACACTTCGACAAATAGAAAGGAGGAAAAAAACAAGAACAATTAGAGCTCAAGCAGGATAGTGAGCGGAAAGGAACTACTGCACACACTACACCCTGTGAGCAGGTAATGTGGGGACATGTGCAGGAACCACCACAGAGGTGAGCAAACGGCACTGGGGAATCAAAAACTCGGTGCCATTAGAAGAATATAGGGACTCCACGAAGAGACCTGCAAATAGACAAAGACCAGCTGGTAAGCATGTGCACAAATAGCTTGTGCTCAAAAAGCATATGCAGATGGAGGCTGACCAGGTTCCCGCACCTGCAACAGAGGGAAAACACAAGGGAGCCCTCACAGAGGTGAATGACCCTCACTGGGTAATCAAAAACCACGTGCCCTGGCACAGGATTGGTGTGCAAAAGGCACCATATATGCAGGCACTGAACTGTGCTATCACCCACGTTCCAGATCTGAGGGCTTCAGAACTGAGAACCTGGGCACGAAATTGGAGGTGAGGCATGGGATCCCCACAACAATGGGGCACAGGGCAGACAAGGTACCCCCATGCCATTGAGGCACTCCACTCTACCAACCCCCGCCCCTCCCCCCATTCCCTAGAGACATACGGGAAAAAGCAGTTCTGGAAGGATTCTAGGAAAGATCTCTGAGGCCACCAGTGATCAGAACAAAATCACCAAATACCAGATAGTTGGACACCAGGGATTCCAAAAGAACCCTTGCGTTCTAAGAGAAGGTGCACCAGATAAAGTGGGGTGAAAAGGGAAATGAGGTGTGGAGCTAGATTACTAAAGTTTCCATACAACAGTCGCATTCTGAAAAAAGAGTCGGGCACAGATCAACAAAAACAAAGTAAACAATCCAGTCAAGAAATGGACAGAAGAGGGCCTCTCCTGGTGGTGCAGTGGTTGAGCACTGGGTTATGTAGCTGCCCGCAGCCTCTGCAGTGCCAGTTTGATCCCCGGCCACCAGCAAGGGTCCCACATGGCATGCAAACCTCTCCTGCCGCGCCCGCTGCTCCCCTCAGCAGTGTACTTCGTCTGTCTGCCTGTTCTGCTCCCCACTCTGGCTATGGTGAATTCTCTCACCTCCTGCGCTTCTGGCTGTACCCAGTGCTTGTATAAATAAATAAATCTTTAAAAAAATTGCAGATTTGGCCTCATGCCAACCCCATTCTCTGAACACAAGTATTAAGTTAGAAAGCAGTGTCAAAAAATAAAATTTTAGGGCCTCCCCTGGTGGCACAGCAGTTGAGCGCTGTGCTGCAAAGCTGCCTGCACCATCTACAGCACCAGTTCGACATCCGCCCACCGGTGAGGGTCCCACATGGTGGGCAGACCTCTCTGCCATGCCTGCTGCTCCCCTCAGCAGTGTACTTCGTCTGTCTGCCTGTTCTGCTCCCCGCTCTGGCTCTGGTGAATTCTCTCAGCCTCCTGCACTTCTGATTGTACACAGTGCTTGTATAAATAAATAAATAAACAAACAAACAAACAAATAAATAAATAAATAAATAAATAAAAAGAAATGGACAGAAGAATTTAAAAGACATTTATCCAAAGAGGAAATGCACATGGCCAACAGGCATATGAAAAAATGTTCAACACCCCTTATAATTATCGAAATGAAAATCAAAAACAAAATGAGATACCACCTTACACCAGTAAGAGAGGCACATATCAAAAAAACTAGCAATAGCATATCTTGGCAAGGATGTGGTGAAACAGGAAATCTCCTATATTGTGTGTGGGAGTGAAAACTGGTCCAACCACTATAGAAAGCTGTATGGAGATTCCTCAGTCTACTAAAAATGGAGCTACTGTATGACCCAGCAATTCCACTCCTAAGGAAGTACCCAAAGATTGATTCAAAAGAATAACTGTAAGAAAACTATAAAACACTGTTAAAAGAAATAGACAAAGACACAAAGAAATGGAAAGACATCCCCTGCTCATGGATTGGAAGAATTAACTTTTGGCCATCCTACCAAAAAAGCAATTTACAGATTCAATGCTATTCCAATAAAAATTTCAATGACATTCTTCAAAGAAATATAACAAATATTGATGAAATTAATATGGAGCCACCAAAAACCCCAAATACCAAAGCTCTCCTGGAAAAAAAAAAAAGGGAATGGAAGCATTACACTCCCAGACTTCAAACTATACCACAAAACCATAATAATCAAAACTACATAGTATTGGAACAAGAACAGACACAAGGATCAATGGAACCAAATAGAAAATCCAGAAATAAACCCACGGATTTATGGTCAACTAATCTTTGACCAATGGGCAAAGAATATGCACTGGAGCAAAGAAAGTTTGTTCAATAAATGGTGCTGGGAAAACTGGGTCACTACATGCAAAAGAATGAAGCTTGACTACTACCTCACACCCTACACAAAAAATAACTCAAAACGGATTAAAGAACTAGACATAAGACCTGAAACCATAAAATATATAGAAGGAAATATAGGTGAAAATATAGGTGAAATATAGGTGAAACTACATGACAAGTACCTCAAAGACATCTATACAGACAACATCACCGAAAGCAGTGATAGCGAAGGCAAAGATAAACAGCTGGGACTACATCAAATCAAAGGGCTTCCACACAGCAAGAGACAATAACCAAAACAAAGAGATACCCCACAGATTGGGACAAACTTTTTGCACACACACTAATGATAAAGGACTGATCACAAAAATCTGCAAAGCGCTGATGATACTCAACAAAAACAAAGTAAATAATCCAGTCAAAAAATGAGCAGAAGAGCTCAAAAGAAACTTTTCCAAAGAGGAAATGCAAATGGCCAACAGGTACAAAAAAATGTTCAACATCACTTGTAATCAGGGAAATGCAAAGCAAAACTACAATGAGATACCATCTCACACCAGTGTGAATGGCACATATTAAAAAAAAAAAAACTAGCTACAACAAATATTGATGAGGATGTGGAGAGAAAGAAACTCTCCTGCACTGCTGGTGGGAGTGCAAACTGGTCTAACACCACTATGGAGAGCTGTGTGGAGATTCCTCAACCTACTAAAGATGGAGCTACCATATGATCCAGCAATTCCACTCCTAGCTATTTACACAAAGGACACAGAAATATTAATTCAAAAGGGCACCTGCACCGCTACATTTATAGCAGCATTGTTTACAATGGCTAAGCTATGGAAACAACCCAAATGCCCAAAAATAGATGACTGGATCAAGAAGATGTGGTACATATGCCCAATGGAATATTACTTTGCAATCAAAAAAATAAATTCTTGCCATTTGCAGCAACATGGATGGAGCTGGAAGGGATAATGTTCAGCAAAATAAGCCTGAAAGAAATGGAAAAATATCGGATTATCTCACTCATTGCAGGAATTTAGAAAACCTAAATAAGGGGGGTGGTCTGGTAAAAGACTAATTATAATAAAGAAAAATCAAAATCAACAAGCAACTATAAACCAGAGACACTCTAATGGGTGGGGGGGGGGGGTTGTGAGATGAGGAGGGATAAGGGCCAAAATATGGAGGGTGGGAATTGTATGGGGAATATAACCAAAATGAAAATGTACACACTATGCAAAAATGAAAATGATTTAAGAATTATATAAAATAAAATAAAATATTTTTTTAAAAAGACACTTCTCCAAAGAATGGCAAATGGCCAACAGGCATATGAAAAAATTTCCAACATCACTAGTTATCAGGGAAATGCAAATCAAAACAACAATGAGACACCACTTAACACCAGTGAGAATGTATCACATTTAAAAAAAAAAAAGGAAACAAATGCTGAGAGAATGTGGATATAAAGGAACCCTCTCACACACCCCCTGGTGGGAATGTAGCATGGTACAGTCTCTATGGAAAGCTGGGTGGAGGCTCCTCAGACATTACAAAATGGATCTACCATGTGATTCAGTGATTCGTCTCCTAGGAATCTACCCAAAGGACATAAAAAACACTAATGCCAAAGGAAACTTGCACTCCTGTGTTTATTGTAGCACTATTTACAATATCCAGATATGGAAACAACCCAAATGCTCCAAAATATAGGAATAGATCAAAAAGTTGAAGTATATTTACACAATTGAATGTTACTCAGCAATCAAAAAAGACAAACTCATGCCATTTTCAGCAACATAGATGAAGCAGGAAAGGATCATGTTGACACAAGTGGATGGCTGCTCCAATGCTTCTTATTTGTCTCTCCAGATAAAGGTTTTGAGTTGACCTGACAGCCAGATTCTCCTACAGTTTAGAGAAAAAAACTAATTTGCACATTACACAGCAATTTTTATCTACTAAAGATTGAGATGACCACACCCAAGACTTCTCCATGTGGGAAATAAAATAAAAGTGCTTTTTTAATGTTTCAGTATTGCTTTCAAATGTTTTTTTTCCAAATAACTGACCACAGTTAATATACATATATAAAATTTATATTCACTCAGACACACTCTTTCACCCAGGACACAGACCTGGATTTTTCCCCAACCCCAGAAACTCCCTCCTAAGACAGAGGTGTTCTTTTGAGAGAAGATTTTCTGGCTAAGATTCTGTAACCAGCTCAACTATCCCTCATGGATTGAGAATAGAAGGAAGGCATTTGTAGTCATGCATGGCCTGAAAACATATACAATCATGTCAAGAAGTTGTTGAAGGATGTACTGCACCAAAGCAAATGGGTGACTAGAAAAAGGAAGGTGCAAAGGCACAAATGTCAAAACAAGAAGTTCAGTGTGGAAGGGAGATGAAGGTGTGCCCTGAGAAGAGAAATAAAGGAATGGCACGTGGAGACTGGTGCAACCAACCTGCACACAATCCCACCACGTTTGAGGACACAGAAGACCTCAGTAACACCGGGGCCCCTGATGTGTGGGAAGTAAAATGAAAAGTGTCAAGTGAAGAGAAGCACCTTGGCTTACATCTTGAATCAGCTCTGAATACTGATTACTTTGTTATAAATACTCATGTCTCTTCACCTAGTCTGGATTGTTATACAATTATTTGGAAGGAATGGAGGATAAGAAGATGTGAAAGATGGGTCAGGGGTGCTTCCCTGGTGGTGCAAGGGGTTAAGACACAACCAATGAAGCTGTCCGCAGACACTGCAGCACAAGTTCGATCCCCCAGCCACAGGGAGCAACCCACATGGCGCAGCAGACCTTTCCTGATTCGCTCACTGCTCCCCTCAGCGGTACACTTCAGTCAGTCTGCCTGTTCTGCTCCCCACTCTGTCTCTGGTGAATCCTCTCACCCTCGACACCTCTGGCCTGTAGCCCAATCTTTTATGCATAAATAAATTAATTAAAAATATTAAAAAAAAAGAAATATGGGTCAGGACTGCAAAATAGTTCCAGAACATTTGCAAGGAGAAAAATCTATAGCAGAACTCTAAGATAAACAACCACAACAAATAGCATGGTACTCATTTTAATTACTACTGTGGAGGAGGTAGACCCCACACCAGAGCTTCACTACAGGAAATGAAAACCAGGGAAGAAAGGTCTTGGGGAATCACTTTTTCATGATAACACTTCAAGGACTGCCTGCCTCTTAAAAACAGTTATACAACATAGTTAAAAGCTTTAATTAGGTAAACATGGAACATACTCATGATGCTACTGAAAAGCATGGAATTGTATTCTGTTTATAATTATGTAAAACATGGATGGTCAAGGAATTAAATGAAAAAATAAAAAATAGCGGTGGGAAAAAATTAGTCTTTACCCAAATATTTGAAGGTGAACTACTTGACAAGCAGTATCCCTGAGGTGGAGCCTGCATGTCCTTGTGAGATAGCTGTAACCATTTCCTCTGGGTTATGGAAGATGGGGAGGTAATCGCTGCACACTTTGCCTCAGGGACTGGGTGCAGTTGGGGGCGGTCCCTCTGAGGGCTGACAGTGGAAAAGTAAATTGGTGTGGATTATAGAAGCAATGGCATCAAGATATTTAACCTTTGTTCAGGCGAACTGAGTGCTTCTGAGGCTGGAAGAACTAAGAAATGCATTGATAACACTCTAGAAGCAGCACTGATTCTTTTCTTACAAGTAAGATGGAGGGTTGTTCTCGGGATTGAGCAACATGGGCACCTTCAGCATTAGTTGTCATGATTTAAAAAATGAATAGTTTACCTAGGATGCATTCTCAAGTCTAGAATTAAGCTTGAATTTTAAAACTTTCAAGTGTGAGTGGATTCTAACCTGCAAACGGCTTGTGCAGATACCTGCAGTCTGGCGGGAGGTTTCAGCTGCCATGTCCTGTATCTCTCCTGAGGTTGTCCCCATGGCAGGAGAGAGGGTGTCCCGGCCTCTCACTCCATGGGCGGGGCATGTGGGGAGTCTCTGAGCACTCACAGGATGTTCCACCCATCCTGCGCTGCCTCATGGACAGAGCAGGGCCTCAGGGCTGGGCTATTTGAGCTCTGGAGCTGGTGTCCGTGTGTTGGACATGGTCCAGATTCCAGCCCTCAGGGACCTTCCTCCAGAGGGAAAGTGTGTGTTTACTTGACTGTGTTAATTGGAGTGTCCTGCAGTGTGTCTCAGCGAGTAATTATCACACTCAGTGTGTAGATGTGATTTTGAGTCTGGCTCACGCCTCTATGGACGTGAATAGAGAAATCCTCATGTCCAGGTTCCATTCCCCACCTGTCGTGTCCGCCGTGGTGGGCACCATCAGGCATAACATTGCCCTGAGTCCCTGTCTAGACAGCTGGACAGTCGCTCGTCACACCCGGTGTGTCCTTCATGGAGAGGCCCTAGGGTTGGGCATGAGGGGGATGCGGAAATATCTGAGGTGGGAGGGAAGGGACATGTAGAGAGGCAGGAGGGAGCCCAGGGAGGGGGAGTGGGTGGAAAGACCATGGACGTCCAGCAGAAGTGAGTGACCACGGGGGTCACCAGCCCTTCGGGAAGAGACACTTTACTCGTCTCTGAAATTGTGTATCCTGTGGTTCTTTTCCACCCCAGCCCCTGTCAGTTCACTTACATTAGAATTGTCCTTGGGCCTCCCCAGTGGCGCAGTGGTTGAGCGCTGGGTTGCGAAGCTTCCCGCGGCCTCTGTGGCGCTGGTTCGATCCCCGGCTGCTCCCCAGCCACCAAAGGAGGGTCCCACATGGCGTGCAGACCTCTCCTGCAGCCCGCTGCTCCCCTCAGCAGTGTACTTCGGTCCTTCTGCCTGCTCTGCTCCATGCTCTGGCTCTGGTGAATTCTCTCACCCTCCTGTGCTTCTGACTGTACCCAGTGCATGTGTAAACAAACAAACAAACAAACAAACAAACAAACAAATAAATAAATAAAACATGCCTCTATTAAAAAAAATTAAAAAAAAAGATAAAAAAAAATAGAATTGTCCTTTTGTTGGGATCATTTGTTTTTAATCTTTAGGAAACAGTACTTTAGGGTTTCTGCTCATGGTGTCATAGCCTTAGGTTTGCTGCATGATGATGGTGATGTCACACATGGAAACAGGTGTTTATCTGTTTGAGTTTACTCTTCTGTAGGTGGTGGGGCAGGACCTGCTTCACTCTGCTGCATGTGTCTGTCTGCTTTTCCCAGCACCATTTCCCCACTTTCCCTGCTCCAGTGCCTGCTCTGGGTCCTCTGTCGTAGAGTCACTGTACCTCCTGATGAGGGTGGGTTCCTGGGCCCTCGTTATATTCCAGTGGCCAGCCTGTCTGTTTTTGTCCCAGTGCCATGCTGCTTTAACTATTAGAGCTTTAGTGTATAGACTTAAGGCTGGAATGTGCTGCCTCCATTCTTCCTCATTTTTGTCAGGTTTATTTTGGTTCTCTTCTTTTGTGGTTCTATATATATTTAAATATATTTAAACACATTTGTTTCATGTCTTTGAAGACTACCATCGAAATGTTCATTTGGATTGCATTAAATGTGTAAATTGCTTTGGGTCTGATGGATATTTTGTAATGCTGATTCTTCAATCCATGAGGAAGGGTTATCTTTCCATTTTTTGGGCTTATCCTATTTATTTTAAGAATGTCTTACAATTTTCCATCTTTTAGGTTTACTCCTAGGTACTTAATTTTTTGATTAAATATACGATTGTTTTCTCATCTTCTCTTCTTCATATTTTAATTTAATTTGATTTTTTTTTGAGTCTCTAGAGTTCTCAATGTATAATAACATGTTGTCCAACAATTTTAAATGCCTAAATTCCAAAATACTTGACTTGAGATGTTTAATGCTTTGTTCACTTACATATTTTAATTATGCTATACAATGGCTATGAATAGTCAGTGAATGTTTATAATGCTCTGATTCAGGTTCTTAATTCAATACATACATTGGATTCTTATTGCATCCCAAAACTTTATACCTGTAAAGTATAATAGTACCAATAATTAATATGAAGAAAGTCATTTATTGGCAGAAAAATTAAAATTGCCTATCACTTAAAAGAACTGTATGAAGTTGTCATCCCAGACTTTCAAAGATGGAGATGTTGCCATTTTCTAAGTGTTCCTGGCTGCCTCATTATTTACTTTGTGCCCACATGGGTCTCACCTGGGCTGGAGGCCAAGTAGGCCTGACTAGCGGCCACTCAAGGTGAACTCTGTGAGAATGACTTAAATGTCTGACATCCAATTGGAACTACATTTTCATCATAAAATATTTTGGTGTGAAATTTTCAAATGTAGGATGTCACAGACGGGAAAGCAAAGGTGGATGCAGTCAGCAGAGAGGAGCTGAGGCCAGACAGCAAGTGACAATCATGGGGCATTTCACTTCCCAAATTAAAATCTCATTCAAATTCTTTATTGTCTTTATGTGTACACTGAATGATAATATTATTTTAGTGTACATCAATCTGATGAGTTTTTTTTTTTTTTCATTTCAACGTGTTCATAAAAAATGCAGACATTCTAGGTCCGATTCCTCTTGAAGACCTGCCCAGCCAGGGCATTGTTCTGCTATTCCTGCCCACTCTAGTGATGAAATAAATGGGTATAACACTCCTGAAAAGTGTGGGGTGAGGTCATGGATGGCATCCCTAACACATTTCTGGAAATATTGGATATGAGGTTGTCTACTAGCTAGTAATTTGTTTAGAGCATCATAACTTGCTAAGTTCTCTTATTGCTTCTCAAAAATTCCCACCCAATGCATTTTGTAATTTTTTTTGGTAATTACAGTGCACATGAACTTAACTTTCTTATCTCTGATGTCCACCATGCACTGAGTGTGTTTATGGTAAATGCTGGCAGCACCCACCCACACCAGAGCTTCCAGGAGTGTCTCCACCATGTCACATGTGTGGGTCTTTGTCCACAGAAGGTTGTAACTACTCAGATCCCAACTTGGACCAAAGGCCTTATTTATTCTGTGAAGGTTAGAGACTGGAGATGCTGCCCAGTGAGAGAACTTCTGCTGACCCCTGAGATGAAACCCAACCATCACCTCACTCAGCCGGGAGCACAGAAATGGAGACCAGCAAAGAGTATCTGGAAGTTCCCTCCAGTACACACGGAATCTCACAGTGCACCTAAGTGTTAAAAAGAGGAACAATCAATGCCAATAGAGTATATGAGCAGCAGACTGTATGAAGTCATCATAAATGTAATTTAAAAAAAATGAGCACATATTTTTAAATTTTACAATGAAATTATATGAACTTAGAAAAACATAAAGACCAGTATTATGTGAAAATTTAAAATAAGTCTCTCATAATGGAATCATGAAGTCATCTTTTCTATTACATTTTGGTGAGTCTCCCCTTCATCAGTCTCCCCACAGCCGTCTTCAAGGCTTGGTTCCTCAGACTGTATATGACAGGATTAAAGTTGGGGGCACCACCATGTAGAACATAGAAATGACCAGGTCAGGCATGGATGGGGTCTCTGAGGTCGGCTTCAGATAATCAAAGCATCCAGCGGAGAGAAACAGCACCACAACCAGCAGGTGGGGAAGGCAGATGGAGTAGACTTTGGCCTTCCCTTCTGTGGATGGGATCTTCCTGACAGCAGAGAAGATGTGGAGGTAGGAAATGATGATGAAAAATGAAAGAGCAGATACTCAACACCACAATAATGAGAATGGGGACAAGTTCGCTCATCAAATTTCCTGCCTTTTGCACCCCGCTCCCGTGTCTGGGCGCCTGGTTTCTGATTATTCAGTGAGGGACATTCACTTTAGTGACAGCTCTGTTGCATCTCCACACAAACCTACGTTGTGGGCACAGGGACCTGGGCAGTTGTGATACACGCATTTTTTTAAAAGATTTATTTATTTATTTATTTATATAAGAACCAGGGTACAGGCCAGATGCATGGGAGGGTGAGAGGATTCACCAGAGACAGAGTGGGGAGCAGAACAGGCAGACTGACAAAATACACAGCTGAGGGGAGCAGCAGGTGTGACAGGAGAGGTTTGCATGCCATGTGGGACCCTCGCCTGCCGGCCAGGATCAAACCTGTGCTGCAGAGGCTGTGTTCAGCTCCACAGTGCTGCACTGAACCACCTGTGCCACCAGGGGAGGCCAGATACACGTGTGCTTTTCCAGCGTGCGTCCTTTTTCTGCACAAGCTTAACAGCTGGCCTTGGGCTATTTGCAGGTCTCTAGGTGGAGTCCTTGTCTTTCTCTAATGGCGCCTGGAGCTGTTCGCTCACTTCCTGGCGATTCCTGCACAGTTCTCCACAGTTCCCATTCACGGGGTGCCATGCCTGAAATAGTTCTTTTCTACGCAGTGTCCCCCTTGATCTGTAGTTTGTTCTTGTTTTATTTTCTTTCTTTCTTTTTTCCTACTTTCTGTTGGTCAGAGAGTGCTGACTTTGTGGGTGGGGAGGGTAGCAGGGTTCTCTGACCTGTCATGTTGATATCGCTAGTTCCTTCACACTAAAGCAGAGACACCAGTGGAAATCTATTATGGATGTGATCTTGTTTTTATTTTAATTCCACACAACACCAGAGCTATGTAAAATCTAATTTTGTCAATATAAATATGGATTCCAGACCACTGAAAAAGCTTTTTCCCTAGGCTACAACATTTCTTGAGTTGATTTTTTTCTTGTTTTCATTAAATTAGCTGGAATTGTTTCTCTTATATCTTACAGTAATTATATACTACTACATTCTCCTAAAAATCTTACAGTCACCAGGACCTGCTCCTCTGTCACCCCCACAGAGGGAGGAGAGGATGAGATTGGGGGGAGAAGGAGAGAAGGCAGGGCTGCCCTGTGTCCAGATGTCCCCACTCACACATGGTCCTGAACAAACCTTAACACAGAGGGGGAGCAGCGGGGCTAGGGCCACAGGGAGGGCCTGTCGGTGGACTATGAGATTCAACCAGAGCAGAATCCTAAGATCAGCTGAAATATCCCTCATTTCCCAATCCCAAATCCTGTGTGATAAAGGTGCGTTTCTGGAGCTGAACACAAAAGCCTCAGCAGAGAGTGAGAGACACGGAGCTGCTCCACTCCACACCCTGAGAGTGACCTCTGGGACGCGCCTGTGACTGATCTTGCAGGTGTCATGTTTTATTCTGCTCAATATTTTTATGAAGATGATGGCTCCAAGGGTGAAAAATATCACAGCCCTGACAGAATTTGTGCTCCTGAGGTTCCCCACCCAGGGGACCATGGGCTTCCTGTACCCGCTGCTCTTCTCCCTGGTCTACCTGTGCGCCCTGCTGGGGAATGGGCTCATCATCCTCATCACCACCCTGGACTGGCACCTCCACACCCCCATGTACTTCTTCCTGAGGAGTCTGTCCTTCTCAGACCTCTGCCTCATCTCAACCACGGTCCCCAAGTCCATTGCCAACTCTCTGAGGCAGGGCTGCTCCATCTCGTTACTGGGCTGTGTCCTCCAGGTCTTCATGCTGATTCTTTCTGGGCGCCTGGTTTCTGATTATTCAGTGAGGGACATTCACTTTAGTGACAGGGCTGCAGAGTTTCACATCCTTGTAGTGATGAGCCTTGACCGCTATGCTGCCATCTGCCACCCCCTGCACTATGAGGTGATCGTGAGCAGGGACAGGTGTGTGCAGCTGACAGCTGTGTTCTGGCTGGGTGGGGGTGTCATCTCTTTGATGCTCATAGCTTGAACCTTTTCATTGTCCTACTGTGGGTGTGGGTCCACTGTTGTCCCCCAATTCTTCTGTGACATCCCCCAGTTATTGGCTATTTCCTGCTCAGAAAATCTAATGAGCAAACTTGTCCCCATTCTCATTAATGTGACATTGGATTTGGGTTGTTTTACTTTCATCATCATTTCCTATGTCCACATCTTCTCTGCTGTCAGGAAGATACCATCCACAGAAGGGAAGGCCAAAGTCTACTCTGCCTGCCTTCCCCACCTGCTGGTTGTGGTGCTGTTTCTCTCCACTGTATTATTTGCTTATCTGAAGCCGACATCAGGGACCCTGTCCATGTCTGACCTGGTCATTTCTATGTTCTACACGGTGGTGCCCCCCACCTTTAATCCTGTCATATATAGTCTGAGGAACCAAGCCTTGAAGCCGGCTGTGGGGAGAGTGATGAAGGTCCAATACTATAAGATGTGAGATATCACAATCTAAAATTACAGTCCCTCATTTATTCAGTTTTTCCCTTTAACTCTACATGTTATTGATTATAAAGTACAGATTTCTTGCTTTAGGATTTTTCCTTTTCCAGAAATTTATATTCTCATAGTCTTCCATAAGCTGTAAAGTTTTCCTAATTACTGCTATCATTTGTCAAACCACCAATTATGTGATGTTCATAAAATAAATTCCCATTTATGTTTGAAAACATGGAAATAATGGAATAGAGAAAATGCTCTAGAACTCACACATCCTGTGGAGGGGAGGGGAGACAGATGAGTGGGGTCCCCCACCCCTTACAATTATAATGGGGTGTCTTCTGCTAAGAGACATTCATGTTTCTGTTCAAAAGACAAATGGAACCCACAGTTGACTCTGCCAGAAATGGAAGGATGGAAGCATCCTTGGGGAATTGGAGTCTATGCTTAACCCTACAAGTCATGTGAATATTAATTTCTATGATGCCTGATTCTATTGTAACAGGACTACACTGTTTAGGTACTACAATAAACGTAAAAAGTGTATGATATTTATTGAGGAACTACATTTTTACTTTTCAAATATATGTTTTTTTATACACATCATTTTTTATACACATCAAATAAAGGGTTTATTTTTGGGTCCCCTTAGTTTTTGAAATTGTATTTTGAGTCTTACGCCAGGACTTCTTGTTGACTCTAGTAGATGACATTCACTTCCCTTATAAAGTTCCGCATGACACTATATGTAAATATTTATTCTTGTACATCATTTGTACCCTAAATACTCAGCTTCTCATTATTGTCTTCCTTCTTCTGAGACCATGAGCTGGGTTGATGTTCTTCCCTCGAGTATTTTCAGGGAGCAGGTCACTGTGTCTCCACACTCTTCTGACTGATCATTACATACTCAGGCCAGAAAGCATTTCTTTTAAAAATATATATGGGAACCACCAGACCAAGTCCATTCAGATTTCAGATTTCTAGCACTAACATGTGCTAGAAATCACTCAAATAAGCATTCATTTCAATGAATGTACTTGAGCAAAGATCTATCCCCTTGGGATCCTTATTTCAGTCTCCTCTGTTTTTTTAAAATATTTTCAGTTCTTCGCTTGGACAAAACCTTTGTCTTTTGAGATGGGGATTTGAGTTCATGAGTGACATAATATGAAGTCATGTGAAGTTATAACTTGCCACCATCAAATAAACGCTTTATTCACGGGTTTTGGTGGCTTTCATTTGGGGGTTAGTTTCCCACTCTGTGTTCACAGGGCCCCTGCACTCCACAAAACACCAATTACTACCTTATCCACTTCCATGCCCATCCTCTACTCCCTGTTACCTCTGGTAACTACATGTTTTCCCTAGTCCAAGATTTGCTTTTGCCGCATTTGGTACTATAGGATTTCTGTATTTTCTATTCCCAGATGAGTGAGGCATCCACTATCTGTCTCTTGCTGTCTGTTATTTCACTTTATAAAATCACCACAAGGTCCATCCATGTTGACCCATATACATGAGTTTTTAATAGCTGTAAAGTATTCCATTGAGTGTGGACCCACATTATTTATTCCTTCCTCTGTGCACAGCACTTGTGTCGGGGCCATGAACAGCAACAGTGGAAGGCGTGCCTGTGAACACAGGTGTATGTAGTCTGCCTTGTAGTGTCTGGGCATCTGGGACAAATACCTAGCAGAGATTGCTCCATCCTATGATTGTTCCATTTTTGTTGTCTGAAGAAATCTCCAAGCCATTTTCCCAAAAGAGGTGAGAGGCCCTTTCTCTCCCTCCCTCACCTCCTGTTGTGTACAGTCTCTTGACTGGTCCCTGCTTGCAAGGGAGAGTGACAAATCACTGCACTTTAACTTGTGTTCTCTCACCCTTAGTGCTGTTGAAAATTATTGTATGGATTGAAATCACGATAGGACCCAAAACCATAAAATAGCCGAAAGAAAACATGGGGTGATGTCCTAGTGGACACAGACCCCAGAAAGTTTACAGGGACACAAGTCTAAGGAGAAGGGAACAAGAGCACATAGGAACAAGTGGCCCTGCCACACTAGATCGCTCCTGGGCCTCAGAAACTGCTGTGTGCACAGGCCCTGTGCAGGGAGAAGCCATGTGCACCCCACAACCCTGGCAAGGGCGAGTGTCCATCACACAAGTGTGTCCCCACCACAACAGGGAGCAGCACCCCAGTCGAGACATGGGCCAAGGCCTAGGCGGACAGTCTCTAAGGAGGTTGCCCGGTGCCAGCAGAGTCGCGGGCAGGTGGATTCTGGTCCAGACCCTGCTCTGAACTTGCTGGCACTTCCTGACCCCCGCACAGAGGTGTTTGTTCCCGTCCAGATTCAGTGCTATTCCAATAAAAATTTCAATGTCATTCTTCAAAGAAATAAAAAAAAAAACTGATGAAATTCATATGGCACCACCAAAAAACCTGAGTAGCTAAAGCTCTCCTGAAAAAAAAAAGAGAAAAAGCTCTCTTTATAAAATAAAATAAAAAGGGAATGGATGCATAAATTGCCCAGATTTCAAACTATACTACAAAGCCATAATAATCAAAGCTGCATGGTATTGGAACCAGAACAGACACATGGATCAATGGAACTGAATAGAAAACCCAGATGTATGGTCAACAAATATTTGACAAAGAAGCAAAGAATATGCACTGGAGCAAAGAAAATTTGTTCAATAAATGGTGCTGGGACAACTGGGTCATTCCATGCAAAAGAATGAAGCTTGACTACTATATCACACCATGTACAAAAACCAACTCAAAATGGATTAAAGAACTAGACATAAGACCTGAAACCATAAAATGCATAGAAGGAGATATAGGCAAAACACTACATGACATGCACATCAGCAAAATCTTTAAGGACTCATCACCCAAAGCAGTGATAGTGAAGGCAAAGATAAACAGCTGGGACTACATCAAATTAAAGAGCTTCGGCACAGCAAAAGAGACAATAACCAAAACAAAGAGAAACCCCATCCACTGGGAGAACATTTTTGCACAAAACACTAATGACAAAGGACTGATCACAAAAATCTGCAAAGAGCTGATGAGACTCAACTAAAATAAAGAAAATAATCCAGTTAAAAAATGGGCAGAAGAGCTAAAAAGAAACTTCTCTGAAGAGGAAATGCAAATGGCCAACAGGCATATGAAAAAATGTTCAAAATCACTTGTAACCAGGGAAATGCAAATCAGAACTACCATGAGAGGCCATCTGACACCAGTGAGAATGGCACATATTAAAAAGAAACTAGCAACAACAAATGTCGGCAAGGATGTGGAGAAATAACTCCCACCAGTTTGCTGGGTGTGGGGCCACCCTCAACTGTGTCACTGCGGTGCCCCCCAGGGGCATCCCGGAGGACAAGTCTGGAGAAGGGGGTGATGGGGCAGGGCTGGTGTGCAGGCTCTGTGCTCAGAGCACTGGGCCCGGTTCTGCTGTTGACCCGCCTTGATCCTTTCACCTCAACCTGGCAAGAGGACCTTGGTGAGGAGCCTGCGGGAGGGGGGGGATATGGGGGAGGGGAGAGAAGGGCCTGATTGGGCTGTCTGGGGCCACTGGGGTCCACGGGTCACCGGAATCCATGGGTCATTGGAGTGCAGGGGTCACTGGGGTTCAGAGGTTGGGGCTGCAGGGGTCACTGTGGCTCAGGGCTAACTGGGGTTCAGGAGCCACCCCGACAAGGTCCTCTCTTACGTCCGCTGTCCCTAGGCGACCATGAAGGATGCGGTACCGATGGCCACGACCCCACCCGGGGCCTGTCCCCACCAGGCCAGCAAGTGTCTCCGGAGTCCGGACAGCTCCTCTGCACACCCCCCCGTGGGGCCACAAGGAAGCCCCGTCCAGATGCCTGCAGCCCCAATGTGACACCAGCCCAGGAGAGCCCTGCCACGGCCACCCAGGGGCGCACGTAGGCCGCCTGGCCAAGGGGAGCCACACCCAAGCACAGCTCGGCTCTGCACGGGGGACACGGGGTTCTGCAGGGACAGGAACATCCCTGGTCTGGCCCAGCTCCTTCCCGCTGCCCTCAGGTTCTGCTGCCCTCCTGTCTCTCCCCATTCCTCCCGTGCTCCCTCCTCTGGTCCGTTCCTTCCTCCTGCCCCAGGACCCCAGGGGGACGCACGGGGGTGGCGGGGACTTTCCAGCCCCCTGTGGACGGGGCTCATCTGTGGCTCTGGGGGGGCCACACCGGCCTCGCGGCGGTTATGGGTCACTGACGGGGCTGAGGGGGGACCAGGTCCTGCTCAAGGGGTCCCCAAGGACCCCAGACGGCGCCGCTGACCCGGGAGGCTCATTACCGGGCGCCGCTGAGAAGCCCCCGGGGACAAGGACAATAACTGAATTTTTAAATCCGGAGGGCGTGGACATGTCAGGGCCCCGGGGCCTTGGAGGGGACAGCGTGCCCTGCCCACGTGGGTCTGGAGCTGAGGCCGGACCAGACAGCGGAGGCAGCACCGCAGGGGCAGCCGGACCGGCCGTCCTGGGTTCGCGTCTCCTCCCGGCTCCAGAGGGCAAGCTTCGTGGGTGCCGCTGCTGGCCGCGGACGCCCCAGCCTGGACGTGCGGGTCGGGTAAGGCGGGGGCGCTCTCGGGTGATCCATGTTCTCTGCTGAGGGTCATGTATGTTCCCCTGAGCTGCGTCTCAGCGTCAGCCTTTCCCTGGGAACAGCGGAACCTATTCTTGTCGTCCTACCAGAGGGAATTTTATTTGTTCTCTTTTGAGGTAACATGTTTTACAACCCGGTGTCACTTCCCAATGCATTCTGTATTTCAGAATAACAGCAGTTGAAATATTCATCTTATAAATTACAGTTAATAAATTCTCAGGTGTACACATAGTTCTGTTCCAGAGTGCCATGTCGTTCTGGGAGAGTTTCTAAGAGAGAAAATACATTTTTTTTTTTTATTTTCAGGTGCTGTATTTGAGATTTGTAAAAAAGCTATGATATTTCAGCATTTAGAACTCTGGGTTGAAAGTGTTTAAGTGTTTGATAAAATCACATTTGATGGGGGCCTCCCTGGTGGTGCAAGGGATTAAGTCTCAGCTCTGTGAAACTATCCGCAGCCTCTGCAGCAAGAGTTCGATGCTCTGACAGGGAGCTACCCACAGGGCGCAGCAGACCTCTCCTGTCTCCTTGCCCTCCCCTCAGCAGTGGGTTTCAGTCAGTCTGCCTGCTCTGCTCCCCGCTCTGTCTCTGGTGAGTCCTATCACCCCCCACACCTCTGGCCTGCACCCCAGCTCTTGTAAGCAAAATTAAATTGATTTTTAAATCACATTTAATGGAATTATTTAAGAAGTAGTAGAGACTCCAGAGGAAATTTTAAATAATACTAATTATTTAAAAAGGGAAAGCTGAGATCGGTGTCGGGGGTCAGAGGTCGGGGGTCGGGGGCCCCACGCGGAGCCAGCTCTCATGGTGAGTGGCTGAGGAGACGCTCTGGCTTGGGGCGTCCAGACCTGGCGGCCCCCCCAGGGCCCTGCTCGGCCCCGGGCGCGCCCTCGGGTCCCTGGGCCGGGGTCCTTCTGGTGGGCAGTGGCCCGGCACGGGTGCGTCGAGGCGCCGACACTGCGGAGACGCGTTGCGGGGGTGGGGGGGCTGGGGCGTGGGTGGCCGGGGTGGCAGAAACGCGGGCCCCGGGCCCCCCAGACCCCGGGCGGCCTCACCTCCGATTGCTTGAGCTCGGCCAAGAGAAAACAGCCGATTGGCCCACAGAGTGGCTTCCCTGGAAACAGCAGGCCGCTGGGGCGGTGGGTGTCGGGCGCGGGGGGCATCCCCAGTGGCCCGGCCGGGGCGCGGACGCCCGGGGGCTGAGGTCGCCGGGGTTCTGCGGGGAGTCGGGGCTTCTCCCCAGGGGTAACGGTGCCTCAACCCAGCGGCGCGGGCCGGGCCCCTCTCTGCTGCCCGACCTGCCGGACAAGGAGCGTCAGTCCTGGTCTGACTGACCATGGCAGGAACCGTCTTCCCGCCCTGGGGCAGGGTGGGGAGTCGGGCGAGGGAGGGGTCGGGCACAGGGGGGGTCGGGCACGGGGTGGCGGGCGGTTGGGCGCGGGGGGGGGCGGGGTCGGGGTGGGTTGGGCTGGGCGGGAGGTCCTAGGGCGCAGGGACTGCAGTGGGAGCCGGGCAGCGCGTGGGCAGGGCCCCGAGGGGGTCAAGTCCCAAGACTCGGGGTTTGGGTTACGTGGCAGCTGTGAACAAACCGTCGCGCCGCCGCAGCAGAGTCGGCCGGGCGGGCGGTGAGGAGAGCCAGAGTGGGCCTAGCCCCAGGGCCCACGGCGAGGCCATCGAGGCAGCCCCTGCGTGCTCGAGAAGCCGCGTCTCAGCAGAGGCCTTTATTTATTTATTTATTTATTTTAATTAATAAATTTTATTTTTATATTCCCCATACAATTGCAATCCCCCCATTCTGACCCCAATCCCTCCCCTCCCGCCCCCCACCCCCCAAAAAAGTGTCTCTGGTTCATAGTTTTTGTTGATTCTGATTTTCACTTTCTTATAGTTATTCATTTTCCTGGTCCCTTATTTAAGTTTTCTAGATCCCTGCTATGAGTGAGACCATCCGGTATTTTTCTTTTTCTTTTTGGCTTATTTCACTGAGCATGATCCCTTCCAGCGTCATCCATGTTGCTGCAAATTGCATGTGTTTATCTTTTTTGAATGCTGAGTAATATTCCATGGTATATATGTACCGGTGGGAGTGCAAACTGGTCCAACCACTATGGAGAGCTGTGTGGAGATTTCTGGACCTACTAAACATAGAGCTTCCACAGGATCCAGCAATTCCACTCCTAGGTATTTACCCAAAGAACACAGAAACATCAATTCCAAAGAACACCTGCACCCCTATGTTTATAGCAGCACTGTTTACAATAGCTAAGCTTTGGAAACAGCCCAAATGCCCAAAAATAGAGGCCTTTATTCCCCGCGATCCCTTCCCTCCCGCCGGCGCCGGCTTCTCACACGTGGACACCGGCCCGCACTCAGCGGGATTCGAAGGCACAGAATGCCGGCGGCCTCGCGGCGGGAGTCGGACGCGGAAAGGAGGGTTTTCCAGCACGCAGCAGTGGGTCCGGCAGGAGGGGGACGAGGCGGAGTCAGCCAGAGAATGTGCCTCCTGCGGGATAGCCGGGGCCCGGTTGCACCACGCCCTCCGCAGGCTGACGCGGTGGCACCATCTGGGTGGTCTTGCCACAGCGGGACCTTCGAAGCGTCGCCCCCATGTTTCTGAAAGGTTTTTATTTAAAAAAATGCTTTTCTGCTTAACCTACCAAGACTTCATATTTGCAACTAAAAACTGAGTGAGGCCAGGATGTAAGCGATGATCAGAAAAGGTCGTAAAACTGAAGACAACGGCCACCGGCCCTTCTCCAGCCCAGCTCTGCTTGCCTCCGGGCCGCGCGTTGCCTTTCTCTGTGGACTGTCACTTCTCCATCGGTGAGGCAGTCGGGGGAGCCCACGTCTAGACTTGTGTTTTGGGTGAAGTCATGCTGAGAATGACCCTCACATCCTTAGCCTGTCAGGTTCCTTAATCCCACCGTGAATCCGCACTGGCAAGCAAGTGGTGGAGAACAGTTTGAGGCTGCTGGAGATCATACTCCTGTGACTCTCTGGAGGAGGAGACCGTTCTTCATAAAAGGGGAGCCACTGTCACCTGGGAAGACAGCCCCAAAGAAGTCTGCTCTGGGAGTCTGGAGTTTCTCAATCATGGCCTGCTCTGCTCTCCCTGATCCATCTCTCCCCCAGTGGCAAACTGCTTATCCTTTATACCTAGTGCTTCACTCTCATGCCACCCATCCCAGCGTCCCTCTCTACACTGGCCTCACTGTCTTGACACAGTGAGTGACCTGGTATGAGAGTCAGGTAAAATTGTATTAACCCTGGTTTATGAGCTATGACTATAACAAAAATATTTTAATAACTGAATTTTTAAATCCATAAATATAAGCCCAAATCAGAAAAGTGATGCCATTTGAAGTCTCAGGGAATTTTCTCCGGAATTGTGTCTCCACCCAGATGGCTTTATCTCCAATTCTGATCCGAAAGTAAGAGGATATAGTTTGTCATCAGTGTTGGGTCCAGAGGGACCAGGAATCAGGAAGGAAAATTACTGTTACCTGTCTGTAATAAGGCTCGCAGGGAATGTGGTCCCAGGGGCACGGAAGCTCCTGTAAACATCTGTCTCTAATGCCCCCAGACAGCCTTCCGACACTGAGAGCTGAGACCGCACACCCTATTCCTCAGTCGCTTTGCACCTGCCTGTATTTCCAAGATTTTCCAACCCTTATAATACAGAGGAGCAATGGCCATTTCCTCAAGGTGATGAACACTTAATAGCTACAGTATCTGCTTCTCCTAGGTAAGGTTGTAACTGCAGAGATATCAGTGTTTCTTGACTAATGAGAAATTCTTTGAGGAACCCCCTTTGCTAAACCCAACTTCAGGAGTAAAAGTCTTGAGTCCACCAGCTGGAGCTTGAAACGTGAGCGTGACCACCTGTTTCTCTTGTGCCTGTGATCTGCCAAGCAGCAGCTGCAGGGCTGAGAATGTTAGAGCAGATAAAGACCATGGAAGAATTTGTATGTGTCTGTGTATTGTTTTCATGTTATGCTTTATAAACTAAAAAAAAAAAAAAAAGAATAAGAAGGGAAAGCTACACACGTTCATCCCTAAACTATTATGAAAAGTAGGTGAGTCAGACAGAAATTCATGACCTTTTCCCGGGATCTATGTTGATCTTTCTATTTCCTGCACAATATAATGATAGAACATCTGGAAATCAGTCTATTATGGACGTGATATTTTTTTTTAACTCAACAGCAACAGAAAAATAGAAAATCTAATTTTATACAACATGAATATAAATATGTATTATAAATCACTGAATAAGTTTTTAATAGGATACAACAGGTTCAAAACTTATATTTTCTTGTTTTCATTATAATAGCTAGAATTGCTTCTCTAATCTCTTACAAAACATTCATATCACCACATTCTCCTAAAAATCCTACCTTAACTGGAAAAAATGATTTCATCATTACAAATATTATTCTAAACCATTCAAGAGATGTCTCCACCTATGACCACCTGGTATTTTCATTTATATTCTAGTTTCTACTGATTTTTTAAATTTCTGTCCACCACTGTATTTCCCTCCCCAGGGCCTGCCCCTCTGTCACCCACAGAGGGGGGAGAGGATGAGATTGAGGAGGAGGAGAGTGGGCAGGGCTGCCCCGTGTCCAGACGTCCCCACTCATGTTCGGGCCTGGGGGGAGGAACAAACCTGCACACGGGGTACCTGGGCCCTGGGACCAGCAGGGACAGCCACACGCACAGACTGACTGGCTCAGCCCTGAAGCAGCCTCCTCCCTGCACAGACGTGCATGAGTCTGAGGGGGACAGAGGGGCCAGGGAGGGCCCCGGGGTGGACGAGCCATTCCTGCAGGAGGGACGTGTGGGTGTGACCAGGAGGAGACTCTGCAGGAAACGTGGTCTCTGGGTCCTCAGATGTGGGGAGTCAGGGGCAGGGAGATGAGGAGACAAGGGGACAGACCAAGAGGCTGCAGTGAGGCCACAAGGGCAGGAATCTGACAGAGGAGGCGTCAGGACACGCCGCATGGGGACGCGGAGCCCAGATAATTCAATTACAGGACAGTGACGGGTCCTGGGGAGCATGAAAACAGGGACCCGCACACCCCATCTCCCTGCACACCCATCCCTGTGGGGTCTCCCCAGACCAGGGCTGTGCTAGAGGAGGAGGGACAGGCTCTCCAGGGTGGGTAGGGGCTGGACATGGTCACGTGTCCTCTGGGGCTGTGCCCTGGACAACCTCTGGGAGGTGTGCTGGGCGGAGACGCTGGGGCCTGGGCTGGAGGGGGAGCAGCAGGACTGGGGTACTTGGGAGGGAAAGTCAGTCAGGATTGTTGAGAGGTTTGAGATTGTAATTCTTAAAGTTCTGTTGGGTCAGTGGAAATCTTCAAGCCTTCAACAATTTTCAGGACATGTTTGGACAGTGTGATCATGTCCCCTCACATGAGATAGAAATTAAAGTTTGAACACAGCAGCACCCTCAGCACACATGAGGGTACTAGACTCTGTAGGACCAATAAGGAGTAATTACCGGTGAGTAAACTGAATCATTATCTTATGCTGATAAATCATTTTATGACAACATTGAAGATATGAAAATATTTTCTTGTTCTTTATTTTTTTCAAAATACAGAAAATGACTCCAGGAGTGACCGTGGACAATCTCACGACCGTGACAGAATTCGTCCTCCTGGGGTTCCCCACCCAGGGACCATGGGCTTCTTGCACCCGCTGCTCTTCTCCCTGGTCTACCTGTGTGCCCTGCTGGGGAACGGGCTCATCGTCCTCATCACCACCCTGGACCGGCACCTCCACACCCCCATGTACTTCTTCCTGAGGGGTCTGTCCTTCTCGGACCTCTGCCTCATCTCAGCCACAGTCCCCAAGTCCATTGTCAACTCTCTGAGGCACAGCAGCTCCATCTCCTTCCCGGGCTGTGTCCTCCAGGTCTTCATGATGGTTATTTCAGCAGCTGCAGGGCTTCACCTGCTCACGGTGATGAGCGTTGACCGCTATGCTGCCATCTACCACCCCCTGCACTATGAGGTCCTCATGAGCCGGGATAGGTGTGTGCAGCTGACAGCTGTGTCCTGGCTGGGTGGATGTTTCATCTCTGTGATGCTCACAGCTGGAACCTTCTCCTTGTCCTACTGTGGTTCTAATGTGGTCCACCAGTTCTTCTGTGATGTCCCCCAGTTATTGGCTATTTCCTCCTCAGAAAATGTGATGAGTGAACTTGTCCCGCTTTTTATTTGTATGACATTGGATATGTCCTGCTTCATTTTCATCATCATTTCCTATGTCCACATCTTCTCTGCTGTCAGGAAGATCCCATCTACAGAAGGGAAGGCCAAAGTCTACTCCACCTGCCTTCCCCATCTGCTGGTTGTGTTGCTATTTGTCTCCACTGGGCTCTTTGCTTATCTGAAGCCGACCTCAGAGACCCCGTCCATGTCTGACCTGGTCATTTCTATGTTCTACACAACGGTGCCCCCCACCTTTAATCCCGTCATATACAGTCTGAGGAATGAAGCCATGAAATCGGCTGTGGCGAGACTGATGAAGGGCCGTTACACCAGCAAGTAAAGCTAGCCCTTCTTTCCCTCCGTCACAGAGACTGTCTACAAGTGCATGCCCGGGTCCTCCAGCCACCCTCACAGGTGGTTGTGTCACAGGGACACCAGCCACTCCTTTGTCCCTGTGCCCTCCCCTCCCTCTAAGAGCCTCAAGGGGTTGTTCCCCAAGACTTTTCAAGTGTTTCCCTGCCCAAATGCCTGTTTTCTGCCAACCCCAGATTGTGTGTCCATGTATGACTTGCTTTGCTGGGTGTATTTCTAAAACTCCCTCCTTTTGCATGGCCCTGCCTTCACCCTGTCCATGCCTACCCGGGTGTGGATGTGCCACCATCTGGCCCTTTGTCCGTGGGTCGAATGGGCCTGCTGGGGATGACGCCGCAGTGATGTTGGCAGAGCTGTGAGAGAGTCCTGCTGCCCATGCCCACGTGTGACCCGCTGCTTGATCCATCCTGGAGTTTTAAGCCAAGGTAGTTGCTCTGTGTAGTTTCTCTGTCCCCCCAGCCATGCAACGGGGCCCTTTCTCCACACCCTCTAGTGCCTGTGGGCCCCTGTGACATGGCTTTTGTCCCGGATGAGGGGTGTGTCCTTGTACCAAAATGCCTGTCTCTGGTCAGCAGTGGGGCAGCTTGTTACCGCATAGACTCAGGGTCCCTCAGGGGGAGACGCTAGGCCGGGAAGCAGGTGTCCTCTCTGTCCTTTGCCGGCCAAGCACTAACTGTCCTTTGCCCAAACCCGGGGGCATCATCAGACCTGGAGATGTGATGGCGGCCTGGGCACGTCTTCCCCAACAGGTTCCCCAGTGGCTCACGGCCCAGCTGAGCAGCCCAGTCCATCCCCTGGGAACTGGTCCTGGGGACTCTGGCACCAGCAGTTGGGGTTTCAGGGAAAGGAGAGGAAGGCCTGGGTAGGTCTGTGTTGTGGGTGGGCGGGTCCAGCCTCGGTTCACAGACACAGCAGAGCTGCCCGCTGCCTGCAGTGGGCACAGGGCTGGGTGGACGCTGCATCCCACCCTGGTCTGTGGGGCCAGCCCAACCACATGACCCCCACAGGCGCAGGCACACACCCCTCAGGAACCGCTGGGTGGCACGTGGCCTCAGAGTGGGTGGCCCGGAAGGGGGTGGACCGGCCGTCAGGGGTCCATGAGCCAGGGCTGCCACAGGGCCTGGAGTCAGCACCCACACACAACCCAAGCCTGGATGCACCCCCAACCTCGTCCATCCTGGGTCTCTAGCTCTACCTCCCTCAGGGAGGCGCCATCTTGCTGAGCAGCTGGGGGATGGGCCTGATGGAAGCTGTGGACACGGGCAGGACAGCGTTTTGGCCCGGGACTGTCATCCCCTGTCTCCTCAGTCAGTACCCCCCGCCCCGTTGTCTGTGCCTGACCTGGTGGGCCCTATGAGGACTCTGGGGGAGACCCACAGCTGCCAGAGGGTCCCCCACTCTGCTGTGTCAGAT
Source organism: Talpa europaea (assembly GCF_964194135.1). Taxonomy (NCBI): domain Eukaryota; kingdom Metazoa; phylum Chordata; class Mammalia; order Eulipotyphla; family Talpidae; genus Talpa; species Talpa europaea. Next base: position 18,036,053 of record NC_140075.1, read on the forward strand.
CCCCAGACACAAACCACCCCATGGACACGCTGGACAGCTCTACGTTGGGACTGACCCCCAGTGGAAGATAAACACAAGCTTCCCTCACACACGACAACAGTTCAAATGTGATGACAGAGTTATAGGTGCTGAGAGTAAATGCCATTTTTAAATAAACAAATTCTGAGTCAAACAAACAAATTCTCGTGTTAGAAGATCTAGGTGCTTCCCCTTCTCGCTCCTGGGGGATTTCATCCTGGTTTTCCACCTCCCTCCACCTCCTGCCCCTACAAGGCCCTCGTCCACCCTCCCACCTGCCATGCCCCAGGATAGTGCACAGGTGGAGGCAGAGACTTTCCAGCTTCCTGTGAAGTGGGCTCATCTATGGCTTTGACGACGTGGCCACACCCGGGTGTCCCATAATAGGCTCAGTCGATGGTGGTGGAGCCTGAAAGGGGATGAATTACATTCCTTTCCACTGAGGTGTAAACCACTAACAAAACTGCCTCTGGCACACTCAGTGCACCAATTACCCACTGAATGTGCTACAGGACGACCCCAATTAAGACAGTGACCTGAAAAAGGGCGCTTGTCCCTCTAGAGGAGGGTCCCTGAGGGCTGGAATCTGGACAGTGTCCAACACTCAGACACCAGCTCCAGAGCTCAAATAGCCCAGCCCTGAGGCCCTGCTCTGTCCACGAGGCAGTGCAGGATGGGGTGGAACATCCTGTGAGTGCTCAGAGGCATCCCTAAGAGCCCAGACCATGGAGTAGGTGGTTGGGACACACTTTGTCCATGCCATGGCCACAATCTCAGGAGAGAGACAGGACACGGCAACGGGAACATTCCCCCCCAGACGTCAGGTATCTGCCCCCAGCTATTTGCAGAGGAGAATCCACTTACACTTGAAAGATTTTAGATTTCAAGCTTATTTTTACATTGGAGAGAGCATAGCAGTTAAAATCTTATTTTATAAATAATGAAACTAATAAATTCTTAAGATGCACAAGTTGCTGGATTTCACAATTCCATATTCTTCAGGGATGAATATCAATGGGAGAAAATAACTTTTTTATTTTAACTGTTCCAAGTACTATGACGTTTTATAACATCATCATAAATTAGATCATGACTTACGATACATCTAACATCACGTCATCTCTGTGGTAGGGCACTCAGCACAGTGTGTCCATGTGTGTTCAGTGTCAAATACAATCAAAACATTTGATGTGATTAATGAGAGGGATGTTAAACTTAATATAAAATTAAAAATAATACTTATTGTTAAAAATCAGAAATTTATGTCATTTTGTCCTTAAATATTATGACCTATATGTCAAGTAGAGATTCAATAACTTTTTACAGCAACTTTGGGGAGATTTTCACGGCTCTGACAATGAAGTGCGGGTGGCAGGGACATCTGACTATTTATGGACCTGGACTTGGGGTTTTTCTCCAACTCTGTCACTCGCTGATTATTAGTGACATTGTAAAAGGAAGAGTAACATTTTTTTTTTTAAAGTCAGGAAGAGATCTATGCAAAACATTTCATCATTACATTTAAAATAATCAAATGATTTCTACAACTAGACCAAATTGTATCCTAATTTATTTTGTAATTAAATGATATTGGATTGTTTACACTAATGTACATCCACAAAGTTATTTCCTGTATTCTCCTCAAAAATCCTGTCATCACCAGGGCCTGCCCCTCCGTCACCCCACAGAGTGGGGAGAGGGTGAGATTGGGGGCGGGAGAGAGGGCAGGGCTGCCCCGTGTCCAGATGTGCCCACTCACGCATGGGCCTGGGGGGAGGAACAAACCCGCACCCGGGGGACCCAGGGCCCTGGGACCGGCAGGGAAAGCCACACGTACAGACCGTCTGTCTCAGCTCCGGAGCAGCCTCCTCCCTGCACAGATGTGCATGAGTCTGAGGGGGACAGAGGGGCCAGGCAGGGACCCGGGGTGTATGAGCCCATCCTGCAGGAGGGACCTGTGGGTGTGACCCAGGAGGAGACTCTGCAGGAAACGTGGTCTCTGGGTCCTCAGATGTGGGGAGTCAGGGGTAGGGAGATGAGGAGACGAGGGGACGGACTAGGAGGCAGCAGTGAGGCCACAGGGGCAGGAATCTGACAGAGGAGGCATCAGGACACGCCACACGGGGACGCCGAGCCCAGATCATCAGTTCCAGGACAGTGTAGCATCCTGGGGGCAGGAAAACAGAGACCCGCACACCCCATCTCCCTGCATAACAGTCCCTGTGGGGCCTTCCCAGACCAGGGCTGTGCTTTAAGAGCAGGGACAGGCTTTCCAGGGTGTGGAGGGGCTGGGCATGGTCACGTGTCCTCTGGGGCTGTGCCCTGGACAACCTCTGGGAGGTGTGCTGGGCGGAGACGCTGGGGAGGTTTGTTGACATATAAGGGATTCTAATGTGTTCAAGTTTTGTAGGGGACAGTTGAAATTTGAGTCTCTCACCAATCTGGCGGACATATTTGGAGAATATAATAATGGCACTTTCACATTAGAAGGAAATAAATGGGTTGAATAAAACTGTATACAGAGATGCACCTAGAAGGAATAAGTATGTAGAAAATACATTGAATTTTTAACTTATACTGATAACCCCTTATATTTTCAATATTGGAAGATTGAGGCTTTCCCCACTTTTTTCTTTTACACAGATGATAGCTCCGGGAGTGACCAATCGCACAATCATGACAAAATTCATCCACCTGGGTTTCCCCACCCAGAGGAATATGGGCTTCCTGCACCTGCTGCTCTTCTCCCTGGTCTACCTGTATGCCCTGCTGGGGAATGGGCTCATCATCCTCATCACCACCCTGGACTGGCACCTCCACACCCCCATGTACTTCTTCCTGAGGAGTCTGTCCTTCACAGATCTCTGCCTCATCACAACCACAGTCCCCAAGTCCATTGCCAACTCTCTGATGCACAGCAGCTCCCTCTCCTTCCCGGGCTGTGTTGTCCAGGTGTTTGTGCTGATTCTTTCAGTAGGTACAGACTTGCACCTGCTAACAGTGATGAGCCTTGACCGCTATGCTGCCATCTGCTACCCACTGCATTATGAGGTCATCATGAGCAGAGACAGGTGTGTGCAGCTGAAAGCTGTGTCCTGGTTGGGTGTGGGCATCATCTCTGTCATGCTAATAGCTGGTACCTTCTCCTTGTCCTACTGTGGGTCCAACGTGGTCCACCAGTTCTTCTGTGACATCCCCCAATTATTGGCTATTTCCTGCTCAGGAAATGTAATGAACAAACTTGCACCCATTCTCATAACTGTGGTGTTGAGTATCTGCTACTTTATTCTCATCGTCATTTCCTATGTCCACATCTTCTCTGCTGTCAGGAAGATCCCATTCACAGAATGTCAATCCAAAGTCTATTTCACCTGCCTTCCCCACCTGCTGGTTGTGGTGCTGTTTCTCTTCACTGGATGCTTTGCTTATCTGAAGCCAACCTCAGTGACCCAGTCCCTTTCTGATCTGGTCATTTCTATGTTCTACACGATGGTGCCCCCCACCTTTAATCCCACCGTATACAGTCTGAGGAACCAAGCCTTGAAAATGGTTGTGGGGAGACTGATAAATGGGCAATACACCAACAAGTGAGATATAACAAGCTAGAAGAAACTTCTCATTCATTCTGTTTTTTCCGCTCTAACTCTTACATGTCATCATTTATATAGTATAGACTCTTGCATTAGAAATTCTCCTTTTCCAGAAAGTTATATTCTCATATTCTTCCATTAACTGTAGTTTCCTAAAAAATACTGCAAACATTTACCAAACCTATAACTGTGTGACGTTCAAATAAACTGAATTCTCACTCATTGTTTAACTATGTATTTGGTGTAGAACGAATGTTCTAGAACTCACACATTACCAACAGTTATGTAGAGTGACGCTCTGGTAAAAGGGATCGCTCCTTGGGAGACTTTGGGTCACCAGACTGCAGTTCTGGGCTCTCAGTTCCTTCTTTCCTGTGTGTGTCTCCACTGAGGATCCCCCTTGCTAGTGGGGGGAAGGGGGGCACCATTGAGTGGATCCCTCACCTTCACAAATGTAATGGGTCACCTCCCTCTAAGACAAATTCATATTTCTGTTCAAAGGGCAAGGAGCATCTACTCCTGAATCTGCCAGAGATGGAAGTATCAACGCATTCTTGGGAAAGGAATCTGTGACTGAAACTGACAGTTGACGTGAATATTAATCCAGATGTCGGATTTGTTTCTAACAGGACTACTCTCTTTGATGTACTATAATAAAAGCAAAATATCCATGAATTCTTACTGAAACTGTGTATGTACAGTGAAAGTGTTTAGCTCGGAGACATTGGTTTGTCTGTGTGTTTAGGCTCCCTTAGCTGTCAAAATTGTATTTTGATGTCTCACGCCTGGACTTCTTGTCAACTTTCCTGTAATATTTACATCCTCTTCTTCTACTTTGGAACTATGTTATTTTTTACACTATGTAAGGTATATTACATAAAAATTAAGCACGGCAATATTTTAAAAGTTTCATCTCCAGCAGCTTCTGTGCTATAGATCCTGGGGCCTCAAGGCTGTGTCTCCACCCTGAGACCATGAGCTGTGGGTGAGGTTCTCCTCTCCAGTGTTTACTCTGGGAGCCATCACTTGTCTGCACGCTCTTCTGACTGCTTATAACACACGAGGCCCATGAAAATCTCTTAAATATGAGTGTTATTAACCTATGGATGTGATTCTTGAGGTGAGGGCACCGTGTCCACCACATCCACCTCGAGCAGCACCACAGCTGCCCCTTGGCCTCATGATCTCCCCTGAGCCATGAAAGACTCTCCCCAGAGGTGATGACCCTGCCCTGGCCCCTGCAGCCGCACCCCCTGCTGAGCAGGAGAAAAGGGGGTGTCCCTCCCGGGGGTGCCTCTGGCTCGAGGAGTGTCCAGGGTACTGCGGTGACAACACACTGGCGAGCGGGAGCTGCGGCTCAGGCTGCCCCGGGCAGGACACTGCTGAGGAGCCAGGCCCGGCCCTTGCTCCTGGAGCCAGTGCAGTGGCAGCTGTGGGGCCGGAGGACCCCGGGAAAGGCGGGCGAGGCGGGGAACGTGCTGCTCTCTGTGGTCTCCGGGTTCGGGCGTCCCCCGCAGGCCTCTCACTGCGGGGCAACTTGGCGTTGAGATAGAGGTCACCGCCCATATCCCGGCCATGATTTCCAACCAGTCAGGGCCTCCACTGCTCGGCTCCTGGGGACCCTCGTTCCGCAGCAGGCGGCGGACCCCCCACTCAGTGGAGGTGCGGCCTGGCAGAGCGTTTTCACCGTGTGTGTGGCGCCCCCACCAGCTTGTGCGGCCCTTGCGCCTCAGAGACTGGTAAGGAACAGGCACTTCCGGGCTCGGGAGGGGCCCAATCAGGTGCGAGCTGTGAGCTGATTGGTGCTCCATGGTCCAATCAGCCCTTTGTCACCAGGGCCCGCCTCTCACTGCAAGTCAGTCCTGGCACTTGCACCTCAGAGCCCTGTTATGTAAAGTGCATGTCCTGGGTCGGGGAATAGACCAATCAGTGCTCTGGGCTGATGGTAAATGGCCCAATCAGCCACAGGAGTGAAAAATGGCCCAATCAGACTTGGGGGCGGGGCAGCCCGGGAGGATATAAGCCGGGGACGGCGGGGCGCTGAGCGGAGCAGGGGAGACCAGGCCGATAGTGCGCGCGGGTGTCCCGTCTCCAGAGAAAGAAGACGACGGGCGTCCGGCAGCCGCTTCCTGAGGAGGGAGAGAACCTGAAGGACTTGGTCGGACACGGGCCTGTCCTGTCTCTCCACGGCCTTGAAGGGGCAGCAAAGGCTCAAGGAACTGCTTGTTGCCGGTGCCGCCCAAGGACCCCCGCGGGCCTGTGAGCACCGCGAGCCCCGACTCGGCCTCTGAGGGGCCGGCGTGGCCGTCACCGGGACCAGCGCTGTCCGTCCTAGCCGGGGGCCGCTGGGCGTCCCTGGTGCTGTCCGGGTGAGCTGCCGCCTCTCGAGGGGGCCGTGAGCGCCTCGTCTCTGTTTGCGGATAAACCCGCGGGGGAGTCTCCGAGCCTGGGCCTCTCGCGACTGCGCGTGGGGGACACGGCGACCTGACCCTGGCGGCTCTGTCCTCGGCCCCTGCTGAGCTCTGGCTTTTGTTACTGGGGCTTCCTGGCCTTTGGGGCTCTCTGGCGGCAGGCGGGCGGCTGCTGCAGCCTGACTTGGTCTCTCTGCCGCGTCGTGGCTCCCTCTGCCCCTCTTTCATTCCCGGGGTCCCTCGGGACACACGCCCTCCCAGGGGTGACCCCACCTTCTGCTCTTGATGTGAGAGGCTCCTTGTAGGGTTGGGCTCCGAGGACCGGCCGAGTGGGCACTTCCGCCCTGGCGCAGGATGCAGAGCTGCAGGTAACAAAAACGGGGGCCCAGCAGGCCGCTCCCGATGAGCAGAACCACGGGGGTCCACCCAGCCGTGGGCAGGTCCCTCAAAGTCCCGGCGGAAGCGCCAGGTGCACCTCTCGTTTCAGCCACAGTCCCGGCCACTGCTGGGCAGTGCGTGTCCCTCACGCCCCCAGCCTCGGGCTTCCCGCCTCGGTGTGCACAGTGGCTTCTCCATCGTTGCGCTGCCGAGAGGCTGGTTTCCTGTCTAGTCAGCACTTTCCGGCATGACGTTAACAAGTTCTAGTCATATTTGTCAGGAACTATTTCACAAGTCATAATTTTTCCTGATTTACCTTATTTTCATCAAATGCTTATTCCACTCAGTGGAGGCAAAGCCATTGTTGCAGTCGCTGCGGGAGCACAGCTGGCGGCCAACGTCCAGGAAGAGCGGCTGAGCACGGGAGGCGGCCAGGGCCGGGAGATGCAGGGCAAGATGCTGGGGAACACCTGGGACCTGGCGGGGAGGAGGCGGCAGCCCAGCGAGCACCTGCCCCCCACCCCTGAGGCTTCAGACTTGACAGGGAAAGCGAGGCCCCACCCATCATTTGGAGCTCGCCAGTGGCAGAGATCACACTGATGACCCCAAGAGACAATCCTGCCAAGGCAGGAGCTCGGGCATGTTGATGGCTGATTATGGGACCCCGGAGAGACAGGGTCATCTGTAGACCCGGGACATGAAGATCCAAGGATGGCCGCTGGGCCTTGCTGGCCTATTGTACCCTCTTGCAGGAGCTGCCATGCACTCTGCCTGGTGTGGCAGTGAGCCCTTGGGATGGCTGAGAGTGTGGGCAGGGCCAGCGTGACAGCAGCCCAGGGCTGGCAGAGCTTGGCGCCCTTGCCAGGTCTCTGCAGCCAGGCAGGAGATGCATCAGGAAGCCAACTCGGAGAAGGCCAACCACTAGTGCCAAGGTCAGGAAGTCCTGAGCGGTTGAGAAGCAGCCAAAGGGGATGCTGAAGAGGATAGTGGGCCTCTTCAAATCACCCAGGGGTGATGCCTGATCAATTTTGAGTAAGTGTCAGGTGCCAAAGAACCCATCCATTGGGGGACAGTCGGGGAACATGGCTTGTGGTGGAGAGCACAGCTGGCAGGGGCCAGAGAGAGGCAGCATGGGGGGGGTCCCCACCTGTGATGTGCAGAGGGTTGGCTGCAGTTCACAAGACCCAGTTTTATTTCCCTCTTCATTTAAATCAGATTCACTTTTCTTCCTTCCCTGCCCTTTGACTCCCTCCCTCCTCATGCCTTGCTCCTTAGTTCCTTCCTACCTTTATTTTCCCTTCTACCTGCCCCGTCCATCACCCACATCCCAGGCCCCAGGAGGGGGCACAGCAGGTGACAGTGACTTTTTAGCTCCCTGTGGTTGGGGCTCATCCATGTGCTCTGATGACAGGGCCACACCCAGGTCCCCATGGCGTTCAGGGGAGGTGATGGGCCTGAGGGGCAACCAGGACCTGGTTGCAGAGTCTCCTGGGACCCTTGAATGGGCCACTGACTCTAGAGGCTCATTACCGGGGATGCCACTGAAGTCCACAGGGATGAGAGTCATCCGGTCCCCTTCGGGTGAGGTCCCTGAGGAAGGGTAGTGTGAACACTCCAGGGCCTGGGGTGAATGGGGGATGAGACAGCGAGCGCTACAACCCATCTGCAGAGTCAGTGAGCTGGAGGCCTGGACCCTAGACATCAGAGGCAGCACAGCAGAGGACAGCAGGTGACTAGGGCTATCAAGAGAGGTCTGTGTTTCCTCCTGTCTGTGAGGGTGAGAATTTTGTGGGAAGCAACTTCTGGGCCAGAGAGCACGCCATGCCAGACTGGACGTGCCTATCAAATAATTTTTTATTTTATATATTTTTTTTATTTTTTAAAGATTTATTTATTTATACAAGAACTGGGGTACAGGCCAGGTGTGCAAGAGGGTGAGAGGATTCACAGAGACAGAGCGGGGAGCAGAACAGGCAAACTGACATACTACACTGCTGAGGGGAGCAGTGGGCACCGGCACGACAGGAGAGGTCAGCCCACCATGTGGTACCCTCCCCGGCCAGCTGGGATCTAACAGGCACTGCAGAGGCTGCGGACAGTTTCACAGCATGGAGCTCAACTTCCTGCGCCACCAGGGGAGACCCTCAAATATTTTTTTTTTTAAGTAAGTTTTTTTAATTTTTTTTATTTTTAAATTACCAACATTTTTCATTTAACCCCATACATCAAAGTGTTATTTCAACAAGAATTACTTATGTTATTGTTTCCAATAGTGACTTTATTTTCTTTATTGAGGTAACATATTTTTACCACAGAGTATCGTTTCAAAATGCATTTTGTATTTCAAAAGCACTGCAGTTAAAATATTCATCTTATAAATGAAAACAAATAAATTACAAATGCAGACAAACAGTTCAGTTTCAGAATGCCCAGTTGTGTGTGGATGAGTTTCTAACAGAGAAAATACATTTTTTACTTTATGGTGTTCCACATATTATGATCTTCACTGCATTCATCATTTTATAACATTTTGATTTATGGTATCTACAGCAACTATAGAATAAAAAACATTATTTCAGCATTTTGCAAACTGAGTTGAAACTATATAAATGTGAATGAAATCAACATAATGGACACATGTAAAGAAGAAACTCAAGAGAAATTTAAAATAATGCAATTGTTTAGAAGGGAAAGCTACACATATTCATCACAAAATATTACAACAATAAAGTAAAGTGGACAGAAATTCATGTCCTTTTCCCATGATCTATGTTGACACACACATGTGGATATCTGATTTGGACCTGATCATGTTGTGTTTTAACTCAAAACAGTAACAGAGTGACATAAAACCTAATTTTGTCAATATAAATATGTGTCTAAATCACTGGAAAAGTTTTTACGTAGGTTACAGAGGGTTCTGAGATTATTTTTTCCTGTGTTAATTATAACAGCTGACTTGTTTCCCTAAATTCTTACAGTTATTTCATATCAGCACATTCTCCAAAAAATCCCGCCTCCCCAGGGCCTGCCACTCTGTCACCCCACAGAGGGGGGAGAGGACGAGATTGCGGGAAGGAGGAAAGAAGGCAGGGCTGCCACATGTCCAGGTGTCCCCACTCATGCACGGGCCTGGGGTGAGGAACAAACCCGCACCCGGGGGACCCAGGCCCTGGGACCGGCAGGGACAGCCACACGCACAGACCGTTCGGCTCAGCTCCGGAGCGGCCTCCTCCCTGCACAGACTTGCATGAGTCTGAGGGGGACAGAGGGGACGGGAGGGACCCGGGGTGGACGAGCCATCCTGCAGGAGGGATGTGTGGGTGTGACCCAGGAGGAGACTGTGGGAAACGTGGTCTCTGGGTCCTCAGATGTGGGGGAGTCAAGTGCAAGGAGCCATGGGGATGAGGGGACAGACCAGGAGGCAGCAGTGGGGCCACAGGGGCAGGAATCTGACAGAGGAGGAGTCAGTACATGCTGCACGGGGACACTGAGCCAAGATTGTTCAGCTCCAGGACAGTGTCAAGTCCTGGGGAGTAGGAAAATGGGGACCCACACACAAAATCTCCCTGCACACCCGTCCCTGAGGGGCCTCCCCAGACCAGGGCTGTGCTGGAGGAGCAGGGACAGGCTCTCCAGGGTGGGGAGGGGCTGGGGATGGTCACGTGTCCTCTGGGGCTGTGCCCTGGACAACCTCTGGGAGGTGTGCTGGGCAGAGACACTGGGGCCTGGGCAGGAGGGGAGCCATGGGCCTGGGGCTGTACGTAGGGGCTATCAGTCAGGATATGAGATCAACCAGAGCAGAATCCTATGATCAGCTATATGTTGCTCCTTCCTGATCCCAGATCCTGTGTGACAAAGGTGGTGTTTCTAGAGCTGAACACAAGGGGCTCAACAGAGAGTGAGAGACACGGAGCTCCTCCACTCCACACCCTGAGAGTGACCTCTGGGGCACACCTGTGACTGTCCTTGTAGGTGTCATCTACACTCAGAGTGGAAGGATTCACTGATGGCTTATTCTGATTGATATTTTTATACAGATGACGGCTCCAGGGGTGACCAATCTCAGGGCCATGACAGAATTCGTCCTCCTGGGGTTCCCCACCCAGGGGACCATGGGCTTCTTGCACCCACTGCTCTTCTACCTGGTTTATCTGTGTGCCCTGCTAGGGAACGGGCTCATCGTCCTCATCACCACCCTGGACCAGCACCTCCACACCCCCATGTACTTCTTCCTGAGGAGTCTGTCCTTCTCGGACCTCTGCTTCATCTCAGTCACGGTCCCCAAGTCCATTGCCAACTCTCTGAGGCACAGCAGCTCCATCTCCTTCCCGGGCTGTGTCTTCCAGGTCTTTATGCTGGTTGTTTCAGAAGCTAAAGAGCTTCACCTGCTCACGGTGATGAGCCTTGACCGCTATGCTGCCATCTATGATGACCTCATGAGCAGGGACAGGTGTGTACAGCTGACAGCTGTGTCCTGGCTGGGTGGGGGTCTCTATGCTGTGATGCACACAGCTGGCACCTTCTCCTTGTCCTTCTGTGTGTCCAACGTGGTCCACCAGTCCTTCTGTGACATCCCCCAGTTATTGGCTATTTCCTGCTCAGAAAATTTAATGAACGAACTTGTCCCCATTCTCATTGGTGTGACATTGTATGTAGGTTGCTTTATTTTCTTCGTTGTTTCCTATGTCCACATCTTCTCTGCTGTCAGAAAGATCCCGTCCACAGAAGGGAAGGCCAAGGCCTACTCCACCTGCCTTCCCCACCTGCTGGTTGTGGTGCTGTTTCTCTCCGCTGGATTCTTTGCTTATCTGAAGCCGATCTCAGGGACCCCGTCCATGTCTGACCTGGTCATTTCTATGTTCTACACGGTGGTTCCCCCCCACCTTTAATCCCATCATATACAGTCTGAGGAACCAAGCCTTGAAGTCGGCTGTGGGGAGACTGATGAAGGGCTGTTACACCAACAAGTAAAGCTCGCCCTTCTTTCCCTCAGCCACACAGTCCATCTATAAATGCACACCGTTTCCTCCAACCAGACAGTCACAGGCGTCTGTGTCACAGGGACTCCAGCTCCTCCTTTGTCCCCAGCCCCTCCCCACCTTCTCAGAGCCCTCAGGAGATTGTTTCACAAGACTTTTCAAGTGTTTTCCCTCTCAAATGCCTGTTCTCTGCCGCCCAGTGTTTGTGTCCATATCTGACCTGCTTTCCTGCGTGCATTTCTCAAACCCCCTCCTTTTGTGGGGCGCTGCCCTCGCCCTGTCCATGTCCCCTTGGAGTGGATGCACCGCCATCAGGTCCTTTTCCCATGGGCCGAGTGGGGCAGCTGTGAATGATGCTGCCGTGATCATCGCAGAGCCATGGGTTCGTGGAGAGTCCTGCTCTGACCATGCCTGCGTGTGACCAGCTGCTGGAATCTGTCCTGGATTTTTTAAGCAAGGGCAAGTTGCTCTCATGGAATTTCGCTCTCTCTGTCTCCCCAGCTGTGCGACGGTGCCCTTTCTCCACACCATCTGGTGCCTGTGGGCCCCTGGGACATGGCCGTTTTCCTGGGTGAGGGGTGTCTCCTTGTCTCCATCCGCCTGTCTCCAGTGAGCAGTGGGGCAGCTTGTGACCCCAGACTCAGGGTCCTGCAGGAGGGAGCTGCCCCTCCCACAGGCAGCTGGGCCCAGCCAGGGCAGGGAGCAGGTGTCCTGTCCGGGCCAAGCACTCTCCTTTGCCCAAACCCCAGGGGCATCATCACACCTGGTGGAGTGATGGCTGCTTGGGCTCTGGCTTCTCCAACAGCCCCAGGCCCAGCTGAGAAGCCCACCCTTTCCCCCCTGGGGAGCTGGTCCTGGGGATTCTGGTGCCACTGGCTGAGGTTTCAGGGAAAGGATAGAAATGTCTGGGCAGGTCTGGATGCAGTTCAGGTGGGCCCAGCGTCAGCCTCACTGACATAGCGGAGCTGCCCTCCGGCTGGAGTGGGCACAGGGCTGGGGTGGATGCTGCATCACATACTGGTCTGAGTGGGGCCCAGGCCGACCCCAGGCCCCCACGGGCACGGGTACACGCCCCTCAGGAAGTGCTGGGTGGCACATGGCCTCAGGGTGGGAAGCCCGGAAGAGGGTGATAGGCCGTCAGGGGGTCCAGGAATCAGGGCTACTGCAGGGCCTCGAGTCAGTGCCCACGTGCTCCCTCAAGCCCGGATGGGCCCCCAACTCCGCCCAACCCTGGCCTCCAGGTCTGCCTCCCTCAGAGTGGCACCATCGCGCTGGGCAGCTGTGGGCTTGGGTCATTACGGACACTGGTGGGACAGCACGTGGGGCCTGGGACTGTCCATCCCCGGTGTCCACCACCAATAACCCCTCCTTGTTGTCTGTGCCTGATCTGGTCGGGCCTGTGAGCATGCAGGGGGAACCCACAGCTGGGAGAGTGTCCCCCACTCTGCCGTGTCAGAGCCTGAGACACAGACCACCCTGCAGACTCGGCGGGCAGCGCCGCTGCGGGGCTCACCCACATTGGAAGGTAAACACAAGCTTCCCTCACACACTGTCACAGGGCACCCCTGCTCTGAAACAGGTTGTGTGACTGTGGGTCCTCACCTGTGCACTTCAAAGGGACACACTGCAGGCACACGCCACAGTTAACAAAGGTTTATTGACAAGGGAAGGGGAAGAGGACATGGAGCACTCAGGGAGAAATGATGGAGATAAAGTCTTAAATGCCTCCTACCCGTTCTGCTGACCTGGAATCCCGAATGACCTGTCAAGACCAAACCTGCCTGGCCAAGAGCAGGAGCCAAGTGTGTCTCCCAGACCCCACGAGCAGGGCTGGTGTTATTTACAGACAGAGAAAATGGCTGCCTGACTCTGCCCTCAGGTCCTCGCGACTTCCCTTTGGGGATCCTGGGATTTGAAGTTCCCGGTGTCTTGATGGCCTGGGCTGGCGTCCACACATCCCTCATGGAGTCTGCTCAGGACAGCCTCTCCCCCTCACACATGACAACAGTTCAAATGTGATGAGAGAGTCACAGGCGCTGAGGTAAAAGGCCTTTTTGAATAAAATAATTCTGAGAGACACAAACAAATTCCAGTGTCAGAAGACCCAGGCTCTTCCCCGGCTCCCTCCTGGGGGATTTCATCCTGGTTTCCCTCCTCCCTCCCCCTCCTGCCTCCACATGCCCAACCCCACCTGCCAGGCCCAGGAGGGCGCATGGGGGGCGGTGACTTTCCAGCTCATCTGTGGCTCTGATGATTGGGCCACCTGGTCCCCACGGGGTCAGGGGTGATGGGGCCGAGGGGGGACCAGGTCCTGATTGTGGAGCCACCTGGGCCCCCTGACGGGCCCTGAGTCGGGAGACTCATTACCAGGGCTCAGACAAGAAGCCCCCAGGGACAGGACACCTGGGCCCTGGGAGGCCCCTACAGAGGGTGCAGGCATGTCAAGGCCGGGCCATGGAGACGGGGCGTCTGACGCCTTGGAGTCGGGAGCCCAGGCCAAACCTGAAGGCAGAGGCAGCACCGCTGGGCAGTGGGACCGGCTGGCGGGAGTTTGTGTCTCCTCCTGGCTCTGCAAGCAGGAGCGCCAGGGCACCACCAGACAGGACTTGTGGGTCCGGTCAGGATGGGAAACTTCCCCTTGTAATTAAATGTTTTCTATTCAATATACATTCCATTGAACTGCATTTCAGTGTCAGCCTTTCAACGTGAACAACTGACCTTATTTTGTGGTCCTACAAAAGGGAATTTTATGTTTTCTCTTTTGAGGAAACATTTTACAACGAAGTATCATTTTAAAATGCATTTTGTATGTCAAAGGAACAGTAGTTAAAATAGTCACCTTATAAATGAAAGCAAATAATTAAAACCACACAGTTCAAAGTCACAGTGCCGTATATTCTGGGATGAGTTTGAAGAGGGAGAATTTTTTTTTTTACTTTTCTTCCATTAAAAATGTTCTGCAGCTTATGGTTTCTAATATATCTGTGATCATATAATATTTTAATTATGGTCTGTGTGACAATTATCGCTCAAAGCCATGTATTTCGGCATTGAGAACACTGAAATGAAAGAGCATCACATGTTAAATATCACACGTACGAGAGCTATTCAGGAATAGTGAGGAAGAATCTTAAGAGGAAGTTAAAATTCACACTAGTAGTTTAAAAGGGAAAGCTTCACATGTTCATCCCCAGGATATGACACAATCGTGAGTGAGATATTCATAAATTTTTAAGGCGATAAATATTGATCTTTTTATACTTCACACTAAAGTGACAGATATGTGTAATCTGTCTATCATGGATGTGAACATTTTATTGAACTACACACAGCAACACAGCTGTATAAAATATAATTATATCAATATAAAAATTATTTAAGTCACTGAAAAGGTTTTGGCAGAGGGCACAAAACAGCAGGTTCTGCATTTATTTTCTTGTTTCCATTAAATTAGCAAAAACTGTTCCTCTAGTGTCTTACAATAATTCTATAGCAGCACAATCTCCTGAAGATCCTTCCTCCCGAGGGCATCCCATCCATCACCCCACAGATGGGGGAGAGGGTGAGATTGGGGGTGGGAGAGAGGTCAGGGCTGCCCCGCATCCAGACATCCCCACTCATGCACGGGCCTGGGGGGAGGAACAAACCTGCACCCAGGACCCGGGGCCCTGGGACCAGAGGGACAGCCACACGCACAGACCGTCCAGCTCAGTCCCGGAGCAGACTCCTCCCTGCACAGATGTGCATGAGTCTGAGGGGGACAGAGGGGCCGGGAGGGTCCTGGGGGTGGATGAGCCCATCCTACAGGAGGAACGTGTGGGTGTGACCCAGGAGGAGACTGCAGGAAACGTGGTCTCTGGGTCCTCAGATGTGGGGAGTCAGGGGCAGGGAGATGAGGAGACGAAGGGGCGGACCAGGAGGCAGCAGTGAGGCCACAGGGGTAGGAATCTGACAGAGGAGGCATCAGGACATGCCCCACGGGGACGCCGAGCCCAGATCATTAACCTCCAGGACAGTGTCGGGTCCTGGGGAGCAGGAAAACAGGGACCCGCACACCCCATCTCCCTGCACACCCATCACTATGGGGCCTCCCCAGACCAGGGCTGTGCTGAGGAGCAGGGACAGACTCTCCAGGATGGGGAGGGGCTGGGCATGGTCATGTGTCCTCTGGGGCTGTGCCCTGGACAACCTCTTGGAGGTTTGCTGGGCTCAGACGCTGGGGCCTGGGCAGGACGGGGAGCCGCGGGCCTGGGAATGAGTCGGCACTGCTGGTCTGTTAATTCAGTTCACTGAGAGAACTGATAGTCAGGTTTTATCATGGTCATTTAAAATTTTCATATCTTCACCAATTTATGGACACATGTTTGGACAATACATCAATAGCACATTCACATGAGATATATGATTTAGTGAGATAATGATAAAGCATAAATAGGTTGCATGGTTGTTATATGTTGATAACCCATTTTGTGTTCAATATTGGAAGATATGACAATGTTTTCTTCCTCTTTGTTTTTTTTATACAGAAGATGTCTCCGGGGTGATGAATCTTACGGCCATGACAGAATTCATCCTCCTGGGGTTTACCCCTCAGTGGACCATGGGCTTCATGCACCCACTGCTCTTCCCCCTGGTCTACCTTTGTGCCCTGCTGGGGAATGGGCTCATCGTCCTCATCACCACCCTGGACCGGCAACTCCACACCCCCATGTACTTCTTCCTGAGGATTCTGTCCTTCTCAGACCTCTGTCTCATCTCAGCCATGGTCCCCAATTCTATTGCCAACTCTCTGACGCACAGCAGCTCCATCTAGTTCCCTGCCTGTGTGGTACAGGTCTTTATGTTGATTATGTCAGCAGGTACAGAGCTGACCCTGCTCATGGTGATGAGCCTTGACCGCTATGCTGCCATCTGCCACCCCTGCACTATGATGTCATCATGAGCAGGGACAGGTATGTACAGCTGACAGCTATGTCCTGGCTGGGTGGGGGTCTCTATGCTGTGATGAACACAGCTGGAACCTTCTCCTTGTCCTACTGCGGGTCCAACATGGTCCACCAGTTCTTCTGTGATGTCCCCAGTTATTGGCTATTTCCTGCTCAGGAAACTTAATGAACGAACTTGCCCCCATTCTCATTAAAACAAGATGAATGTTTTATTTTGTTTTATTTTCATCATCATTTCCTATGCCCACATCTTCTCTGCTGTCAGGAAGATCCCATCCACAGAAGGGAAGGCCAAAGTCTACTCCTCCTGCCTTCCCCACCTGCTGGTTGTGGTGCTGTTTCTCTCCACTGCATTATTTGCTTATCTGAAGCCGACATCAGGGACCCCGTCCATGTCTGAAATCATCATTTCTATGCTCTACACGGTGGTGACCCCCCACATTTAACCCCATCATATACAGTCTGAGGAACCAAGCCATGAAGTAGGCTGTGGGGAGACTGATGAAGGGGAGACTCGCCAAATATAATGGGGAAGATGACTTCATAACTCGATTATGGGACGCTTATTTTAAATTTTCACATATTGTCCCCTTTATATTCTTATAATTTCATATAATTCCATTGTACAATTTACAAATATATGCTCATTCTTAAAATATATTTACGATGACTCCATATATTATGCTGCTCATTTACTCTATTATCATTGATTGTTCTTTTTTTTTTTTTCAAAGATTTATTTATTTATTTATTTATACAAGCACTGGGGACAGTCAGAAGCGCGGGAGGGTGAGAGAATTCACCAGAGCCAGAACGGGGAGCAGAGCAGGCAGAAGGACCGAAGTACACTGCTGAGGGGAGCAGCGGGCGGCAGGAGAGGTCTGCGTGCCATGTTGGACCCTCCTCCAGTGGCCGGGGAGCAGCCGGGGATAGAACCAGCGCTGCAGAGGCTGCAGGCAGCTTCACAGCTCAGTGCTCAACCGCTGCACCACCAGGGAGGCCCTTCTTAATATTCTTTGCATGTCTTTATGTCTACTCTAAATGATTATATTAGAATCATGCGCACAAATCCCGCAAATATTGTGAATTGGACCCGTACTGGGAAACTCTGGCCTTCTGGTGAGAGCCCCATGGTGCATGCCCTCGGGACACTGTCCCAATCTCCGCAGCACAGAAGAAAATAAGCAGATGGGGACAAACACGTGCAGGTGCAGGGGGAGGCTGTGGTGCCATCCTCGGGGATTTCTGGAGACACTAGACTACGAGGAGGCTGATGTTTCTGCTTTTGCTGTTATAATTACAAACTTTCATCCTCTTATGTGTTCCTCAAAATTCCACCTAATACATTTCGCAAATTTTTCATAATCCTGCTGTACGTGCATATGGGACCCTCCTCCGGTGGCCGGGGAGCAGCCGGGGATTGAACCGGCGCTGCAGAGGCTGCGGGCAGCTTCGCAACCCAGCGCTCAACCGCTGCACCATGGGGGAGGCCCGATTGTTCTTTTTTTAACACTTAGTTGCACTTTGATATTCCTGTACAATGAAGGTCACTGAAATTCAGCATCTGTCTGATGTTCTCCATTTCGGTGCCCCCACATGAGAGAGTTGATGTTTGGGCTTTATCTCAGTTGTCAGAAGTTCTCTCACTGGGGCAGCCTCCCCAATCTGTAAGGCACTTCCCCTTACATGTCACTGACGCTCTCAGTCACGTGTGGGACCAGGGCCATGAGGAGGACAGATGCCCCTTTACGTGCTGAGTGGGGCCTTTATAGCATAAATAAGGCCTTAGGGTTCAAGTTGGTAACTGAGTGGTCACAACCTTCTGTGGACAATGTTCACACATGACGGGGTAGAGACCCTCTTGGAAGCTCCTGTGTGGATGTCATCGGCATTTACTGTAAACACACTCAGTGCATGATGGACACCAGAAATAAGACAGTTCCTATGAAAGCTGTTAATTTCATGTGCAGTATAAATAATAAAAATTTACTAAGATACAGTGGGTAGGGTTTTTCACGAAACCATAAAGGAACTTAGGAAGCTATAATGGTAATAAAAAAAAAAAAAAGTTGGCCTTGACCTGACATCCTGTGAATGGCACACAAATAAGTGCTAGTAGACTACACAATATTCTAATATTTCCAGAGATAGTTGAGGAAGGGCACCCACAACATCACACCGCACTTTCCTCGTTTGTTTATCCCCGTATATTTAAGTACCTAGAATTTCTGGGAATTTGAGGACAATGTCCTTTTGGCCACATTATTGTGGGATCTCAGAGTGTTTGTGATTCCATGGGCAGTGAGTCAAATGAGAAAACTCATCAGATTCACATATCATAAATAACAATATCATTTACTGTAGACATAAAGACAAAGAATTTGAAGGAGATTAAAATTGGGGAAATGAAGTGGCCCCATGATTGTCACTTGCTGTCTGGCCTCAGCTCCTCTCTGCTGACTGCATCCACCTTTGCTGTCCCATCTGTGACATACAATGTTTGAAAATTTCACGCTAAAATATTTCATGGTAAAATGTAGCTCCAACTGGATATCAGACATTTAACTCTTTCTCAGACATTCACGCTCTGAGGGTGCTAATCAGGCTGACCTTGCCTTTAGCCCAGGTGAGGCCCATGTGGGCACAATGTCAGTCTGGAGGCAGCCAGGAATGGTTAAAAGTGGCAACATCTCGATCTTTGAAGTTTTGGGTTTACAACGTGCTGTTTTTTTGTTTTGTTTTTTTTTAATCATTGGCATTGTAGTTTTTCCTGATGATAAATAACATTCTTAATATTAATTCTTGATACTCTCAAAGTTTACTGGTCAATAGAAGTTACGGGATATAAACAGAATATGGTTATGGGATATAATGATAATTCAATGCACTTATTGAATGAAGAAGCTGAATCAGACTATTATGAACATATACTGAGACTATTCATTGCCTACATTTTGTCACTTTTGTGTAACATAATTAAATTTTTAAAATAATAAAACATTAACTGTCTGTAGACTGTATGGATTTAAACATTTCAGCACAATTAAAACTGTTGTGCACAACAGAGTATACACTAAGAAAACAAAGACCCCACTGAAAAACCAGATTAAAACAATAAGCCACTTCAGTGTGGCTGGAAGCTTACAAAATCAACACACAAAGAAAATCAATTGCCTTCTTATATGCAAAAAATTGAACTAAAAGAGAAGTTAGGAAAACAATCACATGTACAAACACAAGACTAAGCACCACGGAGAAGACATAACAAAGGAGGTGAAGATACAAGAAAAGAGTAAGACATTGTCAAAAGAAATAGAAAAGACAGAGAAATGGAAAGATATTCCCTGTCCTTGGCTTGGAAGAATCAACATTACCAATGCCCATCTGACCCAAAACAACTTTCAGATTCAACAGACTGGATCAAGAAGATGTGGAACATATATACCATGGAGTATTACTCAGCATTCAAAAAAGATAAACACATGCAATTTGCAGCAAAATGGATGGCACTGGAAGGGATCATGCTCAGCGAAATAAGCCAGAAAGAAAAAGAAAATTACCGGATGCTCTCACTCATAGCAGGAATCTAGAAAACTTAAATAAGGGACAAGGAAAATGAATAACTATAAGAAAGTGAAAATCAAAATCAACAAAAAACTATGAACCAGAGACACTTTTTGGGGGGTGGGGGGGCGGGAGGGGAGGGATTGGGGTCAGAAAGGGGGGGGTTGAAATTGTATGGGGAATATAAAAATAAAATTAATTATTTAAAAAAACATTTGTATTTGGTATTCTTCAAATACATTTAAAAAAAAATCTGAAATGTATATGCAACAGCCAAAGCATCCTGACAAAAATGAGGACAAATGGCGGAAGCACACTTCCAGATTTCAATCTAACCATAAAGCTATGAGTTAAAACAGCATGGTTCTGGGACAAAAACAGACACACAGAGCAATGGGACATAATGAGGGCCCAGGAAACCACCTTCATCAGGATGGACAGTGACTCTACGACAGGGGAGCCAGAGCAGGCACTGGAGCAAGGGAAGTGGGGAGATGGTGCTGGGAGAAGCAGACAGACACACGCAGCAGAGTGAAGCAGGTCCTGCCCCACCCCCTACAGAAGAGTAAACTCAAGCAGATAAATGCCTGTTTCCATGTGTGACGGCACCATCGTCATTCAGCAAAACTAAGGATATGACATCTTGTGCAGAAACCCTAAAATACTACTTCCTAAAGATTAAAAGCAAATTATCCCAACAAAAGGACAATTCTAATGTAAGTGCAGGGACAGGTGCTGGGGTGGAAAAGAACTGCAGGATACACAACTTCAGAGACTAGTAAATTTTCTCTTCCCGAAGAGCTGGTGACCCCCGTGGTCACTCACTTCTGCTGGACGTCCATTGTCTTTCCACCCCACTCCCCCTCCCTGGGCTCCCTCCTGCCTCTCTCCGTGTCCCTTCCCTTCCATCCAGGCCTTTCCACATCCCCCTCATGCCCATCCCCAGGGCTTCTCCCTGAAGGGCACATGGGGGGTGACTGGCGACTGTCCAGCTGTCTAGACAGGGACTCGGGGCACTGTTATGACTGATGGTCCCCACCACGGCGGAACTGACAGGTGGGGAATGGAACCTGGACATGAGGATTTGTCTATTCACTTCCATAGAGGTGTGAGCCAGACAAAAATTAACATGTGCACACCGAGTTTGATAATTACTCCCCGAGATGCACTGCAGGACGCTCCAATTAACACAGTCAAGTAAACACACTTTCCCTTGGGAGGAAGGTCCCTGAGGGCTGGAATCTGGACAGTGTCCATAGCCCAGTCCTGAGGCCCTGCTCTGTCCATGAGGTGGTGCAGGACGGGGTGCAACATCCTGTGAGTGCTCAGAGGCAGCCCCATGAGCCCCCAACATGGAGTGAGGCCGGGACGCCCTCTGCCCCACCACGGAGACAACCTCAGGAGAGAGACTCGACACGGCAGTGGAAACTTTCCCCCCAGACTGCCGGTATCTGTCCCTAGTCGTTTGCAAGGGAGAATCCACTCACACATGAAAATTTTCAGTTTCAAGCTCCATTTTAGACTTGAGAATGTGCCAGAGTTAAACTATTCACTTTGTAAATCACGACAACTAATGCTGATGGGGCCCACGTCGTCATGTCCCAATGCCCTGTCAGCCTGGGAGAGACTTGGTGAGAGAAAATATATTCACTTGTAATTTAAGATGTTCAAAGATATTGACTTTTAATACATTGAGCATTCTAGAAGATTTTGACTTATGGGAGATTTGACGATTATTGCTTCATATGAGATTGTAGCATCACCACACTCAGTGTGTTTCAGATAGTAAACAAAATCACAAAGTTAATGCAATAAAATGGTATTGAAGAAATTTCAGAGCAAATTAAAAATAATATTGTTAAATTCAGAATAGTACCCTTTTTGTCCTAACACTATGACAGATATGTGTCAAGTATAAAATCAAAAAACTCTTACAGCAAAATGTTGACCGCTTCATGGCTCTTATGATAGTGTGAGGCTGGCAGGGGCATGTGACTATTTATGGACGCAAACTTGGGATTTTTTGCCAAGTCCATCACTCAGGGATTGTTAGTGATGTTGTAAAATATAGTCACTGTAATCAAACAGCCTGCAGGAGATATATGCCAAAAGCTATATTATCATTTTAAATTTTATATATCACTCAACAGATGTCAATGTTATTGACCACCATGTATCCTGATTTATATCTTTGTTTTTATTAAATTATTTGGCATTATTCCCACCAACTTATTGCAAATATTTTATATCACCACATTCTCCCAAAAATCCTGCCTCACCAGGGCCTGCCCCTGTGTCATCCCACTAGGAGAGGAGAGTATGAGATTGGGGGTGGGGGGGAGAGTGGGCAGGGCTGCCCCGTGTCCAGACGTCCCCACTCACGCACGGGCCTGGGGAGGAACAAACCCGTACACAGGGGACCCGGGGCCCTGGGACCGGCAGGGATAGCCACACGCACAAAACGTCCGGCTCAGCCACGGAGCGGCCTCCTCCCTTCACAGACATGCACGTGTCTGAGGGGGACAGAGGGGTCGGGAGGAACCTGGGGGTAGATGAGCCCATCCTGCAGCAGGGGCGAGTGGGTGTGACCATGGGAAGTAGCTGCAGGAGAAACCACCTCAGCTCCTCGGGGGAGGGAAGGGGCAGGACAATGACCGGGATGGGCAGGAGCGGAAGGTCACCGTCTCAGTGAATTGGACACAGTGGCAAGGGGCAGATGGTCGTCAGACAGCGACACAGGTTTGGGACACCCCAACCACGGCAGTGATGAGGGCATCAACCAGGAGCCAACTCGGGGCCATCAGTGTCCACTTGGTCCCAAAATGTGCACCTGGAGCTGCCCTGGCCAGTGTTTGCAGGCACTTGGTGGCTGAAACACCACAAGCTAGATTTGGGGTGTCCTTGACCGTCATGTTCCTTAGGATATTTGGGGGGTCCCGTTTCTGGGAGGTGCATGGACTGGGGCCTGGGAATGGCGAGGAAGGGCCGGGGTCAGGGTTTCAGGGGTGCCCATGCATGGGACGTGTTGAGACGGGAGGAGACTGCTCAGGGAGCTGTCAGTTGAACTCTCTGCCCTTCGGCATCTCCCACAGGCAGCGTGGACAGTGACGGCACCTGCAGGTCACTGAAGTTGGAGAGGCCGAGCAGAGCAGGAGCTTAGATCCCTGTGGGGGACACTGGCTTGGGCACAGAGAGAGGTCAGAGGAGAATGACAGCGCTGGTTTCCTGCAGAGAGACACCGTGGGTCCAGCAATAGCAGATGTTCCCAGCATT
This sequence comes from Talpa europaea, assembly GCF_964194135.1. NCBI lineage: Eukaryota > Metazoa > Chordata > Mammalia > Eulipotyphla > Talpidae > Talpa > Talpa europaea. The sequence goes on from NC_140075.1 coordinate 18,059,215, forward strand.
TGATTCCTCCAGACTATCATGCAGATGATGGTTCCAGGAGGGATGAATCTCTTGGTCATGACAGATTTCATGCTCCTGGGGTTCCCCACCCAGGGGACCATGGGCTTTTTGCACCCACTGCTCTTCTCCCTAGTCTACCTGTGCGCCCTGCTGGGGAACGGGCTCATCGTCCTCATCAATACCCTGGACCGGCACCTCCACACCCCCATGTACTTCTTCCTGAGGAGTCTGTCCCTCACGGACCTCTTCCTCATCTCAGCCATGGTCCCCAAGTCCATTGCCCACTCTCTGAGGCACAGCAGCTCCATCTCCTTTCCGGGCTGTGTCGTCCAGGTCTTCGTGATGATTATGTCAGCAGGTGCAGAGCTTCATTTGCTCACGGTGATGAGCCTTGACCGCTATGCTGCCATCTGCCACCCCCTGCACTATGACGTCCTCATGAGCAGGGACAGGTGTGTGCAGCTGACAGCTGTCTCCTGGCTGGGTGGGGGTCTCTATGCTGTGATGAACACAGCTGGAACCTTCTCCTTGTACTACTGTGCATCCAACGTGGTCCGCCAGTTCTTCTGTGACATCCACCAGTTACTGACTATTTCCTGCTCAGGAAATTTAATGAATGAACTTGTCCCCATGCTCATAACTGTGGTGTTGGATTCCTGCTGCTTTATTTTCATTGTCATTTCCTACGTCCATGTCTTCTCTGTTGTCAGGAAGATCCCATCCACAGAAGGTAAGGCCAAGGCCTACTCCACCTGCCTCCCCCACCTGCTGGTTGTGGTGCTGTTTGTCTCTACTGCATTCTTTGCTTACCTGAAGCCAACTTCAGGGACCTCATCCATATCTGACCTGGTTATTTCTATGTTTTACACGGTGGTGCCCCACACCTTTAATCCCGTCATATACAGTCTGAGGAACCAGGCCATGAAGTCAGCTGTGGGGAGACTGATGAAGGGGAGACTCACCTAAATGTAATAGAGAAGATGACTTCATGACTCCATTACAAGACATTTATTTTAATTTTTTTCATCATGCTTTATATTTTTATAGTTATGTTTAATTCCATTGCATAATTAAAAATATATATAAGCTTATTTTTAAGTTATATTTAAGATGACTTCATATACTCCCATAGCTAATATTTTGCTCTTTTGAGCACTGAGATGTTCTTTGGTATTCCATGTGTACTGGGGTAATTGGACCTCAGCATCTTTCTGCTGTTCTCCATTCTGTGCTCCCGGCCAAGGGAGGCGATGGTTGGGTTTTATCTCAGTCGTCAGCAGTTCTCTCGGGGACCACTGATAGGACCTTTACTTAGTGAGTGAGGCCTTCACAGAATAAATAAGGCCTTGGGACCTGTAGTAGAATATGAGCAGTCATGACTTTCTGTCAATAAGGACCATATGTGATGTGGTGGAGACCCTTCTGGAAGCTTTGGGGTTGATGCTGTCGGCATTTACCGTAAACACACTCAGCATACCATGAACACCAGAAATAAGACAGTGAGTGAATGCAGATAATTTCATGTGCAGTATAATCACTACACTGTTACTAATCTATAATGGTTAGGGTTTTTTTAGAATCAATAAAGGAACTTAGGAATGTCACTCGCAATATCATGCTGCACTTTACATGTGTGTTTATCCACATTTATTTAATTATCAAAAACGCCTGGGAATTTGAGGGCAATATCTTTTTGGGCACATTATTATGGGATCTCAGAGTGTTTCTGTTTCCATATGGAGTTGTTCAAATGAGAAAACTCATCAGATTTACATATCATAAATAACACTATCATTTAGTGTAGATGTAAGGACATAAATAATTTGAAGATTTAAAATTGGGAAGTGAAATGCCCCGTGGGTGTGGCTGCTGTCTGGCCTCAGCTCCTCTCATTGACTGCATCATCCTTTGCTGTCCCGTCTGTGACATGCCATGTCTGAAAATTTCACACTAAAATATCTCATGATAAAATATAGCTCCCATTAGATATCAGACATTTAACTCATTGTCAAGCATTCACCCTCTGAGGGTGCTAATCAGGCTGATCAGGCATGTCCCATATGGGCACAATGTCAGTTTGGAGGCAGCCAGGAATAGTTAAAACATTGCAAAATCTCGATATTCAAATTTCTAGGTTGACAACTTGCTACTGTTATTTAAATCATTGGCATTTATTGATCTACTGATAAATAATACTCTTAATATTAATTCTCAATACTGTCATGGCTTACTAGTCAATAAACATTATGCAATAGAACAATAAGGTTATGGGATATAATGAGAATTCCAAACATGTATTGATAGAAGAAGGAGAATCAGACTACTATAAAGATATACTGAGACTATTCATTGCCTACGTTTTGTCACTTTTGGGTAACATAATTGAAATATTCAAAATAATAAATCATTAGCTGTCCCTAGGTTGTATTAACTTAAACATTTAAGCACAATTAAAGCTGTGTGGACAACATAATATACACTAAGAAAGCTATAGATTCCACTGAAAAAGAAATTAACTCAATAACCACTTCAGTGTAGTTGCAAGCTTACAAAATCAGCACATGAAATCAATTGCCTTCTTATATGCAAAAAAAATGAAGTACAAGAGAAGTTAAGAAAACAATCCTACTTATAACCACGAGACTAAGTACCATGGTTTAAACATAACTAAGGAGGTGAAGATACAAGAAAAGAGTAAGACATTGTCAAAAGAAATAGAAAATACAGAGAAATGGAAATATATTTCCTGCCCTTGGCTTGGAAGAATTAACATTACCAAATGCCCATCTGACCCAAAGCAATTTACAGATTCCATGCAATCGCAATAAGAAAATCAATGACATTCTCCAAAGAGATTAAAAAAAAAATACTTAAATGAATATGGAACCACAAAAGACCCCAAACACCCAAAACAACCCTGACAAAAATGAGGAAGAATGGTGGAGGCAGCACATTCCAGACTCAAGTCAATACAATAAAGCTATAATACTTAAAGCAGCATGGTATTGAGACAAAAACAGACACACGACAATGGATTATAGTGAGGGCCCAGGAATACACCATCATTGAGATGGTCAGTTAATCTATGACAGAGGAGCCAAGAGCACGCACTAGAACAAAGAAAGTGGGAAAATGGTGCTGGGAAAAGCAAATAGACACACGCAACAGAAGAAATCAGGTCACTGTTCCACACCCTACAGAAGAATAAACTCAAATAGATAAACAACTGTTTGCAAAGGTATGAAGTCACCATAGTCATGCAGCAAACCTAATTATATGACACCACGTGCAGAAACCCTAATATTCCACTCCATTTTGTTAAGGTTAAAAGTAAAATTATTCAAACATAATAACAGTTCTAATTTAAATTCAGAATTACAGGTGCTGAAAATGGAAAAAATTGTATTAGAGACTAATAAAGTTTCTCTTTCCGAAGGGCTGGTGATCCCCATGGTCATGCACTTCTGCTGGACGTCCATTGTCTTTCCAACCCATTCTTCCTCCATCAGCTACCTCCAGCCTCTCTCCATTTACCTTCCCTCCCACCTCTGGCATTTCTGCATCCGCCTCACAACCATCTCCAGGGACTCTCCGTGAAGGGCACACAGTGGGTGATGGGCGACTGTCCAGCTGTCTAGACAGGGACTCAGGGCACTGTTATTACTGCTGGTGCTGACCACGGAGGACATGACAGGTGGTGAATAAAAAAAAAAAAAAGGTTTACTTACTTTTATATAAGAGCTGAGGTACAGGCCAGAGGCACAGGAGGGTGAGAGGATTCACCAGAGACAGAGCAGGGAGCAGAACAGGGAGACAAATGAAATACACTGCTGAGGGGAGCAGCAGGCACAACAGGAGAGGTCTGTGGCACCACGTGAGACCCTCACCAGCTGGTTGGGAATGAACCCGCACTGCTAAGGCTGTGGAGAGCTTCACAGCGTGGTACTCAACCCACTGCACCACCAGGGAGACCCAAAAAAGAATTTTTCTATTCACTTTGATAGACGTGTGAGCCAGAGACAAAATCACATCTACACACCAAGTGTGATAATTACTCGCTGAGACACACTGCAGGACGCTCCAATTAACACAGTCAAGTAAACAATGCACTTTCCCTTTGGAGGAGGGTCCCTGAGGGCTGGAATCTGGACAGTGTCCAACACGCGGACACCAGCTCCAGAGCTCAAATAGGCAAGCCCTGAGGCCCTGGTCTGTCTATGAGGCGGCACAGGACAGGGTGGAAGATCCTGTGAGTGCTCATAGGCTCCCCATGACCCCGACCATTGAGTTAGAGGCCAGTATGCCCTCTGTCTGCACCATGGGAACCACCCCAGGAGAGGGACTCCACATGGTAGCATGATCTTTCCTCCAGACCACAGGTATTTTGTTCTTAAACAGTTTTCAGAATAGAAATCATTCAGACTTGAAAGTTATTAGATTTCAAGCTTCATTTAAGATTTGAGTAAGAGGGCCTCCCCTGGTGGAGCAGGCAGTTGAACACAGTGCTATGAATCTGTCCGCAGCCTTTGCAGTGCTGGTTCGATCCCGGCCCACCAGCGAGGGTCCCACATGGCACGGCAGATCTCTCCTGTAAGCCCACGGGTCCCTTCAGCAGTGTATTTCGTCAGCCGGACTGTTCTGTTCCCCGCTGTGTCTCTGGTGAATCCTCTCACCCTCCCACGCATCTGGCGCCTGTAACCCAATCCTTGTATAAATAAATATTTTTTTTAAAAAAGAGTAAGAACAGTACTCTGAGTAAGAACAGTAATTAAAATATTTGTTTTATAAATGACAATGAATAAATTCTAAAGGTTCACAAGTTTCTCAATGCCCCAATGCCATATCACACTGGAAGATGATATTAGAGTCTGTAGGACCTAGAAGGAGCAATGGCCTGGTAAATAGATTGAATTATAATCAATTTTATGTCAATACTGTAGATTTGACAATGTTTTCTTCCTCTTTATTTTTTTCATGTATATGATAGCTCCAGAGGTGACCAATCTCACGGCCGTGACAGAATTCATTCTCCTGGGGTTCCCCACCCAGGGGACCATGGGCTTCTTGCACTGCTGCTCTTCTCCCTGGTCTACCTATGCACCCTGCTGGGGAATGGTCTCATCATCCTCATCACCACCCTGGACCGGCACCTCCACACCCCCATGTACTTCTTCCTGAGGAGCCTGTCCTTCTCAGATCTCTGCCTCATCTCAGCCAAGGTCCCCAAGTCCATTGTCAACTCTCTGAGGCACAGCAGCTCCATCTCATTCCCTGGCTGTGTGGTTCAGCTCTTCATGATGATTATGTCAGCCGGTGCAGAGATGCACTTGCTCACGGTCATGAGCCTCGACTGCTATGCTGCCATCTGCCACCCCCTGCACTATGACATCATCATGAGCAGGGACAGGTGTGTGCAGCTGACAGCTGTGTCCTGGCTGGGTGGGGGTCTCTATGCTGTCATGCACACAGCTGGAACCTTCTCCTTGTCCTACTGTGGGTCAAACGTGGTCCACCAGTTCTTCTGTGACATCCCCCAGTTATTGGCTATTTCCTGCTCAGGAAATTTAATCAACGAAGTTGTCCCCATTGTCATTACATCAGTGTTGACTATAATCACAGTATAACCACTAAAAATTTACTAAAATATAGTGAGTAGGGTTTTTTAAGAACCAATGAGAGAACTTAGGAAGGTAAAATGGTAAAAACAAAATAATAGCTAGAGGACTAAACCATATTCTAATATTTCCGGGATTGTTGAGGAATGGCACTCAAACCATCACACCACACATTACACATGTGTTTATCCCTATTTATTTAATTGCCTACATTTTGTCAATTTTGTGTGACATTTAAAATTTTTAAATTAATAAAACATTCACTGCTTCAAGGTTGTATGAATTTAAACTATAAGCACACTTAAAACTGTTGTAGACAACATAATATTCACTAAGAACACTAAAGATTCTACTGGGAAAAAACACAAATTAAATCAATAAGTCACTTTAGTGTAGTTGGAAGCTTACAAAATTGACACACAAAAAAATCAATTGCCATCTTATATGAAAAAATGAACTAGAAGAGAAGAAAACAATCCCACTTATAATCACAAGACTAAGTACCATGGAGTAAAAATAACTAAGGAGGTGAAGATAAAAGAAAAGAGTAAGGCATTGTTAAAAGAAATAGAAAAAACAAAGAAATGGAAAGATATCCCCTGCCCTTGGCTTGGAAGAATCAACATTACCAAATGCCCATCTGACACAAAGCAATTTACAGATTCAATGCAATCCCAATAAGACCTTCAATAGCATTCTCCAAAGACATAAAACAAACATTACTGAAATGTATATGCAACAACCAAAACATCCTGACAAAAATGATGAAGAATGGGGGAGGCAGCATATTCCGCACTCCAGTACATACAATAAAGCTATAATACTTAAAACAGCATGGTGCTGGGACAAAAACAGACATACAGAACTCTGGAATACAATGAGGGCCCAGGAATCCACCCTCATCAGGATGGTCAGTGACTCTGCAACAGAGGAGCCAGAGCAGGCACTGGAGCAGGGAAAGTGGGGAAATGGTGCTGGGAAAAGCAGACAGACACACACAGCAGAATGAAGCCAGGTCCTGCCCCACACCTTATAGAAGAATAGAATCAAACAGATAAATGCCTGTTTCCATGTGTGATGTCACCAGTGTCATGCAGCAAACCTAAGTATATGACACCATGAGCAGACACCCTGAGTATGTGACACCATGAGCAGAAACCTTAACCCTTTTGTTAAGGTTAAAAGTAAAATCATTCAAATATAATAACAGTTCTAATTTAAGTGAAGAGTTACAGGTGCTGTGGTGGAAAAGAACCACAGGATACACAATTTCAGAGAAGAGTAAAATTTCTCTTTCGAAGGGCTGGTGACCCCCGTGGTCACTCACTTCTGTTGGACGTCCATTGTCTTTCCACCCCACTCCACCTCCCTTGGCTCCCTCCTGCCTCTCTCCATGTCCCTTCCCTCCCGCCTCAGATCTTTCTGCATTGCCTCATGCCCATCCCATCCCCAGGGCCTCTCTGTGAAGGGCACACAGTGGGTGGTGGGCAACTATCCAGCTGTGTAGACAGGGACTCAAGACACTGTTATGACTGATGGTGCACACCACGGCGGACCCGAAAGGTGGGAAATGGAACCTGGAAATGAGGATTTGTCTATTCACGTCCATAGAGGCGTGAGCCAGACACAAAATCACATCTACACACTGAGTGTGATAATTACTCGCTGAGACACACTACAGGATGCTCCAATTAACATAGTCAAGTAAACATGGCACTTTCCCTCTGGAGGAAGGTCCCTGAGGGCTGGAATCTGGACCGTGTCCAACACATGGACACAAGCTCCAGAGCTCAAATAGCCCAGCCCTGAGCTTCTGCTCTGTCCATGAGGCAGTGCAGGATGGGGTAGAACATCCTGTGAGTGCTCAGAGGCGTCCCCATGAGCCCCTACTCTGGATTGAGAGGCTGGGACACCATCTGTCCACGCCATGGGGACAACCTAAGGACAGACTTGACATGGTACACAGACTGCAGGTATTTCATTCTTAAGCAGTTTTCAGTATAGAAATCATTTAGACTTGAAAGGTTTTAGATTTCAAGCTTCATTTTAGATGTGAGAAAGAACAGTAATTATTCATTTTATAAATAATTAAAACTAATAAGTTCTGGATGTGCACAAGTTTCTCAATGCCCCACTTCCTCATCATGCTCATGAGTCTCAGTCAGAGAAAATATATTCACCTTTAATATAAGAACTCAAAAATGTAATGACTTTTAGTACATGTATCTAATTAAAGATTTTCATTCATGGTATATGTGATAATTACTGCTCCATGCCTGTGGTTTTAACATCAGCACAAGAGTGTGTTCTGGGTAACCCATAAAATCACAAAAATTAATGGAATTAGATTGTAATGAAGGAATTCCAGAGGAAGTTGAAAATAATAATTATCATTAAAACTCAGAGTGTTATGCTTTTTAACCTTTTTTTAATAGAGGCATGTTTATTTATTTATTTTGTTTGTTTATACATGCACTGGGTACAGTCAGAAGCGCGGGAGGGTGAGAGAATTCACCAGAGCCAGAGCAGGGAGCAGAGCAGGCAGAAGGACCGAAGTACACTGCTGAGGGGAGCAGCGGGCGGCAGGAGAGGTCTGCGCGCCATGTGGGACCCTCCTCCGGTGGCCTGGGAGCAGCCGGGGATCGAACCGGCGCCACAGAGGCCGCGGGCAGCTTCGCAACCCAGCGCTCAACCGCTTCGCCACAGGGGAGGCCCTGTTATGCTTTTTTAAGCTTAAATATGATGGCAGACAGAAGAGTCGAGTAGACATTCAATAAGTTTTATTTTTTTAAGATTTATTTATTTATGCATACAAGAACTTGGGTACAAGCCAGAGGCGCGGGGGTGAGCGGATTCCCCAGAGACAGAGTGGGGAGCCGAACAGGAGTATCCACTGAAACATACTGCTGAGGGGAGCAGCAGGGAGTCAGAAGAGGTCTGCTGTGCCATGTGGAGCAGCTCCCTGGCCGGGGATGGACTGGTGCTTCCGGGCCTGGTGACAGCCTCACAGAGCTGAGACTGACCCCTGCACCCCCACGGCAGCTTCAATTCAATAAATATGACTCAATATTTATGACCATGCCATGGCCCTGGCACACAGAGAAGATGGGTGCAGACTCCTGTGTATTTATGGGTACAAACTGTGGTTATTTCCTGACTCCACCATTCAGGGCTGTGAGACAGCAAAATGAAGAAGACATAGTATTTAACAGACACAGGAAAGGACATAGGTCAAAAATATTTCATTATTTGAAATATGTATTTAAATCAATTAAAATATAACAACATATTTGACCATATCATATCCTGATTTATTTCCTTGTTTTTATTAATTTTTTGAATTATTTCCACCAATGTGTGAGAATTATTTTGTAAACTATATGCTCGAAAATAATCCTGTCTCCCCAGAGCCAGCCCTTTGGTCACCCCACAGAGGGGGCAGAGGATGAGATTGGGGAGGCGGAGGAGAGCGGGCAGGGCTGCCCGGTGTCCAGATGTCCCCACTCACGCACGGGCCTGGGGGGAGGAATGAACAGGGACCGGCAGGGACAGCCACACGCACTGACTGTCTGGCTCAGCCCCAGAGCTGTCTCCTCACTGCACAGATGTGCATGAGTCTGAGGGGGACAGAGGGGCTGGGAGGGACCTGGGGTGGACGAGCCCATCCTGCAGGAGGGACTTGTGGGTGTGACCCAGGAGGAGACTCTGTGGGAAACATGGTCTCTGGGTCCTCAGATGTGGGGAGTCAGGGGCAGGGAGGTGAGTAGACGGGGGACGCCGAGCCCAGATCATTCAGTTCCAGGACAGTGTCTGGTCCTGGGTAGCAGGAAAATTGGGACCCGCACACCCCATCTCCCTGCACACCCATCACTGTGGAGCCTCCCCAGACCAGGGCTGGGCTAGAGGAGCAGGGACAGGTTCTCCTGGGTGGGGAAGGGCTGGGCATGGTCACTTTTCCTCTGGGGCTGTGCCCTGGACAATCTATGGGTCCTGGGCAGGAGGCGGGGGCAGCAGGCCTGGGGTGGAAGGGAGGGACTGTCAGTCGGGTTTGTTGAAACATGTGAGATTCTAATTTGTTCAAGTTTATAGGGGAGAGTTGAAATTTCCACCTTTTTACCAAATTTCAGAGATAAGTTGGAGAACATAGTAATGACACATGAGATGGAAATTAAAAGTTGAATCAGCAGGACACACAGACGAGGATATTAGACTCCATAGGGCCTAGAAGGAGTAAATATCCAGTAAGTAGATTGAATAATTATCCTATGCTGATAACCCAATTATGTTCAATATTGAAAGATTTGAAATTTTCTTCTTTTTTTTCTCTTTCTACAGATGACGGCTCCAGGGTTCACCAATCTCACGGCAGTGACAGAATTAGTCCTCCTGGGGTTCCCCACCCAGGGGACCATGGGCTTCTTGCACCCGCTGCTCTTCTCCCTGGTCTACCTGTGCGCCCTGCTGGGGAACAAGCTCATCGTCCTCATCACCACCCTGGACCGGCACCTCCACACCCCCATGTACTTCTTCCTGAGGAGTCTGCCCTTTTCGGACCTCTGCCTCATCTCAGTCACAGTCCTCAAGTCCATCGCCAACTCTCTGAGGCACAGCAGCTCCATCTCCTTCCCGGGCTGTGTTGTCCAGGTCTTCACAATGGTTATGTCAGCAGTTACAGAGCTTCACCTCCTCACGGTGATGAGCCTTGACCACTATGCTGCCATCTGACACCCCCTGCACTATGAGGTCATCATGAGCATTGACAGGTGTGTGCAGCTGACAGCTGTGTCCTGGTTGGATGGGGTTCTCTATGCTGTCATGCACACAGCTAGAACCTTCTACTTGTCTTACTGTGGATCCAATGTGGTCCATCAGTTCTTCTGTGACGTCCCCTAGTTAATGGCTATTTCCTGCTCAGTAAATTTTATCAATGAACTTGTCCCCATTCTCCTTAGTGTAGTCTGGAGTATCTGCTGTCTTATTTTCATCGTCATTTCATATGTCCAGATCTTCTCTGCTGTCAGGAAGATCCCATCCATAGAAGGGAAGGCCAAGGCCTACTCAACCTGCCTTCCCCACCTGCTGGTTGTGTTGCTATTTGTCTCCACTGGGCTCTTTGCTTATCTGAAGCCGACCTCAGAGACCCCCATCCATGTCTGACCTGGTCATTTCTATGTTCTACACGATGGTGCCCCCAACCTTTAATCCCGTCATATACAGTCTGAGGAATAAAGCCTTGAAGATGGCTGTGGGAGACTGATCAATGGCCAGTACTCCAAGATGTGAGATATCGAAATCTAAAATTATAACCTCTCATTAATTCAGCTTTCCCACCCTAACTCTTAACATGTTATTCATAAAGCACAGATTTCTTGAATTAGGATTATTCCTTTGTCCCAAATTCATATTCTCATATTCTTCAATAAACCTCTGTTTCATAAAATTTCCTGAAATCCTTTGCCAACCGTCTCCCTGTGTTTTGTTCATAAACTGAATCCGGCTCATGGTTAAAAACATGAATTTTCTGTGGAAAGAATATTCTGGAACTCACATATCTCCAACCTTTACATGAAATGAAGCAGTGTAAATGGAAGTCTGTTCTTGGGAACACAACGTCATGGGACTCCAGTCCTGGGCAATCTGTCCGCACAGCCTGTTTGTTTCTCCTTTGGGGGGGTTCCCGTCCCTGTGGAGGGGAGGGGAACACAGTTTAGTGTTAGACCCCGTCCCTCATGATTCCTAATGGGGCGTCTTCCTCTAGGAGAAGGTCATGTTCCTGCTCAAAGGATAAAGGAAACCACACTTGACTCTGCCAGAGGTGGAAGGATGGAAACTTCCTTGGTTAGTAGGAATCTATGACTGAAACCTGGAATGGATGGAATGTTAATTTCTATGATGCCTGTTTGAATGCCAACGTGACTGTACCCCCTCGATATGGTGTTTCCAAAAGTAAAGATATTTGAATTATTTTTGAAGAACTACATTTTTACTTAAAAATTTGTAATTTTTAATTTGTAATTGTGTTTAGGTTCCTTTAGCTTTCCATAATGTATCTTGATCCTATACTAGGTCTTGTTCTCAATTTTCTTATAGATTACACTTAAGTTCACTTTTTTTACACTTGGGAACTATGTTTTTTTTTATTATGTAAAACATCATGCAAAGTAAAGCCTGGCAATTTTTGCCGATTTTTTTTTTTATATAATCCCACACATCTACACTGCATGTGCGGAGGTTCTCATATTGTTTCCTTAACACTGAGAACATGAGTGGGGTGACTTTCCTCCTCTCTGGAGCAGGTCACTGTGTCTCTGAACTCTCCTGACCAATGAGCACATTTTGTCCATGAAACTATTTATGATAATAAAATGTAGTTAATCACAAGACATGACTCGTCCATTCAAATTTCAGAATGAAACCTGAGTTAGAAAATCACTCACAGTAATATTCACTTCAGTGATAGCATGAGAGCACAGTCCCCATGACCTTGGGATATGACGTCATTCCCTGGTCAGATTCCTGTTAATTTTCTATTTTTCCTTTGAACAAATGCAGTGAGTGTCTGCTGAGAAGGGATCTTTACCATGAGTGTTTCATCACACCATCATATTAATTTGTTATTTGTTCTTATAAAAGGAGGACACATATTTACACTTTTTATTGTTTTCACTGTTTACTCTGGGTCACTTTTCACTCCCCCACCTGCACAAGTGTCCACTCAGAAACTACTAAGTGTCTTGCAGTGCCTGACCTGTCCATCCACACTCTTATCTCCTCCCCATTCCCTCTCCCTGTTCCCTCTGATAATGAGCAAAGTTTTGCACACAGTCCAACATTTCCTTTTGCTGTTTGCCTCTATATTTTCTCAGTTATTGACCTTTTTATATTATAATCTACAGATGGGTGAGACCAGCCAATATCTTTCACTTTTTGACTTATTTCACTAGCATAATCACCTCAAGGTCCACCTTTGGTCCCTAAGGGCAGTAGTTCACCTTTTTAATAGCTGTGTAGTATTCCATTGTGTGTGGACCCACATTATTTATTTATTCACTACACTGTGCATAGCAATTGGTTTGGGGCCATGGCCAGCAACAGTGGTCAGTGCTGCTGTGAACTCAGTTGTGCCTGGTGCATCTGAGAGTCTGCACATCTGGGACAAATACCTGCAGAGGTTGGTCTAACCTGTGGTTGTTCTGTTTTCATTGTCTGAAGACAACTCAAAGCTGTTTTCCCAGCAGAGGTGAGAGGCCCTTTCTCTCTCTCCTCACCTCCTTGCTGTGTCCAGTTTCCAGCTTGGTCCCTTCTCACGGGTGACTATACATCACAGATTGGATTTCTATTTTCCTTATTAGCGCAGTTGAACAATTTGGAATGGATTAAAATCTGCATTGACGAGGGCTTAAATAACAGAAGGAACACACAGGTGCTGCCTACAGCATATCAACCCCACAGATGAACTTGGGGACACATCACCAAGGACCAGGAAACAAGGGCATGTAGGAACAAGTGGTGCCCCCACACTAGAGAGCTTCTGTGCCTCAGAAAAGCCATCCCCAAAATGGGCCCCTGCACTGGGAGAAAACTGTGCACATCACACGCCTAACAAGGCTAGTGTTCAAAATACACAAAACCTACAAACCCAGCACAGAAAGAGACACCCCAATCCAACGCGGCCTCAGACCCCCAGAGACATTTTCTAGGAGAACCACTCAGTGGCCCTGCAGAGTCATTTGCAGATTTTATTCAGGGTCTAAACCTTCCCTGCTCCGGAGCTTGTCTTCATGTCTGAAGTGACGTGAACGTGCTTCCACGAAGGCTCAGGTGTTGGTGTGTGCGACTTTCAATCTTTCCCCTCCTCTGTGTTTCTTTATCATTTTATCATGTGAGTATAATCTATCCCGAATTAGTCCTGCCAGGTCATTTCCTGCGGCTCTGACGGTGGCAAACTGCTCCTTTCCATCCCACCCGCCCACTGCGCCCTGTCCCCCCAGGGCCTCCGGCGTGATTCGCCCCTGTGTCTGTTCTCTGAGCCGCACTCGCGGGCGCCAGGGTGGACGCTGCGCGCCGGGAAGGCGGATGGGACGGACACGCCCTCCTGGGCCGAGACATGACCCAGACTCTGCGGCCACAAGGGTTCCCTGCGACCCCCGAGCAGCGCCCCAATCCTGCCCCACATGCCAGGCCCCTAGGGCAGGGCAGGGTCACGCTCCAGGCCTAGGGCAGAAGGGGTCACGGCGTCTGTCCCCCAAAAGCCCGCAGGGATCCCCGGTGTTGGGAGAAGCGCCAGGCACCCTCCGGGCCGCAGCCGGGCCCGTCCCCTGGGCAGCGCGTGTCCCCCCCGCGGCCTCGGCCAGCCCCGGGCTCTGCGTGGACCCCCCTGACCCCCGCCTGCCCTCGGGGCCACATCCACCTCGCGGAGCCCTTGGGGCTCAAATACCCATGTTTCAGCCAAAAGTGCACACGATGGGGGGTTCAGGACTGTCCTGCGTGACCTCCTGGCCCGCAGGCCCAGCCGGGACAGCACACGAAGGGGTCGCCCCGTCAGGGAGGACGTGGACTTCGGTCCCGACATGTCCCCCCGGCCTCACGTTCGGCGCCACCACCCCGGGCGGCCAGCGCCGCGCTGACCCCTGCCTGGCCGCGGGGGACGCCCAGGGGACCCGCTTGGCGGCCTGTCCCGGAGGACGCCAGTGCCCTGGGGTTGGAACGGCGGCCCTGGGAACCTCGTCCCCCCGCGGCCGGACCCTCCCCCCGGCTGCCGACCCGGGCTCGGGCGGCCGAGGCGGGACCTGGTCCACCCGGCGGACCCCGACACCCGGCTCCCCGGCCGCGCCCTCGGGCCGCGCCAGGGAGTCCGGCCCGGCCGTGTCCATCCCGGGTGTGACTGTCCCCGTGAAGGCGACGTCCACGGAGTCAGCAGCAAGTCAGACTCGCAGGCGCCGGAGGGGCCAGCGGGAGCGTCTGGACAGGGAGTGGTGTCGGGACCCCGCAACTCGAGCTTCATGATCCGGTTCTGCCATTCTGGCTCCGGTCCAGGCTTACACACTGACAGTGAGAGATCACAGTCTCAGTTATAACCCCTGCTTCACTCAGGTTTCCCTCTCACTCTCACACGTCCTCATGTCCATGTATACTTTTCTCTTAACCTTATTGTTTTGCCAGAAATTTATTTTCTCATATTTTTCCTTAAAGTTTGTTCTGTAAGTTCATACAGTCTTTCACAAAACCCTTCCCCTAGTGAAGCTCATAGCCTGAAATCTATGCCATCTTAAAAAAATGTGATGAAGGGTCTCCCCCGGTGGCACAGTGGATGAGTGCTGGGCTGGGAAGCTGCCTGCAGCCTCTGCAGCTCGGGTTGGATCCCCGGCTGCATAGAGAGGGTCCCACCTGGTGCACAGACCTCGCCTGCTGCCCGCTGCTCCCCTCAGCAGTGTACTTCAGTCCTTCTGCCTGCCCTGCTCCCTGCTCTGGCTCTGGTGAATTTTCTCACCATCCCGTACTTCTGACTGTACCCAGTGCTTGGATGTATAAATAAATAATTTTTTTTAATGTGATAAACTTTGCAAGAAGTCACACATTTCTGACTCAAAAAGAAGTCAGAACTCAGAGGTCACCAACAGTTACTAACAGTGACAAAATGCAAGTTATTTACTCCCAGGAGCACCGGTCACGGGACCTGGGCATTCGGTTCCCACTCAGCGTGTGTCTCCACTGAGGCCCATCCTTCTGGTGAGCAGTGGGGACAGCTGAATGCATGCTCCCACCCTCATGATTCCTAACAGGGCGTCTTCCTCTAAGAGACATTCATGTTTCTGCTCAAAGTTTGTGTAGCAACTACACTTGCCATGAATCTGCCTGAGGCAGGAGTTGGACGGATGACCAGGGACTCGCAGTCTGGGGCTGAAATCTGTCATGGACGTCACTGTTACTTTCTGTGACATCTGACTTGATCCTAACACACTGTACTCCTCTGATTCAGTGTTCTTTTTTTAAAGTAGATGAATTATTTTTGAGTCCGTGCATTTCTACTTCAAAATTTAATGTTAAGACCTTTGATGTGGGGCCTCCCCGGTGGCACAGTGGTTGAGCACTGGGTTGTGAACCTGCACGCAGCCTTGGCAGCACCATTTTATCTCCAGCTATTCCCAGGCCACCTGAAGAGGGTCCCAAATGGCGCACAGACCCCTCCTGCCACCCGCTGCTCCCCTCAGCAGTGTACATCTGTCCTTCTGCCTACTCTGCTCCCCGCTCTGGCTCTGGTGAATTCTCTCACCCTCCACGCTTCTGACTGTACCCAGTGCTTGTATAAAAAAATGAAAAATAAATCTTTACAAAATATTAAAAAAGAGAGAAGAAAACCCTTCAAGGCCCAGCCCACCATACCCCTGAGGCAGAAGACTTGTCAGGAAAAAAAAGGGGACCCCATCCATCATCTGGAGCTTGCACAGTGACAAAGATGACACTGACTGAGTTACACAAACAATCCTGCCGGAAGGCGGAGAACTTTGGGACCTGGGGGTGGACAGAATCATTTGCCCACCACAGGAGATGAAGATCAAAGGATGGGCCTGTCAGCCTTGGTGGCTTAAAGCAAACTTATCTGCTGCCCGGCACACCCAGGGCCACAGGGTGGCTGTGCCAGGCACTAGGGAGCAGTGAAAAAATCCTGAATGGGGTGGATTGTAGGGTATATGAGGTATAGGTCAGGCTTTTTGCCCCCTCCTGCCATTAGCCTCTGTGTCTGGCACCCAAAGTCTTGTACATGTACATGTGAGTGTGGACACCGGGGCCCAGAGAATTTTGGGTATGTGCGTATGTAAACCAAGGGATGAGGTGGTATAAGGGTAGCGTCACTCTGAATTCCAAAGCATTTCACACAATGAAGGCCACCCACAAAAGGCCATATACTATGCATTCGAAGACACAATGGTCATGACATCAAACCCCAGGAATCTCAAACCATGAAGAACCATCCACCAGAACCACTCCAACTGCAACAGCCCCTCTCCTTGTGAAGATAAAGAACACACTCACCAGCAGTAGCGATTCAGATTCAAAGAAGACTTGTAGATGCTGAGAATGGACCATTAAAAAATAAACAAAAGCACACACATAGCAAATTTGTGATGACATGAACCATTTCTACTTCAGAAGATTGTTTTCTTCCCATATATCATTCAGTTATATAGAATTTCTTTTTGTCTTCCTTCCCACTTTCCGTTCTCCTTTAGTTCCATCCTACTTTATTTCCCTCCTTCCCCAACCTCTTCACAACCGCCTCTGCAGGTTTCCCCATGGAGGGAGCACAGGGGATGATGGTGACTTTGCAGTTCCCTGTGGACGTGGTTCTGGTAACAGGGCCACACCTGAGTCCCCATGGCCACTCACTGGAGGCTGATGGAGACTCAGGAGGGGGAACCACAGTCCTGCTTGTGGAGTCTCCTGTGACCCCCTGGCTGTGCTGATGACTCAGGAGGCTCATTACTGGGGACACTATTAAGAAATCCACGGGGACAATGGACACCTGGTCCCTGAGGAAGGGGATCTTGGGATGGTGTTAGGGCCTGGGGGGCAGTAGGAGAAGGAGATAGTGAGCCCTGCGGCCTGTCTGCTTGAGTCTTTGAGCCAGAGGCCTGGACCCCAGACACTAGAGGCCAGCACAGCAGAGGGCTGCGGGTGACTGAGACATCAAGTAAGGTTTGCTTTTCCTCCTGTCTCTGTGAGGCGAGAATTTTGTGGGAAGCAAACTTCTGGGTCAGCGGGCACATCACGCCAGAGTGAGGTGTCTGCCAAATAATTTTAAAGAGTAAGTTTTTTAAATCTGAAATTTTTAATTTACTGACATTTAATTTAACCCATACATCAAAGTGTTGGCATTTCACCATGAAATATTTATGTTATTGTTTGTGTTTCCAATGGTGACTTTGTTTCTTTATTGAGGTAACACTGTTTTACAACATAGTGTCACTTCAAAATGCATATTGTAATTCAGGAGAACAGTAGCTAGAATATTCATCTTATTAATGAAAACTAATAAATTATAAAGGTGGATATAGTTCAGTTTCAGAATGCCATGTTGTTTTGGGATAATCTTAATTTAAGATGTTCCACAGATTATTATCTTTCATGCATTTATTATTTTATAATATTCTGACCTAGGGTATATAGGACAATTATTGTTTTGTAACTAATTTTTAATATTTAGCACTCTGAGTTGAAAGTATATAATGTTACATGAAATCACATTTAATGGAAGTATTTAGAGGGCAGTGGAGAAAATCTGAAAGGAAATTTAAAATACTGCTAATTGTTTTAAAAGGGAAGGTACACATCCTCATCCCTAAAATATTATGACAATAAAGGGAGTCAGTCAGAAATTTATGATTTTTTCTTGTTATCTGTTTCTTTTTTTATTTTTTTATTTTACACTAACATTTTAAAATACATATTTTTTTATTTTTAAACAATATTTGCTTTCCCCTACCCCCTCAGGTTGAGTCCCCATAGAATTTCCTTTCCCAAGGCAACATGCACCATCACCTCAGACCCCTGTGCTCCTCCCTCCCTCCATATCCCTCTCCCTCCTCCTCCCCTGCAGAATGTCTCTGATTTATAGTTGTCTGATTTTGTTTTGTTGTGGTTTTTTTTTTAAGAATTATTTATTTATTTATACAAGCACTGGGTACAGTCAGAAGCGCAGGAGGGTGAGAGAATTCACCAGAGCCAGAGCGGAGAGAAGAGTAGGCAGAAGGACCTAGGTACACTGCTGAGGGGTGCAGCCGGTGGCAGGAGAGGTCTGCACCATGTGGGACCCTTGCTGGCAGCCAGGGATCGAAAAGGTGCTGCAGAGGCTGTGGGCAGCTTCACAGCCCAGTGCTCAACCACCACGCCATTGGGGAGGCCCACTTTGTTGTGTTTCGTACTGTTATTATTGTTTTTTACACTGATGTCTTACTGTGTTGGATTACACTTATTTTCATACTTTAAACATCCTTGTGTCCCTGACTGAATCCCACTTGATCGTGGTATACTATCCCTTTGATGCATTGCTGGATTCTGTTGGCAGGATTTTGTTGAGGAATTTTAAATCAGTGTTCATTAGGGAGATTGGCCTGTAATATTCTTTTTTTTGTGCTGTCTTTCTTTGGTTTTGGTATTAGTACAATGTTGGCTTCGTAGAACATATTTGGTAGTATTCCTTCTTTTTCAATTTTTTGAAAGAGTTTGTGTGGGATAGGCACTAATTCACTGCTGAACATTTGGTAGAATTCATTTGTGAAGCTGTCTAGGCCTGAGCTTTTGTTTTTGGGGAGTGCTTTTATTACTGCCTCAGAGACCATACTTGCTACCTGCGCTTTTTCCCAGTGGTTCTCTGAGAAATGGAGGAGGGGCGGAGGGGAGCACCTCAACACAGGGACTCTTTTTCAAGCTGGGTATTCTGTCTGCCCCATGTTCACCGGGTGCTGTGCCCACAACTATAGGGATCCCGTGCCCTGAATTCTGTGCTGTAGGTCTCCATTCCAGGACTATCAGATCCAAAACGCTGGCTGTCACTCTGCAGTGCCTGCTGCTATGGCACGTTCCTCATCCTGGATCCTGCTCCTAGCTCTCAGTTCTAGAATGAGGGTCTTGCTCCATGCCTTATTTCCCTTCTTAGCCCCGTTAGCATGGTCCATCCTTTCTCAGAGCCTGAGTGTGTTTTTGGGATCCCTGGTTTCCAACTATCAGGATGTTGGTGATTTTGCTCTGGTCGCTAGGCCTTTTGGAGTGATGGGATGTTGCAAGGTCTGGATGGAAAAAATAGAGCATTTTCATCCAGATTACAGGTGAAGGTGTTCTACTGTGACTCTTGTCTATACCAGGGCATGTTTGCCATTTGAATCTTTGGATTTGTTTGATTGCTGTATAGAGAAAAGGTTCTAAGGTCCTTGCTGGCTACTAAGAGAGGTTTGTTTGAAGTCCTCCGAGGGAATTAGGAATGCATTCCAGAACCTTGACATTTGCAGGTGATTACCTGAGAACTTTCAAAAAGTGGAGAAGGTTGCCACATGGTTTAAATGCCAACTTGAAAAAGAGAAGTGTTCAACAAGGAGGACACAAGGACCACTCACTCCCACACAGGAAGAGTTCCAAATCATCAAATGTTTGAACTAGCAATTAGAGATGAGTTGCACAGACACACTCAAACTCTCTGCCAGGCCAAGGCCATTTTTCTGGCAAATCCACCCGGTTTTGCGAACAGTTTGGCATGGAGCCACTGCAAGACAAAGTTGTGTGATCTACCCTCTCCACCCCTACCCACTTTTGGGCATTGCAATTTTACTTTGATTTTGAGTTTTGACTTCTGTGGAACTTCTGTAATTTTTTCCCTTTTTTCCCATTTTTGTCCCTTTTTCATTTGCAGATCAAAGCAGCCAGAGAACAAACCCTCCAACTATTGCAAAATGCACTAAATTTCAGTTTACACAAGAGTATACACCTGGCTTAACAAAAACTAAGAGATATCAACTGTTTATGTCTGTATGTTTCTGCTTTTCCATTGATAGTGTGTGATTAAAAGATGTAATTTGAAATATAAGAATTTATTCTGGAAACTGTTTGCATGTAGAGTTATAGAATTAGGAAGAACACTTTTTAATTTTACCTGGATTTATAAATTTCACAAGTAGGGTTTCTCATCAGTGAATGTTTGGTGGAAGGAAAATGGTTACTTTTGGAATGATATAATATAGGAACATGGAAAAGGCTGTTTTGTCACCACTGTGCTGCTGAGTCTATCCAGAGCTTGGTATTTCAAATTGTCACTTCTGAGTAATTAAATGCCATCCCCCTTAGTATTTAGGGCAAAGGTCTCCAGAAATCTAATCCAGGAAATAATGGTTGTCTTTTATTTCATTGATCAGAGCAAATTATATGGAACATCCATGGAGCTGCTTAGCCACCCCACAAAATTTCTCCTTTTCTTTATGGGAAAGACATTAAACACACTTGCCTGCTGGACATTTATCTGATGAAGCTGACCTTAGTGGGAAGTATTTTCACTTGAGTGAAATATTTAACCTTAATATGGAAATGAACATTAATATTGGGTTCTAAAATTTTTGTGAGACTTCTTCGGTATATACTATATTCTGATATAATATTGCTTGTCAATTCTAATTATTGTAGTTTTGGAATGCTGTAGGTTATAATAGTCAACAAATTTCCTTGTCAATGATATTATCAGATTTTTAAAAAAGATTTATTTATTTATGCATACAAGAATTGGAATATAGGCCAGAGGTGTGGTGGGTGAGAGGATTCACCAGAGACAGAGTGGGGAACAGAACAGGTGGATTGACAGAAACACACTGCTGAGGGGAGCAGCGGGCCAGAGAGAAGAGGTCTGCTGCACCATGTGGGCTGTTCCCTGGCCGGGGATAAAACTCATGCTGCAGAAGCTGCTGATAACTTCATCGGTTGTTTCTTTACCCCTTTCACCACCAGGGAGGGAGGCCCTAGTATCAGATTTTTGATTTTGGTTATATCAGAGTTCTGGCACTTGTAGAATTTTTTTCTGGAGAAATTAATAAGAGAAACATCTTGACAATTGTTAAGACCCATGGTAATAGCTGGAATTTGAGATGGAGATATTTCTATATATGTATGAGTGGATTAACAATCCTGATAAGTTTTGCTTGGAATGAAACTTGTTTTGTTTTGTTTTGAGTCATGGAAGAAGATTTTTTTTTCCTTTGAGCTGACCAGTATCTGTAGCAAAGTTATATTATCAATTTGTGAAAAGAACTAAATTCTGTTGACATTTTCTCTCTACTTCACACCATCATAATATGAAAAATAGTAAAATGTGTCATAGTACTCATCGGAATGTGTCTGTCTTTGCATAATTTCAATAAGGAATTTCATTGCCTTCTCCTTAAATAAAGAATTAAGTGTTGCAAGACACTGTAATTGAAATATTATAGTCCAGACCGGTTTGCTTTTAGTAGTTGGATTGAGAAGAGCCAAGAAGAGAAAGCCTGCCATGTGCTTGTAGGATTTCAGAGATGGTTGGAAGCTGGCCTGCACTGGTGACCCTAGATAAAACCCTTCAGAAGAGAAATCACAGGCAGAGTCTGAGGAGACTGAGGCCTGGCTCCTGAAGCATGTACTGGCCAAATGTCGAGAGCCTAATCTATGATCTTTTAAGTAAAGTTTCATTAAAGACAAAAATATTCTGCTTGGTTGTTCTGCCCTATGAGTTTATGCAAACACAAATAAATAAAAGATTGGAATTAGAATTAATTAATTACTTGTTATGAAAATGGAGAAAATATAATTTCCTCTCTTAACCTTTTTTAAAATAATTTTTGGCTTTGAATAATTGACTGTTTTCTAGGAATGAAGGACTTTGCCACACTGGCTATACATGGAAAATGCCTATCAACTGCTCTTGTTTTTGTCACCCCAGAAGAGACTGTTTTCTGCTACCACACCCTAGCACCTACACATTTGAACTCAATCACCACAGCTTTTGGTGGCAAAAGTTGGGCTTGAAAGTTGTAAGAGGGCTATGATCTCACCCTTTGTCCTGTCCCTGACTTCTCAAGGGACATTAAAAAACTGGGGGTGGAGCCTCAGGGTAGACTTTAAAGAGAGAAGAAGTGAGCCAGAGGGGGTCCTTCAGTTTCTGCAGGGTCTCCCTCTTATGCTGCTCCTTGAATTTTGTTGGCCTTCTCACAAGGGTCTACTGCTGTGCTGAGATCCAGCAGCCACACTTCTGTGGCTCCCTCCTGCCCATCTTTTTCTGGTATCAGAACCATCCTGCTTTCTTGAGAGTCAGTGGCAGGCTCCATCTTCACTTCATGGTGGATTCATCCTGGGCAGTACACTGTAAACTTGTTTTGTTTCCTTCTCGCCTAGCCCCATCTGCCCTGCACAAACACTTGCTTCTTTTTCCTGCCAGAACATTGCCTGGAATTTGCTGTCCTGAATGCTCTGCTCTTAGACCTTGTCCGTTCCACTTTGGACCCTGTTTTTTTTTTTTTTTTCCTGAATGTTTACACACAAGGGGATGGTTGATTCTGGAGTTTGATTTTGAGTCTGTATTTTGAAATGTGTCTCTCCTCTTTTCTTCTTCTCCCTCTCTCTCTTCCCTTTGTTCCTTTCAGTGATTAAAAATATTTGAGTGTGTCAGATTTTGATGAGTTTGCTTTCATGTGGACAGGTTGGTACAAACCCTTACAATGGGCAATATAAGATTTTCCCATTAACAACTTGGGGTCCTTGGGCACCTCACAGTTTTGCTTGGTGTCACATACATTTCTAAAATGCCTTCACTGTTTGATAAAAGACAAAATGTGAGACAGCTATTTCTTACCGATTTTGGCTGCTTCATAAACCTGGTTCCCAGCATCCCTCTCAACACACACTTTTTTTTTAAGTTACTTTAACTTTTTTTTTAATATCATTATTCATTTTTAAACAATATTTG
The DNA here is from genome assembly GCF_964194135.1 of Talpa europaea. Lineage (NCBI taxonomy): Eukaryota > Metazoa > Chordata > Mammalia > Eulipotyphla > Talpidae > Talpa > Talpa europaea. The sequence goes on from NC_140075.1 coordinate 18,082,303, forward strand.
CTTCCCACTCCCAGGTGTAGCCTTCATAGAATTTTCATGCACCATCACTTCAGTCCCCTGTCAACACACACTTTTTCCAATATCAGATATTTCAGTATTTTTTCAAAACCTAAGATTTTTAATATAATCAGTTTTTTTTTAGTTTTTTTAAGATTTCTTTCTTTATTTATACAAGCACTGGGTACAGTCAGAAGCATGGAGGGTGAGAGAATTCACCAGATGCAGACTAGGGAACATAACAGGCAGACTGACGAAATACACTGCTCAGGGGAGCAGCAGGCATGGCAGGAGAGGTCTGTTGTGCCATGTGGGACCCTCTCAGGGTGCCAGGGATGGGACTGGCACTACAGAGGCTGTGAGCAACTTCGCAGCCCAGTGCTCAACTGCTGCACCACTAGGGGAGGCTCTTAATATAGTCAGTTTTTAAAAGAGATTCAAGTTAGTTTTTTCCTTTAAATAATCATAGTTTTTATTTTAATAATAATTCTAATGTAGAATTAAAGACTGTCTTTAGGTAACAGAGATAAGCTATCATGTTATGAAAGAATCAGAAAGCTCTGTTTTCTAATGAGGGAAAATAGAGAAGAAGGCAAAGAAGTAATAAGGAGCTCACTTAGGAGATGGGTTTCAGAGGATGTGGTGAGGATGCTGGCGACAGGAATGGAGACATAAATGCAAAAGTCAGGGAAAGCCTATGGGTGAGTTGGTCAGTAAGCAAGTTAAAAAGTTGAGTTCCTGACAGCAGAAATAAATGAAATGACATTTAAAAAAGACAGCCCAAAAGATCAAAGAAACCAAAAGCTGGTTCTCTGGAAAAAATAAACAAAATAGACAAAACTTTATCTGGGATCAGAGAGAAAAAGACGGAGAAAACTCAAATAAATAGGATCATAATAAAGAGGAGAAATTACAACAGACACAGCAGAAAGCCAGAGGCAAATTAGAGATTACAAGAACATTTATATGCAAACAATTTCAACAATCAGGATGAAATGGGCATAGTCTTAGAACTATACAATCACCCAAAGTTGAACAAAGAAAACATAGACTATTTAAACAAATTACTAGCAGCAAAACTGAAAGAGTAATTAAAACCCCCTCGAAGTGCCAAAACCCAGACCAGATGCTTTCAGAAGTTAGTTCTACCAAATGTTCAAGATGAACTAATGCTTGCCCTACACACACTCTTTGAAAATATCAAGAAAGAAAGAATACCATCAGAAACATTTTACAAAGCCAACTTTATACTAACAACAAAACCAAAAGAAAACTAAATAAAATGCCAAAAATGAAATCTACATACCAATCTCCCTAATGAACACTAATATAAAATCCTCAATAAATCTTAGCAAAATGAATCCATCAAAAGGATTACACAGCATGACCAAGTGGGATTTATTCCAGGGATACAGGGATGGTTCAACATCCAAAAATCAATTAATGTAAAACACCACATCAACATAAAGAAAAAGAAAAAAAAAACATATAATCATATAAATAAGTGCTAAGAAAGCATTTGATAAAGTTCAACATCCTTTTATGATGAAGTACCTTGAAAAACTAAGGAGAAGAGGAAGTTATCTTGACATTATAGACACCACCCACATCTGACATCGTTCTTATAATTGAAAGCCTTCCCATTAAGATCTGGAACAAGATAAGGATATCCACACTCACCAATGCTTTAAACATACTAGTGGTACTCCTAGCTAGAGCTATTAGGCAACAGAAGACATAAAAGGAATCCAAATTGAGAAAGAAGAAGTAAAACTACTATTATTTGCAGATGATATGATATTATACAAAGTACTCTAAAATCCACAGAAAAACTAATGAAAACAAGTAACCAATTCAATAGAGCATCAAGTTACAAAATGCATACACAAAAATCACTAGCCTTCCTATATGCAAACAATCAGTCTGAACAGGAAATAAACCTAACAAAGGGGGTGAGAGAACTATACAAAGAAAACTACAAACCATTGTTTAAAAAAAAAAACAAAATATAGAAATGTAAAGCTATTCCTTGCTCATGGGCTGGAAGAAATAACCCTCTCTAAATGACCATCCTACCAAAAATAATTTATAGATTCAATGCAATTCCAATAAAAAAAAATAATGGCATGTTTTAAAGATACAGAACATATATTGCTAAAATCATATGGAATCACAAAAAAAGACCCAATAGCCACAGCTTTCCTGTGGGAGAAGAACAGAGGTATTACACTGTCAGACTCCAAAGTATAAAATAAAGCCATAATGAAAAAAAAAAATGGCACTTGAAAAGAAACAGACAACACAGACCAGTAGAATAAAATCAAACGCCCAGAAATAAAATCAACATATATGGTCAACTAATCCACAACAAAGGAGCAAAGAACATACACTGCAGCATGGAACCCACCTCAATTAATGGTGCTGGGGAAAATGGACTGTCACATGCAAAAGGATTAAACTAACCTACTCTCTCACATCAAACACAAATCAACTCAAAATAGATAAAATAGTTGGATGTAAGATTAAAATCACAAAATATATAGAAGAAAACATAATCCTCAAAAAATGCTTAGAGGACTCATCTCCAGAAGTAAAGACAATAAAGAAGATAAATAGGTGTTACTACACCAAACTAAAAAGCTTCTGTACAGTAAAAGAGACTGTAACCCTAACAGAGAGATATGCTACTCAATGGAAGAAAATATTTGCACTCCACACAACTGATAAGGAACTGATATCAGAGATCAACAAAGTTGTAACACTACTCACAAAAAATAAAGCAAACAATCCACTCAAAAAATGGGCAGAAGAGCTAAAAAGATACTTCTCCAAAGAAGAAATGTGGATGGCCAACAGGAATATGAAAAAAAAATCGTCATAACTTATAATCAGGAAAATACAAATCAAAACCACAATGAGATACTACCTCACTTCACTGAAAATGGCTTATATTAAAAAAAAAAAAACTGGAAACAATAAATGCTAACAAGTGTGTGTTGAAAAAGGAAACATCTTACACTGCTGGCAGGAATGTAAACTGGTCCAGCCACAATGGAAAGCTGTGTGGAATTTCTTTAAAACACTAAATATGGATCTGCCATATGACCCAGGAACTCCATTCCTAGGAATCTATCTAAAGGACACAAAAAAAACTAATCCAAAAGGAGAATGAACTCCTGTTTATTGCAGCACTATTTACAATAGCTAAGATATGGAAACAATCTAAAGGCCACAAAATAGAAAAATGGATCAGACAGTGGTGGGATATATACACAATGGAATAGTACTCGGCAATCAAAAAAGGTCAGCTCGGGCCTCCCCGGTGGCGCAGCGGTTGAGCGCTGGGTTGCGAAGCTGCCCGCGGCCTCTGCGGCGCCGGTTCGATCCCCGGCTGCTCCCCGGCCACCAGAGGAGGGTCCCACATGGCGCGCAGACCTCTCCTGCCGCCCGCTGCTCCCCTCAGTAGTGTACTTCGGTCCTTCTGCCTGCTCTGCTCCCCGCTCTGGCTCTGGTGAATTCTCTCACCCTCCCGCGCCTCTGACTGTACCCAGTGCATGTATAAACAAAACAAACAAACAAACCAGCAAACAAATAAATAAAGCATGCCTCTATAAAAAAAAAATAAAAAAAAAGGTAAGCTCATGCCATTTCTGGCAACACGGATGGAGCTGGATGGGATTATGCTCAGTGAAATAAGTCAGAAGGAAAATGATAAATGTTGGATTGTTTCACTTACATGCGGACTATAGAGAAACCAAACAGAAGCTCAAGAATAGACAAAACTTTCAAGCTGACATTAGATTTGAGACATACAGCAGAAGGGGGGACGGTAAAAGGCTCAAAACAGTGGAGATAAAAGCACCAGGTTACGATGGCGATGGATAATAGAGTCTCAGGTGGTGGGGGAATGACGGGCACTACTCTGAGAGGAGAAATCAAATACCTTACAAAAATGTATGAGAACTTTCAAAGGAAATTTAGAAACTGAAATTAAATATATATATATATATATATATATATATATATATATATATATATATATATATTCCTGTCCCAATTCCTGGCTGAGGGAGCCAGAACTGGGGGGGGGTTGAGCTGAGTGGGGAAGGTGTAGAGTGTCATAGTCCCCAGTTTAATTTCTGGTTTGCGGGGGGGGGGGGGTTGCCCAATGAATGGAATTGGCTTTAGTACCCTTGGCGATTCTGGGTCTCATTCCCATGTTCATGCCTTCAGGGTCACCCTTCAAATGGAAGAATGAATAAGAAGCCTCAGGGGATGGGGAAGTGAGTAAATGGCTCGAGGTGGCCCAATTTCCTGGTCCCTTATATAAGTTTTCTAGATTCCTGCTATGAGTGAGACCATCCGGTATTTTTCTTTTTCTTTCTGGCTTATTTGGCTGAGCATGATCCCTTCCAGCGCCATCCATGTTGCTACAAATTGCATGTGTTTATCTTTTTTAAATGCTGAGTAATGTTCCATGGTATATATGTACAACATCTTGATCCAGTCATCTATTTTTGGGCATCTGGGCTGTTTCCAAAGCTTAGCTATTGTAAACAGTGCTGCTATAAACATAGGGGTGCAGGTGCCCTTTGGAATTCATGCTTCTGTGTCTTTTGGGTAAATACCTAGGAGTGGAATTGCTGGATCATATGGAAGCTCTATGTTTAGTAGGTCCAGAAATCTCCAAACAGCTCTCCATAGTGGTTGGACCAGTTTGCACTCCCACCAAAAGTGCAGGAGAGTTCCTTTTTCTCCACACCCTCGCCAACATTTGTTGTTGCTAGTTTTTTTTTTTTTTTAATATGTGCCATTCTCACTGGTGTAAGATGGTATTTCATGGTAATTTTGATTTGCATTTCCCTGATTACAAGTGATGTTGAACATTTTTTCATATGCCTGTTGGCCATTTGCATTTCCTCTTCAGAGAAGTTTCTTTTTAGCTCTTCTGCCCATTTTTTTGACTGGATTATTTTCTTTGTTGTTGTTGAGTCTCATCAGCTCTTTGCAGATTTTTGTGATCAGTCCTTTATCATTAGTGTTGTGTACAAAAATGTTCTCCCAGTTGGTGGGGTTTCTCTTTATTTTTGTTATTGTCTCTTTTGCTGTGCAGAAGCTCCTTAACTTGATGTAGTCCCAGCTGTTGATCTTTGCCTTCACTATCACTGCTTTGGGTGATGTGTCTGTAAAGATGTCTTTGATGTGCAAATCACGTAGTTTTTCACCTATATTTCCTTCTATGTATTTTATGGTTTCAGGTCTTATGTCTAGTTCTTTAATCCATTTTGAGTTGATTTTTTGTGTATGGTGTGAGGTAGTGGTCAAGCTTCATTCTTTTGCATGTAGCTACCCAGAATTCCCAGCACCATTTATTGAACAAACTTGCTTTGCTCCAATGCATATTCTTTGCTCCTTTGTCAAAGATTAGTTGGCCATAAATCTGTGGGTTTATTTCTGGATTTTCTATTTGATTCCATTGGTCTGTGTGTCTGTTCTTGTTTCAATACCATGCAGTTTTGATGACGATGGCTTTGTAGTATAGTTTGAAGTCTGGGAGTGTGATGCCTCCATTCCCTTCTTTTTTTTTTTTTCCAGGAGAGCTTTGGCTATTTGGGGATTTTTTGTGATTCCATATGAATTTCATCAATAATTGTTAAATTTCTTTGAAGAATGACATTGAAATTTTGATTGGAATAGCACTGAATCTGTAGATTGCTTTTGGTAGGATGGCCCTTTTAATAATGTTTATTCTTCCAATCCATGAGCAGGGGATGTCTTTCCATTTCTTTGTGTCTTCTTCTATTTCTTTTAACAGTGTTTTATAGTTTTCTTTGTATAGATCCTTTACCTCTTTTGTTAGATTTATTCCCACATATTTTATTTTTTTTGTTTCAATAATAAAAGGGATTTTTTTTTTGTTTCTTCTTCTTCAGGTTTATTGTTTGTGTATAGGAAGGCTACTGACTTTTGTGTCTTGATTTTGTATCCAGCCACTTTACTGAACAGATTGATGAGTTGAATTAGTTTTTCTGTGGAGTTTTTGGGGTTCTCTATGTATATTATTGTATCATCTGCAAATAGTGATAGTTTGACTTCTTCTTTTCCTATTTGGATTCCTTGTATGTCTTTCTCTTGTCTTATTCCTCTGGCTAGGACTTTCAGTATTATATTGAAAAGCAGTGGTGAGAGTGGACATCCTTGTCTTGTTCCAGATCTTAATGGAATTGCATTCAGCTTTTCACCATTGAGAATGATACTGGCTGTTGGCTTGTCATAGATGGCCTTTATGATGTTGAGGTATGTTCCTTGTATCCCAAGAATTTCAAGGTCTTTTATCATGAATGGGTGTTGCACTTTGTCGAAAACTTGCTCAGCATCTATTGATATTATCATATGGTTTTTATATTTATTTTTGTTGTTGTGTTGGATAACGTTGATTGATTTTCAGATGTTAAACCATCCTTGTGACCCTGGAATGAATCCTACTTGGCCGTGCTGAATTATATGGATACATTGTTGGATTCTGATAGCTAAAATTTTGTTGAGGATTTTTGCATCAGTGTTCATTAGGGAGATTGGCCTGTAGTTTTCCTTTTTTGTGTTGTCCTTATTCGGTTTTGGTATTAGTGTAATGTTGGCTTCATAGAATATGTTTGGTATTGTCTCTTCCTTCTCAATTTTTTGGATGAGTTTGTGAAGGATAGGCACTAATTCGTCTCTGAATGTTTGCTGGAATTCATTTGTAAATCCATCAGGTCATGGGCTTTTGTTTTTGGGGAGGTTTTTGATTACCATTTCAATTTTGCTGCTTGTAATTGGTCTATTTAGGTGTTCTATTTCTTCTTTATCTAGCTTTGGGTGATTGTAGAGTTGTAGGAATTTGTCCATCTCCCCTAGATTGTTGAACTTGTCTCCATATAACTGTTCATAGTAGTTACTGATTATTCTTTTGATTTCTGCTGTGTCCGTTGTGATTCTCCTCTTTCATTTATGATCCTGTTTATTTGTGCTTTCTCCCTTTTTTCCTTTGTAAGCCTGGCTAGGGGTTTGTCTATTTTGTTGATTTTTTCGAAGAACCAGCTCTTGGTTTCATTTATCTTTTGGATTTTTTTTTTAGTTTCAATTTCATTTATTTCTGCTTTGGTTTTTATTATTTCTTTTCTTCTACTGGTTTTGGGTTTTTTTTTGTTGTTCTTTTTCTAGATCTTTGAGCTTCGAGATTAGGTTGTTTCTTTGAGTTTTTTCTTGTTTCTTGATGTGAGCTTCTATTGCTATATATTTTCCTCTTATTACTGCTTTTGCTGTGTCCCATACATTTAGGATATTGGTGTCCTCCTTGTCATTCAATTCAAAGAATTTTTTAATTTCCTCTTTGATCTCCTCATTAGTCCAGTGCTCTTCCAGTAGTGTGGTTTTTAGTCTCCATGAGGTAGGAAAGTTCCTTGCCTTCTTTTTATGGTTTATTTCTAGCTTGATGCCTTCATGGTCAGAAAAGATGGTTGGTATGATTCAATCTTGGTGTATCTGTAGATGTTTGTCTTGTGCCCCGGTATGTGATCGATCCTGGAGAATGATCCTTGTGTGCTTGAGAAAAATGTGTACTCCATTTTTTGGGGGTTTAGTGTTCTATAGATGTCTGTTAAGCCCAAATGTTCTTGGTCCTTATTTAGAGCTTTAGTTTCTTTACTTGTTTTTTGTCTTGTTGGTCTATCCATTGTTGATAGTGGTGTGTTGAAGTCTCCCACTACATATGTGTTCTCTCTGATGTCTGTTTTCAGAGATGACAACAGTTGTCTGATATATTTTGGTGCTCCTTAGTTGGGTAAGTATATGTTAATGAGTGTTATTTCTTTTTGAAGTATTGTCCCCTTGATCATAATGTAGTGAACGTTGGGGTCTCTTTTTTATTTTTTTGAGTTTGAAATCTTTTTTATCTGATATAAGTATAGCTGTTCCTGCTTTCTTGTTTGGTCCATTTGCTTGTAGGATTGTTTTCCATCCTTTAACTTTGAGTCTATTTTTATCTTTTGTAGCTAAATGTGTTTCCTGGAGATAGCAAAAGGTTGGGTTTTGTTTCTTATTCCAGGCTGAAACTCTGTGTCTTTTTATTGAAGAGTTTAGTCCATTTACATTTAGGGTTAATATTGATATGTTAGCATCTGTATTTGCCATTGTGTTTGTCTTTCCTGTGATTTTATTTATTCTTTTAATATTTTTTTTATTGCCTTCTTTCGTTGTTATTCATCCCTCTGAGGTTCTGGCTTTAGGATTCCTTGTGGTATTTTTTGGAGTGGGGGTTTAGTGGTAATGAAATTCCATATTTTCTGTTTTTCTGGGAAGGTCCTTATTCTTTCTTCATAGAGGAAGGAGAGCTTTGCGGGATAGAGTATTCTTGGTTGACATCTGTTTTCTTGGAGTCTGTTGACTATGTCCCTCCACTCTCTCCTTGCCCGTAGTGTTTCTTCAGAGAAGTCTGATGTCAGCCTGATTGGTTTTCCTTTGAATGCTATCTGTTTCTTCCCTCTAGTCAGCTTCATTAATTTTTTCTTGCCCTGGATTTTTGGGAGCTTCACTTTTATGTGTCTTGCTGTATTTTTCCTTTTGCCATGGAAGTTTGGTGTTCTTCTTGCTTCTTGTATATCAATTTTCAGTTCCTTCTTCACATTTGGGAAGTTCTCTTCAATTATCTCCTGGAATATTTTCTCTGTTCCTTCATCTCTCTCCTCTCCTTCTGGTATTCCTATAACTCTTATATTTCCTTTCCTCATGGAGTCAGATAGTTCCCGAAGTCTTTCTTCATTCTTTTTCCTTCGTACTTCTCTTTCCTTTTCTGTTTTGGTTCTTTTTATTTCTGTATCTTCAAGAGTACTTATTCGTTCTTCCATTTCATCTATTCTGCTTTCATTGCTTTACCCAGAGTTCTTTAGTTCCTCCATTAATTCTTTGATCTCCTGCGTTTCTTTCGCTTCCCTCTAAGGACTCAATTTCATTCTTCTGATCATTGTTTTCCCTCTTTAGGGACTCAATTTCCTTTATGAGTTCTGTCATTTTTTAAATCATGGCAATTTTAAATTCTCTTTCTGGAAGGCTCAGCAGTTCTTCCAAGTTACTGTTGTTGCAATGTGGGAGGTCGTTTTCTTTTTGTGGTGTGCTTTTTTCCTGGGGGGTTGTTAGGTTGCGTGTGGTTCTTCTATTCCCCACTGTCTGTTTTCTAATTTCTCGTATGCATTGGGGCACTGTGTTGCTGGGACTGGCCGGCATCTTGTGTGAGCTTCTCCGCTCCCCTTTGGCTTCTCCAGGAGCCATCTTTTGGTGTCAAGCAGTCTTTACTGAAGAAGGGTCCCTGTTCTAAAATGCCGATGTGGGGACACACTCCCCTGTGTGTTTGGTCTGCCCTGGCGGTGGGTTCGCGTTCCCCCTCTGGGTTTGGACTGCGGGCCAGACGGGGCCTGCCATGGGTGAGCTTCCCTGCTCACCTCTGGCTCCTGAGGGAGCAGACTGCAGGCTGTCATTACTGAAGAAATGTCCCTGTTCTAAAATGGCAATGCGGGACGCACTCCCTGCACGTCCAGTCTCAGGTACACTCTTCTGCGTGCCCGGTCTGCCCTGGCCGTGGCTGCCCGCTCCCCTTGTGGGCTCAGACTGCTGGTCTGAAGGGGCCTGGGGTGGGCTAACTTCCCAGCTGGCCACGGGCTCCGCCTTCTGCTGGTCAAGTAGTCTTTTCTGAAGAAAGGTGTTATTGACTTTTTTTCTGGTCGCTAGGTGGCGCCAGAGATCTCTCCTAGAGCGCTCGGGTAGCTGTGTTTTTCACCCCTTGTGGCAGGGAACAGAGTGGGGATGGTAAGGAAAACCTCAACGGCTTTGGGGTGCTGTGTCTGCCTTGTGCCCCACCGACGTGTAGGACCCACGCCCCGAATTTCGTGCCCCGGGTCTCAGTTCCAAAGCCCTCAGGTCTAGGACGCGGGCTGTAGCCCAGTTCAGTGGCTGCAGCAATGGCGCCTTTTGCACCCTGCTCCCGTGACCGGGCACCTGGTTTCTGATTACTCAGTGAGGGACTTTCACCTCAGTGAGGGCCCCTGTGCATCTCCCCGCAAGCCTAGGTCTCAGGCGCAGGGACCTGGGCAGCCGCAATCCGGATCCGCGTTTGCTTTTCCAGCGCAAGTTTACCGGCCGGCCTGGACTGTGTGTAGGTCAGCCAGTGTCTCTGCTGTTCTTTAATGGTGCCTGGAGCTCATCGCTGCACGAATCCTGCAGGGTTCTCCACAGCTCCCGTTTACGGGGTTAGGTGGCTGAAATAGATCCTTTCCACTCACAGTCCCACCTGATGCGTAGTTTGTTCTTGTTGGTCGTTTTAGTTTGTTTTTTTCCTCCTTTCTGCTGGTTGGAGAGTGCCCACTTTGTGGGGGAGGGGGGAATAGGGTTCTGCACTTTCCTCCCTTCTAGTCCTCTTTTATGGCAACTTTCTTCTTCAGGTAGTTTGCTGGAGTCGTCCGTTTATCTTCCGTGTCCCAGTTCTCACTGGGACCTGCCACTTTTCCTCCCTATTAGCTTTTCTTAATGGGAGATCTTACTCGCAGCGTCTCCTCGCTGCCATGCTGCTCCGCCTATCGCCAGTGCCATTTAAAGGCAGCACAGCCTGCCTGCATGGCTCTTCTGCAGAGCCCACTGCTGGCACAAGACCACACAACATCAGGGCAGATAGGGTTTCACATGCTGGTGGGGGTTCTGTTTTAAAGAACATGTGACATTGTAAAAGGAGCAGATTTTATCTCACACAGGAGCCAATCAAATGTTGAAATGGTGTCAGTTTTGAAGATTCACCAATCCAGTATGAAAGGGGGATAACACTGAAGGAAGTATAAGCTGGGACAGTAGTTGGTTTCATGCGTTGATTGTGAGACTCCATTTGGACACTCATTTACTGAGACCTTCATTCATCAAGACCTTCATTCATCAAAACCTTCATTCATTGCTGACCTTTACATCTGATCTCTCCCTGGAAACACTGCTTGACATTTGCTTCTGCCTCTAACTCTGCTCCCACATTGCCTGTTGACTGGTGTCCCTGGCCTATGCGTAGCATCTCTTGAAAAGCTGTAAATTGGTGCCTGGTCCTCTGACACCACTTGTGAAAAGAGCTGTCTCCTGTTGGCCTATGTTTGGCATCTGTAAAGAGTGCAACACCAATGCCTGATCTTCCACATCTCCGCCTGCTGACTTGCACTGCAGTCATGTGCACCACCACCTCTAATCAGCAGCTTCTGATCTTCCAGCACCACTGCTCACTGCTGCCCCTTCCTCCAGTATGCCTGACACAACCTCTTGGTGCAGTTGCATCTGACACTGTCCAGTCCAGCCTTCAGATTTCTGCCTCAGCACCTCATATTAAAACAAGGTGGCTGCTTGCACTGGGAGTGGCAAATAGTGAAAAGCGTGTGGTCTCTGCTGCTTTCAGAGCAGGCTGCACATACTGGTTCAGTGGGGTGGGAAATCTCTTCTGCCACTCAGTCTCAGGCACCTTTGCATAGGCAGCAGGCTGCAGGAATGCCTCTAGGGCCCCTCTGACTTAGGGACCTTGCATCCCTGTTGCACTGTGACTACCTCCAGCTGCCACCATGAGTCTGGTCCTGGTTCATCACTTATTGGTGTGCACCACCTCCAGGCTCTCATTGACAGGACGGGGCCATCCTGCATAAGCAGATTTTGGTTTGGACTACTGGACGCTGTGGGCACTCTTTGGGTTAGGACAGCCAGACATCCGTGGCCTTAAAAACTTTCCTTTTCCCCAATTCCCCCTCATTGCACCCTGAGCCTGACTGTGTCTTGCCGTTGTGAGCACATAGATGAGGACCCATAGACTGTGTCATCCCCTCAGCTTTGCATGGTTTCACATGGACACACAGTCTTGACTGTGCAGTGACCAGAGCTGCTTAGTCACACTGACTTGGAGGACCGAGGAAAGCTATACTCACATTCTTCTTCTTCTTCTTCTTCTTCTTCTTCTTCTTCTTTTTAATCACATTATTCTTTTTTTTAATTTTTTCTTCAAAGATCTATTTATTCATTTATACAAGCACTGGGCACAGCCAGAAGCACGGGAGGGCGAGAGAACCCACCAGAGCCAGAGCGGGGAGCAGAGCAGGTAGAAGGACCGAAGTACACTGCTGAAGGGAGCATCGGGTGGCAGGAGAGGTCTGTGTGTCATGTGGGAGCCCCGTCCAGCAGCCGAGATTGAACTGGTGCTGCAGAGGCTGCAGGGAGCCTTGCAACACAGTGCTCAACCGCTGTGCCACTGGGGAGGCCCTATACTCCCATTCTTGACACAGAGTGGCAATACACAATGTTATTATTTACACTTCTAAGTTAGGGGGTGATTTCTTTCACTCAGTAGATGTATATATCAAATACCAGCTGTGTTAACTGAAAATCACATCCAGTTTGAAGCACTCCGGCAGTGTATGCTTTAACTCAGAAGCACTTCCAAGGGTCAGGTGTCTCTTCCACAGGGCTCCCAGTGACTCCTCTAAGGCACTGCTCACCAGGGCTTCAATTTCAGGTTGAACCAAGTCTCTTCCAAGGCAGAATTAGGTTTTCTGGGACCAGAAAGCTCCCAAGGGATTCCTGAACCCTCTTAGTGGAGAGGTCCATCTCCCATTTACACTAAAGAACACAAGCCATCTTAGTGGCTAATAAATTATTATTGTTATTTGATTCACAGAAGCCTTATCAGGTTTGTGTCTGAGGGGCGAAATCGAAAACACAGGAAGTAAAAATCCTAGTCAGGATGCCTACCCCTGCATAAAACACCCTGATGCTCAGCAGGAACTTGGAAATAATGGGGTCCGGAGGGCCTGCTCCACAGTGTGAGCTGAGAAAACAGGGCAATCGTTCTTGATGTGCCCCCAGCAGAGAACATGGGGAAAGGCTTCCTGATACAAACAGCTAAACGAACTCCTGACATAAGGTTCTTTGCAGAGAAAAAAAAATGGACATTCCAGACAGGAGTAGCACATTCTGGAAAAAGCTGAAGGAATATGTAGTTTAGTACAACTGAATAAATAGTTACAGAGAAGGTAAGATTACTAAGAGAGAATAGAGTCAGACTGTAAAAGCCTTGATTGTCATGCTAAGAAGCGGGGGCTGCTTCTAAAGACAATAAGAGGGGCCTCCCTGGTGGTGCAGCTTTTGAATGCTGGGTTGCTAAGCTGCCCTCTGCCTCTGCAGCGCTGATTCGATACTGGGCTTCTCCCTGGTCACCTGCAAGGGTCCCACATGGCGCGCAAACCTCTCCTGCAGCCCGCTGCTACCCTCAGCAGTGTACTTCATCAGTCTGCCTGCTCTGCTCTCCACTCTGGCTATGGTGAATTCTCTCACCCTCCCACACTTCTGACTTCACCCAGTGCTTGTATAAATAAATAAATAAATAATTAAAAAATAAAGACAATAAGAAAAGGACCTCGGGCTTCCATATGGAGATTCTAATTAGAGTGGAGCAAGCCTGGAGACAAAACGATGAGTGAGGAAGCTGCACAGAAATCAGTTTGGAAGTTGGGAGGGAGATATATGAGTTGAGATTTACCTGCTCGGGAATATCTTAGCGTAGGTATCCAGGAGGCAGTTGTAAAAAGGTCAGATCGGGGCTGGAGGTTGAGTTGGAAGTCACCAGTGTGTATGTAACGTCATGTGGATGAGATGATCTAGTACTGTGTGCAAAGTTAGACAAGACAAGGGCTGATGGGGGAGCCCTTTGAGGTATTTATAAAATGAAGAAGAGAAACAGAACCCACAATGGAAAAAAAAAATCATAAGCAGGGGATTAAGGACATAGAAAATGAGAACATTTTATAGTTTCCAAGTCATATTCCAAATGAGCAAAATAGAGAGGAAATCGCCTATTTTTTTTTTTCTAGGCATCTCTACCAATTTGGAAGGCATTCTGAGAAACTCTCAAGAATATACAGCAAGCAAAAGTTCAATCGAGATTAAATCATCTTCACAATTGCAGTAAAAGGGCCTTCCCTCACGGCACAAAGAATTAAATCCCAGCATTATGAAGCTGTTTGCAGCACCGAGTTAAATCCCTGGCCAGGGAGCTACTCACATGGCGCGGCAAAACTGTCCTGTCTTGCCCGCTGCTCCGCTCAGCAGTGTATTTCAGTCAATCTGCCTGTTCTGTTCCCCTCTGTTCTGCTCTGTCTCTGGTGAACCCTCTCACCACACACACCTTGGGCCTGTACCCCTGCTCTTGTATGCATAAATAAATAAATCTTAAAAAAATAAGAGAACACTATGTGCATAATTTTGACCAAAAAAATATGCACAAGGTACACATATCAAAAAGCAAGAAGCAACAAGTGTTGGTGGGGATATGGAGTCAAAAGAACAATTTTCCACTGTTGGTGTTGGTAGTCTGGTGTCACTCCTATGGAAAACAGTATGGAGTTTTCTCAAAAGAGTAAAAGCAGATCTGCCACGTGACCCAGTATCCTACCCCTAGGTTTCCACCGCCCAAATACAAAAACACTAATTTGAAAGGAAACTTGCTCTCCCAAGTTTATTGATGCACTATTTACAATAGCCAAGATGCGGGGACATCTTAAGTGACCAATCAGATAAATGGATCAAGAAGATGTGATGTGTATACACCATGGAATACTACACAGCAATGAAAAAGATAAACTCTTGGCATTTACAGCAACACGGATGGAACTAAAATACATTATGTGGAGTGAAATAAGTCACTAGCAAAAAGACAATACCAGGTAGCATCACTTGTATGTGGGCTATAGAGAAACCAAATAAAGTGTCATGTAACATCAAACTTTAATACTAATCCTTGCCCCCTGGTCACAGAACTCAGGTCCCCAAGGGGAAGAAGAATAGGGAGGGGTGAGAAAGACACGGGAGAAAGCACAATGGATATGGGGGCAGACTGCGGGTGCTTTTGCAGTGGGTGCACTTTGGTGACTGCACATAGGGCACAGAGACCTTACAAAATACTAACACTGGTGGAAACCCTTCTTACTCAATTACATTTTAAAATATTATTTATATTGACTCCTTGAACAAAAATAACATATAGGTTAAGGGACAAAGGATTTTGAGTTTGAATTGCAGAAGGGACCTACACCCAGAAGTAACATAAATCCCAAATAAATAATTAATCAGTACACCTCAAGCAACTTGAGAAATAAAACAAAGAATAACTAAAATAAATAAAAGAATGAGATTATTTAAATTGGAGCAGAAATAAATGAAACACAAGTCAAAAAGCCAAAACAGAGATCCATGAACTAAGAGTTACTTCTTCAATAAACACCATTGATAAATCTTTAGCTAGGCTAACAATGGAAGCAAGAGAAAATTTATGATAGAATTAGAAAAAAATGGAAATTACTACAGCCAGCAGAGAAATACAAAGTTCATGAGAGCATTATGACTGACTATGCTAGCAAATTCAGTAATGTTTTTTTTTCTTTTTTTAAAGATTTATTTATTTATGCTTACAATAACTGGGGTACAAGCCAAAGGTGCAGGATGGTGAGAGGATTCACCAGAGACAGAGTGGGGAGCAGAACAAGCAGACTGATGAAATACACCACTGAGGGGAGCAGCGGGCGAGACAGGAGAGGTATGCCGCGCCATGGGGGTATCTCCGAGGACAGCGGGGATCATACAGGCACTGCAGAGGCTGAGGACAGGTTCACAGCATTGCACTCAATTGCCTGCGCCAACAGAGAGGCCCTGTATAGGTCTTTCACCTCTTTCATTAGGTTCATTCCCAAGTATTTGATTTTTTTGTTTCAGTTATATAAGAGATGATTTTCTTGATTTTTTCTTCTGCAGACTGATTGTGTATAGGAAGGCTACTGATTTTTGTGTGTTGATTTTGAATCCTGCCACTTTATGAACTGGTTGATTATTTTGAGTAGTTATTCTGTGGAGTTTTTAGGGTTCTCAGTGTAAATTATCGTATTGTCTGCAAATAGTGATAGTTTTGCTTCTTCTTTCCCCATCTGCATTCCTTGTATGTTTAGACATAGGTATTGACACTGATTTGGACTGTGAGGCACTTCTAAAATTAAGCCAACAGGTTAAAATACAGCAAAAAAAAGCTCAATGTAAACCTTTATGTATGTATGTATGATGATGTAAAACTTTGACATCACACGTGACATTTGTCATTTGAAGTACTTTGAAATATTGCTTCAAACAAAGATTCCCTAGTCAAACTGTTTGAATGTATTTCTTGATGGAGAGTGAGAAAATGTTCCCATGTAAAAAGGCAAGGGGACAGCCAAAATGTACTGTTCTTTAGAGTGTTCTTGTTTAAGGACTGATTTAGGTCAGTCAACAACATTCTTCCCATAAGCAAAACTGTGTCAGGAGCTCAAGACACAGGAGGGAATTCCATTCTAGCATGAAATTCTTAAATCATGTTAGTATGATTTAGGTGCAGATGACACTGTGAAGGGAGGAGAGGATGTGGTTCAGGAAGAAATGTGCAGCACCTGCCTGCAAGGTGGTCAGAAGTGACATGTGAGTTGGAGGAAAGCAAGGTCAGAGAGCTGGTAGGCTCATCTGGGGATTCTGCAAGAACAAGAGCAAATGCCCCAGGTGGCAACAGGATGTGGCAGAAAGAAGGACACCCAAATATCCCAAAATAGATGTCAGGATCAAGAAGACGTGGTGCATATATACCATGGTATATGAATCCACAATCAAAAAAAGATAAACTCATGCAATTTGCAGCAACATGGATGAAGCTGGAAGTGGTCATGCTTGGGCAAAATAAGCCAGAAAGAAAAAGAAAAATACCGGATGATCCTACTCATAGCAGGGATTTAGAAAACCTAAAGAAGGGACCAGGAAAATACTAATTATAATAAAGTAAAAATCACAATCAACAGCAACTACAAGCCAGAGACACACTACTGTGCCGGGGAGGAGGGAGTAGGATCATCACGGGCATTGGGGATTGTACGGGGACTATAACCAAGGTGAATATGCATACATTGGAAAAAATGAAAATGATGTAAAAATACATAAAATTAAAGACAAAAAAGAAGGGCAGCTCACCCAGCAGGGCTGGACAGGGAGGGGAGGTGGGTGGGGGCAGGGCTGAGGCCAGCGGGGCAGTGAAGCCTGTGCAAAGGGATTTTGGGGAAGTGTCACGCCCAGTAGGGCCACGGGAAAGCGTGAGGCCAGCGAGTGGATGATCTGATTGATGCTCTTGCTCTTCCCTGGGTGTGGGTGGAGGTTGAAGGAAGGGGACGAACCAGTGCGGGCACCGCAGCCCCGGCCTGCGAGTCCGCCCCGGACACGGGATAGGACGAGACCTCTCTGTGTGGCAGCTGGGAGCAGCCACGACTGCAGGAGGAGCAGCACAGCCTCTCCCGGCCGTTGCTGGTGCAGGTCCCCGGGGGGCGAGCCCCCGGAACCTGCCCTGGGTGTCCTGTCCCCCGAAGGATGACACCCTCTGCCCTCTGGGCCTGCGACACGTGGCGCCGGGCCTGACCCACTGAGCCCAGGCTCTGAGCCTCAGGGCTCTGGCCACTCCCCAGGCTGTTCAGGGGAGACCTGGTCCTCAGCGGATGCTGTGCGTGAGTGATCAGGGTTGGCCTGGGGAGGGGGTAGGAACCTTCAGCCTGAGTAGCAGCGAACCCCCATTGCTCACTCGAACCCACCACTTCCAGAAGCCAGGCCGTTCCCGGCGGGGCGCAGGGCCACAGCATCTGGACCTGGCCTTTGCCAACCTCTGCTCCCCGACCCCGCGTTCGAGCAAGAAGCAGATTTTTTTAAAAGTCTTTTTTTTTAAAGATATATTTATACAAGAACAGGGGTACAGGCCAGAGGTGCGAGAGGGTGAGAGGATTAACCAGAGACAGAGCAGGGAGCAGAACAGGCAGACTGACGAAATGCACTGTTGAATGTCACAGCGGGCAGGAAAGAAAAGGTCTGCTCGCCTC
Source organism: Talpa europaea (assembly GCF_964194135.1). Classification (NCBI taxonomy): domain Eukaryota; kingdom Metazoa; phylum Chordata; class Mammalia; order Eulipotyphla; family Talpidae; genus Talpa; species Talpa europaea. Next base: position 18,100,269 of record NC_140075.1, read on the forward strand.
CCTGGCAGGCCGGGAATTGAACCAGTGCTGCAGAGGCGCGGACAGCTCCACAGCGCTGCGATCAACCCGCCACACCAATGGGAGCCCCAGACGCAGATATTTCCAAGCCAGAAATCTTGGGGGGTTCTGACCAGCCCCAGTTGCCCCAGCCCCATCAGAGTCAGATCAAGGCATGTCCCCACAGCACTGGGGGGGGGGAGCAGACACCCTGCCATCCCCGGGCCAGCACAAGGCTGCGACTGAAGCCATGGTCTGCCTGGGGTTCCGGAAAGAGGTCATCGGCAGGGCGCTTTTGGAGGGCAGGTATGACCCTGTGATGGGGACCTACCTCATGCTGCTCTCCAGTCAGCAGGCAGATGAGGAGGAGCCAGACCCCATCATCTCCCCCAAGCTCCTCAGTCCCGATGGGGCCCACTGTGTCCCAATACCAGAGGACCACCGGCAGCCTGAGGTCTTGGGGCGCGAGACATTGCAGGTGGGACTATCCCCGAAGCAGGACGCCCAGAAGCCCACCACCACCTCCGGGCCAGGCATCCCGCAGGAGGACTCCGGTGTGCAGAGCTCTGTCTCTGGCTCAGGGCCCCTGCTGCCAGGTGCCTGGAAGCCCAGCATGGCCTCCAGGTCAGGGCCCGTGCTGTAGGAGGCCTGGGGGCCCAACACCACATCCTTGCCAGGCCCCCTGCAGGAGGAAGCCCTGCAGCCCAGCACCACCTTGCTAGGAACCCAGCTGGAGGGGGGCCAGGAAAGCATTAGGAAGACCATCAGCCAGCCACCCAAGTCCCCAGCACCACCTGAATAAACCCAAGAAGGCGCCTCCTGTTCAGCCCACCCACTGCAGAGACACTGGGCCATGAACACCATTCCCATTTCACCCTTCAGTCCAGCAGAGGCTACAAGGCCAGAGCTCTTCGAATCCTTAATAGGATTTTAAAATGTTGCATTTTCTGTGCACCCGTCAGAGGAAAACACAAGAGAAGAGTTCAACCTGATGGTGATTAGATGATCACCAGCACCTCCCTAGAATCCACTTCCCTGCTCCAAGGCAGCCACTCAGTGGCCATAGTGAAAGGAGCACACCAGCGGAGGCCGAGAACCTGGAGAGGGGTCAGGGGCTGGACCCAGCCAGAGGGGCCAGGAGCAGCATGAGAACACAGGCATGAAACACAGATGTCCGCAAGCACAGCAGTCCCAGGAGCAGGTAAGGGGCCCGGAGGGCAACGGGTCTGGTGAAGCACCTGGAGGGGAGTAAAGAGGGGGAAGGGGATTAGAGGAGGGCTTGGGTCAGCTGAGCAGATGCAGGGCCCGGGATGGGAGTGGAGCTGTGTGGGCTGAGCCTCCAGAGGCCCTAGAGTCAGAGGATGGGACCACTGGGCCTTGCTTCCCCATCTTAGGCTCTATCCTGTGAGGGCCCTGCTGGTGGACCCTGTGCACCCAGATGGCGCAGACGATGCAGGAGATCTTGGGCTGACTGGCGCTATCAGGGACTGACATCCACGGTAGGAAGTCCCCCTCTACCGAACCCCTATTCACAATGGAGATTCCAAGATGGAGAATTGCTCACCCGCCAGCAAGTGGTGCCTCGGTAGGGCCTCCTGGTTTCCATCTGCACTTTGTCACATCTGCGTCCGAGCAGCATTCCCCAGGGGATGTCACTAAGGAAAGAGCCTCCTCCTTGCTTGGGCTTCACTGGCTCTGCTCTTCCCACGCAGGTCCCAGAGGGCGCGAGGAGGCGGCCGCCATGGACACACTGGTTCCCACTGCAGGGGCACCTCCAGGTGACTTGTTCTACCTGCGGAGCCCTGGGGTGTGGAGGCATCTGGACGCTCTTTCTACGCCTAGAAGAGACAGTCTGAAATGGATTGTTTAGTTAAAAATGTCTATCCCAGGACACATTAAATTGGTGTTTGAAACCAACTGTGTTTGCTCCCTGTTTATGACTACACCCACACTTCCAACACATCGGACATCAGAGACCTAAAAATCCTTTAACATTCTTGTAATAAGCAGTGAAAAGTTTAGAAAATTCAGAAAATTTTGGAAAGCATTTAGAAAATTTTAGAAAAGTGAGACGGGTCACGTGGTGATAAGACAGTGAGACAGGATTGTGAAGCAGAGCTAGCTTTGAGTATGGAATTAGGTATTTGCATTATTTTCTCTAGGTGTATGTGCATATATTGCATTGTGTGCAAATGTGTGCATGTAAGTCTACATGAGCGTGGCTTGTGGGTGCTTCTATAGGTATGAAGTATTTATGTACCTTCTATCATCAGAAAAATACTCCCAACTGTTGAGAATTGGTATGATGTCTTCAAAAATGTGGCCTCTCAGATGGCACAGTGGGTTGAGCCCAGCACTGAGGGAAGTGCTGAGTCTCCAAAGTCCCCAATGTGGCATGTGTCCCCGAGTCCACATCTGTAGGGGGTTTAATTCTGCTCCAGTATAACTGTAGATGCAGGTTAGTTAAAATTTTCCTGGTTTCTTGCCATTGGTCCCTGCTCCTAGTGTGTGCCCTGGTCACCCATTTCTTTTTCAGGGGCATCAATGTTGTCCTGCACAGTGTTGTGAGTTTACGGTGGCGGTGAGCCCAGTGTCTTCACTCTGCCTCCGTATTGCCTCTCATGTGTAACCCAATTCATTTTTGAGACCATAATTGCTTTGTAAACTAAAACAACTAAATACAATAAAAAGACAATAAAACTGAAAAACTATAGATGTTAAAAAAAATCACGTCCAGTGACTTGTATTTAAATTATTGAAAAATTATATACATCATGGCTAATTGTGGTTCATTTCTGTAATACACGACCAGTTCAACACTTACATATCAAGTAATATAACAGTTTACATTAAGCGTGCATAAGAAAAGAACACATTACTATATCAACAGACATAAAAACACTCAATATATTTCAACACATATTCAAAATTTAAAAAAAGTAAATTCAAAAACCCAGAATTTAAGGGGCTTTTCCTTAAACTATAAATGTATAAAAGAAAACATGTAACTAACATTACACTAAAAGATGAGCCACCAAATAGATTTCCTCTTCAGACGGAGAAAAAGGTCATTTTGTCCTCTGCCACTACACCAGTTCAGAACTGTGGGGCTGTCCTAACTAACATGATAAGTAAAAGAAAAGAAAAGCTATAAAGGGAATACATATTGATATGAAACAATCAATTATGTATTCCAGGTAGAAAACCACTAGAAAGCTTAAAAAATCTCAGAAATAATTAGCAACTATAGGATTATTTCCCATAAACAACACAAACAACTGGGATTTAAAATTAAAGAAACATTATCTTTTATAAAAATACTACCCCAAATGAAATGTCTAAGCAGGGTCCTGGTGGCGCAGTGGTTGAGTGCTGTGCTGTAAAGCTGCCCGCAGCCTCTGCAGCACTGGTTCAATCCCGGCCACCAACAAGGTTCCCGCATAGCACACAGACCTCTCCTGCCGACCGCTGCTCCCCTCAGCAGTGTACTTCGTCAGTCTGCCTGTTCTGTTCCAGGCTCTGTTTCTGGTGAATTCTCTCACCCTCCCATGCTTCTGACTGTACCCAGTGCTTGTATAAATAAATAAGTAAATAAATAAATAAATCTTTAAAAATAAATAAAGACTGAAAAAAAGAAAGAAAAAATAAATACCTAAGCATAAATCTAACAAAATTTGCAGGATACCTATACATCGAAAGCCAACAAAACTAATAAAATGGACCTACATACAGATCTAAACCTTATTAAAAAATGAACCAATGCAAATTGAATCATAAACATGAAAGTAAAATGTGATACTACAAAACTCAAATACATAATAATATACATAATAATATATTTATTAGACATAATAATACAAATAGAAGTGACTGGATTTGCGAATAACTTTTTTAGATAAAACAGTAGAAGCATCACCTATGAAATAATAAACAGACCTTTGCACTTTATTAAAAGTTTATTAAAATGATGTTAAGACAAGTAACTTATTTGGAAAATACTATGAATATATCTGCATTTAACAACATGCATTTGTCAAAACCCATAAAACTCACAGCAATAAGAATGAGCCCTGGTCTACCTAAATTTTAAGAATCATTTTGCAAGTTTGGGAATCCCAGAATGTGACAAAGATGATGACAATAGAATGTAACTGTATTACACTGTATGACACATGCTTACAGAAAGAGGTTTTGGAAAAGGTGCTGTAGACTCAAAAAGAGGGAAATAATTCTATAGTTTGCTTTGCTGGAAATATCCTTTCCATACTGGCAAGGCTGCCTGGGCAATAAAGTCAGCAAGACAATAACTGTGTTTGCTTTGAAGAGTTCCTCTGGTGAGAAGCAAATAAAATGTCCAGAAAGTCCACAGTCTTATCGTGTTTATAAATTGCTAGATGAAGGAACATGAGCTAATGAACTGAGGGATTAGTGTGTCTATGAGGACACTTGTCAATATAAGAGATTCCAATAAACTTCGGTCCTTACATCTTCCCCCACACAGGTAACTCTGACTGCCTCAACTTTGTAAAATCAAATCTGGACTTGCTATTGGTTTTAAATTGGAGCTTGGAGTCATAGACCTGTCAGAACATTCCTACAGGTACAACATAACCTGTGCAATATGATCCATCCCTGGAAGGCATTGAGTTGATTGGTTAAACTGTTAACCCAGCCTACTAGATGTGCAAGGATTCTGCTGTCCCCTGCCCTCTAGGTGCTGGTGTCCTAGGTAAGAAGACACATCATCAAGTATTGACTCTAAAGTTTGTCTTTGACAAACGTTGTTTGGTTTCTTGATATTCCACAGAAAAGTAACATCATCCAGTATTTATCTTTGCCCTTCTGGCTTATTTTGCGTGGCATAATAGGTTCCAGTTCTATTCATGTTGCCATAAATGATGTAAATTTATCTTTTTATTTATTTGCAGATTAGTATTCCATTGTGTGCATATGTATATATACCACATTATCTCTTCCATATGGCCACTGAGCATTCTTTCATTTGATTCCTCTATTCCTTTAAAAAACTCCATTTGGGGGAGGAAGTCCACTCATCTCTGCTTAGCAAACAAGTATAGGCTTTTGCACCTGTGGGGGAAATTCTATACTCCCAAAACACTAACCAAAATGTGAACAAATGGTGATTCTATAATAAAAATGAAAAAGATGATACATCATCAACATCACTAAGCTGGCAGTGTGGTGGATAGCTTGACGATTAACACTATGGAGAAGAAATAAGCAAGGAAGAAGAAAGGCCATATTGTCTTAAATCAAGACTTCAGGGAAAGCCTCTCTGAAAGCAAGGAAAGACAAGCAGGAGGACCAGCAGGGGCAAGCCTTGGGTGGTAGTGTGCTTGCAGTCTTTGAGGGGCAGAACTATGGACTGAAGAGCAATGTTTTCTCAAATCTACAGGTCCTGGTTTGGCTCTTTTGGGATGTGCAAGTGGCCCTACATGCTTATAATGCATTCAGCTTTAAATGAGGACTGCACCAGAGATGGTGATTATATAACACTACCCATTCCAGTATCCAATAAGTCAGAGCTAATTAGCACACTTCCTTTTCCAGCTGTGCCCTCAGAATTCCATAAACATCAAGTGCTGGCGCCCACTGTCACCTACAGATTCAAGGTAAAATACCTCATCTCTTCTACAACAAGATTGGTTTCCTGAAGGAATTGAATCATTTCCCAGGACTGCCTTGGGCAAAGTGGGACACAGAAATGGGCCTGAATTAGAATGGGGGTGAGGAAGGGGAAGCTGGGCTGCAGGTGAAACATCCAGAACAAGACTTTGATTGGCAACTTCATACTTCCAACGAGAGCCTGCCCCAGGTGGACTCAGGTCACCAAACACACAGTAGATAATGAATGTCCCTTCACCAAAACATCTGTGCTCTCTAGGTCTAGACCTGCCCATTGAGACTCTCACCTTTTGTGTCTGCATTATGTTCTGTGACTAACACTATATGGTCACCCTGCTTGCAATTTTATTATACTAAGAAATCACAGCCTTCCATTGCATAACACTGATTTTATTGAAGAACAAATCTGCCCTGTTTGTTTACATTCTGGACACTGATAAAATAGAATAATGATTTCAGTTGGTATCTTGAGTGAATCAAATTTATAATTTATCCCAACTTGATATGCTCCAAAAATGAAAGAAGTGGAAGACTGTGGACAGTATGAAATGACAGCTTAATTTTTAGGAAAAGAAAACCCAGAGCCAGAGAGTTAAAGGTTTTCCTACTGATGTTAAAATTGTTTTCAGAGTGGACGGACATGCAGCATTTGATGCCGAGGAAGACAAGTTCACTTTGGTACATAGGGCAGAGAAATAGCCTTTGTAAGTACATTTGAACAATTTAAAAACTTCCCGTTATTTATGTAAAGGGCTAATAAAAGTAGTACAGACTTGAGTGGGGTAGTGCAAATCCAGGAATCAAGGGTCCCTGTAAATTCATCTATCACTCACTCCTGATGCTTTTATATGAGGTTCACCAAAGTACTTTGGATTTCAAACCATCTCTGCCTTGTACTCTGGGGTCAGTTTTTCTCTCTTAATGATACATGTGTTAGATTGATACTGATCAGTATAGTTTGGATGAGTGAATGGGATATAATGCACTTAACAAACATATATGATTCCTTCTGCAAGCCCAGCACAGCAGGTGCTCAGTACAGGAGACAAAACCTGAAAGACATGACTTTGCCTTGTACATATTAGAGTCCAGGGAGGGTAAAGAGAAATCCACCCCTGAGATGCAGACAGCAAGCATAAATGTCACCCAGAGGATAGAAATTGTCTACCAGGACAGGATCTGACCTCAAGTCAGTATCATTTGTGGTCTTACAGGTTTTGTTTAAAAAAAAAAAAAAATTTATTTATTTTTGCATACAAGAGCTGGGGTACAGGCCAGCGATGCAGGGATTGTGGGAGGTGAGAGGATCCACCAGAAACAGAGTGAGAAACAGAACAGGTGGGGCCTCCCCGGTGGCGCAGCGGTTGAGCGCTGGGTTGCGAAACTGCGCGCGGCCTCTGCGGCGCCGGTTCGATCCCCGGCTGCTACCCGGCCACCAGAGGAGGGTCCCACATGGCGTGCAGACCTCTCCTGCCACCCGCTGCTCCCCTCAGCAGTGTACTTCGGTCCTTCTGCCTGCTCTGCTCCCCGCTCTGGCTCTGGTGAATTCTCTCACCCTCCCGTGCTTCTGACTGTACCCAGTGCATGTATAAACAAAAAAAAAAGAAACAGAACAGGTGGATTGACTGAAATATACCACTGAGGGAAGCAGTTCTGTGTGAGACACGAGAGGTCTGTTGCACCATGTGGGTATCTCCCTGGCGGGGATTGAACCTGGGTTGCAGTGGCTGCAGACAGCTTCATAGATTGCATCTAACCCCTTGTGCCACCAGTGAGGCCCCCTTACAGGGTTTTTAAAATTGAATTTAAATGCCCAAGTAAGCAATCTCTTCATTTATTTTATTTTCTATTTTTTTAAGATGATTTTTTTTTTCATTTATACAAGAGCTGGGGTACAGGCCAGATGCACAGGAGGCTGAGGGGATTCACCAGAGACAGAGCAGGGAACAGAACAGGCAGACTGACAAAATACACAGCTGAGGGGAAAAGTGGGGTAACAGGAGATGTCTGCTGAGACATGTGGGACCCTTGCTGGCCAGCCAGGATTGAACCTGCACTACAGAGGCTGAAAACAGATTCACAGTGCAGCGCTCAACTGCCTATGCCACCAGGGAGGCCCTCCTCATTAATTAATTAATTATTTTTTAAAGATTTATTTATTTATTCAAGCACTGGGTACATTCAGAGTGTGGGGAGGATGAGAGAATTCACCAGGGCCAGAGCAGGGAGCAGAGCAGGCAGAAGGACTGAAGTACACTCCTGAGGGGAGCAGCGGGCGGCAGGAGGGGTCTGCGTGCCATGTGGGACCCTCCTCTGATGGCCAGGCAGCAGCCGGGTATCGAACTGGCACTGCAGAGGCCGTGGGCAGCTTTGAAACCTAGTGCTCAACTGCTGCACCACTTGGGAGGCCCTCTTCCTTTAATTTAAATATCAACTAGTACACTTATATTCATAGACAAAAAATTCCCCTTTTTAAAGTGTACAATTCAGTGGGTTTTAGGAACTCTTAGTTGTAGAACTTTCACCACAACTTAATGTTAGGACATAGTCATGAACATTTGAAGCAATGAAACTTAACCCATTATCAAATCCTCCCTGTGTCCCTCCCTCTCTAGTACAGGGAAAATCGCCCATCTGTTTTCTGTATGTGTGGATTTATTTGTCTACCACAGACAATTCATGTAAATGCAAGCACACAATAGGTATTATTTGTGACTGGCTGCTTTCACTTATTCTATTTTCAAGGTTCATGCATGCTGTACAATGTATGGATCAGTACTTCATACCTTTTCCTTGCTAGATAATATTCCATGGCATAAGTTAACATATATATATATGTTCTGCATCCCATTTGCAGCACAGATCTTCCAAAACCATGGCATTTTCCTAAGTGATGAGCATGGCCTTAAGGCATAAATTGCATAAGAGTAAACAGGCAATGTGCTCACAGACCTCAAGCCTTGATCACTTTGATTTTATTTTACCCTTTAAGTTTTCTAGAAGGTACACAGCTCTCTCTAAGGATAAACACATCATCAGGGCACTCACATCCCCTATCCATGGCAGGGGAAAGGAACCAGTAACATGACGATTAAAGTAAATCATTTAATTGTGGTCATAGAAGAAAGTTTCATAAGGATGAAAATGTGGTCTTCCTGCTAGTCAGGAAGGCATGGGCAGAGTGGCTTCATGTAGAGAGAGAGTCAAGCTCATCTCAACTATTTCAGTGAAGGGGTTTGTGTTTCTGGCCTGAACCTAGACTCCTGCTCATCTGTTAATACCAATAAACACATTTTGCCATTTGTTTTTAGTTTAATTTCTAAATTTTTAAGTTTATTCTGTTTCACCCAGAAGCTTCATATTGATTTGATTTGGTTTTAAAAAAAAAGGTGAAATAATACACTCTTTCAAAGTCCAGATGCCCCCAGTTTCCAGACGCAAGAGTTGTTAAAGTTGTGCACGTACATGCCAGTGGAAAGGAAAAAGGAAAAAGGCAATATGGTGAGTAGAGCCTCGATGTTTCATAACACAAAATTTGAAATGACAGGAAGATTCTCGCTCTGACTAGTTTTTGTCTTTACCAAAACAAAAACCAGAAAAATAGGACAGAATAGAATGAAATTCCTGTGTTCCCAATGAACTTGCCCCACGTTGAAAGCCATCCCAGTGTCCTGCCAGACGGCACCCTGTCATTTTCTGTCTCCCCTTAGAGCTCAGATCATGAGGGCAGCAGAGGGTCCACAGTCAACAACAAAGATGGTGGCAGCAGAACAAAGAGCTCCACTTTGCTGAAGTGCAGCCGTGGGCTGACTTCCAGGAAGGCTTGCCACCCTACAAGGCCAGAAGCACCATCAATTATTTGTGTGCTAAGATGCCAGTGAGGAACTGAGGAAGGAAAAAAAAAAACTCTTCAAATGAGCAGAGCCATGTCAAGGGACCATAAGTGCATCAACAATATCTAAAGTCCCTTTTTTTAAAAAGGAATTTTATCTTTACCTGAAAATATTTAACTCTAAACAAATTGAAGTCAGCCGATCTCAAAAGAATGTCAGGAAGACACTGGCAATGCCTCAGGCGATGTCTGCCCATGCCCTGTATTGTATTTGACATGGAGATTTTCAACAATGGCAATGAATGTTCTAGTCTAAAGCTCAACCCATCTGAGCAAAATTGAAATGGAACTGCGTACAGACGCCATAAAATGGACATCCTCACCCACATCTCCACCCAAGGACAATTGAGCCTTCCTCATGGATCTTAGAGTGTTGAGACCATCACCATCTGTGGAGGAAACGTGGGCTGCTTGTCTCCACTTCACTTGGAACATCCACACCAACTTGATGCAACAGGACAGTGTGCAGGTGTCGCCACCGTGAGTCCCATCATCCACTTTCAGGGCTCCCCCAAGACTTGGAGTGAAGTAGCGGTCTGTGCTGTGGACCTGGAGTGGGGGAGGGGAGAAACCTGGTCCTGCAGAACCCAGTGAGGCAGCACCCACTTTGCTTTCATCTGGGCAGAAGGTGAGCCCAGAGCGAGGGTGAGGAGCAACTCCCTGAGGGTAGCTGAAGCCAGAGCGGGGTGGTGGTGAAGGGGGGGCAACAGTCAGGAGGACGAAGGGGAGGGAGGCCTGGATGTGGAAAACCACCAGGCTCTGGCAGGTTGTGTTTTGGGCACGGAGGGGCACAGAGGTCCGGATTCATTCCTGAGCACCCCACTGGGTCAGAACCCACACTGTGAGGGGATCCCCAGGAGACCCTAGGGCATGGGAATGTCTGATCACTGCTGTGCTCTGAGTGCTCTGAGCAGAAGATAAAATGGAACAAGGTAAAAATGTACGCGGTCCACCCAGAAGCCTCGCCCTGCAGCTGTGTGCACCACACCCCGGGTCCCATTGGAGCTGGTCGCTGCCTGGGACAGAAGCTGCACAGACTCTCTGAGCACCTTTGTCCTCCCCGTGGTCAGAAGCCCCGCCCTAGGAATGCAACAACTGTACCCTCCCCTCTGTCCATGAGGGATTAGTGCCCGCCTGGCAGGGTCATTCCTGGCATCCAGGACCCTGACAGTTGAGAGAGAGTTGGGCAGGGCTGCACCAGCACTTCCCCCCCACCCAGGATTATGCTTCCGCCTGCATTGAAAAAGGAGAGAGAGGAACTGACTGGCAAGAGCACCAAGATGAACCTCTCTGCCAAAATAGAAGGTTCTAGGCTCAGGAAGGCCCGGGGTGGGGGATATAGATTTTTCCTCCTATACCTGAGCCTCGGTTTCCAGTATCCTCTCAAGAGGTAGACACGACCCCCTCACCTGTTGTTGCCAAGCACCCACTGTCTGCTAGATGCCAAGGACACGAGCTGAGCTGAGCCCACAGCTCAGAGCACCCTCAGGAGGAATCAGAGACACAGGGAACTTCAGCAGATGCTGCAAGAGTTGTGACAGGGAGCTTGAAATGTCAGTTTTCCCTGGAAGGGGCACCTGACACAGGAGGTTGTCAGAGAGGGGCTGCAGGCCTGAGACAGCAGGAGCCAATGGCAAGACTCTCGCAAGCTTGTCTGGAGGCTTGGACTTTAGCCTGAGTGCGGACAGTGGGAGCCACTGAAGAACTTTTTGAGGCTGTAAATAAATGACATGACACAACAGGTTGTCTTTTGTGAGGGAGCGAGGACCAAGGGAAGGACTGCAGACAGCCCTAGGGAAACATCTTGTTCCTCCCTTTCCTCTCCCCAGGGGGCAAAGAAAGGAGGACGTGAACCAGCCCACCCAGGACAGCAGCAACATGCCCTTTCTTGCTAGGTACAAATTCAGACCCCAGGGCCAGCTTTGGAAAGGACAGTCCACAGACAAGTGGGGCTGGACCTGCCTTGTCCAGCGGCTGGCAACCAGCCTGCAATCGAGGATCGTGAATTTCAATGACACAGGTGACCAGAGACATGGCTCTAACTTCATTATCAATTTCCTGTTTTCCAGTTGCATGTTTTGAATTTCCTGAATTATTTCCTCTCTTTGATTCCTTTATGCAATTTACAGATTCAATGCAATTCCAATACAAATTACAGTGGTGTTCTTCAATGAAATGGAACCAAAATGGTATGGGATCTCACAAACTTCTAGTAGCGATAGTTCTGACTAAAAGGGATATAGAACGGTGGTATTACACTACCAGGCATCAAACGGTATTACAAAGCTATTGAAATGAAAACTTTATAGGAACAAAAACAGATACAAGAACAATGAGGATCTAACCTATGACACAGGAGCAAAGAATATACATTGGAAAAAAATTGCCTCTTCCATAAATGGTGCTGGGAAAACTGGATTGAAACATGCAAAAGAATGGAACTAGACCACTGCCTCACACTATACACAAACCAACTCAAGTGAATGAAAGACCTGCATGTGGATCCTGGCACCATATAATACACAGAAGGGAACACAGTAAAACACTCCATAACACAATCCTCAGGAATGTCTTTGAGGATTCTTCTCCAGAAGCAAAGAAAACAAAGGAGAATGTAATCAGTTGGGGTTCCATAAACATAAAAATCTTCAGAAAAGCAAGAGTCAATGATCAAAACAAAGAGACACCCTGCTGAATAGGAGAATATATTTGCAAATCATATGACAGATGAGGACCTGATATCAAAGATCTACAAAGAGCATACACAACTCAAAAAAACCAAACAATCCAGTCCAAAAAGTGGGCAGAAGTTAAAGGACTCTTCTCCAAAGAAGAAATGCAAATGGCCAACAGGCACAGAAAAAAGGTTCTGCATCACTAGTATAAAGGAAATGCAAATCAAAACAACAGTGATGCCACCTCACTCCAGTAAGAATGCTCCACATTAAAAAAAAATAATAATAACCTGGAAACAACAAATGCTGGAGGAGCAGTGGAGAAAAGGGAGCCTCCGACCCTGCTGGTGGGAAGGCAAATTGGTCCAGCCACTATGGACGGCTGTGTGGAGGTTCCTCAGAACACTGAAAATGAGTCTACACATGATCTAGTGAGGCCACTCCTAGGAATCTACCCAAGGGACAAAAAAAACTCTGGAAACTTGAACTCCATTGCTTACTGCAGCACTATTTTCAACAGCCATGACATAGAACCAACTCAAATGCCACAAAACAGATGAATGGGTCAAAATGGTGTGGTGTAGATACACAAGGCAATATTACTCAGCAATGAAAACAGACAAATTCATGCCACTGTTGGTGATATGGATGGAGCTGGAAGGGATTATGCTGAGCACAATAAATCAGGAGAAGAAATATCAGATGGGAAATACAGAGAAACTGAACAAAATGTTAAGAAAAAGACAACCCCTTTCTTTCCGGTGGCAGAGTCTGGAGAAGACGTGCAGAAATGGCACCTCGCAAGGGGAAGGGAAAGAAGGAAGAACAGGTCATCAGCCTCGGACCTCAGGTGGCTGAAGGAGAAAACGTATTTGGTGTCTGCCACATCTTTGCATCCTTCAATGACACTTTCGTCCACGTCACTGATCTCTCTGGCAAGGAAACCATCTGCCGTGTAACCGGTGGGATGAAGGTGAAGGCTGACCGAGATGAATCCTCGCCATATGCTGCTATGTTGGCAGCCCAGGATGTGGCACAGAGGTGCAAGGAACTGGGTATCACTGCCCTTCACATCAAACTCCAGGCTACAGGAGGAAATCGGACCAAGACTCCTGGACCTGGGGCACAGTCAGCCCTCAGAGCCCTTGCCCGCTCAGGAATGAAAATTGGGCGGATTGAGGATGTCACCCCCATCCCCTCAGATAGCACCCGCAGGAAGGGGGGGTCACCGTGGTTGCCGTCTGTGAACAGGACTCGTCAAATTATTTTCCGTTAAAATAAATTGCCTTCTTGTAAACCAAAAAAAAAAAAAAAGACAACCCTAGCAGGCTGACCAAGAGCTGAGGCATCCAACAGGGAGAGGGAGGGAGGGGGATCAACAGAGGGGAGGTAAGAGCACAAGGGATTGCGGTGATGGGTCACAGCTTCTATGGTGGTGGGAGCATTATGGGGACCACCCCTGGGAGAGAAACCAGTAACTAGACAAAAATGAACAAGGATGTAAGAAAACAAGAAAAAAAAAAAAAGAGAGATGGTCTTTAAGGACAGGGAAGAACCTAAAAAAATATAAACAAATAAATGCACCGAAAGGGGGGGTTCTCATCCTAAACAATACCGCAGGCACTGCAGAGGCATTCCCTCCTCACCAGATCTAGATTAGACCTCCAGGAATTTTCTCTGGTAGGTGCAGCAATTAAGCCTGATGTGTTAGAGAAAGTTAGAGAAAATGCTTTTTTTAAAGATTGATTTATGTTTATACAAGAGCTGGGGTGTAGGCCAGAGGCGCTGCAGGGTGAGAAGAATCACCAGAGACAGAGTGGGGAACAGAACAGGCATATGTACAGAAATACACTGCTGGGGGGGAGCAGCAGGGAGATAGGAGAGGTCTGCCGTGCCATGTGGGTAACTACCTGGCCGGCTGGGAATTGAACACGCACCTCAGAGGCTGTGGACACCTTCACAGCTTTGCGCTCATTCCACTGTGCCACCGGGGAGGCCTGAAAGGGCTTTTTTTAAAAAAATTATTTATTTATACAAGCACTGGGTACAGTCAGAAGCGCGGGAGGCTGAGAGAATTCACCAGTGCCAGAATGGGGAACAGAACAGACAGACTGATGAAGTACACTGTTGAGGGGAGCGGCGGGCGTGGCAGGAGAGGCCTGCGCGCCCTGTGGGACCTTTGCCTGTGGCTGGGGATCAAACCGATGCTGTAGAGGCTGCGGGCAGCTTTGCAGCCCAGTGCTCAACCGCTGTGCCACCGGGAGGCCCATCGAAAGGGCTATTGGCTATTTTAACTGCAATCTCTTATGACTAGCAATTATGTTTGGGATGAGAGCCATTCTAAAACTATTAAGTAATTCATGTTTGTTCAATATTAATGACAGCATCTTCACATGTACAATACTTGAAAGTTTTCTTCTGTCTCGTTTTAGCCGAAGCTCCTTCCTTATGGAGGAGGGCGTCCAGCACCCACAGACCTGTTCTGAGGATGGACACAAACTCCTTCCCTCCCCCGGCCTTCAAGAGGGTTATAATTTACCGTCATTATAAAACCTCTGGTTCAGTACAAAATACGGAAATTTGGGAGTACAAAAATATCTGCCCCTTGTGCTTATTTTTTGATCTCAGAGAAGTTACTGATCCCTTTTGGACCACAGTGTCCACAACTTCAGTGTAGGAAAAATATCTCTATAGTGTCCATTAATGGAGATCATGGAACTAAAGCAGTGAACTTATTGCACAGGGTCAGGTAATCTCCATCAGATGCTCAATAAAGGCCAATTCCTTTCTCCTTTCTAGAGAAATTCAACTTCTCTCCAAAGCAAGCATAACAGAGGAAGTGGCAACACGTTTAAAAGTAAAGTGCAGCATACCCCCACCCCCCGCTGGTGAGCTAGGGGTGAAATCCCAGTGCTGTCACCATGATAGCCTGAGTTCAATCCTCAGGTGGGAGTTGACCCACTAATGCAGCAGACCTCTCCTGTGTCACATGCTGCTCCCCTCAGCAGTATATCTCAGAAGATCCTACTGTTCTGCTGCCTACTTTGTCTCTGGTGAATCCTCTCACCCTCCCACATTTCTGGCCTGTACCCCAGTTTTTCTATGCAATTTTTTCTTAAAAAGATTTAAAAAAAGGGCCTCCCCTAATGCCACAGCAGTTGAGTGCTGGATTGTGAAGCAGCCCGCAACCTCTGCAGTGCCAGTTTGATCCCTGGCCACTGGCGTGGGTCCCACATGGCACAACAGACCTCTCCTGCCATGCCCACTTCTCTATTTCATCAGTCTGCCTGTTTAGTTTCCCGCTCTGGCTCTGGCTCTGGTGAATTCTCTCACCCACCCACGCTTCTGACTGTACCCCAGTGCTTGCATAAATCATTAAATATATCTTTTAAAAAATCTTTTAAAAAGACACATAAAGGGGATTTTCTCCAAAATATCCAGTTCCCATGAGTCATTGTGGTTTATTCAATCCCTGAAATAGGAGGGATCCTTTTAGCACCATCTATAGAGAAAAGATCTCAAGAGCTTAGAAAAAGAACTCTTTAGTGTCGAAGATGCTCCCCATTGAGAAAGTTTCCTTCCCTGTTAGTGACAGCGCCCAGGAGATGCTGCTGAAAGGTTTCTTGGGTGTGTCCTTTAGTGATGCAGAGAGGGCCACTGCTTTCACTGTATGGAGTCGGTTACTAATAACCCATTTTAGAAAACTAAACACTTGTAGCCAGTGTGTGGCGGGCTGTGTGGCTCCTGGTCACTCAAGACTCAGGGAAGCCTGGATTCTCTTCAAGGGAGAATGTAAAGTCTCCTCCTGAGGCAGTGTCCAGGGGTCCAAGGTCCCTCTTCCAGGCTTTGAATGACCATGTCAGCTGCACAACAGGGGTGCAGCGCTGCAGCCCTCACATGCGGGCCCAAGACCAGCAGGGGCAGCATCTCAGACCCCTTGTGAGAAATGCAGAGCCCCAGGCGTCAGCAACCCCCTGGGTCTGAACATCTGCCCCCAGTAGACTGGGACTCAACACTACCCTCCTGCCTGCTGGACATGGGGTGGGGAGGGGGCGTCAGCCCCAGAGAGTTTACAACATGTAAACTTTTAATTCCCCAAATTATATCTAAGTTCACAGAAATAAAACACACAAATCAGTGGAGCACAGTGGGGAGCCTGGCAAACCCACCCCAGGGTTTGCATCAGGGAGGCACTGGGAGCAAACAAAGGGGATGAGCTTTCCATCAGGGGCGCTGGCCACCCACCGGGTCACACTCAGGAACAACCTGACCCCCATGTTCCTCCAGGACCCAAAATGACCCCCGCAGAGCTCTGCACCCCCAGCCCGCCCTGTTCTAGTTCCCCTGACTGGCCCCCCTGCACCAGCCACCGGCAGCGACTTGTCCTCACCTCCCTCTTGCTCCGGGTGGCTCCTGAAGAAACTGGGCTCCCGCAGGCAAGAGCTTCACCCGAGTCTGGAGCAGCGAGTGCCTAGGAGACCCCAGCAGCGGGGGAGGCGGGAGCGGGCGCAGGGCCAGGGCTGCAGGGGCGGGTGTCGGGGCGGGCCCAGGGCCGGGCCAGCGGGAGAACCCGGGTGCTCACGGGGCGCCCCCGCCCGTCCTGCTGCGCTGAAGCTCAGAAAACCCAACTAAACGGAGGCGAACACCCCGCGTCTCCGACGACGCCGTTAACGTAGAATTTCCACGCGACTCCACAGCAAGTCGCGCCCCGTGACTGAAAACACGCGAGGATTGTTCACCCGCGACCGCACAGGCCCGAACCCGCTGCCCCCACAGGGAGAGACGGGGCGTCTCGCCCCCCATTAGTCCCTGCCTCGCCCCGCCCCGCCCCCAGCCGGCGCGCTCCCTGCCTGCGCGCTGCCCCCGGGGCTGCTCCCTCTTCGGGCTGCAGGCTGCGCTGCCTGGGCGGGCGCTCCTGGCCCCGTGTTTCGGCCACTTCCGCTCCCGCGTCAGCGCGCAGGGACGTGACGTCAACACGCAGGGGGCGGGGCGAGGCCGAGGATGGACAGGCTCAAGGGGGAACCAGGGGCACAGATGCTGTGCTCTCTGCCTGGTGGCTGGGGTGGGGGGGGCGGTGCTGCTCAGGTGGGATAATGGGGTGCGGAGGCCCCAGTCCTGGCCAGGGACGCAGGGGGGATGGAGCCAGGTCCGAGGTTCGGGTCAGCCTGGCCAAGGGGAGATGCAGCCTGGCACTGGGGTGCAGGGGGGAATGGAGCTGGGGCCGAAGGGCAGGTAAGCCCCGACAAGGGGAGATGCAGCCACGGAGATTCGTGGAGGGGGGAGGCCCGCCCTGAGGGGGCCCAGGAAGTGGGAGTGTTTGACATCACAGACTTCAAGATGGGGCGACAGAATGACATGGAGGCAAGAACCCGCTGAAATAGGGGTTCTCGCTTGCAGAAAAAATTTGTTTCGCCCTTCTGTGGGGAACTTTGACTTCAGCTATTAGAATTTGGAGTATTATATATATGCATGTGCATTAAAATAAATAGTAATGCAGTGTTTGAGAAATGACCTAAGGAAATGTTGTGAACACAAATAAAATGTATAGCTGGAAAGATGCTAACCAAAACTTTCTTGTACTAACAAATACAGGAAACAATCTCCATCAGAACTCCAGGAAACAATCAAATATGTGACAGTAACTGTAGCAATTAGGTACCATCATTCTGAATAGTTATCAATGACTTGCAAAACACTTATGTTATAACATTCAATGAAAGAGAAGTGATACAAAATTGCAAATATAGTGTTATTCCAGCATGGATATAAAAAATTATGAAGTCATATACTGTACATGCAGAACAGAAGGGAGAAGTTATTTTGCATTCGGTGGAATACTATAGAACAGTGAAAATACAGAGTCTCTAGCTAAATCCAATATGTGGTTCACCTTGCCTACATGTTGTTGAGTGAAAGAGTCAAGATATAAAATGAATATAGCATGACTGATTTAAATTTTAGATACCAAACAAAACTGAAATCATGTGTTAATCATGTGTGTCAGTGACACACTTAGGTGGTGAATTGTCATGAAAGGCAGGGGGAATACTTGTAATGACAGCCACACATTTGTGCTTACTTGGAGAAGAAGAATATGAGAGTGTGGCCCTGTGTTTCTTCACCCAGTTAATGGAGTCATTTACTCATTCAGAAATTTCACGTTTATACTATCCAGGACCTTTGCACACAGGTGTTTCAACAGTGAGTCTTCCCTTAACCCAGGAAGGGCAGGTCACCACTTCTAATTACTCTCGTTACCTCAACTATCTGAGTGACTCTAGCCATCAGTGACATCCTGTTTAATGAGCTATTTACCCAGATGCACACAACACATACAGCACCCAGAGCAAACCTAGAATATGTGTTCCCTTCTTCATTGACATCAACCACCTACCCCAGTTCCATGGAAATCTAGGGATCACCTCATAGGAATAGAGGATATTACCACATGTGACACAGACACCCACAAATAGGGATGCCACAGAAACACTGAAAGTGACGGATGGCCTGTTACTACCTTACCAGAATCAGGTTATGTTCAAGTGTTGATGATGATTATAGATCCTTTCTGGTGATTTCTTTTTCCCTAAACACACTCTAAAATAAAATATAATTTAACAAAAGAGAGAGCTAGCTGGATTTTGGAGTTAATTTTGTTATAAAAATTATATTTTATTTATCCTTTGTGCTAAGCTATAGTTTATAATCTTTTTAAAATACTAATTTTATTTATTTATGCAACAAGAACTGGGATGTAGGGCAGCGTTACAGGGAGTGAGAAAAAATCACCAGATACAGAGTGGGGAGCAGAACAGGCAGATCCACTGAAATACACTGCTGAGGGCAGCTGCCCCTCCCCCATGAGCCATGTGGGTCAGCTCCCTGGCAGGGTCGAACTCATCCTGCAGTGGCTGTGGATAGGTTTATAGTACTGAGACTTAACCCCTGCATCACCAGAAGTGTGAGTTGTGCATGCAAGAACTGGGGTACAGGCCAGAGGTGGTTGCCTGAGAGGATTCAGCAGAGAGAGCAGGGAGCAGAACAGGCGACTGACAGAAATACACTGCTGAGGGGAGCAGTGGGGGAGATGAGAGGTCTGCTCCACCATGTGGGTCACCTCCCTGGCTGGGGATCAATTTCCTGATGTAGTAGCTACGGATTACATCATAGTGCTGATGCTTAACCACTTGCACCACCAGGCAGGCCCGAACCTACATATTTTATAAAGAATGGGAAACCAAAAAGTAATTTTTTTCCAAATCTAACCTGATGGTTTTGTCACATCTCCCAGGGTGTCAGTCCTCAGCCCTCATCAGTGGTAAGTGGGGAATTCCTGATGTTTCTCAGAGACTCCACGTGTGCACAGGAAGTAGGGACGGGGGTCACTTGGGCCACATTGGGACAAAGGGACAGCAGGGCCTGATCTGCACAGAGGACATGCACCCGAGCTGGGGTGTCTGCCAGTCGATGATATGTTAAGGTGTAAATCTACTCTGGAGAAAACATAGTTTATTTGCATCTAAGGCACCTGTTTTCCCAAGTTCTGTGATTGAATCTCTGGTTCTTCAGTTAGCGCTTAGTGAGCAGTGTCCCAGCTGCTCTTTCTCGTTAGTTTTCACAATCCTGGGTCTCCAGGCGCTCTTTCTCGCTGTCCAGTGTGTACCCCCATCCTGCTGCACAGAGCAGAGGCTCCCCCACAGGAAATCTAAAGCTACTCTCACCTGAACGCCATCCCTCCCAACCCGAATCCAGTCCGATGCCCCGCGGGGTGTCCCAGGGAGTGCTCCACAGTGAATGTCATTCACTCTGACCTTCTCAGGCGAGGCCTCTCCAGAATGGGGGCAGGGGCTGTATTTCATGAAGAAGCAGATAGAGTTTACACACAGACGTGTATTTGCTATTTTTAAGAAGGTCAGTGAAAACGCGGATGGGAATAAAAGACCACACGAGACATTGTGGCTGGACCCTGGAGATGCGGACACCGTCCACGCACAGGGCAGCTGCCCACAGAGAGGCGGACAGGGGCAGGGACAGGTCTCTCCTGGAGCCCCCCCAGAGGAGCACCCCAATCTATTGCCTCCTGCACTCTAGGCAGAGAGAGAATATTCCTGTGACTACACGGGCATGCCCAGAACAGAGTCTCGCCCGCGCTGGCTCCTCGCGGACTCTCGGCCCTGCTGCAGCGGCCCCTCGGGGGACGGGCCAGAGACCCCCGCGCAGACCTGGCCTCGGGGTCCGGCCCACAATGTCCGCGATGGTCCGAGGCGTCCAGGGGCCCGGGGAGGCCAATGTGGGGTCCCTGGAGTTTCTGAGCATCTACCACAGTGGCTGAGGCACCGGCGCATGCTCCCCCAGCCCAGCCCCGCCACCCTCCCGGGTCCCCTCCGTCGCCGCCAGGGGGCGCTGGCCAGAGAAACTCAGTCACTCCCTGAACTTTTTGTCTACACGCAGGCCTTGTCCAACATAACTTTGGCTAATGAACACCTCACATTTTTTACCTCAGGACATTGTAAGAGCTGTTATGCTGTTATTCCTTTCTTCTGGGTAACTCATATATAAAAACGTCTTTTTTTTTTTTTTAGGTGAAATTATAAACATCAAAGATTTGATTTCCTGCATTAAGAAGCAAAATATAAACCAAAAGCTCAGTAAGTAGTCACATTTTCATTGTATTGAACTTATTAAATCCTTAGTTTTATAGGAGAAATATACCACCACTTAAATAATGATAGAACAGATTTAAGATAGAGAATACAGAAGTAGCTTTAGTTTTTCTTAGGATAGGAATTTCAAAATGCAGAGTTACAAATGAAACAAATTCATATGCCAGAGTTGTTTTTTGTTTTTGTTTTTGTTTTTGTTTATTTTATTTATTTATTTATCTATCTATCTATTTATTTATTTGTTTGTTTGTTTATTTATTGCTAAGACAAGGGGAGGAAAAATCAATGAAGGTGCTCACCAGTGCTTTAAATAAATCATTGTATTTTGAAGTCGTTTTTGTGGTGGACTCCCTGGTGGTGCAAGGGGTTAAGCACCAGACTGTGAAGCAACCTACAGCCTCTGCAGCTCGAGTTTGATCCCCAGCCGGCCAGGGAGAAACACTCATGGCGAGGCAGACCTCTCCTGTCTCAACTGCTGCTCCCCTCAGCAGTGTATTTCAGTCAATTGAACTTTCTGCTCCCTGCTGTGTCTCTGGTGACCTCATCTCACTCCCTCCTCTCACTCCCTGCATCTCTGGCCTGTATGCCAGCTCTTGTGTGCATAAATAAATAAATCTTAGAATATATAATGGCACCATTTATCCCAGCAATCCTCTGGAGACAAAAGACACAAAGGTAAAAACAGACACAGAGATCTCTCATTTAGCATTTGGGCCATTTGCCCTAATTTTTAGAGAAAGATATTTTACCAGTATTTGTGACAAAACTGACAACAATTATTAATTTGCTTTTTATTTTATTTTTTTTTTTGTGGCTGGGAACAAACTGGTGCTGCAGAGGCTGTGGGCAGCCTTGCAGTCCAGTGTTCAACGGCTTCACCACCAGGGGAGGCCCTTAGATAATATTTTTTAACTAATCTTTCAGATAAGAAAACATTTCTCAAGTTTTATTTGTAAGAATGCCCTTAGGTTCTAAATAAATTGTGGCAGAATATTCCCTATGAGTTTTTTTTAAGGCCACTTTTTCCTTAAATTCCTAGAAGAGATTTTGGATGGGTGTCCAGTTTCACCAGAACTATATACTTTTTCAAGACAAAGCTAGACTTATTCCTAAAACAACTTAACTTTTTCAGGTAAAGTCAATATAGCCATTTAAGTTTTTTTTTTTTTCCTTTGGTAATCAAGGAGGTTTCTAATTTGAGATGGAAACTGAAGTTCTTACATGTTCGAATAAGTGTCCCATTTTAATCATTTTCAAACCTCTACAGCCCACAATTGGAACCATTTTAAAGATAAGCAGTGAAAATTCAAATGTTATATAAAGTCCTGGTTTATATGTGACCTCACAGATGAGGCCTGCTCCTAGGAAAGATTAAAGACACCTTCTACCTGGGCCATGAAAAGGGAAGGAATAGAAATAGATTGGGCCTCCCTGATGGTGCGAGGAGTGAAGCACAGCACTGTGAAGCTGTCCACAGCCTCCGCAACACAGGTTCGCTCCCCAGCCAGCCAAGGAATTACCCACACGGTGCAGTGGACTGCTCCTGACTTACCCGCTGCTCCCCTTGGCAGTGTATTTCCGTCAGTCTGCCTATTCTGTTCCCCACTCTGTCGTGGTGAATCCTCTCACCCCCTGCACCTCTGATCTGTCTCCTAGTTCTTGTATGCATAAATAAGTAAATCTTAAAAAAAAGAGAGATAGATTAATATCTCTGCTTTGCAATTTGTCTGTTCTTAGACTCTTATCAGAAATTTGACAAAGAGGGCCTCCCTGTTGGTGCCAGAGGCTTAGACATAACCCAAGAAGCTGTCCACAGCCACTGCAGCATGAGTTTGATCCCTGTCCAGGGAGCTAAACACATGGTGCAGCAGAGTTCTCCTGACTCACCGGCTGCTCCCCTCAGCAGTGTATTTCAGTAGACCTATCTGTTCTGTTCCCCGCTCTGTCTCTGGTGAATCCTCTCACCACTCCGCACCACTGGTGTGTACCCCAGTTCTTGTATGCATAAATAAATAAATATTTTAAGAAAAATATTTGACAAGGAATATTGTTTACAGAAACCTATTATATAGCTTTTGATGAATAAATTGATTATTTTAAATAAAACTTGGATTTTTTAAGAAACCTGTGATTTTCAATGGTCAATAAGAAACTTAGAAATTTTCCAACCAACTGGCAAGCTTCCTTTATAGCTGATGAGAAATTCCAAAGTAATTTTGACAAAACCAACTGAGCCTGATCCCAGAAGTGTGATCCAGAGTGTGATCAGAAGAGGCCAGCCAACTCAGGAAGAAAAGGCCTCCTTCCAGTGTAGAACACTCTCTTCAGCCTACTTTCCATCCAATTTTCAGTGACAGGTGGATACTGAATAGGCTGTCTGACTAAAAACATAAAAATAAGAAAAATACCAAATTTCTAAATAACCAAGATCTGATTCCAGATACTTGCTTGAATTCCTTACACAGATACAATGTTCAGATTCACAAAACTATTTGCACAAAGTGAGGACAAAGTAAGGTAAGTAGAAGCCCCAGTCCAGGCCAACTGCACTCATTGGGACAATCCAGCCCTCCCAGCCACCTGCACATGTTCAGAGAGTCCGGGTTGTCCAAGGTTTCCCACGGCCAAAGTGCCTGAGCTTACCCTGGATGTCAGGGTGAGAATGCAAAAGAGGAGAGTCACAAGGAACTCATGCCTGAGCCAGCCAGTGTGGACAGAGTGCACACTGCTAGGACTTTGTGTTAGGAAAGCATCAGTCTGTCCCCCACTGTCAGCTGCTCCTGGGCTCCTGCAGGGAAACAGTGACAAGAGCCACTTCTTAGAGATGGGTTGGCAGCTACAGTTCCCCAACACACTTAATACAGTCCCCAAGGGGCTTTCATATGAAACAAATACGGTACCTCTCACCATTTTAACCACATCCCTGGCTTCCAGAAAAAAAAAAAAAAAAGGAAACTCCAAATACCAGACACCAAATAAAAATACCACATGTTCCCCAGTTCCCACTCAACGGGGCCTGACAATAGAAAGGCGCCCCAACTAGGGGAGACTCATAGACTCCCTCCCAAACTGAGGAGAACTGGGCTCCCACTCCGAGGGGGACTCCGATTCCTCCCAAATGTGTGCAGGTCAGGGGACTAGTGTGCACCCCTTGGGACCACCATATTCCACTAGGTGAATATTCCACGTGATGAATATTCTATATTCCACATGGTGAATCCAGGGGGCAGAGAATGCTGTGCCTCTCTGGGGGAGACCTTGGGAGGTTCCCTGGAGGAAGAACCCCACAGCTGCTAGGACTCTCCCTCCCCCTGGAAAGAGGGCACTCCCTCTTACCACAGGGGAAAGGATGTCACCCGGGATGCCCAGGCCCCTGCACTGATGCAGATGTGGAAGGCCTGGCACACTGCCATGGGCTACTGCTCCCTCCCCAGGAGTCAGAGTTGGGGCTGGCAGAGCCCAAGTGGCATCCAGCTCCTGGCTCTGGCCCTCCCAATTGTGAGTGAGCGCCGGCCTCGAACACAAGGGAAGTGGTTGAATTTGTCGAGAAGCGAGGAGGGCAGCAGACTCATGTCTGAAAGACATGGTCCTTCTCTTGGACAGAGGGCAGTGGTGTGTCTACCAGGGGACAGAGGGGAAGACGGGCGGGGGGCTGCAAAGGGGAGGAGAAAGGGCCACCCCGAGTCAGGTGGGCACCAGCTTGCTTTTCTCAGCTCCTTGGAACGCAAGAAGCGAACCTGTCAAACACAGGCGGAATGGGAAGAAATATGGGAGAGGCTACCTTGTTATCGTTTATGGGAGAGACCCGCCATCCGCGACCGCCTCGTCATTTCTCTGACCCGGGAAAGACGTTCTTGATCTGCGAGTGGGCCGGTCTTCCGACCCGTCCCATCTCCAGCCATGACCGGGTGTGTCCTTGTCTCCGCACGTCATGCCTCAGGGGTCGCCAAAATGTGCTGACCTCATGTTTCAACCAGATCACACACCTGCGCGCACACAGAGAATGTGTTATCACATCCCCTCAGAAGCAATAAAAATGTAGAAATTAAATTTCACAAATATGCTTAGGAACTCTTTTTTCCCCTTAAACATGATTTACCATACAATTCAAGCATCAAATTTGATATTTCCCTTTATATTTACAAAGGTAATACTAGAATTCCTGGATCATCCATACCAAAAAATAAAAGTATGGTCAAAATCCATTTCAAACAGGAATATACTCTGATGGCTGATTTTTGGATAAGGCATTTCACTGACAATGTAAAAATATTTTTTTTTCTTTACAAATGGAGGGTGGAGTGTTAAACATGTATTGAGCAAAGAAAACTTAAATCATTGACTGACTTCACTGAGTCATTTAATGTGGCCTCTTCCTACTGGCCCATATTTTGAAAGCTGAAAATTTCTATTATAAACAGTGGACCTACTGACAACAGGGCAACTGGAGTGGCAGGAGGTCCAAAACTAAACAGCAAATTGAAGTATATAGTACCTGAATAATCTAAAAGAAAGCTTTAGAAAAAAACATTTGCACTACTATTAAGATAAAATACTTTTAAAAATAAAAATGATATTCTGCATAGGAATAACAATTAATTTATCAATATTTATGGTATGCAAACAGCTAATTCAGGACATATTTTAAAATTCAAACCACTATTAGCTAAAATTTGATAACTCTCTAAACTGTAACATGGGCTATGTATTTGCAGTTCCCAAATCAATACTTACAGAAATTGGGTGCAGACACGCACACAGCCTCAAAAATTTTGAGGTACCTAGCTGAGGTCTCACAAGGAGATGATAGATCTTTCCATTTCAACTCTCAAATTGTAAACAAGTATCCTTTCCCAGCTAGTTAGGGCTACATTTTTTATACTATTATTACTCATGTCCCAATGAAGATTATCTAACATGTGATTGTCTCCATAAGGCAACAGTGAGATTATCAACAACAATGCAAATAAATAAATAAATAAATAAATAAATGCCACAAACTTGACTGCAAAAGGACAACTGTTTGCAAGTATGAGAACTAAAAGAGGACAGAAAAAGATTCCTTGGTTCGAACTTAGTTCCAGCAGCGATGGCTCACCACTTGCTAATTCAGGGTTCAGAGTCACTTGATAGAGCATAACCACTGTGAATAAAGAACCACCTAAACCACAGAAAAAAAGGTAATACCTTTGGCTGACAGAAGCATTATTATGAACAGTCAAGAATATTAAACTATTTCCTCATTAAATAAAGACTTTGTTACTTATGAGACATGTACATTCCTTGAGAGAAGAAAGAAAATGTAAATAGATGCTATTTAGTATTATTAGCCCTATTTAGTATTATTAGCCCTCTAGCCCTCTAGGCCTCTAGCCCTCTAGTATTATTTATAATTCTGAATGAAATCAGCATGCTGTCAGTATTTTCAATGGGATGATATAGTTAATTTCAGGTAAGAAAAAATTCATTAGGACAAGTCTGAAAAAGACAAAAGAAATATTCATCAAGGAACCATCCCAAATCATCAGGTTTGCCTTACTTGTAGCCAAGCTGTTGACAGATGACGGGTGCATCTTTATCAGTCCACCCATCATCACAAATTGTTCCCCACTGGCCATGGATAAAAACCTCCACTCGTCCTTCTTTCTTATTTTCTCCAGGACTTCCCCAGGGTGCTCTCTACTCTCACAGCCTGGTTGGGGCACGAACCCCAACCGTGTGCATGGAGGGCGTGGCGTATGCAGATGAGCAGCGCGCGGAGGAAGCTGGGTCTGCTGCGCTTGGCCCTGCGCGGGCTGATCTGGGGGCGCAAGTGCCCCCCGGAGTGTTTTCGGGCTCGGCGAGGTGTGGGCGAGGGCCGTCGCGGGCGTCGGGGTGGGCGGGCGGCGCGAGCCGAGCCGTGGGTGCAGAGAGAGGCAGGGAGCCGGCGCCCTTGGCGGCGCGCGGGCCGCTCCTACTTACCTGGCAGGGGAGACACGACGATCACATCACGATCACGAAGGTGGTTCTCCCAGGGCGAGGCTTGTCCGCTACGCCCCGGGCGTGCTGACCCCTGGCTTCCCCACCTGCGGGAAACTCGCTGCGTCATGTGTGGCGGTGGGTCTGCGCCCGCGCTCTCCCCTGAGTGTGTGTCCTAAAGGGAGATTTGGATGAGATCAGCTCTCCACCTTTTTGGTTTGACTCTTTCTAATCGTGTGAATTGCACGTGTGTCATCTCTGTTGCTGTGGCTCTTGTTCTCGCAGAGTGGGTGAAGGCCTCGTGAGTCTGTGAAAGATTCCTTGCGCTTGTGTTTCAAAGGACCTTTTACTAAATTGCGTTAAATTCCTTGTGCCTGGACGCTCTGCCCGGGCTCCGCAGGTGTGCGCCCTCACCCGCCCCAGCACCCCCCCACCCCCGCGTCACCTACAAAAGCGAAGAGTCTTTTAAAGTTTTAAGGATACAGTTCTCTAGTTTCTCGGTTTTTTGCAGGATAAGTGATTCACAATCAGTGTTTCAGCAACACACCCCATTAATAATACGCCCAGTTGAAGACTCTGGAGCTCCGGTTACAGCATGCTGTTGTTTATTATTTTTAAAGATTTATTTATTGGGCCTCCCTGGTGGCGGAAGGGGTTAAGTCCGCAGCCACAACAGCATGAGTTCGATCCCTGACCATGGAGCAACCACGTGGCCCAGCAGAGCTCTCCTGCCTCGCCAGCTGCTCCCCTCAGCAGTGTAGATCCGCCTCTTCTGCTCCCTACTCTGGTGAATCCTCTCGGAAACCCCCACAGCTCTGGCCTGTACCCCAATTCTTGTATGCATAAATAAATCAATCTTTAAAAAAAAAACAAAAGACACCCCACAGTTCAGGCAGGGGCACACACTCCACCCCTCGTGGTTGTGAAAAAGCAGCAGCATCAGAAAAAGCTGCCAAAGAGAAAAGTCGATCCGAGGGAAGAAGATGCTCTCACCCAGGTGGAGCAGGTGGTGACAGCTGAAATGGATTCTAACATGGGAACCAGGATGATTTATTTTGGGGGTGATGTTCTAGATCCACGGAATATTTTGGTTAAATACAAAATGGAATATTGTGATGAAAACACATGAGTGTTTCATGGGAAGCAAAATACACGGTCAAGCAGGAATCTGAGCGTGAGCCAGAGAGCACCTGAGCTGCCCTGAAAGTTTCCTGTGCATTTGAAGTCACTGTAAAGTTGGTCTCAAGGTCTCCCCCGAAACACACCAGACGCTGCGACCCTTTGAGGGGCTGCTCCGAGCAGATCCGGGGCGCGCACCGGGGTGGGGCTCAGGGCCAGAGCGGGGGTCTGTGGCGTCCAGGCCGCCGCTCTGCTCGGGAGCCAGGGAGTCTGTGGCAGCACCTGGGCCCTGGGCGCGGGAGGCGCGGGGCGGGCGAGGGCGCACCCCTGGGCGCGGGGGCGGAGCATATAAGGCAGCGAGAGAGGGCGAGAGCGGCGGCGAGAGAGGACGTGCAGCGGCCGGGACAGGAGCAGACCCCGCGGGAACGCCGGAGAGAGCCCCGAGAGCATCCAGATCCCCAGGCGCTGGGGGAGCCTGCCCGCCTTGAGCCCCCCACTTCAGCCCCGCATCCCGGCCCCTCAGCCCCCGGCCCGCCCAGAGAGCGCGGAGAGTAGGGGTTCACCAGGGCCGGGCCTCCTGCCCGCCCTGCCCCTGGGCGCCGGGCTGCGCTGTCGGGGAGAACGCCAAAGGCCCCATCAGCCCCCGGATCCCCGGGACCCTCTGCCTGTGTGCCCGGAGCTCCCGGAGCCGGCCCAGGCGGCAGGACCCGGCGCCTAAGGGAACGCAGCCCCCGAAGTGCTGGGACGGGAGCGGGGCGCAGGGTGCGCACGGCGGGGGCCGCAGACGGACTTGAGCCCCGCTCAGAGCATGTCTGGGGCGAGCGTCCCTCTAAGCTCTGCCCGTGGGGGGAGGGCGAGCCTGGAGGCGCTGGGAACCCCCAGGAGGCGGCCGCGGCCCTGGAGCGGCCGCAGGAGACTGGAGCAGAGCGGGGTGCTGCCGGCGGGGCCCGCCCAGGACCCCGAGCCGAGGCACAGCGGCGGGGGAGCTGGAGCCCGACGCCCCATCCGCTCGCCAGGCGCTGACGGGGGCCCCCGCCACGGACGGCGGGGACCCCGGAGCACGCCAGGGGCTGGGGCGGGGGACGCCTTCTCCGTGGCGCCCGGGGATGGAGAGCGAGGGGATCCTCTGCGCCCCGGGAGAGGAGAGTCTGGGCGGCCTGCAGCGGCCTGGGGGGAGCTTCTCCGCAGCAGGCGGGAGAGTCTCAAGAAGCCGCCCAGACGCGCCCAAAGCAGGCGCCCAGGTCGGGAGCCCAGAATGGGGGGGACACAGCTGCGGATGCTCCCGGAGCAACGGAGCCGCCTCGCGGCACCTGGGGGCGCAGCCCGTGGGCTGGAGAGGGAGGGTCAGGGCCCGAGGAGCCTCAGGGCGCGGGGGGGCTCTGTGGGGCCCTGGCCTGTGGGGCCGCCCATGGCGGGGAGGCGCCAGGAGCGGCCCGCGGGGAGCGCGCTCTCCTAGGCGGGCGGTGCTCCCTGGCCAAGGGCTGCCTGAGCCCAGGGGCCGCCGGCAGGGCGGTGGCGAGACCTGGTGAGGCGGGGACGGCAGTGAGTACCCCTGGGGCTGGGCGGGTCCCCCCAAGAGACCAGAGGGTCTCAGACCTCAGAGTGCGCACCCCGGTTTGGGGGTGGGGGGCGGCCTGGGCCGAGCCCGCAGCCTGGAGAAGGCCCCAAGCCGCACGTGCCTGCTGGGGACGCCGGAGTTGGAGACTGAGCAGGGGCTCCCCCTGGAGGGAGCAGTGCTGCGGTGGGGGGGCAGTCGAGCGCGATCCTGGGGGGGTGGGACCTTCAGAGGAGCTGCCTGGCGGCAGCAGTGAACAGAACCTGAGGCGGCGGGGACAGCAGTGAGTACCCCTGGGGCTGGGCTGTCCCCCCAAAAGAGCTGACTGTATGATGTCAGAGTGCGCGCAGCGGGGGCTGGGGGGGGGGGCGGCTCGGGCAGAGACCCGGAGAAGGCCGCCAGCCGGGCCCTCCTGCTTGGGACTGAGAAGGGGTTACCTGCGGAGGTGTGGGGGGGGGCGATCTAGAGCGAACCTGGGGGGGGACGCGTGCAAATGAGCTGCTCATTAAACCTTTCGGGGTGCCCTGGCTGGAGGGAGCCCGTTTCGGCTGTGTCCATGGCAGTGCTCAGGGGTGCAGCTCACCTGGGTGGGTGCTGGAGGCAGGGGTGACGCCAAGAGAAAGCCAGGTGCAGGCTGTGGAGAGAGAACACGTGGCAGTGTGGACTGAGGGGTAAGAGAAGACAGCTGCCTTTGGGGGATTGCTCCCAAAACCTTTGTGGCAAACCTGGGGTACAGAAAGGGGCGTTTGGGAGGAAAGACACCGTCCACAGCCTAAGGGTGGAAACCTGTGAGGAGGGGTGTGAATGCTTCCAGGGCACACCTGAGGTGGGGGCTGTGAAAATAAAGGTTGCTGAAGACAGACAGCAGCAGAAGACCGATGGGAACGAAGAAACTGAAATAAGGTAAGAGGGGGTAGAGGGACGGGGGGGCTACAAGGTAGGGGAGGCTGGCGAGGGCCAGTGGGCCAGAGGGCCCCTGCCTCCTTCTTCTTCTCAGGGGGCATGACGTCGAAATTGGGAATTTAAAAAGTCCTATTGTTACAGGAGGGGGGGACCGCAAAGCCCCCAAAATATCCGCTCTAGAAAGGGTCAGCCATCTGCTGCATCCAGAAAAAGCATAAAAAGGGGCCTCCTCGGTGGCGCAGTGGTTGAGCGCTGGGTGCTAAGCTGCCCGCAGCCTCTGCGGCGCCGGTTCGATCCCCGGCTGCTCCCCAGCCACGGGAGGAGGGTCCCACATGGCGCATAGACCTCTCCTGCCGCCCGCTGCTCCCCTCAGCAGTGTACTGCGGTCCTTCTGCGTGCTCTGCTCCCCGCTCTGGCTCTGGTGAATTCTCTCACCCTCCCGCACTTCTGACTGTACCCAGTGCATGTATAAACAAATAAATAAATCTTTAAAGAAAAAAAGACAAAGCAGACATTTAAAAAGATCTGGCCAAGTGTCTTGAGGAAGGGATGGTTGCTGGAGCCCCATGGGCAGGAGGGGAGCGGCTGAGCCCTGCTCCGTGGGACCAGGGCGGCTGCCCCTCTGGTGGCCCAGGCTGCGGCCGCGGAAGCAACAGCATTTTGCTGCCCCCAGGCCCTACGTGCAGAGCCCCTCATACCTCTCAGCGCTGCAGAATGTGTCCAGGTCAGCCGGCCCCTGAGGAAGGCTGTGAAACATAAACTGGACAGTCGACAGAGTCCTAGGTCATGGAGCTTCCATTTCCCCTTGTTTAAGGAGAATGATTCTGACAGTGAAACTGGAGTTATTGTTTTGAGCCGAGTGGAGTTTCGGCTGCATGAGAACGTCCAGAAGTTTCCGATGACAGTAATTATTGGCAGTTTTCTCAATGGAGAGCTGTCATCTCAACTTGGGAAAAATTTACACGTCGGGCAGCTGGGTTCCTGGGAGATGATACTGACAAGGCAGCCCGGGATGGGTGCACCGATAAAGGAGAAGACACTTCACGCGGTGTCCAGGTTGTCGTCGTTATTCAAGACACCGTTTGCATCGCTCACAGTAAGCGACCCCAGGTGCTGTGACGTGGAACCTGGAACACCGGGTGCTTCAGCCTCTCAACTCCCTCCCTCTCTCCTGCGGGTGCCTGTCTGGCTGGGGGCATCTGCGTGATCATTTGGGAGCTCCAGCTCCTCAGGTGTTGCTCCGTCCTCCTGCGTGTCTGTGGAGTCCTCTGGTTGCAGCCAAAGGCGGGGTGGGGAAGGGCCCTGGGTGAGGTGGGAGGTTTCACGAGCAGACCTCCCTCCTGCCCTGCTCGGGCGGCTGCCGCTCCCGAAGGCACCACCGCGGTGGAGACCCGTGATGTGATCTCAGTGTGGCGCAGAGACCGTGTGCCGGCGAGCATCTGGCTGTTCTGCTCGCTTCCCTCCTGGAGTCCTCTGTTCCCCCTCGAAAACTCAGCTTCTTCAAGTATTTCCCTTATTTGTGCTCTGGAGCCAAGGCTGCTTACTGTTGAGCGTCTTGGGTAGTTAAACATTTCTTGTCTATAACGAAACTTCATCGTGCCCTTGGTTCTCGTGAGTCAGGTGCTCCCTGCCCTGTACGCCTGGAGGGACATGTTGGCCACCGTGCGGTGAGATCCCTCCCCTCACTCCTTCCTGGGACAAGAATGAAATGGTGCCATCCTCCTGAAGAGAGCTGGGCATTTGGAATATGCAGACTGCTTGATATGGGCTTTCTTTTTCGGGGGGAGTGACCTGAGGAGATGCTTTCCAATGCCCATGAAATCCTTCATGTGGAAACGTGTTCACCAGCTGTGTCTGCAGCAACAAATCGCTGGAGACGATGTGTAAGTGCCAACCGGGAGGGCGGTTGCACAGAGGACAGTGGACCGTGTCCCTGGACTGCGCTGGGGCAGCTGCAGGTGGACGGTGGAGCGGGCTGAGGAGGATGCGGTGCCCAGCAAGTGTCTCGGTCCGTGCAGGGCAGAGAAGAGGCCGCCCCGCTGGGTGCCGAGAGGCGGGGATGCTGTGAGCGCGGGGTGGTGAGGGCTTAGGGTGTTGCTGGGGCGGGGAGCCATGTGCACAGCGCCCCCGCCCGAGGGCGCAGTGGACCCACCTGTCTCTCCCTGGAGGGCAGGTCTGGTGCATCCGCGGTCCCAGCTGAGGAATCCCAACCAGGTGCCCAGCTCCAGACAGACGCCTGTTCCCCCGGAATGGCTCCCGACGCGTCCGTGGCCGTGTTGGGAGCAGACACGGGCCATCTCTTCCCTTCCGGCGGAACTCCCAGATGGGCCTCCCGCGGGATGCGCCCAGGTGTGCCGGCCCCTCGCACCTGCCGGCCGCACCTGCGTGTTCCTGCCCGTGCCCGCGTGCCCTGCCCAAGCCCCGGAGTGAAGTCGGGGCCGGTGGGACCCCAGTTTCGGTGCGACCCGTTTCCTCGGGCCTGGGGCCTCTGTGGTTGCGGGAGGAGCAGGTGAGTGGGGTAGGGTGGGGGCGTGGGAACACCCCCGTGCGGCTGCCCGCGGAGAGGAGCTTCGAGGGCCCGGCGGGGGCGCAGCAGGTGGGAACCGAGGGGCTTGGCTGGCGTCTTCCCGGCCTGGGAGGACCCTTGGGGTCGGGGCTCATTCCTGAGCGTGACCCTCTGTGTCCCGCCTCCTTGGACAGGTCTCCCGGCGCGTTGTGCCGAGTGGGTGCACCTGGGGTGGGTGCACCGGGCCTGTCCTGCTCCCCACCAGTGTGATATCTCAGGGACGCACCTCAGGTTTTGGGGACCGCGGGGTGACATAGTCCAGGGCCCTCGCCCTCTCCCCGCCCCTGTCTGGCTGGCAGGAGAGCACCCCGCCCCCAACTGGGTTTGGTCTCTCCACCCCTCCGTATGCCCTGGGGGAAGGTGATGAGGATCTAACCCAGGGTGCCCAGCCTCTACCCTCCAGAGAGGATCTTCAGGAAGGAGGCCACAGGGCCTCCCTGGGGAGCAAGGGTCAGACGCAGCTCTGTGAGGCTGTCCGCAGCCTCTGCTGCACGAGTTCGGACCCAGCCAGGGAGCTGCCCACTGGGGGCGGCAGACCCCTCCAGTCTCCCCTCTGCTCCCCTCAGCAGTGTTTCAGTAGATCCTCCTGTTCTGCTCCCCACTATCTCTAGTGAATCCTCACCCCACACACCTCTGGCCTGTACCCCAGTTCTGGTATGTATAAATAAAAAATGAGGAGATGAACCCTCCACATGATTAGGTCACGAAGGGCGGGAGGCAAAGTCCCTCTGTTCACGCTTCTTTTCCACTAGGGTAAATTCAAACATTTTTTGGAAGAAAGTGGATCAGGCGGCTTCCTGGGTGCAAATCTTCACTTTATTTTTTTTTCAAAGATTATTTATTTATTCAAGAACCGGGGTACAGGCCAGATGTGCGGGAGGGTGAAAGGATCCCCCAGAGCCAGAGCGGGGAATAGAACTGGCAGTCTGAGGAAATACACTGCTGAGGGGAGCAGCGGGCGCAACAGGAGTGTTCTGCCGCACCTTGTGAGACCCTCGTAGTCCGGCCAGGATGGAACTGGCATTGCAGAGGCTGCGGACAGCCTCAAGCGCGATGCTCAACAGTCTGCGCCACCAGGAGAGGCCCCAAAATCAGACTGCGGGTTCACAATGACCTGCGGCTCCCCTCTTGGCTCCCCTCTCGGCTCCCCGTTGGCTAGTTGCTTTGGCAACTATCAGTTCAAAATCTCATCTGATAGAATGAAAGTCTCCCTGTAATTTGAGCACAGGCCATGCCAGGGACTGTATTGCTTCAGGTTGTCCTAAATTGCCTTCTGAGTGGAAACAGGTTTTTTTCTAGCTGGCCTGCAAGGCTGTGATTGAATAGGGAGGGAAACCAGTGACTCTATGCATTTCATTTTTCTAAATTGTTGGTAATGTAAGTTGGGATATTCCTCAGATTTTCATTTTAGGTTTCTCCACTTAGCCATGATAGTTGGGAGGTTTCTCCCACGAGGCCTCTGAGCTCCATGTCTAAAACAAAAATTCTCATTTGAGGCTTGGGTAGATAGAAAGAAAATAGACTTTTATAGAGAAGCATGACAATTCTTTTAGTGAGTTTATTCCAGTTTTATCTACTGCAACGCGTGTAGTAGGTAGATGAATAAATGGGAGGAATAAACCCCAGATAGTTGACTTTTTAATACAAAACTCGCTGCAAGTGCACTTGGGATACACGTTAGTGCTCTGTTAGTCCCAGTCTTACCACTTGCAAAGCCTCGACTGGGAGACACAATAGGAAATGGTCATCTTAAGCCCTCGACGGCACTCTGCGGAAGGCTTTGTTTCAGTCCAGATGGTCAATAGCACCCTTAGGTGTCTGGGCACATCCACTGACTGACCAGGGAAGAACTCCTGGTGATAATCCAGCGCCTTTTGGCTTTGTTAAAGATGTAGCAAGGAACCTGTTGGGTGGAGGCAGCACTTACATGTTTTCACATCTAGTTCTGTCGTCCCTGGTTTACTTTCTGCCACATGGGGCTGCTTCTAGTACTGAACATGTGGCTGATGCCACTGGTTGCTTTCACAGGGATCCCAAATTCCAAATCCTGAAAGAGGGTGTAAGTCTGATGTTCTGGTATCCACTGGTGTCCAGTGTTTGGAAATGCTATGGGCTTACTTGGAAAGTTTGGATTCTCTAATCTTTCTTCTGGAGAGTCTGCAATCACTGTCAGTCTCTCCATGATGGGAGAGGTGTTGCAGAGTCCAGCCACATTCCTTAGTTGCCTGGCCTTCATTACCTGTGTCAGGTGTATCTGGACACTTCAGGGGCAGCCTTGGCCCACTCCAACTCAAGACAGCTCTGCCCAAACACTTTATCTGCAGAGAGCCATTGAGGAACCCCCTGTGCACCAACATTTCTTGATTTTTCTGCTGTGTGCAGTGTTGTAGATCTGTGATTTCATTCATCTGTAAAGCACGCTCAGCAGTGGGTATTGTTGGTCCCATTTCATACGTGAGAAAATTGAGACTTGAAGGAAGAGCAACTTGCCGAAAGTCCATAGATATTCAGCAAAATGCACTCCAAAGCCTTTGCTCTCTATCAAACCCTTTTGCCTCTCTAGAAGGATTTCGGCCTCTGTCCTTCTCCTGGGCAGGAAAGCACTCCCTGTGGACTCTGTAGGGAGCTGCCCTCCTGCCCTGTGGAGCAGCTGTGATAAGGGCTCACTGCAACCTGCATGGGGCTCTACTCACTACTGTCAACACCCTCCTGTTGAGCAGGAAGCCACACTCACATTCCTCCAGAAGGTTAGTGAGAGAGCTGCAAGCAGAAGTTGATTTTTCTTTCCCTTCCAAAACAGAAATATCGTTAACTCCTTTAACAGTTGACTTCCTAAGTTGACTTTGAGTGTAGGTGATGCAGCAAGCCCCAGACCTAGGATTTTCAAAATGTCCTTGGCCAGTTATTACCAATGACTGTCAAATGTGTTCTCGGTGGTCTGGGTGTATCCCATGGGAAAATGCCTTTTCTCAGGGAGTGGAGTTTTTTTTTTGTTTAAAGATGTATTTATTTATTTGTTTATACATTCAAGCACTGTGGAAGTGGGAGCTCATTAAACAAAAAGATCAGGAGTTCACCCTGCATTTCCGTTCCCTTTTGGAGCCAGGGTGGAGGGCAGAGAAAGAAAGGTGTGCTGCTCCACAATGTGGCTGCAGACTTTGCAGCCATTGG
Organism: Talpa europaea; assembly: GCF_964194135.1. NCBI lineage: Eukaryota > Metazoa > Chordata > Mammalia > Eulipotyphla > Talpidae > Talpa > Talpa europaea. Next base: position 18,136,414 of record NC_140075.1, read on the forward strand.
GCCGGCCTCCCCTTGGGCAGGAAAGTGGACAGACAGGGAGTGCTCCCAATTTCAGGGGTGGCCCTACTGAGTGGCTTGTTACAAGAACAGTGTACTTGTTACAAGAACAGTGAAGACCTCCTGGGCAGCTGCAACAGGCGATAGGCTCGGTGGTCTCACTGGATCTTGAGCTGAAGCCAGGACTGTGCTGAGTGACCCCAGTCAGTGAGCAGTGCAAAGCAGTGGCCTCCGAACCTTCCTCTTCCCCACATCCCAGTCTCTCTGTGCTGGAGTCCTGGACAGGGCACTGGAGCATCTGGCCCAGTCAGTCTACTAAAGTGTTGCACTACTGAACACTCTTGAATCTGCTGCACCCTTTCTGTTTACACAGCGAGCAGAGTAATAGCAAGACTGTGCTACACGTGATGGCTCTGCACTTAGCTAGGCTGTCAGGCAGGACGGCCTCTGCCCCACCGTGGCCTTCTGCCATTGCGTTTCCCTTCCTATGCGGGTCTCTGCTGTCCCTGAAGCATCACTTGGACACCTTGGTGTCCTTCTGAATGTAATGACTTACTTGTAACTCTGGAGGGTTGTGGACTCTAAGGCAGAGATGGGAGTGGGTCGGTGGTGGTATTTAGCGTGTGCGTGGGGTTGTTAGGTGCTGCACCTCCCCCTGCAGTGACCTTCAGGGTAATGGTTGTTGCCATGGTCCCTGAGGTCCGGCATGGGCAAGGAACCACGCGCACAGGGGGAGAACAGCAAACTCCCAAAAGCTTAGATAGGCCGGATGCCTGTTAAGAGATAACGACCACCAGAAGCGGCCACAAAGATTGTTAAAAGAAATGCTGCTCACACAGAACCTTATCTCGCTTTCTCAAGGCCCACAAACTTTATTCTGCTACAACTGTCTTTCTAAAAATCTTTCCTTTTTCTGGTCATTGGTTGCTAATTAAAAAACAAATGTAATTTAATAATTCGGCTCATTCAAATGAAACATTACTAAACACTGTGTTAGAATAGAATTGTTGGTTTAATAATCTTTGTATTATGTGCTTAACTTTAGTACCCTTGATCTTAACTGCATTATAAAATAAATTCACCCATGACAATTAATTATGAGTAAAAATGAGTAGGGAGTAATAGTAGTTAGTGCAACAAGAATATAATTACATAGAACAAGAGAAAGAGTTAATGGGAATGCGGCTAGGTCCATATGTATTTCGGACATAGATCCCTGCCCTGTCAATGATAAGCTAAACCTACGAGCAAGCTGACTTTGTTCACTGATGTTCACTGTTCCTATGCTTTTAGAAAACATATACATACTGGTCACAAACTCAGAGAAAATTACACTCAGATTTTCACTCTCTTGAAGTGTGTCTGTGTGTCATTTATTCGCCAAATCCCTGACCACCCTGCGCAATCTCTCAACACTGAGACGGTCTCATCGTCCACTGCTGTGCTGGTCCAGGGCAGTTAGGGGGAAAAGGCTGTCCTAAGGCTAATCTAATACAGGCTTTGTGGACTCTACCCCCACCCCAGGCCAAAGCCAAAGACACTGGGAATTCCGAATCCCATCACCACCCAAGGGAAGGTGGCTGGGACCTGAGGGTGGGGTTAAGCAGCCAGGTTGACATAAAGGCAGACCCATGGGCTTGGGGGGGTTCCCCCATTTTGGCTCTAGGCCAGCTCGCAGAGTCCTGCCTTTGGGTTTCCAGGTTGGCGGATCGGGTAGGACACATTAAAGACTTTATTTCCCTATTTTCTCCCTGAGTTGTACATTTTCCTTATTTCCTTTTCCCTTGTAAATAATCCTTTTTTTTATTTTTTTAAATAGAGGCATGTTTTATTTATTTCTTTGTTTGTTTTGTTTATACATGCACTGGGTACAGTAAGACGCGCACAAGGGTGAGAGAATCCACCAGAGCCAGAGCAGGGAGTAGAGCAGGCAGAAGGACCGAAGTACACTGCTGAGGGGAGCAGCGGGCCGCAGGAGAGGTCTGCGCGCCATGTGGGACCCTCCTCCGATGGCCGGGGAGCAGCCGGGGATCGAACCGGCGCTGCAGAGGCCGCTTCGCAACCCAGTGTTCAACTGCTGCGCCACCAGGGAGGCCCGTAAATAATCCTTTTATTAACCTTTTGTGTGTGCCTCTAGTGGAGTGTTAATAAGTCCCTTTTAAGTGTGCAGGTGAGGACCCACAGTCGGGCAACCCGTTCAATATCGGGATTGCTGTATAATAGCTGGCGCCCAACGTGTTTTCCAAGCTTCACCCGTGGTTGACCAGCCCAAAGTAATTTTTCTTGTGTTGGTCACCATCTTCAGTGAGCTCAGGCAAATTGCTAATTGGCCTGATAGGAGCTGTCTCCAGGTTGGACCTGCCTCCCTTTCCACCCTCTGCTGGCCTAGAGAGTGCAAGCAGGCAGGTCTTCTGGTGCATAGTCTCCCTTCACTTCACAACAATGGAAAATTGGAAATAATAATACAAAGATGAAGTCTTTTGTTGTGAGCCAGCCGCAGCCGTCTGGGTGTCAGGGGTTCCTGAAGGATGGGACAGCGGTGGCGCAATTGTAGAGAATGATAAGGGAGGGGGATGAGGAGACACAGACACTGGGTCAGGGTGCGGGCCTCATCCTGCTGAGGGTCTCCACAGCGCTTCATTTATACATTCAGGCAACCGGGAGAGCGCGTGAGCACAGGCATGAGTGAAGGGAACAGTCACATCTTTCCCCAGAGCAGCCAGGGTTGATTGACCCTTTCTCAGAGGCTGTGACATTTATTGTTTTTTGATTTAAAGGAGGTTCATTAGGTCAACAAAAGTTTCTCAGAATAGTCATTTCTCTGAAAGCCTTTTACTAGCAAAAGGCTTCTGAGTCTGCTCTCACATGGCCACGTTTACTGAGTGAAGGATGAACTAAGGCTGGGGAAACAAAGGGCAGGAAGTTACCTGGGGGAAGGGAGACAGAGGGATTTTTTTCTAACTAACCTGTAAAGTTGAGACTAACATATAACTCATTGATTAAAGCAGAAACCAGAAGGCATTTATCTAGAAGTTGTAATCTATAGTATGTGAAAGGTCCATGCAAGAAGCCTGAATGCAGGAGGCAAACAGGAAGCCCACCTGGGGGGCAGGAATTCAGATACCTGCCTGGAGGACTCAGACAATGAGCCTCCCCCCTCCCCCTAAGAGTCTCTTCTCAGACAAAGAACCTATACCTACCCTACAAACTTTTCCCACCTTAAGAGCCCAACTACCCACCTGACCTCTCCTCACCCTATAAAACCCTGCTTCCCCCTAACAACATGCGCGACTCCACTGACCTCCGCCTTGGGTCTGTGAGGTCCGCCGGGGGCTCAATAAACTTTCCCTCCCTTTGAGAAATGTAGCCTGGCTCTCCTTTTCTTTACCACGCCGAACCTTTCATCTTGGTGCCGCAAACCCGGGAAGGCCGTGTCCCCTGGCGCCGGGGCCGCCTTCTCATCCCTGGGACCTCTCCTCTCCATTGCAGACACCTCACACCCACCACCGGCCTTAATCCTTGGGGTAAGTCACCTGCCTGACCCTCCTTCCTGGGAGGCCCTCGCCTCTGGCTATTCGGCTCCTCTCCTGACTCCCGTACCTTACCTTGGTTGGCTGTTCCGTAAACCTTGGGCCCACGTCAGCCAACTCCCGTACACCTAGACCCTGGATCTGGGGACGCCTTCCAGACTAGGTGCCCGAATCCTAGGCGCAACCGAGCGGTGGAGATGTCCCCCTCGCTTGTCTGCCTCCGTTCCAAAGGCCAGGACCGAATCGTGGGACGCCGCGATTCGGGTCCTGTGCCCCCGAAGGCCAATTCAGGTTCGTGGGACGCTGCATCCTGACTCTGTGCCCCCGTTAGTTGGGGGCACAGACTTAGTCATGGGGTCTGCAAATTCCAAGCCAAATTCTGGCCACTCCACTGGGAAGCCTTCTCTCAAACCTCGGTCCGTTGGGACTAAGGCCACATAACACCCTAAGTGTCTTGTCTAACGCCCTAACCGTCTCCTCTTTCACTGCAACACTGCACAGCCTCAGTATCAATTGGACAATGGCTCCCACTGGCCCAAACATGGCACTTTTGACTTCTCCGTCCTTACAAAACTAAACAATTCTGTCACCGCAATGGAACAAGGTCAGAGATCCTTAGGGCCAGGCTGTCTTTCTCTTGCGCCCCGCCCCTTCCCTCCCTCCTGAAAACCTGCCGTACTTTCTAAGTCTCAAGACTCCTCTCACTCTTCGCCCTCTCCAGACCCCTCTTCAAAATTCTCTAATTCTCTAAATTCTCAGTCTTCACCTCCTCCAGCTCCCCAATCCAGGCCCTTCCCCCCTTTCTTTTCACCTCCTAGCCGCCATGCCCTCTCCCTGCTAATCCTCTTCTCCCTCCCCTCAGGGAAGTGGGTGGGACTGAAGGAGGAGTTAGAGTCCATGTTCCTTTCTCTGTCTGATCTCTCCCAACTTGAAAAGCGTCTTGGCTCTTTCACAAACTATCCCACTACCTACACCTAAATTTCATTATCTTACCCAAGCCTATGACCATACATGTAATTACAAGTTATCTTCTCTTCCACCCTGACCCCTGACCTGTCCCCTAGCTGGACTCCAACCGGCAGCGCCTAAACCTATAGACTTTCATAAGCTCAGAGAGATTACCCCGTCTTCCTCAAAAAAACCCTCCTGACTTCCAAAGGCTGAAGATGGTCCTCAAACCCCTATCCGGGATCTGCTGAACATGGCCTTTACAGTATTTAACAACCGGGAGGAACAGGACAGGGCAGAGAGGGAATTCCGTAGTCCCAGAAGGCTGAGCTTCAAGCTCAGGCCCCAGTAGCTGCCTTGAGACCGCCAGGCCCTGCTCCTCCAACGAATGCAGCACCTGCTGCCTGACAGAGGATGACAATGGGCCCCATGGGCCCCAACCAACCGACCGCCGCCGAAGCCTGCTTCAAGTGTGGCCAAGAAGGCCACTGGTCCAGACAATGCCCCAACCCCCGCCCTCCACCAGGACCTTGCCTCATCTGCAACGTCCAGGGTCACTGGAAAAGGGAATGTCCCTCCCCACCTGGCTGTGGTGGGCCAGTCCTTCCAGTCCCTGCAAATCTTGCCACCGGCGGTCTTGGGTTTGGCGGCTGAGGACTGAAGAGGCCCAGACTCATCAACTCCGATAACCTTTGAGGAGCCCAGGGTAACGTTCAAGGTAGCAGGTAAGTACATCTCCTTTCTGGTTGACACGGTCTCTGCCTTCTCTGTCCTCCCCTCCTATTCCGGTCAAGTTTATCCTTCTCAGGTCCTGGTTATGGGTGTTGACGGCCTTCCTTCTCAGCTCAGGGACCACCGGTCCGCTCTTTCCTAGTCATGCCTTCTTGCCCCACACCATTCCTGGGTCACGACCTCCTGACCAAACTCAGGGCTACTCTCTCATGGTTCAAACACCCTAGAGCTGCTCTCATCCTCCCATGACTCCAAACATCTCCTAATCCTTCTCAGGATTCCCTGCTGTCTCCTTCCACTGTCAGCCCCCTGTTCTGGAATATTTCTATCCTGATTGTTGCCACCCATCATACCCCAGTCCTCTTTCGCCTTAAGGATCCCTCTTCTTTTCCCTCTTGCTCCCAGTTTCCAATTTCCCTCACTCACCGTCAGGGTCTCAAACCCATCAGCCAACAACTCCTGGGAAAGGGACTCCTTATTCCTATCAACTCGCCCTGTAATACTCCCATTCTCCCTGGAAAAAGCCTGATGGTTCTTATCGCCTAGTTCCAGACCTTTGCCTCATTAACGAAGTGGTGGTGCCTGTCCATCCTGTAGTGCCAAACCCCTACCACACACTTCTCTGTACTTCACCTCAAAGATGCCTTTTTTACCATCCCTCTGGATCCTCAATGTTACTTACTATTTGCTTTTACTTGGGAAAACCCAGACACACACCTCCCAGCAACTGGCCTGGACAGTCCTGCCTTAGGGTTCCCGGGACAGCTCTCATCTGTTTGGTCAGGCATTAGCCAGTAATCTCTCGGCATGTCATACTTCACCCAGCACTCTCCTCCAGTATGTTGCTGACCTCCTCCTCTGCCGTCCTTCTCTGCCACAATCTCAGCAACACACTGCACAATTCCTCAGCTTCCTGTGCTCCAAAGGATACTGTCTCCCCATCCAAAGCGCAACTCTCAGTTCCCACAGTTGTCTATCTGGGTCTTCAACTAACTCCTTCCTCCAAACAGCTGACAGTGGACCACAAACGGCCATTCGGGACCTTCCCTCCCCTGAATCAGCAAAACAAATCCTTTCTTTCTTAGGTTTGGTTGGACTTTTCCGTCATTGGATCCCTAATTTTGCTTTCCCAGCCACGCCACTGCACAATGCAACAAAAGCCTCCCTGAAGGACCACTCCAATGCCCCGGAGAGTCCTCAGGGTCACACATATCCTTCTTCAGGCACCTGTCCTTACCCTTCCTGATCCAGAAAAACCTTTGCTCCTGTTCACAGCCTAACTTCGGAGTATTGCGGCAGGTGTCCTTTCCCAGCCTCTCGGACCAGCCCTGCATCCTGTCGCTTATCTCTCCAAGCAGATGGATCCCACTGTTAGGAGCTGGCAACCCTGCCTTAGAGCCCTGGCGGTGACAGCCCTACTCACCCGAGAATCCCTCAAACTTACTCTAAAAAGACCAACCCAAGTACATTCCCCTCACCGCCGTCAAGACCTCCTGTCTCGCCGCTCGCTCTCCACTCTTACTCCTTCCTGCTTACAAAATTTCCATATATTCTTTATCGAAAACCCTCTAGTGAGTCTCACTCAGTCTAATTCTCTCAACCCAGCCACTCTCCTGCCTGTTTCTGGCCACCTTCTGCCATTCATTTGTGTCCTAAAATCCTGGAAGAAATGCAAACCTCCAGACTGACTCTCCTTTGTCAGATGCCTCCTGTGTTTGTAGACTGGCAGCTCTTGAGAAAGTGCGGGCGTTCAGCGGAGGGCTGCCTAGGCCACTGTTACCATTGATCAGGTAATCAACACAGGAAAACTGCCCGGAAGAACCACCTCCCAAAAGACAAAACTCATAGGACTTAACCAGGGCCCTTACCCTCAGCAAACATAAGAAAGTCAATGTCTATATAAATTCAAAATATGCCTGCCTTTTTGCTCACAGTCATGCTGCGATTTGGCAGGAAAGGGGGTTCCTTTCCAACAAGGGGTCCTCCATCATGAATGCTAACTTATCCTTAAGCTTTTAGTAGCCTTGCAGCTTCCAACTGAAGTCGCCATGATCCACTGAAAGGATACCAACTGACAATTCTTACGTTACCACAGGGAATAACAAGGCGGATGCAAGGGTTTCGCTCTCACAACTGACTCTGCTGCAGACCCTTCCCCTATTCTCTATCAGTCCCCTCCATCACTCCGACTTAGGAGCCTAATGAAGGCCAATTCCTGAGCCTGCTCTTCTTCCACCCCTCCTTAAGTGCAAAAGTCTGACAAATATGTTCCCGTCGTCAAACCTGTGCTCGTGTGTCACCTCAAAGGGGAGTTCGCCTACCTTCTTTTGCAGCTCACCAACTGCGTGGACACCTACCCGGACAGGATTGACCTCTCCCTACTCAGCCAACTGCTCCAGGAACACACAGACCGGTACTTCCCCAGTCCTGCCTCGGATCTCGACCTCCTCAACCAACCTTCCCTACCACTGCATCCAGGAGACCAAGTCCTGCTCAAATCGCTTCAGTCAAAGCCACTGCAGCCTCGGTGGACCAGCCCACACATGGTTATTCTCACCACGCCTACAGCGGTAACACTTCTGGGACACCCCTCCTGGCACCATCTATCACGGGTCAAACATGCCCCTGAAGACAAACACTATGTATGTCATAATCTGGGTCCTACTAGGATGTGCATTTCTTGTCAAAATCTCCCCTAGCTCAGTGTCCTGTGTATGGAAATTCAAAGTTAGGGAGACCTTTGTCTCAGGATCCACTGAGACCACCCACTAGGTGGGTACTGCGGAGTGCCCACAGGCCGGATGCGCAGCACTTATCACTCTCACCCTAACTCTTTCATCAATTAATAACCCTATGAACACCTTGTTTTGTTTCTTTACCATCAGACCTTACATCACTACAAAAACACCTATAGAGAATATGGGGGGTGCCCTTACCAGTCATGCACAGTGCACCTTCCAGACAAAGGCCAAATGTTCTCTCCGGTCCGTCATAATATGGGCTTCAATATGAATCAAGTTAGCTATGCTATTTCAGATCCTTGGGACCAACGTTGGGTACAGGGAGTCCAAGCCGCAGGGTACACTGGCTGGCATTCCTATCCAGTGGCAACACTATCCATCTCAAGGGAATATGTCCCGACACAAAGTCCAAGTCTCCCAGGACATCCTCCATTCAGAACAAATCCTATAAAATTAGCTAACATCATCAGAAAAGACCGAGACACCCTCAACCTAAATTCATATAATCCAAAACGCTATAACCTTCCTAAATGACACTTTTGGGACTAACACCTCCTCTTGTTTCCTCTGTGCTTCCCTTCAGAGGCCTCTACTGGCAGCAGGTCCAATTAATCTCAATACCACTAGGACCAAGATAACGGACGCTGCTTGCCAGACTCCCCAACTCTCTTTCCCCCTATGGGACTCCAATCACAGCTACCCCTGCAATCAAACTGATGCCCTTGTCAGCTTTCATTCCTGTGCTTCTAACATTTCGGTTACTTCTGTGCTCCGAACAACAACAAAGGGAAACTTTTTCTGGTGCAATGACTCTCTCAGTGTATTAATTCTGCTACTCCAGGCCCACGTATCCAAGCCCTCGTGGTCCCACAGTTAACTCTGTACAGACGGTCTGAGCTAGGTTAGTTATTCTCACCACATCGGACTATATGGGCAGCCTTTCTTCCAATCATGGTTGTAATCAGCCTGGCATCATCTATAGCAGCTGCAAGTATGGCAGGTGGGACCCTGGAACACAGCCTGATTTCTGCCCAGAAATTTTATAAAAAGATACCTCCTTAGAAAAAACCTGTGTGTCTTTAGCATCATTACACAGACAGCTCACCTCCCTGGCACAGGTCGCTCTCCAAAACCGGCGGGCTCTGGACTTGTTAACAGCTAATAAAGGGGGTACCTGCCTGTTCCTCAGGGAAGAATGTTATTACTAGTAAAACCGGGGACTCCAACTCTCCGCTGACATGGTTTCAAAATCCTATAGTGTCATGGCTCCTCCCACTCTTGGGGCCAATACTAATGATCACCTTATTTTTTTCCTTTCACTCCTTGCCTCCTAAAATTCATACAGGCTCGCATTCGGGAAATGTCTCCTACCAACTTTAACCAACTTCTTCTCCACCCATATTCTCGCATCCCTGCAGAAGACCCTCATAACTAGGCTTGAGCCACCCCCTTGGTCTTCGCCCCTTTTCAACAGGAAGTAGCCAAAGAAAGAACTGTTGCCCCTTTTCCTATCAACAAAAGGCTGGTATGAAAGGTCCATGCAAGAAGCCTGAATGCAGGAGCCAACCAGGAAGCCCACCTGGGGGGCAGGAATTCAGATACCTGCCTGGAGGACTCAGACAATGAGCCTCCCCCCTCCCCCTACCAGTCTCCTCTCAGACAAAGAACCTATACCTTCCTTACAAACTTTTCCCACTGTACAAGCCCAACTACCCACCTGACCTCTCCTCGCCCTATAAAACCCTGCTTCCCCCTAACAACGTGCGCAACTACACTGACCCCTGCCTTGGGTCTGTGAGGTCCCCCCGGGGCGCAATAAACTTTCCCTCCCTTTGAGAAATGTAGCCTGGCTCTCCTTTTCTTTACCATGCCGAACCTTTCAGTATGTTGTTTTAATATTGATGGGCTATGAAGGAACCCAGGGCCTGGAGGGCAACGGTGCCAGGCAAGCTGCACTGACTCTTCCCTAGCCCCCAGCTCCCTTCAGGGAGGAATTCCCCTAATATAAACAAGGAGTTTTCTGCCTATTACCATTCTACTTATCTAGGCAGCCTAGTTTCCATGTCTAACTTTAAGATTAAGGGAAAATTCCTTTCTCTGTAAGATTGCTGATTGTTGTTTGTAGTTGTAAGGAGTTACCAATATTTTATCAGAGGCATGGCCAAAGATGGTTATAGCTAGCTCAGCCAGTCACAAAACTGCTGTTGATTTATTCTCGAATGTGTACTCTGACAGCTTCCATACCAAGTAGCCCCAAATAAACAAGAATGAATCAGCAGGAGTTGACTATGGTACCTTCTGGCTTATCAAGAGTTTTCTTCTACCTGTAGCTTGGCTCACCTCTGACATTCAACTGTAATCTTTAACTGTAAAGTAAAAGACTTTCCTCCAGTTAGCCCTTGCCTTAAATGGCCACATCTCCATGCTAAAAGACTTGGCCCAGGGATGTTTAGAGCCTTTTGTTCCCAGAAGTTTTGTCACTTGTTCAAGTAAGGCCAGATGTTGAATTGCTGCCTGTGGCAGAGAACTACTAATTTTATAAGATATGTAATATTTGTATCACGCACTGCCATTTGCCATCAAACTGGTTATTCAGTGATTGATCAGTACTTGCAGTTTTGCTTTTAAATGCGTATTTTAGCAGTGGTAGAAACTAGCCCTAAACAAATGAGGAGACTCTGGCAGGAGTCAGCTAATGGGATTCCTGATTTTTCAGAAATCTGCCCCATGCCCGGACTTTTGTCAGACGACATAAGTAGCAGGGTCCCCATGATCTTTGTATTCAGGCCTTTCTGAGCTGGTCTGATGTTCATGCATTCAGCATTTGGCCCACCCATTTAGACAATCAAATTGCAACAAATCCTTGCCGCCAGGGGGAACATCACAGCACACACATAACATTCTCACATCTTATAATCCTGTAGTACACCTAAGAGCAGTTCTGAAAACTGAAGAAGGGAGAGCACTTAGTCAAAGCTCAATGTACCATCTGCCCAACTGTAAAATGTGATGATGTATTTTGTCCATCGGGGTGGCCTGGAAGACAGCCCTTGATGGAAGACTCCACTGTCCTAAGTTTTAGTTCCAATGCAGGAGCTTGTCGTTCCTTCCTAAATCTGGAATTTCTTTGTGATCTTGGTTTTTCTCATATTAGGTCCATTTCTTCTTTTGTAGACCAGGGATTATATTTTCTCCTAGTGTTATAGGGCAGGCCCAATATTGAACGGGTTGTCTGGCTGTGGGTCCTCACCCGCGTGCTTCAGGGGACTTATTAATACTCCACTACAGGCACACACAAAAGGTTAATAAAAGGTCTATTTACAAGTAAAAGGAAATAAGGAAAATGTACAACTCAGGGAGAAAATAGGGAGATAAAGTCTTTAATGCGTCCTTCCCGATCCGCCGACCTGGAAACCCAAAGGCACGCTCAGAGCTGGCTGGATGCTGCGAGCTGGCCTAGAGCCAAAATGGGGGACCCGGGCCTCCCTGGTGGCGTAGCGGTTGAGCGCTGGGTTGCGAAGCTGCCCGCGGCCTCTGCGGCGCCGGTTCGATCCCCGTCTGCTCCCTGGACACCAGAGGAGGGTCCCACATGGCGCGCAGACCTCTCCTGCCGCCCGCTGTTCCCCTCAGCAGTGTACTTTGGTCCTTCTGCCTGCTCTGCTCCCCGCTCTGGCTCTGGTGAATTCTCTCACCCTCCCGCGCTTCTGACTGTACCCAGTGCATGTATAAACAAACAAACAAACAAATAAATAAATAAATAAAACATGTCTCTATTAAAAAAAAAATGGTTGGACCCTCCAAAGCCCACGGGTCTGGCTTTATACCAACCTGGCTGCTGAACCCCACCCTCAGGTCCCAGCCACCTTCCCTTTGGTGGGGATGGGATGTGGAGTTCCCAGTGGCTTTGGCTTTGGCATGGGGTGGGGGTGGAGTACACAAAGCCTGTATGGAATTAGCTTTAGGACATCATTTTGACCCTAGCACTAGTAGATCAGTGTTGCTTCCATAGTTTGGGGACACTTGCTTAATAAGAACACATGCAGGGCCTCCCCTGTGGCGCAGCAGTTGAGCGCCGGGTTGCGAAGCTGCCGGCAGCCTCTGCGGTGCCAGTTCGATCCCCAGCTGCTCCTCGGCCACCGGAGGAGGGTCCCACGTGGCGTGCAAACCTCTCCTGCCGCCCGCTGCTCCCCTCAGCAGTGTACTTCGGTCCTTCTGCCTGCTCTGCTCCCTGCTCTGTCTCTGGAGAATTCTCTCACCCTCCCGGGCTTCTGACTGTACCCAGTTCATGTGTAAAACAAAACAAACAAACAAAGAAAAAAAAAAAACATGCCTCTGTAAAAAAAAAAAAAAAGAACGCATGCATTATACTACAAGTCATTCAGGATTTTGTTTACTGGTCAAAGAGAAGTCTGTGTCCTGCCATGTCCATGATGCCGGAATTGTCAGGCCTAGTCTCCCAGCCAGGAACGGATTCCAGGCTGCAGGGCAGTGCTGAGCCCCAGAGGCTAGACCCCCCACGGGTTGGTGTCTCAGGAAGCCACAGCAGGAACTTCGCAGATGCTCAGGCAAGCAAGTGAGAAGAGGCAGGGCAGGCTTGTTTAGAAAAAGTTTATTGAGAAGAAAAAGAACAGAAATAAAGTGGGACTCCCAGGCCAGGGAACCAGGCCTGGGAGGGACAAGGAAGCCAAAGTGGAATTGTGTCTCAGGGAATATATACCTTTTTTCCCTCATTATTCTAAAGTTCTACCAGTCTCTTTGTGATTGGTCAGTTTTTGGCTGTCTCACTTAATTTGCTACTGAGTGGGAGATCTTCACATTCCTTATCTAACAGATCTGTCTTTCCCCATTTGTTATATCTTTATCTTTATGGTCTAGCCCTCCTGGTGAGCATCTTTACACTTTATCTTATCATCTGAAGAAAACCAGGGCCATCCTTAACAAGATTATCTGTAGTGCTAGGATGTTTGTTTTTCCCAGTGGAATTGGTTTCATTTCCTTGCTCGCCCTTATCTCTGAAGCCTTCCTGAATTCTTCAGAGGTCCCCTCCTGCACTGTCCCTAAAATTGCCTAATTCCTAGCTTGCCCTGTCTCATCAATGTATCCCCCACCCTCTCCTGCTGCACACTGAGACACACACAACCAATTTCCAGTTTTACTTCCTGCTGCTTTTCTCCTATGCCTTTTTAGCACCTGTTGTGACAAGTGTGGGTGGTTCCATATGAAAAATGAAGTGACTGCAGAAATTGTCATGAGAATGAATTACACATATATGAAGTATGTCGAATTTTGTATGGAAATGAAGAAAAAAAATCACTCACCTCATTCCAAGTAGTAGGCTCCCACTTTATTAACCCATGTTTACCTTAATCTCACCTAAGCAGAGAAGATCCCTCTGCCTAGATATACCTGGGCTGTCTCTACATTTGGCAGCTCCAGGGCCCCTGCCAGAAGACTGTCCGAGAATTCTAGACAACAGATGACAAAGATGTCATTTCACAGAGTTTGAGTTAAGTCACAACCAGGTAGATGTGGTACGGCGTGTGTGACCAAAACTTCTATATTCTACAAAAACGCTGATGTGCAACATTCAGAGTCCTTTGTCATGTTCATTCAAGTTCAGGCTTCCTCTTGAATGATCTATGAGTCTACATCTGTTGGGTGAATCCTGTGAGGTGACTTGACCTGTGACTGCTTCTGCAGCAGGGATGTGGCCCACCAGGCTGTGCAAATTGAGATCAGCATATAGAAGTTGGTGTTTGGACTTCTCTAAATGCTGTCCTAATTCTGGAAACACATTTCTTTCCTGATTTTCCTCAAGTTCGGTCTTCTTTTGATCCAACCAAACTCTCCCTTTGGCCATGATTGAAAATGAAACCCTGAAAAATGTTAGAAGCGCTTCTTAAGGAATTACAGATTAATTCATTTCTTTTTTTTTTTTTTAATAGAGGCATGCTTTATTTATTTGTTTGCTGGTTTGTTTGTTTGTTTTGTTTATACATGCACTGGGTACAGTCAGAAGCGCGGGAGGGTGAGAGAATTCACCAGAGCCAGAGCGGGGAGCAGAGCAGGCAGAAGGACCGAAGTACACTGCTGAGGGGAGCAGCGGGCAGCAGGAGAGGTCTGCACGCCATGTGGGACCCTCCTCTGGTGGCCGGGGAGCAGCCGGGGATCGAACAGGCGCCGCAGAGGCCGCGCGCAGCCTCGCAACCCAGTGCTCAACCGCTGCGCCACCGGGGAGGCCCTTAATTCATTTCTTGATCCGTATTTGTGCTCAAATTTGATGGGGGTTTCACTCCAGAATTATGTTCTAGAACATCTATGTATGTAAGTCCCATTGTCTCTGACCTGTGCACACAGGCAATCAATGCTTTGGAAGAAGGACATACTGGACAACTTGCAAGAATGCCAAGGGGTCCTTAGTAAAAGCAGCTGATAGGGACTATGTCCGCAAAGCCTGCGGGCGCTTAGCAGTCCTCAGTCTTGAATTCCCCCAAGTTCTAATATGATTTTAGAGCACACTGAGGGGTGGAGATCAGACAAGGGCTATCTGAGACTGCCGTGGTCATGGTGAATTGCTCGTGACCCCAATATCAAGGACCAGCAGGAATAGTAGCTAATGAGATTATTGGTGGGAACAAGACCTGTGACCCAGTCTTTCCAGGTCTTCTGAGGCTGCTCACCTGGAATATGGAAGTTCACAGGGGAGCCTGGAGAAGTCGGTCAGTCTTCAGTGTGCCGGGCTAAGGAATCTGGACTTGACATTTATGTTTCCTCAGGCACCAAAGAGTATCTGGAAAGACCAGCTGGGAATCAGTCTGGCTCTGAAGTGCTAGAACTATACGCATTAGAGAGGAAGGAAGTGGCAGGGAAGGGATGAGGAAGGAGGATCGCTGGAGGTGATGGGAGGAAGCATGGGCGCCAGAGGGAAGGAGCTAACCTGGAGTCCATGCCAAGGGTAAATGGATAAGGGGGAGACAGATGAAAGGCACATCTAAGACATGGAAGGTTCTGGCGATAAGTAAGCATTACATGAGATGTCTGGAATATGATTCCTTTCTGGCTGACGGGCCTTTATCTGTGTTCTGAGAGCAGCTTGTATGAGGGGGATGGCACATGAGAAGGAATGAGGGAGGAATTCTTACAGGAACTTTCAAAAGTCTGGCTGATTCACTTCTAGAGCTGATTAAAGCTATCAAGCTGTTGGTGTTTGCTAGGAGAATTTTAACACCAACCATACATGGAGTGCCACACCCCCCGGGTGGACCTTGGATCACATCCTCCCTTTATGGTGCTTTCCAGTTGTGATTTTCCCAAACCTGAAGTCTTCAAATATTTGTCGCCTGCCACATCACTCTTTCTGTCAGTCCCTTAACCCAGGCCCCTGCACACACTTTCCCCTCAGGCATCAGTCATGAAGGCTCTTCTGTGTGGGCAGCCTCTTGTCTCCTCTCAGCTCTCAGGTGCCCTGCCTCCAGGCCTCACTGGGCACCAGAGCATTTCTTTTTTTTTTTTTTTTGTAGGCCCCATAGCTCTCCCACCGCCACATCACCTGTGAACCATCACTGTGTTTTCCTCTCCTGTCTTGCCCCCATCACTCTCCTTCCTTTGCTGTGGAACTCAGCTCTGTGGTCAGTTTGCTAGTTTTGTCTTATTCTTGAATTTTTTTTTTGCTTTCTCTATATTCCACATATCAGTGAGACCATCCAGTATTTATCTTCTTCCTTGTGACTCCATGGGCTAGTGTACCCTTCCAGCTCCATCCTTGTTACCGCAGATGGCGTGAGTTTGTCTTTCTTGATGCCTGAGTAACATTTCATCCCGTGCCACTGCACCAGAGCATTTATGAAGAGCATCCCTGGGAAGAGCCCAGCAGGAGTGGACCTGCCTCAGCTGTGTCAGTCTTTGGTCTCAGCTGTCCTGAGCCTCTCTTCTCTGGCCTCAGACCTCTCCTGGGTCTTCTCTCTCACCAGCTGGCCTGTGACCTCCAAGTGTGTCCCCCACCTGTTTACAATGACTTCTTGCTTTCGTTCATTGGAACTGAGGCCTCGGACATGTGCCTCTGGACCTGTTTTTCCGGGCATTTCTGTACCTTGGTATCCCCCTCTTTGCATGAGGAAGTGAGGGCAGCCCGCTTTATTCTATCACTTGGTCTCATCCTTCCCAGCCTGCTCTGCAGCAGGCTGCGCCTCTCAGACATTAGGGGAGACTCCGAGAAGTGGGGAGTCCCTGTGCTCCCCAGACGAGGGAAAGTTGTTCTTCCCGGAGACAGGAGTTCTTGCACTTCCCAAAGAAGATCTGAACTAGGGAGTCTCCATGGCAAAGCCTGCTAAAGCTCTCCTCTTTGTTCCTGGTTAATGCTGAAGTAAGTTAGTTATTCATTGGCCTGGGAAAACCTAATTGGGACCCAGGTGACAATTGGCTTATTGTTCTTATGCATGAACTGTCACAAAAGAAGTAAAAATTGTTAAAGATATAGTTAGGAAAGAAATGTTTTGGCCCTGAGAACTATGGAGAACAAGCTGCCCTGAACCAGCTGTGCTTGGAAACCTTAGCCTAACCTGGGGGGTACCTGTTTGTGGCCACAGTACATCTCCTGGTGTATGCGAAAAGTTAACAGTGTGCAGCTTGTGTGGAGGTTCGGTATTTCTAGTTGAAGGTTAGATTTCTGTAGAACTAAACAGTATTGATGAGTTACTTTAGATCACTTTGAAGTAATTGATAATGGGCTAGAGGAATTGAGTACTAGGGAATGGGTTGATTTTAATAATATAGCATGACAATGGACTTTCATGTCCACTCGGAAATTAGGAAGGTTTCACAGGGTGATTGATTGTTACTGAACATTGTACTGTCTTAGATGGACAATGGATTATGTTAGAAAAAGAGTTGTACCTAAGGAAGTCATTGTCCCTGTAGATTTTTTTAATCAGATTAAGGAAGTGTCCTTTTGTAGTATGAGATCAAGAGGGTCTTTGTATGTTCATGAGGAAATATGTAATGATGGTCTCTGTTCTGCTTTGATGCTTACGCTAATGTCATCTCACCGCTGGCCTTAAGGTATAAAAAAAGACCTGCTGAGACCCTCAGGAGGAGATACTTGCAGGAGAGAAGGTGTCTGTGTCTTCCTCACTCTTACCTGGCTCCACTTGCCCTCAGCCCTCCGAAAAACTTCACCAAGGCGGTCCTCTCCTGCTGAGATCCCTGACAGGACATCTAGCTGGATATGGTCTCCAACCTGCTCAGATTCCCCACCTTGAACACTCCCTGTTCACTGAACTCAGCCCTTTATCCTTCCATCAGACAGGAGCATGGAATCAGGAAGAGGTAAAATGCATCTTGATTTTCCCTAATTCTAACTGAAATTTAGCATTTTATTTAATAGTGGCATCACATTACAGTTGTAGTAGCAGTGTCTGTGATTTCCTGCCAGCAGAACCACATGTATTTTCTGCTCTCATGATTGGTTTTACTGATACAGTTGACTAACCCTTAAGCATCAGGGGGTTGGGGCGCTGATCCCGGGCGGTGGAAAATCCATGTATGACTTTTAACCATCCCTTGGTATCTGGGGGAATTGAATTTAGAATCACACCCCCACACCCCCAGCAGATCGCAGAAGTGCACATATGATGAAGGTCCATATAGTTGGCCTGGAGAGTCCTCAACACAGAGTCAACCTGCTGACATCTGTTCACCAGACCGAGTTCTGCACTGGGAGCCAAAACACCACCAGGGCGCTAATGTTGTGTTGCTGGGCTCTGCCCCTGGTGGTTCCTGCCCTCTGACTTTACTCAGTTCCAGCAGGGAATCAGCTCATCGGTGGCTTTGTTCTGGTCACTGGGTGGCGCCAGAGACCTGCACTTGCTGACCTTGCTTTTCACCAGTGGTTCTCTGAGAAAAGGGTAGGGAGCACCTCAACAAAGGGGCTGTCATTCAAGCCCGGTGCTGTGGATACCGGAATTGTCAGGCCTAGTCTCCCAGCCAGGAACTGATTCTAGGCTGCAGGGCAGCGCTGAGCCCCAGCCGCTAGACCCCCACGGGTTGGTGTCTCACGAAGCCACAGCAGGAACTTCGCAGACGCTCGGGCAAGCAAGCGAGAAGAGGCAGATTTTGTTTAGAGAAAGAAAAAGTTTATTGAGGAGAAAAAGAACAGAAATAAAGTGGGACCCCAGGCCAGGGAACCAAGCCTGGGAGGGGCAAGGAAGCCAAAGTGGAGTTGTGTCTTAGGGAATTTATACCATTTTTTTTCCCTCATTATTCTAAAGCTCCACCAGTCTGTTTGTTATTGGTTAGTTCTCGGCTGTCTCACTTAATTGCTACTGAGTGGGGATCTTTACATTCCTTATCTAACAGCTTTCTCTTTCCCCATTTGTTGCATGTTTAAATTTATGGCCCAGTCCTCTGGATGGGCATCGCTGCATTGAAGTTAAACAGCTGCCCTTCTAATGTGTCCATAAATTAAACCACTCTCCATTTCGCCAATCTCCGCTTCCCTTTACCACCTGAAGGAAACCAGGACCAGCATTAACAATGTTGTCCTTGGTCCTGGGATGTTTGTTTTTCCTAGTGAAATGGGTTACTTTCCCTTGGTTGTCCTTATCTCTGAAGCCTCCCTAAATTCTTCAGAGGTCCCCTCCTGCACTGTCCCTAAAACTGCCTAATTTCTAGCTTGCCCTGTGTCTCACTGTGTCTGCAGCGCATTCACCCGGCACTGTGCCTGCAGTTGTGTGGATCCCGCCCCCGAATGCTGCGCTCTAGGTCTCAGTTCCAGGGCTGTCAGGTCCAAAACGCTGGCTGTCACCCTGTGCAGTGCCCGCTGCTAGGACGCGTCCCCGCCGGGGTCATGCGTCTGGCTCTCAGTCCCAGGATGGGGTCTTGCTCCACGCCTGGTTTCCCTTCTTACTCCGTAGGCGCGGCCCAGCCCCTCTCAGCATCTGAGGGTGATTTTGGGATCCCTGGCTTCCCACTATTAGGAAGGTGGTGATTTTGTTCTGGGCACTAGGTGGCGCCAGAGATCTCTCCTAGTATCCTACCAGACTGCCTTTTTTTTTTTTTTTTTCCGTGGGTCTCTGGGAATAGAGTGGGGGTGATGGGGTTTTTGGAGTGTGAGTTCCTGGGGTTCACTCTGGGAAATGTTTCCCCAGACCCTGTTTCAGCAGCACCCGGGAGTTTCCCAGGTCGCTTCTCCACGAGACAGAGACGTTAGTTGTGTTTAAAGGGCTGGTTTCTTAGGGAAAGGGAAGGGGCAGATTTGCTGAGAGAGGCCTGCGCAGTTGCAGGCGGGCGGCCTTGAGGAGAGCGGCCTCCGCTGAGGGAGGTCCGTGAAGACGTCCTGGCAGGTACCGGCCACTCGCCAGGAGGCTGCAGCCCCGCAGAGGCGAGAGCTGGTGAGAAGAGGCTCCTGCGTGGTCCCGGGCGGGCAGGGGGATGGCTGCCCCGGGCCTGTGTGGAGCCTGCCCTGCCACAGCCCCTTTCTCCTTGGGAGGCTCAATCCTCCGTGGAGTGGCTGCTTGTTGCGGATGTTGGGCAACAGGCAGCACTAGGAAGGGACCAGAGATTCCGGGGTGGGCCCTGTCTCCACATCCTTCCCCTCAGGCCTGTAACCCAATCCTTAGAGCAGGGATCCTGCTCCCTCTCCTGCCTCCTGACAAGGCGCTGGCGCCTGAGGGTCCGACATCCACAGCTGGTTAATGGTCCTGTGGATGTCCTCGACCCCCACCTCCTAGTGTGAGTCAGGTTTTGGCCTTGGGGCACGTCCTTTCCAGTCTTTCCATTCTTGTCCTCCATCATCCCCCCCTGCCCATATCCAGCCCAAAATCTTCTGGGGAGTTGAAGGGAGGAGGTTCATTTTCCGGAGCTGCTTCCTACTGGAGTGGCATGTAGAGCTGGCCCTACCTCCAAGGGCCCGGGAGATGGTCTCCCTGACACTCGTCCCTGAGCTATCTTTTGGTGGTTCTGGAAGGAGGCAAGGGGGGGCATCTGGAGTGCAAGGGTAGGGAATCTGGACAGGCTGTTCCTCTTGTACGGGTGAGCTGTTTGTTGGGAGGAGGAGTTTAACCTTGAGGCACTCCCACTCAGTTAGAAGAAACAAATTTGAGTAGGAGATTGTGTATGTTAATATTTGAAGAGGAGAATGACAAGTACAGCAGCGGCTAAGGACCCTCGGTCACAGGTGAAGTTGTAACAGGGGATCCCTAGGAAAGGGGAGGTTCCAGGTTCCCTGCCCCACCCAAGGGAGGGTGGAGCTGAGCAGGGAGAGAAGAAGCTGCAGAGGAGACTGAGAAGGAAGGAAGCAGGATGGCAGAACCTGTTTAGAGCAGGCAGGTTTGCGGGGTCTGGGCTGGCCCTCTCCCTGCCCTGGAGCAAAGTCATTAGGGCCAGCCGCTGAGTGTAGGCTTAGTCACAAGATGAGCAGTAGTAGAATAGCAAGTGTTGGGGTTGTGACATGAGAGCACATTGCACGAGGGACGCAGCCCATTTTTCAAGTGCTGTTAGACTGAAAGAATGTCGGTGGGATATTTGTTCCTCGCAGAGGAGCTGTTCTAAATCCCCTGTGTCCCTAGTTAGGGCAACACCCACCCGGGGAGCCCTGAAATGCTGGAGTAAGGCACATTGCCAGGAACTCTGCAGGAGGGTTGGCTTGCTGTGTGTGCAGAGTCCCAAGGCCAGTGAAAACTACTGGTTTCTTAGTTTAGTTAGGGACAGTGTTGTGCGCATGATCACTGGGAGGCTCGTCAGACTCTCAGGAAAGTTGGGTGAGCTTTAAAGTTAAGTTAGAGTGAGGACCGCAGTCCACCTTTTTATTTATTTATTTATTCATTCATTCATTTATTAAAGATTTATTTATTGTAATACAAGAACCGGGGTACAGGCCAGATGCGTGGGAGGGTGAGAGGATACACCGGAGACAGCGGGGAGCAGAACAGGCAGACTGACTGAAATATACTGCTGAGGGGAACAGCGGGGAGGCAGGAGAGGTCTGCTGTACACCTGGATATCTCCCTGGCCAGGGATCCAACCTGCGCTGCAGTGGCCGAGGACAGCCCCATGGCCTGAGTCCCAACCCCTTGCCCCACCAGGGAGGACCCATAAAAAGATTTTGAAAGACATTTTCCGACTTTGGCCTTGGTCCCATCCTTCTCGCTGTTTCCAAGATCTGTGGCCCAAAAACAGTTTCCATCAGAGCCCTGGGGGCAGGAAGGGGCGTCCTGAAAATTCAGTCTGCCCTTTGAGCCCCACCCGCCCAGTGATGCTTCGCTGAGGGCACGCTGCAGTTCACCCACCACGCAGGCAGCAGCCAGGCAACCGGGGCAAACCTTCGTTCAGTGGGGAGGAGCAGTGGGTCTTCAGATCTGTTCGGTGACTTCTGTTACCTGGGAAAATGTCAATCTTTCCCTCTTGTTGTTTAAACAGCTTCTCTCTGTCTTGGTCAGAAGATGTGCGGGGGCTCCACGTGCTGCTCTTTGTGGCATTAGAGGAAAACCTTGTGGGAGAGAAATTGCTGGGTAAGTGCAGAGGAGCCTCCACCCAAACCTGTGATGCGCACGAACCGGGAAGGCATTTCTAATAGTGGAGGCGTCAGGTGTTCCGTCCCCACACACATCTCTGCTCCAGGGAGAGACTAGCAGACTCCGGGCGGGTCCTCGGACCACAGGGGGCGCCGCCCTTGGGGCAGGGCAGGCTCTGCGGGGACAGCAGCCGGGAGGGTCGGGGCCCCAGGCAGGGGAGACGGACCCGCAGACCCCTGTGAGCTCCCCTCTCCCTGGGGCAGCCCTGGGCAGGGAGATTGGTTCCTGCTTTCAGGGGGGTGGGGGCCGGTGGTCTTGACCCAGCTTTTTCTCAAGGGCCTGTCCTGCACTGAATCTTGGGCCACAGCGGCATGTGGGGGGGGGCTATTCTGCTTCCTTGCAGGTGGCTGCCCGGAGGTGCCCCCTGCTGGGGTCTCCCCTTCCACACTCCCGTGGACCTCCCTGGCGAGCTGGATTCTCACATGCAGAAGCCACCCTCTTGGGCAGGTGTTTGCCCCGGGGATGTCCCCGCAGTGGGTCTGGGCATCACTCTGCAGCGTGGGCAGGGCTGAAAGAGGCGGGGGTTGGGGGGGACAGAGACCCCTTGTGGCTCAGGCCCCTTGTTGGGGCAGGTCCCTTCAGAACAGATAACTGAGGCAGCGGAGACCCCGACAGCAAGTCCCCTAAAACTCAGGAGCCTGCGGGCAGGTCAGGGGTGTCCTCTCCCCCCACAGCCCGCGGAGGGGGGACTTGCAGAGAGGACGTGGCAGGCACTGCCCAAAGCCGGGGTCATCACTGGGGGTCACGGGACTGACCCCACAGGTCTGGGAGGCTTTGGTTCCTTGCAAACTGTCTAACCCTGTTCTTCTCTCCCTTGCACCCCAACCCTGTTGTTTTCCACGGCAGGGCTGTTATGTGAGGGGGTGTTTGGCCCGCACGCGGCAGATGGCAGCACCGGTGGAGGGTGCACAGGGTCTGGGGTCTCAGGGTGCCTCTGGGTCTGCCCCTGGCACTGCCGCCTGCTGCTGCCGCGCGACTTCCCTTTCCTCCTCTCACTGGGCTTTCCCTCCTCTCGCCCTGAGGTAATCCTTTAAGGTCCCTTTTCTCTCTGCTCCTTAAGGGCTGAGGACCCCCCACCTGGGTCAACCCTTCCTTTCGGGTTTGCCCTGAGGCACCCCCTGTCTCCCCGTCTGTAAACTCCTCCGGGTCTGTGCTGAGATCCTGGGAGGAGGAAAGGTCACCTCATCCACCCTGCAGGCTCTCCATGGAGACCTTCCCGGATTCCATGGCATCCGTGGGAGAAAATGCACTTGAGGAAACACGGACACCTCCTCGCTCACCCGGGGAAGACCCAGGAACACTGAGTGACCCGCCAACCTGGCCTCTGCCCCTCTGCAAGGACATCTTCAACCCCAGAGAAAGGACAGAACATGGGGGTCAGCCCTGGGGGGCAGTGGGGAGCCCAGCGACAAGGGTGCGGGTGGTGCGGTCCAAAGGGGCTGCCGCCCCCTCTGCTAAGGGATGGAGACATTTGGACAAGTCCTTCCAACGTGAGAACCTGGACGCCTCCTCACAGGGATATTCCCTTATTCGTGGAAATGAGTCTCACAAAAGGGCACCCTCCACCCGCCTGTCGGAGCCCCTCCATCTGACTCCCAGGAGCGCCCAGTAAGTGTAATCCTCCTGTCACAGAGGCGCCTGTAGAGCCACGAATGTCCTCCCCAGGGGCGACACAGGCTCATAGCCCTGCATCCGATTATTGCACGTGCTGGGTCAGCTCAGCCTCTTGGTCATTACCAGATGGAAATTTACCTGTCAACTCCCCCTGTCTTTTTCGTCCTCAATGATACTCCCCTGGTGACGAGGGGAGGCCGTTGGCCCCTCACCTTCCTGTGCTGGGCCTGTCCGCCCCAGCCCTGCTGTGTGGCTCAGCTTGCTGCCCAGTGAGTGTATTTCCCCCAAATACCTAACTCCCCTTCAAGCTCGATTTATTAAAAAGATTCATTTTTATTTATGTGTGCATGTAAGAGGTGCGTACAGGCCAGAGGTGCAGGTTCACCGTTTACCACAGTGACTGTCCAACTCTCATGGCCACCAGCCGTGGGTGAGAGCTCCCTTTTCTCTGCGCCCCCTCCAGCCTTGTTCATTTCACTCTTTTTTATTTGGACCATTCTCAAGTGTTGAGGTGGCATCTCAGTGTGGTTTTAATTGGCATTTCTCTTACAAAAAATTAAGGTGAACATTCCTATGTCTGTTGGACCTTGGAATTTCCTCTTTAGCGAAGTGTTTATTTCCTTGACTCATTGGTTGGTTTTTCACACTGGGTGGGAACATTACAAATTTTGGGATGAACCCCTTGTCAGATGTGTTGTGTGTGTTCTATTCTGTAGGATGCCTTTCTGTTTCTGTGCTGGTTTCTTTTGAGTTCTAAAAGCTTTTAGATTTGGTGTTGTCCCACTTGTGAAACTTGCTTTTGTTTCCCTTGGTGTTGGGGTTGTGTTCCCTCGTGCATTTTGCAGCAAATGTCCTGTAGTGTACCCTTTTATTTTCTTTCAGTGCTTCATGCTTTGGGCTCTTATGTCCACACTTTTAATCCATTTGGAATTAGTTTTCTGTATGGAGTTTTTCTTTTAAAGATTTATTTATTTATGCATACAAGAACTGGGGTTCAGGCTGGAGGTGTGGGGGGTGAGAAGATTCAATATGTATCACAACCAGGAACAGAGTGAGGAACAGAACAGGCATACTGACTGAAATACACTGGTGAGGGGAGCAGCGGGCAAGTTAGGAGAGGTCTGCTGCACCATATGGGTAACTCCCTACCTGGGGATTGAACTCATGCTGCAGTGGCTATGGATACCTTCATATGTTGCGCCATCAGGGAGGCCCTGTATGGAGTTTTGAATGGGTCTTGGTTCTTATTTTTGCATGTCATTATTCATGTTTCCCTGCACCATTTTTTAAAAATATGTATTTATTTATTTATGCATAGAAGAACTGGGGTGTAGACCAGATGTTCAGGGTTTGAGAAGATTTGCCAGAAACACAGTACGGAGCAGAACAGGTAGATCCACTGAAATACACTGCTCGGGGAATCAGTGAGAGGGACAGGTGAGGTCGCTGTGCCACATGTGGATCAGCTCTCTGGCCTGGAATAGCCGTGATAGCACTGACTCTTAACCCCTAGGCCGCCAGGGAGCCCATCCCAGTACTATTTATTAAAGAGGCTGTCTTGTCTGAATGGTATGATTTTAGCTCCATTGTCCAAGATTGAACTCTTCATATTTATATAATTTGCTCTCTGGGTTTTTAGTTGCTTTCCCTGCTCTGAGTTCTGGTTTTGTTCCAGTAAAATAATGTTGTGATTACTGTTGGCGTTATATATATATTTTGAAGTCAGGAAATGTGATACTTACATTTTTTTCTTTTTTCCCAAGTTTTTTTGCTATTTGGGACCTTCTGTTGGTTCATATAAATGTGGGGATTGTTCTATTTCCTTATAAAAAATGTCCTTGCTATTTGGTAGGTATTGCATAAGTTTGTAAATTGCTCTAGACAATAAGGCCATTTATGATGTTAATTCTCCCCACCTAGGAGGATGGGACATCTTTGTATTTCTCTGTGTCTTTTATTTCCTTTAATAGAGTTTTTTAATTTTCAGGGTTCAGGACCCTCACCTCCTTCTTTCACTTGAATGATAAAGTCACAGTTATTTTTTTCCTTTCGGTGTGAATGTCAATGGAAATGCCAGTCATTTCACACACGTTCTCTCTCATAGCTTGTTTATACTTCCAGAGAAATGAACCAAAAATGTTATCATGTACTGAATTGTAGTAAAATTTTAAAATAGTTGAACCTATATAATGTAACATTTTTTTGAGAAATTACACTCAAAACAATAGCTTTTATTATAATGGATTCCACAGTGTATGTCTACATAGTGGGTTTGAAGTATGCACACAGTATCACCCACAGTTCGGTTTCCTTGATAGTATTTGAATAATCTTGAATTCGTTGACAAGACTACATTCATCTATGTAGTGTGTATGTGGTCCCATTTTTATTAATTGAAACGTAACGTTATATAATGTGTCCTGTGTCCTTCCCTTTTTTAACCAAACCATTCTTGTCGGCTATAAAACCTGCTGTGCTCATTCATTTAGGGTCCTCTTTGATTCATTTTAGCTCAGATCTGTAGGGAAAACCCTGGTCTGTAATATTGTGGGTGTTTGAGGAAATGGTTACATAAAAGATAAAGTATATTAAAAGCTCAGAGAATTATATCTGGTTCATACATGAGTCTAATGAAAGCTGTGGGAACGGGGTCTCCCTGGTGGGGCAAAGGCTAAGCACAGCACTGTGAAGCTGTCCGCAGCCTCTGCAGCATGAGTTCAATCCCTGGCAGGCCAGGAGGCTGCCCACATGGCACAGCAGACCTCTCCTGTCTCGTCCGCTACTCCCCTCAGCAGTGTACTTTGGTCAGTCTGCCTGTTCTGCGCCCCACTTTGTCTCTCTGGTGACTCCTCTCACCTCCTGCACCTCTGACCTGTACCCCAGTTGTTGTATGCATAAATAAAAAAAATTAAAAATGATCATTTTTGTTGTTGTCGCTTTGCTTAATATTTGATCATTACCTAAAATTTCCTTTCAGTCTTTCATCTCCATTTCTACTATGAAATTTCCAATTGTCCTGCCTCCTTGTTGTACAGATATGTGCCCTGGGTCAGATTTGACGTCACTGAAATTATAGTGTCCACGGTGGTTTTGTGGGCATATGTGATCCTCTGGGCTCAGAGGGTGCATTAGACTGTTGCTGTGTAAACATGGATGTCACTGCATAAGGGCATTCTTCTTTCTCAGAACCAGGTCTCCCCCCTTTTTTTTTAAAGATTTATTTTATTTACTTGTACATAAATTGGTGAGGTATGGGCCAAAGGTGAGGGTTTGGGGTAGTGAGAGGATTCACCAGAGACAGAGTGGGCAGCAGAACAGGCAGATCTACCGAAATAAACCGCTGAGGGGAGCAGCAGACGAGACAGGAGAGGTCTGCTGCGCCATGTGAGTCAGTTCCCTGGCCAGGGATCAAACTTGTCCTTAAGTGGTTCTCATATCTTCATAGTGCTGAGACTGAACCCCTTGTGCCACCATGGGGCCCCTCACAACTCTCTTTTCACCTTGTGTCCTATTTAGAGTTCTGCTGGTGGCCATGTAGTAACTGTGTAATTTGATGTCAGGAACCCTTGACCTTCAGAGATGTGGCCATCGAATTTTCACACAAGGAGCAGGAGGGCCTGGACCAGCTACAGTGGAAATTGTACAGGGACATGGTGCTAGAGACCTACAGAAATGTGGTGTCCTTGGGTGAGGAGAATATCCCTCTAGATTTCCCCATCTGCCCTCAGTGTTTCCTGTACCAATGTGGATGTGCTCTAGGGATGCCCAAGATTGTCGGATACTTTCAGGTCCCTATTTTAAAGAAAAACAGTGTGGGTTTGTTGGAAAGTCTCATGATGTTTCATCATGGCTTAAATTTCTCCTGTCTTAGGATGATCTGCAACCTGCTCTCTGTATGAGTGCTCATTCAAGAAAATATGTGACTTAAGTGTTATTGCTACAAGCATAATCCCAGCTTCTCTATCACATTGCTAGGACTCAGAGGTTTAGAAATGGTTCTTAGGATATGAAAATTTCAATGATTTCTGGTAAAGGTGCTGTCAGCAAAAGTATTTGCAGTGATCCTTTTCCAGAACCTTCTATACTGTCCCCTCTACTGAACACAATACTGTATTGGGAATTTGAGAATCTTCAGGCCATCTCATATCACCTGTCCTAATAAACAGGTCTTGCTCTGTCTACGCCCGAGCTGGTCATCTTGCTAGAGCAAAAAAAATGGAGCCCTGGGATGTGAAGAGAAGTCTTAGTGTTGCTCTCCCTGGGGGCGTCTCCTCTCTGACACTTGAGTCCTCTGTCTTTCCTTCTTACTGAATTGAACTTAGGTTTTGTCCATTTTGTTGATCTTTCAAAATCCGACTTCCTTTCATAGAGAAGCACCTGCTTTTTGGTCATAATGTTCTATTTATGTATTTCTTATTTTTTTTCAATGTCCTCCTTTCAGCCAATATGGAGCTAAAATTGTTCTTTTTCTAATTCCTGGAGGTGTGAAGTTACATTGCTCACCTGAGATCTCTCTTATTGCTAGTGTTATTGTTTAATGCTTTAAATTTGCCTCTTAGTATTGTTTTCTGAATCACAAGTTTTGGGGAGTTTGCTTTGTTGCAATGTTTTCTCAGTTTCTCAATGATTTCCCAATTCCTTATTGGAATCAAGGAACCCTGGGTTTACCTCACTCTTCGTGATTCAGGGAATAGATTCTCATATCCTCAGATGTCTGTCACCACCATACCCACCACCAGTGCATTTTGGGCTTCTCCATAAATCTTTGAATCCCCTGCCACTTTTGTACCCACACCCACAGTCCTTCCCTCCTTGTACCCTAATTCTGCAGTCCTATTTCTAAAGTTTATTTTGGTTTGTAATGTCAGGTTCTTTGCCATGTTTTTACAAAGTCCAAATAGGAGTGAATTCATCCAGTAAGTCTTTCTCCTTCTGATTCTTTTCACTGAGCATAATCCTCCCCCAGCATTCCATTGTTGTTGTTGCACATGGCCAGATGTATCCTTTTTCATAGCTCAGTAGTATTTCATCCTGTCTATATACCACATTTTTCTTTTCAAATTATTTTTCACCCGTTTGTCAACTCTGATTCCTGAATTTATAATTTTTTTTTCCTTCCAATTGCTATTGGGCCTTAACCTCTCCTTGATTTTATTGTTTTCATCTTCTGCATTGAGTTCTGTCTTTGTTTGTGGCACACATTCAGGACCTCATCTTACTGTATAGGTAATATAACAATGACTTCTCAATACAGGTAGTTTTCTGTTATTTTCTGGTGTCATTCTTTTCATTCTGTGATGCTTTAGACTCAGATAATATCATTAGAGTGATCCACACGGCTCCATTTTCATGATTAGTCTTCATAGAATCTAGTTCCATCCTTACATTCCACATAGTGCGCTGAAGGCTATGTTGAGTGTCATATAGGTAAGATTGAATTGGTGTTATTTTTAATTCATTCAGACACATTTGCCATTGTATTGTGGACTTTTATTTACACCAAAGTGTTACTTAAAGGGAGGGGTTAACTTTATTCAAGAATGGTTCCTCTATTCTCAGTCATTTTATTTTTTTTAATTTTTTTTAAGATTTATTTTTTATTCAAGCACGGGGTGCAGTCAGAAGCACAGGAGGGTAAGAGTATTCACCAGAACCAGAGCGGAGAACAGAACAAGCAGACTGACAAAGTGCACTGCTGAAGGGACCAGTGGGCAGCATGAGAGATCTGCGCAACATGTGGGACCCTCGCTGGTGGCCGGAGATCTAACCAGCACTGCAGAGGCTGCGGGCAGCTTCACGACCCAGCGCTCAACCGCTGTGCCACTGCGGATGCAGTATTCTCAGCCATTTTATACCCCATTTCCAACCCACTAGATCACTGTATATTTTTTGACCTTTTCTTATATGCTTTAATTCCTCTCTCCTTTCTTGTTGGTGATTTCCCTCCACTTTCACACATTTTGATGTTAATGAAGGTATATTGGTTTGTAATATTATTTACAAACATTGTAAAGCATTGTCATCCAACCTATGTACACATAACATCAGTCTCTGTTTTCATTTCTTTTCCATGTATTTTACGGTATCTTTTTTCTCATGGGCATTCCATAGCATGTTGAATAGTTATGACAGTCTTTTCTAAAGTGAAAACCATGTAAATTCAGCTGCATACTAAAACTCCACTCTTTAACATTTCTACCCCTACTGACATCACAAAATATATCTCATGGTATTTGTATTCTATAACATGAATCTATGATTTTTTTGTGCCATATTTCCAAATTCTGAAGCAGAAACAATATTTTTACTATAGGGTTATATCTGTATTTGCTATGTATTTACCTTTCCCTAAGGACGTTACCTATTCATAAGCATGTGTGTTGCTGTCTAGTGCTGATGTTACCTATCCAAACATCATGTCAGGGGTCTTTATATGGTATTAATTTTATGTCTTAAATATTTAAATTATTTTGTCTTGAGTGCTGTGCATGGGGTAGTTATTCCTCGTTGTTTTCCTGCCCTTTCTTCTCAAGACAACCAGGTCTCCATGCCACAGTCAGGCACAGAAGATTTGTTGCTAACTGTGGGACCGGGAGGAGATGAATTGGCACCTTTGAGAATTTACAATTATTGATAGACCAGACATGTCAAGAGGCATGTGAAGGGCACAACAGTTGTTGCAATGAAGATTCCCAGTAAGAGACAATTATCCATAACACAATTCCTCCTGTACAAAGTGATCCTGCGTGTAAACCATGCTGGGTAAAACTCCATTTTACGTCTGTTGCAGGTAGAGATAAATATGTTTCTGTTAGCAAAGATCCTTGTGTCGTTTTTAACAAGACTATCTCTGAGAAGAATGTTGGAACATATGGGAAGTCCCCTAGTCCATAATGCAAATGATTATTCAAAACACTGTCAATGTGGGATAGATTTCAATTTTCAGTCATGTCATTCTCAACATCAGAGAATTAGAAAGGAAGATGAAAAATCTACACAGGATCCTATTGAGGAGTCCTCAATACTTTTCCAGCATCATGTACTTCATGAGAAACTCTACAATTGTAAAGGATATGGCAAAGTTACCAAATGGTGCCCAAGACTTTCTGAACATCACAGAGATAAACCTCACAAGTGTGAAGAGCATGGTAAAGCCTTCTATTGGCATCCACAGCTGACTAACCATCTAAGGATTCATGCTGGAGAAAAGCCTACATGCGTCCTGATTGTGGTAACACCTTCCTGTGCTGTGTCACCTTTCCCGACATCGGAGAGTTCATACTGGGGAGAAACCTTACTGATGTGAGGAATGTGGGAAAGCCTTTAACCAACTGTCAGCCTTTAACTACCTTAGCATCACAGAATTCATACTGAGGGGAAACCTTACAATTGTGAAGGATGTGACAAAGCCTTTAACAATAAGTCATATCTTACTCGACAACATAGAATTCATACAGGGGAGAAAACTTCCAGATGAGAAGAATGTAGACAAAGCCTTCTGCCATCCATCACATTTAAGTCAACATCAAAGAATTCCTACTGGGGAGAAACTTTACAAATGTGAAGAATGTGGCACAGCATTTCACCGCAAGTCAAGTGTTACTCTACATAAGATAATTCACATCAGAGAGAAATGTTAAAATTGTGAATCAATATTTTTACTTTAGTCTATTTTTTTAAAGATTTATATTATTATGCCTACACGAACTGGGGTATCTGCCAGAGGTGGGGGGTGTGAGAGAATTCTTCAGAGGCAGAGTGGGGAACAGAACAGGCGGATTGACTGAAATACACTGCTGAGGGGAGCAGCAGGCGAGACAGGAGGGGTCTGCTGCACCATGTGGGTAGCTCCCTGACCTGGAATCCAACTTGTACTGCAGTGGCTTCGTATAGCTACATAGGTTGTGTCTTAACCCCTTGTGCCACCAGTGAGGTCCCAACTTTGGTGTCTTTACCAGAAGTCCAGAAGTTTAATCAGAAGTGTCAAAGTGATTAACCAGAAGTCAGATCATCCTAAACATCAGAGAGTGCAAACCAAGAGAATCTGTAAATGGAAAGTGATGAGTAGTTTGTCCAAATATGAATTTTGAAGCCACCAGATTTTCATACTGGAAACTTGAAAGAAGTGAAAATATGATTAAGTAATTTATAATGCAATTTAGATTCATATTAAGATATTGCAATACAGCAGGAAGTGAGAAACACTTTACATTCCTTAAGTCATAAAAATGTTATGGAGCATAAACCAACATTAAAACACTAAATATTAGCATAACTGAAAAGTCTGAGGGCCTTCCTGGTGGTGCAGAGGGTTAAGTCACAGCACTATGAAGCTATCGTTTGGTCCCTGGCCAGGGAGCTGACCACATGAAACAGCAGACCTCTCCTGACTTATCTGCTGCTCCCCTCAGCAGTGTGTTTCAGTCAATCTGCTTGTTCTGCTCTGCACTCTGTGTTTGGGGAATCCTCTCACCCTGTACACTTCTGGCCTACCCCTCTGTTCTTGTA
The DNA here is from genome assembly GCF_964194135.1 of Talpa europaea. NCBI lineage: Eukaryota > Metazoa > Chordata > Mammalia > Eulipotyphla > Talpidae > Talpa > Talpa europaea. Next base: position 18,168,052 of record NC_140075.1, read on the forward strand.
TGCATACATAAAATCAATCTTTAAAAAAATAAGAGTTCTAGACGATGGTTTGGGGCCCTGTATAGTTATTTTCTTGGTCCTTTTTTAAATCAACCATACTTGAAATATTGTGAAGAGACCTGATGTGGAACATCCTGAGAGACAGAAAATACATCCCAAGAACAGGCCAGGATGAGCTGCTCACCTTCTCACAAGCAGGGATGAGCATCAAGCAGTCTCCGGCTGGGAGAGGCCGTGTTGTTTCCAGCTGGTGTCATGAGACTCTCGTGGGCTTGGCTGCCAGGACTGACATGTCGGCCAAGGTGAGGTGAAGTGTGGACTCTCTCTCCGTCCTGAGGAGAGAGTGATCAGGGTCGTCCTCCTGCAGAGAGCTGGGGTGGAGGATGTGGACGCTGCTCCGGGCGCCGTCTCGCTGTGACTCTGCACACCCTGCTCCTTGGCCTTTCGGGGTGAGCTGAGGAAACAGTGTGAAGGACACGTGAAGTCTGTGAAAAGGCCCCCTGCGCTGGCCGCTGTCACTGCTGCGTAACCTGGGAATGTTTTCCCTCTGCAGCGAGCCCTGCGCCGGCTTCGGCAGCTGCCGGCCTTCCAGGGACACCATCCTGGGAAGCCGGAGCCGCTGCCTCTCCGTGCCTGAGTGCCAAATTCGTGGGGTGGGGGGAGGTTCCCGGGCGGTTTGGAGTCGGGGAGAGGCGGTCCAGACCTGGTCGTGCCAGGAGCTGGCCCTCGGCGGGTGGATTCCTCCATCGGGTGCAAACGTTCTCAAGTCGCTCGCGGGGATTCTCTCCACAGCGGCCGGCGAAGCCCATGGTGGAAACAAGGTGATGAGAAGCCACGGGCGGTGGGGGGGGGAGCGGGGGCGGATTCTGGACCTGCACCCACCCGGGCAGAGGTGGCCCTGGCACTTTTGCCCGCAGTGGCTCCACCGTCGTTGGGCGCTAGCGGGGGGAGGGACCGTCCCAGGTCCCTGGCGAGACCATTCCCCCTCGCGCCCCCTTGTCCCGCGTGTCCTCCCCGCGCCGCGATAGTCTCGGCACCTCCAGAGCGTCAGCCCGTCCCGGGCACGTCCTCCCTGCGCGCCGGGGTCCGAGCTGGCGGCGCCTCCTCCGGGTTCTCAGTCCTCCCTCTACTCTCCCAGGCCAATGCTCCGGCGCCATTGGAAACGAGGTGTCCCCAGTGGTCGTGCAGGTGGCTGTCATCAGAGTGTGGAGAGACAAGTGCATGCGGGGGTGGTTCTGTGTCTGTCACTCACCTCCATCTTCTCGGGGGGCGTGACGTTGAAATTGGGAATTTAAAAAGTCCTATTGTTACAGGAGGGGGGGGACCACAAAACCCCCAGAATATCCGCTCCATAAAGGGTCTGCATCTGCTGCATCAAGAAAAAGCATAAAAAGGGGCCTCCTCGGTGGCGCAGCGGTTGAGCCCTGGGTTGTGAATCTGCCCGCAGCCTCTGCAGCGCCGGTTCAATCCCCGGCTGCTCCCTGGCCACCAGTGAGGGTCCCGCATGGCACACAGACCTCTCCTGCCGCCCGCTGCTCCCCTCAGCAGTGTCCTTCGGTCCTTCTGCCTGCTCTGCTCCCTGCTCTGGCTCTGGTGAATTCTCTCACCCTCCCGCGCTTCTGACTGTACCCAGTGCTTGTATAAATAAATGAATAAATAAATATTAAAAAAAAACATAAATTTAAAACAATCTGGCAAAGCGTCTTGAGGAAGGGATGTTGCTGGAGCCCCATGGGCAGGAGGGGAGCGGCTGAGCCCTGCACTGTGGGAACAGGGCAGCTGCCCCTCTGGTGGCCCAGGCTGCGGCCACAGAAGCAACAGCATTTTGCTGCCCCCAGGCCCTGCGTGCAGAGCCCCTTAAGCCTCTCAGTGCCGCAGAATGTGTCCAGGTCAGTCAGCCCCTCAGGAAGGCTCTGAAACATAAACTGGACAGTCGACAGAGTCCTAGGTCAAGGAGCTTCCATTTCTCCTTGTTAAGGAGAATAATTCTCACAGTGAAACCGGAGTTGTTGTTTAGAGCCAAGTGGAGTTTCGGATTCATAAGAACATCCAGAAGTTTCTGATGACAGTAATTATTGGCAGTTTTCTCTATGGAGAGCTGTCATCTCAGCTTGGGAAAAATTTACATGTTGGGCAGATCGGTTCCTGGGAGATGATACTTAGAAGGACAGCACGGGATGCACTGATAAAGGAAAAGATATTTCATGTGGTGTCCAGGATGTCGTCGTTATTCAAGACACCATTTGCATCGCTCACAGTAAAGGACCCCAGGTGCTATAACCTGGAACCTGGAACACCGGGTGCTTCAGCCTCTAAACTCCCTCCCTCTATCATGGGGGTGCCTGTCTGGCTGGGGGCATCTACGTGATCATTTGGGAGCTCCGGCACCTCAGGTGTTGATTCCGTCCTCCTGCGTGTCTGTGGAGTCCTCTGGCTGCAGCCAAAGGAGGGGTGGGGAAGGACACTGTGGTGAGGTGGGGAGGTTTTACTAGCAGACCTCTCTCCTGCCCCTGCTCGGGTGGCTACAGCTCCCGCAGTCACCGCTGCGGTGGAGACCCGTGATGTGATCTCATTGTGGCGCGCAGAGATCGTGTGCTGGCGAGCATCTGGCCGTTCTGCTCGCTTCCTTTCTTGAGTCCTCTGTTCTCCCTCGAAAACTCAGGGGGTTTTAAGGATTTCCCTTATTTGTACTCCGGAGCCAATGCTGCGTATTGTTGAGCGTCTCCAGTAGTTAAATATTTCTTGTCTATAACGACACTTCATTGTGTCCTTGATTCTCATGGACCAGGTGCTCCCAGCCCTGGACACCTGGAGGGACATGTTGGCCACAGTGCGGTGCGATACAGCCCCTCACTCCTTCCTGGGAAAAGAAAGAGATCGTGCCATCCTCCTGCAGAGAGCTGTGCATTGAGAACATGTAGACTGCTTGATACGGTCTTTTTCCGGGGGAATGACCTGAGGAGATGCTTTCCAATGCAGATGAAATCTTCGAGTGTGACAGTACTCACCGGCCATGTCTTGCAGTAACAAATCGCTGGAGACCATGTGTAAGTACAACCGCGAGGACGGTTGGACAGAGGACAGTGGACCGTGTCCCTGGACTGCAGTGGGGCAGCTGCAGGAGGACGGTGGAGCGGGCTGAGGAGGATGCGGGGCCCAGCAGGGGCCTCGGTCCGCGCGGGGCAAAGAAGAGGCCGCCCCGCCTGGTGCCCAGAGGCAGGGATGCCGCGAACGCGGAGCTGCGAGGGTGCAGGGTGTTGCTGGGGCGGGGAGCCTGTTGCAGGGAGCCCCCGCCTGACGGTGCAGTGGGCCCACCTTTCTCTCCCGGGAGGGCCGGTCCAGCGCGTCCGCAGTCCCCGCTGAGGAATCCCAAGCAGGTGCCCAGCTCGGGACAGACGCCTGTCGCCGCTGTAAAGGCTCCCTACGCCTCCGTTGCCTTGTTCGGAGCAGACAGGCCATCTCCTCCCTTCCGGGCAGAACTCCCAGATGGGCGCCCCTGCGGGAGGCTCCCAGGTGTGCCGGCCCCATGCACCTGCCTGGGCACCTGCGTGTTCCCGCCCACGCGCTCCGCCCAGCCGCCTGCGTGCCCGCGCGCACCCCCCCCCCAGCCACAGAGTGAAGTCGGGGCCGGCGGGACCCCAGTTTCAGCGCGACCCTCTCCTTGGGCCTGGGCCTCTGCGGTCGCGGAAGGAGCAGGTGAGTGGGGGGGGCGCATGGGAAAACCCCCGTGCGGCTGCCCGCGGAGAGGGGCCTCGAGACCCTGGCGTGGGGCCTGTGGGTGGGAACCGGGGGGCTTGGCTGGCGTCTTCCTGGGCCGGGAGGACCCTGGGGTTCGGGGCTCATTCCTGACCCGCCTCCGTGACTGGTGACCCGCCTCCGCGGACTGGTCTTCCCGCGCGTCGTGGCGAGTGGGTGCACCTGGGGTGGGTGCACTGGGCCAGTCCTGCTCCCCACCCGTGTGTTCATCTCAGGGACACGCCTCAGGGTTTGGGGACCACGGGGTGATAGAGTCCAGGGCCGTTGCCCCCTCCCTGCCTGGGTCTGGCTAGCAGGAGAGCACCCTGCCCCCAACCGGGTCTGAATGGCATCCCCGAAGGAAGGGGAGCCAGTCTCTCCACCCCACCCCACTATGTGCCCTGGGGGCAGGTGATGAGGATCTAACCCGGGGCGCCCAGCCACTACCTTCCAGAGAGGACCTTCAGGAATGAGGCCATGGGGCCTCCCCGGGGAGCAAGGGTCAGACGCAGCTCTGTGAAGCTGTCGGCAGCCTCTGCTGTGCCAGTTCGGTCCCGGCCAGGGAGCTGCCCACAAGGCGCGGCAGACCCTTCTTGTCTCCCCATGCTCCCCTCAGTAGTGTTTCAGTAGATCCTCCTGTGCTGCTCCCCACACTCTCTGGTGAATCCTCTTACCCCCTACACCTCTGGCCTGTACCCCAGTTCTGGTATGTATAAATAAAAAATGAGGAGATAAACCCTCCACATGATTAGGTCACGAAGGGCAGGAGGCAAAGTCCCTCTGTGCTCACACTTATTTTCCACTAGGGTAAATTCAAACTTTTTTTGGAAGAAGGTGGGTCAGGCGGCTTCCTGGGTGCAAATCTTCACTTTATTTTTTTTAATTATTTATTTATACAAGAACCGGGGTACAGGCCAGTTGTGCAGGAGGGTGAGAGGATCTCCCAGAGCCAGAGCGGGGAATAGAACTGGCAGTCTGATGAAATACACTGCTGAGGGGAGCAGCGGGCACAACAGGAGGGTTCTGCCGCACCTTGTGAGACCCTCATAGGCTGGCCAGATCAAACTGGCACTGCAGAGGCCGCGGACAGCCTCAAGGAGTCTGCGCCACCAGGAGAGGCCCCAAAATCAGACTGCGGGTTCACAGTGATCTGCGGCTCCCCTCTTGGCTCCCCTCATTTTAGGTTCCTCCATTTAGCCATGATATTTGGGAGGTTTCTCCCACGAGGTCTCTGAGCTCCATGTCTAAAACAAAAATTCTCATTTGAGGCTGGGGTATATAGAAAGAAAATAGACTTTTATAGAGAAGCATGAAAAATATTTTAGTAAGTTTATTCCAGTATTATCTGCTGCAACGTGTGTAGTAGGTAGATGAAGAAATGGGAGGAATAAAGCCCCAGATAGTTGACTTTTTAATACAATACTCACTGCGAGTGGGCTTGGGATGCACGTTAGTGCTCCGTTGGTCCCAGTCTTACCACTTGCAAAGCCTTGATTGGGAGTCACAATAGGAAATGGACATCTTCAGCCCTCGACGGCACTCTGCGGAAGGCTTTGTTTTAGCCCATATGGACAGTAGTGCCCTTAGGTGTCTGGGCACATCCACTGACTGACCTGGGACAAAGTCCTGGTGATAATCTGGCACCTTTCGGCTTTAAGATGTAGCAAGGCACCTGTGGGATGGAGGCAGCACTTTCTGGTTTTCACATCTAGTTCTGCCGTTCCCTGGTTTACTTTCTGCCACGTGTGTCTGCTTCTAGTACTGAAAATGTGGCTGATGCCACTGGTTGCTTTCTCAGGGATCCCAAATTCCAAATCCTGAAAGAGGGTGTAAGTCTGATGTTCTGGTATCCACTGGTGTCCAGTGTTTGGAAATGCACTGGGCTTATTTGGAAAGTTTGGATTCTCTAAGCTTTCTTCTGGAGAGTCTACAATCACTGCCAGTCTCTCCACGATGGGAGAGGTGTTGCAGAGTCCAGCCACATTCCTTAGTCTGCCTGGCCTTCATTACCTATGTCAGGTGTATCTGGACACTTCAGGGGCAACCTTGGCCCTCTGCAACTCAAGACAACTCATCCCAAACACTTTATCTGCAGAGAGCCATTGAGGAACCCCCCTGTGCGCCAACATTTCTTGATTTTTCTACTGTGTGCAGTGTTGTAGATCTGTGATTTCATTCATCTGTAAACCACACTCAGTAGTGGGTATTGCTGGTCCCATTTTATGCATGAGAAAATTGAGACTTGAAGGAAGAGCAACTTACCGAAAGTCCACAGCTATTAAGCAAAATGGACTCCAAAGCCTTTCCTCTCCATCAAACCAGTTTGCCTCCCTAGTAGAAGGATTTGTGACTCTGTACTTTTCCTGGGCAGGAAAGCACTCCCTGCGGACTCTGTAGGGTCTGCCCTCCTGCCCTGTGGAGCAGCTGTGATTAGGGCTCACTGCAACCTGCATGGGGGCTCTCAGCACTTATGTCAACACCCTCCTGTTGAGCAGGAAGCCACACTCACATTCCTCCAGAAGGTTAGTTAGAGAGCTACAAGTAGGAGTCGATTTTTATTTCCCTTCCGAAACAGAAATATCGCTAAACTCCTTTAAAAAATGACTTCCTTGTTGATTTTGAGTGTAGGTGATGCAGCAAGCCTCAGACTTAGGATTTTCAAATGTCCTTGGCTGATTATTACCAATGATTGTCAAATGTGTTCTCGGTGTCTGGGTATATCCCATGGGAAAATACCTTTTCTCAGGGAGTGGAGCTTTTAATGTTCATTTGTGACTTAGATTTTAGCTGTATATTGAATGCATACCTTTATACGCTTTTAACTATCTTGTCTCATAGCAGAAGCTGTTGAATGTGGTCTGTGCTCATACATAAGGTTTCTGATGTGATTTTCTTTATTCTGGTGGGTTGGGCCAGGAAGGGGTCTCTTCAGCCTTGGCCAGTGATATCCTGGGGAGAAAGTGAATCCATTTGCCCTGGATTCTGTCCAGCATATTCAATTCCTTTATTTTACATACTAGGGAGGTGACATGATGGTCAAGTTTACAGTACTTCTTAGTGGTACCACAAGTCACCCAGATTTCTAAGTCACACTGCGCTCATACCAGGATTTGGGGGCTCTCTGATAGGAAGACGGAGGCTCAGAGGTGAAGTGACTTGGCTGAGGTCCTGGCTGATTGGTGTATGACTTGCAGCTAGAACTCAAACCTGCTAAGGACTGTAATGTAGCTAACTGAATGTTTAGCTACAGAATGGTTTTGTTGTATTGTAGCTAACTAAATGTTTTTAGAAACTCAATTATGTCTCCACTCTACCAAAAAAAAACTAGCTGTTTAAACTTTCCCATTGTGATTGTAAGGTGAACAGTTCTCTCCGATTTGTCTTAGAGTAGGTAAGAACAGAGACACCAATTCAGATGTTTACTTTTTGGATTTCCTGAGGCCAGCTCTCCTTAGATTGACCCCACCCCAATCCTAGATCCAGACCTAGGGCTCTGCTGCCTGAGGTCTCTGCTCCACCCACTGCCTCCATTTTTCTACTGCAGAGGCTGTGGAAGTGGGAGCTCGTTAAACAAACTGCGTTTCAGTTCCCTTTCGGAGCCAGGGTGGAGGGCAGAGAAAGAAAGATGTGCTGCTTCACAATGTGGCTGCAGACTTTGCAGCCATTGGGCCGTCCTCCCCCTGGGCAGGAAAGTGGACAGACAAGGAGTGCTCCCAATTTCAGGAGTGGCCTTCCTGAGTGGCTTCCAGCACTTCTTACAAGAACAGTGACGACCTCCTGGGCAGCTGCAACAGGCGATAGGCTCAGTGGACTCACTGGATCTTGAGATGAAGCCAGGACTGTACTGAGTGACCCCAGTCAGTGAGCAGTGCAAAGCAGTGGCCTCAGAACCTTCCTCTTCCCCACATCCCAGTCTCTCTGTGCTGGAGTCCTGGACAGGGCACCGGAGCATCTGGCTCTCAGTCAGGCTACTAAAGTGTTGCACTGCTTAATACTCTTGAATCTGCTGCACCCTTTCTGTTTACACAGCGAGCAGAGTAATAGCAAGACTGTGCTATAGGTGATGGCTCTGCACTTAGCTAGGCTGTCAGGCAGGCCGGGCTCTGCCCCATGGTGGTCTGCTGCCATTGCGTTTCCCTTCCTGTGGGGGTCTCTGCTGTCCCTGAAGCATCACCAGGACACCTTGGTGTCCTTCTGAATGTAATGACTTACTTGTAACTCTAGTCAAATCCCAGGAAAAGAAACAAAAGCAGGGACCTGACCAACTCCTTAGACCCCTCTTTGTTGTTTAGGCAACCAAACATATTTAGAATTCTTCCCTGTGTCTAGCCCAGGGGAGGAAGAAGTTTCTAGCAATTATGGCTTTTTCCTTGCTGCCTGGTGCTTTCACAGAAATACTTCATTTTTTTTAAACCAAAATTGCATTTGTTCAGTTGTCATTGTAGAGAATGTATTTATTGTGTTTTACAGACGTGAGTAAATATACGTATGTATTTATATATATGTATGTATGTATGTATGTAGAAAACCAAACATGTATAGACAAGGTCAAGGCATGTGTACTAGATATTTAGAAGTTATTTATCAAGGGGAAAGATGTGTGTTATAAAGTAAACAGAGTCTATATTTTATACATAATGTAGATAGCAAGGATAGCATACACATTATACACAATTTTCCTTTCCTCTTTTATTATTAAAGCCAAAACAAAACAAAAAAAAAAGGACAGTACATGCAGCTGTTCCCAGGGTTGTGAAGGCCACACTGCTGTGGGGGGAGGGTCTCCATGACCCTGGGGTGCACTCTGTGCTGGGGCCCAGCCCCAAACTCCCCGCTGGCTGGTGCTGCCTCACACATGGTTTCCTGCTGTCTCCCATGGTCTGCATCCCTGGGGTGAAGGGTGAGAGTAACCAATAAAGATTGACCAACAGAAGTGATTCTGGCTCTTGTCCTGCTGGGTCGCCTCGGGGCTCTCCTTCAGGAGCTGGCACCTGGCGGGTTGTGGACTCTGAGACAGCGATGTGAGTGGTTTGGTGGTGGTATTCAGCATGTGCATGGGGTTGTTAGGGGGAAAAGGATGTCCTAAAGCTAATTCCATACAGGCTTTGTGGACTCCACCCCCACCCCAGGCCAAAGCCAAAGACACTGGGAACTCCAAATCCCAACACCACCCAAGGGAAGGTGGCTGGGACCTGAGGGTGGGCTTAAGCAGCCAGGTTTGGTATAAAGCCAGACCCATGGGCTTTGGAGGGGTGCGGCAGCCTCTGCCGCTGAACGCCAGTGAACTTACTGGAAAGAGGGAGGCTTTCACTCAGACACATCAGAGTGAGTAAGACCCCCTTCCCCTGTGCGCTGGACTGGACAGTCAATGACGGGTAAGATCGGGGGCAGACTAAAGAAGGCACTGGCCAGCCTCATGTCTGTGACTCCTGACGACCTAAGACAGGTGCAGTCCCCGAGGGGCTTCATCATGATAAACTTTGGAATTCAGATCAAACAAGGTCTACATGCCTATAAGCCTAATTTAGGCAACAAGCCCGCAGTAATTAACCCCTCCTTTGATGGAAACAAGGCTGCTAAGAATGTCACCTGCAAACAAGCCTGATGGAATTACCGACAAAGCAGTTTTACCATTAGTCAGATAGCCATTGTTTCAGAATAAGTAGCAACCTAGCAACCTGTCTATAATCATACTACTTTTTTCACTTACTTTGCTTTTTCCTTATATGTGTACAATCAGTTTCAGGAAATGCATGATAAAGAAAATAGTGTGTGGCAATGGTAGTTTTATAATAATCATAATACTTCTCACATGAGACAACACCATAAAAATCAAAATGCTTACGTAGAGAACATATTGCTCGTGATTACTAAAAGTAGGAGGTGCCAGTAGGTAAATATTAATACCTTTTGATCATTGTGGTTTTGGGACACGAATCAAGAAAAGCTAGCTTAAAGAATGCTGTTCGGTGTAAGCAAAAGTGATTGTGTAGATTCAGTACCTGGAGATTGTTTACTGTGCCATGTCATGGAACAGCGATCACATGCACGTGAATAATAAAGTAAATGTCTTATGCCTTACAAAGTATTTTATGCTGAGAAAGAATTAAATTGTATGAAATCATCCATTGTTAAAATAGGTATAAAAGTGTATGATGATTTTGAGCAAATTACATTCAGATCTTCACTCTTGAAGTGTGTCTGTTTGTCATTTATGCGCCGATTCCTTGAGCATCCTCACAGTTTCTCAAATCCTGAGACAGTCCTGCAAGTCTACCGCTGCTTTAGTCCGTGGCAGAGGGGATCCCCCATTTTGGCTCTCCGCCAGCTCGCAGCATATGGCCAGCTCTGAGAGTGCCTTTGGGTTTCCAGGTCGGTGGATAGGGTAGGACGCATTAAAGATTTTATTTCCCTATTTTCTTCCTGAGTTGTAAATTTCCTTAATTCCCTTTTTCTTGTAAATAAACCTTTTATTAACCTTTTGTGTGTGCCTGTAGTGGAGTATTAGTAAGTCCCTTTTAAGCCTGCGGGTGAGAACCCACAGCCAGGCAACCCATTCAATATTGGGATTGCCCTATAACAGCTGGAGCCCAACGTGTTTTCCAAGCTTCACCCGTGTTTGACCAGCCCAAAGTAATTTTTCTTGCGTTGGTCACCATCGTCAGTGAGCTCAGGCAAATTGCTAACTGGCCTGATAGTGTTGTAGAGCAACCCCGATACAAAACGGGGTGCCTGACTGTGGGTCCTCACCCGCGCGCTTAAAAGGACTTATCAATGCTCTACTGCAGGCACACGTGAAAGGTTAATAAAAGGTTTATTTACAAGGGAAGGGGAAATGAGGAAATATACAGCTCTGGGAGAAAAGCGGGAGACAAAGTTTTAAATGAGTCCTACCCGATCCGCTGATCAGGAACCCCAAAATGGCGCTCTGAGAGCTGGCCGCCAGCCAGGAGCGGTGAAGCCGGGAGGCGAGCGATCGCGAGCCAGAGAGAGCCCTAGGCCCACGTGTTTGGTTTTTTATATCCAACCTGGCTGCCCAACTCCACCCTCAGGTCCCAGCCACCCTCCCCTTGGTGGTGATGGGATTTGTCTTCCCCAATGTCCTGATGGTTTTAGTCTGGAGTGGGGGTGGAGTCCACAAAGCCTGTATGGGATTAACTCAGGACATCACTTCCCCCTAACAATAGGAGCTGTCTCCCTGTTGGACCGCCCTTTCCTTTCCAACCTCTGCTGTCCTAGAGAGTGCACACAGGCAGGTCTTCTAGTGCGTACTTTCTGTTCACTTAACAACAATTAAAAATTGGAAATAATAATACAAAGACGAAATCTTTTGTTGTGAGCCAGCCGCAGCCATCTGGGTGTCAGGGATTCCTGAAGGATGGGAAGGTGTTGGCGCAATTGTAAAGAATGATAAGGGAGGGGGAATGAGGAGACACAGACACTTGGTCAGGGTGCAGGCCTCATCCTGCTGAGGGTCTCAGCAGCCCTTCATTTATACATTTCAAGCAAACTGGGAGAGCGCATAAGCATATGCAAGAGGGAAGGGAACAGTCACATCTTAGAGCAGCAAGTGTTGATTTACCCTTTCGCAGAGGCTGTGACATTTATTATTTTTTGATTTAAAGGAGGCTCATTAGCTCAACAAAAGTTTCTCAGAATAGTCATTTATCTGAAATGACCAGTCATTTGATTACTAGCAAAAGGCTTCTGGGGCTGCACTAACATTTCCATGTTTACTGAGTGAAGGGTTAACTAAGGGCTGGGGAAACAAAGGGCAGGAAGTTACCTGGGGGAAGGGAGACAAAGGGATTTTTTTCCAACTAACCTATAAAGTTGAGACTAACATATTAACTCATTGACTAAAGCAAAAACCAGAAGGCGTTTATCTAGAAGTTATCATCTATAGTATATTGTTTTAATATTGATGGGCTATTAAGGAACCAAGGGCCTGGAGGGCATTAGTGCCAGGCAAGCTGCACTGACTCCTCCCTGGCCCCCAGCTCTCCCTTCAGGGAGGAATGCCCCTAATGTAAACAAGGAGTTTTCTGCCTATTACTCTTCTACTTATCTAGGCAGCCTAGTTTCTGTATCTAACTTTAAGATTAAGGGAAAATTCCTTTCTCTGTAAGATTGCTGATTGTTGTTTGTAGTTGTAAGGAGTTACCAATATTTTATCAGAGGCATGGCCAAAGATGGTTATAGCTAGCTCAACCAGTCACAAAACTGCTGTTGTTTTATTCTCGAATGTGTACTCTAACAGCTACCATACCAATCAGCCCTAAATAAACAGGAATGAATTAGCAGGAGTCGACTATGGTGCCTTCTGGCTTATCAAGAGTTTTCTTCTACTTGGAGCTTGGCTCACCTCTGACATTCAACTTTTATCTTTAACTGTAAAGTAAAAGACTTTCTTCTGTGGTACCAAGCTTAGCTGAGGTTTCACCATTTTCTATATCCTCCAACTTTATATGTTACTTCTTGTCCAGCTGCATTCCAGAGATAGTTTCAGCAGTCACAACCCTCACTCCACTTGGTGACGAAAAAGCAGACCACCCCAGCCGCCAATGAGGGCAGTCCTATCCATAAATGGGACAGCATCTCTACCTGTCCAATCAGTTTGAAACTGTAACTGCGCGCGCCAAAATGCCTTTGTAGTAGCCAATGAGTAAATGCCAGCTTCTTTCAAAATTTGCGCCTCTTGTGACCCTATAATTGACCCCTGCTTCCTCTGTTTGGGGCTCTCGACCTCTGCCGTTGCATGGGTGCATGTCCGGGGCCCGACTCGAGCAGTAATAAACTCCCTTTTGCATTTGCATCAGCTGTCTTTGGATTCTTGGAGGCTATGCTCACAGAGTCTACTGATCTTGGGCACAACATCTTCCAGTTAGCCCTTGCCTTAAATGGCCACATCTCCATACTAAAAGACTTAGCCCAGGGATGTTTATAGCCTTTTGTTCCCAGAAGTGTTTTCACTTGTTCATGTAAGGCCAAATGTTGAATTGCTGCCTTTGGCAGAGAATTACTAATTTTATAAAAAATGTAATATTTGTATCATGCACTGCCATTTGCCATCAAACTGGTTATTCAGTGATTTATCCATATTTGCAGTTTTACTTTTAAATGCATATTTTAGCAATGGTAGAAACTAGCCCTAAACAAATGAAGAGACTCTAGCAGGAGTCAGCTAACGAGATTCCTGATTTTTCAGAAATCTGCCCCACGCCCGGACTTTTGTCAGACAACATGAGTAGCATGGTCCCCATGATCTTTGTATTCATGCCCTTCTGAGCTGGTCTGATGTTAATGCATTCAGCATTTGGCCCACCCATTTAGACAATCAAGTTGCAACAAACCCTTGCCACCATGGGGAGCATCACAGCACACACATAACATTCTCACATCTTATAATCCTGTAGTACACCTAAGAGCAGTTCTGAACAATGAAGAATGGAGAGCACTTAGTCAAAGCTCAATGTACCATCTGCTCAACTGTAAAATGTGATGATGTATTTTGTCCATCGGGGTGGCCTGGAAGACAGTCCTTGATGGAAGACTCCACTGTCCTAAGTTTTAGTTCCAATGTGGGAGCTAGTCATTACTTCCTAAATCTGGAATTTCTTTGTGATGTTGGTTTCTCTCATATTAGGCTCATTTCTTGCTTTGTAGACCAGGGATTATATTTTCTCCTACTGTTATAGGGCAGGCCCAATATTGAACGGGTTGTCTGGCTGTGGGTCCTCACCCGCGTGCTTAAAAGGGACTTACTAATACTCCACTACAGGCACACACAAAAGGTTAATAAAAGGTCTATTTACAAGGGAAAAGGAAATAAGGAAAATGTACAACTCAGGGAGAAAATAGGGAGATAAAGTCTTTAATGCGTCCTACCCGATTCGCCGACCTGGAAACCCAAAGGCACTGTCAGAGCTGGCTGGATGCTGCGAGCTGGTGGGGAGCCAAAATGCGGGAACCCCCCCTAAAGCCCACGTGTCTGGCTTTATACCAAACCTGGCTGTTTAACCCCACCCTCAGGTCCCAGCTACCTTCCCTTTGGTGGTGGAGCTTGATAGGGACAGGTATCACCAGTTTTTTATTTTAAGACTTATTTATTTATGCATACAAGAACTGGGGTACAGGCCAAAGGTGTGGGGGGATGAGAGGATTCACCAGAGTGGGGAGCAGGACAGGATATACTGCTGAAAGGAGCATTGGGGGAGACAGGAGTGGTCTGCTGTGCCATATGGATTGCTCCCTGGCCAGCCTAGGGTGGTTGTCACTAGCTTGATAGCACTGCCTTTACCCTGTGCCACCAGGGAGGCCCAATATTCAATATCCTTTCATGATAAAAAAAAACAGCAGATGGAAGATTCCTCGACCTGAGAAAATTATCTATAAAAACCAGCAGGCAGCAACAGACTTATGGTAAAAGGCTGAATGATTTCTCCCAAGGATCAGAGACAACATAGAGATTTCCAGTTTGGCTCCTTCAATCGACACAGTACTGTGGTTTTAGCCAAAGAAATTAGACAAGAAAGAAAAATTCAGATTGTGAAATAATATGTGAAATTATCTTATTTATATAAAATGATACTGTAATAACAAAATCTAGAACAATCCAATGGAAAATTATTAGAAGAGTGAGTTCAATAGGTTTAAAAATCCCTCAGTATAGAAAAATCAATAGTAAAACTCTGAAAATGAAATTAAGATAACGATCTATCAAAAAAGAATAAATGCTTAAGAATAAATTTTACAATGGAAATGCAAGACCTTCGCAGAGATCACTATAAAACATTGTTGAAAGCTGTATTAAAGATCTAGATAAATGGAAGGATACCATAGCTTCATGGATCTGAGGCTTCATATTGTAACCATGGCAATATTCCCTACACTGATAGTTTCAGTGCATATTTATGCAGCTTCAACCTGTCATGTTTGTGTATTTTTTTGCAAATAATAAATAGCAAACTGATTCTAATATTCATAGGGAAATACAAAGGATTCAGAATGGCCAAAATATCTGAAATAAGAATAACCAGTTTGAAGGGTTCAGTCTTATTTCCAAACTTGCTAAAATTGAAGATATCAAGACAATGTGATACTAGCAGAACAGTCATAGATCAATGAAATAGAGGGGAAGATCCAGAAGTAAACCTTTACATTTATGGCCAACTGATTTTTTAACAAGGGTGAAAATAAAACTCAGTGGAAAAAAATTTGTCTTCTAAACAAATTTTGGGACAACTGAATGTCTGTGTGCAAATAAATGAAGTTGTATATCTTAGACCACACACAAAAATTCATTCAACTCCATGTTGAATATCAATATTCAACTTAAAGGGAATATCAAATACTACAAAGTTCTTGAAAGAAAATATAGTAGTAAATCTTCCAGCTTTGGGTTAAAATGGCTTGTTAAGAAAAATATAAATGGGGCCTCCCCTGGTGGGGCTGCGAAGCTGCCCGCAGCCTCTGCAGCGCAGGTTCGATCCCCGGCCACCGGTGAGGGTCCCACATGGCATGCAGACCTCTCTTGCCATGCATACTGCTCCCCTCAGCAGTGTATTTCGTCAGTCTGCCTGTTCTGCTCCCTGTTCTGGCTCTGGTGAATTCTCTCACCCTCCCGCACTTTTGACTGTACTCAGTGCTTGTATAATTAAATAAATAAATCTTAAAAAAAAAAGAATGAAATTCTGAGACCTGGATGGATTTTGAAAGTCTTATGCTAAGTCAAAGAATCGAGACACAGAACATAGCTTCTTGTAAGATTCCATTCATTTCAAAAACCCGATGAGGGATATCTACAGCGTGACATAGTAGATTGGATTTTGCCAAGCCTAAGGGTTGGTGCAAAAGGGAAGTATCTGCGTATCTGCTAATGGTCTAGGGTTAATTTGGGGGTGATGAAAATGTTCCAAATTTTATTTTGGTGATGTTTGCACAACTGTGAAGTTATCATTTATTTGTATGCTCTAATGGGTGACTTTTATGGTATTTGGATTATATCTTTAAAAACTAAGAAAAGTAATGACTACCACCATTAGGTTATGGTAAAGCAGCAGTACTATGTAGTGATTTTAAACTTCAAATGAACAAAATTGCTGTAATGTCTGAATGTTTATGTGCTGTTGCTCATTTTGTTCTTCACTTAGGAAACATCCTTCAGGCTACATCATAAAATTTACTAAGAAGCACCCTTTGATTGCTATTATTTCTGTTGCTGAAGTGTCAGGGAATGGAGAGACAGAAGTATTTTTTTTTTTTTTGTGCCTAGACCAAAGTCACAATGTGTGTGATCTGTGTGCACCTCTGCATTTGCTATCTGGGCTGAGTCCACCATCACTGCATTTCTTCAGGCCACTCTATTTTCAGCTCCCCTGGGTGGGCTTGCTTGCTTCATGACACAGAATCCTCTTGTGATGGCTGCCTGGAACGACTGCCTTTCTTGGCAATGAAACACCATGGCATATTTGCAAGCAGTGACCAAGGGGCTTAGACTTCAGCATGTCTGTTCATGACATGTTTCGCTTGTGCAACACCTTTCTATTGTTCCTCATGGGTTTGCTTGTATTTCTTTTATTTGCCTATCAGATCCTCTTTTTTGTTAACATTAGTACAAATTTCAGTTCCATCACAAGTATTCCAGTTTGCAGTAAGTTCTCTGTTCTCTGAATTCTTTTCTTTTAAAGATTTATTTATTTATGTATACAAGAGCTGGGGTACAGGACAGAGACATGGGGGCGGGGGCGGACAGAAGAGGCAGATTGACTGAAACACACTGCTGAGTGGAGCAGCGGGTGAGACAGGAGAGGTCTGCTGCACCATGTGAGTTGCTCCCTGGCTGTCTGGGGATGGAACTCATGCTGCACACGCTGTGGACAGCTTCATAGTGTGGTGCTAAACCCCTTGCACCGCCAGGGAGGCCCTGTTCTCTGAATTCTTATCATGTGCATTAAGTGTTTCACTTCTGTCACACAGACCACAAACTACCCAGCACATGTTAGCATTGTTGAGCATATACTATGTGCTAAGAACTGCACTAAAAGCTTCCCATTTTTTCAGCTTATTTAACCATATAAATTAATCTTGTTTACTTCATTAATAGGCACAACCATTCAGTGAACTTCCATTCTTTTCTGATTGAGTATTTATCTAATTGTCACACAAATTCTATTACAGAAAAGATAGGGCTTGATAAATACTGGTGAATTACTTATTATTTTCTTGTTTCTATTTTTTTTTTGTCTTTAATTAAGCTACTGAAGAAACCTTACTAAATGTGGTAAAAATATGTTTTGTTCACTCTCGGCCATGTCATGTCTCAGTAAATTTCAATTATTTATTTTGTAGTCTTTAAATTAATAGACTTTATTTTATGAGTTAATTTTTGGAAGAAAAATGAGTGGAAATTGCAGAGTTCCCGTATATCCCCTCAACCTCCCAAAAACACAGTGTTCCTTCTTATTAATATCTTGCATAGCCACTAATTTTCCACCAATTTAGTGATCCAGAATCTACTGTTACAATTGATGAACCACTATTGATGCATTATCTTTAAGGTCCATATTTTACATTAGGTTTCACTCTTTCTGTTGTTTATTTTATATCATTTGATAAAAGAATAACTTACACACAAAATCACTTATACACACACATATATATGTTTTCAAGGCACAAGTATATGTATATATGTATGTGATAACTTATTTTTTTGACCACTGAGCTATATAGCTCATTGTCTGAATATACTACAGCTTATCAATTCATCTGTTAAAGACTATCTTGGTTGCTTCCAAGTTTTAGCAATTATGAATAGAGCCTGTACAAACATTTCTATGCAGATTTTTCTGTAGGACTACTTTTAAAATTTTACTTGAATAAATACCAGTGAGGACAATTTATGGATCATATAGTATGCTTAATTTTATAAGAACAAAACAGCTTGTTTTGATACAATTTCAAACCATCTTCCCAAGTGGCTATGCCATTTTGCAATCCCATCAATAATGAGGAGTTTCTGTTGCTACATATCCTCACAAGAACTTGGGGTTGTTGTGTTTGGGATTTTAGTCATTTTAATATTAATGTGGTGGTATTACAATTCTCTTTTAATTTTAAAATCTCTGATGGCATATTATAAATAAAATCTTTCTATGCACCTGTTTTTCATGTGGATACTATGGTGAAGTGTCTTTTCAGATAATTTGTATATTTGGTAATTGGGTTGTATTTTTTAAAAATATTTAATTTATTTATCCATGAAAGATCTGGGGTACAGGCCAGAGGTGTGGGGGATGAGAAGATTCATCAGAGACAGAGTGGGGAGCAAGCAGAACAGGTGGATTGACTGAAATACACTGCTGAGGGGAACAGCTGGTGAGACAGAAGAGGTGTGTGCTACATATGGCTAGCTCTTTGGCCACGGATCCAACTCAGGCTGCAGTGTTGAGAGCACTGAGGCTTAACCTAGTCCACCAGGGAAGCCCTAGGTTGCATGTTTTCCTATTGATTCTTTTTTAATAAGAATATTTTGTATTTATACTACTTTTTAATCATTTATTAATTCCAGGAGATTTTTGTGGATTCTTTGAGATTTTCTACATTGAAAATAATGACATCTGGGCACAAGTATAGTTTTATTTTTCTTTTATCAGTCTACATTATCTTTTACTTTCTTCCTGTTTATTTCATTAATCTAGAACTTTCCAGTACAATACTGAATAGAATCAATGATAAGGGACAGCTTTAATTCGTTCCCAGTTTTTTTTTTTTTTTTTAAGATTTATTTATGCACACAAGCACTGGGGTGTAGACCAAGGGAGTGGGGGGTGAGAGGATTCACCAGAGACAGAGTGGGGAGCAGAACAGGCAGACTGACTGAAACACACTGCTGAGGGGAGCAGCGGGGAGACAGGAGAGGTCTGCTGCACCATGCGGGTAGCTACCTGGCCGGAGATTGAACTCGTGCTGCAGTTGCTGGCAATAGCTTACACCACTGTCTTTAACTCCTGCACCATAAGGGCGGTCCTGTTCCTAATTTTAAATGGCATCCAGTTTCTTGTCATTAAGTTTGATTTTAGTTTTAGATTTTTGTAGAAATTTTATAGCTAGTCAAGGAAGTTGCCCTATAATTCTAGCTTATCATGTAAATTAATCTTGCTTTCTTTGTCATTCAAGCTCATTCTTTCATGATTCTATATAGATCAAAGTTCCATTAATACACACAATTTAGGACTTAATAAGTTCTAGTGAGACAGTAAACTATTATTTTCTGCATTTTATTTTGTTCTGGATTAAGTGCTGAAGAAAATTATCTAATTAATTATGTAAGTGTTTTCTGTTTACCAATTGCCACATCTCTGTGCATTGCAGTAATAGTTTATTTTCTTATTTTTCTTTGATTTAAATTTCAAAGTTAGAATTTTCCTAAGAACACTAATTCTTTGAGATGTGTAACCAGTTAATACTGAATGTCTCCATCCTGTTTTGAAAGACTATTATCATGCTAAGTCTCCAAGCAACGCTGCAGCAAAGAATCCTAAATAAGTTTGCCAAATACACCTGACTGCAAAGCTTATTTTTCACTTTCCAACCACTAATTTTCCACCAATTCAGTGATCCAGAATCTGCACCTCAAGGACTGTGTATAAGGTCAGGAAACAAATGAGACAGATTTGTTTTCTTTCTATACTGTATAAAATACTTCACAGACAGAAGATCACACTACTTGTTTTCACAGTGCATGACTTGGTTTGTTTCCAAGTCAAGATGAGGTGTATCCCCTGCTGTGATGAGGGGAGGCATGAATATTGAACTTGGTGGAATCACTCGGTGGTCACCTTTGTAGACTATCTCCTTAGTCCGCATGAGAGGGACATGCAGACACCCTGACCTGATCTGCTGTGTCACTGAACCCCAACCCCTGCTCCTCTCGGGTCTGCTGTCTTCGTCTGCCAGAGGGACAGACATTTCCCCACATCTTCCAAACCTAGAAGATATGGCCAGGACAGGAGACCAGACTGACCGCAGAAAAGCCTCTTCTCATCAGCCAAGCTGGCATTATGGTGGGACGAGGCTCTGCCGGCTGTGAGGACTATGACTCCCCCGAGTTCCTTAGAGAGGCCATTCAGCAGGGCCCCTCCACTCACCCATCCGCAGGACCTGTGGGCACCTTCACTCAGGGTCCTCACACCAACCTTGCCCCCACCTACTCTGGCTCCTCAGATGCTCCGAGGCCTAAGTGCTGGATCCCATACCCCATGTCCCCTGCAGGATCTGCTGCTGGAAGCAAAGCACTCTTACTTGAACAGCGACACTGACTGACTCTTTCAAAGAGATGAAAAAAGGAACTACGGTGTCAGGGTGACATCTGTTTTCCCTTTAACTCTCGTTAGGGAGTTAACAAGGTTCCTCACAACCTAGTAATTCCCAGTGGAATTTGTATTTAGATTAAGAAAGCTTTAGAGATCTTTAATGCACTGAGGTTAGCATTGAAGTATTTATGGCAAATTGTAATATAAAGTAACAACCTCACTCTGTGGCTGGTTAGCTTGGTAATAGGGTTGTAAATAATGAGCTATAAAACTGGAGGGAGAATTAGAGGTCACAGGCCTGCAAAGCATAGCCTTCTAAGATTTCCTGGCAGATAATCTGTACTCTGTCCGCACCACTCCAGTGAGGACACTCCCTGGTCTCTGGGAAGCTGTCTGAAGCCCTTCCCATCTGTAGGGTAAGGTAAAAGTTAGCAGGCTTTTCTGCCCTTCCGCCATCAGGATAGATGAGGGAGCCCTGTGATCCTGGGTGCATGCCTGATGGCGGGCACCTGAAGTGGGTACACCTGAGCTAAGAGACTGATTTATAAGGGTGGTCCTGCAGAGTGCGGTGCGGTGGTAGTGTGGTGTTAAGGGTGGAGAAGTGGAGTGTACGGAGGAGTGTGGTGACTACAAACAATGGCGAAGAGCATGTGGCTGCTAGAACCATTCATAAACCTGCCCGGAATGGGTTGGTTGCTTTACACCATCGCTTGGCACAGTGGGGCTGCCTTCCCGAAAGCCCTGGCACTGACCCGCATGGCGGGACTCCCTTTCAGCTTGTCCTGACACTGACCTCCTTATCACAGAGGTTAGTTGACCATAGGAAATCCCCACACCAAGTGAACAATCACCTCAAATTCTAGACAAAGAGTCACCCTTTCACCTCAGCAATACACCTAACTTTAGGCCCCAGATTCTGGCAACTTTCCCCATTTTCAGACCCCTTCAAGTGTTCTTCCTCACTGGTCATTCTGAAATTAAAGCAGTTTGGTTGTCATCAAGAAAAAAAAAAGGAGTCAAGTAGACTGAGGGGATGAACCCCGAACCACACACAGAGGATGTGGACAAGCAGAAGCCGAAATCTCAAGTTCATGCTGATTCCACTACAAGGCTTCAGTGGTGCTGGGCTTATCAACAGTGCTCAAGCCTGTGTGTAGATTGCTGCGCTTCCTCCAGGGCAGATTCCCAAAGGTGCTGATTTACCAAGTCTGGAACATGTGTCCACAGTTCCTCAGCAAGTGCACGCAAGGTAGCACTCAGTGCTCTTTATCCTGTGTTGTGTGTCCAGGACAGGAGACCAGACTGACCGCAGACAAGACTCTTTTCTCATCAGAACAGCTGTCCCAACAAGACAATGTTGGCTTCACCTGGGTATTGGCAAGAACAAAATCTTCTGCTTACAATTTTTTTTTGTTTTTATTTTGTTTTTTATTTTTATTTTTTAAATTAATATTTTATTTTATATAAGTCTTCCATCATTTTCATATTTGCACAATGTATGCATTATCATTTTGGTTATATTCCCCATACAATTGCACCCCCTTATGACCCTAATCCTTCCTCTCCCCGCCACCCCCTTCCCGAAGTTTGTCTCTGGTTTATGGTTGCTTGTTGATTTTGATTTTTACTTTGTATTAATTAGTCTTTTTCCTGGCCCCTTATTTAGGTTTTTCTTAGTTCCTGCTATGAGTGAGACTATCGGTATTTTTCTTTTTCTTTCTGGCTTATTTTGCTGAGCATGATTCCTTCCAGCTCCACCCATGTTGCTGCAAATGGCATGAGTTTATCTTTTTTTTGATTACTGAGTAATATTCCATGCTGTATATGTACCACATCTCCTTGATCCAGTCATCCATTTTTGGGGCATTTGGGTTTTTTCCAGAGCTTAGCTATTGTAAATAGTGCTGCTATAAACAAAGCGGTGCAGGTGCACTTTGGAATTAATGTTTCTGTGACATTTGGGTAAATACCTCTCCAAAGAGGAAATGCAAATGGCCAACAGGCATATGAGAAAATGTTCAACATCACTAGTAACCAGTGAAATGCAATTCAAAACTACCATGAGATACCGCCTGACACCAGTGAGAATGGCACATATTTAAAAAACTAGCAACAACAAATGTTGGGGAGGATGTGGAGAAAAGGGAACTCTCCTGCACTGCTGGTGGGAGTGCAAACTGGTCCAACCACTATGGAAAGCTGTGAAGAGATTTCTGGACCTACTAAAGACAGAGCTTCCATAGGATCCAGCAACTCCGCTTCTAGGTATTTACCCAAATGCTTACAATTTTATATGCCTGCTGCGAGGACTATGACTCCCTCAAGTTCCTTTAGAGGCAATTCAGCAGGGCCACCTACACCTACCTATCTGAGATTCCAAAATGAAATCCAGATTTTACTCACTTTGATTCCCATTTTCCTAGGATCAGAATTTCCTAGAATCATAAAAGCTCAGGAATGTAAGGGTAAATAATCGCCCTCCCACCATTAGGATTGATGATGGATCCTTGTGGTCCTGAATGCATGCCTCATTGCGGGCACCTGGAGTGGATGTGGCCATATGGAAGTGGGATTCACCTGGGCAGAGATGGTGCTTATAAGGGTGGTGTCACGGGGATGCAGCAGAGCAGAACAAAACTACCAGAAGAGAATGACAAGTAGAAATAGCAGAGAAGCAGAGGCCACGAGAGAAGGCCAAAGAGCCCAGAAAGACTGAAGACTTGCTGGGGGCTGGAAGGTTTGCCAGCCTCCTGGCCCCCCAGCACCCCTGCCTGCTGTGTACCTGGTAAAATGACAATAAAATCCTGGAGAACCACCAATGTCTCCAGGACTCTCCTTTACTGTCTGCTCCAATCATAGAAAACCTGCACTGGCACTTCCTGCCACTATAGTAAGGAAACTTAAATTCCTCCTGATCTGACCATCCTTTACCTACCAGGTTCGCTGTATTACTACAAACAGTGGAACTTGATGTTGTATGTTTCTACTTTTAGTACGTTTAGACACTGTAACTCCATTGAAAAAGCTATATTTGCAAACCATGAAGCTATTTATAAATACTGAGTATTTACCGAGTACCTACCACGGACTGAACACAATGCAGGTTCACAGTCTGGAATGTTGCAGCAACTTCATTTTAAGCCCGATTGTTTTGTGATCCTATTTTTATGAAGACATGAACTGATCAGAAAATATATCATCAATGTTTTGACATGAAATATTTGGTGATGATTGTTCGAGTCTGCTTAACATTATGAAGTCAGACTGTACTAAAGAGACAGGAGGCATCACATGTGCTCTTGCAGAGTGACAGAAAGGTGTAGCTGCAGATTGGCAGGCTTTTGGAGAAAACCTGATGCTCTCTCTGAGGCCTGAGGGAAAGGACGGGTGTTGTGTTTCAAGTTACTTCAAGGACAGAAGATGTGGCCCACAGTATCCACTTCTGTTCTCTCAGGGAACTGTTTAGAGCAGAGGATACACAGTCATCTTGAGGGATGGGTTAAAGATGGATAGATTAATAGATTAACATATGAGTCTAATTTCCATTACAGCAGAGCCTCAAGATTATTTTTTACCACATCAGATTTGTCTCTTAAATGGTAAAGGAATGAAATCTTCTGTTCTTAATTCTTATAAAGGGGAGAGGGGACGATGGCTGCTGTAAAAGTGCTGTCCGTGGAAAAAGTGATTCTATCACCTGAGAACTGGGACCTCCAGCTCATTTTGCCTCCTTTGTCCTCACTTCTTCACCTCTTTTTATCATTCACACTGATTCAGTAAAACCGCAATCCCAGAATATTTCAGTGTCTGCTGTTGTGACTTTCACAAACATCTTGTTCAGCATAATTTGAGAAAAACAGAAGACTATGTGGACTGTTGCACTACAAATTTATGGTTCCAGCCTTAACTGTGAGAACAAGTCTTCTATGTTGCCCTAAAAGCTGTATCCCCAGCTCCCTTGAAGGCTTCCCCATGTTTCCTCTCCATCTCTTCCCTCTCCTGGCGGACATCCTTCTTCACTATGAGATTGGACTCCTCTCGTGGGGAACGTCCCAGGCGCCCACACTGTGAATGTGTCTAGCCCAGAGCCTTTCCCTGTCTTTGCCCCTGCCCTGCCTGCTTCAGTGACATGCTCCTGTTACCTTGTCTCTTCCTTCCCACTGGCATGGGAACTTGACTCACCCTTTTCTTAAAAAAAGAATTCTGCCTCAGTCATAAATCATTTTACTTTCATTCCCATGACTCATGGTAGCCGGGCTCCTGGAAGTTTCACTGGCCTCCCAGTCACCCCTCATGACGGGGCATCCCCTGCACTGGCTCCATCTATGCTGCCCTGCTGGGCCCTATCAGCTTCTTCAGGTCTGACAGCGCTTGGTTTTCAATCCAGATCTCCCACCAGAAGGCAACAGCATAGTTTACCTCCTCCTTGTTTTCTTGGTTACCTCGGCACCACATTACCTTGTTTCTCATGCACATATTTCTGCCTCCTTCACAACCTCTGCAAAGTATCTGCTTGCTTGCTGTGAGTATTCCTAGGGTTCTAGCTTATGATTTTGTCTTTCTTAAGTTTTGTTCTTTTGAGGCGAGCTAGTTAATCTGATGCCTTCAATTTATACATTGACAACCCAAATTCTATCATTCCAGTACCAATTCCTTGTCTATGTTTTAAGCTTGTGTTTCCAAACTTGTACTGGATTCTGAACAAGGGTATATACAGGTAACCGTAAACCAGCATTCCAACATGGCATTGTTCATTTCTTCTCATGTGCTACAAAATCAAAACTAAGCAAATCAGAAAAGACTGGACTTTCTCTCCAGATTTCTCTCTCTCCTAAGGAAAACACTACATCATCATATCTGCTTTTCTCCTTGCCCAGATCCAATGTTCAGGCATCATTATCATACTTCCTGGATGGTCCAATGGGAGTTAAAATGCTTCCATCATAATCATGCTTTTTCTAAAATGTAGCAAAGAGCAGGTATGTCCTGAATACGGGTCCTCTCAAAACAGTGGAGGTGAATTTCACTTTAGAAAATAAATAGCCATACCAGCTGTAATTAGGGTTGCATAGGCATGTTAGTCTTGATATGCTGTTCTATGTTCATAAGGCCCCAAATCCATTGGTATAACAAAGGAACAATTTATTTGTCACTCAAGCAAAGTTCAAGGGACTTGGGTGGCCTTATTTTCCCCTGGTAGTTCTGTCAGCTGGCACAGGGATTCTAGGTTGGGCCTCATCACAGAAGAGTAGGAGAAAGCTAGAGGCCGGGTGGAATATGTTTTAAGTCTATACCAGATAGTGGTTTATACCGCACGTGGCTACAAACCCCTGTGAACCAAGCAGCTTTGTGACCCCACCTGATCACTATGGAGGCTGGAGGTGAGCATTTCGTTGTGCCAACAGTCTCTGTCCTGGCAAGGAACGTCTGGTTTAAAATATCAGATTAATTGGAAAGAATTTTATATTGATCAAGTCCTGAGCATAAAATATTTTAAACATTAATGAAATTTGACCACTATTAGCAAGATGAAACGTCAGGCCCCTGTTGCTCTGACACTGGTTTGCAATGAATAAAGCAGAGTGTCATGAGCCTCACTTTGGCTGAGTTTGACCCAGGATGGGGCAGATTGTTGGTCTCTTTGGCAGCTCATGTCCAACTTAGGATGTGCTCCTGTGCAATTGACCACAGCACCTGCCACTGAGTGCAGTCAGGGTCTAAGACCACACACGGTGGGTGGCATCCGTGATGAGGGAGAAACCTGGGGCTTCGGGAAACCCTGCCAATGGGAGCGAGGCAGCAGGACAGGTGACACATGCACAGTTGATGCCACTGTCACCCACTTTGTGCTGGAAGGCTGATTCACCTGCCACTCCTCCTTCTGCAATACGCTGACACGAAGAAGCATGTTCATTGGTGAAAGATTATCATTGAAAGCATGAAAGGATTTGTGATATGCAGTTTTGGGTTTAAAATCTTTCTCTAACCTAACTGATTGTACAAATGTCGCCATAATCCGTTTGCAATCTCAATGTCCACTGTCCCTACCGAGGCTCAGACAGACTACCACCATCCTAATTATTAATGTGAATACTGAAAAGGATTCCTAGCTCCCCTTGAACCAGTAGACCTGTCCTGGAGAGTGAAGTTACTGCCAATCTCACCTCAATTCATTCTTCCTAACAGAGCCCAAAGTATTCTTCTAAATCCAGAAATCTAAATGTCACTGCCAAGTTTAGAATGCTTCCGCCTGTCCATGAAGCTTCACTTGGATTCAAAAACTGTCATGGCCAGGCCCTTCCTGGCTCTCCCCTTTCACCCCCTCCTCCTCTCTACTCCCCATGCTCTGTATAGACTGAGTTTCTATCACTTCCTTGAAATTGCTAACAATTCTTCAAGCTTCTGATTCTTCATGTGCTCTCCCTTCTGCCTGAAACACTCTTCTATATAAACCACCAAACTCCTGGTAAGCATTCACATCTCCACTGAAGACATTCCTGAGCCACAACCACCCTGTGTCTGCCCACTGGCAGCCCCTCAGCAATGTCCACCTCTCCTTTGGAAACAGTTGTTGCCCCATGATTTTATCACCTCCTAGAATAAAGGTTTATATCTTCACTAATCTCCACCTACTGAATAGACAATAAGATACTAAATCAATAATTATTGAAGAGCCTAGCCTTTCCTAATTTTCCATCTTGCCAACTTTTATTTGTCTTTCTGATCTAAGCTCAGGTGTCACCGCTTCATGACGTCCCCCATGACCCTGAGTTGGGTTCAGAACACCTGGATTCCCTCCATCCAAACACCTGTCTCACTGTGATGGAGAAGGTGCCGACTCCACATGGCAGCCTCGGTTTCTACACATAACCCAGCAGCACAGACTGACACCAAAAAGAGACTATGGGGTGCAGGAATCCTGTGTCTCCTTCACTGTTTAAACTGAAGCAGACAAATTGCAGTTGAGGTGAAGTTCTGAAATTATCTTAATAATTACAATTAATAATAAATAATAAACAGAAGGTAACCCTGATTGATTGACATGCTGAGGCCTGGCTGCCATCTGCCCGTGCATGGTGGAGCATGAAGAGCCTTGTAGGCAGTCGGGGCCATTCTCTGAGTTCTGAGTCCTCTCCCACTCGACTCCCCGGCTCAGAGAGACTCTTCAGCACCTTCTTACTCTGGAGTAGTTAGTTCATTTTCCTTGATCCAGGCACTACTGAGGGGCCTTCATAATGACTTCAATTCACTGCTACTTCATGTCCTGATATCCAGAAACCAAGGCAGGCCCGTGGATGTCATTACAGGAAATATCCATGGAGAATAAGCAAGATCGACCCTAGTACATCACATCAGAATCCTGAATGAATACAGTTCTCAGCCTGTGGTCATGATGCACTCTTAGTCCATAAACATTCACTGGATACACTCTGAGGGCCAAAGAAAAGGCAGAATGCTCTACGTTAAAGGACAACTCATTCTCATAATTCTTTTGAGAGGTAGATGTCATTATCCATGTTTTTAAGATAAAGATATTGAGACTGAGAAAGTTTAAGTAAATGTCATAGGGCACCCAACCCCATGTTTGAATGACAGGGCATTCTGAAGTTATGCCCAGTTCAACAAAATCCTCTTGAATACAGGGCTTGACATGGGTTTAACCATTGCCAAGACACCAAAAAGGGGTGTCTCCCCGCTGGACTGGCACTGTTCCTAGTTCTTTACTCATTCATCATGACCAACTGAGCCCAAAGAGACTCATCCTGAGAAGAAAGCCTCGTTCTGAAGTTCCCAAGAAGAGCCTGATGGAGGATCCTCAGCCGAGGAGCCCTGAGAAGCGGCTGTCTCCTGCCTGGAGCTGCCAGGCTGCTAAAGGTACGGTTTCTCTCTCGGTCAGCAGGGTTTCATGGTTTCAGTGTTTCCCATCTTTGGCCCTCCTGTCTCCATGAGCTGTTTAAGTAGGTCTTACATCCAGCCACCCTGCACTCCATGGCAGGGAGTGTGTGTAGGACAGTTGCTGTGCCCACACCACGCCTGCCTGTCCCTGACTTACTTCCATTCTTTCTTCCTCTAGTCACTGTAAGCATAGATTTTTCTCAGCTCACTCAGGTGGTCCCTTTTAGGGTCTTCCTTGGAATATTGCCACATAAATACCATCCCAATATTGTGGGTGCCACAACCAGATTCCGGATTCCTCCAAGAACAAATAGAAACCAAAAGTTCTGTTTCAACCACACAGTGAGTCTGGTTCCCCAGTCTGTGCTTTGAGTTCAGCCTTGGTGTTCTTCATTTTGTGTCCCTATGGTGCCAAGATCTGGCATTCACATATCTTCCCATGTCCCCCCAGAGTGTTCTGCTACATCAGCCTCTGGAAGGCCAGCAAGTGCTGGCTGCCTCCCACAGTGACTGAGGCTTGCCAGTAACCCAACATGTTCACTCTGAGTAACCCAACATGTTCACTGCAGTGGACTCACCTGTGAGCCGTGCTGTCCTATCCCTCGTTCTCCCAGGAGGTGGTCAGGTACTCTCAGCTCTTCTTCCGAAGCCCTCTAAGAGGTTGTGGTTACCACATCTTTGCTCTTGAAGGGGCAGTGAGTGAGAACTCTGTCTGGGAGTCTGAGTAGACAAAAGTGAGAGTAGATCTCAGGAGTGAGGAAGGAAGAGGACCCACAGGCAGGTCAGATTGAAGAGAGGTTCTGTGGGCAAAATCTTCTCACAAGTTTGAGAAAAAAATTTCCAGGCAAGGATAGGATGGACTGGCTTAGGGGAAGCTGTGCTGGGGCCCAAGGCACCTCTAGGAACAAGGCGGGTGGACATCACACACGCACTTCTGTGTCTGTGCTTTGGGTTACTCCAAACATGCTATGACTTTGTTCCTACCGGCATGTAGACTGATATGGGGAAGAATGTCCTATAAACTTGCCTTGGGAATTCTGGGCCCCTTTACTGGCTGAGTGGTGGTGTCATGGAGGGTTGCTACCGATGAGCCAGGGACGCAATCGTTAGTATGAGCCTTGCAGCATTTGGACACACACACAGGCACACATATGTGTGTGTGCCACATAATTTTTACAGCATTGACATATTCCAGAAATCATCTCATAATGTAGCCTGATTTGCATTGAAGATCTTTAATGATTTTATAATAGTCACCCAAGAAAACTATAAAGCGGCTCCACAGCATTTATAATGTTTATTTGAATATTTAATAGGGGTTTCTGGAAATCTATTTTATCCTGCATTACTCACACTGCTAGGTGACTTGCTGCTTTATTTGGAGGGCAGTGTACTTAGTAATCTTACTACACATAAAATAATTCTTCAAAGAGGATATAGTTAAGCCTCAGCCAGGATGTCCTGAGGTGTGGGACTTGATATAAGGAGTATGGGTGGGAATTTATATTGATAAAAGCATTTGATTCCTGAGACAAGCCACCAATCCTTCTAACTCACGGGTCTGAAAAGATTGCCTCTTCACGGAGCCCCAGAACACAGCACAAACTCACCGCAGATACGGGTCAAAGAGGCCCACTTTTATGAGATGATCTTCCTGGAGTTTGTTGAGAGCCAGATCAGCCTGGAGCCTGAGAAGAGGCAATAATCAGACAAAATTTGGGGTGTTGGGGCTGAAAAAGAAGGGAATTGTGCTTTCTCTCTTTTCTTTCTCTGTGATTTCATAATAGGAAAGATAAAATCCACAGGTCAATTGCAGTATGGAGCCATAAGGAGAAATCAGGGGACACACTTATGGGCCAGCTTATGTGTGTACAAAAGTGTCTCCAGGGTGGAGCCTTAAAACAGTGCAAAGTCTGAGAACAGGTCACGGTGGGTCCTCACTCCTGCACTCCTGATTTCAAGACCCCACTCAGGCTCATGGTGCAGCAAAAAAGGGGTTTATTAACAAAGTGCAGACTGGGAAAAATGTTTCTTATTTTTTTTAAAGATTTATATATTCATTTATTTATACAAGCACTGGGTACAGCCAGAAGCACAGGAGGGTGAGAGAATTCACCAGAGACAGAGTGGGGAAGAGAACAGGCAAACTGACAAAACACACTGCTGAGGGGAGCAGCGGGAGAGACAGGAGAGGTCTGTCACAACATATGGGACCCTTGCAGGTGCCCCGGGATCGAACCAGCACTGCAGAGGCTGCAGGCAGCCTCGCAGCCCAGCACTCAACCACTGTGACACCAGGGGAGACCCGAAAAAAAGAGCTTCAAAGGCCACAAGTTGCCAGCTGTCCTAGCCCACAGTGTCCACAGTGTCCAGCAGTCCAAACCAAAGGCTGCTTGTACAAGATGGCATCCCTTTGATGAGGGCCTGAAGCCAGTTGCACACCTGTAAGTGGTGCACCAGGATCCAACTCGCTTTGACAACTGGAGGTAACTGCAGGGGGTGAAGCTGAGATGGTCCCACAGCAGCAAGCAGCACCTCTCTGGAGGCCGGGCTGGCCAATGACAGATGCCACAATAGACAGTACCAGAGAGGATAGAGGAAGGTAGTGCTAGAGAATCCTAACAGCAGACCTCTCTCAGAGATACAGGTCAGTGTTGCTTGTCAGCACTGGTCAGCAGGCAATGGTGCCAGAGAACAGGCCCAGTATGACAGCCATTTGAGTGATGTTGGCGTAATCCAACAGCAGACAGACCTTTAGGAGACACTGGGCACAGGCCAGTGTTACAATTCTACAGGTAATTCTAGGTTAGGGTTGGGGGCAGAAGCAGCAGTAAGGATGCAGTTTGAAGTGGAGATTGGATGACAATGTCTGAGGAGGTCTGAGTGCTGACGAAGCTTCCCAGTGAATGTCTGGACCAGTTTATCCAGAAGTTCCCACTACCCATTCATCAGGTATCTGCAGGGACAGCAACAGCCAGGGTCAGAAGCTATTGCAATCTGGGGAATTCTGGCCATTTTGCCTCACTGACATCCAGTGCTCTTGGCAAGTAAAACAAATTCATTTGTAAAGAGAGCAATGAAAACACCAGAGTTTGTGGAAGGTAAAGCATACCAGTTTTGGTCATCATAGACCTATGACTCACATTTTGGCCTTTTATAGCACAAACTTGTAGACAAATAAATCTCGAATGACAAGGCAGGAGTGAGAAGAGGTAGCACTGTGGTGCCTAGGAGCTTGCAGGAGACTGCAGTGACTCCTGATATGCTGGACAGAGGTCAGGAAGGACAGTGATCCCAAAGGGGGAAAGACTGGGAGTTAGGAGTGTTCATGGGACGCTCTGCTGAGGCCCAACGGTGATGTGAGTGTCCTGGATGAACATAAGTTCCCCTGATAATAATCTTGACTTCCATCAAGAAAACAGCTGGCTCTTTGGACAAATAAGCACCCCAGCACCTGCTGGGGACAAAGCAGGCCTCTGCAGATTGCATCTTAGAGTTTCCTAGTGTAGAGGCTTCTCGTGCCCACAGTGATAACTTACAGGACCCTCTCCAACTATTATCGTCTTTCTCTAATCAGGTGTAGTTTGCCAAGGCCGTGCCAGGCCAACTTTAGACCTAGGGACCTGTAGGGACCAAGTGAGACTAGGCTGTCCTCGAGGACCCACCCGCCCTGGTGGGCACATGCTGAAGTGTTGAGCAGATGATACCCATCCATGAAGTGTTAGATCTTTGGCACTCTTTGCAACAATGTCATCAGGTATTGTATATGCAATTGTCTGATGGTTTGTTTTGACCTGGAAGATTAAGCAACTGCCAACCAAACCCCGCTGTTGAGCATGCTGCTGAGAGAACACAGAGGATGCAGGGCTGGTCTTGTCTGGCTTCTGTAGGAAAATAAAGTGTTAATGTCATTTTGCTGGGGACATTGGAAGATGTGTCACCAACTTTTGACCCCCTTATCCGGGAGCCTGGCTAGCACCTGGACCAGGAGCTAAAAAATAGGGCTGGTTATGTAACTGTTCACGATGTCCGGGACCACCAAGAAATATGGCTGGTTATGTAACTCCGGGGCGTCGTGCACATAAACGTGACCAGCCCACCATGAATCCCTGGGTTTGGATACTGGCCATATCCGACCTTGGGAGATAAAAAACACAGTGGTCGCCTAGCTGCTGCTGCTTGCAGCTGCTGGACATGGATATGTCTCCCATGCTGTTCTCCGGAGTGCTGACTCTTTGCCTCCATGATGCTGATTTCTAAAGAAACTGTACAGTATGTATGCATGATTATCAGTTTGGTCGCGTTTGGGGCACTGTTTGTAATTTTGCTTGTGCATCGCCTGTGTTGCTCACAATAAATCCATTTTCCTTTTAATACGGTGTGGTCATTAAATCCCATGGAATCGAGTCTCCCTCAAACACCTGTGCACAGGGCTAGCAATTATTTTTTATTGCTTGTTACAGCTTCGTATTGGATCTTGCTTCAGTATTTTTAAGAAAAGAAAAGTGATTCTAAGTGTGCCCTAGCTGTGATGGGGAGATGGACAGCTGTTCTGCAAACAAACGAATGAATGTTGCACACAACGTGTGCATGCTACACTTATTAAATAAATCCAATTCACTGACATGTATTTTTAATCCTAATATACAGTATGATCCTTTGGAACTCAACCATGTCCTAACTGATCTTTAAAACCCAAATAAATATGCTGGCAAAGTTGATGCCAGCATATACAATAACAAGCGTCTGTTTCATGATGAGTATATAGGTAATGTAATGTATATACAGCTGGGCTGTGCATCTTTCAGTTCTGGAATATAACTGATGCTCCCCTTCAGCATCTAAAAGTGAAGCACATGAGCCTCCCATAACTGTCCTTTTCACCCCTCTGGCCCCCAAACCCTCCCACTGGTTAAGTCCAGGACTTCCCCTGCTCTTAGGTGTTTCCAAAGACTCCAGGGCCAGAGCACCATCCTGTCCGCCTGGGTCAGAGAATATCAATGCCCAACAGCAGGTGCTCTGAAGACCTGGAAAAATTACTCACCACTCAATGTCCTGCCAAGACACAGATAGCACTCAGAAACCCTGTGGGGCCCTCAGAGGCCACTGCTGCTGCTACTCCTGTCATGATGCTCGCCCCCCAATCTGGAGGCTCTCTTGCTGGCATCCTCCAACCACCAGGATGCCCTCTTCCTGGCATCCTACTATACCAGGCGCAGGCTGCCTGGGGCCTCTGGCTTAGGCCATCTGAGGAGGTCTTTGGCACGATTTCCAGCCAGACCAGTGCCCTGGCCTCCCCGGGGCCTATAGCAGCCTGCCTTGTCCCAGCAGGCGCAGGCCCCGACTTAGAACCCATGTCCAGACACAGACCCAGATGTACTGCTGACCCTCTGCCCTTGGGCCAGTTCTGCAGCTACCATGTTTCCTATCTTTATAACCTCACCAGAATTATTATTATTATTATTATTTTTATTTCAGGGGCCTTGATCCCCTCAGTGCATGGAACTTGCACAAGGTAACAATCCCAGGCCTTCGGGGCCTCCCCAGAACAGCAGTCACTCGGAATCTCAGGGAAGAAGTGTGGGGGGCCTGTTGCTCTTTCCTTTCCTAGAGTCCCTGGGCTCTACATGCCATGCCCACTGTTGCCAGGCAAACTGCCAGCTTGGCAACGACATCACTTGAATAAGTCCCAGGCCTTTGGGGCCTCCCCAGAACAGTAGTCGCTTGGAATCTCAGGGAAAAAGTGTAGGGGGCCTGTTGCTCTTCACTTTCCTAGAGTCCCTGGGCTCCACACGCCATGCCCACTGTTGCCAGGCAAACTGTCAGCTTGGCAAGGACATCACAGAGAATAAATCAGGTCCCTGACTTAGCAGGTTACCACACTTTATTTAAAATTAGGATTGGTCTATTTTATTTTACATTTTGTTTTGTTTTATTTTACTCATTTATTTTTTGGCTATTTATTTTCACAACAATGTTTTTCATGGCTTTTCAAAAGACAACTGGAATAAAATGAGGTATCTTTTTTCAATTCTACAGCCTAGGAAAGTGAACAGAGAGAGGATCAATTTCACTCTTGCTCCTGTGGGGGGCAGACACTGCACTGACCTGGAACAGAGACCCTACCCCCTGGGGCCTGTCTAGGGTGGAGTAAGGCCCTCCAGTCATTGCCTGTACTTATCTGGACACATATTGCCATTTGGTGTTCGCAGATGTGTCCAGCTTTACTCACTGGGGCCTGGAGGTGACAGTAGGAGCCATGGCATTTACTGAATGACCCTGGCCATCCCATCAGCTCCCACTGGATGCAGTGATCACACTGCAGGTAGAAGTGCTCATGAGCTGAAGCCTACTGGACAAACGTGAAATGCACTTAACAGTTGTTATTACTGGTCATACCTGGGAAGGTCAGCACAGTCTCATCAAGTATTGGCCCTTGAGATAGCAGACAGATTTAAGACATAAAAACACACTTGATTTTGGGGAGGTGTAGAGCCCAGGCTTCCCAGTACCATTCCCTGTTTCCTGGGTACATTATGCAAATGTTCCATCTTAATTTCTAATGGAAAAGTCAGATTATTAACCATCCTCACCTCACCACCACAGTCGTTAACATTTGCCATGTGCTCATTTTGATCTGCACATTCTGTTACTCATTGCCTCTCATCTGGGATGGGACTATTATTATCTTACCTCTGTTGGTCAGGTGAAGTAACTGAGAGGTGAAACACTTTGCTCAAGGTTAAAAGGGAGAATGCAGGCCTCCCTGGTGGTGCAGGGATTAAAGACAGTGCTATCACTCTATTGCCAGCCACTACAGCACAAGTTTGATCCCCAGCTCACCAGGGAGAAACCCACATGGTGCAGCAGACCTCTCCTGTCTTGCTTGCTGCTCCACAGCAGCATATTTCAACAGATCTGCCTGTTATGCTCTCTACTCTCTCTGGTGAATAATTTCACCCCCCCACCTCTGGTCTGTACCCCAGTTCTTGAATTCATACATAAATAAATCTTAAAAAACTAAAAGGGAGAATACACACAGGAGGTGGGGCTGGGGTGTGTATGGCACCCAGGAAGGGCCAAACTCATTTGCCTCTTCTGCTGGAGCCATGGTCAGATTAAGGAGCTGTCACCTATGGGAGGTGGGAGGGATGCAGGCAGGAGGCTCACAATCACATAGTGACCCAGCAAGAGTCACTGTCCCCAGCCTCCTGCCTTATGACTTGTACTGTTTTCTTTCTCAGGTGTGACACATATATATACACACCACACATGCACCACACCACACAGGCCATACATACATACACACTGTGTACATGCACACACACCACACAAAACCCCTACACCTACATACTACATATTACACACAGTACACACACCCCCCACACACACACACACCTCAAGCATCAGCTGACCAAGTTGGACTCATGTGCTTCTCCTCTACACATCTTGAAGTCCTGTCTTCTTCCTTCCTGCAGACCTTACCTCCTGGCAATAGGTTGTAAGACCCTGAGAATAGTTACCGTTCTATGTGCATCTCGTAGACCCATAAATAACACAACTCTTTCCAGAGGAGATAGCTGCAGTGATTTTTTTTTTTTTATTTCTGGATTTTCTATTCGATTCCATTGGTCTGTGTGTCTGTTCTTGTTCCAATACCATGCAGTTTTGATGTTTATGGCTTTGTAGTATAGCCTGAAATCTGGGAGTGTGATGCCTCCATTCCCTTCTTTTTTTTTTCAGGAGAATCTATCTATTTATTTATTTATTTTCCTGATCCCTTATTTCAATCCTCTACATTTCTCCTAAAAGTGTGAACATTTTTTTTTGTCTTTTTCTTTCTGGCTTATTTCACTGATCATGATGCCTTCCAGCTCCATCCAAGTTGCTGCAAATGGCATGAGTTTATATTTTTGGATTGCTGAGTAATATTCCATTGTGTGTGTATACCACGTCTTCTTGATCCAGTCATCAATTTTTGGACATTTAGGTTGTTTTCATAGATTACATATGGCAGATAGTGCTGCATAAATATAGGTGTGCAGGTGTCCTTTTGTTTTCTTTAAGATTTATTTATGCATACAAGAACTGGGGTACAGGACAGAGGTATGGGGGGGTGAGAGGATTCACCAGAGACAGAGTGGGTAACAGAAAAGGCAGATTGACTGAAATACACTCTGAGGGATGCAGCGAGCAAGTCAGGAGTGTTCTGCTGTGCCATATGGGTAGCTCCCTGGCCAGGGATTCTGCAGCAACTGCAGTGATTTTTAACTTAATTAGCACATGCTTGGGTGAACAATGAAGAGGATATAGGCTGAATTCCTTGTATTTATTCATGGTTAACCAGCACACTGAGCTGTTGATCAGCCTCTGTTTTTGTTTGCAAAATGGTAGTAGTTACTCTAGAAGATATGACCAGAAAAACAATGATAGAACATATTTGCAGATTAGTTAGCAAATACAACTTTAGGTGAATTGCTTTCGGCAATATGAGGGGAGGTATGAAATACGTTGCTATGGAAACTGAAGGAAAGTAAAAAATAATTTAGGCCAGTCATA
The DNA here is from genome assembly GCF_964194135.1 of Talpa europaea. Taxonomy (NCBI): domain Eukaryota; kingdom Metazoa; phylum Chordata; class Mammalia; order Eulipotyphla; family Talpidae; genus Talpa; species Talpa europaea. Next base: position 18,204,555 of record NC_140075.1, read on the forward strand.
TAAAGATAGACTCTTCTTTCAGAAGAAAGATAAAAGTCATCCCAATAAAATAACTTTCCCACTTAAGGAAATGTTTTAATGTTTTTTTTTTCTTTTCCTTATCTTCCCTGCTGTGCTGATTCAGGCACTGGAACACAGCAGGACAAGTGTCGTGAACCACCATGGGGCACAGACACAGATAAGACAGGATGCCTCAGATCCTCGTTTGGCCACGCAATAGAAAATTACTGATGTGTTTTCCATCTCTATAATTTTGTTAGTTCAAGAATATTATATACATTAAATAATATAGTTTGTAAAATGCAGAAATTAGATTTTTCAACTTAGCACAATTCCCTTGAAATTCAAGTAATTTGTGGCAATAGCTTCTTGTTTTTATGAATGAGCTGAATTTTATGATATGGATGTATCACAGTTCTTTACTCATTTATCTTTGAAGATCAGTTGGGTACTTTCTAGTTTGGTCTTTTATGAACAAAGATGTCAAGTTTCGTTTTGTTTAATTTCCTTTGAGACTTTCTCTTTGACCCCAGGATTACTTAGAAGTATATTGCTTAAATTCCATGTTAGAAAATATCATGCTATCTTTCTTTGATAGATTTCTAGTAGTTTCTTTAGAAAATATGACTGTTCTGATTGGAAAATATATTGTACATAGTTGCAGTACTTTCAAGTTAAGGTTTCTTTTATGACTTGGAATTTGTTACATTATTGATAAAACTTCTATGCACATTTTGTTTAAATGTTATACATATTTCTATGTGAAAATAAACTTTCTTTGGGGAAAATATCATGTCATGATCGTGGGCACTTAAATGGATTGTAGATTCTCCTTTTTTACTTGGAATTTTCTCTAAACATCTATTAGATCCTATTGTGAAATGTTATTGTCATGTCTGATTTTGTTCTAATAGTTCTGGTAATTGCTGAAGAAAGATAATTAAAATCCTCAACTATACTCGTGCATTAAACTATTTAGTATTCCTTTTAGCTCTGTCAGTTTTTGCTTCATGCATTTTGAAACTTTGGTGTTTGGTGCACACACGTCTATATTTCTTCTATTCCTGCTGCTACTCTTCTCTTATCCTATGCCTCTGGCCAGACAGAACATGTGTTTTTAATTTGTTTATTTGTTGGGTGGTTGGTTCTAGATTTGGGCCTTTCTGGAGCATGTTCTTGGATATATTAGAAATAAAAAGAAAACCCAGGGAAGCCACCACGGCATGTCTCTTCAAATGGTAAGTGCCTTGTTCTTCCCCACCCTCTCAGAGTCATTTTGAGATTGTCTGTTCGATTATTTCTAGGAGTTATCACTAAGTTATCACTTTGTGGAGTGGAGGGGAGACAGAGAGTGGGGCACTATTTATTTTTTTTAAATGCTGATGAACTTGGCCCCTCAAGATTTTTTTAAGTTTTATTTATGTATTTATTTATATATTTATTTATCTGTTTATTTATTTGTCTACACAAGCCCTGGTTATAGTCAGAAGCGCGGGAGGGTGAGAGAATTCACCAGAGCCAGAGCAGGGACCAGAACAGGCAGACTGACGAAGCACACTGCTGAGGGGAGCATAGGGCGGCAGGAGAGGTCTGCGCACCATGTGGGACCCTCACCGCTGATGGGGATATAACTGGCGCTGCAGAGGCTGCAGGTAGCTTTGGGTACCAACACTCAACTGCTGCGCCACCAGGGGATGCCCCCTCACAATTTCTAACAGAGCATTTTCCTCTAGGAGAAGTTCATGTTTCTGCTCCAAGGACAAAGGAAAACTACACTTGACTCTGCCAGACATGGAAGGATGGAGGTTCCTTGGTTAGTTTGAATCTGTGATTGAATCCTGGAATTGATGGAAACATTAATTTGTATGATGCCCTGTTTTGATGCTAATGTAACAAACACTCCCTTGATGTGGAATTTTCAAAAGTAAAGTTATTGGAATTATTTTTGAAGAACAACATTTCTACTTAAATATTTATAATTTTAATTGTTGTATTTATTTTTAGGTTCCTTATTTTTCCAGATTGTATCTTGATCCTATACCAGGTCTTCTTCTCCACCTTCTTGTAGATTACACTTTAGCCCAGTTTTCTTCTACATGGGAACTATGTTATTTTTTTATTATGTAAAACATCATGCAAAATAAAGCCGGGCAATATTTGTTAATTCTACACATCTGCACTCAGTGTTATTGTTTCCCTAACCCTGAGAATGTGAGCTGGGCTTGTTGTCCTTGCTCTCAAGTACTTTCTCTGGAACAGGTCACTGTGTCTCCAAACTCACCTGATTGATTATCACATATTTGTCCACAAAAAATATTTCTTATAATAATATGTGTAGTTAACCACAGAACCTGACTAGTCCATTCAAATTTCAGAATTAAACATGAGTTAGAAAATCACTCAAATGAGGGGCCTCCCTGGTGGTGCAAAGGGTTAAGATGCTACCTATGAAGCTATCTGCATCTACTGTAGCACCAGTTCAATCCCGGGCCAGGGAGCTTCCCACATGGTGTAGCAGACGTCTCCTGGCTCTCCTGTTGCTCCCCTTAGCAGTATATTTCAGTACATCTGCTTGTTCTGCTCCCCACTCTGTCTCTGGTGAATCTTCTCACCTCTGCACACTTCTGGCCTGTACCCCAGTTATTGTATGCATAATATATCTTTTAAAAAAATGGATCTGTGGGAAAAAGAAAGAAAATCACTCAAATTTTCACTTCCCCACATGCACCAGTGTCCACTCAGAATCTACTAAATGCCCTTCAGTGCCTGGCCCCTCCGTCCACACTCCTATCTCCTCCCTGGTTCTGTCTGGTGCTGCAGGAGGCCTTGATGCCCCAGCCAGATAAGACAGTGGCAAGCAGCGAAGGTAAAGGGCCTCACACCGTGGGGCTGAAGATTCCTTGTGCCTCACACCGTGGGGCTGAAGATCTGACATTCCTTCATTTTTTGTCCTTGGTCATAAAGAGAGACAAAATTTCCCAAAAAGTACATTAGGCTATAAATTACATGTATCAGCAGACTGCAAGCAATTGGCATGGAAAATTACCTGTTTAGAAATTAGTTACTACACAATTTGACCCAATTAACAATGGGAGACAATTTATTGTATATATCTGATAAGCAATCCAGCATAACAGTTATAGTAAATGCTTCTTTTGTTTTTTTTAGAAGTTTCCTTTTTATTTAGATGTTTCTTAGGAAAGTTTTTAAATGAAGTTAACTGTATTAAGAAGTTTCTAGGTAGAAAAAGTTCTGATAGCTGAACAGCAGCTGGTCTCCGGCTGAAGGCCATGTGAATAAAATTGTCTTTTGATGCTGAGGCTTTAGCTGTTAGGGATGCACTGGCAGCTATCCACTGTCTTAGATAATTGTCTAGCTGAAAAAATAAGTTTCAATGTTAGGTCTGTTTTTTTATATATTAACCTTGAAGGCTACCGTCTAGCTGAGACCCATAGGAGCCAGTAGTCCATGGGAATAAAATACACTAATTGTTTCTGCTTTATGCATGACAATGTATTTTTTTCCTGCTTACTAAAAATGAATAAATAAACACCTGCTGAGTCTCTCGGCAGAAGATATTTGCACCTCATCCAAGTGTTAGTGTCTCCTCACTACTTCATCCCCTTCCCTTCAGCCCTTAAGTTTCAGCCCCTTACAGGTCACCGAGGCCATATCATCCTTTCAGGAACCCCTGACACGACATTTTGCTGGAGGCTGGTAACCAGCAGTCTGGTAATGAGCAAAGTTTTGCCCTCAGTCCAACATTCCTGTTTGCTGTTTGCCACTATACTTTTTCAGTTATTGAATTTTTATATTATCTTCCACAGATAGGTAGGACGAGCCAATATCTTTCACTTTGTGACTTATCTCACTAGCATACGCAGCTCAATGTCCACCTTTGGTCCCGAAGGGCATGGGCTCATCTTATTAACAGCTGTGTAGTATTCCACTGAGTGTGGACCCTCATTGTTTGTTCACTCTTCTGTGCACCATACTTGGGTTGGGGCCATGGCCAGCAACAGTGGTCAGTGCAGCTGTGAACACAGTTTTAAGTGGTCTGCACTGTAGAGTCTGCGCATCTGGCATAACAACCTGCAGAGGTTGATCCAACTTGTGGGAGCTCTGTTTCCATCATCTGAAGACATCTCCACGCCATTTGGCATCAGAGGTGAAAGGCCCTTTATTTCCTTCCCTTCTCACAGGTGACAACTCATTACAGTTTGGATTTCTATTTTCCTTATTAGTGCAGTTGAACAATTTAGAATAGATTAAAAATCTGCATTAGATGAAGCCTTAAGATACCAGAAAGCACACCTGGGTATTGCTCACTGCACATCTACCCCACAGATGAGCTTGGGGACACACGCCAAGGACCAGGCAACAAGGGCACATAGGAACAAGTGCCCCCCCAACACCAGAGAGCTTCTGTGCCTCAGAAGAAGCCTTCCCCAAAATGGGCGCCTGCACTGGGAGTTGATTGTGCACATCACACAACTGACAAGGGCGAGTGTCCAAAATACGCAAAACCTACAAACCCAGCACAGAAAGAGACACCCCAACCACACATGGCCCAGGCCTCTCCTGCCGCCACTGCAGCCCAGCCTGCCCATCTGGGGGCCACCCTGGGCCCTGCCAGTCCTAGCCCTGCCCCTCCTGCACGCTCCTGCTCCAGGCTGAACTGAAGCTGTTTGGGGCCACAGTCGCTAAGCAGACCTTGTCCTATCTGAATTCTGTGCGTGGCTGCTGCCCCTCCCTGGGCCCGCTCTCTGCAGCCACGAAATCAGGTCACGAGGCGGGTGTGCAGAAGCTGAGCGCGGGCAGCGCCTGACCGTGGATGATGCCTGCTCGTCGTGCACCAAGGAGCCCAAGTGGGGTGGGGAGGGTCGCGCTCCGGCCATGTCTCCCAGGCCAAGCTGCTGTCAGCGTGCTGGCCCCGCGCGTGCTGTGAGGCGCCCACGGGCCCGCGGGTGACTGGAGGGGCCGCCTCGCCGCCACCCTCCCGCAGGGCCGCTGCCCAACCCCCACCCCCCCATGGCTGCTGCTGCTTTGGCTGCGTTGCGCTTGCTCTCCCAGCGCAGTGCCTCCACACTCCAGACCCAGGGCAAGGAAGGAGCAGCTGCGAAAGCTGTTCACTGTGCGTACAGCAGGATGACAAAAACATTGCGAAAATGTTTTAGGTGGAATGTCGGGGGACAAATAAGAGGATGTAATTTTGTTAAGTATAACAGCAAAAGCAGAAACCCCAGACTCCTCGTAGTCTAGTGTTTACAGACATCGCCGAGGATGGCCCCGCAACCTCGACCCGCGCCTGCACATGTCTGTCCCCCTCTGCTCATTTTCCTCCGCTGCGGAGAACAGGACAGTGTCCCGAGGACACCTCGCCGTGGGGCTCTCCCCAAGAGGGTCGAGTTTCCCAGTACGGGTCAAATTGACAAAATTACTTGATTTGCGTGCATTAATATAACACCATCATTCAGTGTAGACATAAAGACATGCAAAGGATATTGAGAAGGGCCTCCCTGGTGGCGCAGCCGTTAAGCACTGGGCTGCGAAGCCGCCCACAGCCTCTGCAGCGCTGGTTCGATCCCCGGCCCCGGTGAAGGTCCCACATGGCGTGCAGACTTCTTCTGCCATGCTTGCTGCTCCCCTTAGCAGTGTACTTCGGTCCTTCTGCCTGTTCTGCACCCCGCTCTTGCTCTGGTGAATCCTCTTACCCTCCTGCGCTTCTGACTGTACCCAGTGCTTGTATAAATAAATAAAGAAATAAATCTTAAAAGAATATTAAGAAGACTTAAATTTGGGAAGATAAAATGCCCAGTGTGTGTCGCTGGCTGTCTGGCTACAGATCCTCTCTGCTGACTCCATCAATCTTTCCCATCTGTCCAATATTTCAAAATTTCACACCAAAAATTCCATGATAAAATGTAGTTCCAATTGGATTTCAGACATTTAATACATTCTCAGACATTCATCCTGTGAGAAGCAAGTCAGGCTGATCTTGCCTTTGGCCCAGGTGTGTTCCAGGTGGGCACAATATAAATTTGGAGGCAGCCAGGAACGGTTAGAAGAAATGGCAAAATCTTGATATTTGAACTTCTGCGTTGACAACTTATAAATGACTGGCATTATTAACTTTATTTTTTTTTTTGCCCATAGATAATTTTGTGAATATTAATCCTTGATTCTGTTATAGTTTACTGGTCAACAAGAGTTATGGGATGCAATGAGAATTCAATATGCATACAGAATTATGAAACTGAATTAAACCATTATAACCTTATGCTGAGAATATTCATTGCCAACATTTTTGCCAAGTTTGTATGACATAATTAAAATATTTAAATTAATCAAACATTAATTGTCTCAACATTGTATCAATTCAAATTCATACCCATTTACTCACAATTAAAACTATTGTGGATAGTATGATAATATACTCTAAGATCTCTCAATATTTCTGGTTTCATTCTTTTGAATGTTACCGCCCAGTTCTCCCAACCCCACTTATTGAAGGCTCTTCACTTGCTCCAGTGTAAATTTCTGGCTCCTTTCTCAAGATTAATTGTGTCAAACTATATCAGTATCTCATATTTCTGTGCAAAAACTAATTAAAACAATAGACCATTTCAGTTAAGTTGGAAGGTTACAAAATCTACACATGAAAATCAGTTACCTTCCTATAAGCAAAAAAAAAAAAAAAAGAGGCAGAAGAGTAAAGAATTAAAAAAACAATCCTATTGTAGTCACAAAATTAAGCATCTAGGAACAGGGCCTCCCCTGGTGGTGCAGACAGTTGAGCGCCTTGCTGTGAAGCTGTCCACAGCCTCTGCAGCACCTGTTCGATCCTGACCAACTGGTGAGACCTCTCCTGCCATGCCCACTACTCCCCTCAGCATTGTACTTTGGTCAGTCTGCCTGTTCTGTTTCCCGCTCTGTCTCTGGTGACTCCTATCACCCTCCCACACATCTGGCCTGGTTCTTTTATAAATAAATACATAAATAAATAAAAGAACCTAGAAGCAAACCTAGCAAAAGAGGTGAAGGTTCTACACAAAGAAAATTGTAAGATATAGTTAAAGATCTGGAAAATTCAAAGAAATGGAAATATATTCCTTTTTCAATTATTACAAGAATCGGCATTATCAAAAGGCCATCCCACCCTAAGCAATGTACAGATTCAAGGTAACCCCAGTGAGAACTTCAATAGCATCTTCAAAGATATGGAACAAAATTACTGAAATTCATATGGAACCACAAAAGACCCCAAACAAACAATGCAATCCTGACAAAAATGAGGAAAATGGAGGAATCACACCAACAGACATCTATATATACAATAAAGCTATAATAGTTAAAACAGCATGGTAGTGGGACAAAACCAGACACACAGACCTCTGGAATATAATGAGAGCCCAGGAATACACCCACATCAGACGGACAGTCACTCTATGACAGAGGAGCCAGGAGTATGTTGCAACAAGGAGAGTGTGGAAATGGGGTTGGGAAAACTGGGCAGCCACATGCAAAAGAATGAAACTACATCACTATCTCCCAGCAGACACCCCCCAAAAAAAAACTCAAAATGGATTAATTGACTTTTTCCAAATATGTGAAGTCACCATAATTGTGACAGTGAAACTCAACTAACATGACCACATGCACAGAAGCCCCAATAATCACTCCTATATGTTAAGGATAAATGAATAATTATTCAAACATATAATAATTATTATAATTTAAATGCAGAGTCGCAAGTGCAGAAAACAGAACAGAATTACATGAATAAACAGGTTTTAAGCAACAAGAATAAATCACTTTCTCAGATGATTGTGTATTCATCCCCTGGCCAATGCCTTCTGCTGAGTTTCTCCTTGTCCCCCCGCCTCACTCTCCCTCCATTGCCCCTTCCTTCCTTCATATATTTCCCTTCCTTGCTGCCTCCACAGTTTTCTCACTTTGCCTCACACCAAGCTGCCCAGGTCTCCCCATGAGGGGCACACAGTGAGGAAGGTGACTTTCCAGCTCCCTCCTCAACACGTGCTCTTAGGATGGGGCCTGCACCTGGGTCAGTGGTGTCTGATGGAGCCTGGAAAGGGGATGAATTACATTCCTGCCCACACAGGTGTAAACCACCAACAAACTGCCTCTGACACACTCAGTGCTCCAATTACCCGCTGATTGTGCCACAGGATGACGCCAATTAAGACAGTCAACTCACAAAGGGCACTTGTCCCTCCAGAATAAAGTCACTTTACAGAAGGATCTTGGACAGTGTCCAACCTGTGGACACCAGCTCCAGAGCTCAAATAGCCCAGCCCTGAGGCCCTGCTCTGTCCATGAGGCAGCCCAGGACAGGGTAGAACATCCTGTGAGTGCTCAGAGGTTCCCCACGTGCCCCGACCATGGAGTGAGAGGCCGGGATGCCCTCTGTCCATCCATGGAGACAACCTCAGGAGAGAGACTCGACACTGCAGCAGGAACTTCCCCCCAGATTGCAGGTACCTGCCACCGGCCATTTACAGGGAATCTTTTCAGTCTTGAAAGTTTAAAAACTTCAAGCTTCATTTTAGACTTGAGAAAGCATAGCAGATAAATATTCATTTTGCAAATAATGAAAACTAATGGATTCTAAATGAGCACACATTGCTCAGTGTCCCATAACTGCATCATCCTGAGGTGAGTGTCAATGAGAGAAAATAGTTTATTCTTAATTTAAGGAGCTCAAACGATACTGATTTTTTAGAACATTTATCATATGAGAGGCTTTTCACTTATGGTGCATCACTTGGCATAGGATGGTTATTGCTTTGGAACTGTGATGTGAGCGTGGAGTGCAGTGAGTGTGTCTAGAACGTGAAAGATCCACGACAGTCAGGGATGTGCAGCCACAGGGGGACTCACGGGGATTCCAGGGACGCTGCTGGCGGGGACAGGGCCGTGAAGAGCCCGGCCTGGCTCCGGGTCGCAGCAGGTCCCACACTCAGAGGAGCTGGTTCCCACCAGACACAAATGTCCTCTCCTGCCCGGAGGGACGGGAGGGATGGGGGGGTGGGGGGGGCAGGGAGTGGAGACCCGGAGCAGACCCAGGGCCCCTCTCACGGGGAACCACCCCCTCGCTGGGGCGGGGCTGCTCTGAGGACAGGGGTGCCAGGACTGTCTGTCGCCAGCAGGCAGCGGCGTCAGGGGAGCGACAGTCAAGGGGTTCAAGGCAGTGTCTGGGGAGATGGATCTTTCTCTCAACACGTGGCATGGCCGCAACTGTGTCCGTTACTGGACACGCACTTCATGATCTGACCTCATCACTCCCTGACACTGTGGTGTGCAGGAGTCCCAGTATCTGATCAGGGCCAGGGGCAGTGATGTGTCATGGTTAAATTTGCCGTGAGACGTTTATGTTTTACGTCATTCAGAATAACCCCAGGCCCCTGATGACAGCGTGTCCTGAACTGATCCCTTTTGTTCTTCAAACATCTGGGTCATTTCCACGAACCTTTCACAGTTATTTCATATCAGCACATTCTCTTAAAAGTCCTGCCGCCCCTCCAACACCTCACAGAGGGGGGAGAGGATAAGATTTCCCCATGTCCAGATGTCCCCACTCACACATGGGCCTAGGGGGAGAAACAGATCCGCACCCGGGGGACCCAGGGCCCGGGACCAGCAGGGACAGCCACACACACAGACCGTCTGGCTCAGCCCCAGAGCTGCCTCCTCCCTGCACAGATACGCCTGAGTCTGAGGGGGATAGAGGGGCCAAGAGGGACCCGGGGTGGACGAGCCCATCCTGCAGGAGGGACGTGTGGGTGTGTCCCAGGAGGAGACTCTGAAGGAGACACTAGAGATGGAGGAAGGTCTTTCAATGGGAAATCACAGCAGGACAAGCTGGTGTCTTGGTGCCCACAGCCAGGGCCCACAGAGGAGGAGAGTGGTGACCAGTGACCGGAGAAGCATCATCGCAGGAAGTGGATGTTAAGACAACTCCTTTCATGAGTGTCTGCATATGTGCTGGGGATAAGTGCGGCATTTGTATTGACAACACTGCAGTGACCAGCGGGGATCATGCAGCCACCCTTAAGAGCAGGATGCTGGCGAAAGAGCAGACCCTGCCTGCCTAGTGGTAGCATCATCCCTCAGCACCCGTTGGAGACGCAGGGGGTGACACTGAAAATGTGTTTACTCACCCAGGGCTTCAGGGGGACATGAGTCTGTGACCAGATATTTTTTTTTTTCTGCTCCACAAACTGGTGTAATGGAAACCAGACCCCAGGCCCGCCAAGTTTCCAGTCTTATCGACAAGGTGTCCCACTGCCCAGTATCTGGGGCCTGGCCTTCCGATCATACCTTCTGATGTAGCCCTTTCCCCGGGTCATCAGTTCCTGGTCTTGCTTAATTTCAATGGAGTCTGCGGGGTCTGGTGTCCTCCACTCTTTTAGGTAGCATAACTGACCATGCTGTTCTCTTCTCGTGTTGAGGGAAGAGCTCCATGCACCCCAGATGGCTGTCCATCAGGCCCTTAAGTCTAGCAGACCCACATGGCTGTCAAGTGTCTACTGAGTCCTTGATACGAGTGCAGATGTTAGATGTCTCTACAGTGAGTGTCTCAGGGCAGGACATGGATTGAAGGGTTCTAGGTGGAGGGAGGAGGTTCAGTGAGTTTCCTCCTCTAATGTGGCTTCAGATCTGGACAGGCCTGACCTGGGATCCTGAGGGGATGAGGGTGTGGGAGCAACAGGAATAACAGCGATGCTGGGCAGGTTATGGAGAGATGTGGGAGGACAGTTTAGCGGTTTCTGAGGTGAAGGGGAAGTGTCCAGTCTCAGTGTTTCTAACATGAGCTGTTTGGACAACATAACAAATCTCTTTCAGAAGAACTGGAAATAGAGTAGTTTGTCAGGACACAGTACTCAGAGAATGACTAGAGATGGAGACACGGGAGCACCAGGGGCGTGGGTGGTGAGAAGCTAGTGTGATTGTCGTATGAGAAGCCCAGTTATATTCAGTCTGCAGAAACTGGGCAGTGGTGATTTCTTCCTCTCCACATTTATTACACAGATGACGGCTCCAGGGGTGATAAATCTCACCGTCGTGACAGAATTCGTCCTCCTGGGGTTCCCCACCCAGGGGACCATGGGCTTCTTGCACCCGCTGCTCTTCTCCCTGGTCTACCTGTGCGCCCTGCTGGGGAACGGACTCATCGTCCTCATCACCACTCTGGACCGGCACCTCCACACCCCCATGTACTTCTTCCTGAGGAGTCTGTCGTTCATGGACCTCTGCCTCATCACAACGACAGTCCCCAAGTCCATTGCCAACTCTCTGAGGCACAGCAGCTCCATCTCCTTCCTGGGCCGTGTCCTCCAAGTCTTTATGGTGGTTATGTCAGCAGCTGCAGAGATGCACCTGCTCACAGTGATGAGCCTTGACCGCTATGCTGCCATCTGCCACCCCCTGCACTATGAGGTCATCATGAGCAGGGACAGGTGTCTGCAGCTGACAGCTGTGTCCTGGCTGGGTGGGGGTATATTGGCTGTGATGAACACAGCTGGAACCTTCTCCTTGTCCTACTGTGGGTCCAATGTTGTCCACCAGTTCTTCTGCGACATCCCCCATTTATTAGCTATTTCCTGCTCAGAAAATTTAATGAGTGAACTTGTCCCCATTATCATCAGTGCAGTGACGGATTTGTGCTTTTTGACTTTCATCATCATTTCCTATGTCCACATCTTCTCTGCTGTCAGGAAGATCCCATCCACAGAAGGGAAGGCCAAAGTTTACTCCACCTGCCTTCCCCACCTGCTGGTTGTGGTGCTGTTTGTCTCTACTGCATGCTTTGCTCATCTGAAGCTGACCTCAGAGATTCCGTCCATGTCTGACCTGGTCATTTCTATGTTCTACACGGTGGTGCCCCCCACCTTTAATCCTGTCATATACAGTCTGAAGAACCAAGCCATGAAGTCGGCTGTGGGGAGACTGATGAAGGGGACTCTCACCAAAATGTAATAGAGAAGATGACTTCATGTCCCCTTTATGAGAGACTTATTTTAAATTTTCACATTATACTGCCTTTTATGTTTTTACAATTATATAAGCAAAATATATCCTCACGTTACCTTGTGTATCAGATGGCCAGGATAGTCTGCAGCTCATATGCTCTGTTAGCATTGATTATTCCTCTTTTTCACCCTTATGTGCACTTTGATATTCTGTGTATACTGGGTAACTGAGCTTCCAACCACTCTTTGCTGGTCTCCATTTCTGTAGCTCCCAGCCACGAAAGGGGATCGTTGGGCTTCATCTCAGTTGTTAGCAGTTCGCTCACTGGGGCAGCATCTCCAGTCTCTAAGGAGGCTTCCCTTCTAACATCACTGACCCTCTTGGTCACGTGTGGGACCAGGGGCCGCTGTTGGTGCCGAGGCCCCTGTACTTAGTGAGTGAGGCCTTCACAGCATCAGCAAGGCCTTAGGGTACAAGTTAGAATCTCAATAGTCACCATCTACTGTCAATAAGGACCACAAGTGACATGGTAGAGACACTCCTGAAGCACTGGTGTGGGTGCTGCCGGCATTTACCATAAACACACTGAGAAATAAGAATGTTAATTTCCTGTGCAGTGTGATTACTAAAATATTACAACAATATTTTAAATATTTTAAATAATAAATTTAAAAATAATTAGATAATATTTAAATTCAAATATTATCTAAAATATTTTAAATTAAATATTATTAAATATTAGTATTTTATATTATAAAATTTTAAATAAATATTTTAAATAAAAATTTTAAATAAAATTTAAATATTTTAGATAAAATTTTAAAACATTAGTATTTTAAATAATAAAATTTTAATATTTTAAATATTAAAATATTAAATATTGAAATTTGGAGATCAGGCAGGGACTGTATAAGAGGTGGCAGAATCCTGATCTTTGAACTTCTGGGCTGACAACTTGCTATATTATAAAGTGTTCAAATGATTGGCCGTTTTATGTTTTCTGTCGATAAATAAATTTGCTAACAATGATTGTTGATACTGTTATAATTTACCCATCAATGTTTAAAATTTTTAAACATTAAAATGTTAAAATATTTTAAATAATATTTAAAATATTGCAAAAATATAAAGCATAAGAATTTTTGGAACAAATAAGAGAAATTAGCAAGTTATATTTATAAAAGCAAAATTAAAAGAGTAACCTACATCAATTCTAATATTTCCAGAAATCACTGAGGAATGGCACCACAGCATCACCCCACACTTACACAAGTTTTTCCCCATCTATATCATTACCTGGGTGCCTGGGAATTTGGGAACAATTCATGTGGGCACCTGATGGGATTCTTACCCAGAGTGTCTGTGTTTCTATGGACATATTCAAACGAGAAAGGTCATAAGATTAGAGTACAATAAAATAATATCATTATTTAGTGTAGACATAAAGATGCAAAGGATTTGAAGAAGATATAATTTGGGGAAGTGAAATGCCAGTGGGTGTGGCTGCCGTCTGGCCTCTGCTCCTCACTGCTGACTGCATCCACCTTTGCTTTCCTGTCTGTGATGCTTGATCTTTGAAAAGTTCACACCAAATATTTCCTGATAAAAATGTAGTTCCATTTGGATACCAGACATTTGGCCACACTGAAACAGTTTGCCCTGTGAGGAGTGAGTCAGGCTGACCTTGCCTCCAGCCCAGGAGAGTCCCATGTGGCACAAGGGAAATCTGGAGACCAGCCAGGGACAGTAGAAGAGGTGGCAGAACCTTGATCTTTGAACTTCTGGGCTGACAACTTGCTATACTATAAAGTGTTCAAATGATTGGCACATTTATGTTTTCTGTCGATAAATAACTTTGTTAACATTAATTGTTGATACTGATATAATTTACCCGTCAATGAAATTTATGGGATATAATAAGAATGTAATATATGTATTGAATTAAGAAGTTCATTCAGACCACTATAAACATATGCTGAGACTATTCATTGCCAGCATTTTTGCCATCTTTGTACAACATAATTAAAATATTTACCTTAATAAAATATGAAATGCCTCAAGGTTGTATGAATTAAAACTTAATTTCTAGACCATGGGTGCCGGGAAATGCCCTCTGACTCGCCATTTTAGACCAGGTATCTTTGCGTCCAGAATCCACCTCAACTGTGTGGAACTGGGATAGTGCTGCCCCCACGTCCAGAGGTGAGCTGAAAAGCCCCACAAGCCAGGCCCATGTCTGGCAGCCAGTTGGAGCCCAGGTGGGGGATCCAGTGATTTGTAGCCAAGTGGACGTTCATGCAGCCACAGCCAGGGCAGTCTGTGGGACTGCAAGATCCACCTCTGGAATTAAACAAATACAGAAGGAGGAGATTTTCTGTGACAGTAAGCACTAACATATTCGTAGTACCACTGCCCTACTGTACTTCTGGTATAACAGTTTTTGACTCGACTGGACCTCCAGTTTCCAACATCCCAGAAAGAGAACACCAAAAAAATGCCAGCCAGTACCAGTGACACCGTGTCCCAATGCATAGGACAAATTAGAAAACAAGCAGCAGGGAAAAGAAAACTACAAGAAACCAAGCAAGTCCTCAGGGAAAGACACACCAAATAAAGAAAATCACCCACCAGATTGCAACAACAGTGACTTGGGGAAACTTCTGAACCTTCCAGATACAGAATTTAAAATTGCCATGATTAAAAAACTGAAAGAAGTCATAAAACAATGATAAGGGAAAAAATAATCAATGATCAGAAGAATGAAATTGAGTCCCTAAAGAGGGAAGTGAGAGAATTGCAGGAGATCAAAGGATTAATGGAGGTGCTAAAGAAATCCGGGAGAGCAGTAAAAGCAGAACAGATGAAATGGAAGAACAAATAAGCATTCTCAAAGACCCAGAAATAAAACGATTCAAAACAGAAAAGGAAAGAGAAGTACAAAGGAAAAAGAATGAAGAAAGACTTTGGGAACTATCTGACTCCACGAGGAAAGGAAATATAAGAGTTACAGGAATCCCAGAAGGAGAGGAGAGAGACATAGGAACAGAGAAAATATTCAAGGAAATAATTGAAGAGAACTTCCCAAACATGAAGAAGGACCTGAAATAGATGTAGAAAAAGCAAAAATGACAGCAAACTTCCACAATGAAAGGAAAAATTCAGCAAGACATAACAGTAAAGCTCCTAAGAATCTGAGACAAGGGAAAATAATGATGCTGACAAGAGGGAAGAAACAGATAATGTACAAAGGAAAACCAATCAGGCTGACGTCAGACTTCTCTGAAGAAACACCATGTGCAAGAAGAGAGTGGAGTGATATAGTCAATAGGCTCCAAGGCAACAAATGCAAACCAAGAATACTCTATATTACAAAGCTTTCCTTCCTCTATGAAGAAAGAATAAAGACCTTCTCAGACAAACAGAAACTCTGGAATTTCATTAGGACTAAACACTTCAATAAAAAGACACAGAGTCGCAGGCTGGATTAAGAAACAAGTTCCAACCCTTTGCTGTCTCCAGGAAACACATTTAGCTACAAAAGATAAAAATTGACTGAAAGTAAAAGGATGGAAAACAATCCTACAAGCAAATGGACCAAAAAAGAAGGTAAGAACAGCTATACTTATATCAGATAAAACAGATTTCAAACTCAAAAAGGTAAAAAAAAAAAAAAAAAAGACCCAGATGGTCACTACATCATGATCAAGGGGACAATACTTCAAGAAGAAATAACACTTATTAACATATTCTCACCAAATGAAGGGCACCAAAATATATCAGACAACTATTATCATCTCTGAAAACCAACATCAGAGAAAACATGTATGTAGTAGGAGACTTCAACACACCACTATCAACAATGGATATATCAACGAGACAAAAAATAAATAAGGACACTAAACATCTAAGTAAGGATCTAGAGCTCATGTGCTTAACAGACATCTATAGAACACTAAACCCAAAAAAATCTGAGTACACATTTTTCTCAGGTGCACACAGATCATTCTCCAGGATACATCTCACACTGGGACACACGACAAACATCAACAGATACTCCAAGATTGAAATCATACCAACCATCTTCTCTGACCATAAAGGAATCAAACTAGAAATAAACCATAAAAAGAAGGCAAGGTACCCTTCTACTTCATGGATTGAAACCCATACTACTGGAAGACCACTGGACTAATGAGGAGATCAAAGAAGAAATTAAAAAAAAAATACTTTGAGTTGAATGACAAGGGGGACACCAATTTCCTAAATGTGTGGGATACAGCAAAAGCAGTGATAAGAGGAAAATATATAGCAATATAGGCTCACTCACATCAACAAACAAGAAATAACTCAAGGAAACAACCTAATCACACATCACAAAGAACTAGATAAAGAATAACAAAAAAAAAAACCCAAAACCAGTAGAAGAAGGGAAATACTAAAAATCAAAGCAGAAATAAATGAAATAGAAATGAAAAAAAAAAGATCAATGAAACCAAATGTTGTTTCTTCAAAAAAATAAATAAAATAGACAAACCCCTAGCCAGGCTCACAAACGAAAAATGGGAGAAAGTACAAATAAATAGGATCAAAAATGCAAAAGGAGAAATCACAACAGACACAGCAGAAATCAAAAGAATAATCAGACACTAATATGAACAGTTATATGCAAACAAACTCAACAATCTAGAAGAGATGGACAAATTCCTACAACTCTGCAGTCACCCAAAGCTAGCTAAAGAAGAAATAGAACACCTAAACAGTCCAATTTCAAGCAGTGAAATTGAAATGGTAATTAAAACCCTCCCCAAAAACAAAAGCCCAGGAGCAAATGGATTTACAAATGAATTCTACCAAACATTCAGAATGGATTAGTGCCTATCTTTCTAAATTCATTCAAAAAGTTGAGAAGGTGTTTACTTTCTTATAGTTATTCTTTTTCCTGGTCTCTTATGTAAGTTTTCTATATTCCTGCTATGAGTGAGACCATCCAGTATTTTTCTGCTGCAGGAGGCCTTGATGCCCCAGCCAGATAAGACACTGGCAAGCAGAGAAGGTAAAGGGCCTCACACCGTGGGGCTGAAGATTCCTTGTGCCTCACACAGTGGAGCTGAAGAGCTAACATTCCTTCACTTTTTGTTCTTGGTCATAAAAAGAGAAAAATTTCCCAAAAAGTACATTAAGCACTACATTATATGCATCAGTATACTGCAAATAAATGGCATGGAAAATTATCTGTTAGAAACTAATTATTAAACAAATTGGCCTACTTGACAATGGGAGACAACTTATTGAGCATACCTGACAAGCATTGCAATACAACAATAGTAGGTCCTTCTTTTTCATTTTCTCTATAAGTTTCTTAGGAAAGTTTTAAACATGAATTTGACTGTGTTAAGAAGTTTGTAGGTAGAAAAAGTTCTGATAGCTGAGCAGCAGCTGGTCTCCAGCTGAAGGCCATGGGAATAGAATAGTCTCTTGATGCTTAGGCTTTAGCTGATAGGGATGCACTGGCGGTTATCCACTGTCTTAAGTAATTGTCTAGCTGAAATAATAAGTTTTAGTGTTGGTCTGTTTTTTTATCTATTAACCTTGAAGGCTACTGTCTAGCTGGGACCTTTAGGAGCCAGTAGTCTATGGGAACATAATACACTAATTGTTTCTGCTTTACATAGGACAATGTATTTTTTTCTGCTTACTAAAAATGAATAAATAAACATCTGCTGAGTCTCTTGGCAGAAGATACTAGCACCTCACCAAATGTCAGTGTCTCCTCATTCTACCTCGTGCCCTTCCCCTCAGCCCTTTCGTTTTTGCTGACGCCGTCTCATTCTTTCAGGAACCCCTGACACGACATTTTGCCGGAGGCTGGTCTCTGGCATTTTTCTTTTTCTTTCTGGCTTATTTCGTTGAGTATGATCCCTTCCAGTGCCATCCATGTTGCTGCAAATTGCATGTGTTTATCTTATTTGACTGCTGAGTAATATTCCATGGTGTATATGTACCACATCGTCTTCATCCAGTCATCTATTTTTGGGCATCTGGGTTGTTTCCATAGCTTAGCTATTGTGAACATTGCTGCCATAAACATAGGGGTGCAGGTGCTCTTTGGAATTGATGTTGCTGTGTCCTTTGGGTAAATACCTAGAAGTGGAATTTCTGGATCATTGAAGCTCTATGTTTTAGTAGGTCAAGTAAAAATCAAAATCAGCAAACAACTATAAACCAGAGACACTCTATGAGGGTTGGGGGGCAGGGAAAGAAGGGATCGGGGTCAAAATAAGGGGGTTGCAATTGTATGGGGAATATAAAAATAAAATTCACATTAAAATATATAAAATCAAATGCATATCAAATGTGAAAAAAATATGTGGAGTCGTAATCCTTAGTACCTAAGAATATGACCTTATTGGGAAATATGATCTTTATAGAGATTCTCAAGCTAAAATAAGGTATTAGGTGGACTTAATCCAGATGTCTTTATTAAAAAAAAAAAAATATCTGAACACAGAGACAAATGCACACAGAGGGACAATGATGTGAAAACAAAGGGAGAAGGCAGCCATGTGACTAGAGAGATGTACCTACAAGCCAACAGGAGCTTGAGGCTACCAAAAGCTATGAGAAAGGCAAGAAGTGGTTGTTTTCCCAGAGCATGGCAGAGAGCATGGCTTTGCTATCACCTTAATTTTGGACTTCCGGCCTCCAGAAATATGAGACAATAAATTTCTGATGTTTTATGCCAAAAAAAAAATTGAGAAGGTAGGGATAATACCAAACACGTTCTATGAAGCCAACATTACAGTAATCCCAAAACCAAACAAGGACAACACACAAAAAGAAAACTACAGACTAATCTGTGTAATGAATACTGATTCAAAAATCCTTAATAAAATCTTAGCTATCAGACTCCAACAGTGCATCCATAAGATAATACACTACAACCAAGTAGCATTTATTCTGGGTACACAAGGATGGTTAAAAATCTGAATATCAATCAATGTAATCCAACACATCAACAAGAAGAAACATAAAAACCATATGATAATATCAATAGATGCTGAGAAAACTTTTGACAAAGTACAACACCCATTTATGATAAAGGCCCTTGAAATTCTCGGGATGCAAGGAACATACCTCAACATCAGAAAGGCCATGTATGACAAGCCAATATCCAGTATCATTCTCAATGGTGAAAAGCTGAAAGCATTCCCATTTAGATCTGGAACAAGACAAGGATGTCCACTCTCACCACTGCTTTTCAACATAATAATGGAAGTCCCAGGCAGAGCAATAAGACAAGAGAAAGACATACAAGGAATCCAAATAGGAAAAGAAGAAGTAAAACTATCACTATTTGCAGATGATATGATACTATACACAGAGAACCCCAAAAACTCCACATAAAAACTAATTAAACTCATCAATCAGTTTAGAAAAGTAGCATAATACAAAATCAACACACAAAAATCAGTAGCCTTTCTATACACAAACATTAAATCTGAAAAATAAATCAAGAAAATCATCACTTTTATTATTGAAACAAAAAAAAAATCAAATACCTGGTCATAAAGCTAACAAAAAAGGCAAAGGACATATACAAAGAAAACTATAAAACACTGTTAAAACAAATAAAAGAAGACACAAAGAAATGGAAATACATCCCCTGCTCTGGATTGGAAGAATTGCAATTATCAAAATAGCCATCCTCCCAAAAGCAATTTACAGATTCAGTGCTATCCCAATAAAAATTTCAATGTCATTCTTCAAAGAAATAGAACAAATACTGATGAAATTCATATGGCACCACCAAAACCCCTGAATAGCCAAAGCTCTCCTGAAAAAAAAGAGAAAAAGCTCTCCTTATAATATAAAATAAAGGAGGGAATGGAGGCATCACTCGCCCAGATTTCAAACTATACTAAAAAGCCATAATAATCAAAACTGCATGGTATTGGAACCGGAACAGACACACAGATCAATGGAACTGAACAGAAAACCCTGATGTATAGTCAACTAGTCTTTGACAAAAGAGCAAAGAATATGCATTGGAGCAAAGAAAGTTTGTTCAATAAATGGTGCTGGGAAACTGTGTCGCAACATGCAAAAGAATGAAGCTTGACTACTACCACACACCATGCAGAAAAACAACTCAAAATGGATTAAAGAACTAGACATAATACCTGA
The DNA here is from genome assembly GCF_964194135.1 of Talpa europaea. Classification (NCBI taxonomy): domain Eukaryota; kingdom Metazoa; phylum Chordata; class Mammalia; order Eulipotyphla; family Talpidae; genus Talpa; species Talpa europaea. Next base: position 18,224,730 of record NC_140075.1, read on the forward strand.
AACCATAAAATACATAGAAGGAAATACAGGCAAAACACTACATGACATGCCCCTCAAAGACATCTTTACAGACACATCACCCAAAGCAGTGATAGTGAAGGCAAAGATCAACAGCTGGGACTACATCAAATTAAAGAGCATCTGCACAGCAAAAGAGACAGTAACAAAAACAAAGAGAAACCCCACCAACTGGGAGAACATTTTTGCACCCAACACTAATGATAAAGGACTGATCACAAAAATCTGCAAAGAGCTGATGAGACTCAAATAACACTCATTAACATAAATTCACCAAACGAAGGAGCACCAAAATATATCAGACAACTATTGTCATCTCTGAAAACAGACATCAGAGAAAACACATACGTAGTGGGAGACTTCAACACACCACTATCAACAATGGATAGATCAACAAGACAAAAAATAAGTAAAGACACTAAAGCTCTAAATAAAGATCTAGAGTGCTTAGGCTTAACAGACATATATAGAACACTAAACCCAAAAAAATCTGAGTATACATTTTTCTTAAGCGCACACGGATCATTCTCTAGGATCGATCATATACTGGGGCACAAGACAAACATCAACAGATACACCAAGATTGAAATCATACCAACCATCTTTTCTGACCATGAAGGCATCAAACTAGAAATAAACCATAAAGAGAAGGCAAGGTATTCTCCTACCTCATGGAGATTGAAACCCACACTACTGGAAGTCCACTGGACTAACGAGGAGATAAAAGAAGAAATTAAAAAATTCTTTGAATTGAATGACAAGGAGGACACCAATTTCCTAAATGTATGGGATGCAGCAAAAGCAGTAATAAGAGGAAAATATATAGCAATCGATGCTCACATCAAGAAACAAGAAAGAACTCAAAGAAACAACCTAATCTCGAAACTCAAAGATCTAGAAAAAGAACAACAAAAAAACCCCAAAACCAGTAGAAGAAAAGAAATAATAAAAACCAAAGCAGAAATAAATGAAATTGAAACTAAAAAAACAATCCAAAAGATCAATGAAACCAAGAGCTGGTTCTTCGAAAAAATAAATAAAATAGATAAACCCCTTGCCAGGCTCACAAGGGCAAAAAGGGAGAAAGCACAAATAAATAGGATAATAAATGAAAGAGGAGAAATCACAATGGACACAGCAGAAATCAAAAGAATTATTAATAACTACTATGAACAGTTATATGGAAACAAGTTCAACAATCTAGAGGAGATGGACAAATTCCTACAACTCTACAATCACCCAAAGCTAGATAAAGAAGAAATAGAACACCTAAACAGACCAATTACAATTAGCGAAATTGAAATGGTAATCAAAAACCTCCCCAAAAACAAAAGCCCAGGACCTGATGGATTTACAAATGAATTCTACCAAACATACAGAGACGAATTGGTACCTATCCTTCACAAACTCTTCCAAAAAATTGAGAAGGAAGGTATAATACCTAACAAGTTCTATGAAGCCAACATTACACTAATACCAAAACCGAACAAGGACAACACAAAAAAAGAAAACTATAGGCCAATCTCCCTAATGAACACTGATGCAAATATCCTCAATAAAATTTTAGCTATCAGAATCCAACAGTGTATCCATAAAGTAATTCACCACGACCAAGTAGGATTCATTCCAGGTACACAAGGATGGTTTAACATCTGAAAATCAATCAACGTTATCCAACACATCAACAAAAAGAAATATAAAAACCATATGATAATATCAATAGATGCTGAGAAAGCTTTTGACAAAGTGCAACACCCATTCATGATAAAAGCCCTTGAAATTCTTGGGATACAAGGAACGTACCTCAACATCATAAAGGCCATCTATGACAAGCCAACAGCCAGTATCATTCTCAATGGTGAAAAGCTGAAAGCAATTCCATTAAGATCTGGAACAAGACAAGGATGTCCACTTTCACCACTGCTTTTCAATATAATACTGGAAATCCTAGCCAGAGCAATAAGACAAGAGAAAGACATCCAAGGAATCCAAATCGGAAAAGAAGAAGTCAAACTATCACTCTTTGCAGATGATATGATAATATAAATAGAGAACCCCAAAAACTCCACAGAAAAACTAATTCAACTCATCAATCAGTTCAGTAAAGTGGCAGGATACAAAATCAACACGCAAAAGTCAGTAGCCTTCCTATATAAAAACAATAAATCTGAAGAAGAAGAAATCAAAAAAAAATCCCTTTTATTATTGAAACAAAAAAAAATCAAATATTTGGGAATAAATCTAACAAAAGAGGTAAAGGACCTATACAAAGAAAACTATAAAACACTGTTAAAAGAAAAAGAAGAAGACACAAAGAAATGGAAAAACATCCCTGCTCATGGATTGGGAGAATAAACATTATTAAAATGGCCATCCTACCAAAAGCAATATACAGATTCAGTGCTATTCCAATCAAAATTTCAATGTCATTCTTCAAAGAAATAGAAGAATTATTGATGAAATTCATATGGAATTACAAAAAACCCCGAATAGCCAAAGCTCTCCTGAAAAAAAAGAAGGGAATGGAGGCATCACACTCCCAGACTTCAAACTCTACTACAAAGCCATAATCATCAAAACTGCATGGTATTGGAATAAGAACAGACATACAGACCAATGGAATCAAATAGAAAATCCAGAAATAAACCCACAGATTTATGGTCAACTAATCTTTGACAAAGGAGCAAAGACTATGCATTGGAGCAAAGAAAGTTTGTTCAATAAATGGTGCTGGGAAAACTTTGTCGCTACATGCAAAAGAATGAAGCTTGACCACTACCTCACACCATATACAAAAATCAACTCAAAATGGATTAAAGAACTAGACATAAGACCTGAAACCATGAAATACATAGAAGGAAATACAGGCAAAACACTACATGACATGCACCTCAAAGACATCTTTACAGACACATCACCCAAAGCAGTGATAGTGAAGGCAAAGATCAACAGCTGGGACTGCATCAAATTAAAGAGCTTCTGCACAGCAAAAGAGACAATAACAAAAACAAAGAGAAACCCCACCAACTGGGAGAAAATTTTTGCACACAACACTAATGATAAAGGACTGATCACAAAAATCTGCAAAGAGCTGATGAGACTCAACAACAACAAAGAAAATAATCCAGTCAAAAAATGGACAGAGGAACTAAAAAGAAACTTCTCTGAAGAGGAAATGCGAATGGCCAACAGGCATATGAAAAAATGTTCAACATCACTTGCAATCAGGGAAATGCAAATCAAAACTACCATGAGATACCATCTTACACCAGTGAGAATGGCACAAACTAAAAAAAAACTAGCAACAACAAATGTTGGCGAGGTTGTGGAGAAAAAGGAACTCTTCTGCACTGTTGGTGGGAGTGCAAACTGGTCCAACCACTATGGAGAGCTGTGTGGAGATTTCTGGACCTACTAAACATAGAGCTTCCACAGGATCCAGCAATTCCACTCCTATGTATTTACCCAAAGAACACGGAAACATCAATTCCAAAGAACACCTGCACCCCTATGTTTATAGCAGCACTATTTACAATAGCTAAGCTTTGGAAACAGCCCAAATGCCCAAAAATAGATGACTGGATCAAGAAGATGTGGTACATATATACCATGGAATATTACTCAGCATTCAAAAAAGATAAACACATGCAATTTGCAGCAACATGGATGGCGTTGGAAGGGATCATGCTCAGTGAAATAAGCCAAAAAGAAAAAGAAAAAATACTGGATGGTCTCACTCATAGCAGGAATCTAGAAAACTTAAATAAGGGACCAGGAAAATGAATAACTATAAGAAAGTGAAAATCAAAATCAACAAAAACTATGAACCAGAGACACTTTTTGGGGGGTGGGGGGCGGGAGGGGAGGAATTGGGTTCAGAATGGGGGGATTGCAATTGTATAGGGAATATAAAAATAAAATTTATTAATTAAAAAAAAAAGAGCTGATGAGACTCAACAACAACAAAGAAAATAATCCAGTCAAAAAATGGGCAGAAGAGCTAAAAAGAAACTTCTCTGAAGAGGAAATGCAAATGGCCAACAGGCATATGAAAAAATGTTCAACATCCCTTGTAATCAGGGAAGGGCAAATCAGAACTACCATGAGATACCATCTCACATGAGCGAGAATGGCACATATATAAAAAAAAAAAAAAAAAAAAAAAACAAAAAAAACTAGCAACAACAAATTTTGGCCAGGATATGGAGAAAAAACTCCCACCAGTTTGCTGGTCATGGGGCCACCCTCAACTGTGTCACCGCGGCGCCCCCCAGGGGCATCCTGGAGGACAAGTCTGGAGAACGGGGTGATGGGGCAGGGCTGGGGTGCAGGCTCTGTGCTCAGAGCACTGGGCCTGGTTCTGCTGTTGACCCGCCTTGGTCCTGTCGCCTCATCCTGGCAAGGGGACCTTGGTGAGGAGCCCGCGGGAGGGGGGAATGCGAGGGGAGGGGAGAGAGAAGGGCCTGATTGGGCTGTCTGGGGCCACTGGACTCCACAGGTCACCGGAATCCAGGGGTCATTGGAGTGCAGGGGTCACTTGTGTTCAGAGGTTAGGGTTGCAGGGGTCACTGCGGCTCAGGGCTCACTGGGCTTCAGGAGCCACCCCGACAAGGTCCTCTCTTACGTTCACCATCCCTCGACGACCACGCAGGTCCCGGTGCGGATGGCCACGATCCCACCGGGCCCGCAAGTGTCCCCAGAGTCCTGACAGCTCCTGGGAGTGCCCCCTGCGGCGCCACAAGAAAGCCCCGTCCAGATGCCGGTGGCCCCACCGTGCCACCAGCCCAGGGAGAGCCCCGCCACAGCTACCCGGGGGCGCACGCAGGCTGCCTGGCCAAGGGGAGCCACACCCCGGCACAGGTTGACTCTGCGGGGGACACAGGGTTCTGCAGGCACAGGAACATCTCTGGCCCCCGCCGGCTCCATCCCGCTGCCCTCAGGTCCTGCTGCCCTCCTGTCTCTTCCCGCTCCTCCCGCACTCCCTTCTCCTGTCTGTTCACTCCTCCTGCCCCAGGACCCCAGGGAGACACACGGGGGTGGCGGGGACTTTCCAGTCCCTGTGGACAGGGCTCATCTGTGGCTCTGGGGGGGCCACACCCGGCCCCGTGGCGGTTACGGGTCACTGATGGGGCTGAGGGGGGAAAAGGTCCTGCTCGCGGGATCACCAAGGACCCCCAACAGCGCTGCTGACCCGGGAGGCTCATTACCGTGCAACGTCGAGGAGTCCACGGGGACGAGGACACCGGGTGTCCCGGGCAAGGCCCCTGCAGAGGGGGCGGACATGTCAGGGCCCCGGGGCCACGGACACGGAGCACCCTGCCTACCTTGGGTCGGGAGCCGAGACCGGACCGGATGGTGGGGGCAGCGCCGTGGTCAGCGGGAACGGCCGTCCGGGGTTCGCGTCTCCTCCCGGCTCCGGAGGGCGAGCTTCATGGGCGCCGCTGCTGGGCTGCGGGCGCCGCCAGCCTGGACATGCGGGTCGGGTCAGGCGGGGGCGCTCCCGGGTGATCCATGTTCTCTGCTGAGTGTCATGTATGTCCCACTGAGCTGCATCTCACAGCGTCAGCCTTTCTCTGGGAACAGCAGACCTTGTTTTGTTGTCCGACCAGCGGGAATTTTATTTGTTCTCTTTTGAGGTAACGTGTTTTACAACCCGGTATCACTTCCCAATGCATTCTGTATTTCAGAGGAGCAGCGGTTGAAATATTCATCATATAAATTAAAATGAATAATTAAAACTACACAGTTCAATGTCACGGTGCCGTTTATTATGGAATGAGTTTCAAAGAGAGGAAATTTTATTATTATTACTATTTTTTTTACTTTTCTTCCATTAAAAAAGTTCTGCAGCTTATGGTTTTTATTTTTTTAAAGAATACCTTATTTATTTATTTATTTATTCATTCATTTATTTATTTATTTATTTAATTATTCATGCAAGCACTGGGTACAGTCAGAAGTGCGGGAGGGTGAGAGGATTCACCAGAGCCAGAGCGGGGAGCAGAGCAGACAGACTAACGAAGTATACTGCTGAGGGGAGCAGCAGGTGGCAGGAGAGTTCTGGTGCCATATGGGACCCTCACCCAGCAGCTGGGGATCGAACCAGCACTGTAGAGGCTGCTGGCAGCTTCCCAGCCCAGTGCTCAACCGCTGCACCACCAGGGAGGACCAGCTTATGGTTTTTAATATATTTGTGGTCATATGATATTTTAGTTATCGTCTATCTGACAATTATTGTTCATAGCCATGATATTTCGGGATTGAGAACACTGAGATGAAAGTGCATCACATGAAAAATATCACACGTGCGAGAGCTATTTAGGAGCAGTGAGGAATAATCTTAACAGGAAGTTAAAATTCACACTAGGAATTTAAAAGGGAAAGCTTCACATGTTCATCCCCAGAATATGACACAATCGGGAGTCAGACAGAAATTTATAAACTTTTGAGCAATAAATATTGATCTTTTTTTCCTTCACACTGAAGTGATAGTAATGTGTAGAAAACAGTCTATCATGGATGTGAACATTTTACCTGATTCCACACAGCAACACAGCTATATAAAATATAATATTATCAATATAAACATTATTGTAAGTCACTGAAAAGGTTTTGGCAGAGGGCACAAAACAGCAGGTTCTGAATTGGTTTTCTTGTTTCCATTACAATAGCAAAAATTGTTCCTATAGTCTCATACAATAATTATATATCACCACAATCTCCTAAAGATCCAGCCTCCCCAGGGCCTCCCATCTGTCATCCCATGGGGGGGCGGGATATGATTGGGGGGGAGAAGAGCGGGCAGGGCTGCCCTATCACTAGACGTCTCCACTCACGCACGGGCCTGGGGGGAGGAACAAGCCCGCACCCAGGAGACCCAGGTCCCTGGGACCGGCAGGGACAGCCACACGCACAGATCATCCAGCTCAGCGCTGGAGCGGCCTCCTCCCTGCACAGATGTGCATGAGTCTGAGAGGGACAGAGGGGCTAGGAGGTACCCGGGGTGGACGAGCCCATCCTGCAGGAGGGATGTGTGGGTGTGACCCAGGAGGAGACTGCGGGAAACGTGGTCTCTCGGTTCTCAGATGTGGGGAGTCAGGGGCAGGGAGATAAGGAGACCAGGGGACGGACCAGGAGGCAGCTGTGAGGCCACAGGGGCAGGAATCTGACAGAGGAGGCGTCAGGACACACCACACGGGGACGACGAGCCCAGATCATTCAATTCCAGGAGAGTGTCGGGTCCTGGGGGCAGGAAAACAGGGACCCTCACACCCCGTCTACCTGCACACCCATCCCTGTGGGGCCGCCCCAGACCAGGGCTGTGCTGGAGGAGCAGGGACAGGCTCTCCAGGGTGGGGAGGGGCTGGACATGGCCACGTGTCCTCTGGGAGGTGTGCTGGGCTGAGATGCTGGGGCCTGGGCAGGAGCAGGAAGCAGGAGCAGGGGGCTGGGGCAGTAGGGAGGGCCTGTGAGGTTTGTTGACAATGGGATTCTAATTTGTACAATTTTTGGTGAAATGTCGGTCTTTCACCAATTTCTGAAACAAGTTCAGAGAACCTAATTATGTCACATTTACATACATGGGAAAATAGGAGTTGAATAATGAAATTTATGCAGATGATGGTATTTGACTCAATAGGACCTGGAAGGAGAAATTATGTGTAAAGTAGATTGAACTGTTATCGTACCATGATAAACCGTATGCTCAGTGTTGGCTGATTTGACAATTTCTTCCTGTTTTCTGTTTTATCCCAGATGATGGCTCCAGTGGTGCAAAATCTCATGGCTATGAGATAATTCATCCTCCTGGGCTTCCTCAGGAACCCCGTCCACATCTGACCTGGTCATTTCTATGTTCTACACGGTGGTGCCCCCCACTTTTAATCCTGTCATATACACTCTGAGGAACCAAGCCTTGAAGATTGCTGTGGGGAGACTGATAAATGGCAAATACTAAGATATGTTATTTCATAATGTAAAATTATAACTCCTCATAAATTCAGCTTTTCCCCTCTAACTCTTACATGTCATCATTTATAAAGCATAGGCTTCTTGCATTAGAATTTTTCCTTTTCCAGAAATTTATATTCTCATATTCTTCCATAAACTCCTGTTTCCTAAAACACTACAATCCTCTCCCCAAACCCTCCCTACATGGTATGCATAGACTGAAAACAGCTAATGGTTAGAAACATGTATTTGGTTTAGAAAGAATGTTCTAGAACGCAGGCATCACCAACTTTACAAAAATGAAGCAGTGGTAAAAGGGGTAGTCCTTGAGAGTGCATGGTCACGAGATCCCAGTCCTAGGCACTCGGTTCCCACAGCCGATGTGTGTCTCCACTGAGAGGCCCATCTTTGTGGAGTGGAGGGGAGGCAGAGAGTGGGGCCCCCATCCCTCACAATTTCTTCTATTTTTGAAATGCTGATGAATTTGGCCTCTCAAGTTTGTTTGTTTGTTTCATTAAGATTTATTTATTTATTTATTTGTTTGTCCGTTTGTTTGTTTATTTATTTATTTTACAATTATTGGGTACAGTCAGAAGAGCAGGAGGGTGAGAGGATTCACCAGAGCCAGAGCGGGGAACAGAACAGGAAGACCGACGAAGGACACTGCTGAGGGGAACATCGGGCGGCAGGAGAGGTCTGCACACCATGTGGGACCCTCACCCCTGACGGGGATCTAACTGGCGCTGCAGAGGCTGCAGGTAGCTTTGGGCCCCAGCACTCAACTGCTGCGCCACCAGGGGAGGCCCCCTCACAATTTCTAACAGAGCATTTTCCTCTAGGAGAAGTTCATGTTTCTGTTCCAAGTTCATGTTTCTGCTCTCTCTGACTCTGCCAGAGATGGAAGGATGGAGGTTCCTTGGTTAGTCGGAATCTATGAAAGAATTCTGGAATTGATGGGAACATTAATTTGTATGAGCCCTGTTTGATACTAATGTAACTAACACTCCCTTGATGTGGAATTTTCAAAAGTAAAGTTATTGGAATTATTTTTGAAGAACTACATTTCTACTTAAAAATTTATAATTTTAATCATTGTATTTATTTTTAGGTTCCTTATTTTTCCAGATTGTATCTTGATCCTATACCAGGTCTTCTTCTCCACCTTCTTGTAGATTACACTGAAGCCCAGTTTTCTTCTACATGGTAACTATGTTTTTTTTTTATTATTATGTAAAACATCATGCATAATACAGCAGGGCAATATTTGTTAATTCTACACATCTGCACTCAGTGATATTGTTTCCCTAACCCTGAGAATGTGAGCTGGGCTTGTTGTTCTTGTTCTCAAGTACTTTCTCTGGAACAGTTCACTGGGTCTCCAAACTCTCCTGATTGATTATCCATATTTGTCCATAAAAATATTTCTTATAATAATATGTGTAGTTAACCACAAAACCTGACTAGTCCATTCAAATTTCAGAATTGAACATGAATTAGAAAATCACTCAAATGAGGGGCCTCCCTGGTGGTGCAAAGGGTTAAGATGCTACCTATGAAGCTATCTGCATCCACTGAAGCACCAGTTCAATCCCCGGCCAGGGAGATACCCACATGGTGCAGCAGACGTCTCCTGGCTCTCCTACTGCTCCCCTTAGCAGTATATTTCAGTACATCTGCTTGTTCTGCTCCCCACTCTGTCTCTGCTGAATCTTCTCACTTCTGCACACTTCTGGCTTGTACCCCAGTTATTGTATGCATAATACATATTTTAAAAAAAAAGGAATCTGAGGGAAAAAAGAAAGAAAAATCACTCAAAGTAATATTCATTTCAGTGATCGTATGAGATCATAGTAACCTTCCCTTGGGATATGATGTCATTCCCTGGTCAGATTCCTGTTAATGTATTTTCTATTTTTCCTTTGAACAAATCCAGTGTCTGTACAGAAGGGATCTTTACTATGAGTGTTTCATCAAAATGTCACGTTAATTTGTTATTTGTTCATATCAAGGATGACATTTACACTCTGTACTGTTTTCACCATGGGTCACTTTTCTCTCCCCCACACGCATCAGTTTCCACTCAGAATCTACTAAATTCCCTGCAGTTCCTGGCCCCTCTGTCCACACTCCTATCTCCTCCCTGGTTCTGTCTGGTGCTGCAGGAGGCCTTGATGCCCCAGCAAGATAAGACACTGGCAAGCAGCAAAGGTAAAGGGCCTCACACTGTGGGGCCGAAGATAAAGGGCCTCACACCGTGGGGCTAAAGATCTAACATTCCTTCATTTTTTGTTCTTGGTCATAAAGAGAGACAAAATATCCCAAAAATTACATTAGGATATAAATTATATGTATCAGCAGACTGCAAGCATTTGACATGGAAAATTACCTGTTTAGAAATTAGTTACTACACAATTCAGCCCAATTAACAATGGGAGACAATTTATTGTATATATCTGACAAGCAATCCAGCATAACAATTATAGTAAATCCTTCTTTTGTTTTTTTTTAGAAGTTTCCTTTTTATTTAGAAGTTTCTTAGGAAAGTTTTTAAATGAAGTTAACTGTGTTAATAAGTTTGTAGGTAGAAAAAGTTCTGATAGATGAGTAGCAGCTGGTCTCTGACTGAAGGCCATGTGAATAAAATAGTCCTTTGACGCTGAGGCTTTAGCTGATGGGGATGCATTGGCGGCTATCCACTGTCTTAGATAATTGTCTAGCTGAAAAAATAAGTTTCAGTGTTAGGTATGTTTTTTTTTTTTTTTGTATCTATTAACCTTGAAGGCTACCATCTAGCTGGGACCCGTAGGAGCCAGTAGTCCATGGGAATAAAATACACTAATTGTTTCTGCTTTACACATGACAATGTATTTTTTTTTCTGCTTACTAAAAATGAATGAATAAAGACCTGCTGAGTCTCTCGGCAGAAGATATTTGCACTTCATCCAAGTGTTAGTGTCCCCTCACTACCTCATCCTCTTCCCTTCAGCCCTTAAGTTTCAACCCCTTACAGGTTGCCGAAGCCGTCTCATCCTTTCAGGAACCCCTGACACAACGTTTTGCTAGAGGCTGGTCCCTGGCAGTCTGGTAATGAGCAAAGATTTGCACTCAGTCCAACATTTCCGTTTGCTGGTTGCCACTATACTTTTTCAGTTACTGAAATTTTATATTATCCTCCACAGATAGGTAGGACCAGCAGTATCTTTCACTTTGTGACTTAGCTCACTAGCATACACAGCTCAATGTCCACCTTTGGTCCCGAAGGGCATGGGCTCACCTTTTAATGGCTGTATAGTATTCCACTGAGTGTGGACCCACATTGTTCGTTCACTCTTCTGTGCACCGCACTTGGGTTGGGGCCATGGCCAGCAACAGTGGTCAGTGCAGCTGTGAACATAGGTGTACGTGGTCTGCACTGTAGAGTGTGTGCATCTGGGATAATACCCGGCAGAGGTTGGTCCAACCTGTGGGAGCTCTGTTTCCATCATCTGAAGACATCTCCACGCCATTTGGCATCAGAGGTGAGAGGCCCTTTATTTCCTTCCCTTCTCACAGGTGACAACTCATTACAGTTTGGATTTCTATTTTCCTTATTAGTGTGGTAGAACAATTTGGAATAGATTAAAAATCTGCATTAGACGAAGCCTTAAGATACCAGAAAGCACACCTGGATGATGCCCACAGCACACTCACCCCACAGATGAGCTTGGGGACACATCACCAAGCACCAGGGAATAAGGGCACGTAGGAACAAGTGACCCACCCCACACTAGCGAGCTTCTGTGCCTCAGATGAAGCCATCCCCAAAATAGGCCCCTGCACTGGGAGATGACTGTGCACATCACACGCCTGACAAGGGTGAGTGTCCAAAATATGCAAAACCTACAAACCCAGCACAGAAATAGACACCCAACCACACATGGCCCAGGCCTCTCCCGCCGCCTCTGCAGCCCTGCCCGCCCGTCAGGGGGCCTGCCCCGGGCTGGGCCAGGCCACGCCCTGCACCTGCCCCTGGGGCCTTCAGGTCGCCCTTCCTGCATGCTCCAGGCTGACCTGGAGCCGTTTGTGGCCTCCATCGCAGACCGTGTCCTATCTGCATTCTGCGCGCAGCTACCCCTCCCTGGACCCAATGTCTGCAGCTGCGAAACCAGGTCACGAGGCGGGAGTGCAGAAGCTGAGTGCAGGCAGCACCTGACCACGGAGGACAACTGCTTGTCCTGCACCAAGGAGCCCACGTGGGGTGGTGCGGGTCTGCTCCGGCCGTGTCTCCCAGGCCAGGCTGCTGTCAGCGTACTGGCCCCATGCGTGCTGTGAGGTGCCCACGGGCCCGCGGGTGACTGGAGCCCCCCCCCCGGCCACCCGCCCTCCCGCAGGGCCGCTGCTCCCCGCTGCTGCTGCCGCTGCTGTGGCCGCGCTGCCCTCGCTCTGCTGGGCGCGGTGCCGTCTGTGCCCCTGACCCAGGGCAAGGAAGGAGCGGCTGCGAAAGCTGTTCACTGCGCGTACAGCAGGATGATGAAAACATAGCGAAAACGTATTAGGTGGGATTTTGGGGAACAAATAAGAGGATGTAAGTTTGTAATTATAATAGCAAAAGCAGAAATCCCAGCCTCCTCGTAGTCTAGTGTTTCCAACATCGCCGGGGATGGCACCACGGCCTCGCCCCGCACCTGCACGTGTTTGTTCCCATCTGCTCATTTTCTTCCTCTGCGGAGACCAGGACAGTGTCTCTAGGGACCTCGCCGTGGGGCTCTCCCCCAGAGGGTCGAGTTTCCCAGTACAGGTCGAATTGACAAAATTACGGGATTTGCGTGCATTAATATAATACTGTCATTCAGTGTAGACATAAAGACATGCAAAGGATATTAAGAAGGGCCTCCCCGGTGGCGCAGCCATTGAGCACTGGGCTGCGAAGCTGCCCACAGCCTCTGCAGTGCTGGTTCGATCCCTGGCCCCGGCGAGGGTCCCACATGGCATGCAGACCTCTCCTGCCGCCCACTGCTCCCCTCAGCAGTGTACTTCGTCAGTCTGCCTGTTCTGCTCCCTGCTCTAGCTCTGGTGAATTCTCTCACCCTCCCGCACTTCTGACTGTACCCAGTGCTTGTTGTATAAATAAAGAAATAAATCTTAAAAGAATATTAAGAAGATTTAAATTTGGGAAGATAAAATGCCCGGTGTGTGTTGCTGGCTGTCTGGCTACAGATCCTCTCTGCTGACTCCATTGATCTTTCCCATCTGTGATGTCCAATATTTCAAAATTTCACACCGAAACTTTCATGATAAAATGTAGTTCCAATTGGATATTAGACATTTAATTCATTCTCAGACGTTCACCCTGTGAGAAGCAAGTCAGGCTGATCTTGCCTTTGGCCCAGGTGAGTTCCAGGTGGGCACAATATAAATTTGGAGGCAGCCAGGAACGGTTGGACAAAATGGCAAATTCTTGATATTTAAACTTCTGGGTTGAAAACTTGTAAATTACTGGCATTATTAAATTTATTTTTTTTTGCCCATAGATAATTTTGTGAATATTAATCCTTGATTCTGTTATAGTTTACTGGTCAATAAGAGTTATGGGATGCAATGAGAATTCAATATGAATAGTGAATTATGAAACTGAATTAAACCATTATAACCTTATACTGAGAATATTCATTGCCAACATTTTTGCCAAGTTTGTATGACATAATTAAAATATTTAAATTAATCAAACATTAAGTGTCTCAATGTTGTATGAATTCAAATTCATACCCATTTACTCACAATTAAAACTATTGTGGATAGCATGATAATATACTTTAAGATCTCTCAATATATCTGGTTTCATTCTTTTGAATGTCACCGCCCAGTTCTCCCAACTCCACTTATTGAAGGCTCTTCACTTGCTCCAGTGTAAATTCCTCGCTCCTTTCTCAAGATTAATTGTGTCAAACTAGATCAGTATCTCATATTTCCATGCAAAAAATAATTAAAACAATAAACCATTTCAGTTAAGTTGGAAGGTTACAAAATCAACACATGAAAATCAGTTACCTTCCTATACGCAAAAAAAAAAAAAATGAGGCAGAAGAGGAAACAATTAAGAAAACAATCCTATTGCAGTCTACAAAATTAAGCACCTAGGAGCAGGGGGTGCAGGCAGTTGAGTGCCGTGCTGTGAAGCTGTCAACAGCCTCTGCAGTACTGGTTTGATCCTGGCTGAATGGTGAGACCTCTCCTGCCATGCCCGCTGCTCCCCTCAGCAGTGTGTTTCATCAGTCTGCCTGTTCTGTTCCCTGCTCTGTCTCTGGTGACTCTTCACATGCTCCCACACATCTGGCCTGTATGCCCGTTCTTGTATAAATAAATACATAAATAAATAAAAGAACCTAGGAGCAAACCTAGCAAAAGAAGTGAAGGCTCTACACAAAGAAAATTGTAAGATATAGTTAAGATCTGGAAAATGCAAAGAAATGGAAATATATTCCCTTTTCAATGATTACATGTATCGGCATTGTCAAAAGGCCATCCCACCCAAAGCGATGTACACATTCAAGGTAACTCCAGTGAGAACTTCAATAGCCTCTTCAAAGATATGGAACAAAATTACTAAAATGCATATGGAACCACAAAAGACCCCAAACAGACAAAAAAATCCTGACAAAAATGAGGAAAATGGAGGAATCTCACCACCAGACATCTATCTATACAATAAAGCTATAATAGTTAAAACAGCATGGTAGTGGGAAAAAAAACAGACACACAGACCTCTGGAATATAATGAGAGCCCAGGAATACACCCACATCAGATGGACAGTTACTCTACGACAGAGGAGCCAAGAGTATGACTGCAACAAGGAGAATGTGGAAATGGGGTTGGGAAAACTGGGCAGCCACATGCAAAAGAATGAAACTACATCACTATCTCCCAACAGACACCACCCAAAAAACCTCAGAATGGATTAAATGACTTTTTTCCAAATATGTGAAGTCACCATAATCTTGACAGTGAAACTCAACTAACATGACCGCATGTAGAGAAGCCCCAATAATCACTCCTATATGTTAAGGATAAATGAATAATTATTCAAACATATAATAATTATTATAATTTAAATTCAGAGTCACAAGTGCAGAAAACAGAACAGAATTACATGAATAAACAGGTTTTAAGCGACAAGAATAAATCGCTTTCTATGCATCCCCTGGCCAATCCCTTCTGCTGCGTTTCTCCTTGTCCCCCCTCCTCACTCTCCCTCCTTCGTCCCTTCCTTCCTTCATGTCTTCCCTTCCTTGCTGCCTCCATAGTTTCCTCTCTTTGCCTCACACCAGGCTGCCCAGGTCTCCCCTTGAGGGGCACACAGAGGGGACGGTGACTTTCAGCTCCCTCCTCAACACGTGCTCTGAGGACGGGGCCTGCACCTGGGTCAGTGGAGTCTGATGGAGCCTGGAAAGGGGATGAATTACATTCCTCCCCACACAGGTGGAAACCACCAACAAACTGCCTCTGATGCACACAGTGCTACAATTACCTGCTGATTGTGCGACAGGATGACGCCAATTAAGACAGTCAACTCAAAAAGGGCACTTGTCCCTCCAGAATAAAGTCACTTTACAGAAGGATATTGGACAGTGTTCAATACACGGACAGCAGCTCCAGAGCTCAAATAGCCCAACCCTGAGGCCCTGCTCTGTCCATGAGGTGGCGCAGGACTGGGTGGAACATCCTGTGAGTGCTCAGAGGATACCCACGAGCCCCGACCATGGAGTGAGAGGCCGGGACGCCCTCTGTCCATCCATGGTGACAATCTCAGGTGGAGACTCGACACGGCAGCAGGAACTTCCCCCACAGACTGCAGGTACCTGCCACCTGCTGTATACAGGTAATCTTTTCAGACTTGAAAGTTTAAAAACTTCTAGCTTCATTTTAGACTTGAGAAAACATAGCAGATAAATATTCATTTTGCAAATAATGAAAACTAATGGATTCTAAATGAGCACAAGTTGCTCAGTGTCCCATAACGCATCATCCTGGGGTGAGTCCCAATGAGAGAAAATAATTTATTCTTAATTTATGGAGCTCAAATGATACTGATTTTTAGTACATTTATCATATGAGAGGATTTTGATTTATGGTGCATCACATGGCTCAGAATGGTTATTGCTTTGGAACTGTGATGTGAGCGTGGAGCGCAGTCAGTGTGTCTAGAAAGTGAAAGAGCCATGACAATCAGGGATGCACAGCCATGGGGGGACTCATGGGAGATCCAAGGGATGCTGCTGGCGGGACGTGGCCGCGAAGAGCCTGGCCTGGCTCCGGGTCGCAGAGGGACCAGCTCTCAGAGGAGCCAGTTCCCTCAAGACCCAAAAGTCCTCTCCTTCCCGGGAGGACGGGAGGGCTGGTGGTGTGGGAAGGCAGGGAGTGGAGACCCAGAGCAGACACAGGGCCCCACTAACGGGGAGCTGCCCACTTTCTGGGGCGGGAGGTGCTCTGAGGTGAGGGGTGCCGGGCCTGTCCGTGGACAGCAGGCCGTGACATCAGGGGAGCGACAATAAGGGATTTGAGGCAACCTCTGGGGAGACGGATCTTTCTCTCAACACGTGGCGTGGCTGCGACTGTGTCCTTTACTGGACATGTGATGGGCTGATCTGACCCATCACTCCCTGACACTGTGGCGTGCATGTGTCCCAGTATCTGATCAGGGCAGGGGCAGAGATGTGTCACGGCTAAATTTGTCGTGAGACGTTTATGTTTTACGTCATTCAGAAGAATCCCAGGCCCCTGATGACAGCGTGTCCTAAACTGATCCCTTTTGTTCTTCAAACATCTGGGACATTTCCATGAACCTATCACAGTTATTTCATATCAGCACATTCTCCTAAAAGTCCTGCCTCCCCAGGGCCTGCCCCTCTGTCACCCCACAGAGGGGGGGAAGGGTGAGATTGGGGGGAGGAGAGAGGGCAGGGCTGCCCCATGTACAGGCATCCCCACTCACACACGGGCCTGGGGGGAGGAACAAACCCACACCCAGGGAACCTGGGGCCCTGGGACCGGCAGGGGCAGCCACATGCACAGACCGTCCGGCTCAGCCCTGGAGCGGCCTCCTTCCTGCACAGACGTGCATGAGTCTGAGGGGGACAGAGGGGCCAGGGAGGGACCTGGGGTGGATGAGCCCATCCTGCATGAGGTACGTGTGGGGAGACTCTGCAGGAGAGACAGTTTATAATCAATAGAGATGGAGGAAGGTCTTTTAATGGGAAATCACAGTGAGATAATCTGGTGTCTCGGTGCCCACAGCCAGGGCCCACAGAGGAGGAGTGTGTTGACCAGTGACCGGAGAAGCATTATCACAGGTAGTGGATGTTAAGACAACTCCTTTCATGAGCGTCTGTGTATGTGCTGGTGACTGCACGACATTTGGGTTGACAACACTGCAGTGACCATCGGGGGTCATGCAGCCACCCTTAAGAGCATGATGCTGGGGAAAGAGCAGACCCCACCTGCGTAGTGGTGCCATCATCCCACAGCACCCATTGGAGACACAGGGGGTGACACTGAAAATCAGTTTACTCACTGAGGGGTTCAGGGGAACATGAGTCTGTGACCAGATATTTTTTCTACTCCACAAACTGGTGTAATGGAAACGAGACCCCAGGCCCACCATTTTTCCAGTCTTATCGACAAGGTGTCCCACTGCCCAGTCTCGGGGCCCGACCTTTCCATCATACCTCCTGATGTAGCCCTTTCTCCAGGTCATCATCTCCTGCTCTTGCTTAATTTCAAAGAAGTCTGCAGGGTCGGGTGTCTTCCACTCTTTTATGTCACATAACTGACAAGGTTGTTCTCTCCTTGTATTGGAGGGCAGAGCTCCATGCACCCGAGATGGTGGCCCATCAGGGCCTTTAAGTCTAGCAGACCCACATGGCTGCCGAGTGTCTACTGAGTCCTCGATACGAGTGCAGATGTTGGAGGTCTCTACAGTGAGTGACTTGAGGGCAGGGCATGGATTGAAGGTTTTTAGGTGGAGGGTGGAGGTTCAGTGAATTTCCTCCTCAGATTTGGCTTAAGCTCTGGATAGACCTGACCCAGGATCCTGAGGGGCTGAGGGTGTGGGAGCAACAGGAATAACAGCAATGCTGGGAAGGTTATGGAGAGATATGGGAGGACAGTCTGGTGGTTTCTGAGGTGAAGGGAAAGTGTCCAATCTCAGTGTTTCTACCATGAGCTGTTTGGACAACATCACAAATCTCTTTCAGAAGAACTAGAAATATAGTAGTTTGTCAGGACACAGTACTCAGAGAATGACACGAGGTGGAGACACAGGAACAACAGCAGTGTGGGTGGTGAGAAGCTAGTGTGATTGTCTTATGAGAAGCCCAGTTATATTCAGTCGGTGGAGACGGGATGGTGCTGATTTCTTCCTCTCCACATTCATTACACAGATGACGGTTCCAGGGGTGATCAATATCACTGTCATGACAGAATTTGTGCTCCTGGGCTTCCCCACCCAGGGGACCATGGGCTTCTTGCACCCGCAGCTCTTCTCCCTGGTTTACCTGTGCGCCCTGCTGGGGAAGGGCTCATCGTCCTCATCACCACCCTGGACTGGCACCTCCACACCCCCATGTATTTCTTCCTGAGGAGTCTGTCCTTCTTGGGACTCTGCCTCATCTCAGCCACGGTCCACAAGTCCATTGCCAACTCACTGAGGCAGAGCAGCTCCATCTCCTTCCCTGGCTGTGTCCTCCAAGTCTTCATGGTGATTATGTCAGCAGGTGCAGAGGTTCATCTGCTCACGGTGATGAGCCTTGACCGCTATGCTGCCATCTGCCACCCCCTGCACTATGAGGTCATCATGAGCAGGGACAGGTGTGTGCAGCTTACAGCTGTGTCCTGGCTGGGTGGGGGTATATTGGCTGTGATGAACACAGCTAGAACCTTCTCCTTGACCTACTGCGGGTCCAACATGGTCCACCATTTCTTCTGTGACATCCCCCAGTTATTGGCTATTTCCTGCTCAGGAAATTTAATGAGTGAACTTGTCCCCATTATCATTAGAGCAGTGATGGATTTGTGCTGTTTTACTTTCATCAGCATTTCCTATGTCCACATCTTCTCTGCTGTCAGGAAGATCCCATCCACAGAGGGGAAGGCCAAATTCTACTCCCACTGCCTTCCCCACCTGCTGGTTGTATTGCTGTTTCTCTTCACTGGATTCTTTGCTCATCTGAAGCCAACCTCAGGGACCCCATCCATGTCTGACCTGGTCCTTTCAATGTTCTACACGATGGTGCCCCCCACCTTTAATCCTGTCATATACAGTCTGAGGAATGAAGCCATGAAGTCCGCTGTGGGGGGACTGATGAAGAGGAGACTCACTAAAATGAAATAGAGAAGATGACTTCTTGTCACCTTTATGAGAGTCTTATTTTAAATTTTCACATTATATGGCCTTTTATGTTTTTACAATTATATAAGCAACATATATCCTCATGTTACTTTGTGTCTAGATGGCCAGGATAGTCTGTTGCTCATATGCTCTATTAGCACTTATTGTTCCTCTTTTTTTTTTTTTTTTTTTTTTAGAGGCATGTTTATTTATTTATTATATTTGTTTGTTTGTTTTGTTTATACATGCACTGGGTACAGTCAGAAGCGCGGGAGGGTGAGAGAATTCACCAGAGCCAGAGTGGGGAGCAGAGCAGGCAGAAGGACTGAAGTACACTGCTGAGGGGAGCAGCGGGTGGCAGGAGAGGTCTGCGCAACATGTGGGATCCTCCTCTGGTGGCCGGGGAGCAGCAGGGGATCGAACCGGCGCCACAGAGGCCGCGGGCAGCTTCGCAACCCAGCGCTCAACCGCTGTGCCACCGGGGAGGCCCTATTGTTCCTCTTTTTAACCCTTATGTGCACTTTGATATTCTGTGTATACTGGAGGGAACTGAACTTCCAACCACTCTTTGCTGGGCTCCATTTCTTTAGCTCCCAGCCAAGAAAGGAGATGGTTGGGCTTCATCTCAGTTGCCAGCAGTTCTCTTACTGGGGCAGCATCTCCAGTCTCTAAGGCAGCTTCCCCTCTAATGTCACTGACCCTCTTGGTCACTTATGGGACCAGAGGCCACTGTTGGGGCCGAGGCCCCTATACTTAGTGAGTGAGGCCTTCATAGCATAAACAAGGCCTTAGGGTACAAGTTAGAAACTGAATAGTCACCATCTACTGTCAATAAGGACCACAAATGACATGGTAGAGACACTCCTGGAAGCACTGTTGTGGGTGCCGCCAGCATTTACCATAAACACACTTAGAGACAAGAACGTTAATTTCCTGTGCAATATGATTACAATAATATTACAACAATATTTTAAATAAAAAATTCAAAAAATAGATAATATTTAAATTCAAATATTATCTAAATATTTTAATTTAAATATTACTAAAATATTAGTATTTTATATAATAAAATTTTAAATAAAATTTTAAATAAAGTTTTAAATATTTACATAAAATTTTAAAATATTAATATTTTAATAATAAAATATTAATATTTTAAATATTAAAATATTACATACTGAAATTTGGAGATGAGACAGGGACTGTAGAAGAGGTGGCAGAATCCTGATCTTTGAACTTCTGGGCTGACAACTTCCTATGTTATGAAGTGTTCAAATGATTGGCCATTTTATGTTTTCTATCAATAAATCAATTTGCTAACATTAATTGTTGATACTGTTATAATTTACCCATCAATATTTAAATTTTTATGCATTAACATTTTAAATATTTTAAATAATATTTAAAATATTACAAAAATGTAAAGTATAGAAATTTGGGGGAACAAATAAGAGAAATTAACAAGTTATATTTATAAAAGCAAAATTAAAGAGTAACCTACATCAATTCTAATATGTCCAGAAATCACTGAGGAATGGCACCACAGCATCACCCCACACTATTGTCCCCGTCTATTTAATTACCTGTGTGCCTGGGAATTTAGGGACAAGTCCTGTCGGCACCTCATAGGATTCTTACCCTGAGTGTCTGCGTTTCTATGGACATATTCAAATGAGAACGCTCATCAGATTAGTGTACAATAAAATAATACTATTATTTAGTGTAGACATAAAGATGCAAAGGATTTGAAGAAGATATAATTTGGGGACGTGAAATGCCCATGGGTGTGGCTGCTGTCTGGCCTCAGCTCCTCTCTGCTCACTGCATCCACCTTTGCTTTCCTGTCTGTGATGCTTGATCTTTGAAAAGTTCACACCAAATATTTCATGATAAAATGTAGTTCCAATTGGATATCAGACTTTCAGTCACTCTCAAACAGTTTGCCCTGTGAGGAGTGAGTCAGGCTGACCTTGCCTCCAGCCCAGGAGAGTCCCATGTGGCATAAGGGAAATCTGGAGAACAGCCAGGGACAGTAGAAGAGGTGGCAGAATCTTGATCTTTGAACTTCTGGGCTGATAACATGCTCTAATATAAAGTATTCAAATGATTGGTACTTTTATGTTTTCTGTTCATAAATAACTTTGTTAAAATTAATTATTGATACTGTTATAATTTACCCATTAATGACAGTTATGGGATATAATAAGAATGTAATATATGTATTGAATTAAGAAGCTCAATCAGAACATTATAAACATATGCTGAGACTATTCATTGCCAACATTTATGCCATCTTTGTACAACATAATTAATATATTTACCTTAATAAAATATGAAATGTCTCAAGGTTGTATGAATTAAAACTGTCAATTTCTAGACCATGGGCGCAGGGAAATGCCCTCTTGACTCACCGTTTTAGACCATGTATCTGGGTCCGAAATCCACCTAGACTGTGTGGAACTGGGAAATTGCTGCCCCCACAGCCAGAAGTGAGCCAAAAAGCCCCACAAGCCAGGTCCCTGTCTGGCAGCCAGTCAAAGCCCAGGTGGGGGATCCAGTGATTTGGAGCCAAGTGGGCGATCCAGCCAAGGCCAGGGCAGTCTGTGGGACTACAAGACCCACTTCCGGAATTAAACAAATACAGAAGGAGGAGATTTTCTGTGACAGCAACCACTAACATATTCAGAGTACCACTGTGCCACGGACTAGCACAGCAGTAGACAATGAGGCCATCTCAGGGTTGAGAGAAACGCGCAGGGTGGTCAGGGAGTCGGCAAAAGAAATGACAAACAGACACACTTCAAGAGAGTGTAAATCTGAGTGCAACTTTATTTGAGTCAGTTGTCAGTATATATATGTTTTTCTAAAGGCATAGGATCATTTATCAGTGAACTAAACCAGCTGGCCAATAGGCTTAGCTTATCATCGACAGGGCAGTGACCTATGTCCGAAGTTACATCTGGACCTAGCTACATTTCTGAGTAGACAGGCTATTAATTCTTTCTTTTGTTCTATGTAATTACTTTTTTGTTTCAATAACTACTCACTACCACTAACTTATTTATTAATTAGCATGGGTGAATATAATTTTCATAAGATCAAAGCTAACAAAGCCAAGGACACAATCAGAGAAATCATAAAACTAACAATTCTATTATTACACAGAGTTAGTAATGTTTCATTTGAATTAGCCTAGTTATTAGATTACATATGTTTTTTTAATTAGCAATCAATGACCTTTTTAGACCGGGAAAAGAAAAGATTTTAGAAAGACAGTTATAGTAGAATAAAGTTTGTGGGCCTTGAGAGAGATAAGGTTCCGTGTGGTCAGCATCCCTTTTATGTCTTTGTGGCGGCTTCTGGTAGTTGTTATCTCTTGGCAGGCATTTGGCTTCTCTGCATCGTAGGGAGTTTGCAGTTCTCCCCCTGTGCACATGGTTCCTTGCCCACGCCGGACCTCAGAGACCATGGCAACAGCCATTAGCCCTGAAGGTCACTGCAGGGGGAAGTGCAGCACCACTGTCCTACTGGACTTCTGGTATAACATTTTTTGACTTGACAGGACCACCAGTTTTCGATATCCCAGAAAGAGCATGCCAAAAAATGACGGCCAGTACCAGTGATACAGTGTCCCAACACATAGGTCAAATTAGAAAACAAGCAGCGGGGAGAAGAAAAACTGCAAGCAACCAAGCAAATCCTCAGGGAAAAGACACACCAAATAAAGAAAATCACCCACCAGATTGCAACATCAGTGACTTGGGAGAAATTCTGAGCCTTCCAGATACAGAATTTAAAATTGCCATGATTAAAAAACTGAAAGAAGTCATAAAACAATGATAAGGGAAAAATAATCAATGATCAGAAGAATGAAATTGAGTCCCTTAAGAGGGAAGTTAAAGAAATGCAGGAGATCAAAGGATTAATGGAGGTGCTAAAGAATTCCAGAAAAAGCAGAATAGATGAAAAGGAAGAATGAATAAGCACTCTCAAAGACCCAGAGATAAAAAAAAAAGATTCAAAACAGAAAAGGAAAGAGAAGTATGAACGAAAAAGACTGAAGAAGGACTCGGGGAACTATCTGACTCCACGAGGAAAGGAAATATAAGAGTTATAGGAATCCCAGAAGGAGAGGAGAGAGACATAGGAACAGAGAAAATATTCAAGGAAATAATTGAAGAGAACTTCCCAAATGTGAAGAAGGAGCTGAAATAGATGTAGAAAAAGCAAAAATGACAGCAAACTTCCATGATGAAAGGAAAAATTCAGCAAGACATAATAGTAAAGCTCCCAAGAATCTGAGACAAGGGAAAATAATGATGCTGACAAGAGGGAAGAAACAGATAATGTACAAAGGAAAACCTATCAGGCTGACATCAGACTTCTCTGAAGAAACACCATGTGCAAGAAGAGAGTGGAGGGACATAGTCAACAGGCTCCAAGGCAACAAATGCCAACCAATAATACTCTATCCTGCAAAGCTTTCCTTCCTCTAAGAAGAAAGAATAAAGACCTTCTTAGACAAACCAAAACTCTGGAATTTCATTATGACTAAACCCCCACTGCAAAAAATACTACAAGCAGCCCCAAAGCCAGAACCAACAGAGGGATGAATAGGAATGAAACAAGACAAAAAAATAAAAAAATGAATAAAACCAGAGAAAAGACAAACAAAATGGAAATACAGACACTAACATATCAGTATTAACTCTAAATGTAAATGGACTAAACTCTTCAATAAAAAGATACAGAGTCACAGGCTGGATTAAGAAACAAGATCCAACCTTTTGCTGTGTCCAGGAAACACATTTAAGTACAAAAGATGAAAATAGACTGAAAATAAAAGGATGGAAAACAATCCTACAAGCAAATGGACCATAAAAGAAGGTAAGAACAGTAATACTTATATAAGATAAAATATATTTCAAACTCAAAAAGGTAAGAAAAAAAAAAGACCCAGACAGTCACTACGTCCTGATCAAGGGGACAATACTTCAAGAAGAAATAACACTCATTAAAAGACACTCACCAAATGAAGGGGCAACAAAATATATCAGACAACAATTATCATCTCTGAAAACCAACATCAGAGAAAACATGTATGTAGTAGGAGACTTCAACACACCACTATCAACAATGGATAGATCAATGAGACAAAAAATAAGTAAGGACACTAAAGCTCTAAGTAAGAATCTAGAGCTCATGTGCTTAACAGACACCCATAGAACACTAAACCCAAAAAAAATCTGAGTACACATTTTTCTCTGGTGCACACAGATCATTCTCCAGGATGGATCACATACTGGGACACAAGACAAACATCAACAGATACTCCAAGGTTGAAATCATACCAACCATCTTCTTTGACCATGAAGGAATCAAACTAGAAATAAACCATAAAAAGAAGGCAAGGAACCCTTCTACTTCACGGAAATTGAAACCCACACTACTGGAAAATCACTGGACTAATGGTATCAAAGAAGAAATTAAAAAAAAATACTTTGAGTTGAATGACAAGGAGGACACCAATTTCCTAAATGTGTGGGATACAGCAAAAGTGGTGATAAGAGGAAAATATATAGCAATACAGGCTCACATAAACAAATAAGAAATAACTCAAAGAAACAACCTAATCACACATCTCAACAAACTAGAAAAAAGAACAACAAAAAACCCTAAAACCAGTAGAAGAAAGGAAATACTAAAAATTAAAGCAGAAATAAATGAAATAGAAATAAAAAAAAGAAACAACCCAAAAGATCAATGAAACCAAAAGTTGGTTCATAAAAAAAAAATAAAATAAAATAGACAAACTCCTAGCCAGGCTCACAAAGGAAAAATGGGAGAAAGCACAAATAAATAGGTCACAAATGTAAAAGGAGAAATCCCAACAGAAACAGCAGAAATCAAAAGAATAATCAGAAACTAATATGAACAGTTATATGCAAATAAACTTAACAATCTAGAAGAGATGGACAAATCCCTACAACACTGCAGTCATCCAAAGCTAGTTAAAGAAGAAATAGATCACCTAAACAGTCCAATTTCAAGCAGTGAAATTGAAATGGTAATTAAAATCCTCCCCAAAAACAAAAGCCCAGGAGCAGATGGATTTACAAATGAATTCTACAAACATTCAGAACAAATTAGTGCCTATCCTGCCAAATTCTTTCAAAACATTGAGAAGGTATTTACTTTCTTATGGTTATTCTTTTTCCTGGTCTCTTATTTAAGTTTTCTAGATTCCTGCTATGAGTGAGACCATCCGGTATTTTTCTTTTTCTTTCTGACTTATTTCGTTGAGCATGATCCCTTCCAGTGCCATCCATGTTGCTGCAAATTGCATGCGTTTATCTTTTTTGAATGCTGAATAATATTCCATTGTGTATATGTATCACATGGTCTTGATCCAGTCATCTATTTTTGGGCATCTGGGTTATTTCCATAGCTTAGCTATTGTAAACAGTGCTGCCATAAACATAGGGGTGCAGGTGCTCTTTGGAATTGATGTTTCCATGTCCTTTGGGTAAATACCTAGGAGTGGAATTGCTGGATCATATGGAAGCTCTATGTTTATTAGTTCAAGTAAAAATAAAAATCAACCAACAACTATGAACCGTAGATACTCTATGAGGGTTGGGAGGTAGGGAAAGGAGAGATTGGGGTCAAAATAAGGGGGTTACAATTGTGCGGGGAATATAAAAATAAAATTAAAATTAAAAAAAATAAAAAAATAAAATGAAATGCATATCAAATGTGAAAAAAAGAAGATATGTTGGAGACCTCATCCCAAGTGCCTCAGAATATGAACTTATTGGGAAATATGATCTTTATAGAGATTCTCAAGCTAATATAAGGTATTAGGTGGACTTAATCCAAATGTCATTATTAAAAAAAATCTCTTAACACAGAGACAGATGCACACAGAGGGACGATGATGTGAAATCACAGGGAGAAAGCAGCCATGTGACTAGAGAGATGTGCCTACAAGCCAACAAGAGCTTGAGGCTACCAAAAGCTATGAGAAAGGCAAGAAGCAGTTCCATTCCCAGAGCATGACAGAGAGCATGGCTTTGTTATCACCTTAATTTTGGACTTCTGGCCTACAGAAATATGAGACAATAAATTTCTGATGTTTTATACCAAGAAAAAAATTGAGAAGGTAGGGATAATACCAAACATGTTCTATGAAGCCAACATTACAGTAATACCAAAACCAAACAAGGACAACACAAAAAAGAAAACTACAGACCAATCTGTCTAATGAACACTGATTAAAAAATTCTTAATAAAATCTTAGCTATCAGAATCCAACAGTGAATCCATAACATAATTCACCACGACCAAGTTGCATTTATTCTGGGGACACAAAGATGGTTCAACATCTGAATATCAATCAATGTAATGCAACACATCAACAAAAAGAAACATAATAACCATATGATAATATCAATAGATGCTGAGAAAGCTTTTGAAAAAGTACAACACCCATTTATGATAAAGGCCCTTGAAAATTTCGGGATGCAAGGAACATATCTCAACATCATAAAGGCCATATTTGACAAGCCCATAGCCAGTTTGATCCTCGCCTTTTCAATGGTGAAAAACTAAAAGCATTTCCATTAAGATCTGGAACAAGATAAGGATGTCCACTCTCACCACTGCTTTTCAATATAATACTGGAAGTCCTAGCCAGAGCAATAAGACAAGAGAAAGACATACAAGGAATCCAAACAGGAAAAGAAGAAGTCAAACTATCACTATTTGCAGATGATATGATAATATACATAGAGAACCCCAAAAACTCCACGGAAAAACTAATTAAACAATCAATCAGTTTAGTAAAGTAGCAGAATACAAAATCAACACGCCAAAATCAGTAGCCTTTATATACAAAAACATTAAATCTGAAGAAGAAATCAAGAAAATCATCGTTTTTATTATTGAAACTACAAAAAAATTCAAATACCTGGGAAGAAACCTAACAATAGAGGCAAAGGACCTATACAAAGAAAACTATAAAACACTGTTAAAAGAAATAGAAGAAGATACAAAGTAATGGAAAGACATCCCCTGCTCATGGATTGGAAGAATTACCATTATCAAAATAGCCATCCTTCCAAAAGCACTTTAGAGATTCAGTGCTATTCCAATAAAAATTTCAATGTCATTCTTTAAAGAAACAGAACAAATACTGAAGAAATTCATATGGCACCAACAAAAACCCTGAATAGCCAAAGCTCTTATGAAAAAAAGATAAAAAGCTCTCCTTATAAAATAAAATAAAGAAGGGAATGGAGGCATCACTCGCCCAGATTTCAAACTGTACTACAAAGCCATAATAATCAAAACTGCATGGTATTGGAACCGGAACAGACACATGGATCAATGGAACCTAATAGAAAACCAGATATATGGTCAACTAATCTTTGAAAAAGGAGCAAAGAATATGCACTGGAGCAATGAAAGTTTGTTCAATAAATGGTGCTGGGAAAACTGGGTCGCTACATGCAAAAGAATGAAGCTTGACTACTACATCACACCATGCACAGAAACCAACTCAAAATGGATTAAAGAACTAGACATAAGACCTGAAACCATAAAATACATAGAAGGAAATATAGACTAAACACTACATGACATGCACCTCAAAGACATCTTTACAGACACATCACCGAAAGCAGTGATAGTGAAGGCAAAGATCAACAGCTGGGGCTACAACAAATTAAAGAACTTCTTGCACAGCAAAAGAGACAACAATCAAAACAAAGAGAAACCCTACCCACTGGGAGAACATTTTTGCACAAAACACTAATGATAAAGGACTGATCACAAAAATCTACAAAGAGCTGAAGATACTCAACAAAAACAAAGAAAATAATCCAGTCAAAAAATGGACAGAAGAGCTAAAAAGAAACTTCTCCATAGAGGAAATGCAAATGGCCAACAGGCATATGAAAAAATGTTCAACATCACTTGTAACCAGGGAAATGCAAATCAAAACTACCATGAGACGCCATCTCACACCAGAGAGAATGGCACATATTAAAAAAATTAGCAACAACAAATGTTGGCCAGGATGTGGAGAAAAACTCCCACCAGTTTGCTGGTCGTGGGGCCACCCTCAACTGTGTCCCCGCTGAGCCCCCCAGGGGCATCCCGGAGGACAAGTACGGAGAAGAGGGTGATGGGGCAGGGCTGGGGTGCAGGGTCTGTTCTCAGAGCACTGGGCCCGGTTCTGCTGTTGACCAGCCTTTGTCCTGTTGCCTCACCCTGGCCAGGGAACCTTGATGAGGAGCCCCAGAGAGGGTGGGTGGAGAGGGAGGGGAGAAAATGGCCTGATTGGGCTGTCGGGGGCCACTGGAGTCCACGGGTCACCGGAATCCATGGGTCATTGGAGTGCAGGTGTCCCTGGGGTTCACAGGTTGGGGCTGCAGGGGTCACTAAGGCTCAGGGTCACTGGGGTTCAGGAGCCACCCTGACAAGGTCCTCTCTTACGTCTGCTGTCCCTCGACGACCACACAGGATGCGGTGCCAACGGCCACGACCCCACCCGGGGCCTGTCCCCACCCGTCCAGCAAGTGTCTCCAGAGTCCGGACAGCTCCTGGGCACATCCCCCAAGGGGCCATAAAGGAGCCCCGTCCAGATGCCCGTGCCCCAGATGCGACACCAGCCCAGGGAGAACCCCACCGCGGCCACCCGGGGGCACATGCAGGCCGCCTGGCCAAGGGAAGCCACACCCCAGCACAGCTCAGCTTCGCGGGGGACCCGGGTTCTGCAGGGACAGGCACATCCCTGGCCCGCGCCGGCTCGGTCCCGCTGCCCTCTGGCTCTGCTGCCCTCCTGTCTCTCCCAGCTTCTCCCGCGCTCCCTCCTCCTATCTGTTCCCTCCTCCTATCCTCCAGGACCCCAGGGGGACGCACGGGGGTGGCGGGGACTTTCCAGCCCCTGTGGACAGGGCCAGTCTGTGGCTCTGGGGGGGGGGCCACGCCCGGGACCGCGGCGGTTACGGGTCACTGATGGGGCTGAGGGGGGACCAGGTCCTGCTTGCAGGGTCCCCAAGGACCCTTGATGGTGCCGCAGACCCGGGAGGCACATTACCCGGCGCCACCGAGTTCTCCACGGGATGAGGAAACCAGGTCCCCGGCGAGACCCCACGGAGGGCGTGGACATGTCAGGGCCGGGCCTTGGACACACAGCACCCTGCCAGCTGCGGGTCGGGAGCCGAGGCCGGACTAGAAGGCAGAGGCAGCACCTCGGGGGCAGCGGGACTGGCAGTCCAGGGGTTCTCGTCTCCTCCCGGCTCCGGAGGGCGAGCTTCGTGGGGAACACCACCAGCCTGGACGCGCGGGTCAGGTAAGACGGGGGCACTCCCTGGTGATCCATGTTCTCTGCTGAGTGTCAGTGTCTGTCCCACTGAGCTGCATCTCACAGTGTCAGCCTTTCCCTGGGAACAGCGGAACTTATTCTTGTTGTCCTACCAGAGGGAATTTTATTTGTTCTCTTTTGAGGTAACGTGTTTTACAACCCGGTGTCACTTCCCAATGCATTCTGTATTTCAGAATAACAGCACTTGAAATATTCATCTTATAAATTACAATTAATAAATTCTCAGGTGTACAAAGAGTTCCATTCTAGAGTGCCATGTCGTTCTGGGAGAGTTTCTAAGAGAGAAAATACATTTTTTTTTTTTTTATTTTCAGGTGGTGTATTTGAGAATTGTTGTATCAAAGCTATGATATTTCAGCATTTATAACACTGAGTTGAAAGTGTTTAGTGTTTAATAAAATCACATTTGATGGGGGCCTCCCTGGTGGTGCAAGGGGTTAAGTCTCAGCGCTGTGAAACTATCCAGAGCCTCTGAAGCAAGAGTTCGATGCCCGGCCAGGGAGCTACCCACAGGGGACAGCAGACCTCTCCTGTCTCCCCGCTGCTCCCCTCAGCAGTGGGTTTCAGTCAGTCTGCCTGGTCTGCTCCCTGCTCTGTGTCTGGTGAGTCCTCTCACCACCCCACTCCTCTGGCCTGCACCCCAGCTCTTGTAAGCAAAAATAAATGGATTTTTTTTTAGAAATCACATTTAATGGAATTATTTAAGAAGTAGAAGAGACTCCAGAGGAAATTTAAAATAATACTAATTATTTAAAAAGGGAAAGCTACACACGTTCATCCCTAAACTATTATGAAAAGTAGGTGAGTCAGACAGAAATCCTTGACCTTTTCCCGGGATCTATGTTGATCTTTCTATTTCCTTCACAATATAATGATAGAACATCTGGAAATCGGCCTATTATGGACATGATATTGTTTTTATTTTAACTCCACAGCAACAGAAAAATAGAAAATCTAATTTTATACAATAGAAATATAAATATATATTATAAATCACTGAATAAGTTTTTAATAGGATACAACAGGTTCAAAATTATTTTTTCTTGTTTTCATTAAAACAGCTGGAATTGCTTCTCTAATCTCTTACAATACATTCATATCACCACATTTTCCTAAAAATCCTACCTTAACTGGAAAAAAATGATTTCATCATTACAAATATTATTCTAAACCACTCAAAAGATGTCTCCACCTATGACCAACTGATATTTTCATTTATCTTCTAGTTTCTATTGAATTTTTTTAATTTCTGTCCACCACTGCATTTCCTTCTCCAGGGCCTGCCCCACTGTCACCCACAGAGGGGAGAGAGGGTGAGATTGGGGAGGAGGACAGTGGGCAGGGCTGCCCCATTTCCAGATGTCCCCACTCACATACAGGCATGGGGGGAGGAACAAATCCGCACCCGGGGGACCCAGGGCCCTGGGACCGGCAGGGACAAACACACTCACAGACTGTCCGGCTCAGCCCCAGAGGGGCCTCCTATCTGCACAGACATGCGTGAGTCTGAGGGGGGCAGAGGGGCCGGGAGGGACCCGGGGTGGACAAGCCCATCCTGCAGGAGGGACGTGTGGGTGTGACCCAGGGGGAGACTCTGCGGGAAACGTGGTCTCTGGGTCCTCAGATGTGGGGAGTCAGGGACAGGGAGATGAGGAGACGAGGGGATGGACCAAGAGGCAGCAGTGAGGCCACAGGGGCAGGAATCTGACAGAGGAAGCATCAGGACACGCCGCACGGGGACACGAAGCCCAGATCATTCAGTTCCAGGACAGTGTAGTGTCCTGGCGAGCAGGAAAACAGGGACCTGCACACATTATCTCCTTGCACACCCATCCCTGTGGGGTCTCCACAGACCAGGGCTGTGCTGAAGGAGCAGGGACAGGCTCTCCAGGGTGGG
Source organism: Talpa europaea (assembly GCF_964194135.1). Classification (NCBI taxonomy): domain Eukaryota; kingdom Metazoa; phylum Chordata; class Mammalia; order Eulipotyphla; family Talpidae; genus Talpa; species Talpa europaea. The sequence continues at coordinate 18,256,348 of NC_140075.1, forward strand.
GAGTGGCTGGGCATGGTCACGTGTCCTCTGAGGCTGTGCCCTGGACAACCTCTGGGAGGTGTGCTGGGCGGAGACGCTGTGGCCTGGGCAGTGGGGGAGCCACGGGACTGGGACACTTGGGAGGGACAGTAAGTCAGTTAGGTTGAGAGGTTTGAGATTGTAATTCTTAAAGTTCTGTAGGGCCAGCGGAAATCTTTAAGCCTTCACCAATTTTCAGGACATGTTTGGACAGTGTGATCATGTCCCCTTATGTGAGCTGGAAAGGAAAGTTTGAACACAGCAGTACACGCACATGAGGGTACTAGACTCTGTAGGAACAATAAGGAGTAATTACCCGGTGAGTAAACTGAATCATTATCTTATGCTGATAACTCATTTTATGACAATATTGAAGATATGACAATATTTTCTTGCTCTTTATTTTTTTCAATACAGAAAATGACTCCAGGGGTGACAATCTCACGGCCGTGACAGAATTCGTCCTCCTGGGGTTCCCCACCCAGGGGACCATGGGCTTCTTGCACCCGCTGCTCTTCTCCCTCGTCTACCTGTGCGCCCTGCTGGGGAACGGGCTCATCGTCCTCATCACCACCCTGGACCGGCACCTCCACACCCCCATGTATTTCTTCCTGAGGGGTTTGTCATTCTCTGACCTCAGCCTCATCTCAGCCACGGTCCCCAAATCCATTGCCAGCTCTCTGAGGCACAGCAGCTCCATCTCCTTCCCGGGCTATGTCCTTCAGATCTTCATGATGGTTATTTCAGCAGTTGCAGAGCTTCACCTGCTCACGGTGATGAGTGTTGACCGCTATGCTGCCATCTGCCACCCCCTGCACTATGACATCATCATGAGCAGGGACAGGTGTGTGCAGCTGACAGCTGTGTCCTGGCTGGGTGGATGTTTCATCTCTGTGATGCTCACAGCTAGAACCTTCTCCTTGTCCTACTGTGGGTCCAACGTGGTCCACCAGTTCTTCTGTGATGTCCCCCAGTTATTGGCTATTTCCTCCTCAGAAAATGTGATGAGTGAACTTGTCCCCCTTTTTATTTGTATGACATTGGATATGTCCTGCTTCATTTTCATCATCACTTCCTATGTCCACATCTTCTCTGCTGTCAGGAAGATCCCATCCACAGAAGGGAAGGCCAAAGTCTACTCCACCTGCCTTCCCCACTTGGTGGTTGTGTTGCTATTTGTCTCCACTGGGCTCTTTGCTTATCTGAAGCTGACCTCAGAGACCCCGTCCATGTCTCATGTGGTCATTTCTATGTTCTACACGACGGTGTCCCCCACCTTTAATCCCATCATATATAGTCTGAGGAATGAAGCCATGAAGTCAGCTGTGGCGAGACTGATGAAGGGCCAGTATACCAGCAAGTAAAGCTCTCCCTTCTTTCCCTCAGGCACAGAGACTGTCTACAAGTGCACGCCCGGGTCCTCCAGCCACCCTCACAGGTGGTTGTGTCACAGGGACACCAGCCCCTCCTTATTCCCCGTGCCCTCCCTTCCCTCTCAGAGCCTCAAGGGGTTGTTCCCCAAGACTTTTCAAGTGTTTCCCTGCTCAAATGCTCTGCCGCCTGCCGATTGTGTGTCCGGTCTGACTCACTTTGCTGTGTGTATTTCTCAAACTCCCTCCTTTTGCACGGCCCTGCCCTCGCACTCTCTGTGCCCTCCCAGGTGTGGATGTGCCACCATCTGTGTGGATGTGCCACCATCTGGTCCTGGGTCCGTGGGCCGAGCAGGCCTGCTGGGGATGATGCCGCCGTGATGGTGGCAGAGCTGTGAGAGAGTCCTGCTGCCCATGCCCGCGTGTACCCGCTGCTTGATACATCCTGGAATTTTAAGCCAAGGTAGTTGCTCTGCATAGCTTCTCTGTCCCCCCAGCCGTCTAACAGGGCCCTTTCTCCACACCCTCTAGTGCCTGTGGGCCCCTGTGACATGGCCGTTGTCCCGGGATGAGGGGTGTTTCCTTGTACCAAAATGCCTGTCTCTGGTGAGCAGTGGGGCAGCTTGTTACCCCATAGACTCAGGGTCCCTCAGGGGGAGCCACCCTCCCACGGGCAGCTGGGTCCACCCAGGCAGGGGAGCATGTGTCCTCTCTGTCTTATGTGGGCCAAGCACTAACAGTCCTTTGCCCTAACCCGGGGACATCGTCAGACCTGGAGAAGTGATGGTGGCCTGGGCACGGCTTCCCCAACAGGTTCCCCAGTGGCCCTCTGCCCAGCTGAGCAGCCCAGTCCGTCCCCTGGGAGCTGGTCCTGGGCACTCTGGCACCAGCAGTTGGGGTTTCAGGGAAAGGAGAGGAAGGCCCAGGCATGTCTGGGTTGAGGGTGGGCGGGTTCAGCCTCGGTTCACAGACACAGCAGGGCTGCCCACCGCCTGCAATGGACACAGGGCTGGGTGGACGCTGCAGCCCACCCTGGTCTGTGGAGGCAGCCCAACCCCACGACCCCCACAGGCACAGGCGCACATCCCTCAGGAACCTCTGGATGGCACATGTCCTCAGAGCGGGTGGCCCAAAAGGGGGTGGACAGGCCATCAGGGGTCCATGAGCCGGGGCTGCCACAGGGCCTGGAGTCAGCACCCACATGCACCCCCAAGCCTGGATGCACCCCCAACCTCGTCCATCCTGGGCCTCTGGCTCCACCTCCCTCAGGGAGGCGCCATCTTGCTGGGCAGCTGTGGGATGGGCCTGGCGGATTCTGTGGACACAGGCAAGACAGTGTTTTGTCCCATGACTGTCATCCCCTTTCTCCTCAGTCAGTATCCCCCAACCCATTGTCTGTGCCTGACCTGGTGGGCCCTATGAGGACTCTGGGGGAGACCCACAGCTGTGAGAGGGTCCCCCACTCTGCTGTTTCAGAGCCCCAGACACAGACCACCCCATGGACACGCCAGACAGCTCTGCCTCAGGACTGACCCGCAATGGAAGATAAACACAAGCTTCCCTCACACACGTCAACAGTTCAAATGTGATGACAGAGTTATAGGTGCTGAGAATAAATGTCATTTTTAAATAAACAAATTCTGAGTCACACAAACAAATTCTCGTATCAGAAGATCCAGGTGCTTTCCCTTCTCGCTCCTGGGGGATTTCATCCTGGTTTACCACCTCCCTCCCACTCCTGCCTCTACAAGGCTCTCGTCCACCCCCTCCCCCACCTGCCAGGCCCCAGGATGGTGCACAGGGGGAGGCAGAGACTTTCCAGCTTCCTTCGAAGTGGGCTCATCTGTGGCTTTGATGATGTGGCCACACCCGGGTGCTCCATAATAGGCTCAGTCGATGGTGGTGGAGCCTGAAAGGGGATGAATTACATTCCTTTCCACTGAGGTGTAAACCACTAACAAAACTGCCTCTGGCACACTCAGTGCACCAATTACCCACTGAATGTGCTACAGGACGACGCCAATGAAGATGGTGACCTGAAAAGGGTGCTTGTCCCTCTAGAGGAGGGTCCCTGAGGGCTGGAATCTGGACAGTGTCCAACACGCGGACACCATCTCCAGAGCTCAAATAACCCAGCCCTGAGGCCCTGCTCTGTCCAGAAGGTGGCGCAGGACGGGGTGGAACATCCTGTGAGTGCTCAGAGGCATCCCCACGAGCCGCGACCATGGAGTAGGAGGTTGGGACACCCTCTGTCCATGCCATGGCCACAACCTCAGGAGAGAGACAGGACATGGCAGCGGGAACTTTCCCCCCAGATGTCAGGTATCTGCCCCCAGCTATTTGCAGAGGAGAATCCACTCACACTTGAAAGATTTTAGATTTCAAGCTTCTTTTTACATTGGAGAGAGCATAGCAGTTAAAATCTTATTTTATAAATAATGAAACTAATAAATTCTTAAGATGCACAAGTTGCTGGATTTCACAATTCCATATTCTCCTGGGATGAATTTCAATGGGAGAAAATAACTTTTATTTTAACTGTTCCAAGTACTATGACATTTTATAGCATCATCATAAAGTAGATCATGACTTACGATACATCTAACATCACGTCATCACTGTGGTTGGGCACTCAGCACAGTGTGTCCGTGTGTGCTCAGTGTCAAATACAATCAAAACATTTGATGTGATTAATGTGAGGGATGCTAAACTTAATATGGAATTAAAAATAATACTTATTGTTAAAAATCAGAATGGTATGTCATTTTGTACTTAAATCTTATGACCTATATGTCAAGTAGAGATTCAATAACTTTTTACAGCAACTTTGGGGAGAGTTTCATGGTTCTGACAATAAAGTGCGGGTGGCAGGGACATCTGACTATTTATGGACCTGGACTTGGGGTTTTTATCCAACTCCGTCACTCAAGGATTGTTAGTGATATTGTAAAAGGAAGAGTAAAAGTTTTTTTTTTTTTTTTAAGTCAGGAAGAGATCTATGCAAAACATATTTCATCATTACATTTAGGGGAATCAAATGATTTCTACAACTAGACCAAATTGTATCTTAATTTATTTTGTAATTAAATGATATTGGATTGTTTACACTAATGAATATCTGCAAAGTTATTTCCTGTATCCTCCTCAAAAATCCTGCCTCCCCAGGGCCTGCCCCTCCGTCACCCCACAGAGCGGGGAGAGGGTGAGATTGGGGGGGGAGGAGAGAGGGCAGGGCTGCCCCGAGTCCAGGCGTCCCCACTCATGCAAGGGCCTGGGGGCGGAACAAACCCGCACCTGGGGGACCCGGGGCCCTGGGACCGGCAGGGACAGCCACACGCACAGACTGTCCGGCTCAGCCCAGGAGCGGCCTCCTCCCTGCACAGATGTGCGTGAGTCTGAGGGGGACAGAGGGACCAAGTGGGACCTGGGGGTGGACGAGCCCATCCTGTAGGAGAGATGTGTGGGCGTGACCCAGGAGGAGACTCTGTGGGAAACGTGGTCTCTGGGTCCTCAGATGTGGGGAGTCAGGGGCAGGGAGATGAGGAGATGTGGGGACAGACAAGGAGGCAGCAGTGAGGCCACAGGGGCAGGAATCTGACAGAGGAGGTGTCAGGACATGCCACACTGGGACGCCGAGCCCAGATCATACAGTTGCAGGAAAGTGTCGGGTCTTGGGGGCAGGAACAGGGATCCGCACACCCCGTCTCCCTGCACACCCGTCACTATGGGGCCTCCTCACACCAGGGCTGTGCTGGAGGAGCAGGGACAGGCTTTCCAGGGTGGGGTGGGGCTGGGCATGGTCACATGTCCTCTGGGCCTGTGCCCGTGCCCTGGACAACCTCTGGGAGGTGTGTTGGGCGGAGACACTGGGGCCTGGGTAGGAGCAGGAGCAGTGGGACAGGGGCTGGGTGCGTAGTGTGCGAGTTTTGTTGACAGATAAGAGATTCTAATGTGTTCAAGTTTTGTAGGGGACAGTTGAAATTTGAGTCTCTCACAAATCTGGCAGACATATTTGGAGAATATAATAATGGCACATTCACATTAGAAGGAAATAAATGTGTTGAATAAAACTGTATAAACAGATGTGCCTAGAAGGAATATATATGTAGAAAATGCATTGAATTTTTAACTTATATTGACAACCCCTTATATTTTCAATATTGGAAGATTGAGGCTTTTCCCACTTCTTCTTTTCCACAGATGGTAGCTCTGGGGGTGACCAATCGTACCATAGTGACTGAATTCATGCTCCTGGGGTTCCCCACCAAGGGGACAATGGGCTTCCTGCACCCTCTGCTCTTCTCCCTGGTCTACCTGTATGCCCTGCTGGGGAACAGGCTCATCGTACACATCACCAACCTGGACCGGCACCTCCAAATCCTCATGTACTTCTTCCTGAGGAGTCTGTCCTTCACAGATCTCTGCCTCATCACAACCACAGTCCCCAAATCAATTGCCAATTCTCTGATGCACAACAGCTCCATCTCCTTCCCGGGCTGTATCATCCAGGTGTTTGTGCTGATTCTTTCAGTAGGTACAGAGTTGCACCTGCTCACAGTGATGGGCCTTGACCACTATGCTGCCATCTGCCACCCACTGCACTATGAGGTCATCATGAGTAGAGACAGGTGTGTGCAGCTGACAGCTGTGTCCTGGCTGGGTGGGGGCATCATCTCTGTCATGCTAATAGCTGGAACCTTCTCCTTGTCCTACTGTGGGTCCAACGTGGCCCACCAGTTCTTCTGTGACACCCCCCAATATTGGCTATTTCCTGCTCAGGAATGTAATGAACAAACTTGCACCCATTCTCATATCTGTGGTGTTGAGTATCTGCTACTTTATTTTCATAGTCATTTCCTATGTCCACATCTTCTCTGCTGTCATGAAGATCCCATTCACAGAATGTCAGTCCAAAGTCTATTCCACCTGCCTTCCCCACCTGCTGGTTGTGGTGCTGTTTCTCTCCACTGGATGCTTTGCTTATCTGAAGCCAACATCAATGACCCAGTCTGATCTTGTCATTTTTATGTTCTACACGATGGTGCCCCCCACCTTTAATCCCATCATATACAGTCTAAGGAATCAAGCCTTGAAAATGTCTGTGGGGAGACTGATAAATGGCCAATACACCATCAAGTGAGATATCACATGCTAAAAGAAACTCCTCATTCATTCTGTTTTTCCCCTCTAACTCTTACATGTCATCATTTATATAGTATAGACTCTTGCATTAGAAATTCTCCTTTTCCAGAAATTTATATTCTCATATTCTTCCATTAACTGTAGTTTCCTAAAAATACTGCAAACATGTACCAAACCTCCAACTGTGTGACGTTCAAATAAACCAAATTCTCACTCATTGTTTAACTATGTATTTGGTTTAGAAAGAATGTTCTAGAACTCACACATTACCAACAGTTATGTAGAGTGAAGCTGTTGGTAAAAGGGATAGCTCCTTGGGAGCCTTTGGGTCACCAGACTGCAGTTCTGGGATTTCAGTTCCTTCTTTCCTGTGTGTGTCTCCACTGAGGGGCCCCCGTGCTAGTGGAGGGAAGGGGGGCACCGTTGAGTGGATACCTTACCTTCACGAATGTAATGGGTCAAATTCATATTTCTGCTCAAAGGACAAGGAACATCTGCTCCTGAATCTGCCAGAGATGGAAGGATCGATGTATTCTTGGGAAAGGAATCTGTGACTGAAACTGACAGTTGATGTGAATATTAATCCGGATGTCGGATTTGTTTCTAACAGGACTACTCTCTTTGATGTACTATAATAAAAGCAAAATATCCATGAATTCTTACTGAAACTGCGTATGTACAGTGAAAGTGTTTAGCTTGGAGACATTGGTTTGTCTGTGTGTTTAGGCTCCCTTAGCTGTCAAAATTGTATTTTGATGTCTCACGCCGGGAATTCTTGCCAACTTTCCTGTGGGTAATATTTACTTCCTCTTCTTCTACTTTGGAACTATGTTATTTTTTACACTATGTAAGGTATATTACATAAAAATTAAGCACGGCAATATTTTAAATGTTTCATCTCCAGCAGCTTCTGTGCTATAGATCCCGGGGCCTCAAGGCTGTGTCTCCACCCTGAGACCATGAACTGGTGGTGAGGTTCCTCCTCTCCAGTGTTTACTCTGGGAGCCGTCACTTGTCTCCACGCTCTCCTGACTGCTTATAACACACAAGGTCCATGAAAATCTCTTAAACATGAATGTTATTAACCTGTGGATGCGATTCTTGTGGTGATGGCACCATGTCCACCACGTCCACCTCGAGCAGCACCACAGCTACCCCTTGGCCTCATGACCTCCCCTGAGTCCATAAAGACTCTCCCCAGAGGCGATGACCCTGCCCTGGCCCCTGCAGCCGCACCTCCCTGCTGAGCAGGAGGAAAAGGGTTATCCATCCCGGGGGTGCCTCGGCTCCGAGGAGAGCCCAGGTTTTGCGGTGACAACACCCTGGCAAGCAGGAGCTGGGAGCAGGCTGCACAGGGCAGGGCCCTGCTGAAGAGCCAGGCCTGGCCTCTTGGTCTTGGAACCAGGGCCCAGGGCAGCTGTGGGGCTGGAGGACAACGGGGAAAGGGAGGGTGAGGAGAGAAACTGGTATCTGAGGTCAGGGGTAGGGCATCCCCAGGCCCTCTCACTGCGGGACCATGCAGCACTGAGATGGGGACCCAGCCCTTGCCCTGGCCACGTTGTCAGTCTTATCATGGCATCCATGCCTCAGCTTCTGGGGTCCCTTGTCCTGCCTCAGTTACCAGCCCCTGGCATTCCGGGTCACCCCTTGCAATGCACGCCCTTCCCGGTGCCCCACTTTGAGTGCTTGGCTGATCTGAGGGCACCCCGCAAGGTTGGGTCCTGCAGCTATGGGCCTGGTAGCCCTGACATGGACAGGGGACACACTTGCAGGCGACAGCGACGGGGCCGCTCAGGAGGATCAACCACAGGGGTTGACCCCACCGCAGGCACATCCTTCTGTGGGTCCTGGTGAAGAGCCTGGTGCGCCTCCCGTCTCAGCTGTGTCCCAGCCGCTGCTGGACAGTGTGTGACCCTCACGCCTTCAGCCTTGGGCTACCCGCTGAGCCTGCAAAGGGGCTTCTCCATTGTGGCGCTGCCGAGAGGCTGGTTTCTGTCTAATCAGCATTTTCTGGGACAATGTTATCAAGTTCTAGTCATATTTGTCAGGAAATATTACAGAAGTCATAATTTTTCCTGATTTACAACATTTTCATTAAACTCTCTCTCCCCTTAAGAGCACGAAATTTGTGAACATAGAAACATGAAAATATTTCCCTTCAGTTGGGCTAAAATGTTACAGTATCATTTTATTTTAAGCTGCGCTGTTGGGGACCACGAGGGGGTCCTCATGTCTTGGGAGAGGAATTTATCAAAGCCCTAGGAAAAGGGCAGCTCCACAGCTGGTGGGAAGCACAGCTGGAGAGGCCGGGCAGAGTGGGGAGGGGGTGAGCAGCGAGCAGTGGGCCCTTGGAATTGAGTCACTGTGCTGCCACTCCTGATTCTAGACTAAGTGGGGAGCCCCCCACACTGCACCATTTCCACTTGCCAGATGCCATCCAGAAACAGAGCCAAGCCCAGGCATGGGAGTCAGGGCGGGCGTCCTCAGGCAAGTGTCCGGGCTGCCCGAAAGGTCTGACCCTGGGGGAGATGAGGCTCTCCCATCCTGGGTCACCTCCTCTTCCTTCCAGGCCTTGAGTGTCGATTCTATGTCTGACATGTTTTTTTCCCCTTTAAAATGCCAAGCGATATTATGAAGTTTTATAAATAATGTTTTCCTTGTGTAATAATTCTGCCTCTCACATAACACTATTCACAAAGTTTCTCTATGTTCTCTTTGCTTTTCTTCTATCTAAAATTAAAAGTACCCATTCTCACTAAAAACACACATTTAAGAACTTATCCTCAACCTGAAGCTGGAGGATGGTTTGGCTGAGGGGGGCAGATCGAATCCTACTATGATTTTCTGCTTGTGCTTCTGCACCTTTGTTATAAATGAATAAAGTCTGGGCCTCTAGCGTAGTTGAGTTAAAAATCAGGCTTCTTTTCCAGCACTCCTGCCATCAGCCTCTGTGGTGGCCTCTGTGGTCTTGCCCATGTGCCTGTGATGGTGGGCACCTGGGCCAGAGAACACAGGGCATGTGCATGTAACGGGGACACCAGTGCCCTCAGGCGAGGGGGTGTAAGGGTGCGGTCACTCTAGATCCAGCGGGAGGGGAGCCGGCCAGAGAAATGCTGAGGGTGAGAGCTGCTCAGTCCCGTGAGTCAGCATTAAAGGCCTGAAAAATCTAAAGGCCACAAAATTCCCTTTTGTCTGTGAGAAGCGAAGATGGGTCTCCTTGAGCTGAATGGGTGGAAAACAAGTGGTGTGTGTGGCAGGATTTTTCACAGAGAGAAGACGCACCGAGTGGCCTCTGTTAATGGAGGCAAACATATTGTTGGAGTCGCTGCGGGAGCACAGCTGGTGGCCAACGTCCAGGAAGAGCGGCCTAGCGCAGGAGGCGGACGAGGACCAGGAGATGCAGGGCAAGATGCTGGGGAACACCTGGAACCTTGTGGGGAGGAGGAGGTAGCCCGAAGAGCACCCGTCCCCCACCCCTGAGGCTGCAGACTTGACAGGGAAAGCAAGGCCCCCGCCCATCATTCGGAGCTTGCCAGTGGCAAAGATCATACTTATGACCCCAAGAGACAATCCTGCTGAGGCCGGGATTGGGCACGTTGATGGCTGATTATGGGGTCTCGAGGGACAGAGTCATCCGCAGACCCCGGGACATGAGGATCCAAGGACGGCCGCTGGGCCTTGCTGGCTTATGGCCACCTATCACGGGAGCTGCTGTGGGCTCAGCCTGGTATGGCAGTGCGCACCTGGGATGGCTGACAGTGGGACATGGCCAGCGTGCCAGCAGCCCTGGGCTGGCAGAGCTTGGCACCCTTGCCAGGTCTCTGCAGCCAGGCAGGAGATGCATCAGGAAGCCAACTCGGAGAAGGCCAAGGTCAGGAGGTCCTGAGCGGTTGAGAAGCAGCCAAAGGGGTTGCTGAAGAGGACAGTGGGCCTCTTCAAATTACCAAGGGGTGATGCCTGATCAATTTTGAGTGGCAGGTGCAAAAGAACACATCCATTGGGGGACAGGCGGGGAACATGTCTTGTGGTGAAGAGCACAACCGGCAGGGCACAGAGAGGAGCAGCACGGGGGGCGCTGTCCTCGGGTCCCCGCCTGTGACGTGCAGAGGGTTGGCTGCAGTTCACAAGACCCAGTTTTCTTTCCTTCTTCATTTAAATCAGATTCACTTCTCTTCCTTGCCTGCCCTTTGTCTCCCTCCCTCCTCTATGAGGTCATCATGAGCAGGGACTGGTGTATGTAGCTGACAGCTGTGTCCTGGCTGGGTGGGGGTCTTTATGTTGTGATGCACACAGCTGGACATTCTCCTTGTCCTACTGTGGGTCCAACATGGTCCAACAGTTCTTCTGTGACATCCCCCAGTTATTGGCTATTTCCTGCTCAGGAAACTTAATGAATGAACTTGTCCCCATTCTCATTAGTGCGGTGATGGATTCCTCGTTTCATTTTCATCATCATTTCCTATGTCCACATCTTCTCTGCTGTCAGGGCGAGGGTCCCACATGGTGCGCAGACCTCTCCTGCCGCCCGCTGCTCCCCTCAGCTGTGTATTTCAGTCAGTCTGTCTGTTCTGCTCTGGCTCTGGTGAATTCTCTCACCCTCCCATGCTTCAGACTGTACCCAGTGCTTGTATAAATAAATAAATAATTTTTTTTAAAGATACAACCTGGAAAATAAGGAACTTAAAAATAAACAAAACAAATTATACATTATAAAATTTTAAGTAGAATTGTAGTTCTTCAAAGATAATTCATCTAACTTTACTTTCGAAAACACCACATCGAGGGAGTGTAGTCACATTGTCATCAAAACAGGCATCATAGAAATTAATATTCCATCAATTCCAGGTTTCAATCATAGATTCCTACTAACCAAGGAAGCATCCATCCTTCCACCTCTGGCAGAATCAAGGGTGGCTTCCCTTTGTCCTGTGAGCAGAAACATGACCTTCTCCTAGAGGAAGACACCCCATTAGGAATCGTGAGGGATGGGAGACCCCACTCTCTCTCTCCCCTCCCCTCCACATGGGCGGAACCTTCAGTGGAGACACACATGGGCTGGGGTACCGAATGCCCAGGACTGGGGTCCCTTGAGCATCTGCTCCCGAAGACAGCCCACATTTACCACTGCTTCATTTTATGTTAAGTTGGTGATGTGTGAGTTCTAGAACATTCTAAGCCACATACATTGTTTTCAATGATGAGTGGGAGTTTAGTTTATGAACATCACAAGTTGGAGGTTTGTCAAATGAGAGCAGTATTTAGGAAACTAAAGCTTATGGAAAAACATGAGAATATAAATTTCTGGGAAAGGAAAAATTGTAATGCAATAAATCTGTACTTTATGAATGATGACATGTAGATTCAGGGGAAAAACTAATCATGGATTATAATTGTAGGTTGTGATATCTCATGTCTTGGAATATTGGCCCTTCATCAGTCTCCCCACAGCCGACTTCATGGCTTGGTTCCTCAGACTATAGATGACGGGATTAAAGGTGGGTGACATCACCATGTAGAACATAGAAATGACCAGGTCAGACATGGATGGGGTCCCTGAGGTAACTTCAGATAAGCAAAGAATCCAGAGAAGACAAACATCACCACAACCAGCAAGTGGGGAAGGCAGGTGGTGTAGACTTTGACCTTCCCTTCTGTGGATGGGATCTTCCTGACAGCAGAGAAGATGTGCACATAGGAAATGATGATGAAAATAAAATATCCCATATGCAATGTCACACTAATAAAAGGGGGACAAGTTCACTCATCAAATTGTCTGAGCAGGAAATATCCAGTAACTGGGGGATGTCACAGAAGAACTGGTGGACCACTTTGGACCCACAGAAGGACAAGGAGAAGGTTCCAGCTGTGTGCATCACAGCATAGAGACCCCCCACCCAGCCAGGACACAGCTGTCGGCTGCACACACCTGTCCCTGCTCATGATGACGTCATAGTGCAGGGGGTGGCAGATGACAGCATAGTGGTCAAGGCTCATCACCATGAGCAGGTGCATCTCTGCACCTGCTGACATAACCATCATGAAGACCTGGATGACACAGCCCGGGAACAAGATGGAGCTTATGTGAGTGATTTTCTAACTCATGTTTAATTCTGAAATTTGAATGGACAGTCAGGTCTTGTGGTTAACTACATGTATTATTATAAAAATATTTTCATGCACAAATATGTGATAATCAGTCAGAGAGTTTGGAGATATAGTGACTTTCTCCCAGAGAAAGTGCTTGAGAGCAAGAACATCACGCCCAGCTCATGATCTCAGTGTTAGGGAAACAATATGAGAACATATGCACATGCAGTGCACATGTGTAGAATTAACAAATATTGCCATGCTTTATTTTCTATAATGTACATAATTAAACATAGTTCCCAAAGTAGAAAAAAAATGAACTGTAGTTTAATCTACAAGATGGTCGAGACAAATACCTGGCATACAATCAAGATATAATCTGGAGGGCTTCCCCTGGTGGCGCAGAGGTTGAGCCCTGGGCTCAACCAGCAAGAAAAGCTCGCCCTTCTTTCCCTCAGCCACAGAGACTGTCTACAAGTCCAGCCAGACACGTGTGGTTGGGTCACAGGGACACCAGCCCCTCTTTGTCCCCCAAGCCCTCCCCTCCCTTCTCAGAGCCCTCAGGAGGTTGTTCCCCAATACTATTACAGTGTTTCCCTGCTCAAATGCCTGTTCTCTGCCCACCCCAAGTGTGTATCCATGTACGACCTGCTTTGCTGCATGTATTTCTCAAACCCTCTCCTTTCACAGGACTCTGCCCTCGCCCTGTCCGTGCCCACCCGGGTGTGATGTGCCACCATCTGCTCCTTGTCCCATGGGTCAAGTGGGGCTGCTGTGGACAACACCGCCGTGTTGATCACAGAGCCATGGACTCAAGGAGAGTCCTTCTCTGCCCGTGCCCACGTGTGACCTGCTGCTGGAATCCATCTTGGTTTTTTTTAAGGAAATGTGGGGTGCTCTGTGCAAAGTTTCACTGCCCCTGTCCAGTAGCAGTACAACAGGGTCCTTTCTCCACACCCTCTACACCCTCTACTGCCTCTAGGCCTCTATGACATGGCTGTTGTCCTGGAGTGTGGGGGTGTCTCCTTGTCTCAATCTGCCTGTCTCCTGTGTGCAGTGGGGCAGCTTATTTCCCCATTAAATCAGGGTTCTACAGGGGGAGCCGCCAGTCCCACAGGCAGCCCGGTCCAGACAGGGTAGGGGGCTGGTGTCCTGGATGGCCTGCTCGAGTCAAGCACTAACTATCCTTTGCCCAAATCCCAGGGGGTCAACATCAGACCTGGATGAGTGACCGTGGCCTGGGCTCTGGCTTCCTCCATGGCTGAGCAGCACAGCCAGTCGCCCTCTGGGAGCTGTGTCCCAGATACTCTGGCACAGCTGGTTGGGGTTTTAGGGAACAAGAGAGAAAGGCTCAGGGAGGTCTGGGACACGGGTCAGGTGGGTCTACTCTCAGCCTCGCATACACAGTGGTGCTGCCCGTCCTATGCAATGGACACAGGGCAGGGCTGGGGTGGACGCTGCATCCTGGGCTGGTCGGATCGGGGCCCAGGCTGACCCCAGGGCCCCCATGGGTGGGGTGCACTCCCAGTCAGGAAACCGATGTTGGTGTGTGGTCTTAGGGAGGGCGGGCATGGAAGAGGGTGGTGAGGCTGTCAGAGGTTCCAGGGGCAGGGGCTGTGGCGGGGCCTAGGAAGCAGCAAACCCGAGCACCCCCAAGTCACGAAGGGCCCCCCTAGCCATGCCCACCCCAGGACTCCAGCTCCGCTTCCCTCATGGCAGCGCCATATTGCTGGGCAGTTGTTGGCATGGCCAGGCGGATGCTGCAGAGACTGGCAGGACAGTAGGTGGGCCCTGGGACTGTCCTGTGTCTCCTTCACCAATACCCCCCATTGTCTGTGAGCACGCATGGGGAGCTGGAAAGTCTTTGAGCGTGTGGGGAGAGCCACACCTGGGAGAGAGAACCCCCACTCTGCTGTGTCAGAGCCCGAGACACAGACCACCCTGTGGACACGCCAGACAGCGCCGCCTGGGGACGGACCCGCATTGGAAGATAAACTCAAGCCTCTGTCACGAACACAACAGTTCAAATGCAGTGACAGATTTATCGGTGCCGAAAATAAATGGCGTTTTTAAACAAACAAAGTCTGAGACACGAACAAATTCTCGTGTCAGAAGATCCAGGGGCTTCCCCTTCTTGCTCCTGGGGAATTTCTTCCTAGTTATCCTCCCGCCTCCCTCTCCTGCCTCATCTCCTACCCCATCTCCCTCCCCCCTCCCACCTCCCCCCTGAACTGTGCACAGGGGGTGACAGTGACTTTCCAGCTCCCTGTGGGCGTGGCTTATCAATGGCTCTGACCACAGGCCACACCTGTCCCCGCGGTGGTTAGGGGAGGGGATGGGGCCTGAGGGGGAACCAGGTGCAGTCTTCCCTGGGTGAAAACTAAGGAAATCGCCTCTGGCACACTCAGTGCCCTAATTGCCCAGTGGTGGTTATTTGAGGTTGAGGCCAATTAAGCAGATGAGCTGGAGAGAGCACGGCCCTTCTCCCCGGGGATGACCTAGGTGGGGCTGGCGGACAGAGAGCACCCGGGGGACCAGCAGGAAGGTCAAAGCTCCTCAGGCCCCTGCCCTGGAGTCAGACTCGTTCCTGCCCCGAGTTTTCTGAGGCCTCAGAGCAGGCGTCACGGCTGCGCAGCTAGGATCTGGCATCTCCTCTGTGGACGCCACATGCTGGCTTCACAGGAAGCAAAATTTAAAAGATAAGTTGCCTCGCAGGCTGCGGGGGCTGTGCTGGCGTGTGTCCTGGAGAGTCACTTGTGTTAAGGGGACGGTGCTAAGTCACAGAAGCCAGAGTTGGAAGAGATCCAGAGGCCCTCTGGGGCGGCCCGGACCCGAATGCGGAGCTGACCCAGTCACCGACGTGCCGGGCAGGACCACAGCTCACAGGGCACGGGGCAGCACATGAGCCCAGGTGAGGTCTGTGGTGCCGGGGTGATGGGTGTGGAGATGCCACAGCAGGGGGGCTACCCCCTAGGTCATGATCACCTTGTCAAGCGATGT
The DNA here is from genome assembly GCF_964194135.1 of Talpa europaea. Classification (NCBI taxonomy): domain Eukaryota; kingdom Metazoa; phylum Chordata; class Mammalia; order Eulipotyphla; family Talpidae; genus Talpa; species Talpa europaea. The sequence continues at coordinate 18,271,965 of NC_140075.1, forward strand.
TACCTCAGCAATGAAAACAATACAATTTTTAAAAATCCATAGGTTTCAAAAATTCTAGATTTGAGAACAAAGTAGAAATTTTTCATTTCACAGTAAAAGTAGTGATAGCTAATGTGATATTGCCTGTGGCAAAAAGTGTGCAGTTTTTTTTTTTAGATTTATTTATGCATACAAGAACTGCGGTACAGGCCAGAGGTGTGGGGGTTGAGAGGATTCACCAGAGACAGAGTGGGGAACAGAAAAATCAGACTGACTGAAATACACTCTAAGGGAATAGCGGGGAGACAGGACAGGTCTGCTGCACCATGGGGTTAGCTCCCTGGCTGGGGATCAAACTCGTGCTGCAGAGGCTGTGGACACCTCCACAGTGCTGTGCTTAACCCCTTGCACCACCAGGGAGGCCCAGAAATTGTGCAGTTTTCAATGCCAACTGTCGGGAGCAGTTTCAGTGAAAAATAGTTTTTTCTCTCTTTATTTGAAGTTATAGCTCTGATTGTGATTTTAATAGTTTTGCACCATTACTGAGTACATGTAACAATCATCTGGTTCTATAGCTGCCCGAGTATATTAATGACATAACTGACTCGGATGGAAATTCAAGAGTATTGAGACAATGTCTGATGACTTGAGAACTTTCATGTTGTGGTGAATATTGATTCTGTGAATGAGATGAGCACAGCCAGGTCAGTGTCTCCTTAATCACCAGGAAAAAGCTCAGAGCTCTGAGCCCCTCTGCATGGGGTTTTGCAAACAGCAGGCAGGGACATGTTGCATGGGGCGGGCAGAGCTGGTTCTGGCAGAGGGTGCTGCTCGCCAGGACATGCTGACACTGGATTGCCAGACATGGGCCATGGGCTAGCTTGGCACAGCCTGGGAGGAAGGGAAAGACACAGGCAGTCCTGGTCCTCTGGTCGTTCGATTTATTGGAAAATACGGGAGGGTATTTCCAGGCCTTGTTACTACTATAAGTTGAAATTTCAAATCTTTGGTGTGTTTCTTATCAAAAGCTTGGACGATGTAACAGCACAGTCAGAATGAAAATGCATTTTTAAAATATTTATTTATTTACAAGAACTGGGGTACAGACCAGATGCACGGGAGGGTGAGAGGATCACCAGAGACAGAGCAGGGAATAGAACAGGCACACTGATGAAACACACTGCTGAGGGGAGCAGGAGGCATGACAGGAGAGGTCTGCTGGGCCATGTGGGACCCTTGCCGGCCGGCTGGGATTGAACTGGCACTGCAGAAGCTGCGGACAGCTTCACAACGCTGCACTCAACCACCTGCCCACCAGGGGAGGCCCGAAAATGCAATTTTTTTGACAGGACGAAGCTACTTGGAGAATGACTGGGGATGAGATTCCGAAGGACAGGGAGTGTGGGTGGTGAGCCGCTGCTGTGATTGTCGTGAGGCACTCAGTTACGCTCAGCCTGGGGAAACTGGACAGGGCTGATTTCTTCCACATTTTCATGCAGATGATGTCTCCAGTGGTTCCGAATCTCACAGATGTGACAGAATTCGTCCTCCTGGGGTTCCCCACCCAGGGGACCATGGGCTTCCTGCACCCGCTGCTCTTCTCCCTCGTCTACCTGTGTGCCCTGCTGGGGAACGGGCTCATCGTCCTCATCACCACCCTGGACCGGCACCTCCACACCCCCATGTACTTCTTCCTGAGGAGTCTGTCCTTCTCGGACCTCTGCCTCATCACAACCACGGTCCCCAAGTCAATTGCCAATTCTCTGAGTCACAGCAGCTCCATCTCCTTCCCGGGCTGTGTTGGCCAGGTCTTCATGATGCTTATGTCAGCAGTTACAGAGCTTCACCTGCTCACGGTGATGAGCCTTGACCGCTATGCTGCCATCTGCCACCCCCTGCACTATGATGTCATCATGAGCAGGGACAGGTGTGTGCAGCTGACGGCTGTGTCCTGGCTGGGTGGGGGTCTCTATGCTGTGATGCACACAGCTGGAACCTTCTCCTTGTCCTTCTGTGGGTCCAACGTGGTCCACCAGTTCTTCTGCGACATCCCCCAATTATTGGCTATTTCCTGCTCAGGAAATCTGATGAGAAAACTTGTCCCTATTTTCATTAGTGCAGTGATGGGTATCTGCTATTTCATATCCATCATAATTTCCTATGTCTACATCTTCTCTGCTGTCAGGAAGATCCCATCCACAGAAGGTAAGGACAAGGCCTACTCCACCTGCCTTCCCCACCTGCTGGTTGTGGTGCTGTTTGTCTTCACTGCATGCTTTGCTTATCTGAAGCCGACCTCCGAGACCCCGTCCATGTCTGACTTGGTCATTTCTATGTTCTACACGGTGGTGCCCCCCGCCTTTAATCCCATCATATACAGTCTGAGGAACCAAGCCATGAAGTCGGCTGTGGGGAGGCTGATGAAGGGGAGACTCACTAAGGAGTAATGCCTCTGCCTATTGCACTTTCAGTATTAGATTCCACTTCTAATTACTCAGTAATCTTTCAGAATATTTACCTCAAACCTTTTCAGACTTTAGTTTTTAGACCATTTTAAAAGTTATGAATTTGGCATGAGGGTAAAGAGTTTCCCATAGCCTCTAAACCTGCCAATGGCTGCTCTCTTCTACTGCACTGTAACCTCAAGGTGCTCCTTCCCTCACCCACACAGGTGCAGAAACCTACTGTCCTTACCCATGCCCCTTGCCTGCATCAGGGCTTCTCGCCTGGGTTTTTACCTTCTGTGCTGGAGACAATCATGCAGTGACACGTTCATTATGGTGACATCACTCAGCACCTTTCACTCGCCGACCCCTCCGGCACTGCTGTTTGTGCCCTGCCTCATCTGCTGGCCAACACTGACCCTCCATGTGTCTTCAGGCTTTTCCCGAATGCTGTAGCATTGTCATCACACAACACACACAGTGGCATCCCTCCGTTCATTTAGTAGTAATTAGTATTTTAATTTCTCCTGTGTCTAGTCATGGCTGTGTCAGGTTGGAGGAGCTGCTAATGCACCTTTTGAGAGCTGGTTCTTCCTGTGCCCTCACGGGTGCTGAGTGTGAGTTTGTCACTCTGGCCCTCATGGGCCATTTGTCACCATGCCTGGGTGACCATTCAAGGCCTACAGTGACTTGTCATCCTTATTTTAATTTGCATTTTCTTGATGACATATAAATTAAGCAACTTTTCAAGTGTTGACATGCATCTGATTTCAGCGATGAAGAGTCTGTTGAGATCACAAAACTCTTTATGAATAGAGATTTATTTAGGGTCTCCTCTGGTGGTGCAGTGGTTGAGTGCTGAGCGCGAAGCAGCCCGCAGCCTCTGCAGCGCTGGTTCACTCCTCAGCCGCCGGCGAGGGTCCCACATGGTGCACAGACCTCTCCTGCCATCTGCAGCTCCCCTCAGAAGTGTATTTCTTGTTCTGCCTGTTTTGCTCCCCTCTCTGACTCTGGTGAATTCTCTCACCTTCTGGCGCTTCTGACTGTACCCAGTGCTTGTGTAAATAAATAAATAAATGTTAAAAAAATAATAAAAATATAAAATAATATTTATGTATTGATACATACAGGAACTGGGGTACAGCCTAGAGTTGTGGGGGAAGGTGAGAGGATTCACCAGAGACAGAGTGGGGAGCAGAACAGGCAGATTGAAAGAAATACACTTCTGAGGGGAGCAGCGAGTGAGTCAGGAGAGGTCTGCTGCACCATGTGTCAGGCTTCCTGGCCAGGGATCTAACTCATGCTGCAGAGGCTGCGGACACCTTCATAGGTTGCATCTTAGCCCCTTGCGCCACCTTGGAGGCCCCCACAAAACTCTTTTTAGGGGTTATTTGGCTCGCTCACTGTTGTGTGTTATCAGTCCTTTGCATACTTGGTATAAGGGTCTTTTGTCTGAGGAGTTTCCGGTGAGTATTTTCTCCCAGTCTGTGACATCTTCTCTAATTGTCTGTTAGTTTTCTCTCTCAGAGATATTTTGAATCTTCTGACTTCCACGTCATCTGGTGGCTCTCACGCCTGATGTCCTGCGCCGGGTCTAGACGCCTGCCCTGTGCCGTCGTCCTCTGGAGTTTCTCCTCCTGCACATTCCTGATATGCTACTTTTGTGTTTTTCATTCAGGTCAACAATCCATTTTCGGTTAAATTTTCTGAAGGATATATTGTCTGTGTCTGGACTGTGTACCTCTAAATTCTTCCTCCAACATTTATTGGGCAGTCTTTGCACTTACTGCTATGCTTCTTTGTGAAAAGTCAGTACACTGTGTTACAGGGATTCACTTCTGTGCTTATTCTTTTCTGGGGGGATGTATTTGCATGTTATTTGGCCATTAACACATTTTCTTGATGAGTAGCTTTTTAGTCATCTAGAGGTCGGAGAGTGCCAGTGTTCTAGCTTTGCATTTAATTTTTTTCTCTTATTTGAGATATAGTTGTGGATATTTAAAGTGAACATTATCGGGCCTCCCTGGTGGTGCAAGGGGTTAAGAAGCAACCTATAAAGCTGTCCGCAGCTACTGCAGCATAAGTTGGATCACCAGACAGGGAGGTGACCCATAAGGCACAGCAGACCTCTCCTGACTCCATTGCTCCTCCCCTCAGCAGTGTATTTCAGTAGATCTGCCTATTCTCTTCCCCACTCTGTCTTTAGTGAATCCTCTCATCTTCCACAACTCTGGCCTATACCCTAGTTCTCATATGCATAATAAATAAATCTTTTAAAAAATAAGTTGAGAAAAAAAAGAAAATCACTCAAAGTAATATTCATTTCATTGATAGTATGAGATCACAGTCACCATCCCTTGGGATATGACGTCATTCCCTGATCAGATTCCTGTTAACGTATTTTCTATTTTTCATTTGAACAAATCCAGTAAGTGTCTGTTGAGAAGGGATCTTTACCATGAGTGTTACGTTGAAATGTCATGTTAAATTGTTATTTGTTCTTATCAAGGATGACATTTACACTCTATACTGTTTTCACCGTGGGTCACTTTTCACTCCCCCACATGCACACGTGTCCACTGAGAATCTACTAAATGCCCTGCAGTGCCCGGCCCCTCCTTCCACACTCCTAACTCCTCCCCAGTTCTGTCTGGTAATGAGCAAATTTTTGTACTTGGTCCAACATTTCCTTTTGCTGTTTGCCACTTTATTTTCTTAGTTACTGACTTTTCATATTACAATCCTCAGATGGGTGAGACCAGGAAATATCTTTCAGTTTTTGACTTATCTCCCTAGCATACACATCTCAAGGCCCACCTTTGGTCCCTAGGACACTAGTTCACCTTTTAAACAGCTGTATGGTATTCCATTGCGTGTGGACCCTCATTATTCATATTCTCCTCAGTCCACAGCATTTGGGTTGGGGTCATGGCCAGCAACAGTAGATGGTGCTGCTGTGAACACAGGTGTGCATAGTCTGGAGTTGATGAATCCCCACATCTGGGACAAATACATGGCAGAGGTTGCTCCATCTGTGGTTATTCCATTTTCATTGTCTGACAACATCTCCAAGGGCAATTCCCAGCAGAGGGGAGAGGCCCTTTCTCTCCCTTCCTCATGTCCTGTTGTGTGCAGTTTCTGGATTGATCCCTATTCACAGGTGACAACGTATTACAGTTTGGAATTCTTTTTTCCTTATTATTAGAATAATATGGAATGGATTAAAAATCTGCAATAGATGAAGCCTTAAAATACCAGAAAGAACACATAGGGGCTGCCCACTGCACACTCACCCACAGATGAACTTGGGGACACACCACCAAGGACCAGGGAAGAAGAGCACGTAGGAACAAGTGGCCCCCACACACTAGAGAGCTTCTGTGCCTCAAAAGACGTCATCCCCAAAATGGGACCCTGCACTGGGAGATGACTGTGCACATCACATACCTGACAAGGGTGAGTGTCCAAAGTACACAAAACCTAGAAACCCAAGAACAGAAAGAGACACCCCAATCTAGCACGGCTGACAGACCCCCCACCCCCCGAGACATTTTCTTCAGAGTTCAGGAGCCTGCAGCCTCCTCACAGTTTTTATTCAGGTTGAAATTGCCCTGCTCCTGAGCTCGTCCACCTGCCTCACACCTGCAGGACGTGAAATGCCTGGACAGGGTCACAGGTGCCAGCTCGTGCTGCATAAAATCTCTCTTACCCCTGATGCATCTTTTTGATTTTATTATTGGATATAACAAAGTATCCTGAATTAATCCTGTCACATCATTTCCTCGGAGTCTGACTGTGTCAAATTGATCATGTCCATCCCTCCCGCTCCCTGTCCTGGTATCTCCCCCCAGGGCGTCCAGGGGAGACAGAGCAACTGAGTCTGCTTTCTGAGACTCACAGGCAGGCGCCCTGGGCGAGACACTTCCTAGCGGCACGAGCAGGAAGGACTGACATTCTCTTCACTGGCTGAGACACAACAACCATCTCAGTGTGCACGCAGGGCCCCCAGGACCCCAGCAATCAGCTCCCCAACTCTTGCCCCCCTTCTCCCTGAGCCCCTAAACAAAACCCCACTTGGGAGCTGACTCCACCTGCCCCTGCCACCCACACGGATCAGGACGAAAGGGGGTGTAGTCTCCCAGGGAGTCTTGGGTTCCAGAGTGTCTGGGCTTCACAGTGACCGCGGGCAGGTCCCCCCAGCGGCAGGGCAGGGGTTGTGCTCCAAGCCGATATCAGGGACATGGGGACGCACAGGCAGGCTGACAGGCCTCAGTGTCTGTCCCCCAAAATGGCACCCACAGGGATCCCCGGAGTTGGGAGAAGCGCCAGGCACCCTCACGTTGCAGCCACCACCAGTCCCCGCTGGGCAGCGGTTGTCCCTCACCCCGGCCTCTGCCAACCCCGGGCTCCAAGCAGACGCTCCCTGATCCCCACCCCATGCCCTCGGGGCTGCCTCTGGCTCACAGAGCCCTTTGGGCACAAGTCTCCACAATTCAGTCAAAGGGTAACACATATCGGGGAGGTCCTGGGACTCGTCCTGTGTGTCCTCCTGCCCCGCAGGGTTGCACCAGACCTCACGCCATGACCCAGTCCTCGCTGTCACTGGGTGGACACGGGCATGGGGGGCCTAGGGGGTGTGTGCCTCTGCCAGGCCCCGCACCTCCTCTGGCGCTGCTGGAGACGGACCTGACAGACGCGTCACGGCCAGCCAGGTCCAGAACACCAGGTCGGGTCACAGCCCCTGGTGACCTAGCCGGGGCGGAGGCTGAGGTTGGCGCTGGTGACACTCCCCCGAGGAGAGGAGGGCGGGGCCGTGGACACTCCCCCGAGGAGAGGGGGCGGGGCCATGGACAGTCCACTGAGGAGAGGGGGCGGGGCCATGGACACTCCCCCGAGGAGAAGAGGGCGGGGCTGTGGACACTCCCCCGAGGAGAGGGGGTTGGGGCATGGACACTCCCCCGAGGAGAGGGGGGCATGGCTGTGGACACTCTCCCGAGGAGAGGGGGGTGGGGCGTGGACACTCCCCCTAGGAGAGGGGGGCGGGGCCGGGGTCTCCTGGCAGTGGGACAGGCTGAGCCAGGTACAGGCTCTGAGCTTGGCCCAGTCACGGGCGCGTCTGGCTGAACCCGGGGTGTCAGGGGGCGTCCAGCACCCCTGAGCCCTCCACCCGGAGCCACCTGCGTGGGGGTGGGTGGCCTCTCCTGGGATCCCTCGCAAGCTGCTCCAGCCCTGGCGCCTCAGGGGCCTTTTATGGAGAGTAGCACTTCCGGGGTGGGGTGTGGACCAATCAGGCACTGGGGCAGACGGGCCCGGCCCAATCAGATGCAGGGATTCAACATGGTCCAATGGGGCTGGGGGCGGGGCAGCCCGAGAGGCTCCGCCCCAGCGGCTGAGGGGAGGAGCCCGGGAGGGGCCGGGGCAGCGGCCTGAGACGGGAGCCAGTGCCCCAAGGAGAGCAGGGTGGGCTCTGAGGAGAGGGGGGACCGAGTGCCCAGGTCTGGGACTGGGATGGAGGCTGAGGGGAAGAGGTCCTCGACGGCCTTGGAGACTTTGGGTCAGGAGCCTGCAGCAGCGGGGCCTGGAACGGCGCCTCTGAGCACAGTACAGCCCGGGCTGCGTCTCCCTCCCCCCCACCCCAGGGTGTCCAGCTCAGCACCCCCTGTGGCGGGCACCATCTTGCCGAAGCAGCCGTAGGCTGGGCCTGGCGGACACCGGGCCTGGGGCAGGACGGTGCATGAGGCCCTGGACTGCCCCGTCTCCCTCCCTAATAGCCCCTTGTCCGTGCACCCTGCCCCGCCTGGGTGTGAGTACACGGGGGACACCCCTGGGAGAGGGTACTCCCACTGCTGTCTCGGAGCCCGAGACACAGACCAGGGAGTGGACAAGCCAAAGACAGCAGCCCCTCGGGACTCGCCCGAATTGTAAAAGAAACACTAGATTTAGTAATACACAAGGAGTCAGGTTGTATCACATTTATAGTTGCAGAGAATAAAATGGAATTTAAAAATATTTAGTAACATGAACAAATTCATATATTTCTTGGTTTTCCTCCTCCCCTCCCCTCCTGCCTCCACATTTCCCCATCCCCCTCACGCCCATCTCCCAGATCTCCTCACCGAGGGCACACAGTAGGTGACTGACTTTCCAGCGTCCTTTGGACGTGGCTCATCACGAGGCCCACACCCGGGTCCCCCGTGACTGGTCGGGGAGGGTGATGGAGCCTGGAGGAGGAGGAGCCGCAGTCCTGTCCACACAGGGGTGAACAACTCATGAAATTGCCTCTGGCACCCTCAGTGCAAAATTGCACACTGAGATGTGGTACAGGATGATGCCCATTAACACGGTCAACTCAAAGAGGGCACTTGTCCCTCTGGAGGAAGGTCCCTGAGGGCTGGAATATGGACAGTGTCCAACACGCGGACGCCAGCTCCAGAGCTCAAATAGCCCAGCCCTGATGCCCTGCTCTGTCCATGAGGCGTCACAGGATGGGGTGAAACATCCTGTGAGCACTCAGAGGCTCCCCACGAGCCCTGACCATGGAGTGAGAGGCCGAGATGCCCTTTGTCCCGCCATGGGGACAACTTCAGGAGAGACAGGACATGGCAGCAGGAACTTCCCCCCAGACTGCAGGTATCTGCCCCCAGCTGTTCACAGAGGACAATCCATTCAGAATTGAAAATTTTTCTCTTTCAAAATTCATTTTTGACTTGATATAGCAGATGAAATACTCACTTTGTAGATTATGAGAACTAATAAATTCTAAATATGCACAAGTTGCTGATTTCCACAATTCCATATTCTGGGATGAACTGCAATGGGAGAAAATAATTGTTTTTAATGTAACTCTTCCAAAATTACGAATTTCAATAGCATCATATTTTGATTTGTGATATATGATGCTTCATAACTGTGATTTAGGCGTCAGCACAATGTGTCAGTGTGTACTATAAAAAAAAACATTAAATTATGATAAAAAACTAAACCTGTGTTGAAATTAAAATTTTATTATAAAAAATTAGAATATTATGCCTTTGTGTCCCAAAGGGTGATGAGATCTATAAGAGTAAAGTAGAAATTCATTAATGCTTTTTTTTTTTTTAAATAGAGGCATGTTATTTATTTATTTATTTATTTGTTTGTTCGTTTGTTTTTGTTTATACATGCACTGGGTACAGTCAGAAGCGCGGGAAGGTGAGAGAATTCACCAGAGCCAGAGCGGGGAGCAGAGCAGGCAGAAGGACCGAAGTACACTGCTGAGGGGAGCAGCGGGCGGCAGGAGAGGTCAGCGCGCCATGTGGGACCCTCCTCCGGTGGCCGGGGAGCAGCCGGGAATCGAACCGGCGCTGCAGAGGCTGCGGGCAGCTTCGCAACCCAGCGCTCAACCGCTGCGCCACCGGGGAGGCCCTCATTAATGCTTTATAGCAACTTTCTTGACAGTTTCATGGCTCTGACACTGAAGTGAGGGTGCCATGGACATCTGACTATGGACGTGAACTTGGGATTTTTCCCCAACTCCATCACTAAGAGACTGTTAGTGATATTGTGAGATGAAGAAGTAACTTTTTTAAAAAAGAAACAACGGATTTAATCAAAAAATATTTTGTCATTATATTTACTGTAATCAAAGATTTCTACATCTAGACCACTTTGGCAACTAATTCAGTTTATTATTTTTATTAAACTATTTTAATTGTTTGCACTAATGTATATCCACAAGCTTAATCAACACATTTTTCTTAAAAATCCTGTGTCACCAGGTCCTGCCCCTCCGTCACCCCACAGAAGGGGGAGAGGATGATATTGGGGAGGAGGAGAGCGGGCATGGCTGCCCCGTGCCCAGACATCACCACTCACCCACGGGCCTTGGGGGAGGAACAAACCCGCACCTGGGGACCTGGGGCCCTGGGACAGGCAGGGAGAGCCACATGCACAGACGGTCCGGCTCAGCACCGGAGCGGCCTCCTCCCTGCACAGACGTGCATGAGTCTGAGGGGGACAGAGGGGCCAGGGAGGGACCCTGGGTGGACGAGCCCATCCTGCAGGAGGGACGTGTGGTGTGACCCAGGAGGAGAATCTACAGGAAACGTGGTCTCTGGGTCCTCAGATGTGAGGAGTCAGGGGCAGGGAGATGAGGGGACGAGGGGATGGTCCAGGAGGCAACAGTGAGGCCACAGGGGCAGGAATGTGACAGAGGAGACGTTAGGACACACTGCACGGGGACGCTGAGCCCAGTTCATTCAGTTCCAGGAGTGACAGGTCCCGGGGAACAGGAAAATGGGGACCAGCACACCCCACCTCTCTGCACACCTGTCCCTCTGGGGCCTCCCCTGACCAGGGCTGTGCTGGAGGAGCAGGGACAGGCTCTCCAGGTTGGGGAGGGACTGGGCATGGTCACGTGTCCTCTGGGACTGTGCCCTGGACAAGCTCTGGGAGGTGTGCTGGGTGGAGAAGCTGGGGCCTGGACAGGAGGCAGGAGAGCAATACTGGAGAAAAATAGGGACTGCTGTCACTTGGGTGATTCTAATTTGTTCAGGTTTGTAAGGGAGACTTGACATTATTCCTCTTTACCAAATATTATAGTCAAGTTGGACAAAATAAAATGACACATGAGATAGTCAAAAAAGGTTGAGTACAGTGGACACACAGATGAAGATATAGATTCCGCCAAACCTAGAAGGAGTAATTACCCGGTAAATAGTCTGAATTATTATCCTATGATTATAAACCATTTTATATTCAATATTGGAAGATTTGATTTTTTTTTCCTGTATCCTTTTTTTACAGATGATATCGCCAGAGGTGACCAATCTCTCAGCCGTGACAGAATTCATCCTCCTGGGGTTCCCCACCCAGGGGACCATGGGCTTCTTGCATCTGATGCTCTTCTCCCTGGTCTACCTGTGCACCCTGCTGGGGAATGGGCTCATCGTCCTCATCACCACCCTGGACCGGCACCTCCACACCCCCATGTACTTCTTCCTGAGGAGTCTGTCCTTCTTGGACCTCTGCCTCATCTCATCCACGGTCCCCAAGTCCATTGCCAACTCTCTGAGGCACAGCAGCTCCATCTCCTTCCCGGGCTGTGTCTTCCAGGTCTTCGTGATGATTTTTTTCAGCAGGTGCAGCGATGACACTGCTCACGGTGATGAGTGTTGACTGCTATGCTGCCATCTGCCACCCCCTGCACTATGAGGTCATCGTGAGCAGGGACAGGTGTGTGCAGCTGACTGCTATGTCCTGGCTGGGTGGGGGTCTCTATGCTGTGATGAACACAGCTGGAACATTCTCCTTGTCCTACTGTGGGTCCAACGTGGTCCACCAGTTCTTCTGTGAAATCCCACAACTATTGGCTATTTCCTGCTCAGAAAACCTAATGAGTGGATTTTTCCCCATTCTCATTAGTGTGGTGTTGAGCACCTGCTTTTTCATTTTCATCGTCCTTTCCTATGTCCACAACTTCTCTGCTGTCAGGAAGTTCCCATCCACAGAAGAGAAGGCCAAAGTCTACTCCACCTGCCTTCCCCACCTGCTGGTTGTGGTGTTGTTTCTCTCCACTGGGCTTTTAGTTTATCTGACGCCGACCTCAGGGACCCCGTCCATGTCTGACCTGATCATTTCCATGTTCTACACGGTGGTGCCCCCCACCTTTAATACTGTCATATACTGTCTGAGGAACCAAGCCATGAAGTCAGCTGTAGGGAGACTGATAAATGGCCATTACTCCAACATGTGAGATATCACAGTCTACAGTATAACCCCTCATTTATTGTGTTTCCCCTCTAACTCTTGCATGTCATCACTTAGAATGTATAGACTTCTTGCATTAGGATTTCTCCTTTGACAGAAATTTATTTTCTCATATTTTTCCATAAGCTCTAGTTTACCCCCTAACACAATCCTTTGCCCTACCTCTACCTGTGTGATATTCATAAACTATATGTAGCTCATTGTAAAAAACAATGTATTTGGTGTGGAAAGAATGTTCTAGAACTCACGCATGACCAACATTCATGTAAAATGATGCAGTGGTAAATGACGTCTGGCCTCGGGTTCACTTGGGTCCCGGGGCCCAGTCCCTGGTACTTGGTTCCCACAGCCCGTGTCTGTCCCCACTGAGGGCTCCACCCTTGTGGAGGGGAGGGGAGACAGTTGAGTGGGCTCCCCAACCCTCACAATTCCTAAAGGGGCATCTTCCTCTAAGAGACATTCATTTTTCTGTTTAAATGACAAGGAGATCTACTCCTGAATCTTCCAGGGATGTGCAGATGGAAGGATGGAAGCATCCTTGGGGAATCAGAGTCCATGCTGAACCCCACAACTGATGTGAATGTTCATTTCTATGATGTCTGATTTTATCTGACAGGGCTACACTGTTGGAGGGACTGTCATAAACATGAAAAAGTGTATGAATTTTACTGAGGAACTACATTTCTACTTTTAAAATGTGTGTTTTTTATACATTTGTCCGTGTGTTTACTTTCAGGTTCCCTTAGTTTTCCCAGTTGTATTGAGTCTCACACCAGGACTTCTTTCTACTCTGAGGTAGATGAAATTTAGTTCCCTTCCCTTCTAACTTGAAACCTGCTATTTATTATGTCATGTAGAGAACACCATGTAAAGGTCAGCATGACGCTATATGTGAATTTTTATTCCCAGCAGCTTCTGTGCCTTAGACCCCGGGGTCTCACGACTGCTTACCCACCCTGAGAACATGAGCTGGGGTGATGATCCTCCCTCAGGCCTTTCTCAGGGAGCAGGTCACTGTGTCCCCTGCACTTCCTACTGTTGATAACATGCTAAGTTGATGAAACTTTTCTAAAGAAATGTTTGTAAATTACAGAAATTTACAGAATAAAAATGTGTTCGCTATCTCTCAAATTATTCTCATTTCAACAAATGTCTTTGAGCAAAGATTTCTTCCCTGGGGAGACTTATATTGGGCTCTGGTCAGATCTCGTTAATATTTTCTATTTTCCTTTGGACCAAACTTCTACATCTCTGTTGAGCCAGAGAGTGGATTTCATCAGTGACGTCACGTGAGGTTATGCAAATTCACAACTTGCCACCATCCAAGAAATGCTTTATTCACTGGGTTTGTTGCTTTAATGTTGGGGTTAATTTCCCACTCTGCAGGCACAGTGCCCCCCACAGTCCACACAACACCCCGTTAGTGCCTCCTCTTCTTCCATGCCCGTCCCCTTGCTTCTTTCTCTCCATTCCTCAAGGAACAGCACATTTTTTCACTAAGCCCGACATCTGCTTTTGCTGCATTTGGGAGGGAGCTTCTCTGTATTTCTGTTCCACAGACGAGTGAGACCATCCGCATCTGTCTCTCACTATGCAGCTCATTTCACTTCTCAAAACCAACTGAGGACCCAGCCATGCTGTCGAAAATGACACAATTTCATCCTTTCACAGCTGGGTGGTACCCACTGAGCCTGGACCCACATTCTGTATTCACTGCCCTGTGGCCGGCACTTGGGGCGGGTCAGGACCGGCCACGGTGGACGGTGCTGCTGTGACCACAGTAGCACGTGGTCTGCCACGACTCCCCCCACCAGAGTGCTATGAGGACACACTCCAAGGAGAAGGGCACTGAGGGTGCATGTACAAGTGGCCCCACACCCCAGGGAGTGTTTGAGCCTCAGAGACACCATCCCCGAAACAAGTCCCCACTCTGGGTCTTGCACGTGTGTCTGTGATGTGGACACCGGGGCCAGAACATGGACACACACATGTTAATGGGGACAGTGTGCCAAGGGACGTGGGGGATGAGGGCAGCGTGGTCTCAGACCCAGAGGGCAGGTGAGGCCAGAGAAAAGCTGCGGGAGAGCCGGTCAGCCCCCGGGTCAGTGTTACAGGACTGAAAACTTGACCAAGGCCACAAAAGCATCTTCATGCGTGAGAACCGACCATGACCCGTGAGGCCTGCGATCGCCGCACAACGGGGCCCAAACCAGGCTCCCGGAGCCCTTGTTGGAAGATAAATTAGCCTTTGAGGACAACGGTAACGCGGGCGTTTCTCACCTCATCAGAGAAGCTGTTTTCATGTTGGGCCCGACTAAAGGAAGGAGCCGCAGTGACGCCTCCGTCCCCGCCACGTCGCCGAGAGAGTGACGTAAACGGCCTGGAGACCGCGGGGGAAGACGCGCAGGAAGCGTCTCTGCCCAGCCTCTCCCCCGCGGCCACACGCCCCGCCATGGGACGGTCGCGTGCAGGTGGTGACGGCGGCTCTGGGCGTGGCAGGACACGGAGACCGTCCCACGCATGCGCCACACACAGCCGCTCTGGTCAGCATGAGGCGTGATCTGCTCGCTGAGGGGCGGTCCGTTCCAGACCCCTCACGTCCAGGCCACACACACACGAGGCCTCTTCCCGCGGGGCAGAGAACACGGCGGGCGTGACGCCCACCGAGGAGCCGCACGCCGCGCACAGCCGCCCACGACTGCGGCCCCCGCCACGGCCCCTTCCCGCGGGAAGACCACAGAGAACCCCCCGCGAGCAGCAGCCATCACACCCCACCAGACGGGCAGGCGTGAGGCGGAGCAGCCACGCGCATGTGACCAAACACACACGCAGCAACGCGTTAGGGCTTGAAACACCCACTTCGAGGGTCCAGTTTTATTTCCTCTGTCGTTCATTCTGGTGAATTTCTCTTTGTCCTCCTTTTACAGAGTGCAGACAAATGCAAAATCGCCTCCGACAACTCAGTGAGCCAATTATCACTGAATGCGGGACAGGACAATGCCAATTAAGACAGTGAACTCACAAAGGGCATTTGTCCCTCTGGAATAAAGTCACCTGATGGGCAGAATCTTGGACAGTGTCCAACCCACAAACACCAGCTCCAGAGCTCAAATAGCCCAGCCCTGAGGCCCTGCTCTGTCCATGAGGCGGTGCAGGACGGGGTGCAATATCCTGTGAGTGCTCAGAGGCTCCCCACGAGCCCGGACCATGGAGTGAGAGGCCGGGATGCCCTCTGTCCTGCCTTGGGGACAACCTCAGGAGAGAGACTGGATGCACCTGGAAGTTTCCACTCATACCACAGGTATCTGCCCCCCAGCCATTGCCTTGGCGACAACCTCAGGAGAGAGACTCAATAAACCTGGAAGTTTCCACTCATACCGTAGCCATTGTCAGAGGAGAATCTATTCTGATTATAAAGTTTAAAATTTTCAAAAACTTGAAACTTCATTTTAGTTTTGAGAAAGCACCATAATTAAAATAATGATTAATAATGAAAACTATTAAAATAAAAGGTGGACAAAAAGTTGAAATTCAAAATGATGTATTAATCGACGATATGTTTCAATGGGGGAAATATTTTTTTTCTTTACATTGTTCTAAAGATTATGGCATTTTTATACGTTTAAGATATCAAGAAACATTGATTTATGGCATAAGGCTATTATTAGTTCATAGCTGTAATTTTAACATTCGCCACATGAAGTGGGAGTGTATTAAGTAAGGAATAAATCACAAATGCATGAACTTAAGTTGAAATAAAGATATAATGAGAACAAAATTAAAAATAATACTTCTTATTCAATTTCAGAATGTTGTTCACTTTTGTCCCTAAATACTATGAGATATGAAAGACAAGTGGAAATTAAATAACTTTTACAGAAACACTGTGGACTGTTCGAGGCTTGGACACTGAACTGAAGATGAGTGTGGAAATCTGAGTATTATCAATGTGAACTTGAATTGTTTAACTCCATCGGTGATGAATTCTTATTCATATTTTAAAATGGAGAAGTGACAAATTTTAAAAGAAGCAGGAAGAGAATATTTATCAACATATCATAATTATATTTATTTTAAATCAGTGAAATGTTGTTTACATGCAGGATCACCAGTTATCCTGATTTATTAACTTGTTTTTATTAGAACTATTTGGAATTATTCCCACTAATCTATTACAATTATTTTATATTATTACATTCTTCTAAAAATACTTCCTCACCAGGGCCTGCCCCTCCATCACCCCACAGAGGGAGGACAGGGTGAGATTGCTGGGGAGGAGAGTGGGCAGGGCTGCCCCGTGTCCAGACATCCCAACTCACGCACTGTCCTGGGGTGAGGAACAAACCCGCACCAGGGGGAACCAGGGCCCTATGACCTGCACACCCCACCACATCTCTCTGCACTGACCTGTCACCGTGAGAGGCTCCCCAGCCCAGGGTTTTGCTGGAGAAACAGGGACAGGATCTCTAGTTTGGGGGAGGGGCTGTGCATGCTCAAGGGTCCTCTAGGACTGCACTGGACAACCTCTGGGAGGTGTGCTGGGCTGAGACACTGGGGCATGGCAGGAAGCAGAATCAGTGGGGCTGTGGTGGTAGGGAGGGGTTGAGTTTGTTGTAAGTTGAGTTGGTTGATACATATAAGATTTTAACTTGTTAATATTTTGTGCAGAGAATTTAAATTTTCAGCTCTTTACCAAATTTCAGAGACAAGTTGAACAACATCATAATGATAAATGACATGGAAATCAAAGGTTGAAGACAGCAGGACACGCAGGTGAGAATATTAGACTCTGTAGGACCTAGAAGAAGTAATTACCCCATAGAGAGACTGAATCCACTATCCTATGCTGATAACCCATTTCATGTTCACTACTGGTAGATTTCACAATGTTTTTGTCCTCTTTATTTTTTTTTTTTTATACATATGACATCTCCAGGGGTGACCAATCTCACGGCCATGACAGAATTCATCCTCCTGGGGTTTCCCACCCAGGGGTCCATGGGCTTCTTGCAACCACTGCTCTTCTCCCTGGTCTCCCTGTGCACCCTGCTGGGGAACGGGCTCATCGTCCTCATCACCACCCTGGACCGGCACCTCCACACCCCCATGTACTTCTTCCTGAGGGGTCTGTCCCTCACGGACATCTGCCTCATCTCAGCGACTGTCCCCAAGTCCATTGCCAACTCTCTGAGGCACAGCAGCTCCATCTCCTTCCCGGGCTGTGTCTTCCAGGTCTTCATGCTGGTGGCTTCAGGAACTACAGAGCTGACCCTGCTCACAGTGATGAGCCTTGACCGCTATGCTGCCGTCAACCACCCCCTGCACTATGAGGTCATCATGAGCAGGAACAGGTGTGTGCAGCTGACAGCTGTGTTCTGGCTGGGTGTGGGTCTCTATGTTTTGATGCACACAGGTTGAACCATCTCCTTGACCTAATGTAGGTCCAACATGGTCCAACAGTTCTTCTGTGACATCCCGCAGTTATTGGCTGTTTCCTGCTCAGTAAATTTGATGAATAAACTTGTCCCCATTCTCATTAGTGTGACAATGGTTATGTCCTGTTTCATTTCCTATGTCCACATCTTCTCTGCTGTCAGAAAGATCCCGTCCACAGAAGGGAAGGCCAAGGCCTACTCCACCTGCCTTCCCCACCTGCTGGTTGTGGTGCTGTTTCTCTCCACTGCATTCTTTGCTTATCTGAAGCCGACCTCAGGGACCCCGTCCATGTCTGACCTTGTCATTTCTATGTTCTACATAGTGATGCCCCCACTTTTAATCCCGTCATATACAGTCTGAGGAACCAAGCCATGAAGTCGGCTCTGGGGACACTGATAAAGGGCAGTTTCACCAGCAAGTAAAGCTCACCCTTCTTTCCCTCAGCCACACAGACCACCTACAAGTGCACGCCCGGGTACTACAGCCACACTCACATGTGGTTGTGTCACAGGGATACTAGCCCCCCCCTTTATCCTCTGAGCCCCCGCTCCTTTCTCAGAGCCTTCAGCAGGTTGTTCCCCAAGACTTTTCAAGTGTTTCCCTGCTCACATGACTGTTCTCTGCTGCCCAGAGTATGTGTACCCCCGGGGAGCTGGTCCTGGGCACTGTGGCGCCATCAGTTGGGGTTTCAGGGAAAGAAGAGAAAGGCCCAGGCAGGTGTGGACGGGGTCAGGCAGCCCCAGCATTGGTCTCACAGACACAGCAGAGCTTCCCACCACCCACAGTGGATGCAGGGCTGGGGTGGATGCAGCACCCTGTGCTGGTCTATAGGGCCAGGCCGACCCCAGACACCAATGGTGCGGGCTCACACCCCTCGGAAACTTCTGTTGGTGTGTGGCCTCAGGACTGGCAGGCTTGGAAGGTGTAGACAGGCCTTCGGGGGTCCAGGAAGTGGGGCTGCTGTGGGGCCTCAGGAGCAGCAACTATGCTCAGCCCATACCAGGATGGCCCCTCCAACCCTGCCCACCCAGGCCTCCAGCTCCGCCACCCTCAGGGTGGTGCCATCTTGCTGGGCTGCTGTGGGCTTGGCCTGGTGGTTGCTGCGGACCCGGGGTCAGGGGGAACAACACGTGGGCCCAGGACCATCCATCCCTGTGTCCTCAGCCAATATCCCCCATTGTCTCTGCCTGGCTTCGTGGGGCCCCTGAACACACAGGGGGAACCCACAGCTGGGAGAGGGTTCCCCTACTCTGCTGTGTCAGAGCCGAGTCACAGACCACCCCACAGACACCCCGACAGCTCCGCCTTGGGACTGACCCACGTTGGAAGATAAACACAAGCTTCCCTCACACACGGCAACAGTTCAAATGTGATGACAGAGTCACAGGCACTGAGAGTAAATGACATTTTTGAATAATTCTGAGAGACATGAACAAATTCCCTTGCCAGAAGACCCAGGTGCTTCCCCTTCTCACTTCTGGGGGATTGCTTGGTTCTACCTCCCTCCCCTTCCGAGTCCACGTGCCTGTCTCCACCTGCCAGGCCAAGGAGGGCACACAGTGGGTGATGGTGACTTTTCAGCTCCCTGTGGATGTGGCTCATCCGTGGCTCTGACCACAGGGCCACACCTGTCCCCGCAGCAGTCAGGGGAGTGGATGGGGCCTGAGGGGGACCAGGCGCAGTTCCCCCTGGGTGAAAACTAAGGAAATCGTCTCTGGCACACTTGGTGCCCTAATTGCTCAGTGGCGGTTATTTAAGGTTGAGGCCAATTAAGCAGATGAGTTGGAGAGAGCAAGGCCCTCCTCCCTGGGGATGACCTGGGTGGGGCTGGGAGACTGAGAGCACCTGAGGGACCAGCAGGAAGATCAAAGCTCCTCAGGGCCCTGCCCTGGAGTCAGACACGTGCCTGCCCTGAGTTTTCTGAGGCCTCAGAGCGGCGTCACAGCCACACAGCTGGGATCTGGCATCTCCTCTGCGGACACCACTTGCTGGCTTCGCAGGAAGCAAAATTTAAAAGACAACTTGCCCCGCACGCTGCGGGGGCTGTGCTGGCGTGTGTCACGGAGAGTCACTTGGGTTAGGGGGACGGTGCTAAGTCACAGAAGCCAGAGTTGGAAGAGACCCAGAGGCCCTCTGGGGCGGCCTGGAGCAGAACGCGGAGCTGACACAGTCACCGACGTGCTGGCCAGGTCCACAGGCACAGGGCACGGGGCAGCAGCCTAGGTGGGTGAGGCCTATGGTGCTGGGGTGGTGGGTGTTGGGATGCAGAGCTGGGGGGGGCTAACCCCTAGGTGGTGTGTACCCCGTCATGCAGTGTTACCTCAGTGATGAAAGGACCACAATTTAAAAAAAAAATCCATAGATTTAAAAAATTCTAGATTTGAGAACAAAGTAGAAATTGTTCATTTCACAATAAAAGTAGTAAAAATAGTGATAGCTAATGGGATATTTTATTCCCTGGTACAGGAATTGTGCAGTTTTCACAGCCAACTCTCAGGAACAGTTTCAATGGAGAAAATGTTTTCTTCTCTTTAATTGAAGGTGTAACTCTGATTGTGGTTTTAGTAGATTTGCCCCTTTCCTGCTACATGTGACAACTATCTGGTTCCAGGGCTGCCCGCTATGTGTTCAGCCCATGAGCACACTAAGGGACTTTGTGCTCAATTCTAAATGAAATCATAAGAATGAATGACAAGACATTAAACTCAGTGAAACCAAACAAACAAGGCTAAAGCTAAAACGATAACACTGTCCTTCCCAGTCCCCAGTTGATCAATGGCATCTCTGATTCGGATGGAAATTCAGCAGCATGGAGGCAATGCCTGATGAGTTGAGACCTTTCATGTTGTGGTGAATATTGACTCTGTGAATGAGAAGAGCACAGCCAGGTCAGTGTCTACTTATTCTCCTAGTAAAAGCCCAGAGAGTAGAGCCCCCTACATGGGGGGTTTGCAAACAGCAGGATGAGTGGGGAGGGGTGTCTCATGGGGCAGGTAGAGCAGGCTCTGGCACAGGGTTCTACTCACCAGGCCTTGCTGACATTGGATTACCAGACAGCAGGCACATGGGCTGGCTTGGCAGGGCCCTGGATGAAGGGACAGACACAGGCAGGCCTGGTCCACTGGTCATTCATTTATTGGAAAATATAGGAGGGTTTTCCAGGTCTCGTTAGTGTAACTTGAAATTTCAAATCTTTGTGTCTTTCATATGAAAAGCTTGGATGATGCAACAGGGCACATCCAGAGTGAAAATGCAATTTCTGACAGGACAAATCTACTCAGAGGCCAGCTAGTGATGAGACTCGGGAGGACCAGGAGTGTGGGTGGTGAGAAGCTGCTGTGATTGTTGTACAAGGTGCCCAGTTACGCTCAGTCTGGGGAGACTGGACAGCACTGAATTCTTCATCCCCACTGAAAGGTAAGGCGCGTAAAGAAAAGGAGAGCCAGGCCAAATTTCTCAAAGGGAGGGAAAGTTTATTGCACCCCAGGTGGACCTCACACACCCAAGGTGGGGGTCAGTGAAGCCGTGCACATTGTTAGGGGGAAGCAGGGTTTTATAGGGTAAGGATGGGGTCAGGTGGGAAGTTGGGATCATATGGCGGGAAAAGTTTGTAGTGCGTGAAATGTTTCCTGGGGCAGGTAGAGGTTCTTTAAGAAGAAACTCTTAGTGGAGGGGAGGAGGCTCACTTCCTGAATCCTCCAAGCAGGTATCCACATTCCTACCCCCCAGGTGGGCTTCCTGGTGGGTTCTGCATTCAGGCCTCCTGCATGGACCTTTCACCCACATTTTTTATAGTGATGGTGCCAGTGGTGACCAATCTCACAGCCGTGACAGAATTTGTCCTCCTGGGGTTCCCCACCCAGGGATCCGTGGCTTCTTGAACCTGCTGCTCTTCTCCCTCGTCTACCTGTGCGCCCTGCTGGGTAACGGGCTCATCATCCTCATCACCACCCTGGACCGGCACCTCCTCACCCCCATGTACTTCTTCCTGAGGGGTCTGTCCCTCACGGACCTGTGCGTCATCACAACCACGGTCACCACTATGCTGCCATCTGCCACCCCCTGCACTATGAGGTCATCATGAGCAGGGACAGGTGTGTGCAGCTGACAGCTGTGTCCTGGCTGGATGGCTGTCTATTAGCTGTGATGAACACTGCCGGCACATTCTCCTTGTGCTACTGTGGGTCCAACGTGGTCCACCAGTTCTTCTCTGACACCCCCCAGTTATTGGCTATTTCCTGCTCACAAAATTTATTGAATGAACTTGTCCTCATTCTCATTGGTGTGGTGTTGAGCACCTGCTATTTTATTTTCATCGTCATTTCCTATGTCCACATCTTCTCTGCTGTCAGGAAGATCCCATCCACAGAAGAGAAGGCCAAGGCCTACTCCACCTGCCTTCCCCACCTGCTGGTTTTGGTGCTGTTTGTCCCCGCTGGATGCTTTGCTTATCTGAAGCCGACCTCAGGGACCCCATCCACATCTGACCTGGTCATTTCTATGTTTACACGGTGGTGCCTGCCACCTTCAATCCCATCATATACAGTCTGAGGAACCAAGCCATGAAGTCGGCTGTGGGGAGACTGATGAAGGGGAGACTCACCAAGGAGTAATAGGAAAGTCGAGGTCATGACTCCATCACTCCAAGAGTGACAACACTCTTATTTTAAAATTTCTCATAACGTGGTTGACAGAGGGGAAACAGGGAGGCTATTGGAGGCCTCACCGGGGATGGTGGTGTAAGTAGAAAAAGTGGATTTACTTATTATCCTCCTGCAGGAGTCGGGGGCAGAGGCTGGTGTCTGAGGAGGAGGAAGTTGAGGCAGGTTTATTCTCTGAACTTGGGGCTTCCTGAGGTGGGACACCAGGTCTTTGCATCCTGGAGCCCACGCAGGTGTCAGGGGGAACACCCTGTATCCTCAGAATTCCTATCAGCCTTTGCTGCCATAGATGGGCTGGGCCCTGGTAGTGACCATCACAGGATCCCCATCTGCCAGGTCTCAGGACTGTTCCACGCGACCCCTCAATTCCCTGGTGTGTTCGGAACTCTCTGCTGGGCCGAGGACACTGACATTGTTACCCATAAACTCTGGGTCCTTAAGGGGGGAGCTGAACCTACCATGGGCAGCTGGGTCCAGCCATACCGGGCAGCAGATGTCCTGGGTGTCCTGGCCGGGCCAAGCACTAACTGTCCTTTGTCCAAATCCCGGGGAACATCATCAGACCTGGATGAGTGACCGTGACCTGGGCTCGGCTTCACCAACAACCCCGGGCCCCGCTGAGCAGCCCGGCCTGTCCCCTGGGAGCTGGTCCTGGAGACTCTGGCACCAGCAGTTGGGGTTTCAGGGAAACGAGAGAAAGGCCCAGGCATGTCTGAGACAAGGGTGGTGGGTCCAGCCTCAGTTCACAGATACAGCGGAGCTGCCCGCCACCCGCAGTAGACACAGGGCTGGGGTGGACGCTGCATCCCACGCTGGTCTAGTGGGCCAGGCCGACACAAGGCCCCACAGACACAGGTGCACACCCTGTCAGCAGCCGCTGAATGGTACGTGGCCTCAGGACAGGAGGACCCGAAAGGTGGTGGGCAGGCCATTGGGAGGCCCAGCAGCCGGGGCTGCCACAGGGCCTAGGTAGTAGCGTAAACGTGCACCCACAAGCTGGGATGAGTCCCCAAACCCGCCCAAACCAGGTCTCTGGCTTTGCCTCCCCCATGGCGGCACAATCTCGTTGGGCAGCTGTGGGCTTGGCCTGGCGGACGTTGTGGACATGGGGGGAGCGAGCATGGGGCCTGGGACTGTCCAACCCCTGTTTCCTCCGCCAGTACCCCCTGCTGTCTGCACCTAGCCTAATGGGGCCATGAGGACTCTGGTTTGAACCACATCCGGGTGAGTGTCCCTCTACTCTGTGTCAGAGCCGAGTCACAGACCACCCCAAGGAAAGGCCAGACAGTGCTGCCTCGGGACTGACCTGCAGTGGAAGATAAACACAAGCTTCCCTCACACATGACAACAGTTCAAATGTGATGACAGAGTTACAGGCGCTGAGAATAAATGGCATTTTTAAATAAAAGCATTTCTTAAAGACATGAGTCAATGCGTGTGTGAGAAGACCCAGGTGCTTCCCCTTCTCGCTCCCGTGGGAATTTCGTCCTGGTTTTCCTCCCTCCCCCTCCTGCTTCCACACTGCCCCGTCCCACCTGCCAGGCCCAGGAGGGCGCACAGGGGGTGGCGGCGACTTTCCAGCTCCCTGTGGACGGGGCTTGTCCTGGCTCTGATGACAGGGTCACCCCCAGTCCACGAAGCAGTCAGGGGAGGTGATGGGCCCTGAGGAGGTCCTGGCCACGCAGGGGTAAAAACTAAGAAATCGCCTCCGGAACCCTCAATTGCTCCCTGGGATGTGCTACAGGATGACACCAATTAAGACAGTGAACAACAGAAAAAATATATGCACTTGTCCCTCTGGAATAAGGGCCCCGGAGGTTGGAGCCCCCAGACAACAAGCACATGGACACCAAGAGGACAGACAACAGCTCCTCAGGCCCCTGGTCCTGCTACTGAGTTGTCCCAGCGGTCAGAAGCTTAAATATTCAGAGATTTTTGAGGAATCTACAGTCACCATGCTGGGAGTCTAACATTATATCCCATGATGCAAAGATTCCAAGAGACGCCAACTCCACAGGACAAGTGGACTTTCCTCGCAGGCTGCGGGGGCTGTGCTGGCGTGTGTCCGGGAAAGTCACTTGGGTTAAGGGGACGGTGCTAAGTCATGGAAGCCAGAGTTGGAAGAGACCCAGAGGCCCTCGGGGGCGGACCAGACCCGAAATCGGAGCTGACCCAGTCACCGACGTGCAGGGCAGGTCCACAGGCGCAGGGAACGGGGCAGTGGCATAGGCGGGTGAGGCCTGTAGTGCCGGGGTGGTGGGTGTGGAGATACCGTGGCCAGGGGGCTACACCCTAGGTCGTGGGCACCCCATCATGCAATGTTAACTCAGCGATGAAAAGATTAAAAAATTTAAGTTAATATTTCTTAATCATTTTAGAATGAGAAAAACTATATCAAATAATTTATTTTACAAATAATTGAACTTAAATATCTAAAGGGATAATGTTCTCTGATGCACAGATTGTTCTATTTAACACCAAATTATTCTAGGATGGGTTTCAATGGATTTTTTTCCCTTCAATTGAGACTGTAACACTGATGGAGAACTTAATCGCTTTGTGACCTCATTTAGTGTATTTATGACAACTGCTGAGTTGTGTGACTGTCAGGACCGCACGCCACATTGAGCACACTGAGGCGAAAGTGTGTTCAATAACAAGGGAAGTCATAACTCCTGAGGAGAGAGTAAGGAATGAAAGGACACTCGAGATAAAACAATAATGCTGAGGACTGAAAATGCTGGTGTTACACTTTCCAGTCCCGAAACAGTAATGACATACATGTGAGTCAGGGAGAAGCCCACGGGCTCCCTGAGGGGCCATTTCCTGCTCAGTTTAGCTCTCTCTGGATGTGGTGGTCAGCAGTGGCGTCTGACAACCAGTGGGCATGCATCTGGCTCTGTCAGCAGGGCTGCTGTTGTCTTGTAGGCCATAATGCCCGACAGAGATGCACCCCGTCTCATGTCATCACTGCAAACAAGATTTAAGTCTTTCAAGACTTTTACATCTATGACTGGAATTCATCCCACGTTGTTTTGTTGTTTCAATACAATGTGACCAATTGGGTCCTGTCATAACACTTCATGTCACAGCTTCCGTGATCTACCCACCAGCACCTTCTGTCGCTCCCCAAGATCCATCGAGCAGAGAGCTTGAGCACAACATTCGAGGGTCAAACTGTAAAGAGAGAGCAGGAATGTCACATAGCACAGGATTAACACCTCCCTCACTTACGTGTGGGCGATAAAGACAGAACCTGCACCCGGGGGACCCGGGGCCCTGGAAACGGCAGGGACAGCCACACACACAGACCGTCCGGCTCAGCCCGGAGCGGCCTTCTTCCTGCACAGATGTGCATGAGTCTGGGGGGGACAGAGGGGCCGGGAGGGACCCGGGGTGGACAAGCCCATCCTGCAGGAGAGACGTGTGGGTGTGACCCAGGAGGAGACTCTGCAGGAAAAAGTTTTTAAGGCATCAGAGATGGGAGGAAGTTTGTTTGAATGGCAAAATAACAAAGGGAATTACTTAGTGCCCAGGGGTCCAGCAATCTCAGCTCAGGGAGTGTGGAATTGTAGGGACTCCAGTGCCCGGAGAAGCGTGACAGGAATCTGGACATTAGGACAAGTCATTTCAGGAGAGGCTGTGTGCTGCAAATGAGGAAGACACAGCTACATAAATCTCTCTTGAAATTTTGGATGTTAGGGTTTCTCTAAATTGAGTGCTTTGAGGATACAATAAATGAAAGATTTGGGGGGAGAGAACGAGGATGTCCTGTGATAGCTCATGGTCCCTAAGGCTTGTTGACAGTTAAGCTTCTTGGACATTGTGCTGACCTCGGCTGTTTGAAGATGGAGAGAACATGGGACAACAAGATTGGGGCACAATGTAGCACTGCTGGTTGCGTCCAGTTTTTTATTGAAAGAACTAGGAAGGCTATGCTAAGGTTCAGATGGGGTAGGTTGAAAATTCATAGCCTTCAGTGCCTTTCACGGACAACATTGCATATACAACAGTGCATAGCTCAGCAGAGCACCACTCGGGTGATGAAAGGTGCTGTGGCTCAAGGGATGGAAGGAACGATGATGGTGAGTGGATGGTGAGGTTATCACATAGACACGCACAATTAGGTCCAACATGGGGAGCCTGGGCAGTGGCATTTTATTCATCTTTGTTTACACAGATGATGGCTCCAGGGGTGACCAATCTCACGGTCGTGACAGAATTCGTGCTCCTGGGGTTCCCCATCCAGGGGACCATGGGCTTCCTGCACCCGCTGCTCTTCTCCCTGGTCTCCCTGTGGGCCCTGCTGGGGAACGGGCTCATCGTCCTCATCACCACCCTGGACCGGCACCTCCACACCCCTATGTACTTTTTCCTGAGGAGTCTGACCCTCACGGACCTCTGCCTCATCTCAGCCATGTTCCCCAAGTCCATTGCCAACTCTCTGAGGCACAGGAGCTCCATCTCCTTCCTGTGCTGTGTCCTCCAGGTCTTTATGTTGGATTTGTCAGCAGGTGCAGAGCTGCACCTGCTCACGGTGATGAGCCTTGACCGCTATGCTGCCATCTGCCACCCCCTGAACTATGAGGTCATCATGAGCAGGGACAGGTGTGTGCAGCTGACAGCTGTTTCCTGGATGGGTGGGAGTCTATTGACTTTGATGCACACAGCTGGCACCTTCTCCTTGTCCTACTGCGGGTCCAATGTGGCCCACCTGTTCTTCTGTGACATCCCCCAGTTATTGGCTATTTCCTGCTCAGGAAATATGATGAATGAACTTGTCCCCATTCTCATTAGTGTGGTGTTGAGTAGCTGCTCTTTTATTTTCATTGTCATTTCCTATGTCCACATCTTCTCTGCTGTCAAGATGATCCCATCCACAGAAGGGAAGGCCAAAGTCTACTCCACCTGCCTTCCCCACGTGCTGGTTGTGGTGCTGTTTCTCTACACTGCATTCTTTGCTTATCTGAAGCTGACTTCAGGGACTCCATCCACATCTGACCTGTTCATTTCTATGTTCTACAAGGTGGTGTCCCCCACCTTTAATCCCATCATATACAGCCTGAGGAACCAAGCCATGAAGTCAGCGGTGGTCATACGGTTCAAGGGGTTACTCACCAAAATGTGAAAACTCTACTTCTTCTTTACAATAATATTTACTTTGTACAACTCTATTTCCAATATTTCTTAATTTTTTAATTTGAATATTTGTTTTCCAATACTTGAATATTTGCCGTACTTTCTAAACAAAAATAGTGCGATGGAGATGCAGGTTTTCCATACTCTCTTCAACTCACAAATGCACCGTCTCCCTCCCAAAGCAGCATGATTCATCAGAATTGTGCACTTTTAACCAAGGATGTGTCCACTTTGGTGCCTCGTCATGGAGTCCAGCCCATGGCTCACTCTCTGGCTTCCCCCTCAGTGTTTTGCATTCTGTGGGTTTGGGCCAATGCATCGTGACAGACACTCATCATCATCACAGCACCCAGTGTGCCTCACCAGTCCCCTGACCATCTGTACCATGCCGCTGTCACCCTCTCAACCTGCAGAGACCACTGATCTTCTCCCTGTCTCCATCGTTCAGGTCTTTCCAGAAGGCCACAGAGTTGGACAGGTCACAGCCTTTTCAGTTTGCTTCTTCTGCTTAGCAGAGTCCAGCTCAGATTCCTCCACTTCCTTCTTTAGCAGGGAGCTCCCTCCACTCTCATCGGGTGACAGCAGTCGTCTGTGTGCCTGGCCACCATTTATCCATTCTGAGGTGTGACTGGCTTCCTTCCAAATTTCGTAACCACTTGTGAAGCTTTGTGTGAGTGCAGAAATTTCTCCCGCTTTTGGGTTAACGCAGAGTAAATGAACGCTTGACCGCAAGGTGAGAGACACTTCAACTTACTCTGACCCCCATTAAACTGTCTTATAAATGAGTGTCAAGTCGGCTTCTTCCCACAGGGGACATGTGAGAGGCCCTGATGTTATTTCATCATTAGTGTGTGGGGTTCAGTTTCTGGGCAGGTGTCTGGGGGCATCTCAAATGCCCTCTGCGGCTCTTGGTGATAGACAAGGGGAAATGACTTTCAGCAGCCTGCTTGGCCGATGCTTGCTCTGCGGAGTGTCTTGTGAGCTTGCCGGTCCCTCTGGTGGAACCGTCTCTGTTCTTTTTTTTTTTTTTTTTTTTTTGTGAGACCCTCGCTGGGGGCCAGGCATCGAACCGTCACTGCAGAGGCTGTGGGCAGCCTCACAGGCCAGCGCTTAACCGCTGTGCCACCAGGGGAGGCCCAGAACTGTCTCTGTTCTTGTTGAGTCCTACAAGCATTTGCTTATTTTGTATAAAGGTCTATTGTCAAGTGCATCTCTGGTAGGTATTTTCTCACAGAGTGTTGCTTTTTTCTCCTCTCTTGGTATTTTCCTCCCCAGATAAGTTTTTAATTTTCCTGAACTCCAGGGTATCATTTTTCCTTTTCATACTTCATGTCTTTGGAAATGTATCTACAAAGAATCACCGCACTCAAGGTTACCTAGACTTCAGTCTGTGTCACGTGCTATGTTTATGCTATGGTGTTTTACATAAAGCCAGTGATCCATTTGGAGTTAAACTTTGTATAGGTTCTGGTCAAATCAATGTAATATAAATGAAGGGGATATCATAAAATTTATTGAATAGATTCAGAAGGAACAACTGGCAAGATACAGCATCCATTTGATCAGAAAAAAAAACTTCTGAATAAAATGGGTATAAGAAATAAGTACTAAAAATAAGTAAATCATAAATGATGATCCATACCTAACATCACAGTTGGTGGCAAAACAAAACAAACAAACAAACAACAAAAAAAAAACTAAAAGCTCTTCCTCTATGGTCAGGAGGGAGACTGAGTGGCCTCTCTCACCAGTGCTGTTCAACTTGTTGCTGCAGGTTCCACCAGAGGGGTCAGGCAGGTAAGAGACATAAAGTGTATCCAGACCGGAGTAAAATGGCTCCTTTGTGCAGGTGGCATGGAGGCAGATGTGCACGCCCTGATGACTCAAGCAACAAACTGAAAATAATAAATAGTGCAAAGTCGCACGCTACAAAATCACTATACAAAGTAGAGTTGTGTTTCTGTACACAGACAAAAACTACCTGAAAGAGAAATAAAGACAAGCCCATTACAATGATATTAACAAGAATAAAATACCTAGGATAAGTTTAATTAGTGGGTTAAACACCCACACACTAAGATCTATGACAGCAATGAAATAAGTTAGAAAGGGCAGAGAAATAGGAAAACATACTTTTCTCATGGATCAGAAAAAATAGCATTTGTAAAAAGGGCATTATCCATAAAGCAATGTACAAATTCATACAATGACTATCAAAGTGCCAGTGGCATTCTTCACAGAATTAGAACAAAGAAATCCCTAACATTTGTAGGAAGCACAAAAGATCTTGACTAGCAAAGCAATTGAGCAATAAAAGCAAAATGGAGGTTTTACGCTCCTGATTCAAACCATACTACAAAGTGATAGTAATCAAAAGAGCACATTGTTTGGAGGAAACCACACATGGATCAATGGAACAAGGCCCCACACACACACACACACACACACACACACACACACACATATATATATATATATATATATATATATATATATATATATACACAACTCTTGCAGCAATGACTAACGGGGGTCTCTTCAATAAATGGTGCGGGGGAGTCTGGACAACCACATGCAAAAGAATGAAACTAGACCATTATATCACACTATATACAAAAGTTAATAAATGCACTTATTATTTTAATGTAAGACATAAAACGATAAAATACAGGGAAGAAAACATAGAGTCTTTGACTTCAGCTGCAGAGATGTCTGTGTGGATTCAAAGCCACCAGCAAAGGAAACAAAAGCAAAACCCCAGGATTAGATCAGAGCAAGAATTCCTCCACCTCCAACATCCAAAAAAAAAGTCAACTTACTGAATGGGGGGAGCTATTTGCAAACCACCATTCCACCAGGGCTTAATAACCAAGAAATATAAATATTCAAACAAAGAGTCAACAAAAAAAACAAACAACTCAATGAAAAACAGACACAAGATCTACAGAAACTCTTGACCAAAGACGAAAGTCCCCCGGAGCTGGGAGCACGGACTGAATGGGATGTGGCCCCATTCCCCAGGCCAGGCCGCTCCAGGTCCTGCACAAGCCACAGTGCACAGGTCTTCTGTTCTTTAGAAATTAATAAAATTTTGACTTTACTAATGCATTTCCTTTACTGTGTGTTTTGAAAGGGTATTGAAATTATCTTCAGCAGTTGATGGAAAATGAGGTTAATCTAAGTTTGTCATAAATGCTACCGTAACATCTGTGTCATGTTGAAATATAAGCAGAACTACTTCGAGCCCATGAGAAACCATCGCATATGCATGTTAACAGATTCTGGCATGCTCAGCGGATAACACGATGCACGCCACGGGATTTGGTGGAACCACAGAGGTCACTTATCACCCGTGCTCCAACCTCCCCACAAGGAAAGTGCAAAGACCATGCAAAGCAAAACAAAACACAACCGCATGTGCACACACATGTACACATGCACACCCACGCACACATGTACACGTAGTCACCTTGAATCTAGCTAATGTTATCACATAAATATGTCTTTAATTTTTATGAGCCTGCATCTAACCATATTACACTATTTAAATACATAAATAAAAAAGGTCTTTTCCAAGAACTTTCCAACATGAAAAGCCACTCTAATCATGAGATCAAGGCCCCAGTAAAGCCGCCATGCACAGAAGCCTAAAACTTATCTCATTTTCTAAAGTAAAGGTAAAATGCTTAACAATAATAAGTATGCAAGCTGAAATGCAGTGTTACAAGTATTGAGAGTGGAACAAATCTTGTAAATAATATTTAAGTGACACGAAGACACACATTTCAGAAGATCCAGGCTATACCCATTAAACTTCACATCTGTTGAGTTTTTCCTTGTCTGTCCATCCCGCTACCTCCCACCAATTGCCCCTGCCTCCACCTCTGCCCCATCAACCTCCCCCACCATTGCACAGTCGGTGATGTTGACTTTCCAGCTCCCTTTGGACGTGGCGCATCACGTGGCTTTTAAGGACGGCTTTTAAGGCTTTTAAGGAAACAAAAGCAAAAACCAGGATTATATCAGAGCAAGAACATGAAGTCTGCTGGGCCACACCCAGGTCACCGTGGCCGGTCAGTAGAGGGTGATGGAGACTGGCAAGGAGTAAGCACTGACCTGTCCTCACAGGTGTAAAAACTAACAAAATTGCCTCTGACACACTCAGTGCACTAATTGCTCACTGAATGTGCTACAGGACGACCCAATTAACACAGTCAAGTAAACACACACTTTCCCTCTGGAGGAAGGTCCCTGAGGGCTGGAATCTGGACAGGGTCCAACAAATAGACAGCAGCTCCAGAGCTCAAATAGCCCAGCCCTGAGGCCCTGCTCTGTCCATGAAGTGACGCAGGATGGGGTGCAACATCCTGTGAGTGCTCAGAGGCTCCCCACGAGCCCCGACCATGGAGTGAGAGGCCGGGACGCCCTCTGTCCCGCCATGGGGATAACCTCAGAAGGGAGAATCGACACGGCAGCTGGAAACACCCCCCTCAGACTACAGGTATTCTGTTCATAAACAGTTTTCAGAATATAAATCGTTCAGACTTGAAAGTTTTTATATTTCAAGCTTCATTGTATATTAGAGAAAGCACATCATCCAAAATAGTCATTTCATAAATAATGAAAACTATTGCTTCTAGAGTTGCACAAGTTCCTCAACGATACACTGCCTTATCATCCTGGGGTTAAGATTCAATGACAGACAATAACTTTTTTTAAATTGAAAAATCCAAATATTATGAATTTTAATAGCATCATCATATTAGCAGATTTTAATATATGATGCATATAACTTCATAACTATGATCTGGGCACTCAGATCAGAGAGTCAGTGTGTATTACGTATCAAAATCAAAACAATTGATGTAATTAAATTGGGATTTAAAAACTCATAATCAAATAAAAATACTTATAGGTAAAAATCAAAACGATAAAGCATTTTGTTCTGAAATATTGCAACAGATATAAGAGACAGGTGGAAATTCAAAAACTTTTTAAACCAACATGATCACCACTTCATGGCTCTGAAACTAACGGGAGGGTGGCATGGACGTCTGCTACTTCTAGACATGAAACTGGAATTTTTCCCTAAGTCCATTGCTCAAGGATTGTTAGTGATATTAAAATGAAAAAACACAGGGCCTCCCCGGTGGCACAGTGGTTGAGCGCTGGGTTGCAAAGTTGCCCGCGGCCTCTGCAGCGCTGGTTCGATCCCCGGCTGCTCCCGGCCACCAGAGGAGGGTCCCGCATGGCGCGCAGACCTCTCCTGCCGCCAGCTGCTCCCCTCAGCAGTGTACTTCGGTCCTTCTGCCTGCTCTGCTCCCCGCTCTGGCTCTGGTGAGTTCTCTCACCCTCCCGTGCTTCTGACTGTACCCAGTGCATGTATAAACAAAACAAACAAACAAATAAAATAAATAAATAAAACATGCCTCTATTAAAAAAAATGAAAAAAAAAACACAATATTTTAGCAATGCCTGGAGAGAGATGTATCAAAAATTATTTCAACATTACAAATAGTATTTTAAATCACTCCTGAGATGTCTACATGTATGACCACCTGGTATTTTCATTATCTTCTAGTTTTTATTAAATTAATTTGAATTGTATTTACACTGATGTATAGCCACAAGTTTATTCCCCACATACTCCTTAAAAATCCTGCCTACCCAGGGCCTTCTCCTCCATCACACCAAAGAGGGAGGAGAGGATGACATTGGGGAGGGGGAGCATGGGCAGGGCTGCCCCACGTCCAGACGTCCCCACTCATGCACGGACCTGGGGTGAGGAACAAACCTGCACCTGGGGGACCCGGGGCCCTGGGATTGGCAGGGACAGCCACACACACAGTCTGGCTCAGCGCTGGAGTGGCCTCCTCCCTGAACAGACATGCATGAGACTGAGGGGGACAGAGGGGCCGGGAGGGACCCGGGGTGGACGAGCCCATCCTGCAGGAGGGACGTGTGGGTGTGACCCAGGAGGAGACTCTGCGGGAAACGTGGTCTCTAGGTCCTCAGATGTGGGGAGTCAGGGGCAGGGAGATGAGGAGACGAGGGGACGGGCCAGGATGCAGCAGTGAGGCCACAGGGGCAGGAATCTGACAGAGGAGGCATCAGGACACGCCACATGGGGACGCTGAGCCCCCATTCAGTTCCTGGACAGTGTCGGGTCCTGGGGACAGGAAAACAGGTGTGTGGACAACATAATGTACACTAAGAAAGCTATAGATTCCACTGAAAAAGAAATTAACTCAATAAGCCACTTCAGTGTAGTTGCAAACTTACAAAATCAACACATGAAATCAATTGCCTTCTTATATGCAAAAAATGAACTACAAGAGAAGCTAAGAAATCAATCCTAACTTATAACCACGAGACTAAGTACCATGGAGTAAACATAACTAAGGATGTGAAAATACAACGAAAAGAGAAAGACCTTGTTCAAAGAAATAGAAAAGAGAAAGAAATGGAAAGATATTCCCTGACCTTGGCTTGGAAGAATCAACATTACCAAATGCCCATCTGACCCAAAGTAATCACAGATTCAATGTAATCCCAATAAGAAATTCAATGGCATTTGCCAAAGAGACTAAAAAAAAAAAAAAAACAAAAGAAAAACAAACAAACAAAAAAACTTAAATGTATATGGAACCACAAAATATCCCAAACACCCAAAACAACCCTGACAAAAATGAGGGAGAATGGTGGAGGCAGCGCATTTCCAGACTTAAATCCATACAATAAATTCTAATACTTAAAGCAGCATGGTACTGGGACAAAAACAGACACACCGAGCAATGGATTATAATGAGGGCCCAGGAATACACCCCCATTGAGATGGACAGTTACTCTATGACAAAGGAGCCAAGAGCACGCACTAGAACAAAGAAAGTGAAGAAATGGTGCTGGGAAAAGCAGACAGACACACACAACAGAAGAAACCAGGTCACTGCCCCACACCCTACAGAAAAATAAACTCAAAACAGATAAACACCTGTTTGCAAAGATATGAAGTCACTATAGTCATGCAGCAAACCTAAGTATATGACACCACGTGCAGAAACCTTAATATTCAACTCCATTTTGTTAAGGTTAAAAGTAAAATTATTCAAACATAATAACAGTTCTAATTTAAATTCAGAATTACAGGTGCTGAAAATGGAAATTTTATTAGAGATTAATAAAGTTTCTCTTTCCGAAAGGCTGGTGATTCCCATGGTCACACACTTCTGCTGGACGTCCATTGTCTTTCCAACCCACTATTCT
Source organism: Talpa europaea (assembly GCF_964194135.1). Classification (NCBI taxonomy): domain Eukaryota; kingdom Metazoa; phylum Chordata; class Mammalia; order Eulipotyphla; family Talpidae; genus Talpa; species Talpa europaea. The sequence continues at coordinate 18,306,634 of NC_140075.1, forward strand.
TCCCTTGACTCCCTCCTGCCTCTCTCCATTTACCTTCCCTCCTGCCTCCGGCATTTCCACATCCCCCACACACCCATCTCCAGGGCCTCTCTGTGAAGGGAGCACGGTGGGTGATGGGCAACTGCCCAGCTGTCTAGACAGGGACTCTCGGCACTGTTATTACTGATGGTGCCGACGACAGTGGACATCACATGTGGTGAATGGAACCTGGAAATGAGGATTTTCCTTTTTTTTCTAAAAAAGAGAAAGATTTATTTAATTTTATACAAGAGCTTGGGCACAGGCCAGAGGCTAAATATTCACCTGAGACAGAGCAGGGAGCACAACAGGCAGACAACAGAAATACACTGCTGAGAGGAGCAGTGGACACAACAGGAGAGGTCTATGGCACCATGTGAGACTCTCACTTGCCAGCCGGGATCAAACACGCACTGTTGAGGCAGTGGACAGATTCACAGTGTGGTGCTCTATCTGCTGCACCACCAGGGAGTCCCAAAATAGGATATCGCTATTCACTTCCATAGAGGTGTGAACCAGACACAAAATCACTTCTATACAGCGGGTGTGATAATTACTCGCTGAGACTCACTGCACGATGCTCCTATTAGCACAGTCAAGCAAACACACACTTTCCCTCGGGAGGAAGATCTCCGATGGCTGGAATCTGGACCATGTCCAACACGCGGACACCAGCTCCAGAGCTCAAATAGCCCAGCCCTGAGGCCCTGCTCTGTCCATGAGGCGGCAGCAGGACAGGGTGGAACATCCTGTGAGTGCTCAGAGATATCCCCACAAGCACCCCACGAGCATGGAGTGAGAGGCCTGAACACCCTCTGTCCACGCCATGAGGACAGCCTCAGCAGAGAGACTCGACACAGCAGCAGGAACTTTCCCCCAAGACTGCACGTATTTGCAGGGTAGAACCCACTCACACTTGAAAGTTTTCAGATCAAGCTTTATTTTTGGCTTGAGAAAGCACCACAGTTAAACTATTCATTTTGTAAATCATGATGACTAATTCTGAAAGTGCCCAAGTCATCATGCCCCACTGCCCTGTCAGCCTAGGTGAGACTCAATGAGAGAAAGCCTATTGTTATTTGAGGGTTTTCCACAAATATACCATTTTAATATAATCATCATATTGGATGACTTTATGAGAAATATGAAATTTATTTCATGAGTGATTTTAGCATACATCTATTATTGTGTATTAAGTGTTAAATTGAATCACAAAAATTTAACATTATTTTGTAACTAAGAAGACATTCAGGATGAAATTTCAAAATATTTATTGCTTAATTTCAATTTCTTGTTTCTTTTTGTTCCTAAATATTGACAGATATGAAAGAAGAATTGCAAAACTTTTATAACAATAGTTTACTACTTCATGGCTCTGACACTACAATGCTGGTGGCAGGGACATCTTTTTATGGACATAACTTGAGAATTTTCCCCAACTCCATCACTCAGGCATTGTTAGTGATAGAAAATAAAGTCACAGTAATTGAATAGAGAAGGAAGAATATATATAAAAATTTACATCATTTATAAAATGTACTTTAAATCACTCAAAATATGTCTACAAATTTAACCATGTGGTATCCTTATTTTTTGTTGTTGTTGTTTTATTAAAATATTTGGAAATATTTCCACTAATGTATTTCTATCAATTTATTCCCCACATTCTCCTAAAAACCCTGCTTTCACCAGTGCCTTCCCCTCCATTATCCCACAGAGGGAGGAGAGGAGGAGAGTGGGGAGGGGGAGAGAGGGCACGGCTGCCCTGTGTCCAGAGGTCCCCACTCACTCACTGGCCTGGGGTGAGGAACAAACCTGCACCCGGGCAACCTGGGTCCCTGGGACCGGCGGGGACAGCCACATGCACAGACTGTCCAGCTCAGCCCTGGAGCGGCCTCCTCCCTGCACAGACGTGCATGAGTCTGAGGGGGACAGAGATGCCGGGAAGGGACCTGGGGTGGAAAAGCCCATCCTGCAGGAGGGACGTGTGGGTGTGACCCAGGAGGAGACTCTGTGGGAAACGTGGTCTCTGGGTCCTCAGATGTGGGGAGTCAGGGGCAGGGAGATGAGGAGACGAAGGGAAGGACCAGGAGGCAGCAGTGAGGCCACAGGGGCAGCAATCTGACAGAGGAGGCATCAGGACACGCCGCACGGGGACGCCAAGCCCAGATCATTCATTTCCAGGACAGTGTCGGGTCCTGGGAGCAGGAAAACAGGGACCCGCACACCCCATCTCCCTGTATACCCATCACTGTGGGGTCTTCCCAGACAGGGCTGTGCTGGAGGAGCAGGGACAGTCTCTCTAGGGTGGGGAGGGGGCTGGGCATGGCCATGTGTCCTCTGGGAGGTGTGCTGGACTGAGACACTGGGTCTGGGCAGGAGCAGGAGGCAGGAGCAGGGGGCTGGGACAGTAGGGAGGGCCTGTAAGGTTTGTTGACAAAATGGGATTCTAATTTGTACAATTTTTGGTGAAATGTTGGTCTTTCACCAATTTTTGAAACAAGTTCAGAGAACCTAATAATGACACATTTACATACATGGAAATATAGGGGTTGAATAATGAAACATATGCAGATGATGGTATTGACTCAATAGGACCTAGAAGGAGAAATTATGTGGAAAGTAGATTGAATTGTTATCTTACTATGATAAACCATATGCTCAATGTTGGCTGATTTGACAATTTCTTCCTGTTTTCTGTTTTCCCCAGATGATGGCTCCAGTGGTGCCAAATCTCATGGCTGTGAACAGAGTTCATCCTCCTGGGCTTCCCCACCCTGGGGACCATGGGATTCTTGCACCTGCTGCTCTTGTCCCTGGTCTACCTGTGCACCCTGCTGGGGAACAGGCCCATCATTGTCATCACGACCCTGGACTGGCGCCTCCACACCCCCATGTACTTCTTCCTGAGTGTCTGTCTTTCATGGATCTCTGCCTCATCTCAGCCATGGACCCCAAGTCCACTGCCAACTCTCTGAGGCACAGCAGCTCCATCTTGTTCCCTAGCTGTGTCATCCCGGTCTTTATGTTGGTTATTTCAGTAGCTGCAGAACTGCCATTAACCCACTATCGCTAGCACCTGAGGTCTTGCACATGTGCCTATGATTGTGGACACTTGGGCCCAGAGAGCATGGAGCATGTACATATGTTAATTGGGACCCCTGTTCCAAGGTATATATGGGTTGAGTCATCTGAGATCCAGAGGGAGGGGAGACAGTCCCAGAAAGCTGAGGGAGAGAGCTGGTCTGTTCCCTGATACACCATGAAAGCTCTAAATATCTACATGTAAATATATACTGAAGGCTCCAAAATTATTTTTGCGTCTGTGAGAGATGACAATGACCTACCTGGCTTTGAATAATTGAAAAACATTTGGTGTAGTCAGCAGGATATGACTCTGAGAGCAGACATACAACGTGGCATCTACAAATGGAGTCAAAGACAACATCAGAGTCGCTGGAAACCACAGATGTTGGCCAAAGTCCAAGAAGAGCTAAAGATGCTGCAGGAGCACAGGAGGCGGTCAAGGTCTGGGAGATGGAGGACAATCACTGGGAACACCTCGGACCTCATGGGAAAGAGAAGACAGCCCTGCAAAGATCAACCCACTATACCCCTGAGGCAGCAGACTCGTCAGGAAAAAAGTAGGACCCAATCCATCTTTCGGAGCTTGCCCAGTGACAAAGATGACACTGACTGAATTGCACAAACAATCCTGCCAGAAGGCGGATAACTTTGGGACCTGGGGGTGGACAGAATAATTTGCCCACCAAAGGAAGATCAAAGGATGGGCCTGTCATTCTTGGTGGCTTAAAGCATCCTTATCTGCTGCCCGGCACTCCCAGGGCCACAGGGTGGCTGTGCCAGGTGCTAGGGAGCAGTGAAAAAAATCCTGAAGGGGTGGATTGTAGGGTATATGAGGTAAAATTCCGGCTTTGTGCCCCCTCCTGCCATAAGCCTCTGTGGCTGGCACCCGACGTCTTGTACATGTGCATGTGAGTGTGGACACCTGGGCCCAGAGAACATGGGACATGTGCATATGTAAACCAAAGGATGAAGAGATATAAGGACAGTGTCACTCTGAGATCCAGAGGGCAGGGAGACGGCCAGATAAATGCTGAGGGAGAGAGATGGTCTGTCCCCTGAGTCAGTATTAAAGACCTGAAAAGTCTACCAAGGCCACAAAATTATCTTTTCACATGTGAGAACTGACTATGACCTGCCCGGCCTGGGAAGGCTGCGAAAAGTGGCCCTAAAGAATGTTGCCAGAGACTGTGTTTGAAGATAAATTAGCCTTTCAATGACGAATGAGTAACGTGGTCAATTCTAATTTTATTGGAGAAGCCATTTTAATATTTGTGCACAACTACAGAAAATAGAAGCAGTAACTCTTCTGGTCACTGCAAAATATTGAGATATTTATTTAAATGACCTGGGAATGGTTGAGGATGTTGTGTAGGACGAGTCTCAGCCCAGCCTCTCACTCGCAGCCAAACATACTGCCTGGGATCCATTACATGGAGGGGGTGATGGTTGTTCCCCTCTAAGCGTGGGTAGAATGCGGAGACTATAACCTGGACTAACTGCCTCCTCCCAATCTAGTCAATACTGTGGCATAATCTACTAGATAAATTATTCATTTCCCAAAACATTTAACACAGCCAAGGCCAAAACACACAAAAGGCCACTCGCCAGTGTTTGAAGACACAGTATGCATGATGTCAACACCAGGAACTTCACACCATGCACCACCCAACAGAACCACTCCAAATGCAATGGTCCCTCGCCTTGTGAAGACAAAGGAGAAACACGCTCACTGGCAGTAGCAATTCAAATTCAAACAAGACTTGTAGTCACTGCGAATGGCCCAGCAAAAAATAAACAAACAAATACACACACAGAGTAAACCCCAGATGATATGAACCATGCCCACTTCAGAGGATCCAGTTTTGTTCCCTCTGTCATTCAATTCTGTTGAATTTCTCTTTGTCTTTCTTTCCTACTTTATTATTTGCATTCCTCCTGCCTCAACTTCTTCACACCACCTGCCAGGTCCTCATGAAGGGTACACAGTGGGTGGTGATGACTTTCTAGCTCCCTGGACATGGCTCATCCGTGGCTCTGAGGATGAGGCCACACCCGGGTCCCCTCCCCCGATGCCAATCAGTGGAGGATGATGTAGTCTGAGGAGGAGGAAACATAGTCCTGCTCGTGGAGTTTCTTGGGACCCCCTGACTGTGCCAATGACTCGGGAGGCTTATTACTGTGTAAACCTTTGAGAAGTCCTAGGGGACAAGGGACACCCCGGGCCCCAGGCAAGGTCCCTAAGAAGGGAAGCATGGACATGTCAGGGCCCGGGGGCCAAGGGAGACAGAGAGAGTGAGCCCTGAGACCGATCTGTGGAGTCAGTGAGACAGAAGCCTGGACCCCAGACATCAGAGGCCAGCACAGCAGAGGGCAGCGGGTGACTGGGCCATCAAGTGAGGTTTGCTTTTCATATCTCTGTGAGGGCGAGTTTTGTGGGAAGCAACTTCTGGGCCCGCAGGCACATCACACCAGACTAGATGTGTCAGTCAAATAATTTATATAAAAGTAAGTTTTTAAAATTTTTAATTTACTGACATTTCATTTAACCCATACATGAAAGTGTTGGCGTTTCAACATGAAATATTTGTTACTGTTTCTGTTTCTAATGGTGGCTTTTTTTCCTTTTTTGAGGTAACATTGTTTACAACACAGTATCATTTCAAAATGCATTTTGCACTTCAGAAGAACAGTAGTTAAAATATGCATCTTATAAATGAAAACTAAGAAATTATAAAAGTGGATATAGTTCAGTTTCAGAAGGCCATGTTGTTCTGGGATGAGTTTCTAAGAGAGAAAATGTAATTTTATTTTAAGGTGTTTCATAGATTATGATCTTTCATGCATTTGCATTTATTATTTTACAATATTCTGATGTAGGGTATATAGGGCAATTATTTTTTCATGACTAATTTTTTAACATGTAGCACTCTGAGTTGAAAGCATATGAATATAAATGAAATCACATTTAATGGAAGTATTTAGGGAGCAGTGAAGAAAATCTGAAGAGGAAATTTAAAACAATGCTAATTGTTTAAAAAGGGAAAGCTAAACATTCACATGCCTAAAATATTATGACAATAAGGGAGTCAGACAGAAATTCATGACTTTTTCTCATGATCTATGTTGATCTTCCTATTTCCTTCACACTAAAGTGATAGACACATGTGGAAATCTGTCTATTATGGACCTGACCTTGCTTATATAATTTTTAAAGATTTATTTATTTATTTATATAAGAATCGGGGTACAGGCCAGGTGTGCTGAGGGTGAGAGGATTCACCAGAGGCAGAGCAGGGAACAGAACAGGCAGACAGACGAAATACACTGCTGAGGGGAGCAGCAGACGAGGCAGGAGAAGGACACTCACCGTCCGGCCAGGATCCAACCAGCACTGCAGAGGCTGCGGACAGCTTCACAGCACTGCGCTCAAGCACCTGCGCCCCCAAGTGCAGCCCTGACCTTCCTTATATTTTAACACCACACAACAACAGAGCTATGTAAAATATAACTTTGTCAATAAAAATGTGTATTCTAAATCACTGAAAGAGTTTTTTCATAGGCTACAAGTTTTTAGCTTATCTCTCGTATAAATTAAAATAGCTGGAAATATTTGTCTTATCTCTTACAATAATTATATATTTCCCCATATTTGTAAAATTCCTGCCCTCCCCAGGGCCTGCCCCTCCGTCACCCCACAGAGGGGGGAGAGGGTGAGATTGGGGGAGGGGGAGGAGAGTGGGCAGGGCTGCACTGTGTCCAGACGTCCCAACTCACGCATGGGCCTGGGGGGAGGAACAAACCCGCACCCGGGGGACCAGGGGCCCTGGGACCGGCAGGGGCAGCCACACGCACAGACCATCCAGCTCAGCCCTGGAGCGGCCTCCTCCCTGCACAGACGTGCATGAGTCTGAGGGGGACAGAGGGGACGGGTTGGACGCGGGGTGGACGATCCCATCCTGCAGGAGGGACATGTGGGTGTGACCCAGGAGGAGACTCTGCGGGAAACATGGTCTCTGGGTCCTCAGATGTGGGGAGTCAGGGGCAGGGAGATGAGGGGACGAGGGGACGGACCAGGAGGCAGCAGTGAGGCCACAGGGGCAGGAATCTGACAGAGGAGGCATCAGGACACGCCGCACGGGGACGCCAAGCCCAGATCACTCAGTTCCAGGACAGTGTTGGGTCCTGGGGAGCAGGAAAACAGGGACCCGCACACCCCATCTCCCTGCACACCCGTCCCTGTGTGGCCTCCACAGACGATGGCTGTGCTGGAGGAGCAGGGACGGACTCTCCAGGTTGGGGAGGGGCTGGGCATGGTCACGTGTCCTCTGGGGCTGTGCCCTGGACAACCTCTGAGAGGTGTGCTGGGCGGAGATGCTGGGGCCTGGGCAGGGGCCGGGCCAGCGGGAACTGGGCAGTGGAGCGGGGCAGTCAGTCTGGCTATGAGATCAACCAAAGCAGAATCCTACGTTCAGCTGAAATGCTCCTCCTTCCCGATCCCAGATCCTGTGTGATAAATTGCATTTTGGAGCTGAACACAAAGGCTCAACAGAGAGCGAGAGACATGGTGCTCCTCCACTCCACACCCTGAGAGTGACCAATGGGTCACACCTGCGACTGTCCTTGTAGGAGTCATCTAGGCTCAGATGGAAGGCTTCACTTATGTTTTATTCTGCTTGATATATTTATACAGATGATGTCTCCAGTGGTGACGAATCTCATGGCCATGAGAGAATTTGTCCTCCTGGGGTTCCCCACCCAGGGGACCATGGGCTTCCTGCACCGGCTGCTCTTCTCCCTGGTCTACCTGTGTGCCCTGCTGGGGAAAGGGCTCATCATCCTCATCACCACCCTGGACCGGCACTTCCACACCCCCATGTAGTTCTTCCTGAGGAGTCTGTCCTTCACGGACCTCTGCCTCATCTCAGCCACGGTCCCCAAATCCATTGCCAACTCTCTGAGGCAAAGTAGATCCATCTCCTTCCCGGGCTTTGTCGTCCAGTTCTGCATGATGGTTATGTCAGCAGGTACAGAGATGCACATGCTCACGGTGATGAGCCTTGACTGCTATGCTGACATCTGCCACCCCCTGCACTATGATGTCATCATGAGCAGGGACAGGTGTGTGCAGCTGACAGCTGTGTCCTGGCTGGGTGGGGGGGGTCTCAATTCTGTGATGCATACACCTGGAACCTTCTCCTTGTCCTACTGTGGGTCCAACGTGATCCACCATTTCTTCTGTGACATCCCCCAGTTATTGGCTATTTCCTGCTTAGAAAATCTAATGAGCGAAATTGTCCCCATTCTCATTAGTATGACATTGGCTGTGTGAAGTTGGCTGTGGGGAGACTGATAAATTGCCAATATCCCAAGATGTGAGATATCACAATCTACAATTATCACCCATGATTAGTTTTTCCCTCTGACTCTAGATGTAATTATTTATAAAGTACAGATTTCTTGCATTAGGATTTTTCTTTTCCAGAAATTTATACTCTCATATTCTTCCATAAACTTTAGTTTCCTAAATACTGCTCTCATTTGCCAAACCTCAAACTGTGTGATGTTCATAAAGTGAATTCCCACTCATGGTTGAAAACAATGTATGTGGCTTAGAAAGAATGTTCTAGAACTCACACATCACCAACATTTATGTGAAAGGGAGCACACTGAACTCCATTAGTGATGTGCATATTGATTTCTATAATGTCCGATTTGATGGTTACGTGACTACACTGTTTTAAGTACTAGAATAAAAGTAAAAAGTATATGATATTTATTGAGGAACTACATATTTACTTTTAAGATGCATCTTGTTTATACACATCTTTAATGTATTTGTTTTTGGGTTCCCTTAGATTTCAAATTTGTATTTTGAATCTTACTCCAGGACTTCTTGTTGACTCTCTGGTAGATAACATTCATTTCCCTTTTCTTCTACTCTGGAACTAGCTATTTATTATACTATGTAAAGAACAGGATGTAAAAGTCAGCATGACACTATTTTTAAATTTTTATTCTTCTACAATATTTGTACTTCTCATTACTGTTTTCCTTATACTCAGACATGAGCTGGGGGTGATGTTCTTCCCTCAAGTGTTCTCTCTGGAGCAGATCACTGTGTCTCCAGACTCTCCTGACGGGCTGTAACATACTCAGTCCAGAAACTCTTTCTTTTAAAAAATGCATGTTAACCACAGACCGAGTCCATTCAGATATCAGAATAAAACACTCTGCAAACTCACTCAAATGAGCATTCATGTCAATGAATGTATTTGACCAAAGATCTATCCCCTTGGGAATACTTATTTCAGTCTCTCTTACATCTTTTAAAAACATTTTCAATTATTCACTTGGATAAAACTTTTGTATTTTGAGACGGGGATTTGATGAATGACATAACATCAGTGACGTAACATGAGGACATGCTAATTTATAACTTGCCACCATCAAAGAAACGCTTTATTCACAGGTTTTGGTTGATTTCATTTGGGGGTTAGTTTCCCATTCTGTATGCACAGTGCTCCCCACACTCCACACAACAGCCCCGTTATTACGTCATCTACCTCCAAGCCACACCCCCACCCCTTGTTCCCTGTGGTAATAGCACATTTTTTTCGCTAGTCCAACATTCGCTTTCACTGGATTTGGTAATACAGGATTTCTGTATTTTCTCTCCCCAGATGTGTGAGACCATCGCTATCTGTCTCTCGCTATCTGCTTATGTCACTGAACAAAATCACCACAAGGTCCATCCATGTGGTCCCCAATACATCATTTCGTCTTTTAATAGCTGTGTGGTATTCCACTGAGTGTGGACCTTACACTCTCTATTCTCGCCTCTGTCCACGGCACTTGGGTTGGGGGCGTGGCCGGCAACGGTGGACGGTGCTGCTATGAACACAGGTGTGCGTGGTCTGCTCTGTAGAGTCTGTGCATCTGGGACAAATATCCGGATAATATTTACTCCATCCTGTGGTTGTCCTGTTGTTATTGTCTGAAGACACCTCCAAGCCATCTTCGGGCAGAGGTGAGAGGCCCTTTCTCTCCCTCCCTCACCTCCTGTTGTGTCCATTCTCTTGATTGGTCCCTGCTCACAAGGGTGACGGACAAGTCATTACAGTTTAATTTGTGTTCTCTTATCATCAGTGTTGTTGAACAATATTGTGTGGCTCAAATTGCGGTAGGACCCAAAACCATACAGCAGCAGAAAGAACATATGTGGTGATGCCCTAATGGAACCCACCATGGCTTGTTTACAGGGACCCAAGGCCAAGGCCAAGGGAACAAGAGCACATAGGACAAGCAGGCCCCCCCACACTAGAGCCCTCCTGGACCTCAGAAACCACTGTGAGCACAGGCCCTGCACAGGGAGAAGCCACGTGCACCCCACACTCCTGACAAGGGCAAGTGTCCATCCACACACGTGTGTCCCCACCACAACAGGGAGCAGCACCTCAGTCTAGACATGGGCCAAGGCCAATGTGGACAGTCTCTAAGGAGCTTGCCCGGTGCCTGCAGAGTTGCGGGCAGGTGGATTCTGGTCCAGACCCTGCTCCGAGCTTGCTGGCCCATCCTGACCCCCGCACGGATGTGTTTGTTCCCATCCCGGGATGGGCTCATCCTGCGGGGCCAGTGGAGTCCAGGGCATGACCATGTCATTATTCAGCGTTAACGTCTAATAAGCTGGGCGGACTCTGTCCTGCTGCTTCCTGGGACCTCTGAGAGCTGCCGGTGACAATGCTTCCTTTCCTCACACTCAGCCCACATTTTCCACCATGTCCCCTTCCCTCAGCGTATGCTGGACACCAGGGTCCACAAGGTCTGAGTGTGTGTCCGGAGAGACTTAAATGTGAGGAATGTGCTCCCGGTGCTGAGCTTTTCTCACCTAAGATTAGCAGGTAGGATGACCTATTATTTTTCTCAAGTTATGAGCACAAAATTTTTAGTGACAACACAGGTTACCCCATGATATGTGGGGGCAGTGTGACAGTTACTCCTCCCCGGCACACCCCACAACCTACTCCCTGAACCCCTAAACAGACACTAGTGTGGAGCTGTCTCATGGCCATGTCCCCGCAGTTGTACCCACCACTGAACAGGGGCAAATTGGTGTCATGTACCCCGAGGGTCTCCGGATCAACAGTGCATTCAGAGCCGCTTCTTGCTGCAAGAAGGAGCCTCCCATATTAGGCAGGGAGAGCCAGGCTCTACCTCCAGGTGGTGTGCTAGGGGAAGACATCCGGTGGGCATGTGGTCCCCCGGGCTGAATGAGGGCCTCTCATCAGTGACCATGTGCCAGAAGATGATGTAAAATATCTGACCCCTTTAGTCTGGGGGGTGAGTCCTCCCAGGTCATGGCTCTAATTATCCCTGAGCTGGTCCCCACCCACCATGCAGACCCACCACTGGTTTTAATGATGGGACCAGCACCCTGGTCCCCCTCAGTCAGTGGAGGCTGATGGAGACTGAGGAGGAGGAGGAACCAGAGTCCAGTCCTCACAGGGGTCAAAACTAACAGAACTGTCTCTGGCACACTCAGTGCACTAATGATCACTGAATGTGCTTCAGGATGAAGCCAATTAAGACCGCAAAAACAAAAAAAAAAAATGCACTTGTGCCTCTGGACGAAGGTCCCTGAGGGCTGGAATCTGGACAGTGTCCACACGCAGACACCAGCTCCAGAACTCAAATAGCCCAGCCCTGAGGCCCTGCTCTGTCCATGAGGCAGCACAGGATGGGGTGGGACATCCTGTTAGTGCTAGAGGCGTCCCCCGAGCCCTGACCATGGAGTGAGAGTCCCGGACGCCCTCTGTCCCCGCCATGGAGACAACCTCAGGAGAGGGACTCGACAGGGCAGCGGGAACTTCCCCCCCAAATGCAGGTATTCTGTTCTTAGATAGTTTTCAAGAAGAATCCTTTCAGATTGAAATATTTCAGATTTCAAACTTCATTTCACATCTCAGAAAGTACCGTAGTCAAAATATTCATTCAGAAAAGAACTACACATTCTCAAGATTCCCAAAGAGTTCAATTTCACACCACAATATTTTTATGGGATAAGTTTCAAAGAGATAAATTAACTTTTTCATTAATCTCTCCAAAGGTTGTGATTTTTAATACATTTATCATAGAGAATGTTTGGAATTGTGGCTGATGTCAATATTGCTTAATAACAGATTTTAGCTTTCAGCACAGTGAGCGTATGTTAAGTATTAAATAAAATCACTACTAATGGAATAATGATAAAGAAATATAAGGCGAAAGTTAAAATACTTATTGTTAAAATTCAGAGTGTTATGGCTTTTTGTCCCAAAATTTACGACACGTGTGTCAAGTAGAAATTCAAAAATATTTTAAGCAACACTGTTGATAGTTGCATGGCTTTGGCACTAACATGAGGCTGGCAGGGACGTGTGACTATTCAGGGACAGGAATTTGGGATTTGTCCCAAACTCCATCACTCAGAGATTGTTAGTGATATTGTAAAACGCAGATGGAAGAGTTTTATAACAGAATCATATGTCAAAATATATCTTATTATAATTATTATTAATTTAAATCAATGAAAAGATTTTTATGTATAGACCACTTTGTGACTTCATTGATTATATTATTTTCATTAAAGTATTTTTAATTGTTCAAACTTATGTATGTCCACAAGTTTTATCCGACATTCTTCTTAAAAATCCTGCCTTCTCCAGGGCCTGGCCCTCCGTCTCCCATCAGAGGGGGGAGAGGGTGAGATTGGGTGGGGGAAGAGAGGGCAGTGCGGCCCCATGTCCAGTCATCGCCACTCAAGCATGGGCCGGGAGGAACCCGGGGGTGGACAAGCCCAACCTGCAGGAGGGATGTGTGGGTGTGACCCAGGTGGAGACTCAGCGGGAAACATGGTCCCTGGGTCCTCAGATGTGGGTAGTCAGGGCCAGGGAGATGAGGAGACGAGGGGATGGATCAGGAGGCAGCAGTGAGGCCAGAGGAGCAGGAATCTGACAGAGGAAGTGTCAGGACATGCCACACAGGGACGCTGAGACCAGATCATTCAGTTCCAGGACAATGTCGGGTCCTGGGGAGCAGGAAAACGGGGACCCACACACCCCATCTCCTTGCACAACCATCCCTGTGGGGCCTCCCCAGACAGGGCTGTGCTGGAAGAGCAGGGACAGGCTCTCCAGGGTGGGGAGGGGCTGGGCATGGTCATGTGTCCTCTGGGGCTGTGCCCTGAACAACCTCTGGGGCCTGGGCAGGAGGCAGGAGCAGCAGGACTGGGGTGGTGGAGAGGGGCTGTCAGTCGGGTTTGTTGACACATGTGAGATTCTAATTTGTTCAAGTTTATAGGGGAGAGTTGAAATTTCCATCTCTTTACCAAATTTCAGAAACAAATTAGACACATGAGATGGAAATTAAAGGTTGAATAAGCAGGACACTCAGATGAAGATACTAGACTAGAAGGCAAGGAAATTTCCTTCCTCATGGAGACTAAAAACCACACAACTGGAAGACCACTGGACTAATGAGGAGATCAAAGAGGAAATTAAAAAAAATCTTTGAATTGAATGACAAGGAGGACACCAATATCCTAAATGTATGGGACACAGCAAAAGCAGTAATAAAAGGAAAATATATAGCAATAGAAACTCACATCAAGAAACAAGAAAGAACTCAAAGAAACAACCTAATCTCGAAGCTCAAAGATCTAGAAAAAGAACAACAATAAAACCCCAAAACCAGTAGAAGAAAAAAAATAATAAAAACCAAAGCAAAAATAAATGAAATTGAAACTAAAAAAAAAAAATCCAAAAGATTAATGAAACCAAGAGCTGGTACTTCGAAAAAATCAATAAAATAGACAAACCACTAGCCAAGCTCACAAAGGAAAAAAGGGAGAAAGCACAAATAAACAGGATCATAAATGAAAGAGGAGAAATCACAACGGACACAGCAGAAATCAAAAGAATAATCAGTAACTACTATGAAGAGTTGTATGGAAACAAGTTCAACAATCCAGAGGAGATGGACAAATTCCTACAACTCTACAATCACCCAAAGCTAGATAAAGAAGAAATAGAACACCTAAACAGACCAATTACAAGCAGCAAAATTGAAATGGTAATCAAAAACCTCCCCAAAAACAAAAGCCCAGGACCTGATGGATTTACAAATGAATTCTACCAAACATTCAGAGATGAATTGGTGCCTATCCTTCACAAACTCTTCCAAAATATTGAGAAGGAAGAGACAATACCAAACACATTCTATGAAGCCAACATTACACTAATACCAAAACCGAATAAGGACAACACAAAAAAGGAAAACTACAGGCCAATCTCCCTAATGAACACAGATGCAAAAATCCTCAACAAAATTTTAGCTATCAGAATGCAACAATGTAACCATAAGATAATTCACCACGACCAAGTAGGATTCATTCCAGGGAAACAAGGATGGCTTAACATCCGAAAATCAATCAACGTTATCTAACACATCAACAAAAAGAAATATAAAAACCATATGATAATATCAATAGATGCTGAGAAAGCTTTCAACAAAGTGCAACACCCATTCATGATAAAAGCCCTTGAAATTCTTGGGATACATGGAACATACCTCAACATCATAAAGACCATCTATGAGAAGCCAACAGCCAGTATCATTCTCAATGGTGAAAAGCTGAAAGCAATCCCATTAAGATCTGGAACAAGACAAGGATGCCCACTCTCACCACTGCTTATCAATATAATACTGGAAGTCCTAGCCAGAGCAATTAGACAAGAGAAAGACATACAAGGAATCCAAATAGGAAAAGAAGAAGTCAAACTATCACTATTTGCAGATGATATGATAATATACATAGAGAACCCCAAAAACTCCATAGAAAAACTAATTCAACTCATCAATCAGTTCAGTAAAGTGCAGGATACAAAATCAACACACAAAAGTCAGTAGCCTTCCTATACACAAACAATAAATCTGAAGAAGAAATCAAAAAAAAAAATCCCTTTTATTATTGGAACAAAAAAATCAAATATTTGGGAATAAATCTAACAAAAGAGGTAAATGACCTATACAAAGAAAACTATAAAACACTGTTAAAAGAAATAGAAGAAGACACAAAGAAATGGAAAGACATCCCCTGATCATGGATTGGAAGAATAAACATTATTAAAATGGCCATCCTACCAAAAGCAATATACAGATTCAATGCTATTCCAATCAAAATTTCAATGTCATTCTTCAAGGAAATATAACAATTATTGATGAAATTCATATGGAATCACAAAAAAACCCGAATAGCCAAAGCTCTCCTGAAAATAAAAGAAGGGAATGGAGGCATCACACTCCCAGACTTCAAACTATACTACAAAGCCATAATCATCAAAACTGCATGGTATTGGAACAAGAACAGACTTACAGACCAATGGAATCGAATAGAAAATCCAGAAATAAACCCACAGATTTATGGTCAACTAATCTTTGACAAAGGAGCAAAGACTATGCATTGGAGCAAAGAAAGTTTGTTCAATAAATGGTGCTGGGAAAACTGGGTTGCTACATGCAAATGAATGAAGCTTGATCACTACCTCACACCATACACAAAAATCAACTCAAAATGGATTAAAGAACTAGACATAAGACCTGAAACCATAAAATATATAGAAGGAAATATAGGCGAAACACTACGTGATTTGCACATCAAAGACATCTTTACAGATACATCACCCAAAGCAGTGATAGTGAAAGCAAAGATAAACAGCTGGGACTACATCAAATTAAAGAGCTTCTGCACAGCAAAAGAGACAATAACAAAAACAAAGAGAAAGGAAATACCAAAACAAAGAGAAAGAGAAACCCCACTGACTGGGAGAACATTTTTGCACCCGACACTAATGATAAAGTACTGATCACAAAAATCTGCAGAGAGCTGATGAGACTCAACAACAACAAAGAAAATAACCCAGTCAAAAAATGGGCAGAAGAGCTAAAAAGAAACTTCTCTGAAGAGGAAATGCAAATGGCCAACAGGTATATGAAAAAATGTTCAACATCACTTGTAATCAGGGAAATGCAAATCAAATCTACCATGAGATACCATCTTACACCAGTGAGAACGGCACATATTAAAAAACTAGCAACAACAAATGTTGGCGAGATTGTGGAGAAAAAGGAACTCTTCTGCAATGTTGGTGGGAGTGCAAACTGGTGCAACCACTATGGAGAGCTGTGTGGAGATTTCTGGACCTACTAAACATAGAGCTTCCATATGATCCAGCAATTCCACTCCTAGGTATCTACCCAAAGGACACAGAAACATCAACTCCAAAGAGCACCTGCACCCCTATGTTTATAGCAGCACTGTTTACAATAGCTAAGCTTTGGAAACAGCCCAAATGCCCAAAAATAGATGACTGGATCAAGAAGATGTGGTACATATATACCATGGAATATTACTCAGCATTCAAAAAAGATAAACACATGCAATTTGCAGTAACATGGATGGTGCTGCAAGGGATCATGCTCAGTGAAATAAGCCAAAATGAAAAAGAAAAATACCGGATGGTCTCACTCATAGCAGGAATCTAGAAAACTTAAATAAGGGACCAGGAAAATGAATAACTATAAGGAAGTGAAAATCAAAATCAACAAAAAACTATGAATCAGAGATACTTTTTGGGGGGTAGGAGGCGGGAAGGGAGGGGTGGGGTCAGAATGGGGGGGTTGCAATTGTATTGGGAATATAAAAATAAAATTTATTATTAAAAAAATAAAAAAAATATATTTAGTTAAACTCAAAATGGTATGCCCATTTGTCCTACACATTATGACAGATATGAGTCAAGTAGAAAATTAAAATCTCTTACGGCAACATGTTGATGGCTTCATGGCTCTGACACTAGCATGAGGCTGGCAGGGACATGTGACTATTTATGGACGTGAACTTGGGATTCTTCCCCAACTCCATCACTCAGGGATTGTTAGCGATTTTGTGAAATAAATTACAGTGTCTAGAGATAGCCTGGAGGAGATATATGACAAATGTTATTTTATGATTTTAAATTTTTATATAAATCACTCAACAGATGTTAACATTATTAACAACCAAGTACCCTAAATTATTTCCTTGCTCTTATTAAATAATTTGGCATTATTCCCACCAATGTATTGCAAATATTTTATATCACCACATTCCAAAAATCCTTCTGTCACCAGACCTGCCCCTCCATCAACCCCACAAGGGGAGGAGAGGGTAAGATTGGGGAGGTGGAGAGTGGGCAGGGCTGCCCCGTGTCCAGACGTTCCAACTCACACATGGGCCTGGGGTGAGGAACAAACTTGCACCCGGGAGACCCAGGGCCCTGGGACTGGCAGGGATTTCCACATGCACACACCGTCTGGCTCAGCCCCGGAACATCCTAATTCCTGCATGAGTCTGAGGGGAACACAGGGCCCGCAGGACCCAGGGGTGGACGAGCCCATCTTGTAGGAGGGATGTGTGGGTGTGACCATGGGAAGAAGTAGCTACAGGAGAAACCACCTTAGCTCCTCCGGTAAACAACTGGGCAAGACAATGACCAGGACGGGCAAGAGCGGTCACCCTCTCAGCACATACAATGCAGGGGCGGGGGGCAATCAGTGTTCAGATGGCAACATGGGCACGTGGGACTCCCCACCCACTGCTGTGATGATGAATATGGGCACCGATCAGGAACAGACTTGGGACCGTCAGTGTCCACTTGCTCCCAAAATATGCACCTGGAGCTGCAACTATCCTTTGATTTACTGGAACTTGGCAGCTGATATCCACAGGCCAGATTTGGGGCAAGCTTGAATATTATTGTTCCTGAGTCTTCTTGGAGGGTCCACTCCTGAGAGTTGCGGTGACCTGGGGCCCAGGGATGGCAGAGGAGAGGCCGGGGTCAGGGTTTCAGGGGTGCACATGCACTTGACAGGGTGAGATGGGAGGAGACTGCTCAGGGGCCTGAGGTCAGTTGAACTCTCTGCCCTACAGCATCTCCCACAGGTGGCGTGGACAGTGGCGGCACCTGCGGGTCACTGAAGCTGGGGAGGCTGGCAGAGCAGGAGCTGAGATCCCTGTGGGGGAGACGCTGGACAGAGCACAAAGAGAGGTCAGTGGGAAAGGACAGCACTGGTCACCTGCAGGTTGACACCACGGGTCCAGCACTGGTAGATGGCCCTGACAATTTATTCCTCTAGACGTTCATGCAGTGATGGCTCCAGGGGGGATGAATCTTACTGCCATGACAGAATTTGTCCTCCTGGGGTTCCCCACTCTGGAGACCATGGGCTTCCTGCACCCGCTGCTCTTCTCTCTGGTCTACCTGTGCGCCCTGCTGGGGAACGAGCTCATCGTCCTCATCACCACCATGGATTGGCACCTCCACACCCCCATGTACTTCTTCCTGAGGAGTCTGTCCTTCACAGACCTCTGCCTCATCTCAGCCATGGTCCCCAAGTCCATTGCCAACTCTCTGAGGCACAGCAGCTCCATCTCCTTTCCGGGCTGTGTCCTCCAGGTCTTTGTGATGATTTTTTCAGCAGTTGCAGAGCTGACACTGCTCACAGTGATGAGCCTTGACCGCTATGCTCCCATCTGTCACCCCCTGCACTATGAGGTCCTCATGATCAGGGACAGGTGTGTGCAGCTGACAGCTGTGTCCTGGCTGGGTGGGGGTTTCTACGCTGTGATGTTCACAGCTGGAACCTTCTCCTTGTCCTTCTGTGGGTCCAACGTGGTCCACCAGTTCTTCTGCAACATCCCCCAGTTATTGGCTACTTCCTGCTCAGGAAACAATGTACAAACTTGGCCCAATTTTCGTTAGTGTGGTGTTGATTGTCTGCTGTTTTATTTTTGTCGTCATTTCCTATGTGCACATCTTCTGTGCTGTCAGGAAGATACCATTCGCAGAAGGGAAGGCCAAATCCTTCTCCTCCTGCCTTGCCCACCTGCTGGTTGTGGTGCTGTTTCTCTCCACTGGATTCTTTGCTTATCTGAAGCCGACCTCAGGGACCCCGTCCATGTCTGACCAGGTCATTTCTATGTTCTACACAATGGTACCCCCTACATTTAACCCTGTCATATACAGTTCTAGGAACCAAGCCATGAAGTTGGCTGTGGGAAGAATGATGAAGGGGAGACTCACCAAAATGTAACAGAGAACATGACTTCATGACTCTATCACAGACATTTGTTTTAAATCCTTGCATCATTTCCCCATTTATATTTTTATAGTTATGTATAATTCCATTGTGTAATTGAAAATGTATGCTTATTTTTAAATTATATTTAAGATACTTCATATACTCTTATCACTTATATTTGGCAATTTTTAGTACTGAGATGTTCTCTGGTATGCCGTGTGTACTGGGGTAATTGTACTTCAGCATCTTTCTGCTGTTCGCCATTCTGTGCTCCCAGCCGAGAGAGGTGATGAATGGGTTTCACCTCAGTCATCAGCAGAAGTTCTCTCACGAGGCAGCATCTCCAGTCTCTATGGTGCTTCCCTTTCATGTCGCTGATCAAGGATCATGGATAGGACAGAGGCCCCATTACTTAGTGAGTGAAGCCTTCACAGAATAAATAAGGCCTTGGCATCTGTAGTACAATCTGAATAGTTATGATCTTCTGTCAATAAGGACCACACCTGATGTGGTAGAGACCTTTCGGGAAGCTCTGGTGTGGGTGCTGATGGCGTTTACCATAAACACACTCAGCACACAGTGGACACTAGAAATAAGACAGTAAGAGAAAGCAGTTAATTTCATGTGCAGTATAATAACTAAAATGTTATGAATATGTAATGGGTATGGTTTTTAAAGAAACAATAAGGGATCTTAGGAAGCTATAATGGTAAAAATAAAATAATAGCTAGTGGACTGCACAATATTCTAGTATTTCCAGAAATAGTTGAGGAGTGGCACTCACATCACAACACCGTTTACATGTGTATTTATCCACATTTATTTAATTACCAAGAACACCTGGGAATTTGAGGGCAATATCTTTTTGGGCACATTATTGTGGGGTCTCAGAGTGTTTGTGTTTCCATACGGAGTTGTTAAAATGAGAAAACTCATCAGATCTACATATCATAAATAATTCTATCATTTAGTGTAGATGTAAAGACATAAAGAATTTGAAGAAGATTTAAATTTGGGAATTGAAATGCCCAAGTGTGTGGCTGCTATCTGGCCTCAGCTCTTGTCTGCTGACTGCATCAACCCCTGCTTGCCCATCTGTGACATTCAATGTTAGAAAAGTTCACACCAAAATATTTCATGATAATATAGAGTTCCACCTGAATATCAGACATTTAACTCATTCTCAGACATTCACGCTCTGACGGTGCTAATCAGGCTGATCTTGCCTTCAGCCCAGGCGAGTCCCATGTGTGCACAATGTCAGGTGGGAGGCAGCCAGGAATAGTTAAAAGATGGCAAAAACTCGATATATAAACTTCTAGGTTGACAATTTGCTACTGTTCTTTTAAATCATAAATAACTTTCTTAATATTAATTCTTTTTTTATAGAGGCATGTTTTTATTTATTTATTTGTTTGTATGTTTGTTTTGTTTATACAAGCACTGGGTACAGTCAGAATTGTGGGAGGGTGGGAGAATTCACCAGAGCCAGAGCGGGGAGCAGAGCTGGCAGAAGGACCGAAGTACACTGCTGAGGGGAGCAGCGGGCAGCAGGAGAGGTCTGCGCGCCATGTGGCACCCTCCTCCGGTGGCCAGGGAGCAGCCTGGGATCAAGCCGGTGCCACAGAGGCTGCGGGCAGCTTCTCAACCCAGTGTTCAATCACTGAGCCACTGGGGAGGCCCATCAGACTATTATAAATTTATACTAAGACTATTCATACTAAGACTTATAAATTTATACTAATACTATAGTAAGACTATTTATTTTGTCACCTTTGTATAACATAATTGAAATTTTTAAATTAATAAAATATTTACTCTCTCTAGGTTGTATGGCTTTAAACATTTAAGCACAATTAAATTTGTTGTGGACGTATAATACACACTAAGAACACTAAAGATTCCACTGTAAAAACAAATTAAATCAATAAGCCACTTCAGTGTAGCTAGATTACAAAATCAACACACAAAAATCAATTGCCTTCCTATTCCCAAACATCGAACTAGAAGAGAAGTGAAGAAAACAATCCCACTTACAACCACGAGACTAAGTACCATGTAGTAGACAACAAAGGAGGTGAAGATACAAGAAAAGGTTAAGGCATTGTTAAAAGAAATAAAAAAGACCAAGAAATGGAAAGATACTCCCTGCTGTGGGCTGGAAGAATCACCATTACCAAATGCCCATCTGACCCAAAGCAGTTTACAGACTCAATGCAATCCCAATAAGGACTTCAATGGCATTCTCCAAGGATATAAAACAAACATTACAGAAATGCATATACAACAACCAAAAATCCTGACAAAAATGAGGAAGCATGGTGGAGGCAGCACATTCCAGACTCCAGTCCATACACTAAAGAAGCATGGCACTGGCACAAAAACAGATACACAGACCTCTGGAATATAGAGGGCCGTCTGAGGAATCAAGCCATGAAGTCGATGGTGGGGAGACTGATGAAGGGGATACCCAGCAAAATGTAACAGAGAAGTTGACACCATGACTCCATTATTAGACACATATTGTAAGTTTTCACATTATATTCTTGGGCTACTCTGGGAGGCCCAGTGAGGTCCATGGGGCCCTGCACCTGGTGGACACTATGGCTGGAGCTTTGCAGTGCGGAAATCGTTGAGGTGCGCTCAGAAGCACAGGGGTACCCCCTGAACCCCAACAGTAGGCCCCATGGGCGAACACAGCACAGAACCGGTGCGGGGTGTTGTGCGGAGTGTGTAGCTCTGTGTGGGCGAGTGCGGCCAGCCTGGCGTGGCCTCTGGAGGGTGTCGGGGCACACGGGAGCTCCCCTAGGACCCCTGCCTCAAGCCACCCCTGGACCTGTGTTGCCTCTCCCTGAGCTGCGTCACCCCGGCCGTCGGGAACCCGGGCTGGGAGGTGCCTCCGCACTCCGTTGAATCTGTTTCTTTGGGGCTGCGCTGAGGGCCCCTTTTATTCATACTGAGGCGCGGCCCAGACATGGCTCAATGTATAGAAATATAAAACGGTGTCTAAGTGACCAAAATATTATTTTCATTAAGTATTTTTAGGCATATGGCTGTTTAGCACAATAAATCTCTTGATGTAATAACATTTCTGGACTCTTAGGGATTTAGAGAATCTTGTCTCAAGAAAAGGTAATATATTGAACATAAATATAGTTTCTTTGCTGATTTTAAGAAAATAGCTAAAAATCAGGAAGTGTTTTCATTAAATAAAAGAAGTATGATCCATCAACAAAATGAAACTAAGTGATCAAATGGAGGAAGGTATTTGCAAATTATATATTTGATAAGACATAATTTCCAAAAATATTAAAAACTCATACACCCAGTAGCAAAGCCTCAACAATCAGACTAAAAACCAGGCAGACGATCTGAACAGACATGGCCACAGGCCCTTGAGAAAGTGCTTGACATCACTCATCCCCAGGGAACACAGTCAAATCACAAGGCAACATCGGCATATCATTTGGGAGTCAGGGGATGTGGGGAGAAGGGAGTGCCTGGGCACTGCTGGTGAGGGTACAGATCAGTGCCCTCATGTGGAAAGCTGTGGAGGTTTCTTTTAAAAATTAAGAACATAAATGTTATATGACACAGTAATTCCACTCTACAGATATACACATATTGGACAATAAAGAGACACAAACCCCCATGTCAGTGCAAAAAACAAATGAAATAAATAGTAGAAAAATCCACACACAAAAAAAGTGAGAGCATTACTTTGAAAGATAAGATAGGCAAGCCCTTAGTGAGACCAGGGAGAAAAAGACTGGAGCTGAAGAAAATAAAAACTAAAAGAGGGATTGCAACTGTTATCACACAAATAAAAAAGAGAATAATGGCTGTTTGTGAACAATTACATATCATGTAACCTGGCAGGAATGCCTGAGTCCCTGAAGCATGTTTTGTGCCAACATTGAATAATGGAAAAATGGATCACACAAGCCAATTAAGAGACCATGTGATTGAAGCACTAGTTAGAAAGTTCCCCAAGAGGAATGAAAACCAAGTGCAATTAAGTGTAACAGTTCTCGAAATGACGGTGGTGGCAGCAGAAAGCAGCCTTGGAGACACCGGGCTTTGCAAATTAGTGGCAGGGGGCTGATTATCAACAATAGAGGTCTTCATTGAAAAGATACTTTATCTTGAAGCCCTTGGTTGCATCTGAAGATCTTTTACAAAATTCAAATGAGCAGCTTTATATTAAATTGGTATAGTAATGGGTGGAGGTCCTTTCTGGAAAAACCGACTCCTTTAACAATGAGTATTCAAGACCTTTCAAATCCTCTGCATCCCCTTCCCAAGGAAGCTCAGCTGTGCACCAGCTCTGCCCATGACGCAGACTCCCCTGCCAACATCCCACCTCCAATGATGAACTGAGAGACTGGGGTTGCACAGGGAGTGCGTGAAGCTTCTGATTTGAAAGTAAAGGGAAAAGTAACTTGATATTAACTGACAGAAGAAACCCAGTGGAAACAATGTGTTGCAGTGAACAGAATAAAAAGGCTTAGAAAAGTGTATTCATATTCTTTGTCACTTTGAAGTGGGGAATTTAGCTTTTCTCTGTTGAGTTGTACGAGATCCTTATACATTATATATTAATCATTTATCAAATATATGGTTTGAGATGTACGAGATCATTATTCATTATATATTAATCATTTATCAAATATATGGTTTGCAACCTTTTCTCCCACTCCCTGGAAGCCTTCACATTCTGCTGATGCTACGCTCTTTGCCATGCAGAAACTTTGTACTTTCATGTGGCCTGGCATGTTTATTTTCTTTCTTGTGGATTGTGCTTTTGGTAGCACTTTCCAAAGATCATTCCCGACACCAATGTAAAGAATGCTTTCCCGAGTTTCGCTAGAATTGTTACAATTCCACCTCTTATGTTTAGTGTTTCATTCATTTGAGCTGACTTTTATGTACGGTTTGAGATTAGAGTTCAATTATTTCTGTTGATTGTGGATGTTGTGTTGTGCAACACCACACTAATGAAGACACTGGAGTCATGGAGCAGGCTGCACAAGGCAGGATGCTTCTGAGAGCAAGATCCCGGCTGTTTTTATTGGTAGAATAATCACAGAGCATCAGCTATGTGCATAGGAGGACAAGGAGAGAAGGATGGGTGAAAGTCAGGAATGTTATGTAGAGCTTGGTCGACATGAGTCTGCTGACCATGTTATCACCTTCATAATCAAGTGTTGTCATCAAAACTAGACCATGAGCCCCCTGGGCACAGTCCTAACCTTATCAACTGATCAGCTTCTGGGGCACTTTGTCATACATTGGTCCTTGCCCCCACCCCCGGGTGTTCCCAGTCATACATCATGATGCATGAGTCGGGGGTAAGTTCATGCATCTGGCCTCAGCACCCTGGGCATTCCCTTCCCAGATGCACACGTTTGATGCACACCCTTCCCAGAGTGATCAAGCTTTCTGCTCTTGATTGATAGGAAAGTCACCTTGTAAGGTTTGGCTCATATGACTATGACTGGACAGTGCTGACCTTTGTATAGGGCTTCGTCATTATTAGTATTAAGAAGAACAGAGGGGATGTCTTGTACCGGGAGGTAACAGATGAGGAGTCAGAAATGATGTTAAGTGACTGAGAAGAAATGAAGAAAGCCAAAATAGCAGCTGCTAGTTTAGCACGTGGGGCCGAAGGGGAAGGTGAGATGCAGGCAGTTGGCCCTGGGGCAGCAGCCTGGGTGCCAGACCATGACTCGGCAGCCTGGGGTGGAGGCACCGTCCACGAGGGTCGAGAGAGACTGGTGATGGGAGAACTAACCACGACATTGAAGGAATGACAAGGGAGAAGCTGTGGGGATTGAAAAAGTTTATTGGGTGGGGTAGAAGAGAAGAATGATCCAACATAATCCTTGACAACAATCTGAAATTGCTGTGACTGGGCAAGGATCCATTCTGTGTCCTGCTCTCAGAGGCCCGTGTTAATAGAGCCGGGGGATCACAGCTGGATAAGGACTGACAACGAAAACAGCCTTTTTGTAAGAAGGAACATCTTTGAGAAAATTAAGTAGATAAGTGATTTTTTGGCTGGGAGGGAAGGAAAAGCCATTCAATAATGTGAAAAGGTGAGGTCACAGTTTTTCTACTTATTGAAGAGACTGTTATTTCCCCATGTGTAACTCATGGGAAAGCCAATAAGGCAAGAAAAAAAAAAAAAGGAATCCAACATCAAAAAGAAGAATTAAAATTGTGTCTCTTTGGAGACAAAATAGCCTTCTATAGGCAGCCCAAGAAACCCCCTCCAAAGACAATCAGAACTGACAAACTCAGGAAGGTTACGGGATACAAAACCAACTGACAAAAAATAGTTATGTTTCTGTACTAATGATCCAAAAAGAAAGAAACTATCCCATTTCGACAAACCTCAAAAAGAGTACATATTGAGGCAGATGTTGAACCAAAGGGGTAGAAAATCTACATGCTAAAAACTATAGACACCAACAAATAAAACTGAAGAAGATACACTACGTGGAAAGAGACCCCAAGTTTATGAATCAGAAGGAGAAAGTGTCAAAAGGCCAGGAGCCAGCTACCAATTCACAGCACACCCTGTGAGAATTCTGACAGCCCTTTGACAGATCCACAATAAATAATTTGAAAATGTCACAGAAGCACAACCCTGGGCCGCTCAAGGCAACCCTGAGAAAGGAAGAAGCTGGAGGCACCACGTTCTCATCTTCAAATCCAAAGCTGACGCCATCCGGGAGGCGGGATGGGTCACCCGTCACCGGCCGTGCCCTCCTACTGGGCTGCCTCTGAGTCTCCCACCATTCTGTTCTGCCCCCTGGTCTCGGCCTCTGGTGACCGCACAACCCCATTTGGGACACAGGACACTGTAATTTTTTTGAGGTGGCTCCACGGGAGAGTCTGGCCTCAACCTGGGATGAATGAAGCATCGGAAACGGAGCCCACTGCAGACCTCACCTCAGGAAAGAGCGCAGTGGTGACAGGAAGCTGGGAGGGCCCCGCACGTCACCCACTTGCTGAGATTTCCTGCAGGTGCCTGCCACTGAGCAGCCCATGGGCGCAAGGGCCACCAACCCGAGGAGCAGGTCACATGGTCACTGAGGGCCGGGAAAGTGTTCAGGGCCGGAGGGAGCAGCAGGAGGGTGAAATAGCTGAGCGCTGCAGGCCCTGTGTATGTCTGTCTGTCTGTCTGTCTGGGTGTCAGAGAAGCCAGAATTTTGAAAATCAAGAGTTTTCAGAGAATCAAACATGTCCCTGCCCTGGCACGTCTTCGGGACCCGCACACGTCATGCTCAGTGCCCTCTCGGGGTGCCACGCTCTGTGGGTTTAGACAACCCCACATGGCCAGAGTCGGCTTCCTAATATTACAGGAGCCCAAGGAGCTCTCTGCTCCCTGTTTCTCTCCCCCTCCCCACCAACCCCGGCCTTTTGACTGTCTTGGTAGTTTTGCTCTTGCAGGATGTCACGGAGTGGGAAGAGTTGGACACTCTACCTTCCTGGCCTCTGAGCCTCCCCAGCTCCTCCGCCCCCGCTGCTGACAGCTCGTCCTCTCCAGCGCCAAATGGCCCCAAGTTCTGCCTGTCCTCAGGCCTGTCCTCTGGGACCCGGGCCTTTGCGTGCAGGCTTGCTCCACGGAGACACCTCTGCCTCCCTTGCCCACCGCAGCAGGGTTCTCCCGCCCAGACACGAACACCCTCCCCGCGTGGGCTCAGAGTCCTGCTGCCGGTTCTTTGTTTTCCCATGTATGTCAGTCTTGGGTTGCATTTTAACTCATACGAAATCACTAGTTTTGCACTCAGACAACTTCTCATTCCATGTGGATTGAAATATTCTGGAACAGTCTCTGCTAAATAAATCCTTTCCCAAACTAAATGAGCACATGTGACACTTGCAGAGTTATTTTACAAGAGGACCCAAGATTTTACAATTTCATTAATATTCAGCCGCGGCCTTAACGCACCATGCACGCATGCTCAGTCTCAGGAGAGGTTCTGAGGCAATGGGGGCTCTGGTGTCACTGGGGTTCTGGGGTCACTGGGATACAGGGGTCACTGGGGTTCAGGGGTCATTTGGGTGCAGGGGTCACTGGGGTTGTGATGTCACTAGGGCTCAAGTGCCACTGGGGTTCTGGGGTCACTGGGTTTCTTGGGTCTTAGCAGTGCAAAAATCACTGGGGTTCAGAGGTTGGGGCTGCTGTGGTCACTACCACTCATGGCTCACTGGGGTTCAGGACCCACCCCTGACAAGGTTCTTTCTTCCTGGCCCTCGGTGACCACACAGGACACCATGCTGAACCCAGGGACACTGGAGCCCCCAGGACCTCAGCACCTCTCCTGAGAGTGAACACTGTGCATTAAGGCCACAGCTGAATATTAATGAATTTTTTAAATCTCATGACACTACCCTCGGGGCCTGTCCCCACCCAGGCCAACGAGTATCTCCAATGTAATGACAACTCCTGGGTATGTCCCCCGGCAGGAACCACAAATAAGCCCCCTCCAGATGCACGCAGGCCTGATGTGACACCAGCCCAGACAGCCCAGCGACGGTGACCCCAGGCGAAAGCAGGCTGCGCTGGCCATGGGGAGACAAACCCGCCCAGCACATCTCGGCTCTTCCGCGGGTGGGGCTGAGGTGGCAGCGCGGGGGTGACACAGGGATTTCTAACATGACAGGAGCATTCCCGGTCCCGAGGTGCCGGCTCCATCCTGCTGCCCTCCAGTTCTGCTGCCCTTCCTGTCTCTCCCACTGTTCCTCCCCGTGCTCCTTCCTTCCTGTCAGTTTATCCCTCCTCCTGCCCCCCACCTGCCAGGCCCAAGGAGGGCGCACAGGGGGTGGCGGTGACTTTCCAGCTCCCTGTGGATGGGGCTAACCTGGGGCTTTGAGGGGGCCACACTGGGTCCCTGTGGCGGTCAGGGGAGGTGATGGGGCCTGATTGGGGGCACCATGTCCTGCTCACGGAGTCCCCTAGGATGCCCTGATGGTGCTGCTGACTCGGGAGGCTCATTCCAGGGGTGCCACCGAGAAGTCCACGGGGACAAGGGACACCCGGGCCCCTAAGGCGAGGTCCCTGAGGAAGGGGAGCCTGGGATGGTGTCAGGGTCTCAGGGGCAGCAGGGGACGGGGATAATGAGCCCTGGGGCCCGTCTGCAGAGTGAATGAGCCAGAGGCCTGGACCCTTGACGTCAGAGGCCAGCCCTGCGGGAGGGCCGCAGGTGACCGGGCCATCAAGAGAGGTTTGTGTTTCCTCCTGTCTCTGTGAGGGCGAGTTTCATGGGAAGACACTTCTGGGCCCACAGGCGCGTCCTGGCAAACTGGATGTGTGGGTCAAATAAGGTGGAGAAGATCCCCTTGTAATTAAATGTTTTCTATTCAGTATAAATAGATATTCCATTGAACTGCATTTCAAAGTGTCAGCCTCTCTATATGAACAACTGAACTTATTTTGTTGTCCTACAAAAGGGAATTTTATTTTTTCTCTTTTGAGGTAACGTGTTTTACAACCAAGTATCATTTCACAATGCATTTTGTATTTCAGAGGAGTAGTACTTAAAATATTCATCTTATAACTGAAAGCTAATTTTTAAAACTCACAGTTCAATTTCACAATGCCATATTTTCTGGGATGAATTTCAAAGAGGGAAAATATTTTTTTTTCTTTTTTTACTTTTCTTCAACTAAAGGACTTCTGCAGCTTAGGTTTTTAATATATTTTTGGTCATATAATATTTTAATTATGGTCTATCTGACAATTATTTTTCATAGCCATGATATTTCGGCATTGAGAACACTGAGATGAAAGTGTATCACATGTTAAATATCACACATACGAGAGCTATTTAGGAACAGTGAGGAGGAATCTTAAGAGGAAGTTAAAATTCACACAAGTAGTTTAAAAGGGAAAGCTTCACATGTTCATCCCCAGAATATGACACAATCTTGAGTGAGATATTCATAAAATTTTAAGACGATAAATATTGATCTTTTTTTCCTTCACACTGAAGTGATAGTCACATATAGAAATCAGTCTATCATGGATGTGAACATTTTACCTGACTCCACACAGCAACACAGCTATATAAAATATAATATGATCAACATAAATATTATTTTAAGTCACTGAAAAGGTTTTGACAAAGGGCACAAAACAGCAGTTTCTGAATTTGTTTTCTTGTTTCCATTACAATAGCAAAAATTGTTCCTCTAGTCTCATACAATAATTCTATAGCAGCACATTCTCCTAAAAATCCTGCCCTCCCCAGGGCCTCCCATCTGTCATCCCATAGGGTTGGGGATGAGATTGGGGGGAGGAGAGAGGGCAGGGCTGCCCCATGTCCACAAGTCCCCACTCAACGCATGGGCCTGGGGGGAGGAACAAACCCGCACCCAGGGGACCCGGGGCCCTGGGACCGGCAGGGACAGCCACATGCACAGACCCTCCGGCTCAGTCCAGAGCGGCCTCCTCCCTGCACAAATGTGCAGGAGTCTGGGGGGAACAGAGGGTCTGGGAGGGACCCGGTGTGGACGAGCCCATCCTGCAGGAGGGATGTAAGGGTGTGACCCAGGATAAGATTCTGTGGGATACGTGGTCTCTGGGTCCTCAGATGTGGGGAGTCAGGGGCAGGGAGATGAGGAGATGAGGGGACGGACCGGGAGGCAGCAGTGAGGCCACAGGGGCAGGGATCTGACAGAGGAGGCATCAGGACACGCCACACTGGGACGCCGAGCCCAGATCATTCAGTTCCCGGACAGTGTCAGGTCCTGGGGAGCAGGGAAACGGGGACCCACACACCCACCCCATCTCCCTGCACACCCATCACTGTGGGGCCTCCCCAGATCAGGGCTGTGCTGGAGGAGCAGGGACAGGCTCTCCATGGTGGGGAGGGGCTGGGTATGGTCACGTGTCCTCTGGGGCTGTGCCCTGGACAACCTCTGGGAGGTGTGCTGGGCAGAGACACTGGGGCCTGCGCAGGAGGTGGGAAAGCAAGATTGGAGCAGTGGGGAGGGGCTGTCAGTCAGGCTATGAGATCAACTAGAGCAGAATCCCACGATCAGCCTCTTCACTCCACACCCTGAGAGTGACTGCTGGTTCATGCCTGTGACTCTCCTTGTAGGTATAATCTAAGCTCAGACTGAAAGGTTCACATGTGTTGTATTCTGCTCAACATTTTTATGCAGATGATGGCCCCAGGGGTGACCAATCTCACAGCCCTTACAGAATTCGTCCTCCTGGGGTTCCCCACCCAGGGGACCATGGGCTTCCTGCATCCGCTGCTCTTCTCCCTGGTCTACCTGTGCGCCCTGCTGGGGAACGGGCACATCGTCCTCATCACCACCCTGGACCGGCACCTCCACACCCCCATGTACTTCTTCCTGAGGAGTCTGTCCTTCTTGGACCTCTGCTTCATCTCAGCCACTGTCCCCAAGTCCATTGCCAACTCTCTGAGGCATAGCAGCTCCATCTCCTTCCTGGGCTTTGTCCTCCAGGTCTTCATGATGATTATGTCAGCAGCTACAGAGCTTTACCTGCTCACTGTGATGAGCCTTGACCGCTATGCTGCCATCTGCCACCCCCTGCACTATGATGTCATCATGAGAAGGGACAGGTGTGTGCAGCTGACAGCTGTGTCCTGGCTAGGTGGGGGGTCTCTATGCTGTGAGGAACATAGCTTGAACCTTCTCCTTGTCCTACTGTGGGTCCAACGTTGTCCACCCTTTCTTCTGTGACGTTCCCCAGTTATTAGCTATTGCCTGCTCATGAAATTTAGTGAGTGAACTACTCCCCATTATCAATAGTGTGACATTAGTTATGCACTGTTTTACTTTCATCATAATTCCCTATGTCTACATCTTCTCTGCTGTCAGGAAGATCCCATTCACAGAAGGGAAGACTAAGGCCTACTCCACCTGCCTTCCCCACCTGCTGGTTGTGGTGCTATTTGTCTTACTGAATGCTTTGCTTATCTGAAACCTACCCAGGGACACCATCCATGTCTGACCTGGTCATTTCTATGTTCTACACGGTGGTGTCCCCACCTTTAATCCCGTCATATACAGTCTGAGGAACCAAGGCACAAAGTAGGCTGTGGGGACACTGAACAAGGGTCAATTCCCCATCAAATGAGATATCACATTGTACAATTATACTCTCTCATTTATACAGATTCTCTCCCTAACTTTGATATGTCATCATTACAATGCAATGACTCCTGTCATTAGGTTTTAATCCTTTGGCAGAAATTTATTCTCATATTCTTCCATAAGGTGTAGTTTCCAAAAATATTGCAATCCTTTGTCATACCCCTCCCTGTGTGACGTTTATAAACTGAATAAAGCTCAGGACTAAAAACATGTACATGCTATAGAAAGAATGTTCTAGAACTCACCCATCACCAGCATTTACGTGAAATGAAACAGTGGTAAAGGGGCGTCTTTCCTGGGGATCACCTGGGGAAGGGACCCCAGTCCCGGGCATCGGTTCCCTCACTCTGTGTGTCCACTGAGGGTCCTGCCCTTGTGGAGGGGGAGACAGCTGAGTGGGGGTCCCCACCCCTCACCATTCCTAATGGGGTGTCATCCTCTAAGAGACAGTCACGTTTCTGTTCAAAAGCAAAAGAAACTGCACTGAAGGAAGGATGGACGTAGGAAGAGATGTGAGGCCCTTTCTCTCCCTCCATCGCTTCCTGGCATGTCCAGTCCCTGATTGCTCCCCGCTCACGGGTGACCACTCAATGTGGCTTGGACCTGTGCTGCCCCTAGAATTACTGATGCAGAGCAGATTTCATGGTTAAAGTCTGGATAAGACACAAAACCGTAAAACACCAGAAAGAACACAGGGCAGCCCTACTGGACACCCCTCACAGGTGGACTTGGGGACACAAGGCCAAGGACAGAGAAACCGGCAAAAACAAGTGGCCACACCAAACAGAGAGCTCCCGTGCTTCAGAAGACACCATCGCAAAACAGACTCCTGCTCCGGGGGAAGCTGTGAGCACATCACACGCCTGGCAAGGGCGAGCATCCAATGTACACAAAACCTCACGAATGCAACAACAGGAAGGACACCCCAACCCAACACGGCCTCAGGCCCCCAGAGACGCTTTCCTCACAGGTCAGGAGGCCGCGGCCTCTCACGCTTACTACTGAGGTTGAAGCAGCCCCGTTGCTGAGCTGGTGACCGTGTCACAGATGCCGGTGGCGCTGAATAAAATCTCTTGCATTCCTGATGCTTTCTTTGATTTTATCATTGGATAGAATCTGAGTGTCCTGAATTAATCCTGTCACGTCATTTTCTGTGTCGTCTGACTTTGGTAAACTGATCCTTTACATCCCAACCGCTCACTGTCCCCTGTCTCCCCCCAGGGCCTCCGGGGCGACAGAGCACCTGGGTCTGTTTCCTGACACTCACACGTGGGCACCGGGGCTGGACGCTGCACAGCCAGGACAGAGGGAAGGACAGACATTCTCTTCACTGGCTGAGAAGTCTCAGTTAGAAAAGTTTTAGTGAGGACACGGGGTCCCCGCTATCCCCACCAGAAGCACCCCAGCTCCTCCAGCGCCCCACGACCTTCTCCCTCAGCCCCTAAAGGACACCCTGCCTGTGGCGATGACCCCACCTGCCCCTGGCACCCACAAGGAGCAGGGCAAAGGGGGTGTCATCTCCTGGGAGTCTCAGAGGTCTAGAGCATCAGGGGTCACAGTGGACACAGGCCGGATCCCCCAGGGATGGGGCATGGGTCGTCTTCGAGGCTATGGGCAAAAGACATGGGGCCGCAGTGTGTGTCCCCATAAATATGCCTGCGGGTATGCCCGGAGTTGGGAAAAGCGCCAGGCACCCACCCCTCTGCAGCCACGGCCTGGCCCCACTGGGCAGCGTGTGTCCCTCACCCAGGCCTCGTCCAGCCCCGGGCTCTGAGCAGACACCCTTGACCCCAACCCTGCCTGCCCTCGGAGCCGTGTCAGCCTTGCAGAGCCCTTATTGCACAAATATTCACATTTCAGTCAAAGGCGAACACGCATTGGGGAGGTTCAGGTACTTGTCCTGTGTGTCCTCCTGTCCCGCAGGCCCAGCCGGGACCGCACATGAAGGGGTCACTCCCGACAGAGGAGTACATGGACTTTGGTCACTCTGTGTCCCTCCACGCCCGGCCTCACAGTCCATGGAGCTACCCCAGGGCTGCCAGCTCTGCGCTGACCACTGTCTGGTTGGCGACAACACCAGAGATTCCTGCTGGCCACTCATCTGGAGGAGGCACCTCACCCCCTGCGTGCCTCAGCGCCCCTGAGCCCTGTCCTCCCTCCACACGGGTG
Source organism: Talpa europaea (assembly GCF_964194135.1). Taxonomy (NCBI): domain Eukaryota; kingdom Metazoa; phylum Chordata; class Mammalia; order Eulipotyphla; family Talpidae; genus Talpa; species Talpa europaea. The sequence goes on from NC_140075.1 coordinate 18,340,204, forward strand.
CCCACGGGTCCCTCCGTCTGCTGTCCCGGGCTTGGGCAGCCGAGGCAGACACGGACCCCGCCCTCCCTCCTGGCCACCTGCGCCCTCGGCCCCCCATGGGACCCCAGCCCGACTGCGTCCACCCCACGCCCCAGGCAGTATTGTCCACGTGAAGCCGACCTCCACACGATGTCAGCAGCAAGTCTGACTCTCAGGCATTGGAGGGGCCGGCAGGAGTGTCAGGACAGGGATCTTGTTGCAGTATTGTCCACGTGAAGGCGACCTCCACACGATGTCAGCAGCAAGTCTGACTCTCAGGCATTGGAGGGGCCGGCAGGAGTGTCAGGACAGGGATCTTGTTGCGGCGCCAACAACTCGCGCTTCAGGGATCCGGCTTCTGCCCTGTCTCATCCAGGTCTGGGCTCTCTGCTCATTGTCCTGCTCAACCTGTCCCCCTTGCTGCCCTCCCACCCCCGCCAGTGCCTCCCCCCACCTGCCAGGCCCAGGAGGGCGCACGAGGGTGGCGGTGACATTCTTGCTCCCTGTGGACAGGGCTCATCCTGGCTCTGACGACGGGGCCACCCCAGTCCCCGCAGCGGTCAGGGGAGGTGCTGGGGCCTGAGGAGGAACCACGGTCCTGGCCACACTGGGGTAAAAACTAAGGAAATAGCCTCTGACACACTCAGGGCACTAATGATCACTGGGATGTGCCACAGGAGGACACAATTAAGACAGTGACCTGAAAATAAGCTCTTGTCCTTCTGGAGGAAGGTCCCTGAGGGCTGGAATCTGGACAGTGTCCAACACGCGGACACCAGCTCCAGAGTTCAAGTAGCCCAGCCCTGAGGACCTGCTCTGTCCATGAGGTGGCGCAGGACTGGGTGGAACATCCTGTGAGTGCTCAGAGGCTACCCACGAGCCCCGACCATGGAGTGAGAGGCCGGGACGCCCTCTGTCCTGCCATGGGGCAACCTCAGGAGAAAAACTCGACATGGCAGCAGGATCGATCCCCCCATTCTGCAGGTATCTGCCCCCAGCCATTTGCAGGGGAGAATCCACTCACACCTGGAAGTTTTCAGATGTCAAGCCTCATTTTTAGACTTGAGAAAGCTCTGTCGTTAAAATACTCATTTTAAAAATAATACAAGCTAATGAATTCTAAATGAGCACAAGTCACTCAGTGTCCCACTGCCATATCAGCCTGGGGAGAGACTCAATGACAGAAAAAAAAAAAAATATATATATATGTTTTAAGATGATCAAAGATACTGACTTTTAATACATTGATCATATTAGAAGATTTTGATTTATGGAAGATGTGACGGTTTTTGCTTCATACCTGGATTTTAGCATTCCGGACACTGAGTATGTTTTTGTACTGAACAAAATCACAACAATTAATTAGATGAGATTGTAGCAAAGAAAGTCCAGAGGAGGCGCAGCAGACCCCTCCTGTCTCCCTGCTGCTCCCCTCAGCAGTGTGTTTCAGTCCTTCTGCCTGTTCTGCTCCCTGCTCTGTCTCTGGGGAATCCTCTCACCCCTGCACCTCTGGCCTGTACCGGGTTCTTGTATAAATAGAAATTAAAAAAAAAGAAAATCCAGAGGAAATTAAAACTACGTATTGTTAAATTCAGAACGTTATGCCTTTTCGTCCTAAATAGTATGACAGAGAGGAGTCAAGTAGAAAATCAGTAACTCTTACAGCAACATGTTGACCACTTAATGGCCCTGACACGAACGTGAGGCTGACAGGGACGAGTGACTATTTATGGACGTGAATTTGGGATTTTACGCCAACTCCCTCACTCAGGGATCGTTGGTGATTTTGTAAAACAAAGTCACAGTACTTGAACAGGGTCAGTAGGAGACAGATGACAAAAATCATTTCATCATTTTAAATTTGTATACAAAACACTTAACAGATGTCAAAATTCCTGACCAACACATATCCTGATTTATTTCCTTATGTTCATTAAATTATTTGGCATTATTCCCAACAATGTGTTGCAATTATTTTATGTCACTACATGCTCCCAAAATTCCTGCTTTAAGTGGAATGTGACGAGCAGCGAGGGCAGGGCTGCCCCATGTCCAGATGTACGCACTCATGCACGGGCCTGGGGGGGAAGGAACCTGGGGCCCTGTGACCGGCAGGGACAGCCACACGCACAGACCGTCTGGCTCAGCTCCGGAGCGGCCTCCTCCCTGCACAGACGTGCAGGAGTCTGAGGGGGACAGTGGGGCTGGGAGGGACCCGGGGTGGACGAGCACATCCTGCTGGTGGGACAGCGGCTGTGACCATGGGAAGTAGCTGCAGGAGAATAAACCCCAGCTCCTCGGGTAGGGTAGGGCCAGGACAATGACCAGGAGGGCAGCAGCGGGAGGTCAACCTCTCAGTACATACGAGCAGAGATGAGGGCCAAATGGTCCTCAGACGGTGACATTGGGGGGACACCCCACCCGCTGCCGTGATGAGGGACATGGGTGCCAACCAGGAACAGTGTAGGGGCCTCAGTGTCCACTTGGACCCAAAATTTGTGCCTGGAGCTGCAACTGGACAGTGTTTTGCGAGGACTGGGAGCTGAGACACCACAGGCTAATTTGGGGAATCCTTTACCATTCATATTCCTGAGGCTGGTGGGGGTCCCCCAATTGGGAGGTGTGCTGACTGGGGCCTGGTGTTGGCAGTGGAGGGGCTGGGGTCAGGGTTTCAGGGGTGCCCATGCACAGGACATAGTGAGATGGGAAGAGACTGCTCAGGGAGCTGAGGTCAGTTGAACTCTCTGCCCTTTGGCATCTCCCACAGGCGGCGTGGACAGTGGCGGCAACTGTGGGTCACTGAAGCTGGAGAGGCCGAGCAGAGCAGTAGCTGAGATCCCTGCGGGGGGACACTGGACAGAGCACAGAGAGAGGTCAGTGGGGAAGGACAGCGCTGGTCACCTGCAGAGAGACAACCTGGGTCAGGCACTGGCTGATGTTCCTGGAGTTTTATTCCTCTACACTTTCATGCAGTGATTGCTTCACGTGTGACAAATCTCTCGGCCATGACAGAATTCATCATTTGGGGTTCCCTACTCAGGGGACCATGGGCTTCTTGCACCCGCTGCTCTTCTCCCTGGTCTACCTGTGTGCCCTGCTGGGTAACGGGCTCATCGTCCTCATCACCACACTGGACCGCCACCTCCACACCCCCATGTACTTCTTACTGAGGAGTCTGTCTTTCTCGGACCTCTGCCTCATCTTAGCCACGGTCCCCAAGTCCATTGCCAACTCTCTGAGGCACAGCAGCTCCATCTCCTTCCCGGGCTGTGTCCTCCAGGTCTTCATGATGATTACTTCAGCAGCTACAGAGCTTTACCTGCTCACTGTGATGAGCCTTGACCGCTATGCTGCCATCTGCCACCCCCTGCACTATGACCTCATCATGAGCAGGGACAGGTGTGTGCAGCTGACAGCTGTGTCCTGGCTAGGTGGGGGTCTCCTTGCCATGATGCACACAGGTGGAACCTTCTCCTTGTCCTCCTGTGGGTCCAGCATGGTCCACCAGTTCTTCTGTTACATCCACCAGTTATTGGCTATTTTCTGCTCAGGAAATTTAATCAACAAACTTATCCCCATTCTCATAAATGTGGTCTGGACTATCAGCTCATTTATTTTCATCATCATTTCCTATGTCCACATCTTCTCTGCTGTCAGGAATATCCCATCCACAGAAGGGAAGTCCAAGGCCTACTCCACCTGCCTTCCCCACCTGCTGGTTGTGGTGCTATTTCTCTCCGCTGGGCTCTTTGCTTATCTGATGGCAACCTCAGGGACCCCGTCCATGTCTGACCTGGTCATTTCTAAGTTCTACATGGTGGTGCCCCCCAGCTTTAATACCGGCATATACAGTCTGAGGAACCAAGCCATGAAGTCGGCTGTGGGGAGACTGATGAAGGGCCAGTACACCGGCATGTGAGATATCACTGTTTTCATTAATTAATGACACCATCTACATTTATGAACCCAGCAAGTTATTTAGCCCTTTGCACTCCGAACCATTCTGGACATTGGCTATCAGGTACTCGATGCTACTTTGCGGTGGAAACGTGCATTTACAGACCCTCGTATTATTTAGTATAATTTTGGAACCAAGTAAAATATTATTGTGATATTGAACTTATATGAATTGGGTGACATCGAGGAATGTATATTTGCAAAAAAATATTTTATTGTTTATAATTTTGTACAGTATAAGTTTTGTAACACTCCCCAATATGCATTGCAGGCTGATTAGTGGAGCTCATCTTTACTACTACTTGTGTCATGAGACTCATTCGTGGTTGGACGCTTTGCCATTGTTCTAATAAAAATATGAATAAATGCATGGGTTGAAAATTTCTAATTGTTATTACTAACTGACAAGATGATATTTACCAAAATAGCTTTCACCAAACAATTTATTCACTAAGAAAAGAATCACTTTTCCTATTTTCTCCTCGTTAGATCTATGTGCACTGCTCGAAGCTTCAAACCAAAATGAGCTCAGCTTTGAAAATCTTTTCCTCCAGATTAGACTTGTTTATTTGTAATTATATACCCCACTATACAGTGTGTGCTATGTTCGAAAACCGACCTTTCTTCTACAAACTCCCCTTATCACTCTTTTCAAGTGGCGTCGCAAAGTGCTCGGACCGTCATGAGCACGCATCTCACGTTCTCTTCTGACACAAAACCCACTGACATTTCTCGTATATATCTTAGTAATTTTACGATATTTTGATTTAATTTCTTGTGTCATTTCAAGATAAAACTTCAGGGAAACAGGCATGTCTCAAAAAGTTGCGTTGAAATAACTCAATTTCCCATAATCACTAATAAATTGCAATGTCCCCTGAGAGGGGACATCCGAGTGATATGCTAGAATTCCGATGTCCCCTGAGAGGGGACAGCAGAGTGCAAAGTGTTAGATTTTCCCTCTAATTATTACCATCACAATTTTAAAATAAAATAAGACTTTTCATTACAGATTACCTTTGACAATTTTTCTCATCTTTCTATTCTTCAAAAATTATATTTCCTGGGCCTCCCAGGTGGCGCAGCAGTTGAGCACTGGGTTGCGAAGCTGCCCACAGCCTCTGCAGAGCCAGTTTGATCCCCAGCCACTGGCGAGGGTCCCACATGGCACTCAGCCCTCTCCTGCTGCACCCGCTGATCCCCTCAGCAGTGACATCGTCAGTCTGCCTGTTCTGCTCCCTGCTCTGGCACTGGTGAATTCTCTCACCCTCCCGTGCTTCTGACTATACCCAGTGCTTGTATAAATAAATCAATATTTAAAAAATATATTTCCTAAAATAATGCAGCCATTTTTCAAAACTCATATCTGTGTGACATTCAATATATGAATCCTAGTTTTTTAAATATTATGGCTGGTAAATGAAATAATGTTCTAGAACTTACTCATCTCCAAAATTTATGTGAAATCAAGCAGTCGTAAAGGGGGTTTGTACTTGGGAATACACGGTCATGGGACCCCAGTTCTGGGCTCTGGGTACCCACAGCCCCTGTGTGTGTCTCCACTGAGGACCCCGCCTTGTGGAGGGGAGGGGAGGGGAGACAGAAAGTGGGGCCTCCCAACCCTCAGGATTCGTAATGGGCCAACATTCTCTAAGAGAAATTCATTCTTTTATTCAAAAGTCAAGTAGGAATTGCACTTGAAACGAATCTCCCACAGATGGCTGGAAGGTTCTTAAACAATCTGAATCTGGGAAGTTTCCGTAGCCTACCTATTGTAAACAGTGCTGCAATAAACTAGCGGTACAGGCGTCCTCTTGAATTAACGTGTTTTTATCCCTTGGGTAAATCGCTAGGAGTGGAATTGCTGCATCATATGGAAGCTCCATTTTTATTAGTTTGAGAAATCTCCACACAGCTCTCCATAGTGGTTGGATCAGTTCATACACCCACGAGCAGTGCAGGAGAGTTTGTTTTTCTCCACATTGGATGCCCCCTCATCGATTACTGGATCAAGAAGATTTGGTCTATACAAACAATGGAATATTACTCAGCAATCAAAAAGATAAATTTGTGGCATGCACAGCAACACGGATGGAGCTGGAAGGGATCATGCTCAGTGAAATAAGCCAGAGAGAAAAAGAAAAATACCAGATGGTCTCACTCATAGCAGGAACGTAGATGATCCAAAAAAGAGAACAGGAAAAAACAATAATTATAATAAAGTGAAAATCAACACCAACAGGAGACTATAAATGAGACACACTACAACGTGGACAAGGGAGCAGGATCAAAATGGGCGGGAACGGCACAGGGCACGGCATTGATGCTCGCGGGGGAGTGGGTGCTGGGATCTCACAGGGACTACACCTGAGATGAGAAAGCATACATTGTGCAAAAAATGAAGAATGATGTAAAAATATATAAAAAAGATTATTAGAAATAAAAAAGAATCGGAGTCTATGAGAAACCTCAATTTCATGGTCATTTATATGGCGTTCTGAATGGATTACAGTCAATTGAAAATTGAAAGTATTTTTTTTAAATGTGAACTATTTTTGAAGAACTATGCTTCATCAATTAAGTTTTATAATTTTTTAAGACACTTGTTGCTCTTGTGTTTATTTTTAGGAGTCCACATTTGAGAGGTTCACAAGGTTGTTTGTTGATGTCCTTCACCAGGTCTTCTTCTCAACTTTCTGGTACGTTTGCAATTATGTCACTTTTTAAATTATGAAAAGTAAAGCAGGCAATACTTGTAACTTTTATTTTCCAGCAGCTTCTGTGCTGTAAACGTCGGGGCCTCCCGGCTGCTCAACCACCCTGAGAACATGAGCTGAGGGAGGCTTCACCCTCACGCGTCCTCTCTGCAGTGGGACACAGTGTCTCCAAACACGCTTGAGGGATCATAACAGACTGAGTCCAGACAATATTTCTCTTATGAAATGTATGTTAACTGACAGACCGAGTCCATTGAGATTTCAGAGTAGCATCTGTGTGGGGATGTCCCCCAAGTTGCTCATCTTTCCATGAAAGAACCTGATGGCAGGTGTCTACCCCTGGGCCTCCATCACTCTCCGACCACAGCCTTTACACACTTTCTGTCTTGGCTTTGAGTGAAGCCTCTAGACTCTATTGAGAAGAGGATTTGACCTCCTGAGTCGGGTGATGTGGGGTCATGTTAATAATTGCCATTTGTCACGTCTTTTGCTGTCTTGTTTTGGGGCTCCATCGCTGCCCCTCTGTGTGTGAGGTGCCCCCCTCACACTCCACAGAACACCCATGTGAACACCCTCCTGCCTCCGCAATTCAAGCACAGGGAATCCCAAGGGTAATAAACAAGTGGCCCCCCACACTAGTGTACTCCTGGGTCTCAGAAACCGCTGTGAGCACAGGTCCTGCGCGGGGAGAAGCCACGTGCACCCCACACTCCTGACAAGGGCGAATGTCCATCCACACATGTGTGTCCCCACCACAACAGGGAGCAACACCCCAGTCGAGACATGGGCCAAGGCCGACACGGACAGTCTCTAAGGAGGATGCACCGGTGCCTGCAGAGTCACGGGCAGGTAGATTGAGGTCCAGACCCTGATCCGAGCTTGCTGGACTGTCCTGACCCCTGCACTGATGTGTTTGTTCAGGTCCTACTCACACTAAGCCCACACTTTGCATCATGTCCACTTCCCTCAGTGTGTGCTGGACTCCAGGTTCCACATGGTGGACAGACTCGAGTCTGTGTTCTTAGAGACTTAAATATGGGGAATGTGCTCCTGGGATGAGGAGCTTTTCTCAGCCGGGGTGAGCAGGAAGGACTAACCATTCTCTTCATGGGCTGAGGCGTTTCAACCAGATGGGTTTAAGTGAAGATGTGGGATCCCCCACAACCAATGTGAGCAGCACCCCAGCCCCTTCAGCCCCCCACAACCTTCTCCCTGAGGCCAAAAAGACACCCTGTCTGGTGCTGACCCAGCCTTCCCCTACCACGCAGGCAGAGCAGGGGAAAGGCAGAGTCATCACCCGGGCAGTGCAGGGGTCCAGGGCATCGGGGTTCACAGTTCCCAGAGGCAGGATCGCCCAAGGGGCATTCATGTATCGACCATGAGGATGAGGGGGTGTCATCAGGGAGCACTGCTGGGTGGACGGGGCCACAGTGTCTGTCCCCCTAAAGGCGCCCGCGGGGATCCCTGGAGTTGGGTGAAGTGCCAGGCGCCATCACGTCTGCGGCCATGGCCAGACACCGCTGGGCAGCGCATGTCCCTCACCCCGGCCTCGGCCAGCCCTGGTCCCTGAGCCGAAGCCACATGACACCCACCACCCCGCACTGTCCTCGGGACCGAGTCCGCCTCACAGAGCCCTTTAGGCACAAATATCTGCATTTCAGTCAAAGACAAACATGCATCTGGGACGTTCCGGGACTTGTCATGTGTGTCCTCCCGTCCCACGGGCACCCCCAGGACTGCATATGAAGGGGTCACTTCCAAACAGGGGAGGAAACGGACTTGAGTAACTTTGTATTCATCCTGTGACCGCTTCATGGTCCATGCAGCTACCCCGGGCGTGGCCAGCTCTGTGCTGACCACTGTCCGGTTGGCTCCCATGCCAGAGAGTGATTCCCACCGGTCATTGTCTGGAGGAGGCTCCTCACATGCAGGTTCTTCAGTGTCACCTGAGTGCTGCCCTCCCCTACGTGGCTGGCCACAGATACCCTCCGAATCCCAGGGGACCCCAAGCCTGCCATGTCCACCCTGCGCACACTCGGGCAGGATTGTCCACGTGAAGGCGATGTCTAGGCGATGTCAGCAGCAAGTCTGACTCTCAGGCACTAGAGGGGCTGGCAGGAGTGTCAGGACAGGGATCTTGTTGCAGCGCCAACAACTCACACTTGGGGTCCAGGTTCTGCCCCATATGTGCCCAGTCCGTGGTGTCTGCTCGTTATCCTGCTTACCCTGTCCCCCACTCTGCACTGCCCGCCCCCGCCCCCGCCCCACGTGCCAGGACCAGGATGGCCTACGGGGGTGGCGGCGACTTTCCTGCTCCCTGTAGACAGGGCCTGTCCTGGCTCTGATGACAGGGCCACCACCTGGCACCACGGCGGTCAGGGGAGGGGATGGGGCTGGGAGAAGAGGATGAATCACATTCCTCCCCACGTCAGAAACCACCAGCAAAATCACCCCTGACACACTCAGACACCAATGACCACTGAATGTGCTGCAGGACGATGCCAATTAAGACAGTGACCTGAACAAAGGCGCTTGTCCCTCTGGAGTAAAGTCACTTGATGGATGGATCTTGGACAGTGTCCAGCCCACGGACGCCAGCTCCAGAGCTCAAATAGCCCAGCCCTGAGGCCCTGCTCTGTCCGAGAGGTGGCGCAGGATGGGGTGCAACATCCTGTGAGTGCTCAGAGGCTCCTCACGAGCCCAACCATGGAGTGAGAGGCTGGGATGTCCTCTGTCCTGCCATGGGGACAACCTCAGGAAAGAGATTCAACACAGCAGTGGGAACTCCCCCAGCAGACTGCAGGTATCTTCCCCCAGCCAATTGCAGGGGAGAATCCGCTCACAGTTGAGAGTTTTCAGATAAAGCTTCATTTTAAACTTTAGAACGCTCCATAGTTAAACTATTCACTTTGTAAATCATGACAATTAATGCTGACAGGGACCAAGCCGTCATGTCCCACTGCTCTGTCTGCCTGGGTGAGACTCGATAAGAGAAAACATATTCTCTTGTAATTTATGATGGTCAAAGATACTTACTTTTAATTCATTGAGCATACTAGAAGATTGTGACTTGTGTGAGACGTGACCATTTCTGCTGCACACCTGGGATGAGCATCAGCACACTCAGTGTGTTCTGGGCACTGAATAAAATCACAGCAATTAATAGAGTGGATGGTGAGGAAGACATTCCAGAGGGAACTAAAAATTACACTTATTGTTCAATTCAGAATGTTATGCCTTTTCTCCTGAACATGATGACAGATATGAGTCAGGTAGAAATTCAGTAACGTGTCAGTGACATGTTGATGTCTTCATGGCTCTGGCACTAGCATGATGGTGGTGCCGACATCTGTTTATTTGTGTACGTGAACTTGGGATTTTTCCCCAACTCCACACTCAGGGATTGTCACTGAAATTGGAAAATAATTCATAGTATTTAAAAGGGGTCTGGGGGGAGATATCTCATGTTATTTTATCCATTTTAAACATGTATTTAAAGTCACTCAACAGATGTCAGCATTTTTTACCACCATGTACCCTGATTTATTTTCTTGAATTTATTATTTTTTTAGAAATATTCCCAACAATGTGTTGCAATTATTTTATATTACTATATCCTCCTAAAAACCCAGCCCTCCCCTGGGCCTGCCCCTCCGTCACCCCGCAGAGGGAGTCGAGGATGAGATTGGAGACAGGGAGGAGGGAAGTGGCCAGGGCTGCCCCGTGTCCAGACGTCCCCATTCACACATGGGTCTGGGGGGAGGAACAAACCAGCACCCGGGTGACCCGAGGCCCTGGGATCGTCAAGGAAAGCCACACTCACAGACCGTCCGGCTAAACCCGGAGCAGCCTCCTCCCTGCACAGACGTGCATAAGTCTGAGGGGGACAGAGGGGCCGGGAGGGACCCGGGTTGGACGAGCCCATCCTGCAGGAGGGACATGAGGGTGTGACCCAGGAAGAGACACTGCGGGAAACGTGGTCTCTGGGTCCTCAGATATGGGGAGTCAGGGGAAGGGAGATGAGGGGACGAGTGGACAGACCAGGAGGCAGCAGTGAGGCCACTGGGGAAGGAATCTGACAGAGGAGGTGTCAGGACACGCCACACGGGGATGCTGAGGCCAGATCATTCATTTCCTGGACAGTGTCGGGTCCCGGGGAGCAGGAAAACAGGGACACGAACACCCCATCTCCCTGCACACCCGACCCTGTGGGTCATCCCCAGACCAGGGCTGTGCTGGAGCAGGGACAGGCTCTCCAGGGTGGTGAGTGGCTGGGCATGGTCACTTGTCCTCTGGGGCTGTGCCCTGGACAATCTCTGGGAGGTGTGCTGGGTGGAGACGCTGGGGCCTGGGCAGGAGTTGGGAGCCCTGTGGCTGGGGTGGTCAGCTGATTGTCACCTGAGTTTGTTGACAGATATGACATTTTCAGTTTTTCAAATTTTGTAGGGGAAAGTTGGAATCTTTTAGTTTTCACCACTTTTCAGGACTTATTTAGAAAATGTCATAATGGCACATTCACCTGAGTGAAAATATATGGGCTGTATAATGAAGTCTATGCAGATGATTATTTTTGACTCAATAGGAGGTAGAAGTTGTAATTATGTAGAAAATAGATTGATTTATTACCAATATGATAATCCATATATTCCATCTTGGAAGATTTTGACATTTTCTTCCCTTTACCTTTCTCAATACAAATGACGGATCCAGTGGTGACCAGTCTCTCGGCCGTGACAGAATTTGTCCTCCTGGGGTTCCCCACCCAGGAGCCCATGGGCTTCCTGCACCCGCTGCTCTTCTCCCTGGTCTACCTGTACGCCCTGCTGGGGAACGGGCTCATTGTCTTCATCACCACCCTGGACTGGCACCTCCACACCCCCATGTACTTCTTCCTGAGGAGTCTGTCCTTCTCGGACCTCTGCCTCATCTCAGCCATGGCCCCCAAGTCCATTGCCAACTCTCTGAGGTACAGCAACTCCATCTCCTTCCCAGGCTGTGTTGTCCAGGTCTTTATGGTGGTTATTGCAGGAGCTACAGAGCTTCACCTGCTCACGGTGTTGAGCCTTGACCGCTATGCTGCCATCTGCCACCCCCTGCACTATGAGGTCATCATGTGCAGGGACAGGTGTGTGTAGCTAACAGCTGTGTCCTGCCTGGGAGGGGGACTCTATGCTGTGATGAACACAGGTGGAATCTTCTCCTTGTCCTACTGTGGGTCCAACGTGGTCCACCAGTTCTTCTGTGACATCCCCCAGTTATTGGCTATTTCCTGTTCAGGAAATTTGATGAGTGAACTTGTCCCCATTCTCATCAGTGTGGTGTTGAGTATCTGCTATTTTATTTTCATCATTTCCTATGTCCACATCTTCTCTGCTGTCAGGAAGATCCCATCCACAGAAGGGAAGGCCAAGGTCTACTCCACCTGCCTTCCCCACCTGCTGGTTGTTTTGCTGTTTGTCTCCACTTGATGCTTTGATTATCTGAAGACGACCTCAGATACCCCATCCATGTCTGACCTGGTCATTTCTATGTTCTACACGGTGGTGCCCCCCACCTTTAACCCCGTCATTTACAGTCTGAGGAACCAAGCCATGAAGTCAGCTGTGTGGAGACTGATGAAGGGACAATTCTCCAACAAATAAGGTATCATCAATTATTCACCCGCATTTATTCAGTTTCCCACTCACTCTACATTCATCATTCACAATGTAAAGATGCTTGCCATTAGTATTTTTCTTTTGTTGCAAATTCATATTCTCATATTTTCAATGTGCTCCTGTTTCCTAATATAACGCAATCCTTTGCCAAACCTCGCCCTCTTTGATGTTCATAAACTGAATCCAGCTCATGGTTAAAAACATGTATTTGGCGTAGAAAGAATGCTCTAGAACTCACACATCACCAATGTTTACTGAAACCAAATGGTGTTGAAGGGGTTCTGTCCTCGGGAGCACACGGTCACGGGACCCAGATCTGGGCACTTGGTTCCCACAGCCTCAGTGGACACTGAGGTTCCCGTCCATGTGGAGGGGAGGGGAGACATGTGAGTGGGGTCACCTCCCAACATTCCTACAGGAGAATCTTCCTCTAAGACACATTCTTGTTTCTGTTCAAAATAAAAGGAATCACCTCCTGAATCTGCCAGAGATGGGCGGAAGGTGATACTTGAAGAGTCAGAGTGGACAACTGAAGCCTGCGACTGCCGGGTGTGTTCACTTCCATCCCTCCTGTATCGATGGAGTCTCTCCACTGCCTTGATGGTGTATTTGAAATAAAATAGCTCTTAGGAGAATGCAATGCTGTGAAGAACTTCCTTTCTGGTTTTCACATTTATGGCTTTGAATCCGTGGGCTGTCCTCGGGCTCACGGGCAGCTCCCCTCAGGTTCCAGGTTGCCCCTCAATGTGCAGCAGGTCTGCTTCCTGACTGTCCTGCAGAGAACTCTGGCGCTCACTGTGCATCTGTGCTGGGGACTGTGTCGTTCCTTATTTAAACATCGTGTGAGGAGAGCAGGGCGGTGTCGCCGACTCCTGTCTCTCCACGGCATCTGCCCTGCACGGCCGAGGTTCTCGCATGTTTCCCCAACCCTGAGGACTGAGCTGGTGATGCTCTGCCCCTCACGCCCTTTCTCTGGGGGCAGGTTGCTGTGCCCCACACTCTCCCGGTGGCTCTACTGTCATCAGTCCCTGAGTGAGCTTCGCAAGGAGAAGGCCGGTGCCCAGAAGCCCAAGTCCATTCCAGGTCCCAGTCACATGGCCCAGGAGTCACTCACGTGTAGATTCTCCCCTGTGTGGCCTGAGCAGCCACTCAGGGATGCTCCAGAGTGTCACCGCACCTCAGGGGTGACGGGACCACAGTCCCCACCAACTGGTCGTCAAGCCCTTCCTGGGTCAGATCCCCACCATGTGTTTGCATTTGCCCTTTGAACCAATGTGCCCAGTGTGCTGGGAGGAGACTTTCCCCACGGGCTTCATCGCACTACACTGTTCTTCACTGTTATGGCTTGGGGCTGTGCGTGACATCTGGAGAGTAATGCTGCCCTTCCTCACCCTTCTAGTCTGGAGAGCTTCGGCTATTTGAGAGTTTCTCGTGATTCCCTAGGAATTTCAGCAATATTTGTTCTATTTCTCTCAAGAATGCCATGGAGGTTTCCACTGGAAAGGTGCTGGCCCTGCAACTTGTGTTTGGTAGGAGGCTTTTGGATAATACTGACCCTACTGATTTGTCTGCTGGCGATGTCCTTCCACTTCTTTTTATCTCCCAATATTCCTTTTCAGTGTTTGGACATTTACCTGTTTGAATCCTTCACCTCTTTGCTAGATTCATTTATCCCCAAAGTCAATTTATTTATCGACTTTGTGAGGGGAAGATTCTCGATTTCCTCCTCTTCAGACTGGCGGCGTGCCTAGAGGAAGACTGCTGACTTGTCCACGGAGAATGCAGATGCTACGGATGAAGTCTGAGAACTACATTTTCCCCATGAAAAAATCTTTGCATGATGCTTTTCACGGTCGCTGTGTGTGCTCTTTAGCATTCTTCTATCCAAAAGTAAAGGTACTCTCAATTAATTCTCATTAAAAACCCACGCATGTTACTATTCCCCCTCAACCTAAGGTGGAGACAGTGCCGGGGCCAGGAGGCAGCGGCCGGCACACGCAGGCGCAGGAGTTTTCTCATTATACTTTTTTTGTCACATCAGGATTCTTTTTTTCCATGTCTGCTAAAATGTCAATATTGAATAATAAAGTTTAGCTCTAACAAAAGATGCCATGACTCTGTGCTTGAAGGTAGATAAATTCACCTTTCCCTATTGATGGGCAAAGCAAAGGTTTTGACTTTTAGAGGAAATGCTGTTTTAAAGTTTATATGCGAAAAAGCAGGTAAGAGGAGGCTTTTCCCGCCACAGCCAAACCTCCCATGCAGAACGCTCCCTCCTTCCCAGCTGCTCCTGGGCCAAGATTCCACAGTCAGAGATATTTTATTTCCAGCAGGGAGGGGAGAGCAGGGAGCGCGGTATGTGGACAGAAGGGGGCTGTGGCCTTGGGGGGCTGTGGTGACTGCATGAGAGATGTTAGTCTGTACCCCTAAATCACACACTGTCTATGAGACCAAGGTTGGAGAATCACAAAATAAAAATGCAAAGAAATGCAGACAAATGGGTTCAGAAGGGAAAACTAGTCACATTTCTCAGAGACAGAAACAAATGCACATCCCAGGAGACCCAGACCTCGGCCATTCTCTCTAGCTTCTGCGGAACTTCTCCCTCCTCACCACTCCTCTCTCTTTCTTCATTTCCTCCCTCCCTCCTGCTCTGGCTCCACACAGCCCTCACCCCCATCCACCACCTGCCAGGCCCTGGGAGGGCTCACAGGGTCAGGCAGGAACTTGCCAGCTCCCTGTGGATGGGGCTTATTCTGGCTCTGACGACTGGGTCACCCCCGGGCCCCATGGAGGTCAGGGGAGGGGATGGGGCTTGGAGAAGAGGATGAATCTCATTCCTCCCCACGTCGGAAACCACCAACAAAATCGCCCCTGACACACTCAGACACCAATGATCACTGAATGTGCTGCAGGACGACGCCAATTAAAACAGTGACCTGAACAAGGACACTTGTCCCTCTGGAGTAAAGTCACTTGATGGATGGATCTTGGACAATGTCCAACCCGCGGATGCCAGCTCCAGAGCTCAAATAGCCCAGCCCTGAGGCCCTGCTCCTTCCATGAGGTGGCGCAGGATGGGGTGCAACATCCTGTGCGTGCTCAGAGGCCTCCAACGATCCACGACCATGGAATGAGAGGCCGGGGCGCCCTCTGCCCTGCAATGGGGACAACCTCGGGACACAGACTCGACATGGCAGCAGGAACTTCCCCCCAGACTGCAGGTATTTGCAGGGGAGCATCCACTCACACTTGAAAATGTTTAGATTTCAAGCTTCATTTTTAGACTTGAGAACGTGTTAATCTATTTGTTTTGTAAATCATGACAACTAATGCTGACGGGGCCCAAGTCCTCATGTCCCGCTGCCCTGTCAGCCTGGGTGAGATTCAGGAAGAGAAAACATCTTCTCTTGTAAGTTACAATGTTCAAAGATATTGACTTTTAATACATTGATCATAAGCTTTGGTTATGGGAGATGGGGCGATTATTGCTTCAGACCTGGGATGTAGCATCAGCAACTCAGTGTGTTCTGGGCAATGAATAAAATCACAACAATCAGTGGAATTAGATTGTAATAAAGAAATTCCAGGTGAAATTAAAAAAAAAAAATAAAACTAATTGTTTAAATTCAGAACATTATGCCTTTTTGTCCCAAACATTATGACAAAAATGAGTCAAGTAGAAAATCAGTAACTCTTACAGCAACATGTTGACCGCTTCATGGCTCTGACATGAACAGGAGGCTGGCAGGGACATCTGAATATTTATGGACGTGAACTTGGGATTTTTCCCCAACGCCATCACTTGGGGACTGTCAGCGATAATGTAACATAAAGTCACAGTATAAACAGGGCCTGGAGGAAATAGATGTCAAGTTATTTTATCTATTTTAAATAGGTATTTAAAGTCACACAACAGATGTCAACATCATTAACAACCAGGTACAACATTTTATATCTCCACACACCCTTACTTATTTTCTTCTTTGAATTAAATTTCTGGAGTTATTCCCACCAATGTGTTGCAATTATTTTATACTACTATACTCTTGTAAAAAAATCATGTCCTCACAAGGCCTGCCCCTCCATCACCCCACCAAGTGGGGAGAGGATGAGACTGGGGGAAGGTGGAGAACTGGCAGGGCTGCACCGTGTCCACACGTCCCCACTCACACATGGGCCTGGGGGGAGGAACAAACCCACACCCAGGTGACCTGGGGCCCTGGGACCGGCAGGGACAGCCACACACACAGACCGTCCGACTCAGCTCCAGAGCGGCCTCCTCCCTGCGCAGACGTGCATGAGTCTCAGGGGGACAGAGGGGCCGGGAGGGATCTTAGGGTGGACGAGCCCTCCTGCAGGAGGGACATGTGGGTGTGACCCAGGAGGAGAGTCTGTGAAACATGGTCTCTGTGTCCTCAGATATGGGGAGTCAGGGGCAGAGAGATGAGGAGACGAGGGGACAGACCAGGAGGCAACAGTGAGGCCAAAGGGGCAGGAATCTGACAGAGAAGGCATCAGGACATGCCGCACGGGGACGCCGAGCCCGGATCATTCAGCACAAGAACAGTGTCGGGTCCTGGAGAGCAGGAAAACAGGGACCCGCACACACCATTTCCCTGCACACCCGTCACTATGGGGCCTCACAAGACAGGGATGTGCTGGAGGAGCAGGGACAGTCTCTTCAGGCTGGGGAGGGGCTGGGCACAGTCACGTGTCCTCTGGGGCTGTGCCCTGGACAACCTCTGGAAGGTGTGCTGGGCGAGATGCTGGGGCCTGGGCAAGAGGGGGAGCCGCAGGGCTGGGGTAGGTTGTGGGGGAGCTTTGTCTATTGACTTTTTTGACAGATATGAGATTCTAATTGTTCAAGTTTTGTAGGGAACTGATGAAATTTTCAGTTTTCACCAATTTTCAGGACTTATGTGGAGAGTGTAATAATGACATATTTGCATGAGGTGTTAGTAAATGGGTTTAATGAAACAGCAGACATAGATGATATTAGTGTCCACAGAACAGGAAGGAATAATAATGTAGAAAATACATTGAGTTATTATCTTGTATTGACAACCTATTATATTTTCAATATTAAAATAATTAAAATTTTGTTGCTCTTCCTCTTTTACACAGAAGATGACTCCAGGGGTGACCAATCTCACAGCCATGACAGAATTCGTGCTCCTGGGGTTCCCTACCAAGGGGACCATGGGTTTCTTGCACCCGATGCTCTTCTCCCTGGTCTACCTTTGCGCCCTGCTGGGGAATGGGCTCATCGTCCTCATCACCACCCTGGACCGGCACCTCCACATGTACTTCTTCCTGAGGAGTCTGTCACTCACGGACCTCATCTCAGTCACGATCCCCAAGTCCATTGCCAACTCTCTGAGGCACAGCAGCTCCATCTCCTTCCCGGGCTGTGTCCTCCAGGTCTTCATGATGATATTTTCAGCAGGTGCAGAGCTGAACCTGCTCACAGTGATGAGCCTTGACCGCTATGCTGCCATCTGTCACCCCCTGCACTATGAGGTCATCATGATCAGGGACATGTGTGTGCAGCTGACAGCTGTGTCCTGGCTGGGTGGGGGTCTCTATGCTGTGATACTCACAGCTGGAACTTTCTCTTTGTCCTACTGCAGGTCCGACATGGTCCACCATTTCTTCTGCGACGCCCCCCAGTTATTGGCTATTTCTTGCTCAGAAAATGTAATGAGCAAATTTGTCCGCATTCTCATTAGTGTGGTGTTGACTGTCTGCTCTTTCATTTTCATCATAATTTCCTATGTCCACATCTTCTCTGCTGTCAGGAAGATCCCATCCACAGATGGTAAGGCCAAGGCCTACTCCACTTGCATTCCCCACCTGCTGTTTGTGGTGCTGTAGCTCTTCACTGGATGCTTTGCTTATCTGAAGCCGACCTCAGAGACCCTGTCCATGTCTGACCTGGTCATTTCTATGTTCTACACGGTGGTGTCCCCCATCTTTAATCCCGTCATATACAGTCTGAGGAACCAAGCCATGAAGACGGCTGTGGGGAGACTGATAAATGGCCATTACTTCAAGATGTGAGATATCACACATCTACAATTATAACCCCTCATTAATTTAGCTTTTTCCCCCAACTCTTACATGTCATCATTTATAAGCATAGATTTCTTTCATTAGGATTATTCCCTTTTCACAAATTCATATTCTCATAATCCTTACTATACTCCTGTTTCCTAAATTGCTGCAAACCTTCCCCCAAACCCTCTCTGTGTGATGTTCATAAAATGAATCCAGCTTGTGGTTAAAAACTTGTATTTGGTGTAGAAAGAATGTTCTAGAACTCACATTCACCAACATTTACATAATGTGAGCAGTGGGAAAGGGGTCTGTCCTCAGGACCACATGGCCATGGGACCCCCGTCCTGGGCCTCGGTTCCCACAGCCTTTGTGTGGCTCCACTGAGGGCCTTGTCGTCGTTGATGGCAGGGGAGATGTTGAGTGGACCCCCATCCCTCACGATTCCTCATGGGTCATCTTCCTCTAGGAGAAGTTCCTGTTCCTGCTCAAAGGACAAAGGAAACCACACTTGACTCTGCCAGAGGTGGAAGGATGGACACTTCCTTGGTTAGTAGGAATCTATGAGTGAAACCTGGAATGGATGGAATGTTAATTTCTATGATGCCTGTTTGGATGCCAATGTGACATCACCCCTCAATGTGGTGTTATCAAAAGTAAAGTTAGACGAATTATCTTTGAAGAACTATGTTTCTACTTAAAAGTTTATAATGTGTAACTTGTCATTGTGTTGATTTTTAGGTTCCCTTACTTTTCCAGATTGTATCTTGATCCTCTACCAGGTCTTCTCCACCATCTTGTAGATTACACTTCAGTTCACTTTTCTTCCACTTGGGAACTGCGCTTTTTTTTTTTTTTATGATGTAAAACATTATGCAAACTAAATCTTGGTGATATTTGCATCTTTTTAAAATAATTCCACATACCTGCACTGCAGTCACAGAGGTTCTCTTTATTGTTTCCCTAACAGTGAGAATGTGAGCTGGGGGTGACGTTGCTCCTCTCCGGGAGCAGGTCACTCTACTGACCAATGAGCACATTTTGTCCATGAATCTATTCGTGATAATAAAATGTAGTTAATCACAAGACATGACCCGTCCATTCAAATTTCATAATGAAACCTGCGCTAGAAAATCACTCAAAGTAATATTCATTTCAGTGATAGCATGAAAGCACAAGGCCTCCCTGGTGGCACAGCAGGTTGAACGCTGCACTGAGAAGCTGAGCGCAGCCTCTGCAGCACAAGTTCAATCCCTGGCCAGCCTGGGAGCTACCCACATGGCGCGGCAGACCTCTCCTGTCTCGCCTGCTGCTCCCCTCAGCAGTGTCTTCAGTCCGTCTGCCTGTTCTGCTCCCCACTCTATCTGTGCTGAATTCTCTCACACTCCCATGCCTCTGTGTGTACCCCAGTTCTTGTATAAATAAATCTTAAAAAAAATACACATGAGATCACAGTCCCCATCCCCTTGGGATATGACGTCATTCCCTCTTCAGATTCCTGTTGATTTATTTTCTGCTTTTCCTTGAACAAATCCAGTGAGTGTCTGTGAGGATCTTTCCATGAATGTTTCATCACAACATCATGCTAATTTGTTATTTGTTCTTATCAAGGAGGACACTCATTTTCACTTTTACCGTTTTCACCGTGGGTCACTCTTCAGTCTCCCACATGCATCAGTGTCCACTCAGAATCTACTAAATGCCCTGCAGTGCCTGGCCCCTCTGTCCACGCTCCTATCTCCTCCCCTGTTCTTTTGGGTAAAGAGCAATTTTTTTCACTTAGTCCGACTTTTCCTTTTGCTGTTTGCCACTATAATTTTTTAATTGTTGGCTTTTTATATTACAATCCATACATGAATGCGGCCAGTCAATATCTTTCACTTTTTGAATTATCACTCTAGAAAACCCACCTCCAGGTCCACTTTGGTCCCTAAGGGCACTATTTCACCTCTTTTATAGCCGTGCGGAATTCCTTGGAGTATGGACACACATTATATATTCTCTCCTCTGTTCATGGCACTTGGGTTGGGGGCCACGACCGGCAACAGTGGATGGTGCTGCTATGTACACAGGTGTGCTTGGACTGCACTTTAGAATATGTGCATCTGGGACAAATACCCAGATGAGGTTGTTCCATCCTGTGGTTGTCCTGTTGTTAGTATCTGAAGACATCTCCACACCATTCCCAGGAGAGGTGAGAGGCCATTTCTCCCCCTCCCTCACATTTTTGCTGTGTCCAGTCTCTGGATTGGTCCTTTCTCACAGGTGACAACAGTTTGGATTTCTATTTTCCTTATTATTAGAATAATTTGGAATGGGTTAAAAATTTGCATTAGATAAACCCTTAAAACACCAGCAAGAACACAGGTGCTACCCACTGCACATTCACCCCACAGATGAGCTTGGGGACACATGCCAAGGACCAGGGAAGAAGAGCACATAGGGACAAGTGGCCCTCCCACACTAAAAAGCCTCTGTGCCTCAGAAGATGCCATCCCCAAAATAGGCCCCTGCACTGGGAGAAAATTGTGCACATCACACACCTGACAAGGGCGAGTGTCCAAAATACACAAAACCTACAAAACCAGCAACAGAAAGAGACACCCCAATCCAACATGGTGGACAGACCCCCAGAGACATTTTCCTGGGGGAGTTTAGGAGCCCCCAGCCTCTCACAACTTTTATTCAGGTTGAAACCGACACGGCTCCTGAGTGTGGCCACCTGGCTCACACCTGCAGGACGTGAACGTGCCTCGATAGTCACAGGGGCTGGTTCGTGCTGCATAAATTCTCCTGCATTCCTGATGCTTGTTTTAGATTTTAATATTGGATAGAATCTGAGTCTCCTGAATTAGTTCTGTCAGGTGATTTCCTGCGGCGTCTGACTGTTGCAAATTGATCCTCTATCCATCCCACTCGCTGTCCCGCTGTCTCCCCACAGAGGCCTCCCAGGAGACAGACCACCTGAGTCTGCTTTCTGTGACTCATTCGTGGGCACCCGGGGATGGACGCTGCCCAGCCAGGATTGGGCAGGAAGGACGGACATTCCCTCGTTGGCCGAGACACGACAATAGTCTCGGTGACCACGCGGATTCCCAGTTAACCCCACGAGCAGCTCCACAGCCTCTGCCCCTGTACCTTCTCCCTGAGCTCCTAAAGGACACCCTGCCCAGGCACTGACACTGCCTGCCCTGCCGCCCAGGCCACCTGCTGAGCAGTAGGGAAGGGGGTGTCCTCTCCCAGGGGGCTCAGCTCCAGGAGGGTCCGGGGCCACCATCATCAGTGTGCATGGTCACTGGTCAAAGGTGACTTGAGAAACCGCTGACCTCGCGGTGCTCATAATCGCGATGTCCCAGGGAGACACAGGTGAGCCTTAGGGGCCGCAGGCTGCCCACCCGAGCCCCGAGCTCGGAGGCGACGCCCCTGCCAGCCTCTGCCAGGCCCTGTCTGCCAGCTCCCTGGTGCACCCGCTGCCCCCGACCCCTGACCCCGGGCCCCCCCCACACCAAGCTAACGGCACCCACGCATGTCAGGGAAGCGAGGGGCCCCCCGCCACCCGCAGAGCGGCCTGCATAGACCCAGGGAGGCTCGCCCCGGCCCCGTTTCCTCAGAGCAGCCACGGATCATTCTTCTGTCACATGAACGACACATGAGACAAAATGGAGGACATTTTCTTCATCGTGGATGAAAAGAGGCCGCGGGGTGTATTTACAAGCCACAGGAGATGACTTCAAAGGCAGAACATGGGGGATCTTGAACTGCATCTCCCTCACCCCCGCATCCCTCAGGGAGAAACCTGCTCACATGCAAACAGACAATGCTGCCATTCTCCTCCTCCTCCTGAGAGCCGGGCCCGGCCTCTCTCCCTGGATGGCTGCCGGCTTGTGCCTGGCCCCAGGCCTGAGGCGGCTGCTGGGCCAAGCCCTGGGTGAGGTCTGCGTCACCTGAGCCCGAGGCCGCTCACTAGGGGAGGGACGTGTCCCGGCACTGCGCCAAGAGTCCATGTGCTTGTCCCTGGTGGGAGCGGCTGATGCCCTGGCCTCAGAGCGCACGGCATGGGGGAAAAGTGAAGTCAGATGAGCCAGGGCCAGGACAGGAGCCCGGCAGGAGGGAGACGCTACGGTGACCATCCTCAGAACAAACCTCAGCTGGAAAGGGAGAGGGATCCGCAGAGGGCGCTGACCCCAATGGCCAGTGCATCCCCACGGTGCCCACTCTCAGGGCTGGTTGCCGGTCAAGGACGCAGCAGACAGGGTGGAGGGTGTTATCCTCTGGAAACGGACTCAAAACAAGCAGCCTCTGTGGAGGAGGCAGGGAGAATGATGTGCCCATGCCCACAGGGAGTCCCAGTGAGTGGGGCACTGCCCATTCCACACTGAGGGGCGGCAGAAGAGAAAGAGACAACGCCTCGGTGGGGGCAGGTGGACCCCCGGACACAGGCAGGAGGACAGTGACCTGTACCTCAGGTCAGCCCCGTGGGTAGAAGCGGGAGGAAGCGGATCTGGGAGGAGACGAAGGGCAAAGCTCTGGGCCTCCTGCTGCTGTAGGGCGTCCCCTGAGGTCACGCCACCTAGTGACCTCACGGCTGGCCTTGAGTGACTGGAGTCCCTCAGCCTCCGTGAGTCCTTAGTGTCCTTCTGCCCAGTCTCGGTGTTCCAGGGGCCCTGCTCACAGGTGCAGCCTGGGGCACAGTGGCTAGGCTGGGCACTAGCCCTGGGGCTGACATGCCAGCTGTACCCAGCCTGGCATGAGCCACAGGAGAGCAGGCCCAGGGCACTCCCTGGCATCATGGCGGCTCTGAGCCCAGACACAGCTGCTGGACCCACGTCTCAGCTTGGCAGTGAGGTTCCTGAATCCCATCCCAGATACCCTGAAGTGCTCAGGGCACACAGCATCAGGCCCACCAGAGCCGGCGCTGGCTGTGCCTCCCCTGAGCAAACTGCTGATGAGCCTGCATTGGAACTACAAAAGACGACAACTATCCAAACAGTCTTGACAAAAATGAGTAAGAAAGGAAGAAGCACACTTTCAGACTCTAGTCCATACAATAAAGCTCTAATAATCAAAGCAGCATGGTACTGGAGAAAAGCAGACACAGACCCCTGGAATATAACGAGGGCCCAGGAACCCTCCCTCATCAGGAGGGACAATGACTCTACGGCAGAGGAGCTAGAGCAGGCACTGGAGCAGGAAAGTGGGGAGATGGTGCTGGGAGAAGCAGACAGACACGCGCAGCAGAGTGAAGCAGGTCCTGCCCCACCCCCTACAGAAGAGTAAACACAAGCAGATAAACACCTGTTTCCATGTGTGACATCACCATCATCATGCAGCAAACCTAAGGATATGACACCATGAGACATAGGATATGACAACACTCCCCTCCCTGGGCTCCCTCCTGCCTCTCTCTGTGTCCCTTCCCTCCCACTTCAGGCCTTCCCACATCCCCCTCATGCCCATCCCCAGGACCTCTCTGTGAAGGCACACGGAGGGTGACGGGTGACTGTCCAGCTGTCTAGACAGGGACTCAGGGCATTATTATGACTGATGGTGCCCACCACGGCGGATACGACAGGGCACATTAAAGGAGTAGAGGCGCTAATGCCACCGCCTCATGGACTGGGGTGGCATCGTGGGAAAATCGCGGTCTGAAATTCCATGCGGACCTGAAGTGGTTGTGCCAAGAGCAGCTCCCCGCGGCGTCATGAAGGTGCGGGTGGGGCCGGTGGCATCACCTTGTCACCCAGAGGGATAAGTTGGGGAAACTCAGAATGATGACGGCAGGGGGATGGGTAAGGTAAAGCGCCAGGAGGGGTGAGAGAGGTGGAGAGTCAGGCGGGAAGCGGGAGGAGGAACGGGGTGGCGCGGCTGAGCATGGGATAATGTACGGACTGGACCGTGAATAAGACGCAAAGGTGTGTCTCAGGGAATAGAGAGGGCGGTGAGGACCATGTGAAAAATAACGGGGGAGGGCGCCACCTGGTGGCCGTCAGTGACGAGACAGCAAATCCCTGACAAGTGGCCAAAGGGGAGGAAAGGCCCAGGTGGCCAAGCTGGGGTACCACGAGGGGGCCTGTGGGGCAGAGTCCAGTGGCCTGTGGCGCAGGGAACAGCCATGACAGCCCACCGGGAAGGGGCAGGCCCGGCGCAGAGGCAGGAGCAGCAGAGCCTGGTGGGATTTTGTGTCCAGAGCCTTGAAGAGGAAAACCGGATAGACTAAAATGTTAGTGAGACTAGGAAATCTGTCCTTACTCTTCCTGAGAAGTTCACAATCCCTCTGCAGGGAACTTTGAATTTAAAATACTTGAATGTTTAATGTAAATAGTAATTGTATTTTTGGAAATGACCTAAAGAACTGTTCAAATTCAGAGAACACTTTATTTACAGTAAAATGATTGGAAACTAAAAAAAAAAAAGAAAAACAGTATACACAAAATTAAATGTAAAGACTGGATAGATACAGTAACACTGAATAGTTTTTAATGCTGTGGACAGTACTTATAATGCAGTGTTAAATGGTGAATTACAATATAAAATTTTAGCAATGATGTAAGCACACTCTCCTAAACCCTTATGTGTGAGTAGAACACAATGTAAACAACTGTACATCGAGTGGAATATTACACAGAAGTGCAAATAAAAGCCTCACACTGCATCCAAAATGTGGACTAGTCTTGCCTTCATATTGTTGAGTGACATTCAAGACAGAAACAGAACAGGATTTAATTTATTTAAATGTTAAATACCAGACAAAATTAAAATCAGGTTTAATGATACATGCAGAGATACATACCAGGATATGTAGTGAAGAGCCAAGAAAAAAATGAGTGACAGCCATATAGGGGCTTCCTTATGGACGAAGATCATGCGATGATGTGACTTTACATTCCTTGACCTATTTAATGGAAGCTCATTTTATAATTCTCAAGATACTGCCCACTTTCTAAGCAGGCAAGTGCCAATATAGGGGAAAAACTAGGAAGGAAATGTACTAAGTCATAAGAATACTTTTTGATACTGTTCATCCTATTTTATTCTACTCTTCACATTTTCTACAATATACACAACTCCCTATCATTATCAGGACCAGTAACAGAAGCTGATGGAAACACCATTGGTAAAATGACCTCCTTGCTCCTTGTCAGGGGAAAGAAATTTTTTAAAAGACTGAAGAATTCCATGTGGTTACAGAAAAACATTTTAGGATGAAACATGGTCTCCAGCTAGTCACACAGGCAAGGGCAGAGCAGCAGTGTTGGGAGTTCATGTCAAGGTCACCTCATTTTTTTTTTTTTTTTTTTTTTTTTTTAGTGAGGGTGTTTGGCTTTCAAGCCTGAACCTGTGCTCCGGCTAGCTTTTCAACTCAAATAAACAATGTTTGCCCCTATTCTTCATTTTTAAATTTAGAAATTTATTCTGTTTAATCCACAGCTGTAAATAGCTTCAATTAAAAATAAAAGTGAAAACAAGACACTATTTCAAAGTCTGAGCCCTTCCAGCTTCCAAATACAAGAAAGTTGTCTATACCTATGAGAGGAGCAGGAAAAAAATGAATGGGGCCAGGATATTTCATAAAACAAAATTTTGTATAACTGAAAGCTTCTCCCTGTGACTAGTTCATTGCCTTTACAACAAAAAGGAAGAAAAAAAGTAGTAGACGAGAGGGAACTCCTTGTGGGCACGAGGGGTTAGGACACATCGCTATAAAGCACCAGCACCAGCAACTACAGCACAAGTACCATCCCTTTCCAGGGAGCTGACCCACATGGTGCAGCAGACATCTCCTGTCTCCCCGCTGCTACCCTCAGCAGTGTGTTTCAGTCAGTCTGCCTGTTCTGCCCCCCACTCTGTCTCTGGTGAATCCTCTCAAACACAACCCCCATCTCTGGCTTACAACCCAGTTCTTGAGTGCATAAATAATCTTTTAAGATTTATTTATTTATGCACACAAGAACTGGGGTACAGGCCAGAGATGTGGGGGTGAGAGGATTCACCAGAGACAGTGGAGAACAGAACAGGGAGATCTACTGAAATACACTGCTGAGGGGAGCAGCAGGCGTGACACGAGATGTCTGCTGCACCACGTGGGACACTCTCCGGCCAGCCAGGATCGAACAGGTGCAGCAGAGGCTGCAGACAGCTTCACAGTGCTGCGCTCAACCACCTATGCCACCAGGGGAGGTCCTATTTTAAATACAATTCTTAACACACCTTGCTTTATTTGCATTGAGTTAGGACCTTCTACCTTTTGATTTTTAGATTGTAAGAGGTTACAGAAAAATTTCATCTTTATTTATCCCACAGGCCCAGAGGTGATCTTTTTTCCAAAATCTGATCCCTGAGCCATTGGGCAACAGAGCACCCATGGCCCCAACAGGGGCACATTTGCAACTTGAAGCAAGCAGGGAGTAGAGAAGCAGGAGACTTCTAAGAACTCACCTGGTCATCTGGGGGGCACAAGTCAGGCTCCTGGCCAGTCACTCCCTGAAACTTTTAGTCCACTCCCAGGCCTTGTCCCAACATAACTCAAGCTAATGAGCAGGTCACAGTGGGCTGGGGCAGGCGGGCTGGGGCAGGAGGCACAGGAGGGTCTGTTGCAGGCTCTGTGACTCCCAGCCTTTCACTGACAGTGTCCACTGCAGCCAGACCCTAAAATATCCACAAGTTATGAAAACAGCAAACAAGGTTGCTTGAATTTCTGGGAAAGATTTATTTTTAAATCGTTGATAAAAATCCCCTTACCTGAAGCTGACATAAAAGCAAGTTGTGGGGCCTACCTGATGGTGCAGGGGTTAAGCACCACACTGTGAAGCCATCTGCAGCCTCTGCAGCTCGAGCTCCATCTGATGGAGGACAAGAATTGAAAGACTGGAAAGGAGGCCTCTTGCAACTAAAACCTGACTCACGCAAGGAGATGTGGGTCAAGGGGAATAACACAACCATTAACCCAGCTGTAGAGATCGAACCCTCAGGCACCAGTGCCTTGTCACAAGGCAGGAGACCCAAGCAGGAGCAGATGCTCTAGGGAGTGGCGCTCAGGCCTGAGGGAAAGGATATGGAGATTGGGCCCACCTTGGAATCTCTGATCCCTGTCTAGTGTTGCCTGTTACCCAATATCAGCAACAGACATCCACTCCATGGAGGAGTGACCTTCCCAAGGAGAAAAGGACTGCATCAGCGCAGTCTCTGCACAGGCTCCAGGCAGCCGTCCCTCTGCCCACCCATGACGATGCAGGTGCCTCTTTTTACCAACTGTGTCCCTCTGCAGGGCAGCAGCCTCCTGCCTGCCTGTGACCTGTCAAGGCCACCCGCCTGCAACCATGCAGGCCTCTCTCAGCAAAACCTGTCCCTTTCCCTTTCCCTAATAAATCTGCCCTGTTTTTTTTTTTTTTTGTTGTTGTTGTTTTTGTTTCTGTGGGACCCTCGCCAGTGGCCAGGGACAAACAGGTGCTGCAGAGGCTGTGGGCAGCCCCGCGGCCCAGTGCTCAACCACTGTGCCACCAGGGAAGGCCCTAAATCTGCCCTTTAATGTAACTAGTGTCTCTGTCTCATGGAGAAACGTGGCTGGGGAACTCGTTGTGTCCCGCTGAAATGGGAGCTCTGGGGGCACCTTTCCCACAGTGACCCCCAGGACCCGCACGCACTCTACAACCTACAACATTTTGGCGACCGTGAAGGGACTCGTCACATCATCTGGTGCCGACATCACATCCCCAGGCGGGAAGGTTACCCACAGGGCACCGCAGACCTCTCCTGTCTCCCCGCTGCTCCCCTCAGCAGTGGATTTCAGTCAGTCCACCTGTTCTGTTCCCCACTCTGTCTCTGGTGAATCCCCTTACCCCCACCTCTGGCTGCACCCCAGCTCTTGTGTTCATAAGTAATCTGCTAAAAAAATAAGTAAAAATTGGCCTTCCTGGTGGCACAGGTGGTTGAGAGCCATGCTGTGAAGCTGTCCGCAGCCTCTTCAGTGCCAGTTCAATCTTGGCCGGCCGGCTGGCGAGACTCCCACATGGCGTGGCAGACCTCTCCTGTCTTGCCTGCTGCTCCTTCAGCAGTGTATATTTCGCCAGTCTGCCTGTTCTGTTCCCCACTCTGTCTCCGGTGAATGTTCTCACCCTCCAGTGCATCTGGCCTGTACCCTGGTTCTTGTATAAAAATAAATAAATCTTTAAAAGTAAGTAAAATAAAAGCATGACTAAAACATCATTTACCTGCAGATACTGACATGGATCCTATTGCAAACATTACAAAGCAGCTGCTATTAAAAATACATTGTGAGAAAAATGAAGGCTCTCAGCTCCACATAGAATGTTTCTTGTTGCACATCATGGTGCAGCACAATACACTTTGGCCCAGACTCTGACATCCCTGAGTCTGTTCTGTGGTTTGGTGTAATATTTAGCCTTCAGCTGGGAGCCTATGTTAATTTTGGGGGCTCAGACGGGTCTCCTGGGACTGTGCAATTTTAGGTTTTGTTTCCTGAACCGAGGCTGGTCTCTCTCTGCCTTCGGATTGGTGAGCTCTATAGAGGATCTTCTACTGCCACTTTCACTTTAGTTTTCTGGTTCTATTTCCCTGCTCAGCTTTTTCTTTTTTCTTTTTTTTTTCTTTTCTCTTTAAATTATACAGGGAATCTCTTGTTAACATTTCTTTCAGGGAAGATTTGTTAGTGGACCACTTCTTCAGCTTTTGTTTGTCTGGGCAGAACATTTTTACTCTCTTGTCTCTGTAGGAGAATCCTGCAGGTTAGGATATTTGTGACCCATATATTTTATCTTTATTCTGAATATGTTATTTCATCCTATACTTGCACTACAGTCCTCCAGAAATGTAAGTTCGGTCCATCCCCACATATGCACGGTCCATGACAGAAACTTGTTAAGAGGTGCTAGGATTTGGACCTCATCCTGGTGCGGTTACCTGAGCATTCTGCACTTGATCTTAGCCAAAAGGCCGAGAAGCGATTATTACCTGAGCATTCTGAAAGGATAACTCTACAAGACTTTCCATGAAAACCAGCATCAGGGACATCACTGGTGCACTCTACCTACAGACTAGGGAGAGAGACAGAAATTGGAGAAAGATGAAAATTTCCATAGAAAACAGTCCAATAAATCCAGAAAAGAAGAAAATTATTATATAAGGAAAAGAGAGCCAAGATTACCCATCTTCTGGGGTACAAGGACCATAGGGAAAGCTTTTGGTATGGGGACCTGACAAGAGTTTTGTTTATTGTCAGAGTGCTATGCAAAAAATCCCAGGTCCAGACATGCAAATGAGCCCTCTTAATTTCCTTTTGCTTTCTGAAATGAGTGTGTATATTATTGTAAAATAGTCTCCTTTGTGGGCCTCCCCTGGTGGCACAGCAGTTGAGCGCCGGGTTGTGATGCTGCCCGCAGCCTCCACAGTGCTGGTTCGATATCCGGCCGCCTGGAGGGTTCCACATACTGCACAGATCTCTCCTGCCGCCCGCTGCTCCCCTCAGCAGTGTACTTCGTCAGTCTGCCTGTTCTGCTCTCCGCTCTGGCTCTGGTGAATTCTCTCACCCTCCCGTGCTTCTGACTGTACCCAGTGCCTGTATAAATAAATAAATAAGTATTTAAAAAAATCTCCTTTGTACTCACTGAGTATTTCTTCTGGGAGAAAAAAGATGAATTTGTCAGGGGCTACCAGCAAACATTTCCATTTTAAAGCCATTTCAGTGACTCATACAGGGCTGCCAGCATATAAGGCCAAATGTGGCATTTACTCTATGATGCTAATTAATTTCATGCATGTTTGCCTGGGGCATTATTTCACTTCTCTGGATGTTCCTATGAGATTCAGAATTGAGAGTATTATTCATTATACAAAAAAAATATAAAGGGTCTTTGTAATTCAGTCAAATATAAATGACATTTTATGGTATCATCATTGTGAATGTTACATGAATCTCAAACTCAAAAATCTGTTCACCTTATTAATTCAAGCATTAATTCAAGCTTTCCTTAATTCAAGCATTTTCTACATGGATATAGAATATTGAGTTCATTTTTTTCCTCTGTTTAGTGAGATGAGCACTTTATACTGACCCTGTTTTTGCAGATTTATTTCATTCTATTGTTCCCAATATGAGTTAATTTGCATTTTGGGGCTTTATATGTACCCAGTTGGCCAGAAAATTGAGAAGGCAAAATATAAACAGACCAAAAAAAACCACAAAACCTGCAACAAAAACACCCTCTTACGTTCAGAACAATTGAATAGCAATATTTCTCTATATTAAAGACAAGAAGCTACCTATAAATCCTTTTTCAAATCCATAATAGTTATAGCCTGAAATTAGTGATGCAAAAGTAGCTTTCCCAGTTCCTTTGCAGATATGAGTGATCATGTGACTCGTTCTTCCCAATACAAAGTGAATAAGTGTGACAGTTGTTACCTCTGGACATGATAAGAAGCTCATGTTCCTTCTCAATGACCTCTTAGTCCACATCCAAATAATTTATGTAATATACTATGATATTATCTAAGATAGTTGATTTGTGAGCCAGAGGTTGCTAGTATTCTTTTTTTTTAAAATAATAAATTTTAATTTTATATTCCCCCATACAACTGCACATGCCCCATTCTGACCCCAATCCCTCCCCTCCCGGACCCCATCCCCCAAAAAGTGTCTCTGGTTCATAGTTTTTTGTTGATTTTGATTTTCACTTTCTTATAGTTATTCATTTTCCTGATCCCTTATTTAAGTTTTCTAGATTCCTGCTATGAGAGAGACCATCCGGCATTATTCTTTTTCTTTTTGGCTTATTTCGCTCAGCATGATCCCTTCCAGCGCCATCCATGTTGCTGCAAATTGCATGTGTTTATCTTTTTTGAATGCTGAGTAATATTCCATGGTATATATGTACCACATCTTCTTGATCCAGTCATCTATTTTTGGGCATTTGGGCTGTTTCCAAAGCTTAGCTATTGTAAATATTGCTGCTATAAACATAAGGGTGCAGGTGTTCTTTGGAATTGATGTTTCTGTGTCCTTTGGGTAAATACCTAGGAGTGGAATTGCTGGGTCATATGGAAGCGCTATGTTTAGTAGGTCCAGAAATCTCCACACAGCTCTCCATAGTGGTTGGACCAGTTTGCATTCCCACCAACAGTGCAGGAGAGTTCCTTTTTCTCCACAGAGGTTGCTAGTATTCTTATAAGACCAAGCAGGAAAAAAAATGGTTCAAGAGAACTTTCGAAGAAGGAATTCATAAGAAAGAATTTTTTATTCTGTTGAACTGTTGCATTTGAATTTAATGATCACCACAATCTTGTGGGTCTTCACTAATCTTTACAAATATATATTCTCTCTGCTATTGCTTCCAAATCTTTAAGATTTCCAGAGATCCCAGTCTATGTATCTCCCTAGGAGCTTCTGTAACTTCACCTATTTTTCAATCCAGTGCACATACTTTGTGAGTATTTCAATGTGTTAAAGACTTTACTTTGGGGGGGCAGAATGTCATACATATTGGTATGAAATGAATTTTTTACTGGAATGATAACTATGACATTAACAATGCATGGCAATAAGTAGTGATTTTACCACTTCTAAAATCAGAAATACATCCCCTTAAATTTAGCCAATATTATTTGTTGTGCCCATGAACATTATCCAACAGGTTTGATGACACTGCACTCCCTGCCTTCATATTCAGACAGTGACATCTGTTTCATGGGACAAGTGTTTTAGATGAAAAGGTACAGGTAGGAAATAAAAGTGTAATGCAAATCTAGACCCATAGTTGGATAGTTGACAGCTGCATGTCTGCAGGAAAAAAAAAGAGTCAATATTTTCTGTGAGGATAGATTGAAATGGGATTTAAGTACAGCTGGATTTTATCTGATGCTCCATAACAGTACACATTTCTCTCAGACATAAAAGAAGTATCTGGATGAGTCTGACAACTTAGACTATTCAGTAATCACAAATTCTATCACTTTTGTTTGTATATAAATATTGATAATTTTATATATCTAATGTGGCATTTCAGAAATAATAACATGTTTCTCAGTACTGTTGGATTCAGGTTTGCTCAATGATGCCTGTGTGATGACTTCTTTAAAACCTTACTAAAATTATGTACATAATTTGTGATATTTTTACTAGACTGAGAAATATATGACCCCGTGATCCCAAGAAGTGTGAATTTTGAATGGTATTACACTCAGATTCTTCTAGAAATTTCCTGATTATGTTTATATATTACCTTGATCAATATGTTTTCAATGTTATTCAGAAGAAAATAGACCTTTTATTTACATATATATATTAAATATACTATTCAAGAAACTATTAATCATTCTTCCATCAACATTCAGTTAATCTTATTTATTAAATAAATTAAATCCCCAAATACTTTTTTTTTGGTTTTATGTTTGTCAGGCAGAATTGTATGTTCATTTTTATTATATTCCTATGCATAATGTGAAAGTTAATGGCAAAATGCAGAGGTAATTCACATGAGGGAAAGTTTTCTGGGGGGAGGGGAACATGGAGTGAGACATTCTCATTTAAAAAACAGAAGAAACTCTTAGTGTCATCCTGCAAATGCTGTGAAAGCTAAAAACAAGGATTATGTTGCTATCCATTACTCTAAAGACAAAGACTGGAATTTAGCCTGGCCCACAAACCCTGGATCATCTATATACCATCCCCCTTCCTTTAAATAAACAGAAATATATACCCAGCTAATGGGTTGGAGGAGTCAGCATTGTCAAAACGGCTATCCAACCCAAAGCAATTTAGAGATTCAATGCAATCGAAATAAAAATCCCAATGGTGTTCTTCAAAGAAACACAAAAAAGATTAATGAAGTTCATCAGAAAACACAAAAGACCTCAAATAGCCAAAGCTTTCCTGATATCAAAGGGGGGAAATGAAGGTATCACACTTCTGATTTTCAACTATATGCTAAATCCAGAGTATTTAAAGCAGCATGGTAATGGAACAAATCCAGACACAGAGACTAATAGAACAAAATTGAGAGCCCAGAAATAAAACCACATTTATGGACAAGTAACATACAGGACAGGAGCAAAGTCCATACACTTGAACAAGGTAAGCCTCTTCAATAAAGGGTGCTGGACAAGTGGACTGCCACATGTAAAATGATGAAACTAGATCATTACCTCACAGCACACATGAAAATCGATTCAAAATGGATAAAATACTCGGATATAAGACCTGAAACCATCAAACGTATAGAGAAAAACCTATGTAAAATGCTCCCTAACATCAATCTCAGAAACATATGAAGAGAGAGGAAACAATGGATACTATATCAAACTTAGTTTTCTGAATGGCAAATAAGACAGTGACCCAAACATAGAGACTCCGTCTGAATGGGAGAACACACCTGCACACCCTACCTCTGATGACGAATTTGCATCAAAGATCACAAAGTACCTACACAAATCAACAAAATGAAAACAACCAAATCAAAAATGGGAAAAGGATCTAAACAGTCACTTCCCTAAAGAAGACATGCAGATGGCCAACAGGCACATGAAAAAAATTTTCTTTCTCATTTATCTTCAGGGCAATGCAACTCAAACCATCACAAGACACCACCTCACACCTGTGAGAATGGCCCAAAGTTAAAAAACACACAAACAACAAGTGCTACAGATGATGTGGAGAAAAGGACACTCTTACGCTGTTGGTGGGCATACAAACTAGTCCAGCCACTATGGAAAGAAATGCGGAGATGCCTGAAAAGACTGAAAATGGATCTTCCACATGACCTAGCAGGTCCACACCTCGGTATCTACCCAAACAGCACAAAAAGGGGGCCTTCATGGCATTGCAAGGGGTTAGCCTCAGCACTGTGAAGCTGTCCACAGCCACTGCAGCACAAGTCGCCCTGGCCAAGGAGGTGACCCACTAGGCACAGCGAACCTCTCCTCTCTCCCCACTGCTCCCTTCCACTCCCCTCAGGATTGTACTTGAGTAGACCCAGCTGCTCTGCTCACCACTCTGTCTTGGTTTGTACTGTCACCTGTGCCGTCCACACCTCTGGCCTGCACCCCAGCTGCTGTATGCATAAATAAATAAATCTTACAAAAAAAAAAAGAGCACAGATGCACTAATCTGAAAGGAAACCTGTGCTCCTATGCTCACTACAGCACTGTTTACACTAGCTAAGATGTGGAAACAACCTATATGCCGCAGGACAGATGCGGGGAACAGGATGGAGTCTGTAGACACAACGGGTACTACTCTGCGATAGAAAAATGATAAAATCAAGCCGATTGCAACAACATGGATGGAGCTGAAGCGATGACTCTAAGCAAAGTGAGCCAGA
Organism: Talpa europaea; assembly: GCF_964194135.1. Taxonomy (NCBI): domain Eukaryota; kingdom Metazoa; phylum Chordata; class Mammalia; order Eulipotyphla; family Talpidae; genus Talpa; species Talpa europaea. The sequence continues at coordinate 18,374,941 of NC_140075.1, forward strand.
AGGAGAAAGATAAACACTGGATGGTCTCACTTACATGTGGAGTCTAGACAAACCAAACACAGAATCAGACAGAGACAAACTGTAAATGGACCCCTGACAACACACTGTGAGTCTGAGACTCTCAGGACCGTTAGGGGGCGGGGGAAGAAAGAACAACAGTACAGAAGTGGGGGCAGGAGGAGCCAAGGAAGGTGGGGCTAGCAAGGAAGGGAGGACAGGAGGTCACTTTTCAAAGAGCACACGGATCATCCTCTAGGATCAGTCACATACTGGGTCACAAGACAAACAGCAACAAGCACATGAAGACTGAAATCATACCAGGGTGTTCTCTGACCATAATGGCATCAAGCTAGAAGCCAACTATGCAATGAGCATGGAACCCCCACTCTACATGGAATGGAACAACACGCAACTGAGCAACCACTGCATTCATGATGACATCAAATAAAAAATTAGAAAGGGTCTTGAATGACTGAAAATGAGTAAATAACTTTTCAGTAGGTCTGAGGAACAGCAAAATCAGTATTAAGAGGAAAGTATAGAATAACTCAGGCCTACATCAAGAAATAAGAAAAACAAACAAACAAAAAAACAACCTGATCTCCCATTTCAAAGAACAGAAAAAGAACAAAAAAACCCAAAAGGCAATAGGAGAAGGAAAATAACAAAAAAATAAAGCAGAACTAACTGAAATAGAAATAAAAAGTAGTCCAACAGATCCATGAAACCAAAAGCTGGTTCCCTGAAAACATAAGTAAAACGTACTAACCACCAGCAAGACTCACAAAGATAAAAGGGAGAACAATCAAATAAATAGGACCAAAAATGAAAGAGAAGAAATCAAAACAGACACAGCAGACAGGAACTGTGGTCAAGAAAAAGACACATCCTTGGTCACAGAGACACACAATCCAAGATCACGACACATCTATATGCAGACAAGGTCAACCATCTGGATGAGATGGACAAATTCTGAAGCTAACAAATAGTGGCATCTAGCATCTGGGAGGTGGCCCACTCGTGTATGAAGACAACTTGGAAGTGGGCTTGGCATCCTCTACTCAGGGGAAAATCATTAGTGGGTTGGAGGTGAGGAGGGTGGGACACACTTCCTGAGAAACTGCAGCCAAAAACAAGGTATACAGAGATGGAAGTGGAGGTACTGACATAGAGCATGACTAGCTGGGATCCCCAATATCCGACATTATCTTCAAGATCAAGGACCAGGAAAATAAGCACAGGCCAGTGCTGCATGGTGCCTGGGGACCGGCTGCTTGGACGAGCCACCATTCAGGTGAAGCGCTGACTCATGGCAACAGGAGCATCCCCACTGACCTGACACCCTGGGCTGGTTGGCTCCATCCCAGGCTAGAGGATTTCTTCAACACGAAGAGGTGACAAGTACTTGGTCTTTCTTTTATTAAAATAATTTACTTTCTGCTCCCTGGCATTACTAATAAAATATCTTAAATGAAAAAAAAAAAAAGATTAAATGTCAGCATCAAGTAACAGGAAAAAAAAAAAATCAAGTTTCGGGCCTCCTTGGTGGCCTAGGGGTTAGCCTCAGCGCTCCCACTGCAACGGCCCGCCGCGATAGCCTGAGTTCTGTCCCTGACTGGGAGCTGTCTTCAGGGTGCAGTCTGACTGCTGCTCCCCTCAGCAGTGTATTTCAATGGATCCCATTTTTTGCTCCCCACTCTGGGGAGTCCTCTCTCCCCCAACTCTGGCCTACACCCCAGTTCTGTAGGCATTAATAAATAAAACCACATCTTTAAAAAAAACTCAAGCTTGAAGGGGAGTTGGGACGTCGGGGGAATATACTCACTGGGCAGCAGACTGAGCACCCAAAGGGCCGGGGCTGCCAGGCCCAGCGCAGGAAGGTGAGGGGCACGCGGCCTCCCCTCTTCACCAGGTAAGGACCATGGAGGGCAGCAAATCAGGGGGAGCTTACGGTTTAGATTTCAACCTGCTGCTTACCAGAGGCTGGGCTGACACCGCGGGCGTTTGCATCGAGTGCGGGGTGTGAGCCCCTGAGGGCCGCGGGGAGGACATTCGGGCTCTACAAGGGCCCCTTTGACAGGGGGACTGTATTTACTGGGCGTTTCTTCAATCAGATGGGGGCTCTGGCGGGCGGGAGGAGGTTGCCCTTTTGCAAGACACATCCCGGGAATACAGGGACACCCCGTCTGGGCGGAGGCTCTGGGGTCTCACCTGCTCACACCGCCCAACCTCCCTGTCCCTCTCAGAGTCTGGGGCTCCTCACGCGGCGCCACCCCTGCCCTTGTTGCTGGGCTTCCCGCGCCTCCAGCGCTGGCCCCTGTCCTCCGCCTCATCCGCAGTGGAGGATGTCACTGAGGAAGGGCCGAGGCCATGTTGGTGGCCATTGTTTTCCTGGGGCTCCCCGGGGGTGCGAGGGGGCTTCCACGCAGGCCCAGACGTGCTTCCTCCCACTCACTGGCCTTTATCACAGGAGGTGTCCGTCATGACCCGCAGGGCGGCGGGGATCACTGTCCCTCAGTCCAGGGTCCCAGAGTGCCCGGGGCGGCCCCAGTGGGCGCCAACAGGGGTCACGGGCCAGCCTGAAAGGTGGCGGGGGGGGGGAGCCTCACCTGTGCGGGGATCCCGGCGAGGCCCCGGCCAGGCCAGCAGAACCAACCCAGAGCTCCGCTCAGCCCCCTCCCATCTCAGCGACCCTTCAGGGGGCTTGGCAGGGGCCTGGACCCCCTTTTGCAGTCGGGGCGCTGTGTGTCCCCGCCATCGCGCCCGCCAGGAGACGCGGGGGCGGCCAGAAGCCAGGGGGATGCAGCGGCCCCGCCTTCCCCGCGCCCCACCCCCGCCAGCAGCCCAGGTCAGGGTCAAGTCGCCGGGCGCAGAGAGCCCCCCTGCCCCGTGCCGCCGGCTCCGGGGCCCCGCGCGCTTCTCGGAAGGGACACGGCCTGCCCCGTCCGCGGGGAGACCCGCGCACCCGGGCTTGGGGGGACGGCGCTGCTCGCAGACGGGACGCCCCTTGGCTCCTTGGCCCGCCCCGCCCGCCCAGCCCGCCCCCGGCGCCATCACACTGTCCAGGCGCAGAGTCACGACTCCCCGCCAGGGGGCGCCCCCCGCTCCTCTGCCTAAGCTCCCCCAGGACCCTCCAGCGTCACTGTGCCCTTTCACGGCCCCCTCCAAGGGCTGCGCCTCGTCATCCGGACACGCGGGATCCTCACCCGCTCCCGAGGGTCTCCGCTGGGCAACAGGGCCACGCGTAAAGATTTTTATCCGTATTTCACCATTTCCTCAGGTCATTTCCTGAAAATACAGAATTACTACAACAGGCGGCAGAGCCCGCCTAAGCCCACAGTTCTCTGCAGGATGGTGGAGCAGCGATTCTCTCCTCAGGAGGGAAGGAGAGTCCATCCTTCCCCTCACCCTTGCCAGCGTTTCCTCCTGTCTACCGGTCAGTCTTCATCACGATTCTGATGCTACCTTTGCAGTAGAACCAAGGACACAAAAAGCTCTATTATATATAAGCAATAAATACTTTAGACTCTCAAAAAGGAATATCAGCTCGGCAATGCTAGCAAAGGAAGAAATTAAATTATCAAGTTTAGGAAGTAAAATAAAAAGGGAAATAAATAAAAAGCAGCTGTTTTCCCTAATCATCAAGAAATTTTAATGCCACGGGTAACTATCTGTTGATGCACTGTATGTATACATCTCTCTCTCTCTCTCTCTCTCTCTCTCACGTGCACACACACACACACACAATATTTCCTCTGTCTCAAACAATCAGTTTTCACCCTGGTGGCAGTCACTACTGCCACCACGGAGAATGACTCGATGACAGAATATGTAGGACTGGAGGAAGGTACTTCTGTATCCTTGTAGCACCCCATACAAGGGAGGAAGGAGAAGACACATGGGACTAATGAAAAAAAACTTGTGTTGAGTGAGCACACTCTGGAGACAGCCTGAGCAAACAGCAGAAAGAGCAACTGCCAGGACTAGGAAGTGGCCACCACAGGGGAGAGGCGTCAGCAGTGCCCACCAGATCTGTTAAGTGGATGGAAGAATCAAGGTACACACTCACCTTCATAGCATAGCAAAGAGCTTCTGCCCGACAGGCAAGCACACTTCGAAAATATGTCATTGAGAGAGTAAATATGATTGTCAGATGCTATACTGATAGGAAAAGGCCTTGGCAGCCACAACTCCAGAGCTGCAGCCACAACTCCAGAGCTGCCTCATGCTTACAGCTCTGTGATCCCAAGGTGTGAGAGGAACACGGCTGAGGGCCGCTCCTTGGCAAGCTGACCTGGTCTGCTGCTCACCAGGCATCAACTCAGACACTTACCCATTTCCTTGGGGTTCTGAGTTCCACACAGGAAGGTACTTAAGACACTGGCTTCTCAGTGCCCTTTTGCTCATGAGCACACAGACTGCAGCAGCTCTGGCAGCCTGGGTTGTCAGCCACAACCTTCTTCATCCCGAATCAGATCTAGATCAGAGCTCTAGATCCTTACTTAGAGCTTTAGTGTCCTTACTTATATTTTGTCATGTTGATATATCCATTGTTGATAGTGGTGTGTTGAAGTCTCCTACTACATACATGTTTTCTCTGTTGTTGTTTTTCAGAGATGATGATAGTTGACTGATATATGTTGGTGTCACTTCATTTGGTGAGTATATGTTAATGAGTGTTAGTTATTTCTTCTTGAAGTATTGTCCCCTTGATCATGATGTAGTGACCGTCTGGGTCTTTTTTTTTTTCTTTTTTTACCTTTTTGAGTTTGAAATCAATTTTATCTTATATAAGTACAGCTGTTCTTACCTTCTTTTTTGGTCCGTTTGCTTGTAGGATTGTTTTCCATCCTTTTACTTTCAGTCTATTTTTATCTTTTGTACTTAAATGTGTTTCCTGGAGACAGCAAAAGGTTGGGTTTTGTTTCTTAATCCAGCCTGTGACTCTGTGTCTTTTTATTGAAGAGTTTAGCCCATTTACATTTACAGTTGATATTGATATGTTAGTGTCTGTATTTCCATTTTGTTTGCCTTTTCTCTGGTTTTATTTATTTTTAATTAATTTTTTGGTCTGGTTTCATTCTTACTCATCCCTCTGTTGGTTCTGGATTTAGGACTCCTTGTAGTATATTTTGGAGTGGGGGTTTAGTCGTAATGAAATTCCAGCGTTTCTGTTTGTCTGAGAAGGTCCTTATTCTTTCTTCATAGAGGAAGGAAAGCTTTGCAGGATAGAGTATTCTTGGTTGGCATTTGTTGTCTTGGAGTCTGTTGACTATGTCCCTCCACTCTCTTCTTGCCCATGGTGTTTCTTCAGAGAAGTCTGATGTCAGCCTGATTGTTTTTCCTTTGTACGTTATCTGTTTCTTCCCTCTTGTCAGCATCATTATTTTTTCCTTGTCTCAGATTCTTGGGAGCTTTACTATTATGTCTTGCTGAATTTTTCCTTTCATCATGGAAGCTTGGTGTTATTATTGCTTTTTCTACATCTATGTCAGCTCCTTCATCATGTTTGGAAAGTTCTCTTCAATTATTTCCTTGAATATTTTCTCTTTTCCTATGTCTCCCTCCTCTCCTTCTGGGATTCCTGTAACTCTTATATTTCCTTTTCTCATGGAGTCAGATAGTTCCCGAAGTCTTTCTTCACTCTTTTTCCTTCGTACTTCTCTTTCCTTTTCTGTTTTGAATCTTTTTATTTCTGGGTCTTCGAGAGTGCTTATTCGTTTTTCCATTTCATCTATTCTGCTTTAACTGCTTTTCCCGGGATTCTTTAGTGCCTCCATTAATCCTTTGATCTCTGCATTTCTTTCACTTCCCTCTTTAGGGACTCAATTTCATTCTTCTGATCATTGATTATTTTTTCCCTTATCATTGTTTTATGACTTCTTTCAGTTTCTTAATCATGACAATTTTAAATTCTGTATCTGGAAGGCAAAGAAGTTCTCCCAAGTCACTGTTTTTGCAATCTGGTGGGTGATTTTCTTTATTTGGTGTGTCTTTTCCCTGAGGACTTGCTTGGTTGCTTGTCATTTTTCTTCTCCCTGCTGCTTGTTTTCTAGTTTGTCCTATGTGTTGGGACACTGTATCACTGGTAGTGGCCGGCATTTTTTGGTGTGCTCTTTCTGGGATGTCGAAAACTGGTGTTCCAGTTGAGTCAAAAACTGTTATACCAGAAGTCCAGTAGGGCAGTGGTACTACGGATATATTAGTGGTTGCTGTCACAGAAAATCTCCTCCTTCTGTATTTGTTTAATTCCAGAGGTGGGTCTTGCAGTCCCACAGACTGCCTTGGCCATGGCTGGATTGTCCACTTGGCTCCAAATCACTGGATCCCCCACCTGGGCTTCGACTGGCTGCCAGACAGGGGTCTGGCTTGTGGGGCTTTTCGGCTCACCTCTGGCTGTGGGGGCAGACCTTTCCCAGTTCCACACAGTCTAGGTGGATTCCAGATGCAAAGATACCTGGTCTAAAATGGCGAGTCAGGAGGGCATTCCCCTGTGCCCATGGTCTAGAAATTAACAGTTTTAATTCATACAACCTTGAGGCATTTCATATTTTATCAAGGTAAATATTTTAATTATGTTGTACAAAGATGGCAAAAATGTTGGCAATGAATAGTCTCAGCATATGTTTATAATGGTCTGATTGAGCTTCTTAATTCAATACATATATTGCATTCTTATTATATCCCACAACTTTCATTAATGGGTAAATTATAACAGAATCAACAATTAATGTTAACAAAGTTATTTATCGACAGAAAACATAGACGTGTCAATCATTTGAACACTTTATAGTATAGCAAGTTGTCAGCCCAGAAGTTCAAAGATCAAGATTCTGCCACCTCTTCTACTGTCCCTGGCTGGTTTCCAGATTTCCCTTGTGCCACATGGGACTCTCCTGGGCTGGAGGCAAGGTCAGCCTGACTCACTCCTCACAGGGCAAACTGAGAGTGACCGAATGTCTGGTATCCAATTGGAACTACATTTTATCATGAAATATTTGGTGTGAACTTTTCAAAGATCAAGCATCACAGACCGGAAAGCAAAGGTTGATGCAGTCAGCAGAGAGGAGTTGAGGCCAGACAGCAGGCCACACTCACGGGGCATTTCACTTCCCCAAATTATATCTTCTTTAAATCCTTTGCATCTTTATGTCTACACTAAATAATAGTATTATTTTATTGTACACTAATCTGATGAGCTTTCTCATTTGAATATGTCCATAGAAACACAGACACTCTGGGTAAGAATCCCATGAGGTGCCCACAGGACTTGTCCCCAAATTCCCAGGCACCTAGTTAACTAATAAATGGGGACAAACTTGTGTAAATGTGGGGTGATGCTGTGGTGCCATTCCTCAAGGATTTCTGGAAATATTAGAAATAATATAGGTTACTCTTTTAATTTTGCTTTTATAAATATAACTTGTTAATTTCTCTTATTTGTTCCCAAAAATTCCTGTGCTTTACATTTCTGTAATGTTTTAAATATTATTTAAAATATTTTAATATTTTAATGTTTAAATTTTTTAAATATTGATGGGTAAATTATAACAGTATGGACAATTAATGTTAACAAAGTTATATATCAACAGAAAACATAAAATGGCCAATCATTTGAACACTTTATAATATATACCAGAAGTTCAAAGATCAGGATTCTGCCACCACTTCTACAGTGCCTACCTGATCTCCAAATTTCAATATTTAATATTTTAATATTTAAAATATTTAAATTTTATTATTTAAATATTAATGCTTTAAAATTTTATCTAAAATATTTAAAATTGTAATTAAATTTTTATTTAAAAATTTATTATATAAAATATTAATATTTTAATAATATTTAAATTAAAATATTTTAGATAATATTTGAATTTAAATATTATCTAAAATATTTTTGAATTTATTATTTAAAATATTGGTGTAATATTTTAGTAACCATACTGTACAGGAAATTAACGTTCTTATTTCTAAGTGTGTTTATGGTAAATGCCGGAGGCACCCATACCAGTGCTTCCAGGAGGGTCTTACCACATCACTTGTGGTCCTTATTAACAGTAGATGGTGACTATTCAGATTCTAACTTGTACCCTATGGCCTTGTTGATGCTATGAAGGCCTCACTCACCAAGTATAGGAGCCTTGATCCCAACAGCGGTCCCTGGTCCCACACGTGACCGAGAGGGTCAGTGATGTTAGAGGGGAACCCGCCTTAGAGACTGGAGATGCTGCCCCAGTGAGCGAACTGCTAACAACTGAGATGAAGCCCAACCATCCCCTTTCGTGGCTGGGAGCTACAGAAATGGAGACCAGCAAAAAGTGGTTGGAAGCTCAGTTACCTCCAGTATACACAGAATATCAAAGTGCACATAAGGGTTAAAAAGAGGAATAATCAATGCTAACAGAGCATATGAGCAGCAGACTATCCTGGCCATCTGATACACAAGGTAACGTGAGGATATATGTTGCTTATATAATTGTAAAAACATAAAAGGCAATATAATGTGAAAATTTAAAATAAGTCTCTCATAAAGGGGACATGAAGTCATCTTCTCTATTTCATTTTGGTGAGAGTCCCCTTCATCAGTCTCCCCACAGCCGACTTCATGGCTTGGTTCCTCAGACTGTATATGACAGGATTAAAGGTGGGGGGCACCACCGTGTAGAACATAGAAATGACCAGGTCAGACATGGACGGAATCTCTGAGGTCGGCTTCAGATGAGCAAAGCATGCAGTAGAGACAAACAGCACCACAACCAGCAGGTGGGGAAGGCAGGTGGAGTAAACTTTGGCCTTCCCTTCTGTGGATGGGATCTTCCTGACAGCAGAGAAGATGTGGACATAGGAAATGATGATGAAAGTCAAAAAGCACAAATCCGTCACTGCACTGATGATAATGGGGACAAGTTCACTCATTAAATTTTCTGAGCAGGAAATAGCTAATAAATGGGGGATGTCGCAGAAGAACTGGTGGACAACATTGGACCCACAGTAGGACAAGGAGAAGATTCCAGCTGTGTTCATCACAGCCAATATACCCCCACCCAGCCAGGACACAGCTGTCAGCTGCACACACCTGTCCCTGCTCATGATGACATCATAGTGCAGGGGGTGGCAGATGGCAGCAAAGCGGTCAAGGCTCATCACTGTGAGCAGGTGCATCTCTGAACCTGCTGATATGACCACCATAAAGACCTGGAGGACACAGCCTGGGAAGGAGATGGAGCTGTTGTGCCTCAGAGAGTTGGCAATGGACTTGGGGACCGTGGCTGAGAGGAGACAGAGATCCGTGAAGGACAGACTCCTCAGGAAGAAGTACATGGGGGTGTGGAGGTGCTGGTCCAGGGTGGTGATGAGGACAATGAGCCCGTTCCCCAGCAGGGCACAGAGGTAGACCAGGGAGAAGAGCAGCGGGTGTAAGAAGACCATGGTCCCCTGGGTGGGGAACCCCAGGAGGACGAATTCTGTCATGGCCGTGAGATTGGTCACCCCTGGGGCCGTCATCTGTGTAATAAATGTGGAGAGGAAGAAATCAGCACTGCCCTGTCTCTGCAGACTGAACATAACTGGGCTTCTCATATGACAATCACACTAGCTACTCACCACCCACACCCTTGGTGCTCCCGTGTCTCCATCTCAAGTCATTCTCTGAGTACTGTGTCCTGACAAACTACTATATTTCCAGTTCTTCTGAAGGAGATTTGTGATGTTGTCCAAACAGCTCATGTTAGAAACACTGAGATTGGACACTTCCCCTTCCCCTCAGAAACCACCCGACTGTCCTCCGACATCTCTCCATAACCTGCCCAGCATCTCTGTTATTACTGTTGCTCCCACACCCTCAGTGCCTCAGGATCCCTGGTCAGGCCTGCCCAGAGCTGAAGCCACATCTGAGGAGGAAACTCACTGAACCTCCTCCCTCCACCTAGAAAACTTCAATCCATGTCCTGCCCTCGAGACACTCACTGTAGAGACCTCCAACATCTGCACTCGTGTTGAGGACTCAGTAGACACTCGGCAGTCATGTGGGTCTGCTAGTCTTAAAGGGCCTGATGGGCCGCCATCTGGGGTACATGGAGCTCTGCCCTCAATACAAGGACAGAACAGCATGGTTACTTATGCGACCTAAAAGAGTGGAGGACACCAGACCCCACAGACTCAGTTGAAATTAAGCAAGAGCAGGAGCTGATGACCCGGAGAAAGGGCTACATTGGGAGGTATGACGGGAAGGCCGGGCCCCAGAGACAGGGCAGTGGGACACCTTGTTGATAAGGTTAGAAACATGGTGGGCCTGGGGTCTGGTTTCCATTGCACCAGTTTGTGGAGTAGAAAAAATATCTGGTCACAGACTCATGTCCCCCTGAAGCCCTGGGTGAGTTGGGTAAACACATTTTCAGTATCAACCCCTGCATCTCCAATGGGTGCTGTGGGATGACACTACCACTATGCAGGCAGATTCTGCTCTTTCGCCAGCATCCTGCTCTTAAGGGTGGCTGCACGTCCCCCGCTGGTCACTGCAGTGTTGTCAACCCAAATGTCACGCAGTCCCCAGCACATACGCAGACACTCATGAAAGGAGTTGTCTTAACATCCAATTCCTGTGATGATGCTTCTCCGGTCACTGGTCACCACATTGCTGCTCTGTGGGCCCTGGCTGTGGGCACTGAGACACATCTTTTCATGCTGTGATTTCCCATTGAAAGACCTTCCTCCCATCTCTCGTGATTATAAACTGGGTCTCCTGCAGAGTTTCCTCCTGGGTCACCCCCACACATCCCTCCTGCAGGATGGGCTCGTCCACCCTGGGTCCCTCCCTGGCCCCTCTGTCCCCCTCAGACTCACGCACATCTGTGCAGGGAGGAGGCCGCTCTGGGGCTGAGCCAGATGGTCTGTGCGTGTGGCTGTCCGTGCCAGTCCCAGGGCCCTGGGTCACCCGGTTGCGGGTTTGTTCCTCTCCCCAGGCCCGTGCGTGAGTGGGGATGTGTGGACACGGGGCAGCCCTGCCCTCTCTCCTCCCCTCAATCACATCCCCTCCCCCCTCTGTGGGGAGAGGAAGTGGCAGGCCCGGGGGAGGGGAGGCAGAACTTTTAGGAGAATGTGCTGATATGAAATAACTGTGATATGTTCGTGGAAATGACCCAGATGTTTGAAGAACAAAAGGGAACAGTTTAGGACACACTGTTATCAGGGACCTGGGATTCTTCTGAATGATGTAAAACATAAAGGTCTCAGGACAAATTTAGCCGTGACACATCTCTTCCCCTGGCCCTGATCAGATACTGGGACTCCTGCACGCCACAGTGTCAGGGAGTGATGAGGTCAGATCCCCGAGAAGCAGGTGTCCAGTAATAGACACAGTTGCGGCTGCACCACGTGTTGAGAGAAAGATCCTTCTCCCCAGACGCTGCCTCGAGCCCCTTGACTGTCGCTCCCCTGACGCTGCAGCCTGCTGGCGCCGGACAGGCCCGGCGCCCCTGTCCTCAGAGCAGCCCCCACCCTAGAGAGTGGGGCTCCCTGTGAGACAGACCCAATGTCTGCTCCAGGTCTCCACTCCCTGCCCCCCATCCCAGCACCCCCCAGGCCTTCCGTTTCCCTGCGCAGGAGAGGACATTTGGGTCTGGAGGGAACTGGCTCCTCTGAGCGCGGAACCCGCTGGGGCCCGGAGCCCGGTCGGGCTCATCATGGCCCCGTTTTCGCCAGCAGCGTCCCTGGGCACTCCTGCGAGTCCCCCTGTGGCTGTGTGTCCCTGACTGTCGTGGCTCTTTCACGTTCTAGAAACACTCACTGCGCTCCACACTCTAATCACAGTTCCAAAGCAATAATGATCCTGTGCCATGTGATGCACCATTAATCGAAATCCTCTCGTATGATAAACGTACTAAAAAGTGAGTATCGTTTGAGCTCCGTAAATTAAGAATAAATTATTTTCTGTCATTGAGACTCACCCCAGGATGATGCAGTTATGGGACATTGAGCAACTTGTGCTCATTTAGAATCCATTAGTTTTCATTATTTGCAAAATGAATATTTATCTGCTATGCTTTCTCAAGTCTAAAATGAAGCTTGAAGTTTTTAAACTGTCAATTCTGAAAAGATTCCCTGTAAACGGCCAGTGGCAGGTACCTGCAGCCTCGGGGGGGAAGTTCCCACTGCCGTGTCGAGTCTCTCTCCTGAGGTTGTCACCGTGGTCAGACAGAGGGTCTCCCAGCTTCTCACTCCATGGTCGGGGCTCGTGGGGACACCTCAGAGCAATCACAGGATGTCACACCCATTTCTGCACCGCCTCATGGACAGAGCAGGGCCTCAGGGCTGGGCTATTTGAGCTCTGGAGCTGGTGTCCTTGTGTTGGACACTGTCCAAAATCCATCTGTAAAGTGACTTTATTCCAGAGGGACAAGTGCGCTTTGTGAGTTGACTGTCTTAATTGGTGTCATCCTGTGCCACAATCAGCAGGTAATTGGAGCACTGTGTGTGTCAGAGGCAGTTTGTTGGTGGTTTGCACCTGTGTGGAGAGGAATGTAATTCATCCCCTTTCCAGGCTCCATCAGACTCCACTGTCCCAGGTGTAGGCCCCGTCCTAAGAGCACGTGTTGAGGAGGGAGCTGGAAAGTCACCGTCCCCACTGTGTGCCCCTCATGGGGAGACCTGGGCAGCTTGGTGTGAGGCAAAGTGAGGAAACTGTGGAGGCAGCAAGGAAGGGAAGACATGAAGGAAGGAAGGGGCGAGGAAGGGAGAGTGAGTTGGGGGGGCAAGGAGAAACTCAGCAGAAGGGATTGGCCAGGGGATGAATACACAATCATCTGAGAAAGTGATTTATTCTTGTCACTTAAAACCTGTTTATTCATGTAATTCTGTTCTGTTTTCTGCATTTGTGACTCTGCATTTAAATTACAATAATTATTATATGTTTGAATAATTATTCATTTATCCTTAACATATAGGAGTGATTATTGGGGGCCTCTGTACATGCAGTCATGTAAGTTGAGTTTCACTGTCACTATTATGGTGACTTCACATATTTGGAAAAAGTCATTTAATCCATTTTGAGGTTTTTTTGGGGGTGTCTGCTGGGAGAGAGTGATGTAGTTTCATTCTTTTGCATGTGGCTGCCCAGTTTTCCCAACCCCATTTCCACACTCTCCTTGTTGCAGTCATACTCTTGGCTCCTCTGTCGTAGAGTAACTGTCCATCTGATGTGGGTGTATTCCTGGGCTCTCATTATATTCCAGAGGTCTGTGTGTCTATTTTTGTCCCACTACCATACTGTTTTAACTATTATAGCTTTATTGTATAGATAGATGTCTGGTGGTGTGATTCCTCCATTTTCCTCATTTTTGTCAGGATTGTTTTGTCTGTTTGGGGTCTTTTGTGGTTCCATCTGCATTTCAGTAATTTTGTTCCATATCTTTGAAGATGCTATTGAAGTTCTCACTGGGGTTACCTTGAATCTGTACATTGCTTAGGGTGGGATGGCCTTTTGACAATGCCAATTCTTGTAATCATTGAAAAGGTAATATATTTCCATTTCTTTGTATTTTCCAGATCTTTAATTATATCTTAAAATTTCTTTGTGTAGAGCCTTCACCTCTTTTGCTAGGTTTGCTCCTAGGTTCTTTTATTATGTATGTATTTATTTATAAAAGAACCAGGGTACGGGCCAGATGTGTGGGAGGGTGAGAGGAGTCACTAGAGACAGAGCGGGGAACAGAACAGGCAGACTGACCAAAGTACAATGCTGAGGGGAGTAGTGGGCGTGGCAGGAGAGGTCTCACCAGTTGGCCAGGATTGAACGGGTGCTTCAGATGTTATGGACAGCTTCACAGCAAGGCGCTCAACTGCCTGTGCCACCAGGGCAGGCCCTGCTCCTAGGTTCTTAATTTTGTGACTGCAATAGGATTGTTTTATTAATTCTTTACTCTTCTGCCTCATTTTTTTTTTTTTTTGCGTATAGGGAGGTAACTGATTTTCATGTGTTGATTTTGTAACCTTCCAACTTAACTGAAACGGTTTATTGTTTTAATTAGTTTTTGCACGGAAATATGATATGCTGATCTAGTTTGGCACAATTAATCTTGAGAAAGGAGCGAGAAATTTACACTGGAGCAAGTGAAGAGTCTTCAATAAGTGGGGTTGGGTGAATTGGGTGGTAACATTCAAAAGAATGAAAACGGATATACTGAGAGATCTTAGAGTATATTATCATGCTATCCACAATAGTTTTAATTGGGAGTAATTGGGTATGAATTTGAAATCATACAACACTGAGACAGTTAATGTTTGATTAATTAAAATATTTTAATTATGTCATACAAACTTGGCAAATTTGTTGGCAATGAATATTCTCAGTATAAGGTTATAATGGTTTAATTCAGTTTCACAATTCAGTATGCATATTGAATTTTCATTGCATCCCATCACTTTTATTGACCAGTAAACTATAAGAGAATCAAGGATTAATATTCACAAAATTATCTATGGGCAAAAAAATAAAGTTAATAATACCAGTCATTTACAAGTCGTCAACCCAGAAGTTCAAAAATCAAGATTTCGCCATTTCTTCTAACCGTTCCTGGCTGCCTCCAAATTTATATTGTGCCCACCTGAACTCACCTGGGCCAAAGGCAAGATCAGCCTGACTTGCTTCTCATGGTGTGAATGTCTGAGAATGAATTAAATGTGTGATATCCAATTGGAACTACATTTTATCATGGAATTTTTGGTGTGAAATTTTGAAGTATTGGACATCACAGATGGGAAAGATCGATGGAGTCAGCAGAGAGGATCTGTAGCCAGACAGCCAGCAAAACACACCGGGCATTTTAACTTCCCAAATTTAAATCTTCTTAATATTCTTTTAAGACTTATTTCTTTAGTTATACAACAAGTACTGGGTATAGTCAGAAGCTCCGGAGGGTGAGAGAATTCACCAGAGCCAGAGCAGGGAGCAGAATAGGCAGACTGACGAAGTACACTGCTGAGGGGAGCAGCGGGCGGCAGGAGAGGTCTGAACGCCATGTGGGACCCTCGCCCGGTGGCCGGGGATCAAACCTGCGCTTCAGAGGCTGCGGGCAGCTTCACAGCCCAGCGCTCAACCACTGCGCCATCGGGGAGGCCCTTCTCAATATTCTTTGCATGTCTTTATGTCTACACTAAATGATGGTGTTATATTAATGCACGCAAATCCCGTAATTTTGTCAATTCAACCCGTACTGGGAAACTCGACCCTCTGGGTGAGGCTAGCAGATGGGGACAAACACGTGCAGGTACAGGGCGAGGCTGCGGTGCCATCCTCGGCGATGTCTGCAGACACTAGACTACGAGGGGGCTGGTGTTTCTGCTTTTGTTGTTATAGTTACAAACTTACATCCTCTTATTTGTTCCTCAAAATTCCACCTAATACATTTTCACAATGTTTTTGTCATCCTGCTCTACGCGCAGTGAACAGCTTTCACAGCCGCTCCTTCCTTGCCCTGGGTCGGGAGCGCGGATGGCACCGTGCCCGTGAGAGCGAGGGAAGCGTGTCCTCATCATCATCAGCAGCAGCCTCTGGGGCAGCGGCCCTGCGTGAGGGTGGGCGGCACGGCAGCCCCTCCAGTCACCAGTGGCCCGTGGGCGCCTCACAGCACGCATGGGGCCAGCACGCTGACAGCAGCCTGGCCTGGGAGACACGGCCCGAGCACAACCCGCCCCACACTTCTGGGCTCCTGGGTGCAGGACAGCAGGCATCTTCCGCGGTCAGGCGCTGCCCATGCTCAGCTTCTGCACTCCCGCCTCGTGAGCTGTTTTTGTGGATGCAGACAGTGGACCCAGGGAGGGGCAGCCATGCGCAGAATACAGATAGGACACGGTCGCGACGATGGCCCCAAAAAGCTCCAGGTCAGGCCGGAGCGCGTGGGAGGGGCAGGGTGAGGCCTGGCCCGGCCCGGGGGCGGGCCCTCCGATGGGCAGACGCGGATGCAGAGGCGGCGGGAGAGGCCCGGGCCATGTGTGGTTGGGGTGTCTCTTTCTGTGCTGGGTTTGTAGGTTTTGCGTATTTTGGACACTCGCCCTTGTCAGGTGTGTGATGTGCACAATCATCTCCCAGTGCAGGCACCCATTTTGGGGAAGGCTTCTTCTGAGGCACAGAAGCTCTCTGGTGTTGGGGGGGGCTTGTTCCTACATGCCCTTGTTCCCTGGTCCTTGGCGTGTGTCCCCAAGCACATCTGTGAGGTAGATATGCAGTGAGCAGTACCCAGGTGTGCTTTCTGGTATCTTAAGGCTTCATCCAATGCAGATTTTTAATCCATTCCAAATTGTTCAACTGCACTAATAAGGAAAATAGAAATCCAAACTGTAATGAGCTGTCACCTGTGAGAAGGGAAGGAAATAAAGGGCTCCTCACCTCTGATGCCAAATGGCGTGGAGATGTCTTCAGACGATGGAAACAGAGCTCCCACAGGTTGGATCACCCTCTGCTGGGTGTTATCCCAGATGCGCAGACTCTACAGTGCAGACAGCATACACCTGTGGTCACAGCTGCACTGACCACTGTTGGTGGCCATGGCCCCAACCCAAGTGCAGTGCACAGAAGAGTGAACAAACAATGTGGGTCCACACTCAGTGGAATACTACACAGCTATTAAAAAGATGAGTCCATGCCCTTTGGGACCAAAGGAGGACATTGAGCTGCGTATGCTAGTGAGATACATTACAAAGTGAAAGACATTGGTGGTCTCACCCATATGTGGAAGATAATATAAAAATTCAATAACTGAAAAAGTATAGTAGCAAACAGCACATGGAAATGTTGGACTGAGTGCAAAATTTTGCTCATTACCAGAGGGAACCAGGGAGGAGATAGGAGTGTGGTTGGAGGGGCCGGGCACTGCAGGGCATTTAGTAGATTCTGAGTGGACACTTGTGCGTGTGGGGGAGTGAAAAGTGTCCCACGATGAAAACAGTACAAAGTGTAAATGTCATCCTTGATAAGAACATATAACAAATTAACGTGACATTGCAATGACACATTCATGGTAAAGATCCCTTCTCAACAGACACTGGATTTGTTTAAAGAAAAATAGAAAATACATTAACAGGAATCTGACCAGGGAATGATGTCATATCCCAAGGGATGGCAACTGTGATCTCATACTATCACTGAAATGAATATTACTTTGAGTGATTTTCTTTTTTTTTCTGTTTATTTTTAAAAAGATTTATTTATTATATATATAAGAACTGGGGTACAGGCCAGAGGTGTGGAGGATGAGAGGATTCACCGGAGACAGAGTGGGGAGCATAACAAGCAGATGTACTGAAATATACTGCTAAGGGGAGCTGCAGGAGAGCAAGGAGAGTTATGCTGCACCATGTGGGTAGCTCCCTGGCCTGGGATTGAACTGGTGATTCAGTGGATGCAGATAGCTTCATAGGTTGCATCTTAACCCTTTGCACCGCCAGAGAGGCCCATAATTTGAGTGATTTTCTAACTCATGTTTAATTCTGAAATTTGAATGGACTAGTCAGGTTTTGTGGTTAACTACACATATTATTATAAGAAATATTTTTTATGGACAAATATGTGATAATCAATCAGGAGAGTTTGGAAACACAGTGACTTGTTCCAGAGAAAGTACTTGAGAGCAAGAACAACAAGGCCAGCTCACATTCTCAGGGTTAGGGAAACAATAACACTGAGTGCAGATGTGTAGAATGAACAAATATTGCCCGGCTTTATTTTGAATGATGTTTTACATATTAAAAAAAACATATTTTCCTTGTAGAAGAAAACTGGGCTTAAGTGTAATCTACAAGAAGGTCAAGAAGAAGACCTGGTATAGGATCAAGATACAATCTGGAAAAATAAGGAACCTAAAAATAAGTACAAAAATTAAAATCATAAATTTTTAAGTAGAAATGTACTTCTTCAAAAATAATTCAAATAACTTTACTTTTGAAAATTCCACATCAAGGGAATGTTAGTTACATTAGCATCAAAACAGGGCATCATACAAATTAATGTTCCCATCAATTCCAGGATTCAATCATAGATTCCGACTAACCAAGAAAACTCCATCCTTCCATCTCTGGCACAGTCAAGTGTGGTTTCCCATTGTAATTGGAGCAGAAACATGAACTTCTCCTAGAGGAAAATGCTCAGTTAGAAATTGTGAGGGGGCCTCCCCTGGTGGTGCAGCGGTTGAGCACTGGGACACGATGCTACCTGCAGACTCTGTAGCACCGGTTCGATCCCTGTTCACCGGCAAGGGTCCCACATTGTGTGCAGACCTCTCCTGCTGCCCACTGCTCCCCTCAGCAGTGTACTTGCTCGGTCTGCCTGTTCTGCTCCCTGCTCTGGCTCTGGTGAATCCTCTCACCCTCCTGCACTTCTGACTATAACCAGTGCTTGTGTAGATAAATAAATAAACAAAGAAAGAAAGAAAGATATCTTAAAAAAAAAAAAAAACTTGATAGGCCAAGTACATCAGCACTTAAAAAAAAAAAGAAAGGAAATTGTGAGGGATGGGGGGACCCCACTCTCTGTCTCCCCTCCACTCCACAAAGATGGGCCTCTCAGTAGAGACACACATTGGCTGTGGGAACCGAGTGCCCATGACTGGAATCTCGTGACCATGCACTCTCAAGGACTACCCCTTTTACCACTTCTTCATTTTTGTAAATTTGGTAATGCCTGAGTTCTAGAAAATTCTCTCTACACCAAATAAATGTTTTTAACCATGAGCTAGTTTCAGTCTATGAATACCATGTAGGGAGGGGTTGGGGAAAGGATTGTAGTATTTTAGGAAACAGGAGTTTTTGGAAGAATATGAGAATATAAATTTCTGGAAAAGGAAAAGTTCTAATGCAAGAAGCCTATGCTTTATAAATGATGACATATAAGAGTTAGAGGGGAAAAGCTGAATTAATGAGGAGTTATAATTCTACATTATGTAATCTCACATCTTAGTGTATTTGCCATTTATTAGTCTCCCCACAGCCGACTTCATGGCTTGGTTCCTCAGACTGTATATGATGGAATTAAAGGTGGGGGGGGCACCACCGTGTAGAACATAGAAATTACCAGGTCAGACATGGACGTGGTCTCTGAGGTCGACTTCAGATAAGCAAAGCTTCCAGCAGAGAGAAACAGCACCACAACCAGAAGGTGGGGAAGGCATGTGGAGTAGACTTTGGTCTTACCGTCTGTGGATGGAATCTTCCTGACAGCAGAGAAGATGTGGACATAGGAAATGATGATGAAAATAAAACAGCACATACTCCAGACCACATTGATGAGAATGGGGACAAGTTTGTTCATCAAATTTCCTGAGCAGGAAATAGCCAATAACTGGGGGATGTCACAGAAGAACTGGTGGACCACGTTGGACACGCAGTAGGACAAGGAGAAGTTTCCAGCTGTGTTCATCACAGCATAGAGACCCCCACCCAGCCAGGACACAGCTGTCAGCTGCACA
Source organism: Talpa europaea (assembly GCF_964194135.1). NCBI lineage: Eukaryota > Metazoa > Chordata > Mammalia > Eulipotyphla > Talpidae > Talpa > Talpa europaea. The sequence continues at coordinate 18,394,395 of NC_140075.1, forward strand.
CACCTGTCCCTGCTCATGATGACCTCATAGTGCAGGGGGTGGCAGATGGCAGCATAGCGGTCAAGGCACATTGTTTTGAGTATGTGCAGCTCTGTGGTTGTTGTAAAAATCATCATGAAGACCTGGAGGACACAGCCCAGGAAGGAGATGGAGCTGCTGTGCCTCAGAGAGTTGGCAATGGACTTGGGGACCGTTGCTGAGATGAGGCAGAGGTCTGAGAAGGACAGAGTCCTCAGGAAGAAGTACATGGGGGTGTGGAGGTGCTGGTCCAGGGTGGTGATGAGGATGATGAACCCTTCCCCAGCAGGGCGCACAGGTAGACGAGGGAGAAGAGCAGCTGGTGCAAGAAGCCCATGGTCCCCTGGTTGGAGAACCCCAGGAGGAAAAATTCAGTCACGGCCGTGAGATTGGTCATCCCTCGAGCCATCATCTGTATGAAAGAGAAGAGCAAGAATTGTCAAATCTTCAAGTATTGAGCATAAGATGAGTTATAAATATAGGATAATGATTCAAACTATTTACCAGGTAATTACTCCTTCTAGGTGCTATGGAATCTCATATCCTCCTCTGCATGTCCTGCTAATTCAAACTTTTATTTCCTTCTCATGTGTCATTATTATGTTGTCCCAATTGTTTCTGAAATTTGGTAAAGACCAGAAAATTTCAACTCTCCCCTACAAACATGAACAAATCAGAATCTCACATGTATCAATAATCCCAAGTGAATGCCCCTCCCCACAGCCCCAGGCCCAAGGCTCCCCCTCCTGCCCAGGCCCCAGCATCTCGAACAGCACACCTCCCAGAGGTTGTCCAGGGCACAGCCCCAGCGGACACGTGACCATGTCCAGCCTCTCCCCACACTGGAGAGCCTGTCCCTGCTCCTCCAGCACAGCCCTGGTCTGAGGAGGCCCCCAGGGACGGGTGTGCAGGGAGATGGGTTGTGGGGATTCCCCGTTTTCCTGTTCCCCAGGACTCGACACTGTCCTGGAACTGAATGATCTGGGCTCAGCATCCCCGTGAAGCGTGTCCTGATGCCTCCTCTGTCAGATTCCTGCCCCTGTGGCCTCACTGCTGCCTCCAGGTCCGTCCCCTCGTCCCCTCATCTCCCTGCCCCTGACTCCCCACATCTGAGGACCCAGAGCCCACGTTTCCTGTAGAGTCTCCTACTGGGTCACACCCACAAGGCCCTCCTGCAGGATGGGCTCATCCACCCCGGGTCCCTCCCGGCCCCTCTGTCACCCTCAGACTCATGCACATCTGTTCAGGGAGGAGGCCGCTCCAGAGCTGAGCTGGACGGTCTGTGCGTGTGGCTGTCCCTGCCGGTCCCAGGGCCCCAGGATCACCGGGTGCAGGTTTGTTCCTCCCCCCAGGCCCGTGTGTGAGTGGGGACATCTGGACATGGAGCAGCTCTGCCCACCTCTCCTCTCCCAAATCTCCCCCTCTACCGCCTCTGTGGTTTGATGGAGGGGCATGCCCTGGGGAGGGAGGATTTTTAGGAGAATGTGGGAAATAAACTTGTAGGTATACATTAGTTTGAACATTTAAAATTACTTTAATAAAAATAATATTATCAGTAAGGGCACAATGTAGTTTTGATGTGAAATCTTATCATTTATTTAAATATTTATAATAATAAGATAAATTTTGACATATAATTCTGCTAAAATACTGTCACTTCTTAATTTTACAATATCGCTAACAATCTGTGAGTGACGGAGTTTTGGAAAAATTCCAAGTTCATGTCCATAAATAGACATCCCTGCCAGGCTCACATTAGTGTCAGAGCCATGAAACCATTAACGGCTGTTGCTTAAAATGTTTTTGAATTTCTGCTTGACACCTATGTGTTGTAATTTTTTGGGAAAAAGGCATAATGCTCCGAATTTTAACAATAAGTATTTTAAATTTCATCTACATTTCTATTTTTTCATCTTATATATATTTATCATTATAATTCAATTAGTTTTTTTATGATTTTATTTAATGCTTGATATTCACTCACTGTGCTGAATGCTAAATTTAGTTATTAAACAATATTATCATCGGCCACAATTCAAAACATTCTCTATGATAGATGTATTACATGTCACAGACTTTTGAAGAGTTAATGAAAAAGTTAGTTTCTCTCATTGAATATTATCCCATAAAAAATATTGTGGCGTGAAACGGAACTATTTGGGAACCTTGAGAATGTGTAGTTCTTTTCTGAAAGAATATTCTAACTACGGTGCTTTCTGAGATGTGAAATGAAGCTTGAAATCTGAAATCTTTCATTCTGAATGAATTCTCCTTGAAAACTGTTTAAGAGCTAAATAACTGCAGTCTGGGGGGAAAGAGTCCATTGCCCTGTCGAGTCTCTCTCCTGAGGTTGTCCCCATGGCAGGACAGAGGGTGTCCCGGCCTCTCACTCCATAGTTGGGGCTCGTGGGAAGCCTCTGAGCACTCACAGGATGTTGCACCCCGTCCTGCGCCACCTCATGGACAGAGCAGGTCCTCAGGGCTGGGCTATTTGAGCTCTGGAGCTAGCGTCAGTGTGTTGGACGCTGTCCAGATTCCAGCCCTCAAGGACCTTCCTCCAGAGGGACAAGCACATTTTTTGTTGTTGTTGACGGTCTTAATTGGCATCATACTGCAGCACATCCCAGTGATAATTAGTGCACAGAGGGTGCCAGAGTCAGTTCTGTTAGTCTTGACTCCTGTGGGGACTGAACTGTGGTTCCTCCCCCTCAGACTCCATCAGCCTCCACTGACCTGCCGTGGGGACCAGGTGCTGGTCCCATTATTAAAGACAGTGTGGGTCCACATGGTGGGTGGGCCCAGCTCAGGGTTCATTGGTTCCATGACCCGTGCTGACCTCCCCAGACTTGAGGGGACAAGGCTTTGACCTCAGCTTCTGGCATGTGTTCGCTGAGAGGCCCACCTTCCAGGCCTACAATTCCCCCCTGTCCACCAGAGGTTGTTCCCCAGCCCCCAACCTGGGGCTGTGCCTGGCTCTCCCGGTTGCCCTGGGAGGCTCCTGCCTGCATGGAGGGGGGGTCCCCTGCACACTCCGTCAGGCGGGTACCCTACAGGCAGAGGACACCCCCTTTGCTCCTACTCAGTGGATGATATGATTGCGGGAACAGGGCCAGGAGATAACGCTGGGCTGGTGTCTGAAGAGGGTTTCAGGAAGAACATTGTGGGGTACCTGGGGGAGGGGCAACTGAGGCTGCTCCCTCTGGGTATCATGGGGTAATCTGTGTAATCTGAATGATCTGTTCATGACTTGAGAAAAAGTATAGTTAGTCCTTCCTCCTAATCTCGGCTGAGAAAATCTTCTTGTCATCCAGGAGCACATTCCCCACATTTAAGTCTCTCAGAAAACAGACTCGGACCACATGGATTTGGGTATCCAGCACACGCTGAGGGAAGGGGACACGACGGAAAGTGTGGGCTGAGTGTGAGGAGCAGAAGTGTCATAATCGGCAGCTCTCAGAGGTCCCAGGAAGCAGCAGGACAGAGTCCACCCAGCTTATTAGACATTAATGCTGAATAATGACATGATCACGCCCTGGACTCCACTGACCCCGCAGGATGAGCCCATACCTGGACGGGAACAAACACATCCATGCGGGGGTCAGGACACGCCTGCAAAGCTCAGAGCAGGGTCTGGACCTGAATCCTCCTGCCCATGACTCTGCAGGCACCGGGCATCCTCCTTAGAGACTGTCCGCATCGGCCTTGGAAGGTGTCTCGACTGGGGTGCTGCTCCCTGTTGTGGAGGGGACACACGTGTGTGGATGGACACTTGCTCTTGTCAAGATTTTGGGGTGCCCATGGTTTCTCCCCACACAGGGCTGTACTCACAGCGGTTTCCGAGGCCCAGGAGTGCTCTAGTGTGGTGGGGCCTCTTGTTCCTACGTGCTCTTGTTCCCTTCTCCTTGGACTTGTGTTTCTGTATACATTCTGGGGTCTGTGTCCTCTAGGACATCGCACCATGCTTTCTTTCTGCTATTTTATGGTTTTGGGTCCTATCATGATTTCAATCCACACAGTATTGTTCAACAACATGAAGGGTGAGAGAATACAAATTAAACTGCAGTGACTTGTCACTCTCCTCTCAAGCAGGGACCAGTCAAGAGACTGGACACAACATAAGGTGAGGGAGGGAGAGAAAGGGCCTCTCACCTCTTTTGGGAAAATGGCTTGGAGATTTCTTTGGTCTACAAAAACAGAACAACCATAGGATGGAGCAACCTCTGCTAGGTATTTGTCTCAGATGCCCAGACACTAAGAGGCAGACCACATACACCTGTTTTCACAGGCACGCCATACACCATTGCTGTTCATGGCCCCAACGCAAGTGCCGTGCACAGAGGAAGGAATAAATAATGTGGGACTACACTCAATGGAATATTATACAGCTATTAAAACCATGAACTCATGTATATGGATGAACACGGATGGACTTTGTGGTGATTTTATAAAGTGAAATAACAGACAGCAAGAGACAGATAGTGGATGGTCTCATTCATCTGGGAATAGAAATTACAGAAATCCTATAGTACAAAATGCGGCAAAAGCAAATCTTGGACTAGGGAAAACATGTAGTTACCAGAGGTAACAGGGGGTGGAGGGTGGGCATGGAAGTGGATGAGGTAGTAATGGGTGTTTGGTGGAGTGCAGGGGCTCTGTGATTACAGAGTAGGAAACAAACCCCAAAATGAAAGCCACCAAAACCCGTGAATAAAGCATTTATTTGATGGTGGCAAGTTATAACTTCATGACTTCATATTATGTCACTCATGAACTCAAATTCCCATCTCAAAAGACAGAAGTTTTGTCCAAGTGAAGAATGAAAATATTTTAAAAAGTGGAGGAGACTGAAATAAGGATCCCAAGGGGATAGATCTTTGCTCAAATACATTCATTGAAATGAATGCTTATTTGAGTGATTTTCTAGCACATGTTAGTGCTAGAAATCTGAAATCTGAATGGACTTGGTCTGGTGGTTCCCATATATATTTTTAAAATAAATGATTTCTGGACTGAGTATGTAATGATCAGTTAGGTGAGTGTGGAAACACAGTGACCTGCTCCATGAAAATACTCTTGAGGGAAGAACATCAACCCAGCTCATGGTCTCAGTAGAAGGAAGACGGTAATGAGAAGGTGAGTATTTAGGGTACAAATGATGTACAAGAATAAATATTTACAAATAGTGTCATGCTGACCTTTACATTATGTTCTTTACATAGTATAATAGATAGCTATTTCCAAAGCAGAAGAAAAGGGAAGTGAATGTCATCTACCAGAGTCAACAAGAAGTCCTGGCGTAAGACTCAAAATACAATTTCAGAAACTAAGGGAACCCAAAAATAAACCCTTTATTTGATGTGTATAAAAAATATATATTTGAAAAGTAAAAATGTAGTTCCTCAATAAATATCATACACTTTTTACTTTTATTGTAGTACTTAAACAGTGTAGTCCTGTTGCAATCAAATCAGGCATCATAGAAATTAATATTCACATCAGTTGTAGGGGGTAGTATAGACTCCATTTTCCCCAAGGAAGCTTCCATCCTTCCATTTCTGGCAGAGTCAACTGTGGTTTCCATTTGTCTTTTGAACAGAAACATGAATGTCTCTTAGAGGAAGACACCCCAATATAATTGTAAAGGGTGGGGGACACCACTCAGCTGTTTCCCCTCCCCTCCACAGGATGGGTGGGTTCTAGAGCATTCTCTCTATGCAATTTTTTCTATGTTTTCAAACATAAGTGGAAATTCAGTTTATGAACATCACATAATTGGAGGTTTGGCAAATGATAGCAGTAATTAGGAAAACTTTACAGCTTATGGAAGAATATCAGAATATAAATTCCTGGAAAAGGAAAAATCCTAATGCAAGAAATCTGTACTTTATAAACAATAACATGTAGAGGTAAAGGGAAAAACTGAATAAATGAGTGGCTGTAATTTTAGATTGTGATATCTCACATCTTATACTATTGGCCCTTCAGCAGTCTCCCCACAGCCAACCTCATGGCTTGGTTCCTCAGACTGTATATGACGGGATTTAGGGTGGGGGGCACAACCGTGTAGAACACAGAAATGACCAGGTCAGATATGGACGGTGTATTTGAGCTTGGCTTTAAATGAGCAAAACTTCCAGTGGAGAGAAACAGCACCACAAACAGCAGGTGGGGAAGGCAGGTGGAGTAGACTTTGGCCTTCCCTTCTGTGGATGGGATCTTCCTGACAGCAGAGAAGATGTGGACATAGGAAATGACGATGAAAGTAAAACAACCCAAATCCAATGTCACATTAATGAGAATGGGGACAAGTTCGCTCATTAGATTTTCTGTGCAGGAAATAGACAATAACTGGGGGACATCACAGAAGAACCGGTGCACCACAGTGGACCCACAGTAGGATAATGAAAAGGTTCCAGCTGTGTGCATCAGAGAGATGACACCCCCACCCGGCCAGGACATAGCTGACAGCTGCACACACCTGTCCCTGCTCATGATGACATCATAGTGCAGGGGGGGCAGATGGCAGCATAGTGGTCAAGGCTCGTCACCGTGAGCAGGTGCATCTCTGTAATTGAAGACATAATCACCATTAAGACATGGAGGACACAGCCCAGGAAGGAGATGGAGCTGTTGTGCCTCAGAGAGTTGGCAATGGACTTGGGGACCGTGGCTGAGATGAGGCAGAGTTCCGTGAGGGACAGACTCCTCAGGAAGAAGTACATGGAGGTGTGTAGGTGCCCATCCAGAGTGGTGATGAAGACGATGAGCCCTTTCCCCAGCAGGGCACACAGGTAGACCAGGAAGAAGAGCAGTGGATGCAGGAAGCCCATAGTCCCCTGGGTTGGGAACCCCTAGAGAATGAATTCTGTCATGGCCGTGAGATTGGTCACCCCTGGAGCCGTCATCTGCATAAAAATATTGAGCAGAATAAAACATGACACCTGCAAGGACAGTCACAGGCGTGCCCCGGAGGTACCTCTCAGGGTGTGGAGTGGAGCAGCTCCGTGTCTCTTGCTCTCTGTTGAGCCTTTTGTGTTCAGCTCCTGAAACATGCCTTTATCACACAGTATCTGGGATTGGAAAATGAGGGACATTTCAGCTGATCTTAGGATTCTGCTCCAGTTGAATCTCATAGTCAACCAACAGTCCCTCCCTATGGCCCCAGCCCCGGTGCTCACCCTACATGTGCAGGTTTGTTCAGGCCCATGCATGAGTGGGGATGTCTGGACACGGGGCAGCCCTGCCCACTCCCCACCTCCCCCCAATTCCATACTCTTCTCCCTCTTGGGGTTGACGGAGGGGCAGGTCCTGGTGACTGTAAGATTTTTAGGAGAATGTAGTTGTATATAATTACTGTAAGATATAAGAGAAACAATTCCAGCTAATTTAATGAAAACAAAACAAAAAAAAAAAACCTCAACTCAAAAAATGTTATAGCCTAGGGAAAAAGCTTTTTCAGTGGTCTAGAATCCATATTTATATTGAGAAAATTAGATTTTATATAACTCTGCGGTTGTATGGAATTAAAATAAAAACAAGATCACATCCATAATAAATAAAACAAGAACAAACTACAGATCAAGGGGGACAAGAAATATTTCAGGCACCGCACCCCGTGAATGGGAACTGTGGAGAACCTTGCAGGAATCACCAGGAAGTGAGCAAACAGCTCCAGGCACCACTAGAAAAAGACAAGGACTCTTCGAGAGACCTGCAAATAGCCCAAGGCCGGCTGGTAAGCTTGTGCAGAAAAACGACACATGCTGCAAAAGTACATGTGTATCGGGCCTCCCCTGGTGACACAGGTGGTTTAGCGCAGCACTGTGGAGCTGAACGCAGCCTCTGCAGCGTGGGTTTGATCCTGGCCAGCAGGCGAGGGTCCCACATGGCGCTCAGACCTCTCCAGTCACACCCACTGCACCCCTCAGCAGTGTATTTCATTAGTCTGCCTTTTCTGCTCCCCACTCTGTCTCTGGTGAATCCTCTCATCCTCCCATGCATCTGGCCTGTACCCGGTTCTTGTATAAATAAATAAATAAATCTTAAAAAAAAAAATTTATGTGTATCACAACTGCCCAGGTCCCCGCGACCACAACTTAGCTTTGTGGGGAGATGCACCGGAGCTGTCACTGAGGTGAATGTCCCTCACTGAGTAATCAGAAACCAGGCGCCCAGACACGGGAGAAGGGTGCAATAGGCACCATTTCTGCAGACATTGAACTGGGCTACCACATGCGGCCTGTATATGAGGGCTTCAAAACTGAGAACCCGGACACGAAATTCAGGATGAGGGATCCCCACGACGGTCGGCACAGGGAAGACACGGCACCCCCACGCTGTTGAGGTGCTCCACGACACCCCCACTCTATCCCCAGACCCAAGGACACTGGGAAACATCTCTTGCGCCACCTAGCGACCAGAGCAAAATCACCAACTTCCTGATTGTTGGAAACCAGGGATCCCAAAAACACACTCAGGCTCTGAGAAAGGTAGGGCCATGCAAACGGGGCTAAGAAGGGAAATAAGGCATGGAGCAAGACCCCCATTCTGGAACTGAGAGCTAGGCGCAGTATCCAGGATGAGGGATGTGCCATAGCAGCAGGCACTGAAAAGTGACAGCCAGCATTTTGGAACTGATAGCCCTGGAACGGAGACCTACAACACAGAATACAAGGCACGGGATCCATATAGTTGTGGGCACAGCACCTGGTGAACATGGGGCAGACAGAACACCCAGCTTGAATAAGAGTCCCCGTGTGGAGGTTATCCCCTCCACCCCTCCTCCATTTCTCAGGGAACCACTGGGAAAAAACACAGGTCAGCAAGTATGGTCTCTGAGGCAGTAATCAAATCACTCCCCATTAAATTAAAAAAAAATAATATTTAAAAAAAACTTACCTTTTAAAATTATTTGACAGACACCTCAGTCTGGTGTGATGCACCTACTGTTCCAGAAGTTTGCTTCCCACAAAATTCTCACCCTCACAGAGACAGGAGGAAAAGCAAACCTCACTTGATGTCCCAGTCACCGCTGCCCACTGCTGTGCTGGCCTCTAGTGTCTGGGGTCCAGGCCTCTGGCTCACAGACTCCAGCAGACAGGCTGAAGGGCTCACTATCTCCTTCTCCTACTGCCCCCCAGGCCCTGACACCATCTCCAGGTCCCCTTCCTCAGGGACCTCACCCTGAGGGGACCAGGTGTCCCTTGTCCCTGTGGACTTCTTAATGGTGTCCCCAGTAATGAGCCTCCTGAATCATCAGCACAGTCATGGGGGTCACAGGAGACTCCAGAAGCATGACTGTGGTTCCCCTTCTCAGGCTCCATCAGCCTCCAGTGAGTGGCCATGGGGACCCAGGTGTGGCCCTGTTATCAGAGCCACTTCCACAGGGAACTGCAAAGTCACCATCATCCCCTGTGCTCCCTCCATGGGGAAACCTGCAGAGGCGGTTGTGAAGAGGTTGGGGAAGGAGGAAACAAAATAAAGTAGGATGGAACTAAAGGAGAAAGGAAAGAGGGAAGGAAGACAAAAGTAAATTCAACACAATGGAACAATAGTTGGGAAGAAAACAATCTTCTGAAGTAGAAATGGTTCATGTCATCACAAATTTACCAAGTGTGTGCTTTGGTTTATTTTTTAATGGTCTGTTATCAGCATGTACAAGTCTTCTTTGAATCTGAATTGCTACTGCTGGTGAGTGTGTGTCCTTTATCTTCACAAGGAGAGTGGCCATTGCAGTTGGAGGGGTTCTGGTGGATGGTTCTTCATGGTTTGAAATTCCTGGGGTTTGATGTCATGACTATTGTGTCTTCAAATACATGGTAAGAGGCCTTTTGTGGGTGGCCTTCACTGTGTGAAATGCTTTGGAATTCAGAGTGATGCTGCCCTTATACCACCTCATCTCTTGGTTTACATACACACATACCCAAAATTCTCTGGGCCCAGGTGTCCACACTTACATGCACATGTACAAGACTTTGGGTGCCAGCCACAGAGGCTAATGGCAGGAGGGGGCAAACAGCCTGACCTTTACCTCATATACCCTCCAATCCACCACTTCAGGATTTTTTCACTGCTCCCTAGTGCCTGGCACAGCCACCCTGTGGCCCTGGGAGTGCCGGGCAGCAGATAAGGTTGCTTTAAGCCACCAAGGCTGACAGGTCCATCCTTTGATCTTCATTTCCTGTGGTGGGCAAATGATTCTGTCCATCCCCAGGAACCAAAGTTCTCCGCCTTCTGGCAGGATTGTTTGTGCAAGTCAGTCAGTGTCATCTTTGTCACTGGGCAAGCTCCAGATGATGGATGGGGTCCCCTTTTTTTTCCTGACAAGTCTTCTGCCTCAGGGGTATGGTGGGATGGGCTTTGCAGGGTTTTCTTCTCCTCCCCACAAGGTCCGAGATGATTCCCAGGGCTTGTTCTCAATCTCCCAGACCTTGTCCACCTTCTGTGCTCCTTCAGCATCTTTAGATCTTCTTGGACTTTGGCCATCACCTGTCTCCAGCTACTCTGATGTTGTCTTTCACTCCATTTGCAGATGACACTTTGTATGTCTGCTCTCGGAGTCATATCCTGCCAACTGTGCCAATTGTTTTTCAAACATCCAAAGCCAGGTAGGTTCGTTGTCATCTCTCACAGATGCAAAGATAATTTTAGAGACTTCAGTAGATATTTACAGAGCTTTCATGCTGCATCAGGGAACAGACTCAGGTGTACATGTACAATCTGTGAAGATAAAATGAAAATGTTGTAAAGTATATATTATATGTGATGAATTAAAACACCAAAATTTGTATCACTCAAAAATCACAAGGAAACAGTATGACAGAACTAATCCATCATTATTAGTTTATATTATGTAATTATAAAATTATGAACTAGACTACAGCTATTCCATGGAAGATGTGCTAATCTCTGCGGATTTAACAAAACACATTCGAGGTCAGCCAGTGCCATGACAAGCAGGCAAAGTTCAGGAGCAGGCTTGGTTTCGAACCCCAATAACATCTGCCGACGACTCTGCCGGGAAACTGGTTGTCCTCCTTGGATATGTCTATGTTGGTTTCTTACTCACTTCTTGATTGGGGTGTCTCCTTTTTGTTGTTGGGCTGTTACATACCTTGTATGAATGGAAACCAGCCCCATGTTAGATGCATGATGTGCGCATATTTTCTCCCAGAGTAGGGGCCTGTTTTTATAGTGGTTTATGAACTCTCTAGTGTGGTGGGGCGCATTTGTTCCTGCATGCTCATTTCTCTTGTCCTTGGAGATGTTTCCCCAATTTCATATGTGGGGTGGATGTGCAATAGGGTGGCACAGTTCCTCAAGTATTTATGGCTTTGTCACATCCAAATCTTTAATCCAAATAATATTGTTCAGTAGCTCTAATTATAAGGCGAACAAAAACACAAACTAAAACTGCAATGACTTGTCACACACCCCTATGAGAATGGGCCAATCAAAAAGACTGAACACAACTGATGTTGTGTGGATGTGGAGAGAAAGGAACTCTCACCTCTGTTGGTGGGAATGTAAGCAAGTAAAGCCTCTAGGAATATGATTTGGAGATGTCCTAAGTAAATAAAAATGGGAATCCCGTAGGAACTAGCAATCTCTTTGCTAAGTTTTTATCCCAGAATGTGAAATCTCTACAATTCAGAGACACTCATGTGCACTGGTGTCACAACAGCACCGTGCACCATTGCAGAACCAGCCCAAGGGCTTTCAGCAGTGGAGTGAATAAAGTAATTGTGGGTGCATAGTCAGTGGAATTGTACACAGTGATTAAAAAAATAAAATCATATGTTTGGGACAAGGTGAGTAGAACTTTAAGTTATCTTATTAAGTGAAAAAAAAAATCAGATGGTGAAAGACAGATAGCAGATGGTCTCATCATCTGTGGGATAGAAAATACAGAAAACCAGGCCTCCCTGGTAGCCCAAGGTGTTAAGATGCAACCTATGAAGCTAGCCACAGCCACTGCAGCATGAGTTCGATCCCTAGGCAGGGAGATTTCCCACGTGGCACAGCAGACCTCTCCTGTCTCGTCTGCTGCTCCCCTCATCTGTGTATTTCACTCAGTGCACCTGTTCTGTTCTCCACTCTGTCTCTGATAAATCATCTCACCCCCCACAACTCTGGCCTGTGCCCCAGTTCTTGTATGCATAAATCAATCTTTAAAAAAAAGAAAATACAGAAAAATGACATTACAAAATACACAAAACCTATTTGCACTAGTGAATAAATTCACTGTTACCAGTTGAGACTGGGGATAGGAGAGGGATAAGGAGTAGAAACAAGTGGGCATTCATGTGGGTGTTCCCTGGAGTGTGAGGGGAGATGCACACACACAGAGGGGCAGAGATGCAGCCCGCAATAAGAAAACAGAGATGTGACAATGAGTGTTTCCTTTAAGTGGCAATTGTTAATTAACATGACCCCATGTTACCCCACTCCTGAAGTCAGATCCTCTTCTCAACAGAGTTTAGGGTTTTCTTCAAAGGAAAGACAGAAATTATGTAAAGGTTGTGAGCAGAGAGTGATTAAGTCCTGGGAGGAGGCCGCGGGCAGCTTCAAAACCCAGCGCTTAACTGCTGCGCCACCGGGGAGGCCCAAGAAAAATCTCATAATTTTGAGGACAAAAATACAAATTAATTACAGACATAAAATTAAATTGTAATTAGTGAGCATAACCAATGGAAATTCAACATAAAAACTGCTGTTGTGCATGTACAGAAGAAAACAAAAAGCAAAGAGAAAACACTAGATAGATGACTGATTGATGATAGAGCGATGGATGTATAGATCAATCAATCGATCGATTGTGGGTCAATTGATAAACAAATACAAGAGATATAGATGAATGTGGTAAAGTTTCTAAACAAAAGGTTTAGAAAGAATCTTCTAAAATTCTAGAGATCTTTCAGAAAATTTTGATCCCTTGTAAAGAAACATATAAAGTCACACCTTCTTGTTAATATTAGATGCAGGATTCCCTCGTGGCGCAAGGGCATAAGACACAACCTATGAAGCTATCTGCTGTCATGCATCACAAGTTCAATCTCTGGCCAGGGAGCTTCCCATATGTTTTAGCAGACCTCTCCTGTCTCTCTGCTGCTCCCCTCAGCAATGTATTATTTCATCAGTCTGACTGTTCTGTTCCCCATTCTGTCTCTGGTGAATCCTCTCACCCCTTGAGCTTCTGGCCTGTACCCCAGCTCTTATGGACATGTTTCATTTTGTGGATTCGATAGGAATTCCTTGTGAAAGTTGAATTTGACCTGAAGCAAGAAAAAAGTACCTGCTGCTTTGTTTGTGGGGTTCCAGAGACATCCAAAGAGGGTGAGGAAGCTTGCCTCCATTGGCAGGACTCGACAAATGGGGAAAAAAAAAAAAAGTTCTGGTAACCTGGAGAATAGGAAACTCCAGGTGGAAACCAACTTTGTTTCTGAAGCCTACACGGACTAGATGTCAATAGTTCACTCTGATCTTATATGGAGTTTTCCAGCAAAGTTAGCTAGAATTGCTGTTTGGTTACTCTGCCTTGTGATTTTATGCAAAAATAAGTAAATTGGTCTGAGAGTAGATTCAGTTTGCAAATATTTTGCTGTACTGTTGTATAAAATTGGGTCAAGGTGGAGAAAACTTGTTTTTAGAAAAGTTAAACCAGACCTCCCTGGTGGCGCAGGGTGTTAAAGACAGCATTATCAAACTATTGCCAGCCACTGAAGCATGAGTTCAATCCCCGGCTGGCCAGGGAGCTACCCACATGGCACTGCAGACCTCTTCTGCCTTGCCTGCTGCTCCCCTCAGCAGTGTATTTCAGTAGATCTTCCTGTTCTGCTCCCCACTCTCTCTGGTGAATCTTCTCACCCCCACCCCCATGGACTGAGTAATTTCCAGGAATGAGGACTATCATACTAGACACGTACGGACAACACTGGCAGCTGATTGTTATTCTCTAGCATACACTAAAATCCTGAGATCGGGGTTTAAAATACAAAAAAATAGTGGGAGTCTAGAAGAAAATGTGTGCCTATCGGTACTTATACACAACATTTTATTTACTTTTAAATTCTTGAAGTGCAACTGCTTTGGTCTAACAACTGTTGAGCAACATCTCATTCCTACTTCCTCAGGGCAGTGGAGTAGCATTTTATGACAGCAACATCAAGCCCTAGGCCCCTGGTCATAGATTACTGTCCATCGCAAGGGCCAACTTGGCTGGGACCTTAAAACACTGAACATAGGGCCCACTCTGGAGGCGCAAGGGTTTAAGGCACAACCTATGAAGCTGTCTGCAGCCACTGCAGCAGGAGCTAGAACCCCCGGTTGGCCAGGGAGCTTCCTACATGGTGCAGCAGACCTCTCCTGACTCACCCACTGTTCCCCTCAGTGGTGTACTCCGGTCAATCTGCATGTTCTGTTCCCCACTCTGTCTCTGGTGAATCCTCTCTCTCTCACACACACACCCACACCTCTGGCCTGTATTCCAGCTCTTGTATGCATAAATAAATAAATATTAAAAAAAAACCACTGAAAATGGGGGAGAGGGTATGTTACTGTTTCATTACCTACAGGACCACTTTGGATTCCAGCAGAAAAGGACTCATCTTATTCCAGAGCTCCAGCCATTAGCCACCTAGCTGCCACCTGGGATGCCACCTATGTAGGCCGACAGGAGAAACGAGGACCCTTCCCACTGACTGTGCTGTTCTCCGGTACCTCAGATCAAGACTCGATGCCCTTCAGGCTGCTGTACGCTGACATGATGGACATCAATAAGCCCCCTAGAGACAAACTATAAGGACAACAGACGGTAAAATTGTCAAGAGATAAGCTAAAAACTGTACAGACCCAACTGTCTTAGCCCTGTGACTGGACCTGTACATCCATCTGTGTAACTCCATTTGTATATAATCAGACTCAGGCTACATGGAAACATATTAAGCTATAATTTCAAGGAAATGTAAATATGTCTGAGCAAATGCAACACTTGCAACAAAATACACAGGGGACATTTGTTAAATGCTTATCAGCAGTAGGAGGGAAATATGTTGTAAATTTAATGATGGGGGTTAGCAATTTAAATAAACTGAACTATGTAAAAGCTTTGGGAATTATCTTCATGTTAATTGCACTAATCCTTATTTTTGGATATCTGTTACTTTAAATCCTCTTCTACAAAAGTAAAGGAAGAAGCATGTGGGAGTGAAAACAACTGAATGTTGCTGCCATAGTCATTGTCAAGGCTACACTATAAAACAAAACAAAAAAAAAAAAGGGGACCTCCCTGCTGGTGCAAGGGGTTGAGATGCAACCTATGAAGCTGTCCAAAGCCAGTGAACACGAGTTTGATCTGCAGCCAGGGGTTACCCACATGGCACAGCAGACCTCTCCAGACACCCCGCTGCTCCCCTCAGCAGTGTATTTCCATTAGTCCACCTGTTCTGTTCTCCACTCTGGTGAATTTTCTCAATCCCCCTCACTTCTGGCCTGTACCCCAGTTCTTGTATGCATAAATAAGTAAATATTTTTTTAAAAAGGGGGTGGATGTGGAGACCCCTATGGCATAAAGTGCTGAGGCAAGGAAACTATCATGGTCATGGCTGAAAGACTGGTCATACTGCTTATCCACAGGGACCGGTTTGACCTTGGACAGCTGATGCCAGAACGTGTTGCCCAAGACCTTGACAGCAGTTGGTGTAGTCAGGATGATCGTGTGTGGAGCCATCCACTTTGTCGGAAGTTGTTTTGGAGAGATGGCTTTCAGAAGAAACTGGTCTCCAGGACACAGCAGGTTGACACGTGCATCAGGGGACAGAAACACAGGTTGTAGCAGACAACTGTCTTCGTATTCTTGGAGCAGCTGTCTGAGCAAAGAGAAGTATGAAAAATATCCAGCCAATGTGTCGTTTGGATGGGGAGTTCATGGTTAGTAAGAAGAGGTCTGCCACACATCCGTTCAAGGCGGGGTCAGGAAGCACGGGCCACAGGGAGTGGCTCGGAGGTGCTCTAAAGCCAGTGTGAGCAGCTCTACCCAGGATTTACGCAGCTCAGTGGAGAGTTTGGTTAGGTGATCTCTGGTAAGACCATTCACCCGATCTACCTTACCAGAGGATTGCGGTCCGGAGGGAATGTGTAGTTTCCATGTGATGCCCAGGGAGGAGACCTGTGGAGAAATCTTTGAGATAAAGGTGGGTCCATTGTCCGACTGGTGATGTTGTCCACCATAGTAAGAAGAGGGTGTTATCTGCATTAGGGAGTGGAACACCCTTGAGGCTTGGCATGATTGAGAGTTGAGGATTGGGAGAGGGAGATGAGATAAGAGGGTCTTTGACAAAGAGAGTAGAATCTAACAGAGAAGAAGGTGATGGAGGGGAGAGAGCCTGTTGATTGAGCAGGTCCTTGAGCCTAGGTGGAGAACTAACGTTTACAGGTTGGCCCAGTGTGGGTTTTAAGGCCTGTCTAGCAAGACAAGCAGCTGCCACAAGTGCACACAGGCAGGGCTGACATCCTCTTACAGTGGGATCCATTTTTTTTTAGAGAAATAAGCAACTGTTTGCTGGACTGGCCCAGGTTGGTCCAGAATCCCTAGAGCAATGCCCTGTTGCTCATCTGTCCATAACAGGAATGGCTTTCCTGGGTCTGGGAGAGAGAAGTCTCATCTCAGAGAGTGTTGCATGGATAAAGTGTTGCAGAAAAAACGTGGTGTAGAAACAAAGAAAAGCTTAATCATGATCAATGGGCCTACTAGGGGCAGCATCCATGACAGTAAGGGAGAGTTTGTCCACGTTTGGTTGTACGGACCCAGCTTCAGCTGACAAAGTATCGATCAGAGGGGGCTTTGCTGGTCAGATGAGCAAGCCCATGAATGTGTTGAAAGAGGGGGAGACACCTGAGTACACACGGATTCTCACCAAAAATTCCTTCTCAGACATTCAACACTTTCTTTTGCTTGCTTTCTTATGCCATTTCATTTTACTCATCCTGCTTTACATTATCTTAATGCCCTTCAGAATATCCCTCTTTCATACATTTCTTTTTTCAAACACACATACCTCACCTCACTTGCATTTACCAGACTTAGCTAAAACTTAGTTTTAGTAGAGAATTGAACACCATCTAAACAATGATGAAAAAACACAAATTTAAGGTAGATAGCCCCTGTAACTTTTCGTTCCTGTACCCAGTGATTTAATTGGCAGAGACTGGTGTCCCAAGCGTGCATCTGTTGGGTGATATTAATGTTTCCAATTTGGCTAAGGTCACACTGTAGGGTTTGAATCCAGGGAGGAGGAGGGGTGGGTGGCCATCTGGAGAGGATTTTTAAAAGGAGAAATTCCAGCTGGACTGACACTGTAAGAATCCCAAGCTGCAAAATCCCTCCTGCACGTACTCCATGACAAGCTGCAGCTTTGGCCCAGGGGACACTGGACACCTATGTGTGCTCGCTGGAGGACTGAGATTGATCATAGCCTAGGCTTTGAGGAGCAGGAAGATGTGCAGATTTTCCAGCTGAGCAGGTCATGGTGGAGTAGGGCTGCTCTGTGAATAACCTCTGCCCACCTTGGAGAGTCCCGTTTGGATTCTAATACACTGGTCCCCGAGTCTTTCTTAAGGGGATCTAGAGAGCCTCTCTATCTGCTACTTGCAATCTGCATGTTTTACCACCTGTGGCCAAGCCTTTGTAAGAGCTCCTGCATCCTCTGCACCATCTGTGTGCCCAGGGGTGAGCAGCAGGTCTCTCCTACCAAGGGGGCAGAACCTAAGATGGGCCAGAGAGGTCCAGGGTTCCCGCCTCTGGCCCTAGGGCCACTGGAGGCTCTGCCCACACAGCGCCACACCCCTCTCCTCGTCCTGTACCTGCTCACCTCTCCCCAACCCTTCCACACCATACCCCTCACCCACTCTTCTCCCCTCCAGGTGCTTCACCAGTTTCGTTGCCCGCCTGGCCCTTCACCCGCTCTGCTCCAGGGACATCTGTGCTCCAGGGACATCTGTGCTGCCCTGACTTCTGTGCTGCAGTCCTGTGAGTCTCATGATGCTCCTGGCCCCTCTGACTGGGCCTAGCACCTGGGCCTCTCCAGAGCCTCAACCTTCCCTGGTGTACTCCTGTTCCCCATGGCCTCTGAGTGGTAGTGCTTTGGGGGTGGGTGTCTTCTGCCAGCTATGGCGCTATTTTCAATCTTTCTTGCTCTCCAGTTCTAATGCTGCACAGCAGCAACAAAATTCCAGGATAATTCTAATACACTATTTCTGACCCTGATGATTGCTGAAGGGGCCACTGCACTGGAAGGCAAGCCACGTATTGGGAGACATCTTAGGGTGTTGCTGCAGGGCTGGGGAGCTGGACAGATTGTGTTGGCCCTGCTTTCCTGGTCCCTCTCCAGCTGGGGACCTGTCTCTGTGGTGCTGCTGTGCTCCCCAGCATCCTCCAGCTGGAGGACTGACACCAAGGTGCTGCTGTGCTCCCCGGCATCCTCCTGCTGGGGTCTGGCCACAGAGGTGCTGGTGTCCCCCCAGGCGTCCTCCAGCTCTGGGCCTAGCATGGAGGGTCTGCCCTTTGGGGTGTCCTCTAGCAGGGGGCCTGTCCCTGTGGCAGTGGTGTGCTTCTGGGCATCCTCCAGCTCAGGGACCTGGCGGAGATGACCCTGTTGCCCCGGGTGGCATCCTTTCCCCTCTTTTGGACTTCCAGCTTTCGCAGGATACCTGGCCTTCGGACATTCCCCAAAACTTCAGGCTGCGGGAGGGGGGCGGGTGGGCATCCTTTCCGCTCTTTTGCACTGGGTGCTTTCACAGGATAACTGGCTTTGTGTATTTCCCGAAACCTCGGGTCACCAGGCTCCCGGAAGGTAATGCACTTCGGCACCTGGAAAGTGACGTGCCTCAGCCGCTCCTCCCCCTCCTCCTCATGGTCCTGCTCCCCTGCCTGCTTCCTGGAGTGGAGGATCAGGTAGGTGGTCATGACCTCATCGTACTTGTTAGCGTCAATGGCCTCCCGAATTTCCTGCCTCTGGTAGCCCAGGCGCTCCATACCTTTGGTTATGGCTGGGTCCTGGGGGAAGAGTGACAGCTCGCTGAAGGGCAGGAGTCCCTTGTTCATTTCTGCTACCCAGGCGTGCTGCTGGATGCTCTCCAGGGGGCGGAGCCTCCAGGGGTCCCGTGCCAGCATTTGGGCCAGCAGGTCCCCGCCCTGGACGGTGAGGTAGGAGGTCAGGTGGACGTTCCCACCCAGAACTCACTCCCTGATCGCCCTGAGGCTGTGCCCCCTGAAGGGCAGTGTGCCGGTCACCATTTGATAGGGCATGATGCCCAGGCTCCACACATCCACCTTGGGACCTTTGTACCTCTGGCCAAGGTAGACCACGGGGTCCCTGTGTTCTGGGCGACAGCAGCATGTGCTCAGCGCCCGGTTGAAGCCCTGGACGCTGATTCCGAAGTCTGCCAGCCTGACTTTTCCCTCTCGGGTCAGCACTCACCAGCCCTGACTGTGCTCACTGTCCTTGTGCTACCTCCACTGAAAACTGACTCTCCTACGATATTAATAAATGTACTAGTACTAATAGTACTGAAGTATTCACTAAACCTCACTAAATACTGACAATGCTAACTTAACTCAACAAGTAATACTAACTTCACTCTCTTTACTAGCAATACTAACTACACTACAAATACTATGGGTATAAATTTCTATTTCCCTGTGTTTTCCTAATCTTAAAATCTGACTGTTTATTGTAAAAATTGCTAAGTTACTTTGGACTTCTAATAATCTATACAGGACACTTAATGGTTGAGAAAACTTCCAAATTGCTTATCGGGTCTCTGTAAAGTTTTGTTAAAACTACTTAGCCCGCTAAAACTATAGAGTGAAAATTCAGCTCTTGCGAGTTAAATTCCAAACCTAAGATTTCTTTTTTTTTTTTTTAAAGATTTATTTATTTATTTATACAAGCACTGGGTACAGTCAGAAGCACAGGAGTGTGAGAGATTTCACCAGAGCCAGAGGGGAAAGCAGAGCAGGCAGACCAACCAAGTATACTGCTGAGGGGAGCAGCGGGTGGCAGGAGAGGTCTGAGTGCCATGTGGGGCCCTCGAACGGCAGCCGGGAATCGAACCAGCCAGCCACGCAACCCAGTGAGGGAGGCCCCAAAATCAGATTTCTAGTGAGAGTCCAGGAATAAGCGAACTATAAAATAAGATCTTAATGTGTCTCTTCTCCTGTATACCTCATGGTACATAAAAAAAAGTTAAAGCCAACAAGTCACTCTTAAAAATATAAATTTGAGGGCCTCCCCTAGTGGCCCAGTCATTTGAGCGTAGTGTTGTGAAGCTGTCCACAGCCTCTGCAGCGCCAGTTCGATCCCGGCTGGCTAACAATGGTCCCACATGGCACTGCAGACCTCTTCTGTGGCGCCCACTGCTCCCCTCAGCAGTGTAGTGGCAGGATAGGCACAGCACAGTGCAGGTTCTCTGATATGACAGACAGGGTAAAGGAGAGTCTTGGAGTCCTCAGTGGCTTTCTCAAGATTCTATTGAGCTTTACATGCATTGCAGCAACCAGGTACACGGCAGGCTGGGCTGCCAGGGGGCCAAGAGGCCGGCAGGCCTCCAAGCCCTAAGTCTTCACTCTGGGCTTCTCTGGCTTCTTTTGTCCCCTTCTCTCTCTCTCTGTCTCTTTGTCTCTCTCCTCTCTCCTGCTTCTGCTTCTCTTGGTGACTATCTGTCAGGACTCCTCTCATGGCCCACAGAAGTAAAGAAGACAGTTTGCTACAATGTAACAACTGCAGGTGCCCCATCAGGCAGGGCAGTCCCGATGGTGGGAGGACAGAAAAGCCTGAAAACCATTTGGCCTACAATCAGTCTGCCACTCTGTCTCTGGTGAATCCTCTCACCCTCCCTGGCAACTGGTCTGTATCCTGGTTCATGTATAAATAAATAGGTGGGCGGAGCAACATGGCGGCGAGGAGACGCTGCGAGTAAGATCTCCCATTATAAAAAAAGTTAACAGGGAGGAAAAGCGGCAGGTCCCAAAGAGAACTGGGGCACGGAAGATAAATGGATGACTCTAGCAAACTACCTGAAGAAGAAAGTTGCCATAAAAGAGGACTAGAAGGGAGGAAAGCACAGAAACCTGCCCCCTCACCCACCCACAAAGTCGGCACTCCCCAACCAACAGAGAGGAGGAAAAAAAACAAACTAAAACAAACAACAAGAACAAACTACGAAGCAAGTGGGACTGGGGGTGGAAAGGAAATACTTCAGCCACCACACCCCGTGAACGGGAGCTGTGGAGAACCCTGCAGGATTCACCACGGTGGTGAGCGAACGGCTCCAGGCACCATTAGAGAACAAAAAAGACTCTGGAGACCTGCACACAGACCCGGGCTGGCCGGTAAGCTTGCTCAGAAAAGCGACGTGCTTGAAAAGCAAACGTGGATCAGGAACGCGGCTGCCCAGGTCCCCGCGCCTGCGACCTAGGCTTGCGGGGAGACACGCGGGGGCCCTCACTGAGGTGAAAGTCCATCACTGAGTAATCAGAAACCAGGCGCCCAGACACGGGAGCAGGGTGCAAAAGGTGCCATTCCTGGGGCCACTGAACTGGGCTACAGCTCACGTCCTTGACCTGAGGGCTTTGGAACTGAGACCCGGGGCACGAAATTCGGGGCTTGGGCCCTCCACGTCGGTGGGGCATAAGGCGGACACAGCACCCCAAAGCCGTTGAGGTTTTCCCTACCATTCCCACTCTGTTCCCTGTCCCACGGGGTGAAAAACACAGCTCCCCAAGGGCTCTAGGAGAGATCTCTGGC
The DNA here is from genome assembly GCF_964194135.1 of Talpa europaea. Lineage (NCBI taxonomy): Eukaryota > Metazoa > Chordata > Mammalia > Eulipotyphla > Talpidae > Talpa > Talpa europaea. The sequence goes on from NC_140075.1 coordinate 18,416,216, forward strand.
GCCACCTAGTGACCAGAAAAAAAGTCACTAACACCTTTCTTCAGAAAAGACTGCTTGACCAGCAGAAGGCTCCTGGAGGAGCCCGTGGCCAGCTGGGAAGTTAGCCCACCCCAGGCCCCTTCAGACCAGCAGTCTGAGCCCACAGGGGGAGCGGGCACCCACAGCCAGGGAAGACCGGGCATGCAGAAGAGTGCGCCAGAGACCGGATGCGCAGGGAGTGCGCCCCACATCGCCATTTTAGAACAGGGACATTTCTTCAGTAAAGACTGCCTGCAGAAGGCTCCCTCAGGAGCCAGAGGTGAGTGGGGAAGCTCGCCCATGCCAGGCCCCTTTTGGCCTGCAGTCCAAACCCAGAGGGGGAGCGGGAACCCACCGCCGGGGCAGACCAAGCACACAGGGGAGTGTGTCCCCACATCGGCATTTTAGAACAGGCACCTCTCTTCAGAAAAGACTGCTTGAAACCAACATATGGCTCCTGGAGGAGACAGAGGGGAGCGGAGAAGCTCACCCAAGATGCCGGCCAGTCCCAGCAACACAGTGTCCCAATGCATACGACAAATTAGAAAACAGACAGTAGAGAGTAGAAGAACCACAAGCAACCTAACAAGCCCTCAGGAAAAAAACACACCACAAAAAGAAAACCACCCCCCAGATTGCAACGACAGTAACTTGGAAGAACTTCTGAGACTTCCAGAAAGAGAATTTAAAATTGCCGTGATTAAAAAAAATGACAGAACTCATAAAGGAAAACAATGATCAGAAGTTGGAAATTGAGTCCCTAAAGAGGGAAAACAATGGTCAGAAGAATGAAATTGAGTCCCTAATGAGGGAAGCAAAATAAATGCAGGCGATCAAAGAATTAATGGAGGAACTAAAGAACTCTGGGAAAAGCAATGAAAGCAGAATAGATGAAATGGAAGAACGAATAAGTACTCTTGAAAAAACAGAAATAAAAAGAACCAAAACAGAAAAGGAAAGAGAAGTACGAAGGAAAAAGAACGAAGAAAGACTTCAGGAACTATCTGACTCCATGAAGAAACAAAATATAAGAGTTATAGGAATACCAGAAGGAGAAGAGAGAGATGTAGGAACAGAGAAAATATTCCAGGAGATAATTGAAGAGAACTTCCCAAATGTGAAGAAGGAGCTGAAAATTTTTGATATACCAGAAGCAAGAAGAACACCAAACTTCCACGACGAAAGGAAAAATACAGCAAGACACATAATAGTAAAGCTCCCAAGAATCTAGGACAAGGAAAAAATAATGAAGCTGACAAGAGGGAAGAAACAGATAACATTCAAAGGAAAAAACAATCAGGCTGACATCAGACTTCTCCGAAGAAACACTCCGGGCAAGGAGAGAATGGAGGGACATAGTCAACAGACTCCAAGAAAACAGATGCCAACCAAGAATACTCTATCCCGCAAAGCTCTCCTTCCTCTATGAAGAAAGAATAAGGACCTTCCCAGACAAACAGAAACTCCGGAATTTCATTATGAATAAACCCCCACGCCAAAAAAAATACTACAAGTAATCCTAAAGCCAGAACCTCAGAGGTACGAATAACAACAAAAGAAGGCCAAAAAAAAAGTTATTAAAAGAATAAATAAATAAAATCAAAGGAAAGACAAACACAATGGCAAATACAGATGATAACATATCAATATTAACTCTAAATGTAAATGGACTAAACTCTTCAATAAAAAGACACAGAGTTGCATCCTGGATTAAGAAACAAAACCCAACCTTTTGCTGTCTCCAGGAAACACATCTAGCTACAAAAGATAAAAATAGACTCAAAGTTAAAGGATAGAAAACAATCCTACAAGCAAATGGACCAAAAGAGAAAGCAGGAACAGCTATACTTATATCAGATAAAACAGATTTCAAACTCCAAAAGATAAAAACAGACCCGAATGATCACTACATTATGATCAAGGGGACAATACTTCAAGAAGAAATAACACTCATTAACATATACTCACCAAACGAAGGAGCACCAAAATATATTAAAAAAAAAATAAAGGCAATCAAGGCAATTTGGTAAAAAAAAAAAAATTGCCCTCCCTGGCAATTGGCCTGTACCCTGGTTCATGTATAAATAAATAAATAAATATTTAGAAAAATTTAAATAAAAATATACAATTTTGAGAAATATTTTCTCTAAAGGAATTAGTAAAAACAGTTTCTATATTTCATCAATAAAAATGTCTCAGTATTTTCACAGATAGAATAACTACTTTAAAAAAAATAACTACTTTTTAAAACTAATGCACATGACCAACATTTTAAAAAAAGAATAAAAAAAATATCCATTTCTATCACTAATGTCTTAGGAGTGTTAGTTATAAATAACACCTATATAAAGACTAATAAAAAATCCCCAATTTTGAGATCAGGATTTAAGATTTTGGTAATCAAAAACTAGATCAAAACTTAATGGCTGAATCTGAAGCATGCAAGCATTACATTTTTCATGTTGTGTATCAATATTTTATGTTGAAATGTCTTTATTTTCAAAAGGAAGCACATAGTATTCAGGAAAAAAAAGAGTAATTGACCTAGTCTACATCAAAAAAGATAAGTTTGCATTTCGATGATTAGACCTAATTCTCTTGATAAAATTCTTTTCCAGAAAAATCCCAGATTGACTTCTTTCTTTCCCCTTGTCCTAGCAAAAATTAGCCTCTTGGGCAAGTTCCTTAGCAACACTGTGTTCCTCACAGGTATGTAGGAAATGTATATGATATTAAGTCTCTCTTATTTTTCTTGGTTTTCATCCATCTATCTACTACTTGCCTAAGAAAGAAATTTGGTTTTTGGGATGTTAGAATTTGCAACTCTGAAATAATTTAAAATTCCAGTCCTAAGAAAAACTAATAATTACAATTGGTATCTCGCCCTTATTTTTTTTCTTTCATCATTATTTAAATGGTGGCCAAATTTCATATAAAACTAAGGTCTTATTAAGTTTAAGAATGAGAATTTGTTAAACAATATCACTTTCTCTAAATATTGTTGAGCTTGCAGGTTTATATTTTGCTTCTTAGTATAAGAAAACTAAAATTTAATGACATCTCACCTAAACAAATTAAGACAGTTAAAATATGTGTTTCCGTACAGTTATCCATGATAATAGGGTGGTCCCCAGGTAAAGGGGAAGTTCCAGGTTCTCCGCCAACCCAAAGGAAGGGAGAGGAGGGAGCTGAGAAGGGAGAGAAGAAGCTGCAGTTGAGACTGAGAAGGAGAGAAGCAGGATGAAGCCAGAAGGAGACCTGGAGGAGGCACATGGAGCCGAGAGACACGTGCAGAAACTGCACTTGCCTTTTGGTCATGGACTGGGTGACAACAGCATGGGCGAGGGACAGGTGGGGAGGTGACAATGGTGGTTTTTGTCTTGAATTTGCTTTTGCTCTTTTCCTCCCAGACTTGTCTGGTTGTTTCTGATCCTTTTCTGTGGGTCCCCACTGGAAGGCGCTTTAGACTTGGGGCAGGCTTTCAGGCCTTGCTCTAGGCCAATCCTGTTTGGGTGGACTTTTCCCCACAAGGGGACAGGTAACTTTGATGCTTGATTTAGAAACTATATTCTTTACCTTTCCTGCATTGTTTACTAATTGTATTAACGTTCCTTTTCATTTAAGTCTCATATGTTTTCTGTTGATGCGGCGGATGGCAGAACCCAGTTAGAGCAGGCAGGTTTGTGGTGTCTGGGCTGCCCTTCTCCCTGACCTCTAACAGATTCTTTGTCTTTTCTGTATTGTTTACTAATTGTGGTAAAGTTCCTTTCCATTAAAGTCTTAAATGATTTGTGTCGATGCGGCAGATGGCAGAACCTATTTAGAGCAAGCAGCTTTGGGGGTTCTGCGGTGCCCCTCTCCCTGCCCTGTAGTAGACTGACTACTGACACCTCCTGGATGACAAGTGATAGGGCCCAAGGACGTCACCAGGTCCCCAATGACATGGTCTCTGTGGTTAAGCCTAGGGTAACCCTGGATGTCACAGGTAAGATATTAATTTTCTGATTGCTATAGGAGCCACTTACTCCGTACTCACCCAGCATTCGGGACCCAACTTCCCCTCCTCACAAAATATCATAGGAATGCCTTAATGTCAGACAGAATAGAAAGACTGGAAAGGAGGTACCCTGACACCAGAACCTGACTCACAAGGAGGTAGGGATAGAGGGAAATAGCATGACCATTAACTCAGCTGTAGAGGTTGTGACCCTTAGGCACCAGGGCCTTATCACTAGCCATGAGACCCAAGCAGGATCAGATGTTCTAGGGAGTGGAGCACAGGCCTGAGGGGAAAGATTTGGAGATTGGGCCCATCCTGGAATCCCCACTCCCCATCCTGGTATCTCCGGTCCCTCTTGGATTCTGCGTGGTTATCCAAAATCAGCAACCAACTGACGGCTCACAAGGAGTGACCCCACCAAACAGAAGAGGACTGTGTCTGTAAAGTCTCTGCAGTGGCTCAGGGCAGCACTCCCTCTACCCACCTGGGTCTGTGTAGGTTCCTCTTCTCATCAACTCTCACCCTCTGCAGGGCAGCAGCTTCCTGCCCGCCTATGATCTGTCAAGGCCGCCTACCTGCAACCATGCAGGCCTCTCTCAGCAAAACCTGCCCCTTTCCCATTCCCTAATAAACCTGTTCTTTAAATATAACAACCGTCTCTGTCTCGTGGAGAAACTCCCCTGGGAAACTTGCCGCATGCCACTGACAGGGGAGCACTGACACCTTTCCCAGAGTGAATCCCAGGACCCCGCTGTAACACAACCAAACCATTCCAGGTGGGTTTATGAACGGTTCTAGCAGCCACATCCTCCTCGCCCTTGTTTGTAGTCGCCGTTCTCCTGCACACACTCCACTGCTCTCTTCAACCCTTGACACCGCACCCCCACCCAACTCCAGGTGCCTCTATCAGGCCTGCGTTCAGGCCAGCAGGGATCTGTCATCTCTCCTAATGGCGGGAGGGCAGAAAAGCCTGATGCTTTTTAACCTACCCTACAATCCACCCCCTCAGGGTTTTCTGCCAGACCATCTACATAGATACAATTTTGTTTCTTAGCAAACATAAACAATGCAACCATGGCCCACAAAAGTGAATAGTATACATCACACTATAACAAAATACAACAGAACACAAGTTAGTCCAGACGATGTATCAACCTAGTGGCAAAAGACATTCATTGGCACCAGCATTGGTGCCATTCATTGGCACCAGACATTCATTGGCACTAGCAGATGACCCACCAATTCTGTTGCCTAAGGCACTGCAGCATGCAAGGCAGGAACTAGCTTATTTAACTCATGATAATCTACCCTCATGCGCCAAGAGCCATCGGGCTTCTTCACTGGCCACACTGGTGAATTGTCGGGGCTGTGGGAAGCATGCACAATGCCCGCTTTCTCCAGTTCTGATATTGTGCCCATAATTTCCTTGGAGCCTCCGGGCAACTGATATTGCTTGGTATTAGTCACTCGCCTGGGGACTGGCAGTTGTGTGGGCAGATGCTTAGCGTGTCCTCTCACCACTGCCTTTACCACACACACTCTAAGGTGAACTTCCCTGGCTGTGGTCTCTAGCCATAAGCCACGTAGTACTTCCACCCCCAGGATGTACTCCAGGATGGGCGATACATATACTTTATACTCTTTTGGGGGGTAATCACCCAATCCCGAGAGATAGTCTCACTGGTGTCTCCTTGACACTCTGGCCTCCATAGCCATCAATACAAATAGACCCGTGAAATCTTTCTGGATTTCCATAGAGCAAAGTACATTCTGTTCCTGTGTCTGCCAAAGCTAAAACCCTTTGCATGTTAGTTGGGGGCCAGTGGATGGCAAGCTCCACATGTTGCCTCCCCCCCCCCGTCCCCTGTGGACAGGTTCCTTGGCCCTCACCCTATTTGAAAGCAATCAGGCCATCATCACCCGAGGATAGGGTTGGCAGCAAGTATCTTCCAGGCGCAGGGTATTTGCCTGAGGCCTGGAGCTTCCAGGCTCCCCCTGAGCAGCAGTCCTTTTCATGGTCATGAACCTGTGGTCTTCTTGCAGCTGCTGCCATAATTCCAACAAACATAGATTGGGCTGTGCATGTATTTTACTACTATCTACACCTGCTCTCACTAAATCTGTCCACATTTGGTTATGGGTGACTTTAATAAGTTCTGTGATGCCAAGAGGCTTCCTTTCCCTCCTTGGCATTCCTTTTCACTTTTCAACAACGACCCATATTCCCTTCTGAGTTTGAGAGTGCCAGTTCTCAACTTCGCCCAAGCTGGCTATCATTGTTGTGACGTCATGTAGCTGACAACCCACATGGGGTGCTAGGACTGCCATGAGGGATCCAAATGAGGATGAGGGGACATTTTTTAATATCAAGTCTCTCATCCCTGCTGTGAAACGCTAGTCATCAGGACCACGGGAATTCACATTAAACATGGCCTGCCACATCCCCAATTCCCGAATGACCTGTATCAGCTCGGCATACGTCTCCCATCCACTTACTGTGTCCGGCACGTATCCTGCATCAGCCAGACTTTCCGTATGGCAGCCAGCCATTATCCATTCCCGGAGAGTGGGGTCGCCCTGTTCATACTGCTGGCTATTCTGTAGCCTCTGTCACAAGGATGGGTGTAAAGCCATGGAGGCCAGTCTCTCCATCACTTGTGCCGTGCAAATAATCCCATCTAGCCCCAGGCCCCACAAATGTAGCAGCCAGGCTGCCAAGGGTTCCCCTGGATTCTGGTGGAAACTGTTTGCCCAAGTCCACCAGTTCCGCATGGGTGTATGGTTGATAGGAAATAAATTCTGTCATTTGTGGTGGTCCAGCAGCCTGACAGCCCCCCCCTCCCGCTGGGGCCATGGGTGGCTGCTGCTTTATTTCTGAGTCACCACTTGGTGGGCCCAGAGCAAGGGACCAGCCTCCACCTCCTCTCCAGAGGAGTCCGGCATCTCCGGGGTCGCAGTTTGGTTTGCCATCGCTGGTTGGGACTCGGGCAAAGGGCCAGCCTCCCCCTCCTCCTGTCCTGAGGAGGGGTCTGGCATCTCTGGAGTCGCAGGTTGGTTTGCCACCACCGGCTGCAATTCGGGCAAGGGGCCAGCATCCCTCTCCTTCCTGTCTGAGCTGGAGTCTGGCATCTCAAGAATGGTGGGTTGGTTTCTCTGAACTTCCTCCTCCAGAATCCTCAAATATTGTTGCATTTTTCGCATCTCTTCTCGCATCTCATCCCATACACGCTGGACTCTAGATTGCACTTTCTGCCTGGACTGTCGCAGAGCTGTGAGAAACACCCACCCCACTGCTCCTATTACCTCGCGGGCACTGCACCCATTCAGGGTTTCTTCTATTTCATACAGGGCCTGTTCCAACTGCCCCGGGGATCCATCTACCTCTGGCCATTCCTGGGGAAGTGCCCACATGGCGAGGAGGTCGGCCACTGAGTACCATCTGCTCGTGGCCAGCCACCTGGCAATCCCTCCCCAGGTTCCAAAGGGTTCCATCTGCGTAGAGCCATCCTGCTTTGTACCGTCCTGCCGTCTACGCCAGTTGTAATGCAACAAACCCATCCCAGGTAGGTGTATGAATGGATCTAGCAGCCACATGCACTTCATAGCTGTTTGTAGTCCTTGTTCTCCTCTGTACTGGGTGGAACTGGGTGATCTCCTGCAGCTTGTCAAAATTAACCGCCTTGGAGACCGGCTGCTTCTTGGAGCCCAGCTAAGAGGCAGGTGATGAAGCGTCTCAGTGAGCCCTGCCCCCGCGACCCGCGTCAGTGTCAGTCTGGTATTCCCAGCCAGGCTCCTGGCGGGGACCTGCTTCAGGGCCCGGGGGCATGGTTGTGTCAGTGAAGTGGACCTGATCTGTGTGGCCTCCAGCAGACTGAAAAACACGTTCTCTGTGATTAGAGGTCAGGGTGGAAAAGAGGATAACGTGTAACCATGACACCAAAGGTTATAGGTGTAACCTTAGGTGTAACCTTGGAGGATAACAAAATTCTTTGGTGTAGGTAGTGGGATCGTTAGTGAAAGAGCTGAGACACTTTTCAATCTGGGAGAGATCAGACTGAGGGAAAGGATCGTGGACTCCACCTACTCCTTCGGTCCCCGCAACCTGCCTAAGGGGACAAAGAGGACGACTGTGAGAGCAGGTGTGGCGGCTGGGAGGTGGAAGGGGGGCCAGGCCTGGGGAGCTGAAGGAGGTGAAGACTGAACATCTAGAGGATCAGAGAATGCAGAAGAGGGGCCTGGAGACGGTGAAGAGTGAGAAGAGTCTCGAGACTTGGAAAGTAGAACTGGTTTGCAGGAGGGAGGGACTGGAGCACACGAGAAAGCAAGCCTGGACATCAGGGATCTCTGACCATGTTCCATTGCGGTGACAGAAACTGTTCAGGTCTGTAAGGACCGTGAGATGGAAAGCGCCCTGTTCTGGCCAATGAGAGCCATTCTCCAATGGGCACTGAGGGTGGGTAGTGTTGCAGCAGAAGACTAGACGCTGAGGCGCAGATCTGGCCTGAGCCCCAGCGGATCGAGGTTTGAGAGATGGCGTCCCAGAGGGATGGCTGGGCTCAGCTTGGAATGTGAGGACCCAATGGCTAAGTCGGCTCCTCTCCCGAACGAATGGGGGTACAGACTCAGGAACGCAGTTTCCCATGACCTCATCTGACCTTTGGGGCACAGGACCCGAACCGCGGGTCCCCATGACCCAGTCCTGGCCTTTGGAATGGGGGCAGGTGAGCGAGGGGGACATCTCCACTGCTCAGTTGACACCCGGACTGGGACAACTGGGCTGGACGGGCGTCCCCAAATCCAGAACCAGGAGCAAAGGGGGTCGGCTGGAATAGGCCTGCGGTTTATGGAACAGTCAACCAGGATGGGGGTGAGGAGAGGAGCTGGATAACCAGGGCTGAGGGCCTCCCAGGAAGGATGGTCAGGCAGGTGACTCACCCCAAGGATCAAGGCCTGTGGTGGATGTGCGGCGTCTACAATCGAGAGGAGAGTCCCAGGGACAGGGACGCGGCCCTGGCGCCAGGGAACACAGCCTTCTGGGTTTCGGGCACCAAGATGAAAGGTTTGGCATGGCGAAGAAAAGGGGAGCCAGGCGATACTTTCTCAAAGGAAGGGAAAACTCATTGTGCCCCAAGGCGAGCTTTGCTGACCCAAGGTTGGTTGTCCCTGAAGTCACGCCCGTTGTGGGGGGAGATGTCATTTCATAGGGTGAGGAGACGTTAGGCAGGAAAACTGGGTTGGTAGTGGGGGAAACAGGCTTAGGGGGAACAAAGTTGTTTTTTCGTGGAGCCGAGTGTTTTCTCCTGCTTATGGCTTCAGTTTCGGTTTGATGGAATCAGGGGTACTGGTGTTAGGGCCATCTTATTGTTTGTATGTGGGCTTCCCCATTCCTGGCCCCTGCATCGACCTTTCATACCAGCCTTTTTTTTGATAGGAAAAGGGGCGACGGTTCTTTCTTTGGCTACTTCCTGCTGGATGGGGGCGAAGACCAGGGTGGGGCTCAGGCCTGGTTATGAGATGGTCTTTGCAGGGACGCAAGGATATGGGTGGAGGAGTTGGTTAAAGGTGCTACGGGGCAGGTCTTGGATCCAGTGTTGGATGAAATGCAGTAAGTATGGGGCAAAAAGAAAAAATAAGGTTAGGATCAGAGGCCCTGGGAGTGCTAATACCTTGCCTGAGGCTGTACAGATCTGGAATCTCTAGGCATAGACAGAAGAATGGGATGTGGCTTGAAGTGATGGGATTAGAAACAGAGGAGAGAGAGTCAGAGGGCCTTCGCTCTGTAGGTGAGTGGAACCTGGAGCAGGGGCGCAGTGATGCGTACCCGAGTTGGGCCCAGCACTCGCATACATACTGCTTGTCCACAGGGACCGGTTTGACCCTGCAAAGCTGATGCCAAGACGTGTTACCCAAGACCTTGACAGCCATTGGTGTAGTCAGGATGATCGTGTGTGGACCCAGCAACTTTGGCGGAAATGATTTTGGAGAGATGGCTTTCAGAAGAACCTGGTATCTAGGACACAGCAGGTTGACAGGTGCATCAGGGGACGGAGGCACAGGTTGTGGCAGACAACGGTCTGCGTGTTCTTGGAGCAGCTGTCTGAGCAAAGAGCAGTATGGGAAATATCCAGCCAACAGTGTAGGTTGGACGGGGAGCTCATGGTTAGTAAGAGGAGGTCTGCCATACATCTGTTCAAAGGGGGTCAGGAACAAGGGGCCACAAGGGGTGACTCAGAGGTGCATTAAAGCCAGTGGGAGCAGCTCCACACAGAATTTCCGCAGCTCAGTGGAGAGTTTGTTTAGGTGGTCTCTGGTCAGACCATTTACCCGTTCTACGTTACCAGAGGATTGTGGTCGGTAGGGAATGTGTAGTTTCCAGGTGATGCCCAGGGAGGAGACCTGTGGAGAAATCTTTGAGATAAAGGCAGGTCCACTGTCCAACTGGTGATGTTGTCCACCATAGTAAGAAGAGGATGTTATCTGCGTTAGGGAGTGGAACACCCGTGAGGCCTAGCAGGTTGGAGAGTCATTGATTGGGAGAGGGAGAAGAGAGGGTCTTTGACAAAGAGTAGAAATCTAACAGACAAGAGGGTGATGGAGGGGAGAGAGGCTGGTAAATGAGTTGGTCGTGGAGCCGATGTGGAGAACTAACATGTACAGGTAGGCCCAGTGTGAGTTTTAAGGCCTGTCTAGCGAGACAAGCAACTGCCACAAGTGTGCGCAGGCAGGCCTGCCATCCTCTTACAATGGGATCCATTTGTTTAGAGAAATAAGCAACTGGTCACTGGACAGCCCAGGTTGGCCCAGAACCCCTAGAGCAATGCCCTGTTGCTCATCTGTCAATTACAGGAATGGCTTTCCCGGGTCTGGGAGAGTGAAGGCTCATGTCAGAGAGCTTTGCCTGGATAAAGCAGAGAAAACAGGGTGCAGAAACAAAGAAAAGCATAATCATGATCACTGGGCCTACTATGGGCAGGATCCATGATGTCTTGGCCCCACGTCCGGCTGACGAGGTAGCGATCAGAGGGGGCTTTGCTGGTCAGATGAGCAAGCCCATGAATGTTTTGGAGGAGAGGGAGGCACCTGAGTACACACGATTTCTCACCAAAATCTCTCTCTCAGACCTTCAACACTTTCTTTTGCTTGCTTTCATTCTAATGCCATTTCATTTTACCCATCCAGCTTTACATAATCTTAAGGCCCTTCAGAATATCCCTCTTCCATACATTTCTTTTTCCAAACACACACACCTCACCTCACTTGCATTTACCAGACTTAGCTAAACCTTAGTTTTAGAAGGGAATTGAACACCATCTAAACAATGATGAAAAATCACAAATTTAAGGTAGATAGCTCCTGTAGCTTTTCGTTCCTGACCCAGTGATTCAACTGGCAGAGAATGGTGTCCAAAGCCTGCATCTGTTGCACGATAATAATGTTTCCAATTTGGCTAATGTCACCCTGCAGGGTTTGAATCCAGGGAGGATGAGGGGTGATTGGCCATCTGGAGAGGATTTTTAAAAGAGGAAATTCCACCTGGGCTGACACTGTGTAAGAATCCCAAGCTGCAAAAGTTCAAGGTGACTGCTCACTGCGGGACTGAGATTGATCATAGCCTAGGGCTTCCTGGTGTAGGAAGATGGGGTGCAGATTTTCCATCTGAGCAGGTCATGTGGAGTAGGGCTGGCCTCTGTCCACCTTGAAGAGTCCTGTTTGGATTCTAATATACTGGTCCCCGAGTCTTTCTTAAGGGGAGCTAGAGATCCTCTCTATCTGCTCCTTGCAATCTGCACGTTTTACCACCTGGGGCAAAGCCTTTGCAAGAGTTCCTGCATCCTCTATGCCATCCCTGTGCCCAGGATAGAGCAGCAGGTCTCTCCCAGCAAGGGGGCAGTATGGTTCTCAGGGAACTGAGCCTATGATGGGTGAGAGAGGTCCAGGGTTTCCTGCCTCTGGCCCTGGGGCCATCCACACAGCCTCATACCCCTCCTGGGCCCTGTACCTGCTCAGCTCTCCCCAGCCCCTCCACACCCCACCACTCACCCACTCTGCTCCCCTCCAGGTGTTTCACCAGTTCATTGGCCCTCCTGGCCCTTCACCTGCTCTGCTCCAGGGACATCTGTGCTCCAGGGACATCAGTTTTGCCCAGATTTGTGTGCTGCACTTCCGTGGGGCTCATGCTACTCCTGGCTCCTCTGACTGGACCCAGTCCCTGAGCCTCTCCAGAGCCTCAACCTTCCCTGGTGTACTCCTGTTCACCATGGCCAATGAGTGGTTGTGCTTTGGGGGTGGGGAGGCTTTTGTCTGGTTTGGTGCTATTTTTAGTCTTTGTTGCTCTGCAATTCGAATGCTGAACAGCAGCAACAGAATTCTAGGATAATATCTAATACCCTATCTCTGGCCCTGATGATTGCTGAAGGGGCCACTGCACTGGAAGGCCAGCCACGTCTTGGGGGAGGTCTTAGGGTGTTGCTGCAGTGCTGGGGAGCTGGACAGATTGTGTTGGCCCTGCTTTCCTGGTCCCTCTCCAGCTGGGGGCCTGTCTCAGTGGTGCTGCTGTGCTCCCCAGCGTCCTCCAGCTGGAGGACTGACACCAAGGTGCTGCTGTGCTCCCTGGTGTCCTCCTGCTGGGGTCTGGCCACAGAGGTGCTGTTGTCCCCCCAGGCGTCCTCCAGCACCGGGCCTAGTGCAGAGGGTCTGCCCTTCGGGGCGTCCTTTAACAGGGAGCCTGACCCTGTGGCGGTAGTGTGCTTCTGGGCGTCCACCAGCACAGAGACACCTGCAAAGTTGACCCTTTTGCCCGGGGTGGCATCCATTCCCCTCTTATGGACTTCCTGCTTTCTCAGGATACCCGGCATTGGGGTATTCCCCGAAACTTCAGGCTGCGGGAGGCAGTCCTTGGAATCGGGGTCAATGGGCTCCCGAAAGGTGACACAGTTTGGCACCCGGGAGGTGACACGCCTGGTCCGCTCCTCCCCCTCCTCCTCATAGTCCTCCTCCCCCGCCTGCTTCCTGGAGCGGAGGATCAGGTAGGTGGCCATGACCTTGTCGTACTTGTTAGCGTCAGTGGCCTCCCGAATTTCCTGCCTCTGATAGCCCAGGCGCTCCATAGCTTTGGTTATGGCCGGGTCCTGGGGGCTGAGCGATGGCTCGCTGAAGGGCAGGAGTCCCTCGCTCGTTTCTGCTACCCAGACATGCTGCTGGATTTTCTCTAGGGTGCTGGGCCTCCAGGGGTCTGGTGCCAGCATTTTGACCAGTAGGTCCTGGCATTACTCCGTGAGGTAGTTAGGCAGATGGACCCACATTCCCAGGATGCGCACCCTGATCGCCTCGAGGTTTGGGCCCCTGAAGGGCAGTGTGCCAGTCACCATTTTATAGAACATGATGCCCAGGCTCCACACGTCCACCTTGGGGCCATTGTACTGCTGGCCAAGATAGACCTTCGTTCCCATGAGCACATGCACCGCCAACGTCACCTTGGCGTGGGAGCCCCGTCCCAGCTCCCACAGCACCAGGAAGCTTTTCCCTTGACGTCCCTGGAACATAGTGCCTATGCACTTGACTACGCTGACTACCCTCACCAGCCCTGACTGTGCTCCCAGCCCTTGTGCTACCTCCACTGACAGCTGACTCTCCTATGATATTAACAAATGTACTATTAATCTAGTATTAATAGTACTCAGAAAGTATTCACTAACCTCACTAAATACTAACAATGCTAACTTAACTCCACCAACAATACTAACCACACTCAGCTTACTAGCAATACTAACTACACTACAAATGAATGAAACTACACAAACAAAAATGACAAATGAGATGTAAATGTAAAAATGTGATTAAAAACAAACTAATTTAAAACTAACCACTAATTTTAAGAAAACAGAACAACAAAGCCCAATAGAACAAACAACAGAACAAACAACAGTTAGAAACTAAAACCTGAAACAAACAAACAAACCAAAATAAAAACCCAGAGAAACGACAAAGGGGAAGAAAGAACAAACAACAAATCAAGAACAAAAGGGAAAATGGGAGAGATCACTCAAAAAATAAAATCAAAAAACTAAAAACTGACATAAAAGAATAAAGAAAAAAAGCCAGTAACAAAACAATAAAGGGAAATAAAAAAACAAGGAAATAAAAGGAAAAAGAAAAAGTAGAAAAAACTATAAGCAAATAAAAAAAAAGGAAAATAAGGAAAAAAAACAAAGAAAGAAAAATAAAATAACTAAAATAAATAGCCTAAACAAATAATTAAATAAATAAACCAATAAAGAAAAAGAAAACCAAATACCGCAAAACACAATCTCTCTCACTGTGTCGGTGTCCAGAGTGCACAGGTCACTGTCCAAAGCTTCCCGGCTCCTGAGGACATAGGCGCAGTCCGGGCGGGCCTGATGGAGGCGGTGCTGGTGCAGTCACAATGGCTCTTTGTGGTGTCAGAGCCAGAGGCCACAGCCATTGGCAGAGGGAACTGCCAGCGGTTTCTCAGCCTTGACGAAAAAGCTGCCGCTTAACGGCAACCCTTGGAATGCCTGAGAGGCCCTTTCATTTGTGCTGAGCAATCCCGTCCTGGGTTTTGGCTTGTGCAGATACTGGCCCTGCCTTGTGCAGATGCTTTACTGTCGCGCTCACACTGTGGAGAGACCAGCAAACAGGGGGCGCAGGCGGTTGGGCTCGCGCTGGGGAGCTGTCCACAGCCCCTGCCACGCCCGCGAGGGGCCCACGTGGTGCGCAGACCCCTCCTGCCGCGCCCGCTGCTCCCCTCAGCAGTGGATTTCAGTCAGTCTGCCTGTTCTGTTCCCAGCTCTGCCTCTGGGGAATCCTCTCACCCTCCTGCGCATCTGCCCTGCACCCCGTGCTTGTATAAATAAAATAAATCTTTAAAAAAATAAAAAAAGGAGTCACAGTTACTACTGTTGGAGTGAACTAGTAAGGTTTAAATTCTAAAATTATCAAGAGGTAATTTCAGGATTCTTTTTCAGCCTGTCTTTCTTTTTTGGGGTTTTAATTGTGTCATGGAGTCTAGTTTAGTAGAAAAATAACATTAAATAATTATACTATATACACAATAGTTCCTTTGAGAAGGAATATACTAACAAATCCAATAGGTCATAACAATACCAATGTGCTTAAAAACTAAACAAAAATGTTAGGAAATTCAGAATACTTTGTTTTTTAGGTTGCTTTTAACACTTTAGCCAAAATAAAGTGTTTTAATAGTGATAAATATCAGGAACTATAAGTATAATTGTTTTAATTCTATATATATATATTACATATATCTATATGTGCACTTACAAATATATTAATATCTGAGGAAGGCGATTTAGAGAGGTAATTACTTTTTCCAAGTTTACCTATATATGACATTCACTCAAAAGAAACAATGACTAATGATTGAGAAACTACACTGTACTTTTGTAGAATTGATAGTGTTCTACTGATCAAGATATAGAGAGACTGTTGTGATAAAACTGACTTTTCAGTGGCAGGGAATAAAAGCAATATAAATAAGTTTTAAAATACCCAACAGAGTAATAACAAATGGTGATAGGATCTGTACAAAGGATCAAAACAAACCAATTGAATTTTCAATAACATATAGGATAACATCAAAATATGAAACCCTTCAGAATATTTTTTACTAAAATGTATGCATCTGTAAAGCTATGAACACATTATTCTTTAATGGAAATTATAAGACTTCAATAAATGACAATATGAAATCTATTTACAGACCAGGATGCATACAGCAAAGTTTGGGAGAAAGCACAATTGCAGAGGGGAGCATGGAAAGACAGAAATGACTGAATCACCCTGCAGTAAGAAAAAGGAGGTCAGTGTTTCATGTGGACAAAGGAGAAGGAATTGTGAGACAAGGTCAAAGATATTCACAGAAACCCGTCACTCAGAACTTCCTAATTCAGGGTGATGGCCTGAACTTCATGCTAATTGTGAAAATGGAGAGAGATGTTGGTGAGTGGAGTGAATTGAATAATTTGTGTTTGAGAAAAATCTATTTGCATTGGGGAAACTAGATTGTAGGAGAACAAGAATGCAACAGGGAAAACAACCGAGAAAATTGCACTAGACAAAGAGAGAGGTGTGGGTCAGAATGGTACTTTGCTTAGGATGTTAGCTACTAGGGCTGATTTGGATGGATATAGAAAGTGAGGGAAAGACAGAAATTAAAGATGCTGCCAAACTTCCTATCCTGAGCAACTTTGTAGTTCTAATTGCTATTTGCTTTTTTTTTAAATCATTTATTTATTTATTTATACAAGCCCTGGGTACAGTCAGAATTGCAGGAGGGTGAGAGAATTCACCAGAGCCAGAGCAGAGAACAGAATAGGCAGAATGACAAAATATACTGCTGAGGGGAACAGTGGGCACAACAGGAGAGTTCTGTGGCGCCACGTGAGACCCTTGCTGGTGGTCAGGGATTGAACCTGCGCTGCAGAGGCTGCAGGCAGCTTTGCAGCCTTGCACTCAACCGCTGCGCCACCAGGGGAAGCCCATGCTTTTTTTTTTAAGTTTTTATTTGCTGAATTCAGAGAACAAAGAGTAGAGGTTTGGGTAGATAGAAGATTGCTGTAGTTGAAGAAGTTAGATTCCATCTTCTTTTATAAGAAATCACACCACTCTAATATCTAACAAGGATTTATTGATATATAATGTTGTGGGGAAGAATCAAGGTGGAGGCCCTGTTGCAGGGGTGAAAGTATTCACCAGAGACAGATGGGAAAGGCCAGGTGAATTTATTGAAATACACTGCTAAAAGAAGCAGAGGGCGAAAGCAGAAGGGTGTACTGCTCAGAGTTTGGGTCACAAGTCTCTCTTTATACTCTAGACACCATTGACTGCTTAGGGTGACTAGTCTTGGGTGTGTCCTGACTGATGATCTGAATCAGCATAGAGGATCATCAATTCTGGGCCTCACCAGCTTAAGTTCCATGTTTCCATGGCAGTTCCATCCATACTCCCTTTATCATTCCAGCTTACCAAACTTGCTTGCTGGACAAGGAGTGGGGGCTTGGTTTTCAAATTCTTAATGATACCTTGACAGGCCAGAGGTGCAGGGGTGAAAATTTTCACCAGAGGCAGACTGGAGAACAGAAAAGGCACATTTATTCAAATACACTGCTAAGAGAAGCAGCTGGGGAGACAGGAAAGACCTGCAAGTGAAGACAGATTTGGGGCTCCCTTTTATAACTGGTTTTGTCAGTTTTGCTTTGGGAAGTGAGTTTTGGGCTGGTTAGTGCAGGGGTTGTCTGATCCTGGGGGGGTTGATCTTTGACCCAGAATGTGTCCTGGCCTTTCTTCCACATTCCTGGTCAAAGGGATCCATCTTACGGTTTGGGACCCAGAGCAGCCTTATCAATTCTCTCTGTGTTCAAACCTCCCAAACCTTCCTGCTGGGCAAGGGGTAGGGGTCTAATTTTAACCTTATTTAACGCTACCCCACCAAATACCATTTGATTTATGTTTTCCTATCAGAGTGGATACTTTCCTATATGCGATTTACATTCCCACTTCCTGGTCTTCACCTGTCTGCTTCTGTTAAATTCGGAAGTCTCTACTGACAGAAACAATTCAAAGCATGCACTTTATGACTTAACACTCTTACATCAATAAGTGTCATGTAAATTACCAAAAAGGGAACCCCAATTCCCCAAAGGCTAAACACGGAAGCAATTCTACATTTTCTTAAGAGAGAATTTCTGACAATTAGGTTGTAAGTTATGGTACAATCAAAAGAGCAAAAGGGGGTTGAATTGGGTTGCTTTATTTTTTTATTGCTCATTCCCTGTCAAAACCATGTTTAAATACCAAATATTAAAACATGTGCCCATCAAATAAGCAAAAATAATATAAATTCTGGAAAAAGGAAAGAAAATACTGTGATTTCCAGAGAAAGGATCATGTTGTCACCCCTGCAGTATACATCTGGCCCAACATGGGTGTCAGGGTATCATTTCATAATTTTAAAAACTAAGCTCTCACTCTTACCCCATAGTCATGTTTGAGAGACTTGAGCGGAGAAGGGCATCAATTAGGCTGCCACGGGAACTGGGCCACTACTCTGACCACCATGGCAGATAAACCAGTCCAACTCCAGAATTCAGAGGCAGGGCTTGCACATATGTCTGTGTCAAAGGTCTGCACCCAAGAGCAGACATCCCAGCTGATAACCCGTGCAAACTGGCCCCAAGTAAGAAACCCTGTGGAACCCTAGTGTAAAAGTCTCAAATCCTTCAAACACAGCTGTATAGCTCCCTCTTGTCCCCTGTTCCATGCAGGCTATTTCAATAAATCCTCCTTTTCTGTTCTCTACTCCATCTCTGCTGCACTCTTACACCCCCATACCTCACACATCCCTCAGCTATGGTTCCACAACAAAGACTGCTTAATAATGTTTGTTCAACTTAACAAACTATCCAATCATTGCTTATATCACTGACCCCTGAATTATTATTATTGGATATTAATTCAACCCCTGAATTATTATTATTTCTGATATAAATGTTATCAACAGCATTAGCAAGCTAATATTTGTTGGACAATTATAGATAAATTAATTGATTTTCAAACTCTAAAAAGTTCCCTTATTTTCTGTAGATTCAGAGACCTGATAAGGGAAGGACACAGGCTCAGATCTCTTTCTTCACCCTCCCTGTGCCAGAGAAGCTGAGCTTGAATGTTTACAAATCATGACTGGAGAACAAGGATTGACAGATTTGTCTCTCGTCAAGGAATACATATTTCAAACTTTATTCACCATATATTGTAGTTTATTATTTGTTTGTTTTTTTTATTTTTTATGGAGGCATGTTTTTATTTGTTTATTTGCTTGTTTGTTTAAACATGCACTGGGTACAGTCAAAAGCACGGGAGGGTGAGAGAATTCACCAGAGCCAGAGTGGGGAGCAGCAGAGCCAGAGTGGGGAGCAGAACAGGCAGAAGGACCGAAGTACACTGCTGAGGGGAGCAGCGGGCGGCAGGAGAGGTCTGTGCGCCATGTGGGACACTCCTCGGGTGGCCGGGGAGCAGCTGGGGATCGAACAAGCACCGCAGAGGTCCCAGGCAGCTTCACAACCCATCCCTCAACCGCTGAGCCACCTGGGAGGCCCTATTGTAGTTTCTTTTGCAACTACTAAAATCTGCACTACAGCAGGGAGATAGCCAAATGCAATTAACAAATGAAGGTGGCTTGTTTTTCATTCTATTTACAAGGTTGAATTTAGCCTGAGGGTGTCATTTCCTTGTTCTAAGGAAATAATTTCCCTTTTCTCCACAATTCTACAACTTTGGGTTTGCTCCATGAATTTTGAAGTGGCTGGATTTTAGGATGACTTAGAAAATTTGCATCAAAATGTGGGTCTTTGAGCAACCCTCATCCATCTTGTAGATTCTGACTCCCATGTATTAGAGCAAAAACTGTAAAGAACACACAGCACGGCCTCCCCGGTGGCGCAGCGGTTGAGCGCTGGGTTGCGAAGCTGACCGCGGCCTCTGCGGTGCTGGTTCGATCTCCAGCTGCTCCCTGGCCCCCGGAGGAGGGTCCCACATGGCGCACAGAACTCTCCTGCCGCTCACTGCTCCCCTCAGCAGTGTACTTCGGTCCTTCTGCCTGCTCTGCTCCCAGCTCTGGCTCTGGTGAATTCTCTCACCCTCCTGCGCTTCTGACTGTACCCAGTGCATGTATAAACAAACAAATGAACAAAAAACAAACAAACAAATAAAAATATAAATATATGCCTCTTTAAAAAAAAAAAAAAAGAACACACAGCAATCAGAATAAATGTCCTCTGAAATTAAGACCTTTAAATGTCCCTTCATATGCCATCAGTTGATTCCATTGTTTTTAAAAATTAACTGCTGAGAGAGAAACATTTAAAAAAGGAAAAGTATGAGGATTGCGTAGAAGAGAGCAAGTCAAAATATCTCAGAATAGCTATTACTTTTTTTACATATATATCAAAATGGATTTTCGGAATTATCACCAATTTCATGAGCTCTAATAAACATCTTTGTGTTTCACTTCATTTTCTTTTAATTTTTACTGAAGTTCCACTGGTTTGTACCATTATATAGTGATAGGTTTTGGTGTACATTAAAAATTAACATTTGAATAAAAAGTTTCTCTTCTTCACCATACAAGAACTCCTTTACCCAAATTCCTCAGCCCCTTTTCCTGTTTCCCTCTGGCAGCAGATATTTGGTTCTTACAGACAAAGATGTTGTTTTTGGTTTGTTTTGTTTGTTCCTTTGTTTTGTTTCTTTATCATCTATATAGGTGTGAAATTGTAACAGGGTGGTCCCCAGGAAAGTGGGTGGTTCCAGGTTTCCACCCCACCCAAGGGAGGGTGGAGCTGAGCAGGGAGAGAAGAAGCTGCAGAGGAAACTGAAGAAGGAAGGAAGCAGGATGGAGCCAGAAGGAGACCCAGAGGAGGCACGTGGAGCAGAGAGACGCTTGAAGAAACCATGCCTGCCTTTTGGTCGTGGACTGGGTGACGCAGATGTGGGCAAGAGACCCGTGGGGAGGAGGCAATGGCGTTTTTTGTCTTGCTTTTGATAATTTACTCTTTTCCTTCCAGAATTGTCTGGTGGTTTCTGATCCTTTTCTATGGGTCCTCACTGGAAGACGCCTTAGACCTGTGGCAGGCTTTGGGGCCTTATTCTGGGCCAATCCCTTTTGGATGGACTTTTACCCACGAGGGGACTGGTAACTTTGGGTACTTTATTTAGAAACTATAGAGACACACTTCGGCAGGGGCTGGGGGGGGTGGGGGAGTGGGGGGATGGGGGTGAGGGGGTGGGGAGGGGGGGCCAGGGAGAGGAAGGACTAGAGTCAAAATAAGGGGGGATGCAATTGTATTGGGATTATAACCAAAATGAAAATGCATACATTGTGCAAAGATGAAAAATTATGTAAGAATTGTATAAAATAAAATATTAAAAAAAGAAACTGTAGTCTTTGCCTTTCCTGTATTGTTTCCTAATTGTATTGAAGTTCCTTCCCAGTAAAGTCTCATATGTTTTGTGTTGATGCAGCGGATGGCAGAACCTATTTAGAGCAGGTAGGTTTGTGGTGTCTGGGCTGCCCCTCTCCCTGCCCTGTAACAAAATCGTATGGTGCTTTTAGTATCCCTCTGACTTATTTTAGATAGCAAATATATATACTCTAGGTCAATCCATGTTGTTGCAAAGGGCAGGATTTCATCTTCTTATAGCTGAGTAGTCTCCCACTGTGTGTGTGTGTATATATATATCTCACTTTTTTTTTTATTTTATTTTATCATCTACCAGTGGGCTCTAAGTTTGTTTCTCTGTCTTGAGTGTTGTGATAATGTTATGATGAACATGGTGTTCCATATATCTCTTTGCATTTAAATTTGTATATTTTTGTGGTAAAGCTTGACAACTAAAGAGAAGTCAGCTAGCTGGGTCATGTGATATTTATTTTCTTAAATTTCTTGAGGTATTGCCACACTATTTCCGTGATTGCAACAATTTAAATCCGTAACAACTATCTACAAATATTTTGTCTCTCCACACTTTACCATCACTTGTTTCTTGTCTATTTTGATAATAACCCTCTTAACAGATAGGAGATGATCGCTCATTTTGCTTCTGATTTGCTTTCGTAATAGGAGAGGAGGAACACGAGTTCACGGGCCTGCTGCCATCTCTGTCCTCTGCACAAGTCGCTCTTCAACATCTCTGTCCACTTTTTAATGGGGATATTTGTTTTTTTGTTGATGAGTTTAATGAGTTCTTTATAAAATTTCTATATTAAACCCTTGTCTGACATATGTAAGTATTTTCTCCAAATCATTAGATTTTTAATGGTGGTTTCTTTCACTCTATAGAAACTTTTTAGTTTAATATTGTCCCATTTGTTTATATTTGCTTTTGTTTCCTTTGACAATGTAATCCGATTGACAAAAGTCATCTCCAAGGCTGATTAAGGAACTCTGTCATTTTTGTTTTTCTGTGTATTTTGTGATTTGAGAACTTCTACCCATGTCTTTACTCCACTGTTGGTGGAAATGTAGACTGTTTCCCTTCCTAGAAAATTAGGATAGATATTTCTGAAAATACTAACAATAGTTCTACCTTATGATCCAGCAATCCCATTCTTAGATATTTCTCTGAAGGAATATGTAGTTTAGTACAACTGAATACATAGTTACAGAGAAGGTATGATTGCTAAGAGATAATAGAATCAGACTGTAAAACCCTTGATTGTCATGCTAAGACGAAGGGGCTGCTTCTAAAGACAATAAGAGGGGCCTCCCTTGTGGCGCAGCGGTTGAGCGCTGGGTTGCGAAGCTGCCCGCAGCATCTGCAGCGCTGATTCGATTCTGGGCTTCTCCCTGGTTGCCTGTGAGGGTCCCACATGGTGTGCAGACCTCTCCTGCTGCCGGCAGCTCCCCTCAGCAGTGTACTTCGGTCCTTCTGCCTGCTCTGCTCCCCGCTCTGGCTGTGGTGAATTCTCTCACCCTCCCACGCTTCTGACTTTACCCAGTGCATGCATAAATAAATAAATAAATAAATAAATAAATAAATGAATAAATAAATAAATAAATATTTAAAAAATAAAGACAATAATAAAAGGACCTCGGGCTCCCATATGGAGATTCTAATTAGAGTGGAGCAAGCCTGGAGACAAAACGACGAGTGAGGAAGCTGCCCAGAAATCAATTTGGGAGTTGGGAGGGAGATATATGAGTTGAGATTTACCTGCTAGGGAATATCTTAGCATGGGTATCCAGGAGGCAGTTGTAAAAAGGTCAGATCAGGACTGGAGTTTGAGTTGGAAGTCACCAGTGTGTAGGTAATGTCATGTGGATGAGATGATCTAGTACTGTGTGCAAAGTTAGACTAGACAAGGGCTGGTGGGGGAGCCCTATGAGGTATTTATAAAATGAAGAAGAGAAACAGAACCCACAATGGAAAAAAAAATTCATAAGCAGGGAAATAAGGACATAGAAAATCAGAACATTTTATAGTTTCCAAGTCATATTCCAAATGAGCAAAATAGACAGGAAATAGCCTATTTTTTTTCTTGGCATCTCTACCAACTTGGAAGGCACTCTGGGAAACTCTCAAGAATTTACAGCAAGCAAAAGTTCAATCGAGATAAAATCATCTGGTGGGGGAGCCCTATGAGGTATTTATAAAATGAAGAAGAGAAACAGAACCCACAATGGAAAAAAAAAATTCATAAGCAGGGAAATAAGGACATAGAAAATCAGAACATTTTATAGTTTCCAAGTCATATTCCAAATGAGCAAAATAGACAGGAAATAGCCTATTTTTTTTCTTGGCATCTCTACCAACTTGGAAGGCACTCTGGGAAACTCTCAAGAATTTACAGCAAGCAAAAGTTCAATCGAGATAAAATCATCTTCACAATTGCAGGAAAGGGGCCTTCCCTCACGGCACAAAGGATTAAATCTCAGCATTATGAAGCTGTTTGCAGCACTGAGTTAGATCCCTGGCGAAGGAGCTGCCCACGTGGTGCGGCAGACCTCTCCTGTCTCGCCCGCTGCTCCCCTCAGCAGTGTATTTCAGTCAGTCTGCCTGTTCTGCTCCCGACTCTGTCCCTGGTGAATCCTCTCACCCCTCCCCCACCCCGTACCTCTGGCCTGTACCCCAGTTCTTCTCTGCATAAATACATAAAATAAAGCTTTAGGAAAATTGTAAAAAAGTTTTGTGAGATTTTTACGCTACCTGCCCCCCCCCAATTTAGTGTAGTAGTGCTTTTGATCTTGAGTAGTGGCAACCATGATCCCACTGTATCCACTGGAACTGGAGAAGAAAGACAAGCTATTATTTGCAAATTATTGTCTGATATCATGTCTGGGTGATGCCTGAGAAGTGACTTGCTCATTTCTATACTGAATACCTTAGAACCCTGGAGATGAAAGTTGCAGGCACTGCTCTGAAATGGCACAGGGAAGTATAATTAAAGATGTCTGTGCCTAGAAATTCAGGAGTAGACAATAGACCATGGAAGGCCCTGAGGAGCAGCTGTGGTGAGGTGCTTTGGGAAATGAGAACATTCAAAAGCGACTGCACATCTGTGGGAATCTGGAGAGTCCTGCACACCAAGGGAAGATGCATGCACAGAGAAGGTGTGAGAAGACTGAAGCCTGGAGCTAATGCACGGACTCAGAGCCAGTCTCGCTCATTTGCCGAAGAACCTGCACCAGCACTATGATGTCCTCATGAGCAGGAAAAGGTGTGTACAGCTGACAGCTGTGGCCTGGCTGGGTGGGGGTATCTATGCTGTGATGCACACAGCTGTAACCTTCTCCTTGTCCTTCTGTGGGTCCAACGTGGTCGACCAGTTCTTCTGTGACTTCCCCCAGTTATTGGCTATTTCCTGCTCAGAAAGTTTAATCAACGAACCTGTCCCCATTCTCATTGGTGTGACATTGGATGTAGGTTGCTTTATTTTCATCGTCGTTTCCTATGTCCACATCTTCTCTGCTGTCAGGAAGATCCCATCCACAGAAGGGAAGACCAAGGCCTACTCCACCTGCCTTCCCCAACTGCTGGTTGTGGTGCTGTTTCTCTCCACTGGATTCTTTGCTTATCTGAAGCCGACCTCAGAGACCCTGTCCACATCTGACCTGGTCATTTCTATGTTCTACACGGTGGTGCCCCCCACCTTTAATCCCATCATATACAGTCTGAGGAACCAAGCCTTGAAGTCGGCTGTGGGGAGACTGATAAATGGCCAGTACTCTAAGATGTGAGATATCAAAATCTAAAATTATAACCTCTCATTAATTCAGCTTTTCCCCCCTAACTCTTAACATGTTATTAATAAAGCACAGATTTCTTGAATTAGGTTTATTCCTTTGTCCCAAATTCATATTCTCATATACTTCAATAAACCTCTGTTTCCTAAAATTTCCTGAAATCCATTGCCAACCATCTCCCTGTGTTTTGTTCATAAACTGAATCTGGCTCATGGTTAAAAACATGAATTTTATGTGGAAAGAATATGCTGGAGCTCACATATCACCAACCTTTACATGAAAGGAAGCAGTGTAAATGGGGGTCTGTTCTTGGGAGCGCAAGGTCATGGGACCCGTGTCCTGGGCACTCAGACCCACAGCCTGTTTGTGTCTCCATTGGGGGGGTCTCGTCCCTGTGGAGGGGAGGGGAGCACAGTTTAGTGTTGGACCCCCATCCCTCACAATTCCTAATGGGGCATCTTCCTCTAGGAGAAGGTCATGTTTCTGCTCACAGGACAAAGGGAAACCACACTTGACTCTGCCAGAGGTACAAGGATGGAACCTTCCTTGGTTCGTAGGAATCTATGGCTAAAACCTGGAATTGATGGAATATCAATTTTTATGATGCCTGTTTTGATGCCAATGTGACTGCACCTCCTCAATGTGGTGTTTCCAAAAGTAAAGTTATTTGAATTATTTTTGAAGAACTACAGTTTTTCTTAAAAATTTGTAATTTTTAATTTGTTATTGTGTTTAGGTTCCTTTAGTTTTCCATATTGTATCTTGATCCTATACTAGGTCTTCTTCTCGATTTTCTTATAGATTACACTTAAGTTCACTTTTTTTATACTTGGGAACTATGTTGTTTTTTTTTTATTATGCAAACTAAAGCCTGGCGATATTTGCTGATTTTTTTTTTTATATTCCTACACATCTGCACTGCATGTAAGGAGGTTCTCACATTGTTCCCTAACACTGAGAACGTGAGCTGGGGTGATGTTCCTCCCCTCCAGGAGCAGATCACTGGGTCTCCAAACTCTCCTGGCTGATGAGCACATATTGTCCATGAAACTATTTATGATAATAAAATGTAGTTAATCACAAGACATGACTCATCCATTCAAGTTTCAGAATGAAACCTGCACTAGAAAATCACTCACAGTAATATTTATTTCAGTGATAGCATGAGAGCACAGTCCCCATTCCTTGGATATGACGTCATTCCCTGGTCAGATTCCTGTTAATTTTCTATTTCTCCTTTGAACAAATGCAGTGAGTGTCTGCTGAGAAGGGATCTTTACCATGAGTGTTTCATCACACCATCACATTAATTTGTTATTTGTTCTTATAAAAGGAGGACACACATTTACACTTTTTACTGTTTTCACTGTTTACTGTGGGTCACTTTTCACTCCCCCACCTGCACAAGTGTCCACTCAGAATCTACTAAATGCCCTGAAGTGCCTGCCCTGTCCATCAATACTCCTATCTCCTCCCCATTCACTCTCCCTGTTCCCTCTGATAATGAGCAAAGCTTTGCACTCAGTCCAACATTTCCTTTTGCTGTTTGCCACTATATTTTCTCAGTTATTGGCCTTTTTATATTATAATCCACAGATGAGTGAGATCAGCCAATATCTTTCACTTTTTGACTTATTTCACTAGCATAATCACCTCAAGGTCCACCTTTGGTCACCAAGGGCACTAGTTCAACTTTTTAATAGTTGTGTATTATTCCATTGTGTGTGTGGACCCACATTATTTATTTATTCACTGTACTGTGCATAGCAATTGGTTTGGGGCCATGGCCCGCAACAGTAGTCAGTGCTGCTGTGAACACAGGTGTGCATGGTGCATCAGAGAGTATGCACATCTGGGACAAATACCTGCAGTGGTTGGTCCAACCTGTGGTGGTTCTGGTTTCATTGTCTGAAGACATCTCCAAGCTGTTTTACCAGCAAAGTTGAGAGGCCCTTTCTCTCTGTCCCTCACTCCTTGCTGTGTCCAGTCTCCAGCTTGGTCCCTTCTCACAGGTGACAATACATTACAGTTTGGATTTCTATTCTCCTTATTATTAGCACAGTTGAACAATTTGGAATGGATGAAAATCTGCATTGATGAGGGCTTAAAATACCAGAAAGCACACCTGGGTGTTGCCCACTGCACATCCTCCCCACAGATGAACTTGGGGACACATCATCAAGGACCAGGGAACAAGGGCACGTAGGAACAAGTGGCCCCCCACACTAGAGAGCTTCTGTGCCTTAGAAAAGCCATCCCCAAAATGGGCCCCTGCGCTGGGAGAAAATTGTGCACATCACACACCTGACAAAGCGAGTGTCCAAAGTACACAAAACCTACAAACCCAGGACAGAAAGAAAAACCCCAATCCAACGCGGCCTCAGACCCCCAGAGACATTTTCTAGGAGAAGCGCTCAGTGGCCCTGCAGAGTCGTTTGCAGATTTTTTTCAGGGTCTAAATCTTCCCTGCTCTGGAGCTTGTCTTCATGTCTGAAGTGACTTGAACGTGCTTCCACCAAGGCACAGGTGTTGGTGTGTGCGACTTTCAGTCTCTCGCCTGCTCTGTGCTTCTTTATCATTTCATCATGCGAGTATAATCTATCCCGAATTAGTCCTGTCGGGTCTTTTCCTGTGGCTCTGAAGGTGGCAAACTACTCCTTTCCATCCCGCCCGCCCGCTGCCCCCTGTCCCCCCAGGGCCTCCGGTGCAATGTGCACCTGAGTCTGTTCTCTGAGCCACACCCTCAGGCACCAGGGTGGATGCTGCGCACCGGGACAGCGGGAGGGACGGACATGCCCTCGTTGGCTGAGACACAACCCACACTCTGCGGCCACGCGGGTTCCCCGAGACCCTGAGAGCAGTGCCCCAATTCTGCCCCGCAAGCCGGGCCTCCCGGGCAGGACAGGGTCATGCTCCAGGCCGAGGGCAGACTGGGTCGCGGCGTCTGTCCCCCAAACACGCCCGCGGGGATCCCCGGAGTTGGGGGAAGCGCCAGGCGCCCTCCCGGCCGTGGCCTCGGCCCGTCCCCTGGGCAGCGCGTGTCCCCCGCGGCCTCGGCAGCCCCAGGCTCCGCGAGGACCCCCCCTGACGCCCCGCCTGCCCTCGGGACTGCGTCCGCCTCGCGGAGCCCTTGGGGCGCAAATACCCACGTTTCAGCCAAAGGCGCACACGATGGGGGGTTCCGGACTGTCCTGTATGACCTCCCGGCCCGCGGGCCCAGCCGGAACCGTACATGAAGGGGTCGCCCCACCAGGGAGGATGCGGACTTCTGTCCCGCCGTGTTCCCCCCGGCCTCACGGTTGGCGCCGCCACCCCGGGCAGCCAGCGCAGCGCTGACCCCTGCCTGGCCGCGGGGGACGCCGCATGGGGACTTGCTAGACTCCCCGCCCCCCCGGCTGCCGACCTGGGCTCGGACGGCCGAGGCGGGATCTGGTCGACCTGGCGGACCCCAAACCCCGGCAACCCGGGACCCGCCCTCGGGCCGCGCCAGGGGACCCTAGCCTGGCAGTGTCCACCCAGGGCAGGACTGTCTACGTGAAGGCAACGTCCACAGAGTCAGCAGCAAGTCAGACTCACAGGCGCCGGAGGGGTCAGCGGGAGGTCGGGACAGGGAGAGGTGTCAGGACCCCCGCAACTTGCTCTCGGGGATCCGGTTATGCCGTTCTGGCCCCGGTCCAGGCCGACACACTGACAAGTGAGATATCACAGTCTCAGTTACAACCCCTGCTTTACTCAGGTTTCCCTCTCACTCTCACACGTCCTCATTTCCAGATAGACTTTTCTCTTAACTTCATTGCTTTGCAGAAACTTATATTCTCATATTTTTCCTGAAAGTTTGTTCTGTAAGTTAATACAGTCTTTCACAAAACCCTTCCCCAAGGGAAGCTCATAGCCCAAAATCTATGCCATGTTAAAAATAATGTGATGAAGGGCCTCCCCTGGTGGCACAGCGGTTGAGCACTGGGCTGGGAAGCTGCCCGCAGACTCTGCAGGGCCAATTTGATCCCCTGCTGCTCCCCAGCCACTGGAGGAGGGTCCCACATGGAGCACAGACCTCTCCTGCCCCCCGCTGCTCCCCTCAGCTGTGTACTTCGTCAGTCTGCCTGCTCTGCTCCCCGCTCTGGCTAAGGTGAATCCTCTCACCCTCCCGCGCTTCTGACTCTACCCCAATGCTTGTATAAATAAATAAATAAATCTTAAAAAAAATGTGATGAAGTTTGCAAGAAGGCACACATTTCTGACTCAGAAAGAGGTCAGAATTCAGAGGTCACCAACAGTTACTAACAATGACAAGATGCAAATTATTTTCTCCTAGGAGCACTGGTCACGGGACCTGGGCACTCGGTTCCCACTCAGAGTGAGTCTCCACTGAGGCCCATCCTTCTGGTGAGCAGGGGGGACAGCTGAATGTGTGCTCCCACCCTCACGATTCCTAATGGGGCATCTTACTCTAAGAGACATTCAAGTTTCTGCTCAAAGTTTGCATAGCAGCTACACTTGCCATGAATCTGCCTGGGGCAGGAGTTGGATGGAGACCAGGGAATCAGAGTCTGGGGCTGAAATCTGTCATGGATGTGACTGTTACTTTCTGTGACATCTGACTTGATCCTATCACCACTGTACTCCTGTGATGCAGTGTTCTTTTTTTAAAGTAGATGAATTATTTTTGAGTCAGTGCATTTCTACTTCAAAATTTAATTTTAAGACCTTTGATGTTGGGCCTCCCCGGTGGCGCTGCGGTTGAGCGCTGGGTTGCGAAGCTGACTGCAGCCTCTGCAGCACCAGTTTGATCCCCGGCTGCTTCCTGGCAATGGTACACCGTGCTGTTGTCACACTGGTGCACATGAGTGTCTCTGTATTGTAGAGTTTTCACATTGTGGGATAAAAACTTAGCAAAGGTATTGCTAGTTCCTATGGGATTCCCATTTTTATTTACTTAGATCATCTCCAAACCATTTTCCTAGAGGCTTGACCTACTTACATTCCCACCAAAAGAGGTGAGAGATCCTTTATCTCCACATCCACACAACATCAGTTGTGTTCAGTCTTTTTGATTGGCCCATTCTCATAGGGGTGGGTGACAAGTCATTGCAGTTTTAGTTTGTGTTCCCCTGATAATTAGAGCTACTGAACAATATTATTTGGATTAAAGATTTGGATGTGACAAAGCCATAAATACTTGAGGAACTGCCACAGATGAACTTGGGGACACATCTCCAAGGCCCCAAGGACAAGAGAAATGAGCATGTAGGAATAAATGCACCCCACCACAGTAGAGAGTTCATAAACCACTATAAAAACAGGCCCCTGCACTGGCAGAAAATATGTGCACATCATGCATCTGACATGGGGCTGGTTTCCATCCATACAAGGTATGTCACAGCCCAACAACAAAAAGCAGACACCACAATCAAGAAGTGAGTAAGAAACCAACATAGACATTTCCAAGGAGGACAACCAGTTTCCCGGCAGAGTCGTCGGCAGATGTTATTGGGGTTCGAAACCATGCCTGCTCCTGAACTTTGCCTGCATGTCCTGACACTGGCTGACCTCAAATGTGTTTTGTTAAATCCTGAGAGATTAGCACATCTTCCATGGAATAGCTGTAGTCTAGTTCATAATTTTATAATTATGTAATATAAACTAATAATGATGGATTAGTTCTGTCATACTGTTTCCTTGTGATTTTGAGTGATGCAAATTTTGGTGTTTTAATTCATCACATTTAATATATACTTTACAACATTTTCATTTTATCTTCACAGATTGTACATGTACACCTGAGTCTGTTCCCTCATACAGCATGAAAGCACTGTAAATATCTAGTGAAGTCTCCAAAACTATCTTTGTGTCTGTGAGAGATGACAACGAACCTACCTGGCTTTGGATGTTTGAAAAACAATTGGCATAGTTGGCAGGATATGACTCCGAGAGCAGACATACCAAGTGGCATCTACAGATGGAGTGAAAGACAACATCAGAGTAGCTGGAGACAGGTGGTGGCCAAAGTCCAAGAAGAGCTAAAGTTGCTGCAGGAGCACAGAAGGTGGAAAAGGTCTGGGAGATGGAGGACAAACACTGGGAAACATCTTGGACCTTGTGGGGAGGAGAAGAAAACCCTGTAAGGCCCAGCCCACCATACCCCTGAGGCAGCAGACTTGTCAAGAAAAAAAGGGGACCCCATCCATCATCCATAGCTTGACCAGTGACAAATATGACACTGACTGACTTGCGAAAACAATCCTGCCAGAAGGCGGAGAACTTTGGGACCTGGGGTGGACAGAATAATTTGCCCACCACAGGAGATGAAGAGCAAAAGATGGGCCTGTCATCCTTGGTGACTTAAAGCAAGCTTATCTGCTGCCTGGCACTCCCAGGGCCACAGAGTGGCTGTGCCAGGCACTAGGGAGAGGTGAAAAAATCCTGAAGGGGTGGATTGTAAGGTATATGAGGTAAAAGTCAGGCTTTTAGCCCCCTCCTGTCATTAGCCTCTGTGGCTGGCACCCAAAGTCTTCTACATGTGCATGTGAGTGTGGACACCTGGGCCCAGAGAATTTTGGGTATGTGCATATGTAAACCAAGAGATGAGGCAGTATAAGGGCAGCGTCACTCTGAATTCCAAAGCATTTCACACAGTGAAGGCCACCCACAAAAGGCCTCTTACCATGTGTTTGATGACACAA
Organism: Talpa europaea; assembly: GCF_964194135.1. Taxonomy (NCBI): domain Eukaryota; kingdom Metazoa; phylum Chordata; class Mammalia; order Eulipotyphla; family Talpidae; genus Talpa; species Talpa europaea. The sequence goes on from NC_140075.1 coordinate 18,447,697, forward strand.
TAGTCATGACATCAAACCCCAGGAATCTCAAACCATGAAGAACCATCCACCGGAAACACTCCAACTGCAATAGCCCCTCTCCTTGTGAAGATAAAGGACACACACTCACCGGCAGTAGTGATGCAGGTTCAAAGAAGACTTGTACATGCTGAGAGTGGACCATTAAAAAATAAACCAAAGCACACACATGGTAACTTTGTGATGACATGAACCATTTCTACTTCAGAAGATTGTTTTCTTCCCATCTATCGGTCAGTTATGTTGAATTTCTTTTTGTCTTCCTTCCCGCTTTCCCTTCTCCTTTAGTTCCATCCTACTTTATTTCCCTTCCTCCTTCCCCAACCTCTACACAACCGCCTCTGCACGTTTCCCCATGGAGGGAGCAAGGGCATGATGGTGACTTTGCAGTTCCCTATAGACGTGGCTCTGATAACAGGGCCACACCTGGGTCCCCATGGCCACTCACTGGAGGCTAATGGAGCCTGAGGAGAGGTAACCACAGTCCTGCTTGTGGAGTCTACTGTGACCCCCTGGCTGTGCTGATGACTCAAGAGTCTCATTACTGGGGAAACCATTAAGAAGTCCACTGGGACAAGGGAAACCTGGTCCCCTCAGGGTGAGGTCGCTGAGGAAAGGGACCTAGGGATGGTGTCAGGGCATGGGGGGCAGTAGGAGAAGGAGATAGTGAGCCCAGCGGCCTGTCTGCTGGAGTATGTGAGCCAGAGGCCTGGACCCCAGACACTAGAGGCCAGCACAGCAGAGGGCAGCGAGTGACCGAGACATCAAGTTAGGCTTGCTTTTCCTCCTGTCTCTGTGAGGGCGAGAATTTTGTGGGAAGCAAACTTCTGGGACAGTGGGTGCATAACGCCAGACTGAGGTGTCTGTCAAACAATTTTAAAAAGTAATTTTTTTAAATCTTAAATTTTTAATTTACTGACATTCTATTTAACCCATACATCAAAGTGTTGGCATTTCAATATGAAATATTTATGTTATTGTGTGTGTTTCCAATGGTGACTTTGTTTCTTTATTGAGGTAACACTGTTTTACAACACAGTGTCACTTCAAAATGCATATTGTATTTCAGGAGAACAGTAGCTAGAATATTCATCTTATTAATGAAAACTAATAAATTATAAAGGTGGATATAGTTCAATTTCAGAATGCCATGTTGGTCTGGGATAATCTTAATTTAAGGTGTTCCACAGATTATTATCTTTCATGCATTTATTATTTTATAATATTCTGACCTAGGGTATATAGGGCAATTATTGTTTCATTAATAATTTTTTAACATTCAGCACTCTGAGTTGAAAGTATATAATGTTACATGAAATCACATTTAATGGAAGTATTTAGAGGGCAGTGGGGAAAATCTGAAAGGAAATGTAAAATACTGCTAATTGTTATGACAATGAAGGGAGTCAGACAGAAATTCATGTATTTTTCTTATTATCTCTTTTATTTTTTTTATTTTACACTAACATTTTACAATCCATATTTTTTTTTTATTTTTAAACAATATTTGTTTTCCCCCACCCCCTCAGGTTGAGTCCCCACAGAATTTCCTTTCCCAAGGCACCGTGCACCATCAACTCAGTTCCCTGTGCTCCTCCCTCTCTCCCTCTGATCCCTCTCCCTCCTCCTCCCCTGCAAGATGTCTGATTTATAATTGTCTGATTTTGCTTTGCTGTGTTTTTTTTAAGAATTATTTATTTATTTATACAAGCACTGTGTACAGTCAGAAGCGTGGGAGGGCTAGAGAATTCACCAGCGCCAGAGCGGGGAGCAGAGCAGGCAGAAGGACCGAGGTACACTGCTGAGGGGAGCAGCAGGTGGCAGGAGAGGTCTGCACACCATGTGGGACCCTCACTGTTGGCCGGGGATCGAACCGGTGCTGCAGAGTCTGGGGGCAGCTTCCCAGCCCAGTGCTCAACTGCTGCGCCACCGGGGGAGGCCCACATTGTTGTGTTTTGTACTATTATTATTATTATTTTTTACACTGATGTCTTACTGTGTTGGATTACACTTATTTTCATATGTTGAACCATCCTTGTGTCCCTGACTGAATTCCACTTGATCGTGGTGTACTATCCCTTTGATGCATTGCTGGATTCTGTTGGCAGGATTTTGTTGAGGAATTTTACATCAGTGTTCACTAGGGAGATTGGCCTGTAATATTCTTTTTTTGCGCTGTCTTTGTTTGGTTTTGGAATTAGTACTATGTTGGCTTCGTCGAACATATTTGGTAGTATTCCTTCCTTTTCAATTTTTTGAAATAGTTTGTGTAGGATAGGCACTGATTCACTGCTGAACATTTGGTGGAATTCATTTGTGAAGCTGTCTGGGCCTGGGCTTTTGTTTTTGGGGAGTGCTTTAATTACTGCCTCAGAGACCATACTTGCTGACCTGTGCTTTTTCCCAGTGGTTCTCTGAGAAATGGAGGAGGGGAGGGGGGGAGCACCTCAACACAGGGACTCTTATTCAACCTGGGTGTTCTGTCTGCCCCATGTAGGTCTCCGCTCCAGGGCTATCAGATCCAAAATGCTGGCTGTCACTCTGCAGTGCCTGCTGCTATGGCACGTCCCTCATCCTGGATCCTGCACCTAGCTCTCCGTTCCAGAATGGGGGTCTTGCTCCATGCCTTATTTCCCTTCTTAGCCCCATTTGCATAGCCCATCCTTTCTCAGAGCCTGAGTGTGTTTTTGGATCCCTGGTTTCCAACTATCAGGATGTTAGTGATTTTGCTCTGGTAGCTAGGTGGCTCCAGAGATCTTTCTTTCCCAGTCTCCTTGGGTTTGGGGAACAGAGTGGGAGTGTCGTGGAGCACCTCAGCAGCGTGCGGGTGCCTTGTCTTCCCTGTGCCCCACCGTTGTGGGGATCCCACACCCTGAATTTTGTGTCCCAGTTTTCAGTTTCGAAGCCCTCAGATACAGGTTTGGGCGGTAGCCCAGTTCATTGTCCGCAGAAATGGTGCCTTTTGCACCCCACTCCCGTGTCTGGGCACCTGGTTTCTGATTACTCAGGGAGGGACATTCACTTCAGTAACAGCTCCGGTGCATCACCCCACAAACCTAGGTTGTGGGCACGGGGACATGGGCAGTTGTGATACACATTTTTTTTTAAAATATTTATTTATTTATACAAGAACCGGGGTACAGGTCAGATGCATGGGAGGGTGAGAGGATTCACCAGAGACAGAGGGGGAGCAGAACAGGCAGACTGACGAAATACACTGCTGTGGGGAGCAGTGGGCACAAAAGGAGAGGTCTGTGAGCCATGTGGGACCCTCCTTTGGTGGCCGGGGAGCAGCAGGGGATCAAACTGGCACTGCAGAGTCCACGGGCAACTTCCCGGCCCAGTGCTCAACCGCTGTGCCACCAGGGGAGGCCCTTCCTCACATTTTTTTAACATGGCATAGATGGAACCCTCGCTGCATAGGCTGAGTTCAGATCCACAGTGCTGCACTCAACCGCCTGTGCCGCCAGGGGAGGCCCGATACACATGGGCTTTTCCAGCATGCGTTGTTTTTCTGCACAAGCTTACCAGCTGGCCTTGGGCTATTTGTAGGTCTCTTGAGGAGTCCCTGTCTTCTTCTAATGGTGCCTGGAGATGTTCGCTCCCTTACTAGTGATTCCTGCATGGTTCTCCACAGTTCCCATTCATGGGGTGAGGTGTCTGAAATAGTTATTTTCTACGCAGTGCCCCCCCCCTTGATCTGTAGTTTGTTCTTGTTTTATTTTACTTCTTTCTTTTTTCCTACTTTCTGTTGGCCAGAGTGTGGGTGGGGAGGGTAGCAGTGTTCTCTGATCTGTCCTGATGATATTGCTAGTTCCTTCACACTAAAGCAGAGACACCTGTGGAAATCTATTATGGATGTGATCTTGTTTTTATTTTAATTCCCCACAACAGCAGAGCTATGTAAAATCTAATTTTTTCAATATAAATATGGATTCCAGACCACTGAAAAAGCTTTTTCCCTAGGCTACAACCTTTTTTGAGTTGATTTTTTTCTTGTTTTCATTAAATTAGCTGGGATTGTTTTGCTTATATCTTACAGTAATTATATTCTACTATATTCTCCTAAAAATCTTACAGTCACCAGAACCTGCCCCTCCGTCACCCCACAGAGGGAGGAGAGGATGAGATTGTGGGGAGGAGGGGAGTGGGCGGGAATGTCCCATGTCCAGAAGTCTCCACTCACACACGGGCCTGAACAAACCTTCACCAGGAGGGTGAGCAGCTGGGATGGAGTGATAGGGAGGGGCTGTCAGTTGACTATGAGATTCAACCGAAGCAAAATCCTAAGATCAGCTGATATGTCCCTCATTTCCCAATCTTAGATCCTGTGTGATAAAGGCTCATTTCTGGAGCTGAACACAAAAGGCTCAACGGAGAGTGAGAGACACGGAGCTGCTCCACTCCACACCCTGAGAGTGACCTTGGGGGCATGCCTGTGACTGTCCTTGCAGGTGTCATGTTTTATTCTGCTCAATTTTTTTATATATATTATGGCTCCAGGGGTGACCAATCTCATGGCCGTGACAGAATTCATGCTCCTGGGTTTCCCCACCCAGGGGGCCATGGGCTTCTTACACCTGCTTCTCATCTCCCTGGTCTACCTGTGTGCCCTACTGGGGAACGGGCTCATCGTCCTCATCTCCACCCTGGACCAGCACCTCCACACCTCCATGTACTTCTTCCTGAGGAGTCTGTCCTTCACGGACCTCTGTCTCATCTCAGCCACGGTCCTCAAGTCCATTGCCAACTCTCTGAGGCACAGCAACTCCATCTCCTTCCCGGGCTGTGTCCTCCAGGTCGTTGTGCTGATTCTTTCAGGGGAAGAAGAGTTTCACATCCTTGTGGTGATGAGCCTTGACCGCTATGCTGCCATCTGCCACCACCTGCACTATGACGTCATCATGAGCAGGGACAGGTGTTTGCAGCTGACAGCTGTGTCCTAGCTGGGTGGGGAGTGTCATCTCTGTGATGCACACAGCTTGAACCTATTCATTGCCCTACTGTGGGTCCACTGAGGTCCCCCCATTCTTTTGTGACATCACCCAGCTATTGGCTATTTCCTGCTCAGAAAATCTAATGAGCGAACTTGTCCTCATTCTCATTAGTGTGACATTGGATATGGATTATTTTACTTTCATCATCATTTCCTATGTCCACATATTCTCTTCTGTCAGGAAGATCCCATCCACAGAAGGGAAGACCAAGGCCTTCTTCACCTGTCTTCCCCACCTGCTGGTTGTGGTGCTGTTCCTCTCCACTGGATTCTTTGCTTATCTGAAGCTGACCTCAGAGACTCTGTCCATGTCTGGCCTGGTCATTTCTATGTTTTACACGGTGATGCCCCCCATCTTTAATCCCGTCATCTACAGTCTGAGGAACCAAGCCATGAAGTCGGCTGTGGGGAGACTGATGATGGGCCAATACTATAAGGTGTGATATTTCACAATCTAAAATTACAGCCCCTCATTTATTCAGTTTTTCCCTTTAACTCTACATGTTATCATTTATAAAGTACATATTTTTAGCATTAGGATTCCAGAAATTTATATTCTCATATTCTTCCATAAGCTATGGTTTCCTAATTAATGCTATCATTTGTCAAACCTCCAATTATGTGATGTTCATAAACTGAATTTCCGCTTATGTTTGAAAACATAAAAAGAACGGCATTGAAAGAATGCTCTAGCACTCACACATCACCAACATTTACGTGAAACCAAGCAGTGGTAAACGGGGTTTGTCCTCGGGAGCACAGTGTCACTGGACCCCAGTCCTGGGGCACTCGGTTCCCTCAGCCTGTGTGTGTCTCTACTTAGGGCCCCATCCTGTGGAGTGGATGGGAGACAGCTGAGTGGGGTCCCCCACCCCTCACAATTATAATGGGGCATCTTCCTCTAAAAGACATTCATGTTTCTGTTCAAAAGACAAATGGAAACTACAGTTGACTCTGCCAGAAATGGAAGGATGGAAGCTTCCTTGGGGAATTGGAGTCAATGATAAACCCAACAACTAATGTGAATACTAATTTCTATGATGCCTGATTCGATTGTAACAGGACTACACTGTTTAATTACTACAATAAAAGTAAAAACTGTATGATATTTATTGAGGAACTACATTTTTACTTTTCAAATATATTTTTTTTTATAGGCATCATTTGTTATACACATCAAATGAAGGGTTTACTTTTGGGTTCCCTTAGTTTTTGAAATTGTATTTTTTTATAGAGGCATGCTTTATTTATTTATTTATTTTACTTGTTTGTTTGTTTTGTTTGTGCAAGCACTGGGTACAGTCAGAATTGCGGGAGTGTGAGAGAATTCACCAGAGCCAGAGTGGGGGGCAGAGCAGGCAGAAGAACCGAAGTACACTGCTGAGGGGAGCAGCGGGCAGCAGGAGAGTTCTGTGCGCCATGTGGGACCCTCCTCCAGTGGCCGGGGAGCAGCCGGGGATCGAAACAGCACTGCAGAGGCTGCGGGAAGCTTCTCAACCCAGCTCTCAACCACTGCACCACGAGGGAGGCCCTTGAAATTGTATTTTGAGTCTTACGCCAGGGCTTCTTGTTGACTCTGGTAGATGACATTCACTTCATTTTTCTTCTACTTTGGAAATAGCTATTTATTATACCATTCCTCACACTCAGCCCATACTATCCATCATGTCACTTTCTCTCACAGAGTGTGCTGGACACCCAAATCCACATGGTCCGAGTCTGTTTTCTGAGAGACTTAAATGTGGGGAATGTGCTCCTGGATGCCAAGAAGCTTTTCTCAGCTGAGATTAGCAGGAAGGACTAACAATACTTTTTCTCAAGTCATGAACAGAACATTCAGATGACACAGATTACCCCATGATACCCAGGGACAGCAGCCTCAGTTGCTCCTCCCTCAAGTACCCCACAACCTTCTCCCTGAACCCCTATACAGACACCAGCCCAGCGTTATCTCCTGGCCCTGTTCCCACAGTCATATCCGCCGCTGAGTTGGAACAAAGGGGGTGTCCTCTCCCTGGAGGGTACCCGCCCGACGGAGTGTGCAGGGGACCCCCTCCCTGCAGGCAGGAGCCTCCCAGGGCAACCGGGGGAGCCAGGCCCAGCCCCAGGTAGGGGGCTGGGGAAAAACCTCTGGTGGACTGGGGGGAATTGTAGGCCTGGAAGGAGGGCCTCTCCTCAGCAACCACATGTCAGAAGCTGAGGGCAAAGCCCTGTCCCCTGTAGTCTGGGCAGGTCAGCATGGGTCATGGACCCCATGAACCCTGAGCTGGGTCGACCTACCACATGGACCCACACTGTCTTTAATAATGGGACCAGCACCTGGTCCCTGCGGCAGGTAAGTGGAGGCTGATGAAGTCTGAGGAGGAGGAACCACAGTTCAGTCCCCACAGGAGTCAAGACTAGCAGAACTGCCTCTGGCACCCTCTGTGCACTAATTATCACTGGGATGTGCTGCAGGACGATGCCAATTAAGACCGTCAACAATAACAAAAAATGTGCTTGTCCCTCTGGAGGAAGGTCCTTGAGGGCTGGAATCTGGACAGCGTCCAACACACGGACGCCAGCTCCAGAGCTCAAATAGCCCAGCCCTGAGGCCCTGCTCTGTCCATAAGGCAACACACGACGGGGTGGACCATCCTGTGAGTGCTCAGAGGCTTCCCACGAGACCCGACCATGGAGTGGGAGGCCGGGACGCCCTCTGTCCCGCCATGGGGAAAACCTCAGGACAGAGACTCCACACGGCAGTGGAATCTTTCCCCCCAGACTGCAGGTATTTAACTCTTAAACAGTTTCCAAGGATAATCCATTCAGATTGAAAGATTTCAGATTTCAAGCTTCATTTCACATCTCAGAAAGCACCGTAGTTAAAATATTCATTCAGAAAAGAACTACACATTCTCAAGGTTCCCAAATAGTTCCATTTCACACCACAATATTTTTTATGGGATAACTTTCAATGAGAGAAACTAACTTTTTCATTAACTCTTCAAAAGTCTGTGACATTTAATACATCAATCATAGAGAATGTTTTAAATTGTGGCAGATGACAATATAGTTTAATAAGTGATTTTAGCATTCAACACATTGAGTGAATATCAAGTATTAAATAAAATCACAACTGGGCCTCCCCCGTGGCGCAGCGGTTGAGCGCTGGGTTGCGAAGCTGCCCGCGGCCTCTGCGGCGCCGGTTCGATCCCCGGCTGCTCCCCGGCCACCGGAGGAGGGTCCCACATGGAGCGCAGACCTCTCCTGCCGCCCGCTGCTCCCCTCAGCAGTGTACTTCGGTCCTTCTGCCTGCTCTGCTCCCCGCTCTGGCTCTGGTGGATTCTCTCACCCTCCCGCGCTTCTGACTGTACCCAGTGCTTGTATAAACAAAACAAAGAAACAAACAAACAAGCAAATAAAACATGCCTCTATAAAATAAATAAATAAATAAATAAATAAATAAATAAAATCACAACAACTAATGGAATTATAATGATAAAGAAATATAAGATGAAAAAAATAGAAATATAAGATGAAATTTAAAATACTTATTGTTAAAATTCAGAGCATTATGCCTTTTTTCCCAAAATTTGCAACACAAAGGTGTCAAACAGAAATTCAGAAACATTTTAAGCAACAGCCGTTGATGGTTTCGTGGCTCTGACACTAATGTGAGCCTGGCAGGGATGTCTATTTATGGACATGAACTTGGAATTTTTCCAAAACTCTGTCACTCACAGATTGTTAGCGATATTGTAAAATGAAGAAGTAACAGTATTTTAACAAAATTATATGTCAAAATTTGTCTTATTATTATAAATATTTAATTCAATGAAAAGATTTGACATCTAGAATATTTTGTGCCCTTATTGATAATATTATTTTAATTAAAGTACCTTTAAATGTTCAAACTAATGTACACCTACAAGTTTATTTCCCACATGCTCCTTAAAATACTGCCTCCCCAGGCCTGCCCCTCCATCACCCCACAGAGCGGGGAGAGGGGGAGATTTGGGAGAGGAGAGCGGGCAGGGCTGCTCCATGTCCAGACATCCCCACTCACGCACGGGCCTGGGGGGAGGAACAAACCTGCACCTGGGAGCCCGGGGCCCTGGGACAGGCAGGGACAGCCACACACACAGACCGTCAGGCTCAGACCCGGAGCAGCCTCCTCCCTGTACAGATGTGCATGAGTCTGAGGGAGACAGAGGGGCTGGAAGGGACCCGGGGGTGGGTGAGCCCATCTTGCAGGAGGGACGCGGGGGTGTGACCCAGGAGGAGACTCTGCAGGAAACGTGGTCTCTGGGTCCTCAGATGTGGGGAGTCAGGGGCAGGGAGATGAGGAGATGAGAGGATGGACCAGGAGGGAGCAGTGAGGCCACAGGGGCAGGAATCTGACAGAGGAGGCATCAGGACATGCCGCACAGGGATGCCAAGCCCAGATCATTCAGTTCAAGGACAGCGTCGGGTCCTGGGGAGCAGGAAAACGGGGAACCCACAAACCCCATCTCCCCGCACACCTGTCCTGTGGGGCGTCCCCAAACCAGGGCTGTGCTGGAGGAGCACGGACAGGCTCTCCAGGGTGGGGAGGGGCTGGGCATGGTCATGTGTCCTCTGGGACTGTGCCCTGCACAACCTCTGGGAGTTGTGCCTGGGTGGAGATGCTGGGGCCTGGGCAGGGGGGGGGAGCCTCGGGTCTGGGGCAGTGGGGAGGGACATTCACTTGGGATTATTGACACATGTGAGATTCTTATTTGTTCAAGTTTGTAGGGGAGAGTTGAAATTTTTTGGTCTTTACCAAATTTCAGAAACAATTTGGACAACATAATAATGACACATGAGATGGAAATAAAAGTTTGAATTAACAGGACATGCAGACGAGGATGTGCGATTCCATAGCACCTAGAAGGAATAATTACCTGATCATTAAAATGAATAATTATCCTATGTTTATAACTCATCTTATGCTCAATACTTGAAGATTTGACAATTCTTGTTCTTCTCTTTCATACAGATGATGGCTCCAGGGGTGACAAATCTCACGGCCGTGACAGAATTTTTCCTCCTGGGGTTCCCCACCCAGGGGACCATGGGCTTCTTGCACCTGCTGCTCTTCTCCCTGGTCTACCTGTGCACCCTGCTGGAGAACGGGCTCATCGTCCTCATCACTAACCTGGACCGGCAACTCCACACCCCCATGTACTTCTTCCTGAGGAGTCTGTCCTTCTCGGACCTCTGCTTCATCTCAGCCACGGTCCCCAAGTCCATTGCCAACTCTCTGAGGCACAGCAGCCCGCTCTCCATTCTGGGCTGTGTCCTCCAGATCTTCATGATGATTTTTACAACAACCACAGAGCTGCACATACTCACAAAAATGTGCCTTGACCGCTATGCTGCCATCTGTTACCCCCTCCACTATATGGTCATCATGAGCAAGGACAGGTTGTGCAGCTGACAGCTGTGTCCTGGCTGGGTGGGGGTCTCTATGCTGTGATGAACACAGCTGGAACCTTCTCCTTGTCCTACTGCGGGTCCAACATAGTCCACCAGTTCTTCTGTGATATCCCCCAGTTATTGGCTATTTCCTGCTCAGAAAATTTGATGAACGAACTTGTCCCCATTCTCATCAGTGTGGTCTGGGATATGTGCTGTTTTATTTTCTTCAACATTTCCTATGTCCACATCTTCTCTGCTGTCAGGAAGATCCCATCCACAGAAGGGAAGGTCAAAGTCTACTCCACCTGCCTTCCCCACCTTCTGGTTGTGGTGCTGTTTCTCTCTGCTGGAAGCTTTGCTTATCTTAAGCCGACCTCAGGGACCCCATCCATGTCTGACCTGGTCATTTCTATGTTCTACACGGTGGTGCCCCCCACCTTTAATCCCGTCATCTACAGTCTGAGGAACCAAGCCATGAAATTGGCTGTGGGGAGACTGATAAATGGCAAATACTCTAAGATGTGAGAATTCATAATGTAGAATTATAACTCCTCATTAATTCAGCTTTTCCACTCTATGTCTTACATGTCATCATTTATAAAGCATAGGCTTCTTGCATTAGAACTTTTCATTTTCCAGAAATTTATATTCTCATGTTCTTCCATAAACTCCTGTTTCCTAAAATACTACAATCCTTTCCCCAACCCTTCCCTACATGATATGCATAGACTTAAACCAGCTCATGGTTAAAAACATGTATTTGGTGTAGAGAGAATTTCCTAGAACTCAGGCATCACCAACTTTACAAAAATGAAGCAGTGGTAAAAGGGGTAGTCCTTGAGAGTGCATGGTCACGAGATCCCAGTCCTGGGCACTCGGTTCCCACAGCAGATGTGTGTCTCCACTGAGAGGCCCATCTTTGTGGAGTGGAGGGGAGACAGAGAGTGGGGTCCCCCCATTCCTCACAATTTCCTTTCATTTTTTTTAAATGCTGATGTACTTGGCCTATCAAGTTTTTTTTTTTTAAGATATATTTATTTATTTATTTGTTTGTTTGTTTGTTTATTTATCTACACAAGCACTGGTTATAGTCAGAAGTGCAGGAGGGTGAGAGAATTCACCAGAGCCAGAGCAGGGAGCGGAACAGGCAGACTGAGCAAGTACACTGCTGAAGGGAGCAGCGGGTGGCAGGAGAGTTCTGCGTGCCATGTGGGACCCTTGCCGGTGGACGGGGATCGAACCGGTGCTACAGAGGCTGCAGGTAGCATCGCAGCCCAGTGCTCAACAGCTGCGCCACCAGGGGAGGCCCCCTCACAATTTCTAACTGAGCATTTTCCTATAGGAGAAGTTCATGTTTTGCTCCAAGGAGAAAGGGAAACCACACTTGACTGTGCCAGAGATGGAAGGATGGAGCTTTCTTGGTTCGTCAGAATCTATGATTGAATCCTGGAATTGATGGGAACATTAATTTGTATGATGCCCTGTTCGATGCTAATGTAACCAACATTCCCTTGATGTGGAATTTTCAAAAGTAAAGTTATTTGAATTATTTTTGAAGAAATACATTTCTACTTAAAAATTTATAATTTTAATTGTTGTATTTATTTTTAGGTTCCTTATTTTTCCAGATTGTATCTTGATCCTATACCAGGTCTTCTTCTCGACCTTCTTATAGATTACACTTAAGCCCAGTTTTCTTCTACATGGAAACTATGATATTTTTTATTATGTAAAACAGCATGCAAAATAAAGCCAGGCAATATTTGTTCATTCTACACATCTGCTCTCAGTGTTATTGTTTCCCTAACCCTGAGAATGTGAGCTGGGCTTGTTGTTCTTGCTCTCAAGTACTTTCTCTGGAACAAGTCACTGTGTCTCCAAACTATCCTGATTGATTTTCACATATTTGTCCACAAAAATATTTCTTATAATAATATGTGTGTTTAACCACAAAACCTGACTAGTCCATTCAAATTTCAGAATTAAACATGACTGAGAAAATCACTCAAATTAGGGGCCTCCCTGGTGGTGCAAAGGGTTAAGATGCAACCTATGAAGCTATCTGCATCCACTGAAGCACCAGTTCAATCCCGGGCCAGGGAGCTACCCACATGGTGCAGCAGACCTCTCCTGGCTCTCCTGCTGCTTCCCTAAGCAGTATATTTCAGTACATCTGCTTGTTCTGCTCCCCAATCTGTCTCTGTTGTTCAAATGATTGGCCATTTTATGTTTTCTGTCGATAAATAAATTTGCTAACATTAATTGTTGATATTGTTATAATTTACCCATCAATATTTAAAATTGTGAACATTAAAATATTAAAATATTTTAAATAATATTTAAATATTACAAAAATGTAAAGCATAGGAATTTTTGGGGAACAAATAAGAGAAATTAACAAGTTATATTTGTAAAAGCAAAATAAAAAGAGTAAACTGCATCAATTCTAATATTTCCAGAAATCACTGAGGAATGGCACCACAGCATCACCCCACATTATTGTTCCCATCTATTTAATTACCTGGGTGCCTGGGAATTTGGGGACAAGTCCTGTGGGTACTTCATAGGATTCTTCACCAGAGTGTCTGCATTTCTATGTACATATTCAAACTAGAAAGCTCATCAGATTAGTGTACAATAAAATAATACTATTATTTAGTGTAGACATAAAGATGCAAAGGATTTGAAGAGGATATAATTTGGGGAAGTGAAATGCCCGTGGGTGTGGCTGCTGTCTGGCCTCAGCTCCTCTCTGCTTACTGCATCGACCTTTGCTTTCCAGTCTGTGATGCTTGATCTTTCAAATGTTCACAGCAAATATTTCATGATAAAATGTAGTTCCAATTGGATACCAGATATTCGGTCACTCTCAAACAGTTTGCCTGTGAGGAGTGAGTCAGGCTGACCTTGCCTCCAGCCCAGGAGAGTCCCATGTGGCACAAGGGAAATCTGGAAACCAGCCAGGGACAGTAGAAGAGGTGGCAGAATCTTGATCTTTGAACTTCTGGACTGACAACTTGCTATACTATAACGTGTTCAAATGATTGGCACTTTTATATTTTCTGTCGATAAATAACTTTGTTAACATTAATTGTTGATACTGTTATAATTTACCCATCAATGACAGTTATGGAATATAATAAGAATGTAATATATGTATTGATTTAAGAAGCTCAATCAGACCATTATAAACATATGCTGAGACTATTCATTGCCAACATTTTTGCCATCTTTGTACAACATAATTAAAATACTTACCTTAATAAAATATGAAATGTCTCAAGGTTGTATGAATTAAAACTGTTAATTTCTAGACCATGGGTGCAGGGAAATGCCCTCCTGACTCGCCATTTTAGACCAGGTATCTTTGCATCTGGAATCCACCTAGACAGTGTGGAACTGGGAAAGGTCTGCCCCCACAGCCAGAGGTGAGCCGAAAAGCCCCACAAGCCAGGCCCCTGTTTGAGCCAGGTGGGGGATCCAGTGATTTGGAGCCAAGTGGGTGATCCAGCCAAGGCCAGGGCAGACTCGGGGACTTCAAGACCCACCTCTGGAATTAAACAAATATGAAGGAGGAGATTTTCTGTGACAGCAACTACTAACATATTCATAGTACCACTGCCCTACTGGACGTCTGATATAACAGTTTTTAATTTGACTGGACCACCAGTTTTCGACATCCCAGAAAGAGCATGCCAAATAATCCCAGCCAGTAGCAGTAATACAGTGTCCCAACACATAGGACACATTAGAAAACAAGCAGCAGGGAGAAGAAAAATTACAAGCAACCAAGCAAGTCCTCAGGGAAAAGACACACCAAATAAAGAAAATCACCCAACAGATTGCAACAACAGTGACTTGGGAGAACATCTGAGCCTTCCAGATATAGAATTTAAATTTGCCATGATTAAAAAACTGAAAGAAGTCATAAATAATGATAAGGGAAAAAAATCAAGGATCAGAAGAATGAAATTGAGTCCCTAAAGAGGGAAGTGAAAGAAATGCAGGAGATCAAGGGATTATTGGAAGAGCTAAAGAACTCCAGGAAAAGCAGTGAAAGCAGAATAGATGAAATGGAAGAATGAATAAGCACTCTCGAAGACCCAGAAAAAAAAAAAGATTCAAAACAGAAAAGGAAAGAGAAGTGCGAAGGAAAAAGACTGAAGAAAGACTTCGGGAACTATCTGACTCCATGAGGAAAGGAAATATAAGAGTTATAAGTATCCCAGAAGGAGAGGAGAGAGACATAAGAACAGAGAAAATATTCAAGGAAATAATTGAAGAGAACTTCCCAAATGTGAAGAAGGAGCTGAAATAGATGTAGAAAAAGCAAAGATAACACCAAACTTCCACGACGAAAGGAAAAATTCAGCAAGACATAATAGTAAAGCTGCCAAGAATCTGAGACAAGGAAAAAAATAATAATGCTGACAAGAGGGAAGACACAGATAATGTACAAAGGAAAACCAATCAGGCTGACATCAGACTTCTCTGAAGAAACACCACGGGCAAAAAGAGAGTGGAAGGACATAGTCAACAGGCTCCAAGACGACTAATGCCAACCAATAATACTCTGTCAAAGCTTTCCTTCCTCTATGAAGAAAGCATAAAGACCTTCTCAGACAAACCGAAACTCTGGAATTTCATTATCATTAAACACCCACTGCAAAAAATACTACAAGGAGTCCTAAAGCCAGAACCAACAGAGGGATGAATAAGAATGAAACACGACCAAAAAAAAAAATAATTAACAATAAATAAAACCAGAGAAAAGACAGACAAAATGGAAATGCAGACACTAACATATCAATATTAACTCTAAATGTAAATGGACTAAACTCATCAATAAAAAGACACAGAGTCACAGGCTGGATTAAGAAACAAGATCCAAACTTTTGCTGTCTCCAGGAAACACATTTAACTACAAAAGATAAAAATAGACTGAATGTAAAAGGATCGAAAACAATCCTACAAGCAAACGGACCAAAAAAGAAGGTAAGAACAGCAATACTTATATAAGATAAAATATATTTCAAACTCAAAAAGGTAAAAAATAAAGAAACACAGACGGTCACTACATCATGATCAAGGGGACAATACTTCAAGAAGAAATAACACTCATTAACATATACTCACCAAATGAAGGGGCACCAATAGATATCAGACAACTATTATCATCTCTGAAAACCAACATCAGAGAAAACATGTATGTAGTAGGAGACTTCAACACACCATTATCAACAATGGATAGATCAACGAGACAAAAAATAAGTAAGGACACTAAAGCTCTAAGTAAGGATCTAGAGCTCATGTGCTTAACAGACACCTATAGAACACTAAACCCAAAAAAAATTCTGAGTAAACATTTTTCTCGGGTACACACAGATCATTCTCCAGGATCCATCTCATACTGGGACACAAGACAAACATCAACAGAACCTCCAAGTTTGAAATCATACCAACCATCTTCTCTGACCACGAAGGAATCAAACTAGAAATAAACCATAAAAAGAAGGCAAGGAACCACCCTTCTACTTCACGGAAATTGAAACCCACACTACTGGAAGACCACTGGACTAATGAGGAGATCAAAGAAGAAATTAAATAAAAAAAATACATTGAGTTGAATGACAAGGAGGACACCAATTTCCTAAATGTGTGGGATACAGAAAAAGCAGAAATAAGAGGGAAATATATAGCAATACAGGCTCACATAAACAAACAAGATATAACTCAAATAAACAACCTAATCACACATCTCAAAGAACTAGAAAAAGAAAAAGAAACAACCCTAAGACCAGTAGGAGAAAGGAAATACATAAATCAAAGCAGACATAAATGAAATAGAAATGAAAAAAAAAAAAAAGATCAATGTAACCAAAAGTTGGTTCTTAAAAAAAAAAAAAAAAAAAAAAACACAATTAAAATAGACAAACTCCTAGCCAGGCTCACAAAGGAAGAATGGGAGAAAACACAAATAAATAGGATCACAAATGCAAAAGGAGAAATCCCAACGGACACAACAGAAATCAAAAGAATAATCAGAAACTAATATGAAAAGTTATACACAAACAGACTCAACAATCTAGAAGAGATGGATAGATTCCTACAATTCTGCAGTCACCCAAAACTAGCTAAAGAAGAAACAGAACACCTAAACAGTCCAATTTCAAGCAGTGAAATTGAAATGGTAATTAAAACCCTCCCCCAAAAAAAAGCCCAGGAGCAGATGGATTTACAAATGAATTCTAGCAAATATTCAGAACGAATTAGTGCCTATCCTTCTAAATTCTTTCAAAAAATTGAGAAGGTGTTTACTTTCTTATAATTATTATTTTTCCTGGTCTCTTATTTAAGTTTTGTAGATTCCTGCTAAGAGTGAAACCATCTGGTATTTTTCTTTTTCTTTCTGGTTTATTTCGCTGAGCATGATCCCTTCCAGCGCCATCCATGTTGCTGCAAATTGCATGTGTTTATCTTTTTTGAATCCTGAGTAATATTCCATGATGTATATGCACCACATCTTCTTGATCCAGTCATCTATTTTTGGACAATTGTGTTGTTTCCAAAGCTTAGCTATTTTAAAGAGTGCTGCCATAAACATAGGTGTACAGTTGCTCTTTGGAATTGATGTTTCCGTGTCCTTTTGTTAAATAACTAGGAGTGGAATTGCTGGATAATATGGAAGCTCTATGTTTGGTCGGTCAAGTAAAAATCAAAAGCAACAAACAACTATGAACCGGAGACACTCTATGAGGGTTGTGGGGCGGGGAAAGTAGGGATTGGGGTCAAAATAAGGGATTTGCAATTGTATGGGGAATATAAAGAAATAAAATTAAATTAAAAAAATAAAAATAAAAATAAATGCATATCAAATGTGAAAAAAAGAAGATATGTTGGAGTCCTAATCTCCAGTACCTCAGAATATGACCTTATTGGGAAATATGATCTTTCTAGAGATTCTCAAGCTAAAATAAGGTATTAGGTGCATTTAATCCAGATGTCTTTATTAAAAAAAAAAATCTGAACACAGAGACAGATGCACAGAGAGGGACGATGATGTGAAATCACAGGGAGAAGGCAGGCATGTGACTAGAGAGATGTACCCACAAACCAACAGGAACTTGAGGCTACCAAAAGCTATGAGAAAGGCAAGAAGCAGTTCCTTTCCCAGAGCATGTCCGAGAGCATGGCTTTGCTATCACCTTAATTTTGGACTTCTGGCCTCCAGAAGTATGAGACAAAACATTTCTGATGTTTTATGCCAAAAAAAAAGGGATGGTAGGGATAGTACCAAACACATTCTATGAAGCCAACATTACACTAATACCAAAACCAAACAAGGACAACACAAATCTGACTAATGAACACTGATTCAAAAATCCTTAATAAAATCTTAGCTTTCAGAATCCAACAGTGCATCCATAAGATAATTCACCACAACCAAGTTGCATTTATTCTGGGGACACAAGGATGGTTCAACATCTGAAAATCAATCAATGTAATCCAACACATCAACAAAAAGAAACATAAAACACATATGATAATATCAATAGATGCTGAAAAAGCTTTTGACAAAGTACAACACCCATTTATGATAAAGGCCCTTGAAATTCTCAGGATGCGAAGAACATACCTCAACATCATAAAGGCCATATATGACAAGCCCATAGCCAGTATCATCCTCTCCTTTTCTTTCTTTTTTTTTATTTTTTAAAGATTTATTTATTTATTTATTTATGCAAGCACTGGGTACAGTCAGAAGCGCAGGAGGGTGACAGAATTCACCAGAGCCAGAGTGGGGAGCAGAGCAGGCAGAAGGACCGACATACACTGCTGAGGGGAGCAGCGGGCAGCAGGAGAGGACTGCACCATGTGGTACCCTCCTCCAGTTGCCGGGGAGCAGCCAGGGATCGAACCAGCACTGCAGAGCCTGTGGGCAGCTTCGCAACCCAGTGCTCAACCGCTGTGCCACCAGGGAGGCCCTCATTCTCGCCTTTTCAATGGTGAAAAGCTGAAAGCATTTCCATTAAGATCTGGAACAAGACAAGTATGTCCACTCTCACCACTGCTTTTTAACATAATACTGGAAGTCGTAGCCAGAGCAATAGGACAGGAGAAAGACATACAAGGAATCCAAATTGGAAAAGAAGAAGTCAAACTATCACTATTTGCAGATGATATGATACTATACATAGAGAACCCCAAAAACTCCACAGAAAAACTAATTAAAGTAATCAATCTGTTTAGTAAAGTAGCAGAATACAAAATCAACGCACAAAAATCAGTAGCCTTCCTATACACAAACATTAAATCTGAAGAAGAAATCAAGAACATCATCACTTTTATTATTGAAACAAAAAAAATAAATACCTGGGAGTAAACCCAACAAAAGTGTCAAAGGACCTATACAAAGAAAGCTGTAAAACACTGTTAAAAGAAATAAAAGAAGACACAAATAAATGGAAAGACACCCCCTGCTCATGGATTGGAAGAATTACCATTATCAAAATAGGCATCCTCCCAAAAGCAATTTACAGATTCAGTGCTATTCCAATAAAAATTTCAATGTCATTCTTCAAAGAAATAGAACAAATACTGATGAAATTCATATGGCACCACCAAAAACCCTATATAGCCAAAGCTGTACTGAAAAAAAAAAAAGAGAAAAAGCTCTCCTTATAAAATAAAATAAAGAAGGGAATGGAGGCATCACTTGCCCAGATTTCAAACTATACTACAAAGCCATAATAATCTAAACTGCATGGTATTGGAACCAGAACAGACACACGGATCAATGGAACTGGAGAGAAAACCCAGATGTATGGTCAACTAATCTTTGACAAAGGAGCAAAGAATACGCACTGGAACAAAGAAAGTTTGTTCAATAAATGTTTCTGGGAAAACTGGGTCACTCCATGCAAAAGAATGAAGCCTGACTACTACATCACACCATGCACAAAAACCAATTCAAAATGGATTAAAGAACTAGACATAGGACCTGAAACCATAAAATACATAGAAGGAAATATAGGCAAAACACTACATGACATGCACCTCAGCAACATCTTTAAGGATTCATCACCCAAAGCAGTGATAGTGAAGACAAAGTTAAACAGCTGGGACTACATCAAATTAAAGAGCTTCTGCACAGCAAATGAGACAATAACCAAAACAAAGAGAAACCCCACCCAGTGGGAGAGTATTTTTGCACAAAACACTAATGATAAAGGACTGATGACAAAAATCTACAAAGAGCTGAAGAGACTCAACAAAACAAAGAAAATAATCCAGTCAAAAAATGGGCAGAAGAGCTAAAAAGAAACTTCTCTGAAGAGGAAATATAAATGGCCAACAGGCAGATGAAAAAATGTTCAACATCACTTGTAATCAGGGAAATGCAAATCAGAACTACCATGAGACACCATCTCACACCAGTGAGAATGGCACATATTAAAAAAACTAGCAACAGCAAATGTTGGCGAGGATGTGGAGAAAAAACTCCAACCAGTTAGCTGGTCATGGGGCCACCCTCAACTGTGTCACTGCGGCGCCCCCCAAGGGCATCCCGGAGGACAAGTCTGGAGTAGGGGGTGATGGGGCAGGGCTGGGGTGCAGGCTCTGTGCTCAGAGCACTGGGCCCGGTTCTGCTGTTGACCGGCCTTGGTCCTGTCCCCTCACCCTGGCCAGGGGAACTTGATGAGGAGCCCGAGGGAGGTGGGGAGGGGAGAGAAGGGCCTGATTGGGCTGTCTGAGGCCACTGGGGTCCACGGGTCACCGGAATCCATGGGTCATTAGAGTGCAGGTGTCACTGGGGTTCACAGTTTGGGGCTGCAGGGGTCACTGTGGCTCAGGGTCACTGGGGTTCAGGAGCCACCCCGACAAGTTCCTCTCTTACGTCCACCATCCCTCAATGACCACGCAGGATGCGGTGCCGATGCCCATGACCCCACCCGGGGCCTGTCCCCACCCGTCCAGCAAGTGTCTCCAGAGTCCGGACAGCTCCTGGGCTCACCCCCTGCAGGGCCACCAAGAAGCCCTGTCCAGATGCCCGCGGCTCGATGGGAGACCAGCCCCGGGAGAGCCCCCTGCAGCCAACTGGGGGCGCACGCAGGCCGCCTGGCCAAGGGGAGCCACACCCCGGCACAGCTCGCCTCCGCGGGGGACCCGGGTTCTGCAGGGACAGGCACATCCCCAGCCCGCGCCGGCTCTGTCCCTCTGCCCTCTGGCTCTGCTGCCCTCCTGTCTCTCCCTGCTCCTCCCGCGCTCCCTCCTCCTGCCTGTCCCTCCTCCTGCCCCAGGACCCCAGGGGGACGCATGGGGGTGGCGGGTAATTTCCAGCCCCTGTGGACAGGACCCATGTGTGTCTCTGGGGGGGCCACACCCGGGTCCACGGCGGTTAAGGGTCACTGATGGGGCTGAAGGGGCGGGTCCTGCTCGCGGGTTCCCCAAGGACCCCCGAAGGCAGCGCTGGCCCGGGAGGCTCATTACCAGGTGCCGCCGAGAGAAGTCCACGGGGACGAGGACACCACAGAGGGCGTGGGCATGACAGGGCCAGGCCATGGACACAGAGCGCCCTGCCCGTCACGGGTCGGGAGCCGAGGCAGGACCAGACAGCGGAGGCAGCGCCGCGGGGGCAGCGGGATCAGCAGTCCAGGGGTTCGCGTCTGCTCCCGGCTCTGGAGGGCGAGCTTCGTGGGCGTCGCTGCTGGGCCTCTCGGGCGCCGCCAGCCTGGACGCGCGGGTTGGGTAGGCGGGGGCACTCCCGGGTGATCCATGTTCTCTGCTGAGTGTCAGTGTCTGTCCCACTGAGCTGCGTCTCACAGCGTCAGCCTTTTCCTGGGAACAGCTGATCTTATTCTTGTCCTACCAGACGGAATTTTAATTGTTCTCTTTTGAGGTAACGTGTTTTACAACCCGTTATCACCTCCCAACGCATTCTGTATTTCAGAATAACAGCAGTTGAAATATTCATCTTATAAATTACAATAAATAAATTCTAAGGTGTACAAATAGTTCCATTCCACAGTGCCATGTCATTCTGGGAGAGTTTCTAAGAGAGAAAATACTTTTTTTTTTTTTTCAGGTGCTGTACTTGAGAATTGTTGCATCAAAGCTATGATATTTCAGCATTTAGAACTCTGAGTTAAAAGTGTTTAGTGTTTGATAAAATCGCAATCGATGGGGGCCTCCCTGGTGGTGCAAGGGGTTAAGTCTCAGCACTGTGAAACTATCCAGAGCCTCTGCAGCAAGAGTTCAATGCCTGGCCAGGGAGCTACCCACAGGGCGCAGGAGACCTCCCCTATCTCCCTGCTGTTCCCCTCAGCAGTGAGTTTCACTCAGTCTGCCTGCTCTGCTCCCTGCTCTGTCTCTGGTGAGTCCTCTCACCCCCCCACACACCTCTGGCCTGCACCCCAGTTCTTGTAAACAAAATAAATTGATTTTTTTTAAATCACATTTAATGGAATTACTTAAGAAGTAGTAGAGACTCCAGAGGAAATTTAAAATAATACTAATTATTTAAAAAGGGAAAGCTACACATGTTCATTCCTAAACTATTATGAAAAGTAGGTGAGTCAGACAGAAATTCATGACCTTTTCCTGGGATCTATGTTGGTCTTTCAATTTCCTTCACAATATAATGATAGAACATCTGGAAATCAGTCTATTACGGATGTGATATTGTTTTTATTTTAACTCCACAGCAACAGGAAAATAGAAAATCTAATTTTATACAATATGAATATACATATGTATTATAAATCACTGAATAAGTTTTTAATAGGATACAACAGGTTTAAAACTTATATTTTCTTGTTTTCATTATAATAACTGGAATTGCTTATCTAATCTCTTACAATACATTCATATCACCACATTCTCCTAAATATCCTACCTTAACTGGAAAAAATGATTTCATCATTACAAATATTATTCTAAACCATTCAAGATATGTCTCCACCTACGACCACCTGGTATTTTCATTTAATTTCTAGTTTCTACTCAATTTTTAAATTTCTATCCACCACTGTATTTCCCTCCCCACAGAGTGGGGAGAGGGGGAGATTGGGGAGGAGGAGAGTGGGCAGGGCCGCCCCGTGTCCAGACGCCCCAACTCACGTTCGGGCCTGGGGGGAGGAACAAACCCGCACATGGGGTACCTGGGCCCTGGGACCGGCAGGGACAGCCACACGCACGGACCGTCTGGCTCAGCCCCGAGCAGCCTCCTCCCTGCACAGACGTGCATGAGTCTGAGGGGGACAGAGGGGCCAGGGAGAGCCCCAGGGTGGACGAGCCCATCCTGCAGGAGGGATGTGTGGGTGTGACCCAGGAGGAGACACTGCGGGAAACATGGTGTCTGGGTCCTCAGATGTGGGGAGTCAGGGGCAGGGAGATGAGGAGACGAGGGGATGGACCAGGAGGCAGCAGTGAGGCCACAGGGGCAGGAATCTGACAGAGGAGGCATCAGGACACACCGCACAGGGACGCCGAGCACAGATCATTCAGTTCCAGGACAGTGTCGGGTCCTGGGGAGCAGGAAAACGGGGACCCGCACACCCCATCTCCCTGTGCACCCATCTCTGTGGGGCCTCCCCAGAACAGGGCTGTGATGGAGGAGGAGGGACAGGCTCTTCAGGGTGGGGAGGGGCTGGGCATGGTCACGTGTCCTCTGGGGCTGTGCCCTGGACAACCTCTGGGAGGTGTGCTGGGCGGAGACGCTGGGGTCTGGGCAGGAGGGGGAGCCACGGGACTGGGGCACTTGGGAGGGACAATCAGTCAAGTTTGTTGAGAGGTTTGAGATTGTAATTCTTAAAGTTCTGTTGGGTCAGTGGAAATCTTCAAGCCTTCAACAATTTTTAGGACATGTTTGGACAGTGTGATCATGTCCCCTCACATGAGATGGAAATGAAAGTTTGAACACAGCAGCACACGCACATGAGGGTACTAGACTCTGTAGGACCAATAAGTAGTAATTACCGGTGAGTAAAATGAATCATTATCTTATGCTGATAACTCATTTTATGACAACATTGAAGATATGACAATATTTTCTTGTTCTTTATTTTTTTCAAAATACAGAAAATGACTCCAGGAGTGACCATGAACAATCTCACCACTGTGACAGAATTTGTCCTCCTGGGGTTCCCCACCCAGGGGACTATGGGCTTCCTGCACCCGCTGCTCTTCTCCCTGGTCTACCTGTGCACCCTGCTGGGGAACGGGCTCATCATCCTCATCACCACCCTGGACCGGCACCTCCACACTCCCATGTACTTCTTCCTGAGGGGTCTGTCCTTCTCGGACCTCTGCCTCATCTCAGCCACTGTCCCCAAGTCCATTGCCAGCTCTCTGAGGCACAGCAGCTCCATCTTCTTCCCGGGCTGTGTCCTCCAGGTCTTCATGATGGTTATTTCAGCAGCTGCAGCGCTTCACCTGCTGACGGTGATGAGCGTTGACCGCTATGCTACCATCTGCCACCCCCTGCACTATGAGGTCATCATGAGCAGGGACAGGTGTGTGCAGCTGACAGCTGTGTCCTGGCTGGGTGGATGTTTCATCTTTGTGATGCACACAGCTGGAACCTTCTCCTTGTCCTACTGTGGGTCCAACGTGGTCCACCAGTTCTCCTGTGATGTCCCCCAGTTATTGCCTATTTCCTCCTCAGAAAATGTGATAAGTGTACTTGTCCCCCTTTTTATTTGTATGACATTGGATATGTTCTGCTTCATTTTCATCATCACTTCCTATGTCCACATCTTCTCTGCTGTTAGGAAGATCCCATCCACAGAAGGAAAGGCCAAAGTCTACTCCACCTGCCTTCCCCACCTGCTGGTTGTGTTGCTATATGTCTCCACTGGGCTCTTTGCTTATCTGAAGCCGACCTCAGAGACCCCGTCCATGTCTGACCTGGTCATCTATGTTCTACACGACGGTGCCCCCCACCTTTAATCCTGTCATATACAGTCTGAGGAATGAAGCCATGAAGTCGGCTGTGGGGAGACTGATGAAGGGCCGTTACACCAGCAAGTAAATCTCACCCTTCTTTCCCTCAGTCACAGAGACTGTCTACAAGTGCACGCCCGGGTCCTCCAGCCACCCTCACATGTGGTTGTGTCACAGGAACACCAGCCCCTCCTTTGTCCCCGTGCCCTCCCCTCCCTCTCAGAGCCTCAAGGGGTTGTTCCCCAAGCCTTTTCAAGTGTTTCCCTGCTCAAATGCCTGTTTTCTGCCGCCCCCCCCCCCCGATTGTGTGTCCATGTCTGACTTGCTTTGCTGCGTTTTTTCTAAAACTCCCTCCTTTTGCTTGGCCCTGCCCTCGCCCTGCCCGTGCCCTCCCGTGTGTGGATGGGCCACTATCTGGTCTGTGGGCCGAGCGGGCCTGCTGGGTATGACACCACCATGATGGTGGCAGAGCTGTGAGAGAGTCCTTTTGCCTGCGCCCGCGTGTGACCCGTGCTTGATCCATCCTGGGGTTTTAAGCCAAGGTGGTTGCTCTGCATAGTTTCTCTGTCCCCCCAGCCATGCAACGGTGCCCTTTCTCCACACCCTCTAAAGCCTGTGCACCCCTGTGACATGGCGTTGTCCGGAGGTGAGGGGTCTCTTCTTGTACCAAAATTCCTGTCTCTGGTGAGCAGTGGGGCAGCTTGTTACTCCAAAGACTCAGGATCCCTCAGGGGGAGCCGGCCATCCCATGGGCAGCTGTATCCACCCAGGACAGGAGCATGTGTCCTCTCTGTCCTTTGCGGGCAAGCACTAACTGTCCTTTGCCCAAACCCGGGGGCATCGTCAGACCTGGAAAAGTGACGGTGGCCTGGGCACGGCTTGCCCAACAGGTTCCCCAGTGGCCCTTGGCCCAGCTGAGCAGCCCAGTCCGTCCCCTGGGAGCTGGTCCTGGGGACTCTGGCACCAGCAGTTGGTGTTTCAGGGAAAGGAGAGGAAGGCCCAGGCAGGTGGGTTGTGGGTGGGCGGGTCCAGCCTCAGTTCACAGACACAGCAGAGCTGCCCACCGGCTGCACTAGACACAGGGCTGGGTGGACGCTGCATCCCACCCTGGTCTGTGGGGCCAGCCCTACCCCACAACCCCTATAGGTGCAGGCGTACATCCCTCAGGAACTGCTGGGTGGCACGTGGCCTCAGAGCGGGCAGCCTAGAAAGGGGTGGACAGGCCTTCAGTGGTCCATGAGCCGGGTCTGCCACAGGGCCTGGAGTCAGCATCCACATGCTCCCCCAAGCCTGGATGCAACCCCAACCTCACCCATCCTGATTATCCGGCTCCACCTCCCTCAGGGAGGCGCCATCTTGCTGGACAGCTGTGGGCTGGGCCTGGCGGACGCTGTGGACATGGGCAGGACAGCGTTTTGGCCAGGGACGGTCATCCCCTGTCTCCTCAGTCAGTCCCCCCTACCCCGTTGCCTGTGCCTGACCTGGTGGGCCCTATGAGGACTCTGGGGGAGACCCACAGCTGCGAGAGGGCCCCCCACTCTGCTGTGTCAGAGCCCCAGACACAGACCACCCCATGGTCATGCCAGACAGCTCTGCCTCGGGACTGACCCGCAGTGGAAGATAAACACAAGCTTCCCTCACACACGACAACATTTCAAAATGATGACAGAGTTATAGGTGCTGAGAGTAAATGCCATTTTTAAATAAACAAATTCTGAGTCACACAAACAAATTCTTGTGTCAGAAGATTCAGGTGCTTCCCCTTCTCACGCCTGAGGGATTTCATCCTGGTTTTCCACCTCCTGCCCCTACAAGGCCCTCGTCCAACCCCCCAACTGCCAGGCCCCAGGATGGTGCACAGGGGGAGGCAGAGACTTTCCAGCTTCCTGTGAATTGGGCTCATCTGTGGCTTTGACGATGTGGCCACACCCGGGTGCCCCACAGTTGGCTCAGTTGATGGTGGTTGAGCCTTAAAGGGATGAATTACATTCCTTTCCACTGAGGTGTAAACCACTAACAAAACTGCCTCTGACACACTCAGTGCACAAATTACCCACTGAATGTGCTAAAGGATGATGCCAATTAAGACAGTGAGGTGAAAAAGGGCGCTTGTCCCTCTAGAGGAGGGTCCCTGAGGGCTGGAATCTGGACAATGTCCAACACGCAGACACCAGCTCCAGAACTCAAATAGCCCAGCCCTCTGGCCCTGCTCTGTCCATGAGGCGGCACAGGATGGGGTGGAACATCCTGTGAGTGCTCAGAAGCATCCCCACGAGTCCCGAACATGGGATAGGAGGTTGGGACAGCCTTTGCCCATGCCATGGCCACAACCTCAGGAGAGAAACAGGACACGGCAGTGGGAACTCCCCCCCCCCAGATGTCAGGTATCTTTCCCAGCTATTTTCAGAGGAGAATCCACTCACACTTGAAATATTTTAGATTTCAAGCTTCTTTTTACATTGGAGAGAGCATAGCAGTTAAAATCTTATTTTACAATTAATGAAACTAATAAATTCTTAAGATGCACAAGTTACTGATTTCACAATTCCATATTCTCCTGGGATGAATTTCACTGGGAGAAAATAACTTTTTCATTTTAACTGTTCCAAGTACTATGACGTTTTATAGCATCATCATAAAGTAGATCATGACTTACGATACATCTAACATCACGTCATCACTGTGGTTGGGCACTCAGCACAGTGTGTCGTGTGTGTTCAGTGTCAAATACAATCAAAACATTTGATGTGATTAATGTGAGGGATGCTAAACTTAATATGAAATTAAAAATAATACTTATTGTTAAAAATCAGAATGTTATGTCATTTTGTCCTTATATCTTATAACCTATATGTCAGGTTGAGATTCAATAATTTTTTACAGCAACTTTGGGAAGAGTTTCACGGCTCTGACAATGAAGTGCGGGTGGCAGGGACATCTGACTATTTATGGACCTGGACTTGGGTTTTTTCTCCAACTCCATCACTCAAGGATTGTTAGTGATATTGTAAAAGGAAGAGAAACATTTTTATTTTAAAGTCAGGAAGAGATCTATGCAAAACGTATTTCATCATTACATTTAGGGTAATCAAATGATTTCTACAACTAGACCAAATTGTATCCTAAATTATTTTGTAATTAAATGATGTTGAATTGTTTACACAATGTATATCCACAAAGTTATTTCCTGTATTCTCCTCAAAAATCCTGCCTCCCCAGGGCCTGCCCCTCGGTCACCCCAAAGAGGGGGGAGAGGGAAAGATTGGGGGCGGGAGAGAGTACAGGGCTGCCCCGTGTCCAGATGGCCCCACTCACACACAGGCTTGGGGGAGGGAAAAAACCTGTGCCCGGGGGACCGGCAGGGACAGCCAAACACACAGACCATCCAGCTCAGCTCCGGAGCCGCCTCCTCCTTGCACAGATGTGCATGAGTCTGAGGGGGAAAGAAGGGCCAGGAGGGACCCGGGGGTGGATGAGCCCATCCTGCAGGAGGGATGTGTGGGTGTGACCCAGGAGGAGACACTGTGGGAAACGTGGTCTCTGGGTCCTCAGATGTGGCGAGTCAGGGGCAGGGAGATGAGGAGATGAGGGGATGAACCAGGAGGCAGCAGTGAGGCCACAGGGGCAGGAATCTGACAGAGGAGGTGTCAGGACATGCCACACGGGGACGCCGAGCCCAGATCATTCAGTTCCAGGACAGTGTCGCATCCTGGGGGTAGGAAAACAGATCCGCACACCCCATCTCCCAGCACATCAGTCCCTGTGGGGCCTCCCCAGACCAGGGCTGTGCTGGAGGAGCAGGGACAGGCTCTCCAGGGTGGGGAGGGGCTGGGCATGGTCATGTGTCCTCTGGGGCTGTGCCCTGGACAACCTCTGAGAGGTGTGCTGGGCAGAGACGCTGGGGCCTGGTCAGGAGCAGGAGCAGTGGGATTGGGGCGTGGTGCGTAGTGTGGGAGGTTTGTTGACAGATAAGAGATTCTAATGTGTTCATGTTTTGTAGGGGACAGTTGAAATTTGAGTCTCTCACCAATCTGGCGGACATATATGGAGAATATAATAATGGCACATTCACATTAGAAGGAAATAAATGGGTTGAATAAAACTGTATACAAAGATGCACCTAGAAGGAATAAGTATGTAGAAAAAACATTGAATTTTTAACTAATATTGATAATCCCTTATATTTTGAATATTGGAAGATTGAGGCTTTTCGCACGTTCTTCTTTTACACAGATGATAGCTCTGGGGGTGACCAATCGCACCATTGTGACAGAATTCATCCTCTTGGGGTTTTCCACCCAGGGGACTATGGGCTTCCTGCACCTGCTGCTCTTCTCCCTGGTCTACCTGTACGCCCTTCTGGGGAACGGGCTCATCGTCAACATCACCAGCCTGGACCGGCACCTCCACACCCCCATGTACTTCTTCCTGAGGAGTCTGTCCTTCACAGACCTCTGCCTCATCTCAGCCATGGTCCCCAAGTCCATTGCCAACTCTCTGATGCACAGCAGCTCCATTTCCTTCCCGGGCTGTGTCATCCAGGTGTTTATGCTGATTCTTTCAGTAGGTACAGAGTTGCACCTGCTCACAGTGATGAGCCTTGACCACTATGCTGCCATCTGCCACCCAGTGCACTATGAGGTCATCATGAGCAGAGACAGGTGTGCGCAGCTGACAGTTGTGTCCTGGCTGGGTGGGGGCATCATCTCTGTCATGCTTATAGCTGGAACCTTGTCTTTGTCCTACTGTGGGTCCAACGTGGTCCACCAGTTCTTCTGTGACATCACCCAATTATTGGCTATTTCCTGCCTAGGAAATGTGATGAACAAACTTGCACCCTTTCTCATATCTGTGGTGTTGAGTATCTGCTACTTTATTTCCATTGTCATTTCCTATGTCCACATCTTCTCTGCTGTCAGGAAGATCTCATTCACAGAATCCCAGTCCAAAGTCTATTCCACCTGCCTTCCCCACCTACTGGTTGTGGTGCTGTTTCTCTCCAGTGGATATTTTGCTTATCTGAATCCAGCATCAATGACCCAGTCCCTCTCTGATCTGGTCATTTCTATGTTCTACACGATGGTGCTCCCTACCTCTAATCCCATCGTATACAGTCTGAGGAACCAAGCCTTGAAAATGGCTGTGGGGACACTGATAAATGTCCAATACACAAACAAGTGAGATACCACAAGCTAAAAGAAACTCCACATTCATTCTGTTTTTCCCTCTAACTCTTACATGTCATCATTTTTATAGTATAGTCTCTTGCATTAGAAATTCTCCTTTCCCAGAAATTTATATTCTCATATTGTTCCATTAACTGTAGTTTCCTAAAATACTGCAAACACTTACCAAACCTCCAACTGTGTGGCATTCAAATAAACTGAATTCTCACTCATTGTTTAACTATGTATTTGGTGTAGAAAGATTGTTCTAGAACTCACACATTACCAACAGTTATGTAGAGTGAAGCTGTGGTAAAAGGGAACAGTCCTTGGGAGCCCTTGGGTCACCAGACTGCAGTTCTGGGCTCTCAGTTCCTCCAGCCAGTGTGTGTCTCCACTGAGGAGCCCCCGTGCTAGTGGAGGGAAGGCGTGCACCTTTGAGTGGATCCCTCACCTTCACAATGTAATGGGTCACCTCCCTCTGAGACAAATTCATATTTCTGTTCAAAGGGCAAGGAGCATCTACTTCTGAATCTGCCATAGATGGAAGGATCAACACATTCTTGGGAAAGGAATCTGTGATTGAAACTGACAGTTGTTGTGAATATTAATCCAGATGTCGGATTTGTTTCTAACAGGACTACTCTTTTGATGTACTGTAATAAAAGCAAAATATCCATGAATTCTTACTAAAAACTGCGTATGTACAAAGTGTTTAGCTCTGAGACATTGGTTTGTCTGTGTGTGTGTTTAGGCTACCTTAGCTGTCAAAATTGTATTTTGATGTCTCACACCTGGAATTCTTGTCAACTTTCCTGTGGGTAATAGTTACGTGCTCTTCTTCTACTTTGGAACTATGTTTTTTTTTTTTTTACATAATGTAAGGTATATTACATAAATATTAAGCACGACAATATTTTAAATGTTTCATCTCCAGCAGCTTCTGTGCTATAGATCCCGGGGCCTCAAGGCTGTGTCTCCACCCTGAGACCATGAGCTGGGGGTGAGGTTCCTCCTCTCCAGTGTTTACTCTGGGAGACGTCACTTGTCTCCACGCTCTCCTGACTGCTTATAACACACGAGGTCCATGAAAAGCTCTTAAACATGAGTGTTATTTACCTGTGGATGTGATTCTTGAGGTGAGGGCACCGTGTCCACCACGTCCACCTCGAGCAGCACCACAGCTGCCCCTTGGCCTCATGACCTCCCCTGAGCCATTAAAGACTCTCCCCAGAGGAGATCACCCTGCCCTGGCCCCTGCAGCCGCATCCCCTGCTGAGCAGGAGAAAAGGGGGTGTCCCTCCCGGGGGTGCCTCTGGCTTAAGGAGTGTCCAGGGTACTGCGGTGACAACACACTTGCGAGCAGGAGCTGCGACTCAGGCTGCCCCGGGCAGGACGCTGCTGAGGAGCCAGGCCAAGTCCTTGGTCCTAGAACCAGTGCAGGGGCAGTTGTGGGGCCGGAGGACCCCGGGAAAGGCGGGCGAGGCGGGAGACGTGTTGCTCTCTGTGGTCTCCGGGGTCGGGAGTCACCCCAGGCCTCTCACTGCGGGGCTACTCGGCGTTGAGATAGAGGTCACATCCCAGATCCCGGCCATGATTTCCAGCCAGTCAGGGCCTCCACTGCTCGGCTCCTGGGGCCCCTCGTCCCGCAGCAGGTGCCGCCCCCCCCCCAGTGGCAGAGCGGCCAGGCAGGGAGTTTTCACCCCTCGGCGCCCCCACCAGCTGGTGCAGCCCTTGTGCCTCAGAGACTGGTATGGAACAGGCACTTCCGGGATCGCCGAAGGGCCCAATCAGGTGCGAGCTGTGAGCTGATTGGTCCTCCATGGTCCAATCGGACTTTTGTCACCAGGTCCGCGCCGGGGGTGCTGGTGAGCCGGGGAGTGGTTCGGGGACCCTCAGCCCCCTTGGGGGTAGGGGAACTCTACCCCCATGGGGATTCGGACCCTCTTCCCCCTCGGGGGAATGGCAAATCTTCCTCCCTGGGCACACCTGCAGCCTCCTCCTGCACTCACAGACCAGAGCCCGGCCGTGCGCCCGAACACGCCCTAGATGGAGGGGCAGGGTCACTTTCAGGGGAGGGCACCCCCTGTAAGCCATGGACAAGCGGCGACCGCGGCCTCTTCGAAAACCGCAGGCGGAAAGGCCGGCGGGGAAAAGCCCCGGGCAAGCCAGCAACACTCAAAGGGGAAGCGGCCTCACCTACCCAGCAGGGCTGATGAGGTCCAGGCTCCGCCCCCGACTGGAGACTAACCCGCCCAACAACTGCGCATGCGCAAAGGAAAAGTTCCCCGGGCCGCCGGTAGGGGTCGCTGGTGAGCGGGGGTGTGGTTCGGGGACCCTCATCACCCTTGGGCATAGGGGCACGTAAACGCCCATGGGGAATCTGGAGCCTCTTCACCCTCGGGGGAACGGTCAATCTTCACCCTTGGGGACACCTGCCCCTCTTCTAGCACTCACACACCCAGGGGCCAGCCCCGCGCCCGAACACGTCCTAGACGGAAGGGCGGGGTCTCTGTCAGGGAAGGGCACCCCCTGCAAGCCTCGGACAAGCGGCGACCGCGGCCTCTTCCGAAACTGCAGGCGGACAGGCCAGCGCAGAAAGTACCGGGCATCCAGGACCACTCAAAGGGGAAGCGGCCTCACCTGGCCCAGAAGGGCTGATGAGCTCCAGGCTCTGCCCCCGGCAAGAGCCTGACCCCACCCACCCGTCTGCGGATGCACAAAGGTACAGTTCTCATGGCCGTCGTCAGGGGCGCTGGTGAGTGGCGGGTGGTTCGGGGACCCTCAGCCCCCTTCGGGTTAGGGGAACTCTACCCCCATGGGGAATCGGGAACCTTATCCCCCTCGGGGGAATGGCAAATCTTCCTCCCGGGGCACACCGGCACCTTCCTCCTGCACTCACAGCCCCAGAGCCCGGCCGGGCTCCCGAACACGACCTAGACGGAGGGGCGGGGTCACTGTCAGGGGAGGGCACCCCCTGTAAGCCACGGAGAAGCGGCGACCACGGCCTCTTCCAAACCTGCAGGCGGACAGGCCAGCGCAAAAGCCCAGGGCAAGGCAGGACCACTCAAAGGGGAAGCGGCCTCACCTGGCCCAGCAGGGCTGATGCGCTCCAGGCTCCGCCCCCGACCAGAGCCTGACCCCGCCCTCCCGCCTGGGCATGCGCAAAGGTGCAGTTCTCAAGGCCGCCGGCAGGGGGCGCTGGTGAGTGGGGGGGTGGTTCGAGGACCCTCAGCCCCATTGGGAGTAGGGGCACCTAAATGCCCATGGGGAATCGGGACCCTCTTCCCCCTTGGGGGAACGGTCAATCTTGCCCATAGGGGACACCTGCACCCTCCTCTAGCACTCACACACCCAGGGGCAGGCCTCGTGCCCGAACACGCCCTAGACGTACTGGCGGGGTCTCTGTCAGGGGAGGGCACCCCCTGTAAGCCTCGGACAAGCGGCGACCATGGCCTCTTCCAAAACGGCAGGCGGAAGTTTGCAGAAAGCCCCGGGCAAGCCAAGACCACTCAAAGGGGAAGCGGCCTCACCTGGCCCTGCAGGGCTGATGAGCTCCAGGCTCCGCCTCCGGCCAGAGCCTGACCCCGCCCACCGACTGCGCATGCGCAAATGTGCAGTTCCCAAGGCCGCCGGGAGGGGGTGCTGGTGAGCGGGGGGGGGTGGTTCGGGGACGCTCAGCCCCCTTGTGTTTAGATTAACTCTACCCCCATGGGGAATCGGACCCTCTTCCCCCTCGGGGGAATGGCAAATCTTCATCCCGGGGCACACCTGCACCCTCCTCCTGCACTCACAGCCCCAGAGCCCGGCCATGCGCCCGAAAACGCCCTAAACGGAGGGGCGGGGTCACTTTCAGGGGAGGGCACCCCGTGTAAGCCACAGACAAGCGGCGACCACGGCCTCTTCCAAAACTGCAGGCGGACAGACCGGAGCGGAAAAGCCCCGGGCAAGCCAGGAACACTCAAATGGGAAGCGGCCTCACCTGGCCCAGCAGGGCTGATGAGGTCCAGGCTTTGCCCCCGTCTGGAGCCTAACCCCGCCCACCGAATGCGCATGTGCAAAGGTGCAATTCCACGGGCCGCCGGTAGGGGGCGCTGACGAGCAGGGGGGTGGTTCGGGGACCCTCAGCCCCCTTGGGCGTAGGGGCACCTAAATGCCCATGGGGAATCGGGACCCTCTTCCCCCTCGGGGGAACGGTCAATCTTCCCCCTAGGGGAAACCTGCACCCCCCTCTAGCACTCACACCCCCAGAGGCCGGCCCCGCACCCGAACACGCCCTAGACGTAGTGGCGGGGTCTCTGTCAGGGGAGGGCACCCCCTGTAAGCCTCGGACAAGCGGCGACCACGGCCTCTTCCAAAACTGCAGGCGGACAGGCCGGCCCAGAAAGCCCCGGGCTAGCCAGGACCACTCAAATGGGAAGAGGCCTCACCTGGCCCAGCAGGGCTGATGAGCTCTAGGCTCCGCCCCCGGCCGGAGCCTGACCCAGCCCACCCGTCTGTGCAAGTACAAAGGTGCAGTTCTCAAGGCCGCAGGCAGGGGGCGCTGGTGAGCGGGGGGGGGGGGTGGTTCGGGGACCCTCAGCCCCTTGGGCGTAGGGGCACCTCAACCCCCATGGGGTATTGGGACCCTCTTCCCCCTCGGGGGAACGGTCAATCTTTCCCCTAGGGGACACCTGCACCCTCCTCTAGCACTCACAACCCCAGGGGCCGTCCTGCGCTCGAACAGGCCCTAGACAGAGTGGCAGGGTCTCTGTCAGGGGAGGGCACCCCATAAACCTCGGACAAGCGGCGACCGCTGCCACTTTCCACACCGCAGGCGGACAGGCCGGTGCAGAAAGCCCCGGGGAATGGGTGATGGGGCAGGAGGAAGGGAAATTAATAAAGGTAGGAAGGAACTAAGGGAGGATGGAACAGAGAGGGGGGAGAGAGAGGGGAGAGAGGGAAGAAAAGAGAAAATCATCACAATTGAATGAATGAGGGGAAAACAATGGATCTTGTGAACTAAAGCCAACCCTCTCCCCATACATGGATCTGGGAACTATGGGTAGCAAGCTCCACGCACAGCTCTCTGGGCCCTGCCAGCTGTGCTCTACACACAAGTCATGTTCCCTGCCTGTCCCCCAGTAGAAGGGTTCTTTGGCACCTGACACTCAAAATTGATCAGGCATCACCCCTGGGTGATTTGAAGAGGCCCACTGTCCTCTTCAGCATCCCCTTTGGCTGCTTCTCAACCGCTCATGACCTCCTGACCTTGGCACCAGTGGTTGGCCTTCTCCGAGGTGGCTTCCTGATGCATCTCCTGCCTAGCCGCAGAGACCTGGCAAGGGCGCCAAGCTCTGCCAGCCCAGGGCTGCTGGCACGTTGGCCCTGTCCCACTGTCAGCCGTCCCAGGGGCGCACTGCCACGCCTGACTGAGCGCACGGCAGCTCCCGCGATGGGCGGCCATAGGCCAGCAAGGCCCAGCGGCCGTCCTTGTATCTCCATGTCCTGGGGTCTGCAGATGACCCTGTGCCCCCAGACCCCATAATCAGCCATCAACGTGCCCAAGCCCGGCCTCGGCAGGATTGTCTCTTGGGGTCATCAGTGTGATCTCTGCCACTGGTGAGCTCTGAATGATGGGCCAGGACCTCGCTTTCCCTGTCAAGTCTGCAGCCTCAGGGGTGGGGGACGGGTGCTTGCTGGGCTGCCTCCTCCTCCCCGCCAGGGCCCAGGTGTTCCTCAGCATCTTGCCCTGCATCTCCCCGGCCCAGGCTGCCTCCTGGGCTCAGCCGCTCTTCCTGGACGTTGGCCGCCAGCTGTGCTCCTGCAGCGACTGCAACAATGGCTTTGCCTCCACTGAGTGGAATAAGAATTTAATGAAAATAAGGTAAATCAGAAAAAAATTATAACTTGTGAAATAGTTCCTGACAAATATGACTGGAACTTGTTAACATCATGCCAGAAAGTGCTGACTAGACAGGAAACCAGCCTCTAGGCAGTGCCGCGATGGAGAAGCCCGTCTGCACACCGAGATGGGAAGCCCGAGGCTGAGGGTGTGCGGGACACACACTGCCCAGCAGTGGCCGGGACCGTGGCTGACACGAGAGGCGCACCAGGTGCTTCCGCCGGGACTTAGAGGGACCTGCCCACGGCTGGGTGGACCCCCGTGGGTCTGCTCATCGGGAGCGGCCTGCTGGGCCTCCGTTTTTGTTATCTCAACTCTACATCCTGCGCCAGGGCAGAAGTGCCCACTCGGCCGGTCCTCGGAGCCCAACCCTACAAGGAGCCTCTCACATCAAGAGCAGAAGGTAGGGTCACCCCGGGGAGGGCGTGTGTCCGGAGGGACCCCGAAAATGAAAGAGGGGCAGAGAGAGGCACGACGCGGCAGGAGACCAAGTCAGGCTGCAGCAGCCGCCCGCCTGCCGCCAGAGAGCCCCAAAGGCCACGAAGCCCCAGTAACAAAAGCCAGAGCTCAGCAGGGGCCGAGGACAGAGCCCACCAGGGTCAGGTCGCCATGTCCCCCACGCGCAGTCGCGTGAGGCCCAGGCTCGGAGACTCCCCCGCGGGTTTATCCGCCAACAGAGACGAGGCACTCACGGCACCCTCGAGAGGCGGCGGCTCACCCAGACGGTGTCAGGGACGCCCAGCGGCCACCGGCAAGGACGGACAGCGCTAGTCCGCGGTGACGGCCACACCGGCCCCTCAGGGGCCAGTCAGGGCTCGCGGCGCTCACAGGCCCTCGGGAGTCCGTGGGCGGTGCCAGCAGCAAACAGTTCCTTGAGGCTTTGCTGCCCCTTCAAGGCCGTGGAGAGACGGGACAGGGCCCGTGTCAGACCAAGTCCTTTAGGTTCTCCCTCCTCAGGAAGCGGCTGCCGACACCCATCTTCTTTCTCTGGAGACGGGACACCTGCACGCGCCTTTGGCCTGGTCTCCCCTCCTCCCCTCAGCGACCCCCCCCCCCAGCTTATATCCTCCCGGGCTGTCCCGCCCCCAAGTCTGATTGGGCCATTTTCACTCCTGTGGCTGATTGGACCGTTTATCATGAGCCCAGAGCACTGATTGGTCCATTCCCCAACCCAGGACGTGTGCTTTACTTAACAGGGCTCTGAGGTGCAATTGCCAGACTGACTTGCGGTGAGTGGTGGGCCCTGGTGACAAAGGTCTGATTGGACCATGGAGCACCAATCAGCTCACAGCTCACACCTGATTGGGCCCATCCGCGAGCCTGGAAGTGCCTGATCCGTACCAGTCTCTGAGGCACAAGGGCTACACTGGCTGGTGGGGGCGCCGGGGCGTGAAAACGCCCTGCCCGCAGCTCCACCGCTGAGGGGGGGGCGGCGCCTGCTGCGGAAGGAGGGGCCCCAGGAGCCAAGCAGTGGAGGCCTTGACTGGTTGGAAATCATGGCCGGGATCTGGGACGTGACCTCTATCTCAACTACTAGTGGCTCCGCAGTGAGAGGCCTGGGGGGGACGCCCAACCCCGGAGACCACAGAGAGCAGCACATTTCCCGCCTCACCCGCCTATCCCTGGGTCCTCCAGCCCCACAGCTGCCCCTGCGCTGGTTCCAGGACCAAGGGCCGGGCCTGGCTCCTCAGCAGCGCCCTGCCCGGGGAAGCCTGAGCCGCAGCTCCCGCTCGCCAGTGTGTTGTCACCGCAGCATCTGGACACTCCTCGAGCCAGAGGCACCCCCGGGAGGGACACCCCCTTTTCTCCTGCTCAGCAGGGGGTGCAGCTGCAGGAACCAGGCCAAGGTCATCGCCTCTGGGGAGTCTTTAATGGCTCAGGGGAGGTCATGAGGCCAAGGGGCAGCTGTGGTGCTGCTCGAGGTGGACGTGGTGGACGTGGTGGATACATCACCTCAAGAATCACATCCACAGGTTAATAACACTCATGTTTAAGAGATTTTCATGGACCTCGTGTGTTATAAGCAGTCAGGAGAGCATGGAGACAAGTGATGGCTCCCAGAGTAAACACTGGAGAGGAGAACCTCACCCCCAGCTCATGGTCTCAGGGCGGAGACAGAGCCTTGAGGCCCCGGGATCTATAGCACAGAAGCTGCTGGAGATGAAACATTTAAAATATTGCTGTGCTTAATTTTTATGTAATATAACTTACATAGTGTAAAAAATAACATAGTTCTACAGTAGAAGAAGAGGACGTAAATATTACCCACAGCAAAGTTGACAAGAACTCCAGGTGTAAAGATATCAAAATACAATTTTGACAGCTAAGGGAGCCTAAGCACACACACAAACAAATCAATGTCTCCGAGCTAAACATTTTCACTGTACATACTCAGTTTCAGTAAGATGTTATCATAGTATGTTATTATGTTATTATAGTATGTTATTATGTTATTATAGTACATCAAAGAGAGAACTCCTGTTAGAAACAAATCTGACATCTGGATTAATATTCACATCAACTGTCAGTTTCAATCACAGATTACTTTCCCAAGAATGTGTCGATCCTTCCATCTCTGGCAGATTCAGGAGTAGATGCTCCTTGTCCTTTGCACAGAAATATGAATTTGTCTCAGAGGGAGGTGACTCATTACATTCGTGAAGGTGAGGGATCCACTCAACAGTGCACCCCTTCCCTCCACTAGCACGGGGGCCCCTCAGTGGAGACACACACAGGAAAGAAGGAACTGAGAGCCCAGAACTGCAGTCTAGTGACCCAAATGCTCCCAAGGAGCGAACCCTTTCACCACAGCTTCACTCTACATAACTGTTGGTAATGTGTGAGTTCTAGAACATTCTTTCAACACCAAAAACATAGTTAAACAATGAGTGAGAATTCAGTTTATTTGAATGTCACACAGTTGGAGGTTTGGTAAATGTTTGCAGTATTTTAGGAAACTACAGTTAATGGAAGAATATGAGAATATAAATGTCCGGAAAAGGAAAATTTCTAATGCAATAGTCTATAATATATACATTATGGCATGTAAGAGAGGATAAAAACAGAATGAATGAGGAGTTACACTTTTAGCTTGTGATATCTCACTTGTTGGTGTATTGGCCATTATCTCCTCACAGCCATTTTCAAGGTTTGGTTCCTCAGACTGTATATGACGGGATTAAAGGTGGGGGGCACCACCGTGTAGAACATAGAAATGACCAGGTCAGACATGGACCGGGACCCCGAGGTTGGCTTCAGATAATCAAAGCATCCAGTGGTGAGAAACAGCACCACAACCAGCAGGTGGGGAAGGCAGGTGGAGTAGACTTTGGACTGACATTCTGCGGATGGTATCTTCCTGACAGCAGAGAAGATGTGGACATAGGAAATGACGATGAAAATAAAGTAGCAGATACTCAACACCACAGTTATGAGAATGGGTGCAAGTTTGTTCATTACATTTCCTGAACAAGAAATAGCCAATAATTGGGGGATGTCACAGAAGAACTGGTGGACCATGTTGGACCCACAGTAGGACAAGGAGAAGGTTCCAGCTATAAGCATGACAGAGATGATGTCCCCACCCAGCCAGGACACAGCTGTCAGCTGCACATACTTGTCTGCTCATAATGACCTCATAGTGCAGTGGGTGGCAGATGGCAGCATAGCGGTCAAGGCTCATCACTGTGAGCAGGTACAACTCTGTACCTACTGAAAGAATCAGCATAAACACCTGGACGACACAGCCTGGGAAGGAGATGGAGCTGCTGTGCCTCAGAGAGCTCACAATGGACTTGGGGACCGTGGCTGAGAAGAGGCCGAGATCCGAGAAGGACAGACCCCTCAGGAAGAAGTGCATGGGGGTGTGGAGGTGCCGGTCCAGGGTGGTGATGAGGACGATGAGCCCTTTCCCCAGCAGGGCGCACAGATAGACCAGGGAGAAGAGCAGCGGGTGCAAGAATGCCATGGTCCCCTGGGTGGGGAACACCAAGAGGACAAATTCTGTCACGGATGTGAGATTGTCCACGGTCACCCCTGGAGTCATTTTCTGTATTTTAAAAAAAAATAAAGAACAAGAAAATATTGTCATATCTCAATATTGTGATAAAATGAGTTATCAGCATAAGATAATGATTCAGATTACTCACTGGGTAATTAATCCTTATTGGTCCTACAGAGTCTAGTACCCTCATGTGCGTGTGCCACTGTGTTCAACCTTTCATTTCCATCTCATGTGAGGGGGATAGGATCACACTTTCCAAACATGTCCTGAAAATTGTTGAAGGCTTGAAGATTTCCACTGACCCAACAGAACTTTAAGAATTACAATCTCAAACCTCTCAACAAACCCAACTGACTGTCCCTCTTCACTGCCCCAGTCCCGCGGCTCCCCCTCTTGCCCAGGCCCCAGCGTCTCCACCCAGCACACATCCCAGAGGTTGTCCAGGGCACAGCCCCAGAGGACACGTGACCATGCCCAGCCCCTCCCCACCCTGGAGAGCCTGTCCCTGCTCCTCCAGCACAGCTCTGGTCTGGGGAGGCCCCACAGAGACGGGTGTGCAGGGAGATGGGGTGTGCAGTTCCCTATTTTCCTGCTCCCCAGGACCCGACACTGTCCTGGAGCTGAATGATTTTGGCTCGGCATCCCCGTGTGGCGGGTCCTGACACCTCCTCTGTCAGATTTCTGCCCCTGTGGCCTCAATGCTGCCTCCTGGTCTGTACCCTCATCTCCTCATCTCCCTGCCCCTGACTCCCCACATCTGAGGACCGAGAGACCACGTTTCCCGCAGAGTCTCCTCCTGGGTCACACCCACATGTCTCTTTTGCAGGATGGGCTCATCCACCCTGGGTTCCTCCTGGCCCCTCTGTCCTCCTCAGACTCATGCACATCTGTGCAGGGAGAAGGCCGCTCCCTGGCTGAGCTGGACAGTCTGTGCGTGTGGCTGTCCCTGCTGGTTCCAGGGCCCTGGGTCCCCCGGGTGCGGGTTTGTTCCTCCCCCCAGGCCCATGCGTGAGTGGGGATGTCTGGACACGGGGCTGCCCTGCCCTCGCTCCCCCTCCCCAATCTCACCCTCTCCCCCCTCTGTGGTGTGACGGAGGGGCAGGCCCTGGGGAGGGAAATATAGTGGTGAACAGAAATTTAAAATTTAATAGAAACTGGAAGATAAATGAAAATACCAGGTGGTCATAGGTGGAGACATCTCTTGAGTGGTTTAGAATAGTATTTGCAATGATGAAATCATTTTTTCCGTTTAAGGTAGGATTTTTAGGAGAATGTGGTGATATGAATGTATTGTAAGAGCTTAGAGAAGCCATTCCAGCAATTTTAATGTAAACAAGAAAAAATAATTTTTGAACCTGTTGTATCCTATTAAAACCTTATTCAGTGATTTATAATACATATTTATATTTATATTGTATAAAATTAGATTTTCTATTTTTCTGTTCCTGTGTGGAGTTAAAATGAAAACAATATTCATTCCATAATAGACCGATTTCCAGATGTTCTATCATTATATTGTGAAGGAAATAGAAAGATCAGCATAGATCCCGGGAAAAGGTTATGAATTTCTGTCTGACTCACCTGCTTTTCATAATAGTTTAGGGATGAACGTATGTGGCTTTCCCTTTTTAAATAATTATTATTATTTTAAATTTTCTCTGGAGTATCTACTAATTTTTAAATAATTACATTAAATGTGATTTTTTTTAAAAAATCAATTTATTTTTGCTTACAAGAGCTGGGGTACAGACCAGATTTGTGGGGGGATGAAAGGATTCACCAGTGACAGAATGAGGAGGAGAACAGGCAGACTGACTGAAACCCACTGCTGAGGGGAGCAATGGGGAGACAGGAGAGGTCCTTTGCGCCATGTGGGTAACTCCCTGGCTGGGGATGCCTATAGCTCATTATTGCTGAGACTTAATCCCTTGTACCACCAGGGAGGCCCCCATCAAATGTGATTTTATGAAACACTTAAACACTTTCAACTCAGAGTTCTAAATGCTGAAATAGCATAGCTTTGATACAACAATTCTCAAATACACCACCTGAAAATAAAAAAAAAATGTATTTATATAATTTCTCTCTTAGAAACTATCCCAGAACGACATGGCCCTCTGGAATGGAACTATTTGTACACCTTAGAATTTATTAATTGTAATTTATAAGATGAATATTTCAACTACTGCTCCTCTGAAATACAGAATGCATGTGAAGTGATACCGGGTTGTAAAACACGTTACCTCAAAAGAGAACAATAAAATTCCCTCCGGTAGGACAACAAAGTAAGGCCAGTTGTTCACACTGAAAGGCTGACAATGAAACACAGTTCAATGACCCACGGAGACATAAAGTGAACAGAGACCATGGATCACCCGGGCCCGCCCCACTCATCGGACCGGTATGTCCAGGCTGGCGGCGCCCGCGGCCCAGCGGCGGCTCCCCCGAAGCTCGGCCTCGCGGTGAGGGGGGAAGACACGAACACCCGACGGCCGGTCCCCGTGGCCCCCGCGGGCTGCCCCCGCCGTCCGGTCAGGCCTTGGCTCACTGACCCCAAAGACAGCCCGCAGGGCGCGCGCTCTCCCCCCGCCGCCCCCAGGCCTGACATGTCCACCCCCTCCTCAGGGCCTCGCAGGGCCCAGGTGTCCTGTCCCTGGGGGCTTCTCGGCTGTGCCCCGGTAATGAGCCTCCCGGGTCAGCAGCGCCGTCGGGGGTCCTTGGGGACCCCGCGAGCAGGACCTCCCCCTCAGCCCGTCCCCCCCACCCCGCGGGGCCTGGGTGGCCCCGTGTCATCGCCTGGACGGGCCCGTCCACCGCAGGATGCTCCCCGAGGCTGCCGCCTGTGCCCCGACCAGCCAGGCGCTGTCTCTGGACGGCATCCGGGAAGTGGAAAAGGGTGCGCAGTGGCTCCCAGCTTAGTCCAGAGTCAGGAGCGAGGGCGGCACAGACATCAAGGATGAGGCCCCGAGCCCGGCCCTGCGCTGCTCCCCCCCCACCCCGCGAGGCCGGCGCAGGGAGACGGGCGCCCCTGGCACGGGCAGGAGACGCCCCGGCGGGTCCCCTGTGGTCCCTCCCCAGCGGCCGCCCGTCCCAGCGTGCGTTTCCTGGTCAGGGCCGCCCGGGCGCCGAAAGGGTGCGCGTCGCGAGGGGGCGGGCGCTGGGGCCTGGTCCCCGGTGCTGGACACGGGACCCCAGAAGCCGACATGTGGACCGACCCCGCGGCCCGGGAGGGCTCGTCCCCATCTCAGGGCTGAGGGGCCGCGTGAGAGGCCTGGGGACCCCAACACCGAGACTTGAGGCACCAGCACCTTCCCGCCCCGCCCACCTTTCCCGGGGTCCCTGGGCCCCAAGGTTGACCCTGCTGGGTCCAGGACAAAGGGCCAGCCTGGCTCCACGGCGGTGTCCTACCCGGGCAGCCCGTCCACCGCGCCCGCTCACCAGGGTGTGGTCACCGCAGCACCTGGGCTCTCCTCGGGCCAGAGGCGCTCCCGGGAGGGACACCCCCTTTTCTCCTGCTCAGCAGGGGGTGCGGCCGCTGGGGCCAGGGTGGGGTCATCGCCTCTGGGGAGAGTCTTCATGGGCTTGGGGGAGGTCATGAGGCCCAGGGGCAGCTGTGGTGCTGCTTGAGGGCCGGGCCAGCTGGTCATCACCGGAAATACCGTGTCCACAGCTGGTAAGTCTACGGCATGAAAAACTCTCATTTTGTGATCCACCGGGCGTTTGGAGACACCGTGTTCCGCTGCAGAGGGGACGTGTGAGGGGGTAGCCTCCCCCGGCTCATGTGCTCAGGGTGGGTGAGCAGCCGGGAGGCCCCGGTGTTGACAGCACAGAAACTGCCAGAGAATAAAAATTCTTGTATCGCCGTGCTTTATTTTACATAAGGTTTTTCACATAACATAAAATAGCATAGCTCCAAAGTAGAAGAGAAGGACTTAAATATTCTCCATAGGAACACTGACAAGAAGTCCACGTGCCAGGGCCTCCCGGGTGGTGCAGGGGTTGCACAAAGCGCTGTCAAGCCATCGCCAGCCTCTGTAGCATGAGTTCTATCCCCGGCCAGGGAGCGACCCACAGGGCGCAACAGACCTCTCCTGTCTCCCGGCTGCTCCCCCCAGCAGTGTGTTCCAGTGGATCCGTCTGTTCTGCTCCCCATTCTGTCTCTGGGGAATGCACTCACCCCCTTCACATCTTGCTCACACCCAGCTCTTCAATGCATAAATAAACATATCTTAGAGGAAAAGAAGTCCAGTTGTGAGACATTGAATACAATTTTGAAAGCTAAGGGAACCTAAACACAAACACACAAGAACAAATGTCTAAAACCTACACATTTTAACTGTACATATGTAGTTCCTCAATAATAATTCACATGCATTTTAATTTTAGTGTAGTATGTCACAGTCCAGTCCTGTTACAATCAAATTAGATATCAAGGAATTAATATTCACACCAGTTGTTGCTTCCAGTCACAGATTCCTTTTCCCCAGGGACACGCACATCCTCCCAGCTCCATCATACTCAAGAGAAGATTCCCCTTGCCTTTTCAACAAAAGCATGAACATCTCTTAGAGGAAG
The DNA here is from genome assembly GCF_964194135.1 of Talpa europaea. NCBI lineage: Eukaryota > Metazoa > Chordata > Mammalia > Eulipotyphla > Talpidae > Talpa > Talpa europaea. The sequence goes on from NC_140075.1 coordinate 18,491,703, forward strand.
ACACTCCATTAGGAATCTGAGGGGTGGGGGACCCCACTCAGAAGTCTCCCCTCCCCCCCACAGGGCACAGGGCCCTCTGTGGAGACACACACAGGTTGTGAGGACCGAGCGGCCAGGACTGGGGTCCCATGACTGTGTGTGCCTGAGGATAAAACCCTTTACCACTGCCTCATTTCACATAAATGTTGGAGATGTGCGAGTTCTAGGAATTTCTTTGACCACCAAATACATGTTTTTAAGTGTAAGCCGCATTCACTTTATGAAAATCACACAGGGAGGGTTGGGGAAAGGATTGCAGTATTTTAGGAAACAGGAGTTTATGGAAGATTATGAGAATATAAATTTTTGAAAAAGGAAAAATGCTAATGGAAGAAGTCTATGCTTTATAAATGATGACATGTCAGAATTAGAGGGGAAAAGCTGAACTAATGAAGTTATAATTTAATTTTATTTTTTTAAAGAGGCATGTATTTTATTCATTTATTTATATTTTTGTTTGTTTGTTTGTTTATACATGCACTGTGTACAGTCAGAAGCGAGGTAGGGTGAGAGAATCAACCAGAGACATAGCGGGGAGCAGAGCAGGCAGAAGGACCGAAGTGCACTGCTGAGGGGAGCAGTGGGCAGCATGAGAGGTCTGCATGCCATGTGGGACCCTCCTCCGGTGGCCGGGGAGCAGCTGGGGATGAAACCGGCGCCACAGAGGCCGCGGGCAGCTTCGCAACACAGCGCTCAACCACTGTGCCACCGGGGAGGCCCAAAGATATAATTTTAGATTGTGGTATCTCACATCTTAGAATATTGGCCATTCATCAGTCTCCTCACAGCAGACTTCATGGCTTGGTTCCTCAGACTGTATATGACGGGATTAAAGGTCGGGGGCACCACCGTGTAGAACATAGAAATGACCAGGTCAGACACAGACGGGGTCCCTGAGGTCGGCTTCAGATAAGCAAAGCATCCAGTAGAAATAAACAGCAAAACAACCAGCAGGTGGGGAAGGCAGGTGGAGTAGACTTTGGCCTTCCCTTCTGTGGATGGGATATTCCTGACTGCAGAGAAGATGTGGACGTAGGAAATGACGATGAAAATAAAGTAGCAGATACACAACAATGCAATAACGAGAACGGGGACAAATTTGCTCATTACATTTTCCGAGCAGGAAATTGCCAATAACTGAGGGATGTCACAGAAGAACTGGTGGACCACGCTGGACCCACAGTAGGACAAGGAGAAGGTTCCAGCTGTGAGAATCACAGCATAGAGACCCCCACCCAGCCAGGACACAGCTGTCAGCTGCACACACCTGTTCCTGCTCATGATGACCTCATAGTGCAAGGGGTGGCAGATGGCAGCATAGCGGTCAGAGCTCATCACTGTGAGCAGGTGAAGCTCTGTAGCTGCTGACATAATCACCATGAAGACCTGGGCGACACAGCCCAGGAAGGAGATGGAGCTTCTGTGCCTCAGAGAGTTGGCAATGGACTTGGGGACCGTGGTTGTGATGAGGCAGAGGTCTTAGAAGGACAGACTCCTCAGGAAGAAGTACATGGGGTTGTGGAGGTGCCGGTCCAGGGTGGTGATGAGGACAATGAGCCCATTCCACAGTAGGGCGCACAGGTAGATCAGGGAGAAGAGCAGCGGGTGCAAGAAGCCCATGGTCCCCTGGGTGGGGAACCCCAGGAGGACGAATTCTGTCACGGCCGAGAGATTGGTCACCCCTGGAGCAGTCATCTGTGTAAAAGAAGAAAGTGGGAAAAGCCTCGATCTTCCAATATTGAAAATATAAGGGGTTATCAATATAAGTCAATTATTCAATGCATTTTCTACATACTTATTCCTTCTAGGTTCTGTGGATTCTAGTATAATCATCTGTGGATACAGTTTTCTTCAACCCACTTATTTCCTTCTAATGTGAATGTGCCATTATTATATTGTCCAAATATGTCCACCAGATAGGTGAGAGATTCAAATTTCAACTGTCCCCTATAAAACTTGAACACATTATAATCTCTTATATGTCAAAAATCTCAGCAAAGTTCCCATACTATGCACTCTGCCCCAGTCTGCTGCTCCTGCTCTTGCCTGGGCCCCAGCATATCTCTCCAGCTCACTTCCCAAAGGTTGTCCAGGGCACAGTCCCAGAGGACACGTGACCGTGCCCATCCCCTCCCCACCCTGGAGAGCCTGTCCCTGCTCCTCCAGCACAGCCCTGGCCTGGGGAGGCCCCACAGGGACGGGTGTGCAGGGATGTAGGGTGTGTGGGTCCCTGTTTTCCTGCTTCCTGGGACCTGACACTGTCCTGGAACTGAGTGATTGGGCTTGGTGTCCCCGTGCGGCAAGTCCTGACGCCTCCTCTGTCAGATTTCTGCCCCTGTGGCCTCACTGCTTCCTCCTGGTCCATCCCCTTGTCCCCTCATCTCCCTGCCCCTGACTCCCCACATCTGAGGACCCAGAGACCACGTTTCTTGCAGAGTCTCCTCCTGGGTCACACCCACATGTCCCTCCTGCAGGATGGCCTCGTCTACCCCGGGCCCCTCCCAGCCCTTCTGTCCCCCTCAGACTCACGCACATCTGTGCAGGGAGGAGGCCACTTCTGAGCTGTCCCTGCTGGTCCCAGGGACCCGGGTCCCCTGGGTGCATGTTTGTTCCTCACCCCAGACCCATGCGTGAGTGGGGACACCTGGACACGCGGTAGCCCTGCCCTCTCTCCCCCTCCCCAACCTCATCCTCTCCCCCAACTGTGGGGTGACGGAGGGGCAGGCCCTGGGGAGGGTAGGATTTTTTGAGAATACAGGAAATAACTTTGTGGATATACATTAGTGTAAACAATCCAATATTGTTTAATTAGAAAATAAATTAGGATACAATTTGGTCTAGTTGCAGAAATCATTTGATTACTTTAAATGTAATGATGAAATATGTTTTCCATAGATCTCTTCCTGACTTAAAAAAAAAAAAGTTCCTTCTTCCTTTTACAATATCACTCACGATCCTTGAGTGACGGAGTTGGAGAAAAACCCCAAGTTCATGTTCATAAACAGCCAGATGTCCCTGCCACCCGCACTTCATTGTCATAGCCATGAAACTCTCCCCAATGGCGCTGTAAGAAGCTATTGAATTTCTATCTGATATATATGTCATAAGATTTAAGGACAAAAAGACATAACATTCTGATTTTTGACAATAAGTATTATTTTTAATTTCATCTTGAGTTTGGTATTCATCACATTAATCACATCAAGTGTTTTGATTGTATTTGACACTGAACACACGTGGACAAACTGTGTTGAGTGCCCAACCACAGTGATGACATGATGTTAGATGTATCATAACTCATGATCTACTTTATGATGATGTTATAAAAAGTTACAGTACTTGTAACAGTTAAAATAAAAGAGTTATTTTCTCCCAATGAAATTCATCCCAGGAGAATATGGAATTGTGAAATCTAGCAACTTGTGCACCTTTAGAATTTATTAGTTTCATTATTTATAAATAAGATTTTAACTGCTATGCTCTCTCCAATGTAAAATGAAGCTTGAAATCTAAAAACTTTCAAGTGTGAGTGGATTCTCCTCTGAAAATAGCTGGGGAAAGATACCTGACATCTGGGGGAAAGATCCAGCAGGCTTGTCCTGTCTCTGTCCTGAGGTTGTCCCCATGGCGGGACAGAGGGCGTCCAGGCCTCTCACTCCATGGTCGGGGCTCGTGGGGAGCCTCTGAGCACTCACAGGATGGTCCACCCCATCCTGTGCCGCCTCATGGACAGAGCAGGGCCTCAGGGCTGGGCTATTTGAGCTCTGGAGCTGGCGTCCGCGTGTTGGACACTGTCCAGATTCCAGCCCTCAGGGACCTTCCTCCCGAGGGACAAGTGCCCTTTTCTGAGTTCACTGTTTTAATTGGTGTCGTCCTGTAGCACATTCAGTGACCATTAGTGCACTGAGTGCACTGTTATCGGTTTACACATCCATGAAAATTAATTTAATTGTCCTCCAGGCTCCACCACACTCCACTGACCCTGCCAAGGGGACCTGGTGTGGCCCCGTCGTCAAAGCCATGGATGAACCACGTCCAACAGGAACAGGAAGGTCACCGTCACCCACTGTGTGCCCTTCAAGGGGACCTGGGAAATGGGTGTGTGGGGAAATGGGTGTGTGGGTTCATGGCACCCCAAATTACTGTAGTTAAATTCCTTTTTATTCTCAGCAATGATAGATGTAACAAAACTTGCATTGTCATATTTGACTGAATTGTGTTTTTATCTTACATTTCAGGTCAGTCCCCAGGCTGGGCTCTGTCTTGACCAGTCTACACGCTGGTCTGCGGCTTGGGGTCTGAACCAGGGAAGTGGGGGCACCTCCTCCCTGGTGCAGGTTCTCACCTGTGTGCTCACAGCCCTATCAGGTCTCCCCCAGAAGTACAGCAGAAGACAAGAGTCCTGACCCCATGCACTGTCCTATCCCATATCCCCAGTGTCCCCCAGGCCAAGTGGGCAGCAGGTCCAGCAAGATGGCACTGGGACTGGAAGGAGGCTGGACTGGAGACCCCGGGGTTGGGGGAGGACCCAGCTCCGGATCTGTCAGATGCTCGGGGGCGAGATCCTAAGACCCCATCTCAGCCCCATCTCTTGACCCCCCCTTAAATCCTCTCTCCACCCATCCGGAACCCCAGCCACTGTCAGCCCTAAGGCAAACTGAAGGAATCAGTGGCCTCTAGACACTAGGGCCACACTCCGCCCCGTGTGCCCGTGGGGGTCAGCCTGGCCCTTCCACAGGCCGCTCGGGCTTCGGCGCCCGCCCCGGCCCCGCGTCCACCCGCCCCACCGGCCAGCGGCTGCCGTGCAGGCGCCGGAGTCTCGCCCGATGGAGCCCAGAAGCGGGCGCTGCCCCAGGCGCGCGGGCAGCTCTGGCCAGCGGTCGTGGTCACCCCTGGTCACCACGCGGCGGGGCACATGGGTCAGGGGCGCTCATGCGAGGTCCCTCCTGGCCCAGGGCGGCACCAGAGCCGGAGTGTCCCCCGCTCCGGGGGTCCAGACAGCGCCCCACTCTGAGGCGCGGGCCGGGCCTCTGGCCGCCTTGGCCAGCGGGGACGCAGGACAGGACTGAGCCCGCGCCTGGACGGTGTCGGCTTCTCCGCCTGCCCACAGCTCGCGGAGTGTCTTTGCCCCGTCGGCTTCCGGAGCGTCACCCCGAGGCAGGTACACCCCCTTTTCAAAGCTGGGTCAGTCGGCTCTTGAGCCCCCGACCCTGGTTTGCTTCCTCCCCAGGCGGCCCCGCCCAAGCTTCTGATTGGCCCAAGATTCAATCCTGCGTCTGATTGGTCCACTCAACACCCACAGTTCATAGCTCACACCTGATTGGTCCTTCGAGGATCAGAAAGTGCATAAAGGGCGGTCCTGGGCTCTTGGGCGCCTAGGCTGGACCCGCCCGCGCCCAGCTTGGCGCCTGGATGCTCCTCCGGGTCCGCTGCCCGGTCGGCCTCCCTCCCGGGTGAGTGTCCATGGCCCTGCCCCCCTCTCCTCGGGGGAGTGTCCACGGCCCCGCCCCCTTTTCCACGGGGTAGTGTCCACGGCCCCGCCCTCCTCTCCCCATAAGTGTCTACGGCCCCACCCTCAGCCTCCGACCGGGGCCGGTGACCAGGGCCCACAACCCTACTCCGTGGCGGGGAACGCGCTGGCCACACCAGAGCCGTTGCATTTCCACCGCTCATGTCCACCCCGTGGTCACAGAGGCGGAGGCAGATGGGGAGACGCCCAGGAGAGGGGGGCCCTGGGCTCCCCCCCAGGCGTGTCCACGGCCATCGCCCACGGGCGGACATGGGCAGCGCGTGTGGTGTCCGTCCGCCCTGGCGGGCCAGCAGTGGAGTGACCACCCCAGCAGCAAGAGGGCCCCGCAGGCCCAGGCGGTCCAGGCCTGCCTGAGTCGCCCCCAGGAACCGTTCTCCATGGCGCGTGTCCACCTGGTTACCATGGTCACGGTGTGAGGTCCAGCACAGGCCCGTGGGCCGGGAGGACACACGGGACAAGTCCCAGAACCTCCCCATGCGTGTTTGCCTTTGACTGAAATGTGGATATTTGTGCCCAAAGGGCTCTGCGAGGTGGACCCGGACGCCAGGGCAGCGCAGGGTGGGAGTTCAGGAGGCGCCAATTGGAGCCGGGGGCTGGGCGAGGCTGGGGTGAGGGACACACGCTGCCCATCGAATGACGTCATACCCCAAAGGGGAAGGCGACTGTGACCTCATATTATCACTGAAATGATTATTACTTTGACTCGTTTTTATTTCTCAGTTTCTTTTTTTTTAAATATTTATTTATTTGTGCATACAAGGGCTGGGGTACAGGCCAGAGGTGTGGGGGTGAGAGGATTCACCAGAGGCAGAGCAGGGAGCAGAGCAGGCAGACTGACTGAAGTACACTGCTGAGGGGAGCAGCGGGTGAGACAGGAGGGGTCTGCGTGCCATGTAGGTGGCTCCCTGTCTGGAGATGGCACTAGTGCTTCATGGCTACAGATAGCTTCCTAGCACGGTGCTTAACTCCTGCACCACCAGGGAGGCCCCTAATTGAGAGATTTTCTAGCTCATGTTTAATTCTGAGATTTGAATGGACAGACAGGTCTTGTGGTTAACTACATTTATTATCATAAGAAACATTTTCATGGACAAATATGTGATAATCAGGAGAGTTTGGAGACACAGTGAACTGCTCCCAGAGAAAGTGCTTGAGAGCAAGAACATCGCCCAGCTCATGTTCTCAGTGTTAGGGGAAACAATATGGGAACCTCTGTACATGCAGGGAGATGTGTAGAATTAACAAATATTGCCAGGCTTTATTTTGCATAATGTTTTACATAATAAAGAAAACCTGCTTCCCAAAGTAGAAGAAAAATAAACTTTAGTTTAATCTACATGAAGGTCGAGAGGAAGACCTGGTATAGAATCAAGATACAATCTGGGAAACTAAGGAACCTAAAAATAAACACAACAAATTTAAAAATATAAATATTTAAGTAGAAATGTAGTTCTTCAGGGCCTCCCCGGTGGCGCAGCGGTTGAGCGCTGGGTTGCGAAGCTGTGCGCAGCCTCTGCAGCGCCGGTTCGATTCCCGGCTGCTCCCCGGCCGCCAGAGGAGGGTCCCACATGGCGCGCAGACCTCTCCTGCCGCCCGCTGCTCCCCTCAGCAGTGTACTTCAGTCCTTCTGCCTGCTCTGCTCCCCGCTCTGGCTCTGGTGAATTCTCTCACCCTCCCGCGCTTCTGACTGTACCCAGTGCATGTATAAACAAAAAAACAAACAAACAAATAAATAAATAAAATAAAACATGCCTCTAAAAAATAAATAAAAAAAAAAAAATCCAAAAAAAAAAAATAAAATAAAATGTTTAAAAAAAAAAAAAAAAAAAAAAAAAAAAAAAAAAGAAATGTAGTTCTTCAAAGATAATTCATATAACTACTTTTCAAAACACCACATTGAGGGGTGCAGTCACATTTGCATCCAAAAGGCATCATAGAAATTAACATTCCATCCATTCCAGGTTTCACTCATAGATTCCTACTAACCAAGGAAGCGTCCATCCTTCCACCTCTGGCAGAGTCAGGTGTGGTTTCACTTTGTCCTTTGAGCAGCAACAGGAACTTCTCCTAGAGGAACACACCCCGTGAGGAATCGTGAGGGACGGGGTGTGGGGGGCCCACTCTCTGTCTCCCCTCCCCTGCACAAGGACCGGACACTCAGTGGAGAAACACAAAAGCTGTGGGTACCGAGTGCCCAGGACTGGGGTCCCTTGAACATGTGCTCCGAGGACAGTCCACATTTACCACTGCTTCATTTTATGTTAAGTTGCTGATGTGTGAGTTCATTCTTTCTGCACAAAATACAAGGGGCCCTCAGTGGAAAAACAGAGGCTGAGGGAACCGAGCATCCAGTTCTGTGGTCCCATGACTGTGTGATCCCAAGGCAGACCTCCTTTACTACTGCTTCATTTCACATAAATGTTAGTGATTTGTGAGTTCTAGAACATTTTTCTAAGCCACATGCATTGTTTTCAACTATGAGCGGGAATTCAGTTTATGAACATCACACAGCTGGAGTTTGGGCAAGTGAAAGCAGTATATAGGAAACTAGAGCTTATGAAAGAATATGAGAATATGAAATAGTGGAAAAGGAAAAAAAAAACTAGTGCAAGAAATCTGTACTTTATAAATGATAACATGAAGAGATAGAGGGAAAAACTGAATAAATCGGGGGTTACAATTTTAGATTGGGATATCTTACATCTTAGAGTACTGGCCCTTCATCAGTCTCCCCACAGCTGTCTTCATGGCTTGGTTCCTCAGACTGTATATGACGGGATTAAAGGTGGGAGGCACCACCATGTAGAACATAGAAATGACCAGGTCAGAGATGGATGGGGTCCCTGAGGTCGGCTTCAGATAAGCAAAGAATGCAGTGGAGAGAAACAGCACCACAACCAGCAGGTGGGGAAGGCAGGTGGAATTGGCCTTGGCCTTCCCTTTTGTGGATGGGATATTCCTGACAGCAGAGAAAATGTGGACATAGGAAATGACGATGAAAATAAAACAACCCACATCCAATGTCACATTAATGAGAATGGGGACAAGTTTGCTCATTAGATTTCCTGAGCAGGAAATAGCCAATAACTGGGGGACATCACAGAAGAACTGGTGGACCACGTTGGACCCCACAGTAGGACAAGGAGAGGGTTCCAGATGTGTGCATCACAGCATAGAGACCCCCACACAGCCAGGACACAGCTGCCAGCTGCACACACTTGTCCCTGCTCATGATGACCTCATAGTGCAGGGGGTGGCAGATGGCAGCATAGCGATCAAGGCCCATCACCATGAACAGGGTCATCTCTGCACCTGCTGACATAACAATCATGAAGACCTGGAGGACACAGCCCGGGAAGGAGATGGAGCTGCTGTGCCTCAGAGAGTTGGCAATGGATCTGGGGACCATGGTTGAGATGAGGTAGAGGTCCGAGAAGGACAGACTCCTCAGGAAGAAGTACATGGGGGGTGTGGAGGTACCGGTCCAGGGTGGTGATGAGGATGATGAGCCCGTTCCCCAGCAGGGCACACAGGTAGACCAGTGAGAAGAGCAGCGGGTGCAGGAAACCCATGGTCCCCTGGGTGGGGAACCCCAGGAGGATGAATTCTGTCATGGTCGTGAGATTCGTCACCCCTGGGGCCATCATCTGTATAAAAATTTGAGCAAAATAAAACATGAGTGAAGCCTTCCTGTCTGAGTGTAGATGACACCTACAAGGACAGTCACAGGTGTGCCCCAGAGGTCACTCTCAAGGTGTGGAGTGGAGTAGATCCGTGTCTCTCGCTCTCTGTCTAGCCTTCTCTGTTCAGCTCCAGAAATGCACCTTTATCACACAGGATCTGGGATCAGGAAGGAGGGAAATTTCAGCTGATCATAGGATTCTGCTCTGGTTGATCCATAGCCAGACTAACAGCCCATCCCCACCACCCCAGCCCCTCTGCTTCCCCCTCCATGTGCAGGTTTGTTCATCCCACCAGGCCCGTGTGTGGGGACGTCTGGACACGGAGCAGCCCTGTCAACTCTCCTCTTCCCCAATCTCCTCCCCCTATGGGGGTGATGGAACAGGATTTTTAGGAGAATGTAGTGAAATATAACTATTGTAAGATAAAAGAAACAATTCCAGCTAATTTAATGAAAACAAGAAAAAATAAACTCAAAAAATGTAGCCGAAGAAAAAACTTTTTCAGTGATTTAGAATACATATTTACATTGACAAAATGAGGAGAAAATGTCATGACATTCTCTCTAACTCCCCTTATTGTCATATTTTAGGCATGTGAATGTTTAGCTTTCCTTTTTTAAAAAATTAGCATTATTTTAAATTTCCTTTCAGATTTTCTCCACTGTTCCCTAAATACATCCATTAAATCTGATTTCATTTAACATTATATACTTTCAACTCAGTGCTAACTATTAAAAATTTGTTACAAAACAATAATTGCCCTATATACCCTAGGTCAGAATATTATAAAATATTAAATGCACGAAAGATCATATTCTGTGGAATACCTTAAAATAAAATTATCCCAGAACAACATGACATTCTGAAACTGAACTATATCCACCTTTATAATTTATTAGTTTTCATTTATAAGATGACTATTTCCACTACTGTTCTTCTGAAATACAAAATGCTTTTTGAAATGATACTATGTTGTAAACAATGTTACCTCAATAAAGAAAAAAACAAAGTCACCACTGGAAACACAAGCAGTAGCATAAATAATTCATGTTGAAATGCCAACACTTTGATGTATGGGTTAAAAGAAATATGTCAGTAAATTAAAATTTAAGATTTAAAAAAAACTTACTTTTTAAAAAAAATATTTGACAGACACCTCAGTCTGGCGTGACTCACCCACTATCCCAGATGTTGCTTCCCACAAAACTCTCGCCCTCACAGAGACAGGAGGAAAAGTAAACCTCACTCGATGGCCCGGTCACCAGTTGCCCTCTGCTGTGCTGGCCTCTGACGTCCGTGTCCAGGCCTCTGGCTCACTGACTCCGCAGACAGGCCACAGGGCTCGCTATCTCCATCTCTCGCTGCCCCCAGGCCCTGAAACTGTCCCCGGCTCCCCTTCCTTAGGGACCGCACCCCGAGAGGACCAGGTGTCCTGTGTCCCCATGGACTTCTTAATGGTGTCTCCAGTAATGAAACTCCTGAGTCATCAGTGCAGTCAGGGGGGTCTCAGGAGACACCGTGAGCAGGTCCGTGGTTCCTCCTCCTCAGGATCCATCTTCCTCCACTGACCAACCACAGGGGACCCGGGTGTGGCCCCATCGTCAGAGCTACAGATGAACCACAGCCACAGGGAGCTGCAAGGTCGCTGTCACCCCCTCTGAAGTCCTTCCTGGGGAGACCTGCAGAGATGGTTGTGAAGAGGTTGAGGCAGGAGGAAGGGAAATGAATAAAGAAGGATGGAACTAAAGGAGGAAGGAAAGAGGGAAGGAAGACAAAGAGAATTTCAACAGAATTGAACAAAGAAAACTGTATCTTCTGAAGTGGGAATGGTTCACGTCATCACAAATTTACTCTGTGTGCTTTTGTTTATTTTTTTGCAGGTCCATTCTCAGCACCTACCAGTCTTGTCTGAAGCTGAATCGCTACTGATAGTGAGAGTGTGTGTCCTATATTGTCACAAGGAGAGGGGCCATTGCAGTTGGAGTGGTTCTGGTGGATGGTTCTTCATGGTCTGACATTCCTGGGGTTTGATGTCATGACTGTTGTGTCTTCAAATGCACAGTAAGAGGCCTTTTGTGGGTGGCCTTGACTGTGTTAAATGCTTTGGGAAATGAATAATTTTATCAAGTAGATTATGCCACAGTATTGACTAGATTGGGGGGTGTGGTGTCTGTGATGGTCTTCACATCCTGTCCACACTTAGAGGGGAACAGCAGTAATTGACCTTCATTGGACCTGATCCATGATAGTGCGTGTGGCAGAGAGTAGAAAGTCTGGGCTGAGACTCTTCCTAACAATGTCCTTGACCATTTCCAGGTCATTTAAATAAATATCTCAATGATTTTGCAGTGACTAGAAGAGTTACTGCTACTATTTTTTGTAGTTGTGCACAAATATTAAAATGGCTTCTCCAATAACATTAGAAATGAACACATTACCCATTCATCACTGAAAGGCTAATTTATATTCACACACAGGCTCTGGGAACCTTGTTTAGGGCCATGTTTTGCAGCCGCCCCAGGCTGTGCAAGTCATGGTGAGTTCTCTCACATGGAAAGATAATTTTGTGCCTTGGTAGATTTTTCAGGTCTTTAACACTGACTCAGGGGACAGACCAGCTCTATCCCTCAGCATTTCTCTGGCATCTCCCGCCCTCTGGATCTCAGAGTGATGCTGCCCTTATACCCCCTCATCCCTTGGTTTACATATGCAGATGCCCCATGTTCTCTGGGCCCAGGTGTCCACACTCACATGCACATGTACAATACTTTGGTTGCCAGCCACAGAGGCTAATGGCAAGAGGGGGCAAAAAGCCTGACTTTTACATCAAATATCCTACAATCCACCTGTTCAGGATTTTTTCACTGCTCCCTAGTGCCTGGCACAGCCATCCTGTGGCCCTGGGAGTGCCGTACAGCAGATACAGTTGCTTTAAGTCACCAAGGCTGACAGGCCCATCCTTTGATCTTCATCTCCTGTGGTGGGCAAATGATTCTGTCCACCCCCAGGTCCCAAAGTTCTCCACCTTCTGGCAGGATTATTTATCCAAGTCAGTCAGTATTATCTTTGTCATGGGTGAGCTCTGAATGATGGATGAGGTCCCCTTTTGTTTCCCGACTAGTCTGCTGCCTCAGGGGTATAGTGGGCTGTTTCTTGCAGGGCTGTCTTCTCTTCCCCATGAGGTCCAAGGTGTTCCCAGTGCTTGTCCTCCATCTCACAGACCTTGTCCACCTCCTGTGCTCCTGCAGCATCTTTAGCTCTTCTTGGACTTTGGCCACCATCTGTGGTTCCCAGCGACTCTGATGTTGTCTTTGACTCCATTTGTAGATGCTACGTGGTATATCTGCTCTCAGAGTCATATCCTGCCAACAACACTGATTGTTTTTCAACCATCCAAAGACATGTAGTTTCTTTGTCATCTCTCAAGGACACAAAGATAATTTTGGAGCCTTCAGTAGATATTTACATGTAGATATTTAGAACTTTCATGCTGTATTGGAACAGACCAGCTCTCTCCCTCAGCTTTCTTGGACTGTCTCCCCTCCCAATGTATCTCAGATGACCCAATCCCTATATCCCCTCATCCCTTGGCACAGGGGTCCCCATTAACATAGGTGCATGCTCCATGCTCTCTGGGCCCAGGTGTCCACAATCATAGGCGCATGTGCAAGACTTCAGGTGTTAGCCATAGTGGCTAATAGCAGTAAGGCTGAAAAAGTCATTTTTTTAACCCATTTACCCTTCAGTCCACTTCTTCAGTTTTTTTTTTTTTCCCATACAGTCTACACAGCATTATTCAGCAAGAAGTGGCAGGTGTACTTTCCATTTCAGCATGCTACAGAGTCTGTGGGACCTGATCTGTCTCAGAACTCACTGGAATCGTTACCTGGGATGACCTTCCCAACTTGGGGACCAGAGCTTCCCACCTCAGATTCTGTCTGGGTCAGTCCCTGAGAATAAGCCATCCTGCCAGTTTCAGGAGGCCACATCCCCCCAGGAGGTCTTCCCCCAAGCCCTCAGACTGGAGCACAGACCCAGCTATTCCCCACTGAGCTGGGTGGGCTCCTGGTGCAGGGAGAGGTGACCTCCCTGGACACTTCAGGAAGCCTGAGATCCTCCTGGGAGAGGACACCCCCTTTCCCTCTTCTCAGTGGAGGGCTGGGTGTGGATAAGCAGGGCCCAGAGCCAGGATGATTGCCTCCTTGGGCCGGGTGTCCTTTTAGGGTTCCACACAGGGAAAAAGTTATGGGGGGTTCTGGGGAATGACTGGGGCTGCTGCTCACTGGGGTCTTGGTGGAACCTGTGTCATCACTGAAAATATTATGGTCATAAATTAGTAAAAAGTATAATTACTCATTTCTGTTCAACTTGTATGAGAAAGAGGATTTTTTTTATTTTGGAACACATTTCCCATATTTAAGTCCTCTTAGACAACAAACTCGAGAATGTGGACTCCAGTGTACATGTACAATCTGTGAAGATAAAAAGAAAATATTGTAAAATTATGTATTAAATATGAAGAATTAAAACATCATAATTTGCAGCACTCAAAAATCACAAGGAAACAGTATGACAGAACTAATCCATCATTATTAGTTTATATTAAATCATTATAAAATTATGAACTAGACTATAGCTATTCCATGTAGGATGTGTTAATCTCTGGGGATTTAACAAAACACATTCAAGGTCAACCAGTGTCAGGACATGCATGCAAAGTTCAGAAGCAGGCATGGTTTAGAAGCCAAATAACATCTCCTGACGACCTGCAGGGCAACTGGTTGTCCTCCTTGGAAATGTTTGTGTTGGTTTCTTGCCCATTTCTTGATTTGTGTGTCTGCTTTTTGTTGTTGGGCTGTGACATACCTTGTATGAATGGAAACCAGCCCCATGTCAGTTGTATGATGTGTGCATATTGTCTCCCAGTGTAGGGGCCTGTTTTTCTAGTGGTTTTTGAGCTCTCTAGTGTAGTGGGGCGCATTTGTTCCTACATGCTTGTTTCCCTTGTGCCGCGGACCAGCCCAGCGGTGGCGGGAGATTGAGACAATCTCAGGGTTGAGTGAGAACGAGCAAAAGGTGGTCGAAGGAATTAGGGCGAGGGACAAGAAAGAATGACACACAGACACACTCAAGGGAGAGTGAAAATCTGAGTGCGATTTATTGCAAGCAGTTTTCTCTTTTTATACATTTTTACAGTAATTGCTTCATTGTGTTTCGCACAGTATGTGGTTAATCATTTATCAAGGTATACGTGAATGCCGTGACACATAACATTACATTTTGCTTATTATTTTTCAAGAAATCAAGAACAAATCAAGAACATTTCATATTCTACCCTCCTCAATGGAGGTTTGTTCTAGATCTTCTGATTCATTGTTATGATTGTACTTTCTTATCATCATTTTATTTTTATATGTCCTATATTTTATTATTTATTCTCATAATTGTATTTGGCTATATTGTTTACTACAAGTAATAGAACCTGTTTCCCATAATTGCATTCCTTCACTATGAGCCTAGTAACTGGTAATGATTAACAACATGTTTTGGTGGTGCCTCAACAACTCCCAGGCCTGATTGTTCCAGTTATTTTCCATAGATGAAAAGGTGGGAACCATTAAATCCCCTCGGGGACTGCGCCTGTCTTAGGTTGTCAGAACTTCTTTCTGATCTTACCCGTCATTGACTGTCCAGTCCAGCACGCAGGGGCAGAGGGCTAATTGTGCCAAAACAGCACAGCCACCCAATATTAATGCGAAATTGTGGCAATTGTAACATTGCTCTCAGGAGCCGCCACACCCTTGTCCTTGGGGGTCTTGGAGTTGTGTCCCCAAGTTCATCTGTGGCGTGGATGTCCAGTAGGGTGGCATAATTCCTCAAGTATTTATGGCTTTATCACATCCAAAACTTTAATCCAAATAATATTCTTCAGTAGCTATAATTATAAGGGGAACACAACTTAAAACTGAAATGACTTGTCACCCACCCCTATGAAAATGGGCCAATCAAAAAGACTGAACACAACAGATATTGAGCAGAAGTGGAGAAAAAGGAACTCTCACCTCTGTTGGTGGGAATGTAAGTAGGTAAAGCCTCTAGGAAAATGGTTTGGAGATGTCCTAAGTAAATAAAAATGGAAATTCCATAGTAACTAGCAATCCCTTTGCTAAGTTTTTATCCCAGAATGTGAAAACTCTACAATACAGAGACTCATGTGCACCGGTGTCACAACAGCACCATGCATCATTGCAGAACCAGCCCAAGGGCTTTCAACAGAGGAGTGAATAAAGTAATTGTGGGTCCATAGTCAGTGGAATTGTACACAGCAATTAAAAAATCAAATCATATATTTGGGACAAGGTGAGTGGACCTTAAAGTTATCTTGTTAAATGAAATAATCCAGATAGTGAAAGACAGATAGCAGATGGTCTCACTCATCTGTGGGATAGAAAATACAGAAAACCGGGCCTCTCTCGTGGCCCAAGGGGTGAAGATGTAACCTATGAAGCTAGCCACAGCCACTGCAGCACGAGTTCAATTCCTGGCCAGAGGGCTACTCACGTGGCACAGCAGACCTCTCCTGCCTCACCCGCTGCTCTCCTCATCAGTGTATTTAGTCAATCCACCTTTTCTGTTATCCACTCTGTCTCTGGTGAATCTTCTCACCCCTCACAACTCTGGCCTATACCCCAGTTCTTGTATGCATAAATAAATTAATCTTTTAATCAAAGAAAATACAGAAAACTGACTTTACAAAAT
Source organism: Talpa europaea (assembly GCF_964194135.1). Classification (NCBI taxonomy): domain Eukaryota; kingdom Metazoa; phylum Chordata; class Mammalia; order Eulipotyphla; family Talpidae; genus Talpa; species Talpa europaea. The sequence continues at coordinate 18,507,714 of NC_140075.1, forward strand.
ATGGAAAACCAATGTGCACTAGTGAATAAATTCACTGTTATCAGGCAAGACTGGGGAAAGGAGAGGGATAAGGAGTGGAAGCAGGTGGGTATTCATGTGGATGTTCCCCAGAGTGTGAGGGGAGATGCACACTCACAGAGGGGAAAAGGTGGAGCCCACAATAAAGCAGCAAAGACGTGACAAAGAGAGTGATGAAGCCCCTGGAAGGAGAAACTTAAGATCAAGGTCTTTCATTGGAAAGATTATTAACTTGAGAGATTTTCCAACACAGATTTTATTCTGAAATCTGAATGGAGTCCATCTGGTGGTTAACATACATTTTTCAAAAGAAATATTTTCTGGACGGAGTATGTTATGATCCCTCAGGAGTGTTTGGAGACACAGTGACCTGATCCAGAGAAAACGCTTGAGCGAGGAGCATCACCCCCAGTTCTCAGGGTGGGTAAACAGACATGAGGCCCCAGGGTTTATAGCACAGAAGCTTCTGAAGAATAAAAAAAAAATCATAAATATTGCAGTGTTTTACTTTATATAAAGTTTTACATAGTGAACTTAAGGGGGGGTGCAATTGTATGGGGGATATAACCAAAATGATAATGCATTCATTGTGCAAAAATAAAAAAAAAAAATGATGTAAGAATTATATAAAATAAAATATCAATTTAAAAAAGGGCCTCTCCGGTGGCACAGCAGTTGAGCGCTGGGTTGCAAAGCAGCCCGCAGCCTCTGCAGTGCCAATTCTATCCCGGCAGCGGGGTGAGTGTCCCACATGGCGCACCAACCTCTCCTGCTGCCCGCTGCTTCCCTCAGCAGTGTACTTCATCAGTCTGCCTGTTCTGCTCTCTGCTCTGGCTCTGGTGAATTCTCTCACCCTCCCGTGCTTCTGACTGTACCCCAGTGCTTGTGTAAATAAATAAATAAATCTTTAGAAAAAATAAATAAAAAGAAAAAAATAGTGAATTTAAGTGTTATCTAAAAGAATGCCAAGAAGAACTCGTAGAGGAATCAAGATACAATTTGTAAAACTAAGGTAACCTGAATATAAACACTACCACAACAAAGGTCTTAACATTAAATTTTGCAGTAGAAATGCACTTACTCAAAAATAACTCATCTACTATAAAAACAAAATGCTGAATCACAGGAGTATAGTGTGATAGGATCAAGTCAGACGTCACAGAAAGTAACAGTCACATCCATGACAGATTTCAGCCCCAGACTCTGATTCCCAGGTCATCCGTCCAACTCCCACCTCTGGCATAGTCATGTCAAATGTAGTTGCTATGTGACCTTTGAGCAGAAAAATGAATGTCTTTTAGAGGAAGATGCCCCATTAGGAATCATGAGGGTGGGAGCACGCATTCAGCTGTCCCCTCTCCCCTCCACAAGCATGGGCCTCTGTGGAGACACACCACAGGCTGTGAGAACCAAGTGCCCAGGACCACGGTCCCATGACCTGTGCTCCAGGGAGAAAATGACTTGCATCTTGTCATTGTTAGTAACTGTTGGTGACCTCTGAGTTCTGAGTTCTTTCTGAGTCGGAAATGTGTGACTTCTTGCAAACAACATCACATGATTTTTTTTAACATGACCTGTTATTCAGTTTATGAGCTTCACACAGGGAGGGTTTTGTAAGGGGCTGCATTAACTTACAGAACTACCTTTAAGGAAGAATATGAGAATATACATTTTTGACAAAGAAATAACCTTAAGAGAAAAGTCTATTTGGAAATGAGGACATGTAACAGTTAGATGGAAAATCTGAGTTAAATAAGGAGTTATAAATGAGATTGCGTTATTTCACTTGTTGGTGATTTGGCCCTTCATCTGTCTCCCCACAGCCGGCTTCATGGCTTGATTCCTCAGACTGTATATGACGGGGTTAAAGGTGGGGGGCACCACCGTGTAGAACATAGAAATGACCAGGTCAGACATGGACGGGGTCCCTGAGGTCGGCTTCAGATAAGCAAATAATCCAGCGGAGAGAAACAGCACCACGTCCAGCAGGTGGGGAAGGCAGGTGAAGTAGACTTTGGCCTTCCCTTCTGTGGATGGGATCTTCCTGACAGCAGAGAAGATGTGGACATAGGAAATGACGATGAAAATGAAAGAGCGCATACCCCAGACCACACTAATGAGAATGGGAACAAGTTCGCTCATTAAATTTTCTGAACAGGAAATAGACAATAACTGGGGGATGTCACAGAAGAACTGGTGGACCACGTTGAACCCACAGTAGGACAAGGAGAAGGTTCCAGCTGTGCGCATCACAGCATAGAGACCCCCACCCAGCCAGGACACAGCTGTCAGCTGCACACACCTGTCCCTGCTCATGATGACATCATAGTGCAGGGGGTGGCAAATGGCAGCATAGCGGTCAAGGCTCATCACTGTGAGCAGGTGCATCTCTGCACCTTCTGACACAATCAGCACAAAGACCTGGACGACACAGCCCAGGAAGGAGATGGAGCTGCTGTGCCTCAGAGAGTTGACAATGGACTTGGGGACCGTGGCTGAGATGAGGCAGAGGTCCGAGAAGGACAGGCCCCTCAGGAAGAAGTACATGGGGGTGTGGAGGTGCTGGTCCAGGGTGGAGATGAGGACAATGAGCCCGTTACCCAACAGGGTGCACAGGTAGACCAGGGAGAAGAGCAGCGGTTACAGGAAGCCCATGGTCCCCTGGGTGGGGAAGCCCAGGAGGACTAATTCTGTCACAAAGGTGTAATTGGTCACCCCTGAAGCCGTCATCAGTATGAGTGTGGAGAGGAAGAAATCACCACCGCCCCGTCTCCCCAGGTGAACATAACTCGGTGCATTGAGTCAATCACAGCAGCTCCTCAGCACCCACACGCATGGTCCTCCCGAGTCTCATCCCCAGTCATTCTCTGTTTATTACCCTTGGGGTTCCCTGTCCTTGGACTTGTGAAAGCAGGAGGGTGTTCACATGTGTTTTCCCGTGGAGTGTGAGGGGACACTGCACACACAGAGGGGCAGAAATGGAACCCCCAAACAAGACAGCAAAGATGTGACAAAGAGCATATCCTTTTAGTGGAAATTATTAATTAACATGACCCCATGTCACCCCACTCGTGAGGTCAAATCCTCTTCAAAACACAGGTTAGAGGCTTTGGTCAAAGCAAAAACAGAAATGTGTTTTTGATGAAGGCCCAAGAGTGATGAAGGCCCAGAGGGGAGAAACCTGCCATCAGGGTCATGCATTGGAAAGATGAGCAACTTGGGAAACTTCCCCACACAGATTTTATTCTGAAATATCAATGGACACCGTCTTGTGGGTAACATGCATTTTATAAGAGAAATATTGCCTGGCCTGTGTCTGTTATGATCTGTCAGGCGTGTTTGGAGACACCGTGTCCCGCTGCAGAGAGGACGCTTGAGGGAGGAGCCTCCCCCAGCTCATGTTCTCAGGGTGGGTGAGCAGCTGTGAGGCCCCGGGTTTACAGCACAGAAGTTGATGGAGAATAAAAATTCATAAATATCGTTGTGCTTCACTTTATTTAAAGTTTTACGTCATATAAAAAGATAACATAGCTCCTGAAGTAGAAAAATAGTGAACTTACTTAAGCATTATTTAAAAGAATGTCAAGAGGAAAACCTGGTAGAGGAATCAAGACACAATTTGGAAAACTCAGTGAGCCTGAAAATGAACACAACAACAACGAAGGTCTGAACATTAAATTTTGAAGTAGTAAAGCAGTGGCTCAAAAATAATTCATCTACTTTAAATAAAAACACTGCATCACAGGTGTACAGTGTGATAGGATCAAGTCAGACGTCACAGAAAGTGACAGTCACTTCCATGACAGGATTCAGCCCCAGACTCCGATTCCCGAGTTATCCATCCAACTCCCACGTCTGGCAGATTCATGTCAATTGTAGTTGCAACAAGACATGTGAGCTGAAACATGAATGTCTCTTAGAGGAAGACACCACATCAGGAATTGTGAGGTGTGGGGGACCCTCAGCTGTCTCCCATCCCCTACTCAAAGATGGGCCTCTGTGGAGACACACACAGGCTGTGGGAACCGAGTGCCCAGGACCACGGTCCCATGACTGGTGCTCCCGGGAGAAAATAACTTGCATCCCGTCATTGTTAGTAACTGTTGGCGACCTCTGAGATCTGACTTCTTTCTGAGTCAGAAATGTGTGACTTCTTGCAAACAACATCACATGAATTTTTTAACATGACCTGGAATTCAGTTTATGAGCTTCACAAGGGGAAGGGTTTTGCAAAAGTCTGTATTAATTTACGGAACTAGATTCTAAGGAAGAATATAAGAAGATGATTTTCTGACAAACAACTGTAAGAGAAAAGCCTATTTGTGAATGATGACGTGAAAAACTGCAAGAAAAACTGAGTAAATGAGGATTATAATGGAGATTGTGATATCTCACTTGATGGACAATTGGCCATTTATCAGTCTCCCCACAGCCGACTTCATGGCTTGGTTCCTCAGACTGTATATGATGGGATTAAAGGTGGAGGGCACCACCGTGTAGAACATAGAAATAAGCAGGTCAGACATGGATGGAGTCTCTGAGGCCAGCTTCAGATAAGCAAAGAATCCAGTGGAGAGAAACAGCACCACAACCAGCAGGTGGGGAAGGCAGGTGGAGTAGACTTTGGTTTTACGTTCTGTGGATGGGATCTTCCTCACAGCAGAGAACATGTGGACATAGGTAATGAAGCTGAATATGAAATAGCAGAGAGTCAACACCACACAAATGAGAATGGGGACACGTTCACTAATTCAATTTCCTGAGCAGGAAATAGCCAATAACTGGGGGATGTCACAGAAGAACTGGTGGACCACCAGGTTGGACCCACAGTAGGAAAAGGAGAAGGTTCCTGCTGTGTTCATCACAGCAAAGAGACCCCCACCCAGCCAGGACACAGCTGTCAGCTGCACAAACCCGTCCCTGCTCATGATGAACTCATAGTGCAGGGGGTGGCAGATGGCAGCATAGTGGTCAAGGCTCATCACTGTGAGCAGGGTCAGCTCTGTACCAGCTGACATAACCATCATGAAGACCTGGACGACACAGCCTGGGAACGAGATGGAGCTCCTGTGCCTCAGAGAGTTGACAATGGACTTGGGGACTGTGGTTGTTATGAGGCAGAGATCTGTGAGGGACAGACTCCTCAGGAAGAAGTACATGGGGGTGTGGAGGTGCCGGTCCAGGGTGGTGATGAGGATGATGAGCCCATTCCCCAACAGGGCGCACAGATAGACCCGGGAGACGAGCAGAGGGTGCAGGAAGCCCATGGTGCCCTGGGTGGGGAAGCCCAGAAGGACGAATTCTGTCACGGTAGTGAGATTGGTCACCACTGGGGCCTTCATCTGTATAAAAGAGAAAATACGAAGAAACTGACAAATCTTCCAACATTGAACATAGATCATTATGAGAGGGTAGTAATTCAATCTATTTTCCACAGAATTACAACTTCTTTCTCATATTGAGTCAAATATCAGCATCTGCATATACTTCATTATTCAACCTATTTATTTCCACCTCATGTGATTGTGCCATTATTACATTCTCTGAATTAGTTCCTGAAATTGATGAAATACTGACATTTCAAATGTCCTCTACAAAAATTGAACAATTGGAATCTCATATGCATCAACAAACCCACTCACAATCCCTCCCCACAGCCCCAGTCCTTCTACTCGTGCCTCCTGCCCTGGCCCCAGGGTCTCCACCCAGCACACCTCCCAGAGGTTGTCCAGGTCACAGCCCCAGAGGACACATGACCATGCCAAGCCCCTCCCCACCCTGGATAGCCTGTCCCTGCTCCTCCAGCACAGCCCTTGTCTGGGGAGGCCCCACAGTGATGGGTGTGCAGGGAGATGGGGTGTGCGGGTCCCTGTTTTCCTGCTCCCCAGAACCCGACACTGTCCTGGAACTGAATGATCTGGGCTCAGCGTACCCGTGCAGCGTGTCCTGATGCCTCCTATGTCAGATTCCTTCCTCTGTGGCCTCACTGCTGCCTTCTGGTCCGTCCCCTCATCTCCTCATCTCCATGCCCCTGACTCCCCACATCTGAGGACTCAAAGACCATGTTTCCTGCAGAGTCTCCTCCTGGGTCACACCCACGTCCCTCCTGCAGGATGGGCTCATCCACCCCGGGTCCCTCATGGCCCCTCTGTCCCCCTCAGACTCATGCACATCTGTGCAGGGAGGAGGCCACTCCGGCTCTGAGCCGGACGTTCTGTGCGGTCCCAGAGCCCCAGGTTCCCCGGGTGCAGGTTTGTTCCTCACCCCAGGCCCATGCGTGAGTGGGGACTTCTGGGCACAGGGCAGCCCTGTCCTCTCTCCTCCCCCCAATCTCACCCTCTCCCCCCTCTGTGGGGTGACGGAGGGGCAGGCCCTGGGGAGGCAGGATTTTAAGAAAAATGTGGGGATTAAACCTGTGGATATACTTTTGTGCAAACAATTAAAAAGTATAATAAAATAATAAACTAATAGTAAACTAGTTGCCAAAGTGGTCTACATGTAGAAATCTTTTGATTACAGTAAATATAATGACAAAATATGTTTTCATTAAATTCCTTCCTGGCTTTTTAAAAAACTGTTCCTTCTTCCCCTCACAATATCACTTAGAATCTCATAGTGATGGATTTGGGGAAAAATCCCAAGTTCATGTCCATAGTCAGATGTCCATGACACCCTCCCCAATTTTGCTATAAAAAGTATTGAATTTGTCCTTGACTCTTACAGGTGTCAAAATATTTTGAGACACAAAGACATAACATTCTGGTTTTTGATAAAATTTTAATTTCCTCTTGAGTTTAGTTTTCATCACAATTTAATTGTATCAATCATTGCTTTTTGATACTTAATACACACTGACACTTTGTGCTGAGTGCCTAAATCACAATTATGAAGAATTAATTGTCATATATCATAAGTCAAAATCTACTATATGATGATGCTATTAAAAGTCATAATATTTGGAACAGTTAAATTAAAAAAAAAGTTATTTCTCCCATTGCAATTCATCCCAGGAAAATATAGAATTGTGGAATTCAGTAACTTGTGCATCTTTAGAATTTATTAGTTTTTATAATCTACAAAATGAGTACATTAACTCTATGCTCTCTCAAGTGTAAAATGAATTTGAAACCTAAAAACTTTCAAGTGTGAGTGGATTCTCCCCTGCAAACGACTGGTTAGCAGATACCTGCAGTCTGCAAAGAAAGTTCCCGCTGCTGTGTCGAGTCTCTCTCCTGAGGTTGTCCCCATGGCAGGACAGAGAGTGTCCCGGTCTCTCACTCCATGGTCGGGGCTTGTGAGCAGCCTCTGAGCACTCACAGGATGTTGCACCCCTGTCCTGCACCGCCTCATGGACAGAGCAGGGCCTCAGGGCTGGGCTATTTGAGCTCTGGAGCTGGCGTCCGCGGGTTGGACACGGTCCAGATTCCAGCCCTCAGGGACCTTCCTCCAGAGGGACAAGCGCTCTCTTTGAGTTGACCGTGTTAACGGGCATCATCCTGTACCACATCTCAGTGAGAAATTACTGCACTGAGGGTGCCAGAGTCAATTTCCTTAGTGGTTCACACCTGTGTGGACAGGACTGTGGCTCCTCCTCCTCCAGGCTCCATCACCCTCCACTGACTGGTCACGCAGGACCCGGGTGTGGGCCTCGTGATGAGCCACGTCCAAGGGGCGCTGGAATGTCACTGTCACCCACTGTGTGCCCTTCGTGGGGAGACCTGGGAGATGGGTGTGAGGAAGATGGGAAAATGTGGAGGCAGGAGGGGAGGGGAGGAGGAAAACCAAGAAAAAAGTGAATTTGTTCATGTTACTAAATATTTTTATTTAAATGCCACTTTATTCACAGCACCTATAAACGTGATACAACCTGAATCCTCGTGTTTTACTAAATCTTGTGTTTCTCTTACAAATCGGGCGAGTCCCGAGGGGCTGCTGTCTTTGGCTTGTCCACTCCCTGGTCTGTGTCTTGGGCTATGAGATAGCAGTGGGGGGACCCTCTCCCAGGGGTGTCCCTTGCATGCTCACACCCAGCGGGGCAGGGTGCATGGACAAGGGGCTATTTGGGAGGGAGACGGGGCAGTCCTGGGCCACATACACCGTCCTGCCCCAGGCCCGGTGTCCGCCAGGCCCAGCCTATGGCTGACTCAGCAAGATAGTGCCCGCCACGGTGGGGGGGCTGAGCTGGACACCCTGGGGTGGGGGGGAGGGAGACGCAGCCCGGACTGGGCTGTGCTCAGAGGCACCGCTCCAGGCCCCGCTGCCGCCGGCTCCTGACCCCCAAAGTCTCCAAGCCCGTCGAGGACCCGCCCGCCCTGGGGCCGCTGGAGACACCGGGTCCAGACACGAGGCCACACTCCACCCCGTATGCCCGGCGGGGTCAGCCTGGCCCGTCCACAGGCAGCTCGGGCTTTGGCGCCTGCCCCGGCCCCACGTCCACACGCCCCGCCGGCCAGCGGCTGCTGTGCAGGCGTCGGCGTCTCGCCCGATGGAGCCCAGAAGCGGGCGCTGCCCCAGGCACGCGGGCAGCTCCGGCCAGCGGTCGTGGTCACCCCCGGTCACCGCGCGGCGGGGCGCACGGGTCAGGGGCGCTCGTGCGAGGTTCCTCCTGGCCCGGGGCGGCATCAGAGCCGGAGTGTCCCCCGCACAGGGGGTCCCAACAGCGCCCCACTCTGAGGCGCGGGCCGGGCCTCAGGCCGTCTCGGCCAGCGGGGACGCAGGACAGGACCGAGCCCGCGCCTGGACGGCGTCGGCTTCTCCGCCTGCCCCATGGAGGCCAAGGCGCATCTTCCTCTCAGGCTCCGGTTCCCCATCCCGGGCCCGGGCGCGCGGTCACCCCTCCCCTCAGGGCCTGGCCCTGCTCTCCTTGCAGGAGCTGGCTTCCGCCTCAGGCCGCGGCCCGCCCCCTCCCGGACTCCTCCCCTCAGCCGCCGGGGCTGCCCCGCCCCCAGCCCCATAGGACCATGTCGCAACCCTGCGTCTGATTGGGCCGGGTCGGTCTGCCCAGGTGCCTGATTGGTCCAAGCCCCGCCCTGGCAGTGCAGCTCTCCTTAAAAGAGCCCTGAGGTGCCTGGGCTGGAGCAGCTCCCGAGGGAGCCCAGGAGAGGCTGCGTCTCCCCCACGTGGACGGTTTCAGAAGGTGGGGTTCAAGGGTGCCAAATTCCCCCTGATGCCCTGGGTCCAGCCCAGTCCGGCCCGCGCCTGGGCCCAGCTCAGAGCCTGGACCTGCCTCAGCCTGTCCCACTGCCCGAAGACCCCTGTCCCGCCCTCCTCTCAGGGGAGTGTCCACGGCCCCACCCCCCTCTCCTTGGGGGAATGTCCTCGGCCCTGCCCTCTCCTCAGGGGAGTGTCTACGGCCCCGCCCTCTCCTTGGGGAGTGTCCACGGCCCCGCCCTCCTCTCCTTGGGGGAGTGTCCACGGCCCCGCCCTCCTCTCCTTGGGGGAGTGCCCACGGCCCCGCCCTCCTCTCCTCGGGGGAGTGTCCATGGCCCCGCCCTCCTCTCATCGGGGGAGTGCCCACAGCCCCGCCATTCTCTCTTCCAGTGAGTGTCCATGGGCCCTGCCCTGCGGGATGGGAGGACACAAATGACAAGTCCCAGAACCTCTCAGATGTGTGTTCGCCTTTGGCTAGAAAATTAGGTATTTGTGACCAAAGGCCTCTGGTGAGGGTGGACGGGCCCCGGGGTGTGGGGGGGAGGGAGAGTCCGCTCGGAGCCCATGGCTGGCCGAGGCCGGGGTGAGGGACACGCATTGCCCAGCGAGGACGGCCGTGGCTGCAGACGGGAGGGCGCCTGGCGCTTCTCCCTTTCCATGGATCATCACAGGTGCCGTTTCGTGGGACAGACGCCACCCTGTCTCCCTGAAAGGGGCCACTGTGGCCCTGTCTGCCCTCATATGTGATGAATTAAAAATGATCAATTTGAAACAGTCAGACATCACAGGAATGACCTGACAGAATGATTAATGATGCTTAGATTCTATCCAATAATAAAATCAAAAAGAGGCCACGGAATGGGAGAGAGTCTATGCAGCAGGCACCAGCGTCTGTGACTCTGTCCAGGCAGGTAAAAGTGGCTGCAGGTGTGAGGCAGGTGGACATGCTCAGGAGCTAGGATGGTTCCAACCTGAGTAAAAAGTGTGAGGGGGCTGCAGCCTCCTGAACTCCCTGGAAATGTCTCTGAGTGGTCTGAGGCGTGTTGGATTGGGGTGTCTCTTTCTGTTGTTGGGTTTGTAGGTTTTGTGTATTTTGGCCCTTGTCAGGCTTGTGATGTGCACAATCAGTAGGCCCCAGTGCAGGGGCCTATTTTGGGGATGGCATCTTCTGAGGCACAGAAGAAGCTCTCTAGTGTGTGGGTCCCATGTGTTCCTTCGAGCTGATGTTCCCTGGTCCTTGGTGTTGTGTCCCCAAATATATCTGTGGTGTGAGTGTCCAGTGGGCAGCCCCTATGTGTTCCTTCTGGTAGATTAAGGCTTCATCTAATGCAGATTTCTAAAAAAAAAAAAAATATTGATTTATACAAGAACTGGGGTACAGGCTAGATTTGTGGGAGGGTGAGAGGATTCACCAGAGACAGAGCAGGGAGCAGAACAGGCAGACTGACCAAAAACACTGCTGATGGGAGCAGTGGGCAGGACAGGAAAGTTCTGCTGAGCTATATGGGACCCTCGCCGGTTTGCAGGGGATGGAACCCGCGCTGCAGAGACTGTAAACAGACTCACAGCGTAGCACTCCACCCACTGCGACACTGGGGAGGACCCTAATGCAGATTTTTATTCCATTCCGTATTGTTAAACTGCACTAATAATAAGAAATAGAAATCCAAACTGTAATGAGTTGCCATCTGTGAGAAGGGACCAATCAAGAGACTAGACACAGCAAGGAGGTGAGGGAGGGAGAGGAATGGCCTCTCATCTCTGATGCAAAATGGCTTGGAGATCTCTTCAGACAATGGAAACAGAGCTCCTACAGGTTGGGCCAACCTCTGCCGGGTAGTGTTCCAGATGCCCAGACTCTAGAGTGCAGACCACAGACACCTGTGTTCACAGCAGCATTGACCACTGTTGCTGGCCGTGGCCCCAACCCAAGTACGGTGGGCAGAGGAGTGAATAAACAATGTGGGTCCACATTCAATGGAATATTACACAGCTATTAAAAATATGACCCCATGCCCTTAGGGACCAAAGGTGGACCTTGGGGTGCATATGCTAGTGAGATAAGTCAAAAATTGAAAGATATTGGCTGGTCTTACTCATCTGTGGAATATAATATAAAAAGTCAATAACTAAAGAAGTATAGTGGCAAACAGCAAGAGGAAATGTTGGACTGAGTGCAAAAAATTGCTCATTACCAGAGGAAACAGGGGAGGAGAGTAGGAGTGTGGAAGGAGGCACTGCAAGACATTTAGTAGATTCTGAGTGGACACTTGTGCATGTGGGGAAGTAAAAACAGTAAAAAGTGAAAATGAGTGTCTTCCTTGGATAAGAACAAGTAACAAATTAACGTGATGTTGTGATGAAACACTCATGGAAAACATCCCTTCTCAACAGACACTGGATTTGTTCAAGGAAAAATAGAAATTACATCAACAGGAATCTGACCAGGGAATGATGATGTCATATTAAAGGGGATGGGGACCATGACATCATACTATCACTGAAATGAATATTACTTTGAGTGATTTTCTTTTTATTTCTCAGTATTTTTTAAGATTTATTTATTTATGCATGCAAGGACTGGGGTACAGGCCAGAGGTGTGGGTAGTAAGGACTCAGCAGACACAGAGTGGGGAATAGACTAAGCAGATCGACTGAAATACTCAGCTGAGGGTAACAGCGGGAGAGTCAGGAGAGGGCTGCCACACCATGTAGGTAGCTCCAGGCCCAGGATTGAACTTGTGCTGCATGGCTACAGATAGCTTCCTATCGGTGTGCTTAACTCCTGCACCACCAGGGAGGCCCCTAATTTGAGTGATTTTCTAGCTCATGTTAATTCTGAAATTTGAATGGACAGTCAGGTCTTGTGGTTAACTACATATATTATCATATGAAACATTTTCATGGACAAATATGTGATAATCAGTCAGGAGATTTGACCTGCTCCCAGAGAAAGTGCTTGAGAGCAAGAACATCACCCAGCTCATGTTGTAAGTGTTAGGGAAACAATATGGGAACCTCCGTACATGCAGGGAGATGTGTAGAATTAACAAATATTGCCGTGTTTTATTTTGCATAATGTTTTACATAATATAAAACATAATTCCCAAAGTAGAAGAAAAATGAACTTTAGTTTAATCTACAAGAAGGTGGAGACGAAGACCTGGTATAGAATCAAGATACAAGATACAATCTGGGAAGCTAAGGAACCTAAAAATAAACACAACAAATTAAAAATTATAAATATTTAAGTAGAAATGTAGTTCTTCAAAGATAATCCATCTAACTTTACTTTTGAAAACACCACATCGAGGGGGTGCAGTCACGTTGGCATCCAAACAGGCATCATATAAATTAATATTCCATCTATTCCAGGATTCAGTCATAGATTCCTACTAACCAAGGAAGCTTCAATTCCTTCCATCTCTGTCAGAGTTAAGTGTGGTTTCCCTTTGTCCTTTGAGCAGAAACATAAACTTCTCCTAGAGGAAGACGCCACATTAGGGGACCCCACTTTCTGTCTCCACTCCCCTCCATAAGGACGGGACCTACAGTGGAGTCACACCCAGGATGTGGGTACCGAGTACCTGGGACTGGGGTCCCATGACCATTTGGTCCTGAGGACAGCCCCCCTTAACCACTGCTTCATTTTATGTAAATGTTGGTGATGTGTGAGTTCCAGAACATTCTTTCTACATCAAATAGATGTTTTTAACTATGAGCAGGATACAGTTTGTGCATATCACACAGGGAGGGGTAGGGGAAAGGATTGCAGTATTTTAGGAAACAGGAGTATATGGAAGAATATGAGAATATAAAATTCTGGAAAAGGAAAAATTCCAATGCAGGAAATCTATGCTTTATAAATGAAAAAATATAAGAGTTGGGGGGGGGGAATCTGAATTAATGAGGAGTTACAATTTAGACTATAATATCTCACATCTTGGAGTATTGGCCTTTCATCAGTCTCCCTGCAGCCGTCTTCAAGGCTTGGTTCCTCAGACTGTATATGATGGGATTAAAGGTGGGGGGCACCACCGTGTAGAACATAGAAATGACCAGGTTAGACATGGTTGGGGTCCCTGAGTTCGGCTTCAGATAAGCAAAGCATGCAGTGGAGACAAACAGCACCACAACCAGCAGGTGGGGAAGGCACGTGGAGTAGACCTTGGCCTTTCCTTCTGTGGATGGGATCTTCCTGACAGCAGAGAAGATGTGGACATAGGAAATGATGATGAAAATGAAACAGCAGATACCCAAAACCAAACTAATGATAATGAAGACAAGTTTGTTCATCAAATTTCCAGAGCAGGAAATAGCCAATAACTTGGGGAAGTCACAGAAGAACTGGTGTACCACGTTGGACCCACAGTAGGACAAGGAGAAGGTTCCAGCTGTGTTCATGACAGCAAAGAGACCCCCCACCCAGCCAGGAAACAGCTGACAGCTGCACACACCGGTCCCTGCTCATGATGACGTCATAATGCAGGGGTGGCAGATGGCAGCATAGCGGTCAAGGCTCATCACCGCGAGCAGGGTCATCTCTTCACCTGCTGAAAAAATCATCACGAAGGCCTGGACGACAAAACCCTGGAACAAGATGGAGCTGCTGTTCCTCAGAGACTTGTCAATGGAATTGGGGACCATGGCTGAGATGAGGCAGAGGTCCATGAGGGACAGACTCCTCAGGAAGTAGTACATGGGGGTGTGGAGGATCCGGTCCAGGGTGATGATGAGGACGATGAGCCCGTTCCCCAGCAGGGCACACAGGTAGACCAGGGAGAAGAGCAGCGGGTGCAGGAAGCCCATGGTCCCCTGGGAGGGGAACCCCAGGAGGACGAATTTTGTCATGGCCATGAGATTGGTCACCCCTGGAGCCATCATCTGTATAAAAGAGGAAAGAGAAACAAGGTGTTAATTCTTTCAATGTTGAAAATGGAATGGGTTATCAATACAAGATAATAATGTATGTTCTGCATAATTATTCCTTCCAGTTCTATGGACAGTAAAGCCCTCACTATGTCTGCTGTTTTATTCAACTCATTTATTCCCACCTCATGTGAATATGTCATTATAACATTCTCCACATGAGTCCTGAAAATTGGAGAAAAATGAAAATTTCAACTGTCCCTACAAAACTTGAACAAATTATAATGTCTTATCTGTCAAAAGTGTAAAAAAAAAATAAACTCCCCAACAACCCAACCCAGGCCACGGCTCCCACTCCCGCCCAGGCCCCAGCGTCTCCGCCCAGCACACCTCCCAGAGGTTGTCCAGGGCACAGCCCCAGAGGACACATGACCATGCCCAGGCCCTCCCCACCCTGGGGAGCCTGTCCCAGCTCCTACAGCACAGCCCTGGTCTGGGGAGACCCCACAGAGACGGGTGTGCAGGGAGATGGGGTGTGGTGGTCCCTGTTTTCCTGCTCCCCAGGACCCAACACTATCCTGTAACTGAATGATCTGGGCTCGGCGTCCCTGTGCAGGGTGTCCTGACGCCTCCTCTGTCAGATTCCTACATCTGTGTCCTCACTGCTTCCTCCTAGTCCATCCCCTCGTCTCCTCATCTCCCTGCCCCTGACTCCCCAAATCTGAGGACCCAGAGACCATGTTTCCTGCAGAGTCTCCTCCTGGGTCACACCCACAAGTCCCTCCTGCAGGATGGGCTCGTCCACCCCGGTCCCTCCCGTCCACTCTGTCCCCCTCAGTCTCATGCACATCTGTGCAGTGAGGAGCCCGCTCCAGGGCTGAGCCGGAAGGTCTGTGTGTGTGGCTGTCCCTGCCGGTCCCAGGGCCCCGAGTTCCATGGGTGTGGGTTTGTTCCCCCCCCCCAGGCCCGTGCATGAGTGGGGACATCTGGACATGGGGCAGCCCTGCCTGCTCTCCTCCCCAGGCATCTCATCCTCCACACCCTCTGTGGGGTGACTGCGGGGCCGGCCCTGCAGAGGGCAGAAATTTTTTGGAGAGTATAGTAATATAAAATAATTGCAGCACATTGGTGGGAATAATTCCAGAAATTTAATAAAAACAAGAAAATTAATCAGGATTCATGGAGGTAGAGAAATGTTGTACCTGGTTAATAATGTTGACATCTGTTGTGTGAATTTAAATACCTATTTAGAATGGACAAAATAACTTGATATTTATCTCATCCAGGCCCTATTTAAATACTGTGACTTTGTTTCACAAAATCAGTAACAATCCCTGAGCAATGGAGCTGGGGAAAAATCCCAAGTTCATGTCCATAAATAGTCACACGTCAGAGCCATGAAGTGGTCAACATGTTGCTTTAAGAGTTACTGAGTTTTGGGCCTCCCCGGAGGCTCAGCAGTTGAGCGCTGGGTTGCGAAGCTACCCGCGGCATCTGTGGTACCTGTTCGATCCCCGGCTGCTCCCCGGCCACCAGAGGAGGGTCCCACATGGCGCACAGACCTCTCCTGCCACCCGCTGCTCCCCTCAGCAGTGTACTTCGGTCCTTCTGCCTGCTCTGCTCCCCTCTCTGGCTCTGGTGAATTCTCTCACCCCCCTGCGCTTCTGACTGTGCCCAATGCATGTAAAGTCAAAGCAAACAAACAAATGGATAAATAAATAAATTAATTAATTAAACTTCCCTCTGTAAAGAAAAAAAAAAAAGAGTTACTGAGTTTCTACTTGACTCATATCTGTCATAACGTCAGGACAAATAGGTATAACATTCTGAATTCAACAAGTATTATTTTTTTAATTTGCTGTGCAATGTCTTTTATACAATCTAATTCCATTAATTTTGTTATTTTGTTTAGTATCTAAAACACACTGAGTGTGCTGATGCTAAAATTCCAGGTATAAAGCAAATTTATCACATCTCTCATAAATCAGTATCTTCCAATATGCTCAATGTATTGAAAGTCAATATCTTTGACCATCGTAAATTTTAAGAGAAGATGTTTTCTCTCCCTGAGTCTCACCCAGGCTGACAGGGCAGTGGGACATGACGACTTGGGCCCCCTCAGCTTTAGTTGTCGTGATTTACAAACTGAATATTTTAACTACAGTGCTTTCTTCAGGTAAAATGGAGCTTGGCATCTAAAATTTTCCAGGTGTGAGTGGATTCTCCCCTGCAAAAGGCTGGGGGCTGATACTGTTATAGGACAGGGAGAGGGGCAGCCCAAACCCCGCAAACCTGCCTATTCTAAATGGGTTCTGCCATCGGCCACATTAACAGAAAACATATGAAACTTTAATGGGAAGGAACTTTAATAAAACTAAGAAACAATACAGGTAAGGCAAAGAGTCTAGTTTCTAAATGAAGCACCCAAAGTTACCCATCCCCTTGTGGGTAAAAGTCCATCCATATGGGATTGGCCCAGAACAAGGCCCCAAAGCCTGCCACAAGTCTAAAGCATCTTCCAGTGGGGACCCACAGAAAAGGGTCAGAAACAACCAGACAAGCCCAGAAGGAAAAGAGCAAAATCAACATCAAGATAAAAGCTGCCAGTGTCACCTCCCCATAGGTCTCAACCACATCTGTGTCACCCAGTCCACGACCAAAAAGACAAGCGCAGTTTCTTCATGTGTCTCTAGGCTCCATGCGCCTCCTCCAGGTCTCCTGGCTCCATCCTGCTTCCTTCCTCAGTCTCTTTTGCCTCTTTTCCTCTTCCTGATCAGCTCCACCCTCCCTTGGGTGGGGCAGGGAACCTCCCCCTTTCCTGGGGACCACCCTGTTACAATACCTGCAGTCTGGGGAGAAAGTTCCCGCTGCTGTGTCGAGTCTCTCTCCTGAGGTTGTCCTCATGGCAGGACAGAGGGCTTCCCGGCCTCTCACTCCATAGTCGGGGTTCGTGGGGAGCCTCTGAGCACCCACAGGATGTTCCACCCCATCCTGTGCCACCTCATGGACAGAGCAGGACCTCAGGGCTGGGATTTTTGAGCTCTGGAGCTGGTGTCCACGTGCTGGACACTGTCCAGATTCCAGCCCTCAGGGACCTTCCTCCCGAGGGAAAGTGTGTGTTTACTTGACTGTGTTAATTGGTGCGTCCTGCAGTGCATCTCAGTGAGTAATTATCACACTAGGTGTGTAGATGTGATTTTGTGTCTGGCTCATGCCTCTATGGAAGTGAATAGAAAAATCCTATTTTGGGTCCCCTGGTGGTGCAGTGGGTTGAACACCGCACTGTGAAGCTTTCCCAGCCTCAGCAGTGTGGGTTCGATCTCTGCCGGCTGGTGAGGGTCTCATGTGGTGCCACAGACCTCTCCTCTTGTGCCCGCTGCTCCCCTTAGCAGTGTATTCCTATTGTCTGCCTGTTCTGCTCCCTGCTCTGTCTCTGGTGAATCCTCTCATCCTTTTGCGCCTCTGGCCTGTACCTCAGCTCTTGTATAAAAATAAATAAACTTTTTTTTTTTAAATTCACCACCTGTCGTGTCCGCCATGGTGGGCACCATCAGTAATAACAGTGCTGAGTCCCTGTCTAGACAGCAGAACAGTCACCCGTCACACACCATGTGCCCTTCACGGAGAGACCCTGGAGATGGTTGTGAGAGGAATGCAGAAATGCTGAAGGTGGGAGGGAAGGTAAATGGAGAGAGGCAGGAGGGAGCCAAGGGAGGAAGAGTGGGTTGGAAAGAAAATGGAAGTACAGCAGAAGTGCGTGACCACGGGGATCACCAGCCCTTTGGAAAGAGACACTTTAATAGTCTCTAATAAAATTTTTCCATTTTCAGCACCTGTAATTCTGAATTTAAATGAGAAATGTTATTATGTTTGATTAATTTTACCTTTAACCTTAACAAAATGGAGTGGAATATTAGGGTTTCTGCACATGGTGTCATATACTTAGGTTTGCTGCATGACTATGTTGACTTCATACCTTTGCAAACAGGTGTTAACTATTTGAGTTTATTCTTCTGTAGGGTGTGGGGCAGTGACCTGGTTTCTTCTGTTGCGTGTGTCTGTCTGCTTTTCCAAATACTATTTCCCCACTTTCATTGTTCTAGTGTGTTCTCTTGGCTCCTTTGTCATAGAGTAAGTATTCATCTCGATGAGGGTGTATTCCTGGACCCTCATTATAATCCATTGCTCTGTGTGTCTGTTTTTGTCCCAGTACCATGATGTTTTAAGTATTATAGCTTTATTGTATGGACTTGATTCTGGAAGAGAGCTGCCTCCACCATTCTTCCTAATTTTTGTCAAGGTTGTTTTGAGTGTTTGGGGTCTTTTGTGGTTCCATATTCATTTCAGTATTTTTTTAATCTCTTTGGATCATGCCACTGAATTTCTTATTGGGATTGCATTGAATCTGTAAATTGTTTTGGGTCAGATGGGCATTTGGTAATGTTGATTCTACCAAGCCAAGGGCAGGGAATCTCTTTCCGTTTCTCTGTCTTTTCTACTTCGTTTGACAATGTCTTACTCTTTTCTTGTATCTTCACCTCCTTAGTTATGTCTACTCAATGGTACTTAGTCTCATGGTTATAAAAAGGATTGTTTCCTTAACTTCTCTTGTAGTTCACTTTTTTGCATATAAGAAGGCAGTTGATTTCATGTGTTGATTTTGTAAGCTTGCAACTACACTGAACTGGCTTATTGAGTTAATTTATTTTTCAGTGGAATCTATAGCTTTCTTAGTGTACATTATGCTGTCCACACAGATTTAATTGTGCTTAAATGTTTAAGTTAATACAACCTAGAGACAGCTAATGATTTATTAATTTGAAATTTCAATTATGTTTCCCAAAAGTGACAAAATGTAGGCAATGAATACTATCAGTATATCGTTTTTTACAATAAATTTTATTTTTATATTGCCCATACAATTGCAACAATTGAAACAATCCCTCGCCTCTCCGCCCCCACCACCCATACAGTGTCTCTCGTTCACAGTTTTTTGTTGATTTTGATTTTCATTTTCTTATAGTTATTCATTTTCCTGGTACCTTATTTAAGTTTTCTAGATTCCTGCTACGAGTGAGACCATCTGGAATTTTTGTTTTTCTTTCTGGCTTATTTTGCGGAGCATGATCCCTTCCAGCTCCATCCATGTTGCTGCAAATTGCATGAGTTTATCTTTTTTTGAACGCTGAGGTGTATATGTACCACATCTTCTTGATGCAGTCATTATTTTTGGGCATTTGGGCTGTTTCCAAAGCTTAGCTATTGTAAACAGTGCTGCTATAAACATAGAGGTGCAGGCGCTCTTTGGAAATAATATTTCTGTGTCCTTTGGGTAAATACCTAGGAGTGGAATTGCTGGATCATATGGAAGCTCTATGTTTAGTAGGTCCAGAAATCTCCACACAGCTCTCCATAGTGGTTGGGACAGTTTGCACCCCCACCAGCCGTGCAGGAGAGTTCCTTTTTCTCCACATCCTCGCCAACATTTGTTATTGTTAGTTTTTTTAATATGTGCCATTCTCACTGGTGTGAGATGGTATCTCATGGTAGTTTGATTTGCATTTCCCTGATTACAAGTGATGTTGAACATTTTTTCATATGCCTGTTGGCCATTTGCATTTCCTCTTCAGAGAAGTTTCTTTTTAGCTCTTCTTCCCATGTTTTGACTGGATCATTTAATTTGTTTTTGTTGAGTCTCTTCAGCTCTTTGTAGATTTTTGTGATCAGTCCTTCATCATTAGTGTTGTGTGCAAAAATGTTCTCCCAGTAGGTGGGGTTTCTCTTTGTTTTGGTTATTGTCTCTTTTGCTGTGCAGAAGCTCTTTAATTGGATGTAGTCCCAGATGTTGATATTTGCCTTCATTATCACTGCTTTGGGTGATGTGTCTGTAAAGATGTCTTTGATGTGCATGTCATGTAGTGTTTCGCCTATATTTCCTTCTATGTATTTTATGGTTTCAGGTCTTATGTCTTGTTCTTTAATCCATTTTGAGTTGGTTTTTGTCTATGGTGTGAGGTAGTAGTCAAGCTTCATTCTTTTGCATGTAGCGGCCCAGTGTTCCCAGCACCATTTATTGAATAAACTTTCTTTGCTCCAGTGCATATTCTTTCCTCCTTTGTCAAAGATAAGTTGAACATAAATCTGTGGGTTTATTTCTGGATTTTCTATTTGATTACATTGGTCCGTGTGTCTGTTCTTGTTCCAATACCATGCAGTTTTGATGATTATGGCTTTGTAGTAGAGTTTGAAGTCTGGGAGGGTGATGCCTCCATTCCCTTCTTTTTTTTTTTTTTTCAGGAGGGCTTTGGCTATTCAGGGTTTTTGGTGATTCCATATGAATTTCATCAATAATTGTTCTATTTCTTTGAAGAATGACATTGAAATTTTTTTTTATTGGAATAGCATTGAATCTGTATATTGCTTTTGGTAGGAAGGCCATTTTAATAATGTTTATTCTTCCAATCCATGAGCAGGGGATGTCTTTCCATTTCTTTGTGTCTTCTTCTATTTCTTTTAACAGTGTTTTATAGTTTTCTTGTATAGGTGCTTTACCTCTTTTGTTAGATTTATTCCCAAGTTTTTTATTTTTTTTTGTTTCAATAATAAAAGGGATTTTTTTTATTCCTTCTTCTTCAGATTTATTGTTTGTGAATTGGAAGTTTACTGACTTTTGCGTGTTGATTTTGTATCCTGCCACTTACTGAACTGATTGATGAATTAGTTTTTCTGTGGAGTTTTTGGGGTTCTCTATGTATATTATCATATCATCTACAAATAGTGATAGTTTGACTTCTTCTTTTCCTATTTGGATTCCTTGTATGTCTTTCTATTGTCTTATTGCTCTGGCTAGGACTTCCAGTATTATATTGAAAAGCAGTGGTGAGAGTGGACATCCTTGTCTTATTCCAGATCTTAATGGATATGCTTTCAGCTTTTCACCATTGAGAATGATACTGGCTATGGGCTTGTCATATATGACTTTTATGATGTTTTATGATGTTGTTCCTTGTACCCCAAGAATTTCCAGGGCTTTTATCAAGAATGGATGTTGCACTTTGTCGAAAGCTTTCTCAGCATCTATTGATATTATCATATGTTTTTATAGTTCTTTTTGTTGATGTGTTGGATAATGTTGATTGAATTTTGGATGCTGGCCCTTCTTTGTGTCCCTGGAATGAATCCTACTTGGTCGTGGTGAATTATCTTATGAATACATTGTTGAATTCTGGTAGATAAATTTTATTGAGGATTTTTGCATCAGTGTTCATTAGGGAGATTGGCCTGTAGTTTCCGTTTCTTGTGTTGTCCTTGTTCGGTTTTGGTATTAGTGTAATGTTGGCTTCATAGAACGTGTTTGCTATTGTCCCTTCCTTCTCAATTTTTTGGAAAAGTTTGTGAAGGATAGGCACTAACTCGTCTCTGAATGTTTGGTAGAATTTATTTGTTAATCCATCAGGTCCTGGGCATTTGTTTTTGGGAATGCTTTTGATTACCATTTCAATTTTGCTGCTTTAATTGGTCTGTTTAGGTGTTCTATTTTTTCTTTATCTAGCTTTGGGTGATTGTAGAGTTGTAGGAATTTGTCCATCTCATCTAGATTTTTGAACTTGTTTCCATATTACTGTTCATAGTAGTTACTGATTATTCTTTTGATTTCTGCTGTGTCCGTTGTGATTTCTGCTCTTTCATTTATGATCCTGTTTATTTGTGCTTTCTCCCTTTTTTCCTTTGTGAGCCTGGCTAGGGGTTTGTCTGTTTTATTGATTTTTTTGAAGAACCAGCTCTTGGTTTCATTGATCTTTTGGATTTTTTTTTTTGTTTCAATTTCATTTATTTCTGCTTTGGTTTTTATTATTTCTTTTCTTCTACTGGTTTTGGGTTTTTTTGTTGTTCTTTTTCTAGATCTTTGAGCTTCGAGATTAGGTTGTTTCTTTGAGTTCTTTCTTGTTTCTTGATGTGAGCCGTATTACTATATATTTTCCTCTTATCACTGCTTTTGCTGCATCCCCTACATTTAGGAAATTGATGTCCTCCTTGTCATTCAATTCAAATAATTTTTTTTTAATTTCTTCTTTGATCTACTCATTAGTCCAGTGGTCTTCCAGTAGTGTGGTTTTCAATCTCCATGAGGTAGGAGAGTTCCTTGCCTTATTTTTTATGGTTTATTTCTAGTTTGATGCCTTCATGGTCAGAAAAGATATTTGGCATGATTTCGAACTTTGTGTACACCAGCAAGTAAAGCTCACCCTTCTTTCCTTCAGCCACAGAGACTGTCTACAAGTGCACGCCCGGGTCCTCCAGTCACACTCACAGGTGGTTGTGTGACAGAGACACCAGCCCCTCCTTTGTCCCTGTTCCCTCCCTTCTCTCTCAGAGCCTCAAGGGATTGTTCTCCAAGACTTTTCAAGTGTTTCCCTGCTCAGATGCCTGTTTTCTGCCGCCCCCCCCCCCCCGATTGTGTGTCCATGTCTGATTTGCTTTGCTGCATGTATTTCTAAAACTTCCTCCTTTTGCATGGCCCTGCCCTCACCCTGTCCATGCCGCCCGGATGTGGATGTGCCACCAACTGGTCCTTGGTCCATGAGCCAAGCGTGCCTGCTGGGATGACTCTTCCGTGATGGTGGCAGAGCTGTGAGAGAGTCCTGCTGCCCGTGCCCACGTGTGACCCGCTGCTTGATCCATCCTGGAGTTTTAAGCCAAGTTGGTTGCTCTGTGAAATTTCTCTGACCCCCAGTCGTGTGACAGGGCCCTTTCTCCACACACTCTAGTGCCTGTGGGCCCCTGTGACATGGTGTTGTCCCGGCATGACGGGTGTCTCCTTGTACCAAATGCCTGTCTCTGGTGAGCAGTGGGGCAGCTTGTTACCCCATAGACTTAGGGTCCCTCAGGGGGACCCGCCCCTCCCACGGGCAGCTGGGTCCACCCAGGCCGGGGAGCAGGTGTCCTCTCTGTTCTTTGTGGGCCAAGCACTAACTGTCCTTTGCCTAAACCCAGGGGCATCGTCAGACCTGGAGAAGAGATGGTGGCCTGGGCACGGCTTCCCCAACAAGTTCCCCAGTGGCCCTCGGCCCAGCAGAGCAGCCCAGTCCATCCCCTGGGAGCTGGTCCTGGGGACTCTGGCACCAGCAGTTGGGGTATCAGGGAAAGGAGAGGAAGGCCCAGGTAGGTCTGGGTTGTGGGTGAGCGGGTCAAGCCTCGGTTCACAGACAGCAGAGCTGCCCACCGCCTGCAGTGGACACAGGGCTGGGTGGATGCTGCATCCCACCCTGGTCTAGTGGGGCCAGCCCAACACCACAACCTGGCCCATCCTGGACCTCTGTCTCCACCACCCTCAGGGAGGCACCAACTTGATGGACCACTGTGGGCTGGGCCTGGCGGACACTGTGGACACGGGCAGGACAGCGTTTTGGCCCAGAACTGTCATTCCCTGTCTCCTCAGTACCCCCCACCCCATTGTCTGTGCCTGACCTGGTGGGCCCTATGAGGACTCTGGGAGAGACCCACAGCTGTGAGAGGGTCCCCCACTCTGCTGTGTCAGAGCCCCAGACACATACCACCCCATGGACATGCCGTGCAGCTATGCCTCGGGACTGACCCACAGTGGAAGATAAACACAAGCTTCCCTCACACACGACAACAGTTCAAATGTGATGTCAGAGTTACAAGTGCTGAGAGTAAATGCCATTTTTAAATAAACAAATTCTGAGTCACACAAACAAATTCTTGTGTCAGAAGATTCAGGTGCTTCCCCTTCTCACTCCTGAGGGATTTCATCCTGGTTTTCCACCTCCTGCCCCTACAAGGCCCTCGTCCAACCCCCCACCTGCCAGGCCCCAGGATGGTGCACACGGGGAGGCAGAGACTTTCAGCTTCCTGTGAAGTGGGCTCATCTGTGGCTTTGACGACGTGGCCACACTCAGGTGCCCCATAGTAGGCTCAGTCGATGATGGTGGAGCCTGAAAGGGAATGAATTACATTCCTTTCCACTGAGGTGCAAACCACTAACACAACTGCCTCTGGCACACTCAGTGCAACAATTACCCACTGAATGTGCTACAGGATGATGCCAATTAAGACAGTGACCTGAAAAAGGGCACTTGTCCCTCTAGAGGAGGGTCCCTGAGGGCTGGAATCTGGACAGTGTCCAACCCGCGGACACCAGCTCCAGAGCTCAAATAGCACAGCCCTGAGGCCCTGCTCTTTCCATGAGGCGGCGCAGGACGGGGTGGAACATCCTGTGAGTGCTCAGAGGCTCCCCACGAGCACCCACCCATGGAGTAGGAGGTTGGGACACCCTCTGTCCCACCATGGCCACAACCTCCAGAGAGAGACAGGACGCGACAGTGGGAACTTTCCCCCCCAGACATCAGGTATCTGCCCCCAGCTATTTGCAGAGGAGAATCCACTCACACTTGAAAGATTTTAGATTTCAAGCTTCTTTTTACATTAGAGTGAGCATAGCAGTTTAAATCTTATTTTATAAATAATGAAACTAATAAATTCTTAAAATGCACAAGTTACTGGATTTCACAATTCCATATTCTCCTGGGATGAATTTCAATGGGAGAAAATAACTTTTTTTTTTAATTTTAACTGTCCAAGTACTATGACTTTTATAGCATCATCATAAAGTAGATCATGACTTAAAGTACATCTGACATCACATTGTCACTGTGGTTGGGCACTCAGCACAGTGTGTCCGTGTGTGTTCAGTGTCAAATACAATCAAAGCATTTGATGTGATTAATGTGAGGGATGCTAAACTTAATATGAAATTAAAAATAATACTTATTGTTAAAAAACAGAATGTTATGTCATTTTGTCTTTAAATCTTAAGACCTATATGTCAAGTAGAGATTCAATAACTTTTTACAGCAACATCAGGGAGAGTTTCATGGCTTTGACAATGCAGTGCGGGTGGCAGGGACATCTGACTATCTATGGACGTGGACTTGGGTTTTTTCTCCAACTCTGTCACTCAAGGATTGTTAGTGATATTGTAAAAGGAAGAAGTAACAACTTTTTAAGAGTCAGGAAGAGATCTATTCAAAACATATTTCATCATTACATTTAAAGTAATCAAATGATTTCTACAACTAGACCAAATTGTATCCTAATTTATTTTGTAATTAAACAATATTGGATTGTTTACACTAATGTATATCCACAAAGTTATTTCCTGTATCCTCCTCAAAAATCCTGCCCTCCCCAGGGCCTGCCCCTCCGTCAACCCACAGAGTGAAAAGAAGATGAGATTGGGGAGGGGGAGAGTGGACAGGGCTGTCCCGTGTCCAGATATCCCCACTCACTCACGGTCCTGGGGCAAGGAACAAACCCTCACCAGGGGGACCCGGGTGACACACACAGACCATCTGGCTCAGCCCCAGAGACGCCTTCTCCCTGCACAGACATGCAAGAGTCTGAGGGGGACAGAGGGCTGGGGAGGGACCCAGGGTTGGACGAGCCCATCCTGAAGGAGGGACGTGTGGGTGTGACCCAGGAGGATACTCTGCGGGAAAAGTGGTCTCTGGGTCCTCAGATGTGGGGGGTCAGGGGCAGGGAGACGAGGAGACGAGGGGATGGACCAGGAGGCAGCAGTGAGGCCACAGGGGCAGGAATCTGACAGAGGAGATGTCAGGACACGCCGCACAGGGACACCGAGCCCAGATCATTCAGTTCCAGGACAATGTTGGGTCCTGGGGAGCAGGAAAACAGGGACCCGCAAACTCCATCTCCCTGCACACCCGTCCCTCTGGGGCCTCCCCAGACCAGAGATGTGTTGGAGGAGCAGTGACAGTCTCTCCAGGTTGGGGAGGAGCTGGGCATGGTCACGTGTCCTCTGGGGCTGTGCCCTGGACAACCTCTGGGAGGTGTGTTGGGCGGAAATTCTGGGGCCTGGCAGAAGGTGGGGGAGTGGGACTGGGGCAGTGGGGAGAGGCTGTCAGTCAGGCTATGAGATCAATGAGAGCAGAATCCTATGATCAGCTGAAATGTCCCTCCTCCCCGATCCCAGATCCTGAGTAATAAAGGCGGGTTTCTGGAGCTGAATGCAAAAGGCTCAATAGAGAGTGAGAAACACGGAGCTCCTCCACTAGAAAGCCTGAGAGTGACCTCTGGAACATTCCTATGGCTGTCCTTGTAGGTGTCATCTACATTCAGAGCGGAAGGCTTCACTCCTGTTATACTTTGCTTGATATTTTTATGTAGATGACGGCTCACAGCTGCTACCTTCTCCTTTTCCTACTGTGGGACCAACATGGTCCACCAGGTTTTCTGTGACATCCCTCAGTAATATTTTTATTTCCTGCTCAGGAAATTTAGTAATAAAAATTCTACCTATCATCATTAGTGTTTTTGTCCACGTTCTGACCTGCTTTTCTGCGTGTATTTCTCAAATCCTCTCCTTTCATGGAACTCTGCCCTCACCCTGCCCATGCCCGCCTGGGTGTGGATGCGCCACCATCTGATCCTTGTCCCATGGGCTGAGTGTGGCTTCTGGGTATGACACCACCGTGATGATGCAGAGCCGTGGGTTCACAGAGTCCTGCTCTGCCCGTGCCCATGTGTGACCTGTTGCTGGAGTTCATCCTGGATTATTTAAGCCGAGGTGGTTGCTCTGCGTAACTTCTCTGTCCTTGTCCCCCAGCAGTGCAAAGGGGCCTTTTCTCCACACCCTCCAATGTTGTGAGTCCCTGTGACATGGCCATTTTCCTGGGTGAGGGGTGTCTCCTTGTCTCCATCCCCCTGTCTCCTGTCGCTGAAGTTTCAGAGACTGCCCATCAGAGCGTGTCCCTCACCCTCGCTCCGGCCTCCGCAGTCCAGTTCTTGAGCATGCAGGAAGGGGTCCCCACAGTGTCCCTGAAACTTCCTCTTGGCAGAATGTCTCCATTTTCTAGACAAAGGACATATAAGCATTTTTTGTAAATTTTTGAAAATGTCTCTTTTGTCTTACTTTATGTCATTCTTAGTTCACATTCACGTTACTGGAGAGCGCTCTGCTGCTGAATGAATTTTTGTCAAAGTCCGTGCCTCTCTTTTCAGAGGGATGAGAATGCCCTGGAATCATTAATAAAACCTAATCTTGACACATGCCGCGCGGCCCACGTATGTACCCGGAGCCCACGCCATTCTGCTATCTGGGTTTACATTCTGTTTCTGGTATGTGTCTTAATGTCCTTTGGAATAGGAACCGATACTTTTTCATTTGCTGAAATGCAGTGCCTGAATAATTCTCTCTTTGGTATCTGACTTTTTCAAACATCTGCTACAGGTTCCAGTGATGAGCCCTCATGTGCAGGGGCCCTCCCGAGCCTCCCTGAGGGTGACACGGCCAGAGAGGGCTACAAAAGGGCCCCGGGGAGGAGGCCGGATGGACGACAGAGCAGCCGCCCCCTGCCCGGGCTCCGGGGCCTGAGAGCCACAGCAAAGCCCCTAGAGGCCAAAACCCAAAACCAAGAGCTGGAGCTACACGACACCCTACAGCAGGGCCTGTGGGCTGGAGCCTCCCAAAGGGCAGTGCTGGGCGAGGGGACAGTCGCCGTCCGTGGGTTCCCCTGCGCACACAGCGGGCGCCTCAGGGCCCGGGACGCCAGCACGGAGTCCGTCTCTCAAACAGGGAAATGGAGAGTGCCCGGGCCACACCCAGCCTCTGCTCACCCCACAGCCTCCGTGGTGGTCACCGCCGTCACCGGGAGGGCCGCAGGACACTGGCCGAGGTGACGGTCACCCCTGGTCCGCGGAGGCCGGGTCTCTGCAGGAGGCCTGGTGTCCACAGCGCCGCGTGAGCGGCGGCACCACAGACACCGGCCCAGGCCTCTGGGTCCCCGTTCGGGCAACGTCAGAGACAGGCGAGGCCCGGCTGTGGCCAAGTCCTTCAGCTTCTCCCCCTCCTGGGGCCGCGGGCCAACGCTGATGTTCTTGGGAGGCCGCACCCGCTGCTTTTCTTCAGAGGCTGGCGTCGTGCCCACGCCCCTCCTCTCCCCGCTGCCTGTGGTGGCTCCATCTCAGCACTGCTGACCCGGGCTTCCATCCTCTCAGGCTGCCTGCCCACAAGTCTGATTGGACCCATTTTCAATCCTGTGGCTGATTGGCCCATTTCCCCGTCAGCCCCCAGCACTGATTGGTCCATTCCGCTACCCAGGAAGTGCCCTTTATGTGAAAGCGCTCTGAGGAGCAACTGCCACGACTCACCTGTGGTGAGAGGCGGGTCCTGGTAGCAAAAGTCTGATTGGGCAATTGAGCACCAATCAGCTCATGGCTTTCACCTGATTGGTCCAGTCCACGATCCAGGAAGTACAGTGTTACCTAAAAAGTCTCTGAGGCGCAACAGCCAAAACCGAAGGGTGGAGCCGCAGGGGGAGGGACCCACTGCCCTGCACACCCCCCACCCCCGTCCACCGAGGCCACGGTTCTGGAAACATAAGGGCCGTGGTGGCCCAGGCGGTGGACACGCAGCGGCTCTGACTCAGCCAGACATGGAGCCTGAGTCGGCCTTGAGCCTTGGGCTGCACCAGGCAAGTGGACACATGAGGACAGAGATTGACAGTGGTCTTGGGGCTGCAGCCAGCCTGGTCCCGAAGTGGGGTTCAGGTCGTGGGCCTTGGTCACCGGGTTGGAGGGTGGGAGGGGGTAGGGACAGGAATGGGCCAGTTGACACTCGCCCAAGGAGAGAAGGGCGGGCCATGGACACTCCCCCGAGGAAAGGAGGGCAGGGCCGGGGTCTCCAGGCAGTGGGATCAGCTGAGGCAGGTCCAGGCTCTGAGCTGGGCCCAGGCACGGGCAGGACCCAGGGTGTCAGGGGGCATCCGGCACCCCTGAACCCCCTCCTGGAGCCGCCCGCGTGGAGTGGGCGCAGCCTCTCCTGGGCTCCACCATGAGCTGCTCTGGCCAAGGCGCCTCAGGGCCCTTTTTTGGAGAGCCGCACTTCCTTGTCGGGAGTGGACCAATCAGTCGCCGGGGCTGACGGGCCCGGCCCAATCAGACGCAGGGTTGCGACGTGGTCTGATGAGGCTGGGGGCGGGGCAGCCCGAGAGGCTCCGCCCCGGCGGCTGAGGGGAGGAGACCGGGAGGGGGCAGGGCCGCGGCCTGAGGCGGGAGCAGACGCCCAGGAGAGCAGGGCGGGCTCTGAGGAGAGGGGGGACCGCGCGCCTGGGTCCGGCACTGGGAACCAGAGGCTGAGGGGAAGAGGCTCCTCGGGCAACGCAGGGGTGGGGATTGAAGCCAACACCCGTGCAGGCGCGGGCTGGGGTCCATCTTGCATCCCCGCTGGCCGAGGCGGCCCAAGGCCCGACCCGCCCCGCAGAGCGGGGCGCTGTCCGGACCCCCGGAGCGGGGGACACTCCGGCTCTGATGCCGCCCCGGGCCAGGAGGGACCTCGCACGAGCGCCCCTGACCCGTGCGCCCGGCCGCGCGGTGACCGGGGGTGACCACGACCGCTGGCTGGAGCTGCCCGCGCGCCTGGGGCAGCGCCCGCTTCTGGGCTCCATTGGGCGAGACGCCGGCGCCTGCACGGCAGCCGCTGGCCCGGGGCGGGTGGACGTGGGGCTGGGGCGGGTGCCGAAGCCCGAGCTGCCTGTGGACGGGCCAGGCTGACCCCGCCGGGCATACGGGGCGGAGTGTGGCCTCGTGTCTGGACCCGGGTGTCTCCAGCGGCCCCAGGGCGGGCGGATCCTCGACGGGCTTGGAGACTTTGAGGGTCAGGAGCCGGCGGCAGCGGGGCCTGGAGCGGCGACTCTGAGCACAGCCCAGCCCGGGCTGTGTCTCCCTTCCCCCCACCCCAGGGTGTCCAGCTCAGCCCCCTCCCCCGTGGCAGGCACCATCTTGCTGAAGCAGCCGTAGGCTGGGCCTGGCGGACACTGGGTCCGGGGCAGGACGGAGCATGTGGCCCCGGACTTCCCTGTCTCCCTCCCAAATAGCCCCTTGTCCGTGCACCCTGCCCCGCTGGGTGTGAGCACGCGGGGGACACCCCTGGGAGAGGGTCCCCCCACTGCTGTCTCAGAGCCCAAGACACAGAACTAGAAGTGGACAAGCCAAAGACAGCAGCCCCTCGGGAATTGCCCGAATTGTAACAGAAACACAGATTTAGTAAAACACGAGGCTTCAGGTTGTATCACATTTATACTTGCAGAGAATAAAGTGGAATTTAAATAAAAATATTTAGTAACATGAACAAATTCACAGTTTTCTTGGTTTTCCTCCTCTCCCTCCTCCTCCTGCCTCCACATTTCCCCATCCCCCACACACCCCGCTCTCAGGTCTCCCCACGGAGGGCACACAGTGGGTGTCAGTGACTTTCCAGCACCCTTTGGAAGTGGCTCATCCCGAGGCCCATACCCCGGTCCCCCGTAACCGGTCAGTGGAGGGTGATGGAGCCTGGAGGAGGAGGAACAGCAGTCCTGTCCATACAGGTGTGAACAACTAACAAAATTGCCTCTGGCACCCTCAGTGTAGGAATTGCTCACTGAGATGTGGTACAGGATGATGCCCATTAACACGGCCAACTCAAAGAGGGCACTTGTCCCTCTGAATGAAGGTACCTGAGGGCTAGAATCTGGACAGTGTCCATCACGTGGACACCAGCTCCAGAGCTCAAATAGCCCAGCCCTGAGGTCCTGCTCTGTCCATGAGGCAGCGCAGGACAGGGTGAGACATCCCGTGAGTGCTCAGAGGCTCCCCACGAGCCCCGACCATGTAGTAAGAGGCCGGGACGCCCTCTGTCCTCACCATGGGGACCACCTCAGGACAGAGACTCAACACTGCAGCGGGATCTTTCCCCCCAGACTGAAGTTATCTGCTACCAGCTGTTTATAGAGTAGAATCCATTCGGAATTGAAAATTTTGCTATTTCAAAATTCAATTATGACTTGAGAAAGCAGTTAAAATACTCATTTTGTAGATTAAAAAAACTAATAAAATTCTAAAATGCATGAGTTGCTGATTTCCACAATTCCATATTCTGGAATGAATTGCAATGGGAGAAAATAATGTTTTTTTAATGTAACTTTTCCGAATATTATGAATTTCAATAGCATCAGATTTTTATATGTGATATATGATGCTTCATAATTGTGATTTGTCAGCACAATGTGTCAGTGTGTATTGAGTATCAAAAAAAAAAAATTAAGGGCCTCCTGGTGGCGCAGCAGTTGAGCGCTGCATTGCAAAGCTACCCACAGTCTCCGCAGTGCTGGATCGATTCCCAGCCGCTGGCGAGTGTCCCACAATCTGCACAGATGAGTATCCCACATGGCGCGCAGACCTTTCCTGCTACCCGCTGCTTCTCTCAGCAGTGTACTTCGTCAGTCTGCCTGTTCTGCTCCCCGCTCTGGCTCTGGTGAATTCTCTCACCCTCCAGCTCTTCTGACTGTACCCAGTGCTTGAATAAATAAATAAATCTTTAAAAAAATTAAATTAAATTCTGATAAAAACTAAACTAAAGTTGAAATTAGAATTTTATTATCAAGCCTCCCTGGTGGCACAGGCAGTTGAGAGCCTGCTGTGAAGCTTTTTGCAGCCTCCGCAGAGCCGGTTTTATCCCAGATGGCCACCGAGTGTCCGACATGGCACTGTGGATCTCTCTTGTCTCACCCGCTGCTCCCCTTAGCAGTGTACTTTGTCAGTCTGCCTGTTCTGCTCCCTGCTCTGGCTCTGGTGAATTCTCTCACCCTCCTGCGCTTCTGACTGTACACAGTGCTTGTATAAGTAAATGAATAAATAAAAATCCTTGGGGGGAGGAGGAGACAGCCTGACGCGCACCTGCCCACTACCCCCGAGGCTGCAGACTTGACAGGGAAAGCGAGGCCCCACCCATCATTTGGAGCTCCCCAGTGACAAAGATCACATTGATGACCCCAAGAAACAATCCTGCCAATGTAGGGGCTTGGACACATTGATGGCTGATTATGGAACCTGGGGGGAGTGGGTCATCTGCAGACTTCGGGACATGAAGATCCAAGGATGGCTGCTGGGCCTTGCTGGCCTATTGTAGCCTATTGCAGGAGCTGTCGTCTGCTCAGCCTGGCGTGGCAGTGAGCCCTTGGGATGACTGAGAGTGTGGGCAGGGCCAACGTGACAGCAACCCAGGGCTGGCAGAGCTTGGCGTCCTCGCCAGGTCTCTGCAGCCAGGCAGGAGATGCATCAGGAACCCAACACGGAGAAGGCCAACCACTGGTGCCAAGGTCAGGAAGTCCTGAGTGGTTGAGAAACAGCCAAAAGGGATGCTGAAGAGGACAGTGGGCCTCTTCAAATCACCCAGGAGTGATGCCCCGTTAATGTTGAGTAAGTGTCAGGTGCCAAAGAACCCATCCGCTGGGGGACGGGCAGGGAACATGGCTTGTGGTGGAGGGCACAGCTGGAAGGGCCCAGAGAGAGGCAGCACGGGGGGTGCTGTCATTGGATCCCTGCCTATGACGTGCAGAGGGTTGGCTGCAGTTCACAAGACCCAGTTTTCTTTCCCTCTTCATTTAAATCAGATTCACTTTTCTTCCTTCCCTGCCCTTTGTCTCCCTCCCTCCTCTAGCCTTGCTCCTTAGTTCCTTCCTACCTTTACTTTCCCTTCTACCTGCCCCGTACCCCACCCACCTCCCAGGCCCCCAAGAGGGGGCACAGGAGGTGACAGTGACTTTCCAGCTCTCTCTGGATGGGGCTCATCCATGGCTCTGATAACAGGGCCACACCCAGGTCCCCACAGCAGTCAGGGGAGGTGATGGGCCTGAGGGGCAACCAGGTCCTGGTCGCAGAGTCTCCTGGGACCCCTGAATGGGCCACTGACTCTGGAGGCTCATTACCGGGGATGCCACTGAAGTCCACAGAGATGAGGGTCATCCGGTCCCCTTCGGGTGAGGTCCCTGAGGAAGAGTAGTGTGAACAAGCCAGGGCCTTAGGAGAGTGGGGGATGAGACAGCTAGCCCTACAACCCATCTGCAGAGTCAGTGAGCTGGAGGCCTGGAACCCAGACATCAGAGGCAGCACAGCAGAGGACAGCGGGTGACTGGGGCCATCAAGAGAGGTTTGTGTTTCCTCCTGTCTGTGAGGGCGAGAGTTTTGTGGGAAGCAACTTCTGGGCCAGAGGGTGTGTCATGCCAGACTGTACGTGCCTGTCAAGTAATTTTTTTTTTATTTTTTATATTTTAAAGATTTATTTATTTATATAAGAACCGGGGCACAGGCCAGATGTGCAAGAGGGTGAGAGGATTCACCTGAGACAGAGTGAGGAGCCGAACAGGCAAACCGACACAATACACTGCTGAGGGGAGCAGCGGGCACGGGCATGACAGGAGAGGTCTGCGCAACATGTGGGACCCTCCCTGGCCCACTGGGATCTAACAGGAACTGCAGAGGCTGCGGACAGTTTCACAGTGTGGTGCTCAACTTCCTGCACCACCAGGGGAGGCCCTCAAATATTTTTTTAAAAAGTAAGTTTTTCAAATTTTTAATTTTTAAATTACCGACATATTTCATTTAACCCCATACATCAAAGTGTTAGTATTTCAACAAGAAATACTTATGTTATTGTTTCCAATAGTGACTTTATTTTCTTTATTGAGGTAACATATTTTTACCACACAGTATCGTTTCAAAATGTATTTTGTATTTCAAAAGCACTGCAGTTAAAATATTCATCATATAAATGAAAACAAATAAATTACAAATGCAGCCAAATAGTTCAGTTTCAGAATGCCCAGTTGTGCGTGGATGAATTTCTAACAGAGAAAATACATTTTTTACTTTATGGTGTTCCACATATTATGATCTTCACTGCATTCATCATTTTATAACATTTTGATTGATGGTATCTACAGCAACTATAGAATAAAAAACATATTATTGCAGCATTTTGAAAACTGAGTTGAAACTATATAAATGTGAAATGAAATAAACTTAATGGACACTTTTAGGAAGCAGTAAAGAAGAAACTCAAGAGAAATTTAAAATAATACAATTGTTTAGAAGGGAAAGCTACACATATTGATCACAAAATATTACAATTAAGAAAATCGGGAAAAATTCATGTCCTTTCCCATGATCTATGTTGACATACACATGTGGATATCCAATTTGGAACTAATCATGTTGTATTTTAACTCAAAACAGGAACAGAGCTACGTAAAACCTAATTTTGTCAATATAAATATGTATCTAAATCACTGGAAAAGTCTTTAGGTAGGTTACAGAAGGTTCTGAGATTATTTTTCCTGTTATAGTTATAAAAGCTGACTTGTTTCTGTAACTTCTTACATTTATTTCATATCAGCACATTCTCCAAAAAATCCTGCCTAGCCAGGGCCTGCCCCTCTGCCACCCCACAGAGGGGGGAGAGGACCAGATTGGGAGGGGGAGAGTGGGAGGGCTTCCCCATGTCCAGACGTCCCTACTCACACACAGGCCTGGGGGCAGGAACAA
The DNA here is from genome assembly GCF_964194135.1 of Talpa europaea. Lineage (NCBI taxonomy): Eukaryota > Metazoa > Chordata > Mammalia > Eulipotyphla > Talpidae > Talpa > Talpa europaea. The sequence goes on from NC_140075.1 coordinate 18,542,151, forward strand.
ACCCACACACAGGGGACCCAGAGCCCTGGGACTGGCAGGGACAGCCACACACAGACCGTCTGGATCAGACCCGGAGCGGCCTCCTCCCTGCACTGACGTGCATGAGTCTGAGGGGGACAGAGGGGCCGGGGAGCGACCTGGGGTGGACAAGCCCATTCTGCAGGAGGGACATGTGGGTGTGACCCAGGAGGAGACTCTGCAGGAAACGTGGTCCCTGGGTCCTCAGATGTGGGGACTCAGTTGCAGGGAGATGAGGAGTTGAAGGGATGTACCAGGAGGCAGCAGTGAGGCCACAGGGGCAGGAATCTGACAGAGGAGGCTTCAGGACAAGCTGCACGGGGACACCGAGCCCAGATAATTCAGTTCCAGGACAGTGTCAGGTCCTGGAGAGCAGGAAAACAGGGGCCAGCACACCCCATCTCCCTGCACACCCATCTCTATGGGGCCTCCCCAGTCTAGGGCTGTGGTGGAGGAGAAGGGACGGGCTCTCCAGGGTGGGGAGGGGCTGGGCATGGTCACGTGTCCTCTGGGGCTGTGCACTGGACAACCACTGGGATGTGTGCTGGGTGGAGACACTGGGACTTGGGCAGGAAGGGGAGCCACGGGCCTGGGCCTGTAGGAAGGGGCAATCATTCAGGCTATGAGATCAACCAGAGCAGAATCCTATGAACGGCTAAAATGTTCCTCCTTCCTAATCCCAGGTACTCGTGTGATAAAGGCGCGTTTCTGGAGCTGAACACAGAAGGCTCAACAGAGAGTGAGAGACATGGATCTCCTCTACTCCACACCTTGAGAGTGACCTCTGGGGCACACCTGTGACTGTCCTTGTAGGTGTCATCTACACTCAGACTGGAAGGCTTCACTCATGTTATATTCTGCTCAATAATTTTACACAGATAATGGCTCCAGGGGTGACCAATCTCACGACCGTGACAGAATTCATACTCCTGGGGTTCCCCACCCAGGGGAACATGGGCTTCCTGCACCCACTGCTCTTCTTCCTGGTCTACCTGTGCGCCCTGCTAGGGAACGGGCTCATCGTCCTCATCACCACCCTGGACTGGCACCTCCACACCCCCATGTACTTCTTCCTGAGGAGTCTGTCCTTCTCGGACCTCTGCCTCATCTCAGCCACGGTCCCCAAGTCCATTGCCAACTCTCTGAGGCAAAGCAGCTCCATCTCCTTCCCGGGCTGTGTCCTCCAGGTCTTCATGCTGTTTGTTTCAGGAGCTACAGAGCTGACCCTGCTCACGGTGATGAGCCTTGACCGCTATGCTGCCATCTGCCACCCGCTGCACTATGAGGTCATCATGAGCAGAGACAGGTGTGTGCAGCTGACAGCTGTGTCCTGGCTGGGTGGGGGTCTCTATGCTGTGATGAACACAGCTGGAACCTTCTCCTTGTCCTACTGCGGGTCCAACGTGGTCCAACAGTTCTTCTGTGACGTTCCCCAGTTATTGGCTATTTCCTGCTCAGGAAATTTAATCAACGAACTTGTCCCCATTTTCATTAGTGTGACATTGGATATGTGCTGCTTTATTTTCATCATCATTTCCTATGTGCACATCTTCTCTGCTGTCAGGAAGATCCCATCCACAGAAGGGAAGGCCAAAGTCTACTCCACCTGCCTTCCCCACCTGCTGGTTGTGTTGCTGTTTCTCTCCACTGCATTCTTTGCTTATCTGAAGCCGACCTCAGGGACCCCATCCATGTCTGACCTGGTCATTTCTATGTTCTACACTGTGGTGCCCCCCACATTTAACCCCATCATATACAGTCTGAGGAACAAAGCCATGAAGTTGGCTTTGGGGAGACTCATGAAGGGCCGTTACACCAACAAGTAAAGCTCACCCTTCTTTCCCTCAGCCACACAGAGCATGTACAAATGCACGCCCGTGACCTCCAACCAGACACTCACAGGTGTCTGTCACTGGGACACCAGTCCCCTCCTTTGTCCCCAGCCCCTCCCCACCTTTTCAGAGCCCTCAGGAGGTTGTTCCCCAAGACATTTCAAGTGTTTGCCCGCTCAAATGCCTGTTCTCTGCCGCCCAGTGTTTGTGTCCATGCCTGACCTGCTTTGCTGCGTGCATTTCTCAAACCCCCTCCTTTTGCAGAGCTCTGCCCTCGCCTTGTCCATGTCCCCTTTGGTGTGGATGCAACCGCCATCTGGTCCTTGTCCCATGGGCCGAGTGGTATGCTATGAATGATGCTGCAGTGATGATCACAGAGCCGTGGGTTCGTGGAGAGTCCTGCTCTGCCTGTGCCCGCGTGTGACCTGTTGCTGGAATCTGTCCTGGATTTTTTAAGCAAAGGCAGGTTGCTGTCATGGAATTTCACTATCTATGTCCCCCCAGCAGTGCGATGGGGCCCTTTCTCCACACCCTCTAGTGCCTGTGGGCCCCTGGGACATGGCCATTGTCCTGGGTGAGGGGTGTCTCCTTGTCTCTATCCGCCTGTCTCTGGTGAGCAGTGGGGCAGCTTGTGACCCCACAGACTCAGGGTCCTGCAGGAGGGAGCTGCCCCTCCCACGGGAAGCTGGGCCAAGCCAGGGCAGGGAGCAAGTGTCCTGTCCAGGCCAAGCACTGTCTTTGCCCAAACCCCAGGGGCATCATCACACCTGGTGGAGTGATGGCAGCTTGGGCTCTGGCTTCTCCAACAGCCCCAGGCCCAGCTGAGAAGCCCACCCTTTTCCACCCTGGGGAGCTGGTGCTGGGGGTTCTGGCGCCACTGGCTGAGGTTTCAGGGAAAGGAGAGAAAGGTCTGGGCAGGTCTGGATGCAGGTCAGGCGGGCTCAGCGTCAGCCTCACAGACACAGCGGAGCTGCCCTCTGTCTGGCAGTGGTCACAGAGCTTGGGTGACGCTGCATACCACGCTGGTCTGAGTGGGGCTCCGGCTGACCCCAGGCCCCCACGTGCGCGGCTGCATGCCCTGCTGGAAGTGGTGGGTGGCACATGGACTCAGGACAGGCAAGCCCAGAAGGGGGTGACAGGCCGTCAAGGGGTCCAGGAACCAGGGCTACTGCAGGGTCTGGAGTCAGGGCCCACGTGCACCCTCAAGCCTGGATGGGCCCCCAACCCCGCCAAAACCTGGCCTCCAGCTCCGCCTCCCTCAGGGCGGCACATCTCGCTGGGCAGCTGTGGGCTTGGGTCGTTAAGGACACAGGTGGGACAGCACATGGGGCCTGGGACTGTCCATCCCCGGTGTCCACCACCAATACCCCCCTCCTTGTTGTCTGTGCCTGATCTGGTCGGGGTCCGTGAGCGTGCAGGGGGATCCCACAGCTGGGAGAGGGTCCAACATGCTGCTGTGTCAGAGCCCGAGACACAGACCACCCTGCGGACTCGCCGGGCAGCGCCGCCACGGGACTGACCCACATTGGAAGGTAAACACAACCTTCCCTCACACACTGTCGCAGGGCACCCCTGCTCTAAAACAGGTTGTGCAACTGTGGGTCCTCATCTGTGCAATTCAAAGGGCCACACTGCAGGCACACAGCACCGTTAACAAAGCTTTATTGACAAGGGAAGGGGATGAGGTCATGGAGCACTAAGGGAGAAATGAGGGAGCCAAAGTCTTAAATGCCGCCTACCCGTTCTGCTGACCTGGAATCCCGAATGACCCGCCAAGACCAAACCCGCCTGGCCGAGAGCAGGAGCCAAGTGTATCCCCCAGACCCCACTCACAGGGCTGGTGTTATTTACAGACAGAGGAAATGGCTGCCAGACTTGGTCCTCAGGTCCTCGCGACTTTTCTTTGGGGATCCCGGGATTTGAAGTTCCCGGTGTCTTGATGGCCTGGGCTGGCGTCCACACAGCCTGCATGGAGTGTGCTCAGGACAGCTTCTCCCCCTAACAGCACGACAACAGTTCAAATGTGAGGAGAGATTCACAGGCGCTGAGAGTAAATGGCCTTTTTGAATAAAATAATTCTAGAGACAGGAACAAATTCCCATGTCAGAAGTCCCAGGCGCTTCCCCGACTCGCTCCTGGGTGATTTCTTTCTGGTTTTCCTACCCCCTACACCTCCCGCCTTGTAGGAAAATAAAGTGTTAATGTCGTTTTGCCGGGGACATTGGAAGATGTGCGACCACCTTTTGTCCCCCTGGTCGGAGAGCCTGGCCAGCGCCCGGACCAGGAGCCAAAAGATAGGGCTGGTTATGTAACTGTTCGCGATGTCCGGGACCACCAAGAAATAGGTTGGTTATGTAACTCCGGGGCATCGTGCACAGAAATGTGAACAGCCCACCATGAATCCCTGGGCTTGGATACTGGCCATATACGACCCTGGGAGATAAAGACACAGTGGTTGCCTAGCTGCTGCTGCTCGCAGCTGCTGGACGTGGATATGTCTCCCATGCTGTTCTCCGGAGTGCTGACTTTGCCTCCGTGATGCTGATTTCTGAGGAAACTGTACAGAATGTATGCATGATTATCAGTTTGGTTGGGTTTGGGGCACTGTCTATAATTTTGCTTGTGCATCGCCTATATTGCTCACAATAAATCCTTTTTCCTTTTAATAAGGTGTGGTCATTGAATCCCATGGAATCAAGCCTCCCTCAAACACCTGTGCACAGGGCTAGCAATTATATTTTATTGCTAGTTACACGCCTCCACATGCCTGTCCCCACCTGCCAGGCCCAGGAGTGCGCACGGGGTGGCGGTGACTTTCCAGCTCCCTGTGGACAGGCTCATCCGTGGCTCTGACTACAGGGCACCTGGTCCCCGCGGGGTCAGGGGGTGATGGGGCTGAGGGGGGACCAGGTCCTGCCTGTGGATCCTCCTGGGCCCCCTGACGCTCCCTGAGTCGGGCGGCTCATTACGGGGGCGCCGCCAAGAAGCCCCTGGGACAGGACACCTGGGCCCGGCGAGGTCCCTGCGGAGGGCGTGGACATGTCAGGGCCCTGGGGCGGCGGGGGGAGAGCACGCGCCCTGCGGGCCATCTGCGGGGTTGGCGAGCCAAGGCCTGACCTGACAGCTGAAGCAGCGCTGCGGGGGCAGCGGGGACCAGCCCTCAAGAGAGGTTCGCGTCTCCTCCTGGCTCCAGAGAGCGAGCTTCGTGGGCGCTGCTGCTGGGCCGCGGGCGCCGCCAGCCTGGACGTGCGGGTCGGGTAAGGCGGGGAATTTTCCCTTGTAATTAAATGTTTTCTGTTCAATATATATTCCAATGAACTGCATCTCAGGGTCAGCCTTTCACAGTGAACAACTGACCTTACTTTGTTGTCCAACCAGAGGGAATTTTATTTGTTCTATTTTGAGGTAATGTTTTACAATAAAGTATCATTTTAAACTGCATTTTGTATTTCAAATGAACAGTAGTTAAAACAGTCACCTTATAAATGAAAGCAAATAATTGAAACTACACAGTTCAATGTCACAGTGCCATATATACTGGGATGAGTTTGAAAGAGGGAATTTTTTTTTTTACTTCCATTAAAAAAGTCCTGCAGATTTTGGTTTCTAATATATCTGTGATCATATAATATTTTAATTATGGTCTATCTGACAATTATTGCTCGAAGCCATTTATTTTGGCACTGAGAACACTGAGATGAAAGAGCATCAATGTTAAATATCACACGTACGAGAGCTATTTAGGAGCAGTGAGGATGAAACTTAAGAGGAAGTTAAAATTCACACTAGTAGTTGTAAAGGGAAAGTGTCACATGTTCATCCCAGATTATGACACAATTGGGAGTGAGATATTCATAAATTTTTAAGGTGATAAATACGGATCTTTTTTTCCTTCACACTAAAGTGACAGATACAAGTAATCTGTCTATCATGGATGTGGACATTTTATTTAACTACACACAGCAACACAGCTATATAAAATATAATAATATCAATATAAAATTATTTTAAGTCACTGAAAAGGTTTTGGCAGAGGACACAAAACAGCAGGTTCTGCATTTATTTTCTTGTTTCCATCAAATTAGCAAAAATTGTTCCTCCAGCCTCGTACAATAATTCTATAGCAGCACATTCTCCTAAAGATCCAGCCTCCCCAGGGCCTCCCATCCATCACCCCACAGAGGGGGGAGAGGATGAGACTGGGGAGGGGGAGGAGAGAGGGCAGGGCTGCCCCGTGTCCAGATGTCCCCCTTCATGCACGGGCCTGGGGTGAAGAACAAACCTGCACCCGGGGGACCCGGGGCCCTGAGACCAGCAGGGACAGCCACACGCACAGACTGTCTGGCTCAGCCCCTGAGCAGCCTCGTCCCTGCACAGATGTGCATGAGTCTGGGGGAGGGGGCAGAGGGGCCAGGAGGTACCCGGGGTGGATGAGCCCATTCTGCAGGAGGGACGTGTGGGTGTGACCCGGGAGGAAACTGCGGGAAACATGTTATTTGGGTCCTCAGATGTGTGGAGTCAGGGCAGGTAGATGAGGAGATGAGAGGAGGGACCAGGAGGCAGCAGTGAGGCCACAGGGGCAGGAATCTGACAGAGGAGGCATAGGGACATGCCGCACGTGGACGCCGAGCCCAGATCATTCAGCTCCAGGACAGTGTCGGGTCCTGGGGAGCAGGAAAACAGGGACCCGCACACCCCATCTCCCTGCACACCCATCACTGTGGGGCCTCCCCAGACCAGGGCTATGCTGGAGGAGCAGGGACAGGATCTCCAGGGTAGGGAGGGGCTGGGCACAGTCACGTGTCCTCTGGGGCTGTGCCCTGGACAACCTCTGGGAGGTGTGCTGGGCAGAGACTCTGGGGCCTGGGCAGGATGGGGAGCCACGGGCCTGAGAATGACTGGGCATGGGTGGTCTGTCAATTCAGCTCACTAGGAGACCTGATATTCAGGTTTTATCATGGTCATTTAAAATTTTCATTTCTTCACCAATTTATGTACACATGTTTGAACAATACTTCAATAGCACATTCACATGGGATAAAATATAAATTACTCAGACAATGAAAAAGCAAAAATAGATTGCATGCTTGATATATGTTGTGTTCAATATTGGAAGATATGACAATGTTTACTTCCTCTTTGTTTTGTTTTATACAGATGAAGTCTCCATGGGCCATGAATCTTACAGCGTGACAGAATTCATGCTCCTGGGGTTCCCCTCCCAGGGGACCATGGGCTTCTTGTACCCACTGCTCTTCTCCCTGGTCTACCTGTGCGACCTGCTGGAGAACGGGCTCATCGTCCTAATCACCACACTGGACCGGCACCTCCGCACCCCCATGTACTTCTTCCTGAGGAGTCTGTCCTTCTCGGACCACTGCCTCATCTCAGCTACGGTCCCCAAGTCCATTGCCAACTCTCTGAGACACAGCAGCTCCATCTCCTTCCCAGGCTGTGTCCTGCAGGTCTTCATGCTGGTTGTTTCAGGAGCTACAGAGATTTACCTGCTCACAGTGATGAGCCTTGACCGCTATGCTGCCATATGCCACCCCCTGCACTGTGATGTCATTGTGAGCAGGGACAGTTGTGTGCAGCTGACAGCTGTGTCCTGGCTGGGTGGGGGTCTCTATGCTGTGATGCACACAGCTGGAACCTTCTCCTTGTCCTACTGCGGGTCCAACATGGTCCACCAGTACTTCTGTGACATCCCCTAGTTATTGGCTATTTCCTGCTCAGGAAACTTAATGAATGAACTTGTCCCCATTCTCATTAGTGCGGTGATGGATTCCTCTTGTTTCATTTTCTTTTTTTTTTTAAGATTTATTTATTTATTTATGCAAGCACTGGGTACAGTCAGAAGTGCGGGAGGGTGAGAGGATTCATCAGAGCGGGGAGCAGAACAGGCAGACTGAGGAAGTACACTGCTGAGGGGAGCAGCGGGTGGCAGGAGAGGTCTGCGCGCCATTGGGACCCTCCTCCGGTGGCCTGGGAGCAACCGGGGATCAAACCAGTGCTGCAGAGGCTGCGGGCAGCTTCGCAGCCCAGCGCTCAACCGCTACGCCAACAGGGGAAGCCCCCTCTTGTTTCATTTTCATTGTCATTTCCTATGTCCACATCTTCTCTGCTGTCAGGAAGATCCCATCCACAGAAGGGAAGGCCAAGGTCTACTCCACCTGCCTTCCCCACCTGCTGGTTGTGGTGCCGTTTCTCTCCACTGGATGCTTTGCTTATCTGAAGCCGACCTCAGGGACCCCGTCCATGTCTGACCTGGTCATTTCTATGTTCTACATGGTGGTGCCCCCCACCTTTAGTCCCATCATATACAGTCTGAGGAACCAAGCCATGAAGTCGCCTGTGGGGAGACTGATGAAGGGGAGACTCGCCAAAATATAATGGGGAAGATGACTTCAAAACTAGATTACGAGACTCTTGTTTTAAATTTTCACATATTGTCCCCTTTATATTCTTATAATTTCATATATGCCATTGTACAATTTACAAATATATGCTCATTTTTAAAATATATTTACGATGACTTCATATATTCTGCTGCTCATATACTCCATTACCATTGATCATTCTTTTTTTAACACTTAGTTGCACTTTGATATTCTCTGTACAATGAAGGTCACTGAACTTCAGCATCTCTCTGCTGGTCTCCATTTCTGTGCTCCCGCACAACAGAGGCTATGGTTGTGTTTCACCTCAGTTGTCAGAAGTTCTCTCACTGGGGCAGCCTCCCCAGTCTTGAAGGCGCTTCCCCTTTCACGTCACTGACCCTTTCAGTCACGTGTGGGACCAGGGCCTTGGGGAGGACAGAGGCCCTTTTACTTGGTGAGTGGGGCCTTTATAACATAAATAAGGCCTTAGGTTTCAAGTTGGAAACTGAGTGGTCACGACCTTCTGTGGACAAGGTTCACACATGACTGGGTAGAAACCCTCGTGGAAGCTCCTGTGTGGATGTCACCGGCATTTACCATAAACACACTCAGTGCACGGTGCACACCAGAAATAAGACAGTGCCTATGAAAGCTGTTAATTTCATGTGCAGTATAATTACTAAAAATTTACTAAGATACAGTGGGTGGGGTTTTTCATGGAACAATAAATGAACTCAGGAAGCTATAATGGTAAAAAAAAAAAAAAAATTGGCCTTGACCTGGCCTTCTGTGGATGGCACACAAATAATTGCTAGTAGACTACACAATATTCTAATATTTCCAGAGATAGCTGAGGAAGAGCACCCACAACATCATACCACACTTTCCTCGTGTGTTTATCCCCATATATTTAATTACCTAGAATTTCTGAGAATTTGAGGACAATGTCCTTTTGGCCACATTATTATGGGATCTCAGAGTGTTTGTGATTCCATGGGGAGTAGGTCAAACGGGAAAACTCATCAGATTCACATATCATAAATAACACTATCATTTAGTATAGACGTAAAGACAAAGAATTTGAAGGAGATTTAAATTGGGGAAGTGAAGTGGCCCCATGATTGTCACTTGCTGTCTGGCCTCAGCTCCTCTCTGCTGAATGCATCCACCTTTGCTGTCCCATCTGTGACGTCCAATGTTTGAAAATTTCAGGCCAAAATATTTTATGATAAAATGTAGCTCCAATTGGATATCAGACATTTAACTCATTCTCAAGCATTCACTCTCTAAGGGAGCTAATCAGGCTGACCTTGCCTTTAGCCCAGGTGAGGACCATGTGGACACAATGTCAGTTTGGAGGCAGCCAGGAATGGTTAAAAGCGGCAACATCTCGATCTTTGAAATTTTGGGTTAACAAAGTGCTGCTTTTTTTTTTTTTAAATCATTGGCATTGTAGTTTTTCCTGATGATAAATTTCTTAATATTAATTCTTGATACTCTCATAGTTAACTGGTCAATAGAAGTTATGGTATATATATATATATATATATATACATATATATATATATATATAATTTATTAATTAAAAAAATTTAAAAAAAGAAGTTATGGGATATAAACAGAACAAGGTTATGGGATATAATGAGAATTCAATGCACATATTGAACGAAGAAGCTGAATCAGACTATTATGAACATATACCAAGACTATTCATTGCCTACATTTTATCACTTTTGTGTAACATAATTAAATTTTTAAAATAATAAAACATTAACTGTCTGTAGATTGTATGGATTTAAATATTTCAGCACAATTAAAACTGTTGTGGACAACACAATATACACTAAGAAAACAAAGACCCCACTGAAAAAAACAGATTAAACA